>NW_027472580.1:21441049-22730216 GCF_030347505.1 Rhynchophorus ferrugineus
CCACTGTTTCCTATAAAGACATTTGCAATTACAATCACAAACATAAAGTACATATATGCGCCAGCAGGACTCGAATCTGCGACCATCACACCAGTAGAAGGAACGTTTCATAGCATTGTTTTTATACTGAATATAGTTTAATCTTTTAACTATGGATTTAAAATTTCACTCTATTATGAGCCAGGAAGGATATTATGTGCATCAACTTACAGAAAAGATCATAGTTTCATATAATGGTCTACATTACACTCTTATACGGAAACGAGCTAATTGAAATATTCAAGACCGGAAGAGATCTGGACGCCTGGACGATACGAGAAGAGAAACAAAATTATGCTAGGGCTTTCTAGACAAAAATTTAAAAAAGTGGTTTTGCAAATAAAATGATAGAACTTGAAGAAAAGACTTGGTAGAAAAGCAAAGATTGCGATCGAGTTCATCAAAGTTGTTTGAACTACTACTTACAAAATACATGGAAGATCATGAACTCTGCAATATACACAGGATACATACAAATATCTATCCATAGTAGTAATAGTAATAATAATAAAAATGTTGTTATATTCTTGGTGGTTTAATATACATAGGTTTTAAAATATGGAACAAGGGTAAGTGCAGAATGTAAGGTAAAATTTTTAAAAATTCATACAGCATCAATTTCATTTAGTGTGGGAATGGTAGCTTTCAAATTTGTGACACATAATTTTCAACGACATCGAATAGCTATCAACATATGCCAAAATTTAATGATAACAAAAATAGGGAAGAAAATATTCTTGTTGTGTTGAAAGTAGACAAGTCATTAATAAGGTTTGTCCATCAAGAATAGTAGCAAAAATTGTAGTTACTGACAATAATGAACATTTATTTTAAACATAATAATTTTAGTAATTATTTAAATTTTATTTTATAGGCGAGATGTAGCTAGTATTTGTTGAGAGTGAAAGTCGAATAATGTGAAATTTAGAGAATCAGAGAAGAAGAAATTAGACAGCATTTTACTAAGATGTTATAACAGCATACAGTGATACTATGAAATAATTAAATCTGTTAACAAAAGTAGACCTGGATCAAATAAACAAAATATAAAACTATCAACGACAATCTAATGACTTAATGACAAGGAAAATACATTACATTATCGTACAAGGGTATAAGTAAAAAAATTATTGTTTTGTAAAAATAATGATGTATTTACTGAGATTTTTTCAGCTTAAAAGTATCCATTCATTCATTTTAGGCTAGTAAACGTACAATATGTTAATCGAAAGCTCGAGGTAGTTTATTCATTAATGTGGTTTGGGGATCAAGACTAGTAGCGATCATAGTTGATTATATTTGGAGATTTTTAAGAGAATTTCACTGATTTAATATATAGCGGTGGCTTTTTCGTTTGGGTTTAACTACAATGGCTGGATTTGTTCTATAAACGATATTGGTCATTTTTATGATAATGTTTATATAGTTCTTGGAGTTCATATTAATTGTTCAAATATCTAAAATGAAGCTGCATATACGCATGCGTCAAACTAATTTTTCTTTGTTTCAAAAATAAATACACTACCCAGTAGCATACGCCAAATCTCGAGATATTTGTTGAGTAACATATCCTAATATACACCGGTCTTCATGCAGTAGCTTGAAATCAAGTTATTATTTCATGGAACTGAATAATGAAAAGTGTTATACTGGCGAGTTCATTAGTCTGAAATAACAAGAATGCAGAATAAACATGTTCATATTCTTCTGTAACAATACCATTTCTCAGATATAATGTTATCCGTAAAAGTGTATACAAAAATCTTTTTAACATTGGGTTAGACAAACCACAGCATATAAATTGTACGGTTCTAAATATTTTATACCGGATTACTCTTTGTATTATCTATGCGATACCTATTGAACAAAATATTGTTTGGTATAATTTTAAAAAACTGGATATAATAGAAAAAGGTGGGTATATGGATGACATACGAGTTAAACCAAAAATACTTCATGAACCAAACGTCTATTTGTGAATAAAATTGAAATAAATCGATCAATTTCTGAAGCAGATGATGAAAAGTAAATCGCTTATAAGAACTTTCGGGAACGATTGTGAGTGAAGCCTGGTAGCCGACACAAACGGTGGCCAAGCTAGGATTTCTTGAAGGAAGCAATTAGTTAAAAGCGACAAGCTTTGGCTGCTAGGGCAGGAATTGTATTTTCTGAAGACAACGCTGGACTACATACATCGATAGTGACTCGCTGGTAACTCCGGGAACTTCGTTGGAATCAACCTTGTAATCGTGTCTATAGCAAATTATTTCTTGTTGAAAAATTCGCCTCAAGAAAGACTTGAAACTGACGAAAATTGGTTATCTCACATTTATTTGGCAATAGATGTAAGGGCTTTTATGAGTGATGCTTTTATAACCTTCAAAATGGCAATAAATTATGAAACAAAACCTGTGCATATTTTTATTATTTTAAGTATAGACCGTCTAATAAAACAGCCAATGCACGTCATAATATTACGTATTCCACTTTGCAAAAATGTTAAATTAATTTTTAACTTGGAGCGCATTTTCCAACTCCTTTTATCCTAGTTAAAAACAGATTGAATGTTATCTGATGCGTCCTAACATATAACCCAAACGGTTTATAAAATTCGATTTGGTTTGGTATTAAGTTAGTTATAATAGTCAATCATTAATCAACTATATTAATCATTAGTTATAATAGCACAAGTTTACAAATTCAGGTCAACTTTTAGGCCCGAGGAGGTGAGAACGATTCTTAGCGTTATCAACCTTATCTTAGGGCATCAATATGAATTCAGATCTTCTATCCGTGTGCCAACATTGGTTCCGGTTTGCGAGTTCGCGTATGGTGGCAGCACTGTGCTCTTATAATGGCTGTCAGCTGACGACGTCTAATTAAACATCATTTGGAACTTGATATGGTGTTATGATTGTGCTTGGGAACGTGTGAAAATGCAGATAACTTTGCAAATCCGATTCAAAGTTTTTGTTTGTTATATTTGCATGTGTTAATGACCGGTAATAGTTAAAAAATCATAATAAATTATAAAAATCACTGAAAGATGCGCATTTGAAGTATTTTGATTTTGGTGTAGTAAACTGACAAGCCATGTGTATCGAAGTTGTTTCTTAACGCATACAGAATAAAGCTATACAAGTGGTCATTTGGTGAAAATGTTGAATATTCATATTCTGTCAACGTTATGGATATAACAGAAAAATCATATAGATCATTTCAAATCTTGCTTGATGAATTTCATGATATATAGCAAAAAATCCTTGCATATTATTCATGATATACAGGCCAGTTCCATGATACGGAGAGTGATTAATTACTAATTTGTCCAGGAACAAGTGGAAAAAATGCTTCAAGGTGTTTAACGTCTGATGAGGCAGCAGCATGGATATTTCGGCAATCACAAGCACATAATAGATAATTTGTTGCAAAATTACTACAAGATTGGAGCTCGAATGTTTCTCAAAATATATTTACTGCATTTAGATCTTGCTTTTTTTCCCATAAAACAATAGGAATAGGGGAGACGAGCAAGAAGAGCTCGTACACCAAGATAGAGCAAAAATCGAAAGGCGATACCAAAAATTTAGGGACGTAGTTTGTTGTTGTTAATGTTTAGTGTTAGATTCTAATGCGTGAAAGAAATCCTAAGCAGTATAAAAGACTTAGTTCAATTAGAACCAACATTCAAAAGAGAGCTGAAAATTTTTATGATATTCTACTTATTGTTTGTGAGTTATTGTGCTAAGAGTGACACTACTTTTGTTATCTTCAAAAGAATGAATTAAAAACAAATTTGTGTTTTAAGTTTACACTGCTTCTTGATGAGTGAAAATGCCGTTTAAGTGAAGAATGGTTTGAAAAGTGTTATAAATGCCCCGCTCTATCAGAAATAATAATAAAACGTTGATTTGCTGACTTCGAACCTGGACACCGATGATGCAGAACGTAGTGGACCTCCAAATGAGGTGGTGACACCAGAAAACATAAAAAATGCATAAAATCGTTTTGAATGATCGAAAAGTGAAGTTGCATGAGTCAGCTAACATCGTAAAGATATCAAAAGAACATGTTGGTTTTATATTGCATGAACATTTGATCATGAGGAAGCTCTGTTTAAAGTGGGTTTGTTCACGGCTGACCAAAAAACAAGAACGTGTTGATGATTCTGAGCAATATTATTTCGAACTGGAATTTTTGCGTTGATATGTGACAATGAGTGAAACATGGATACATCACTTCAAAACGGTCGTCATCTGAGTAGACAACAACTCAAAAAAACGCGTTTTCTTTGTTACGCTCGGGACTTTTCAGACCATGTTTTGTATTACACATGTTATATTTAGTTTACGATTATTTATATTATTTTTAGCATATCCCCTGTAATTAAGCAACCAGAGTTACACCTGTTGGAAAGAAAGTGGAATGTTTTGCCCATCTCGTCGATACCGACATTCCCGCACGTAGAAATTAACAGAATTATGAAAAAGTTGGCGTAATCTCGCCGAACTGTTTTAAATAAATAAATATGCGTCACACATCGCCGCTGCTCATTTGGAAATTTCACTTTTCTACGTCGATAACATCACGGTGGTTGTTTTTAAAGCGTTCACGGGCATCGAGGAACTACATTCCAAGTGGTTTATATGTGCAGTTTGTTAAATAGACCTACACGACGAGGCATGTGACATTTGGCACGTTTGTTCTTAGAATTTTGTTAAAGAACATTTTGCTGGTTATATTTGAAATTACGTTCGAATTTTTGTGAACTACTGGATTGTTAAGTAAAATCGCGCAGCAGTATCTAATAACCAAAATGAAGAACCAAAAATTCGATTGCGCATTTTTATTGGTATTTTTTTCACTTTAAAAGTGACATTATTGAGTAGAATTGGCACAATATACTATAGTAAAACACCTACCATAGTAAAACGCATTTTTTCGGCAAAATTGGTTTTTTTTATTCAACGTAATTCCCTTCAAGGGTAATACACTGATTATAATGGCCCTCCAACTTTTCGGTATCATTTTTGTGGTACGATATGTTCTTTGCTTCACAATAGGCCTCAGTTTCGGAGATCACCTCTTCATTAGACGAAAATTTCTTCCCAGTGAGCATTCTTTTGAGATCTGAGAACAGGAAATAGTCGCTGGGGGCCACATCTGGAGAATACGGTGGATGAGGAAACAATTCGAAGTCCAATTCATGGATTTTTTCCCTCGTTTTCACTAACTTGTGACACGGTGCATTGTCTTGTAGCCAATGAAAATTATTCCATGCGCATCTCAATATACAGACGTTATAACCTTCCGACTGTTGCGTTTTCCCACGCTTTGGAGCAGCTTCATCGTGTGCTGTCCACTCGGATGGCGATGATGCTGATGATGTCGATTGGACTTCGAAGTGAAATGATGGAGACATGTTTTTTCCATTGTCATATCTCGACGCAAAAACTCGGGTTAACTACGCTTTATCATCTTCAAACACTGCTCTGAAATATCAACACGTCGTTGTTTTTGGTCAAAAGTGAGCTCGCGCGGCACCCACTTTGCACAGAGCTTTCTCATACCCAAATATTCGTGAATGATATGATGTGCACATTCAGTTGATATCTTTAGAGTGTCTGCTATTTCATTCAATTTCAATTTACGGTCATTCAAATTCATTTTGTGGATTTTTTAAATGTTTTCGTCGATAACAACCTCTTTTGGGCAGCCACTACGTTCACTGCCTTCAGTGCTCATTTCGCCACGTCTAAACTTAGCATGCCAATCCTTGATGGTTGATTTTCCTGGGGCAGCGTCCAGAAACATCCGGTCCGTCGGCATCAAAGTTCCTTTTTATCCATGTTTTTCACAATACCAAATTGCTAACAAAGTTGCTTCACACAACATGCTATAATTCGCAAACTAATGATCCGACAGCTGTCAAATTTATACCCGCATCTTTTGAAGATTAGGGCTAACTAAAACACATAGGATTTTAATTAATAGGAACAAAAAATTAGCGCCATCTATGTGTCAGGCCAGGGACTTTTCAATTGACCTGTGATTAGTTTTAAAGTTTTATTTTAAATTGAAGCCTTATTGTAAAAAACTGGTACAATGTGTATTGTCCATCTGTAGCCGCTACTTTTTCCAAACATTCTGCTAATTTATCGATTCCATCTCGAAAGAACGATAGATCTTTTGAGGCGGTCTATGAATCGGCCCATTTTTTTATATCTTAATAAGAAATGAAACCCTCAGATAGGCCACGACTCATATCTGAACAAGTAGTAATCAGAAGGAGCAAGTTCTGGAAACTACGGCGAGTTGGATAACACTTTCCTTTTTTAATATTTCCAAGTATGTTTTCACCGGTTTTAAATATAACATTATTGTTTCTTTGCTCACATTCCGGCTGTTTTTTTCATATATTCCGCAAAATGTATTAATCCTAGTCGATAGCATCGATGGTTTCGTCGAATTATTCTTTCAAATCGTCGCCTTTAAGACAAATTCCTTTCGGCTGCCTAGAACGCCCTGTGTCCTAGGTGCCAAAATCACCACTTTTAAAACGTGTAAACTAGTATTTACATGTTGAAATTGATGGAGCATGATTGCTATAAGCTTTGCACAGGATTAGATGACATTCATCCACCTTTTTTTTTAAATCGAAATAAAAATGTTAAACTTTCCACAAATGCGATTTACTCTTTAGTATAAATAAATATAAATGAAATATTTTTATTCCTGGTGCATAATTAGTGTTTTCGTTTAGAATTAGTCCAAGGGTGACTACAATGGAGAAATGAACGATAACTTGTTTTTGCAGTGGTTTTAAAATCAGCTTTTAAAGAATTTGGAGGAACTATCAGTTATTGTTATGGCCAATTCACCATGTGGAAAAGGTTCCAACAAAAGTGCACCAACAAAAGCTGTAATTAATGAATGGTTTAAAGTACATAAAATTTATAGTTTTGAGGAACTGTGTTAAATAATAAACTATTTCAAAATGTTACTAGGTAAATTAAAAAGAAATGTTTCATTGCATTTTTGCAATTTACTTTTTTTAGAAATAAGTCAGAAAAAACATACACAGTAGATCAGATAGCTGAACGATATGGTCACATAATATTGCGAATTCCTCCCTATCACTGTATACTCAATCCAATGGAGTTAATATGGGGGGTACCAAAGACTTACTGTAATAGATATGCTGGTCGAGAACGATATTCTATCAAGAACTATTTGGATATGCGGAAGGAAGCATTGTAGACCATAACTCCTTCGGTTTAAATGAACTTGATAAGATATACAGCGGAGGAAATTGATAAATGGTGGAATTGTGAACATGTTTTAGACACATTTGAAATTAACAATTTGGTGATTGACTTGGACAGTGACTCGGAAAGTGAAAGTGACTAAAGGAAACTTTGAGGATATGTGATATTGATGTGCTGTACTGGAAATTCCAGAGACAGAGTGATGAGAGTGGAAATAACTAAAGTTATGTACATAATTAATAGAATATAACTGTAGAAAATTGTATTGTAGAGCGTGAAATAAAAAATACAGTGATATCAAGATGACTTAATAAGCAGACGCACTATCGAAGGAAACAAGAAATAAACGTAAAAAGTTAAATATGATCTCATAACAAAAGTAAAATACATTACTTTGATATACAATTGTTAATTAGGTCCTTTAGGCTTCCGGGGGTATACCGCTACATAAACAATATGCTCATGGTTCACCCAACTCTACTTCATGGGTGGTGTAGAGTTCTATGTAAATATAATAAAGCAACTCTAACCTACAAACTATTATACCTGTGTTCTTAATTGTAGTTTTAAGTTCTTCGGTAATATATGTATTAGCTGCACTATAATGTTAAAATAAACTAAATGTGTTTGATAACATTTTTGTTCAATTATTTTTTTAGATTAAAATTTTTTTGTACGTTAAAGCCAAACTAAACTAAAACTCAGAGTTGATGAGGTAACACTGCGACGTTTTGACGTCAAAAATTTCGATGATGCATGTACAAAAAAGTTTGAATAGATCATAGTGTACAACTGTTACTAACTTTAGATTAAATAATTTAATATAATTGTAATTTGGAAAATATATACTGATGTATTAATACCGTACTCACCTTGCTTGTATATTAATGCAAGTACAACAGAACAGTAGAATTAAATTAGTTTGTAAATTATGATTGACTAGGCATATCTAATGTAAGATATAATTAATTAAAAAAAACTTCATCAAACTCCGATTATTAATCGTGATGAATGCCGGTAACGGGATCTTCCCGCGACCTTTTCCGACTGTATCGTCGTTGAGATATTTAAAGCAATTTTTCGTCCGTTCTTGACATTCCGATAGCATCAACCAACAATAATCAGCCGCACAATCAGGCCGAGCCCATTCATTCGTTCGGTTCCGTATCCATCTTCAAATACGCGATCGCAAGGACGAACGCATTTAGACAAATATCGGGCGCGTTTTTGCTCAATGACCTTTTCAAGATCAACCGGTCCAGGAAGACATATATTTTACGGTCGCTGTACGTGCGACGATTTTATTCGGTTTCTTTTCCTCTGTTCGTCGTTGTTTTTACTAATACGCGTTGAAATCAATTATATTATACTGAGTGTGAGTTGTTTAATTCATCGGTTGTAAACGTAGTAATGTAAATTCACCTTTGGTGAATGCAGTAATCCCTTATAACACGCGGTTTCACCAACCGCGGTTTGGCGTTAAGAACCAATCATTAAATCCACGATCGTTGAAATATAGGAAAAGGGACTCTTTGCCTCTGTTTTGGAGAGTAAATCCTAATGCTTGGGTTACGATGACTCTATTTACAGATTGGTTTACTAATTGTTTTGTGACTAGTGTTACAAAGTATCAGTCCTCAAAGTCACTATCATTTAAAGCACTTCTGCTTATTGACAATGCGCTCGGACCTTAAATTTAATCGACTACAATGTGAAAATGCAATTTTTACCTCCCATCACAACTTTGCTTCTGCAACCATTAGGTCAGTGTATAATAGCAACATTTAAACGATATTATCTAAGGCGCACTTTCAGTCGCATCTTACAATGCATGGAAGCATTGTTGACTGTTAGCAAAAGTTGGAAACAGTTTAAAATTGCTCATTGCATAACCTTTATTAAAGATGCAGTGAGTGATTTAAGATTATCAACTATAAATGCAAGCTGGAAAAACCCACGACCAGATGTTGTTATCGATATCTCAGCATTTCCGTACAAAGAAGTCGTAATCACTAACATTTTAAAAGTTATGCATCAAAAACATAATGGTTTTGAAGGTCTTCGGTCTATAGATGTTGAAGAAGTTTTAGCTGCTAATGACAATGAACTTACAGAAGAGGAACTCGTTGAGTACAAATCAAATAATGAATGAATTAAATAATATTTCTTAAAAATTTGCTGGAAAACTAACTACGTCTTGAAGTTTAGACAAAATATATAAGATTTTCTAGATCTAGAAGGTTTACCACAAGCGTATAAAGGTGCGCAGAAAGACGTTAAGCAAATAACGAAACAACCAACAATCCTTTCATTAAAAAAACTTTGGTTTGTTACACTTGTATTTTCTAAGTACATATACTCTTAAGACTTGCGACGAATTCTTGGCCGAACAGTCTGTGAATAGTTTTCAATCGAATGATACCCCATTCTTGTATATAAGCATTCCCCAATTACTTCAATGATGTTGGAGATGGAAATCTAATTATTATTCTCTGTTCTAAAGCCCCACCCAAACTGTTCAGTTATGTTGGGAGTTGGGCAGGGAAGATGTTTGATATTTTGATGGTCCTCAAACCAAGCCTGAATTATTGGCTCTGTGTGTTGTCGTATTATCATCTAGGAATATGTCAGTATTTGGAAGCAGTATCAGTCATAATAAGATCTTCAATATGTATCATAATGTACTTCATGCTGTTCATATTATTTTGTCTATATTCAATACCGTATTACTGCTTACAGATGACAGTGTCCAAGTCTGAGGGTTAAACAGAAGGGTTGGCAATATTAGAGCTTGAAAGATGCGTATTTTGGTATTACACAAGGACACAATAAATAAGAGGAAAGTTTACAGAAAGAATATCATATTTTTTTATAATGAGTACGCACTATTATCAAAAATGTTTGCCTGTTGAGATGATTTTTATTGAATACAGAATAAGTAATAACAGTCATTCCCAAAGTTTCATTAGAAATTACCAGCATGAACACTTGAGTATAGAAAAAATGACGAGTTGGAGAAAAATAATTTCGGATTTTACTTATTTTTTAGAAGTTAGTTTATTCGTAAAAATTTTTAACTTTTGTTACTTTTCTGCTAAAAGCACAATTCCGTCACTGTAGAGCTTTTGAGATTTGAGACGCCTGCTTGACAGCATTAAGGAAATTTTGTAGAGAACGAAACAAACAGTAGTCAGGTAGTACAAGATTCGGTCTAGACAATAGATTCGTCAAAACTTCTCGGCAAAATAAACTTATTAAAGTGACTGTTTTAATACGTAGAAGTAATGTAACCTAATGTAGCAGTTTTGCAAAAGATTAATAAATAATGATTATTCTATAGATATACAAATTTAAACCTAACAATTAATTATAATTATTTGCAAATAAAATAAATAAAATAACGTTTCAGTGGTAACAATAATCTTCCTCCTACGTTAATTCTTATAAGACAAATCATTATAAGCTGATTCTCCGTAAATATGGAGAGGATGTGATTCAATACAATAAAACCGATAATTAAGCGGTCTAATAAAATGTTTCGAGGAATTAGCGATTAGCAATTGTGAAGTCATTGTGATACAATTCGTAACATGCGAACATGCTAATATAATATATTCAAAGTTCATTTGTATATGCGTCATCAATATGTTTAATGTATTGCCTGCCGCAATTTGTAAATTCGTTTTAGAATCAGACAATATTTTCCTTCTCAGTTTATTCTAGTTAAAAAAAAAACACAATGCTGTCTGATTAGTTCGAACACTTAAATGAATCAGCCTGTAAAGTCGTCTGGTTATCAGACGTACGCAAAATTATTCAAAATATTAATTATAATTACTACAGGTTATAAACCGGTAACCGTTATTTTAACGCTTTGATTATTTTAATAAATTTTAGAATGGCTCCATAATATATCATATCATTTTGTTTGAAATTACCGAAAACAATGGATATTCAAGGTCACAAATTGATTGCGATTTTAATAAGTTATTTAAAAAATAATCGAGATAATGAAGGCTCGCTTTTGCCCGTAAATTCCGTTAGAGATGTGATTATGGATGATATTAAATATTATAAGTTGATGCAATTTAATTGAAACTGTTTTTTAGCATGTTACTGCTGCGCTGAATATTAGTGTGGGTACTGTGAATAACATTGCTTACAAAATGAAGAACAATACGTTAGATTCAACTAAGAAAACCCGTCTACATATGAAGTGGATTACGAATCTTGACCATCTTGATATTGGCTCTATTCGACATCAAATATACGAAATGTCAACCCACAAATGTCAAACACACACATGTAAATATACAGTGAGGACACAAACTATTTTATCGATATAAACATAATTTAATAAAATTATTTCAGAGAAAATTGTTAGTCTGGAAAGAATATATAAAAGGGTTGGAGCGACAAAAGGGCATGGAGTTTTTTGAGCGAGCGACACAATCTTGAAACACTCTTACAGGGTATAGGATTTAAATGACGTAAAGATAACCCTCGATGAGGTCTAACGGAATTTCCAAATATAGCCTTAAAAAGAATTCAATTTTTTAAGGCGTATAATAAAATCAAAGAAAATAAATTATTTGAATTTGTATATCTTGATGAAACTTGAATATTTCAAAATCATTTATTGGGGCACTTTTGGTAAGACAGTAACAAAAAGAGTGTAAAGACCACTAAAATTGATGGAAAAAGGTAAAAGTTAAAATAGCATTTCATTATACGTGGAGGTATTTAACCACCTTTAATTACCTTACAGGTTCAGTTACACACCATATTTACATGAACACTTGATATTATCTAATATTATTTACCAATATTCCAGAAAGCATATTTGTATGTATCATGCATCTATCTCAAAGCTATATCTTCAATTTAAAGATCATCGCAATTTTCACCTGAAAGAAGTCCTATCAATATATTATTACAAACACTTTTTTATATTTACAATCCAATATCCCCCACCTTCAGAGTAGTAGTCATTAGAACATTAGGGTGTCATTGATGATTAATGTAATATGTTTGTTTATACAATTCAGGTCAATTCTTATTAGTAAATTTTGTTATTTAAAATTTGTTATCTTATTAGTAAGTATTGTCCTCCGTTATTCCTGCATCTTGCAAAATCTTATGTAATTTTTTTTTATCCTAATTTATCTTTCTTCAGCTTTTCCTCAAGAAATTCTAGCAACACTTCTCCTATAAAAGAAAAACTAAATCTTTACTAAAATATATCATGATTAAATTAAATATAAATTTAATTTTTATTAGTTGCTGCAATTTTTGCTTCTATGTTTGATAGACAAATCCCATTAATGAATTAACTACTGAACTGACTATCTAGCTTTTGGTTGATGTATTGTACATTTACTAAACTAAAACGAATGGATAGTTAATTGCAAGACATATAAAAGTTATAATTACATTTAATATTACTTCTAGTACGATTGCATATTTATTCTCTCATACCCCTTGCAAAGTTTATATTTGAATAAAAAGAATAATTTTTTCTTTGCTTTTGTTGTTATTTTGAAATGTGCAGCTATATCGGTGTGAAATTTTGGCATATGTTGACTTCTATTTGATGGTTTTGAAAATGTCTGGTTACAAATTTGGTAGTTAAAAATATAACTATAAACAAAACTGATACTGTTTGGATATTTTAGCTTTTAAAAACTTAACTTAAGTCTTATATTTTAAAATCACTGTATGTTACAACACTAAGAATAACACAACAATTTAATTGTTATTGTTATAGACTTGTTAATGCACTATAAAATTTTTTGTAAATCCCGGAATAACTTTCTACATATCGTATATTATAAAACCGTATTGAGTACTTCAAATCTATTATAATATAATCAACCCTCAATGTCTGATATTTTACTCAACAAACCAATAAGTGAAACATAAATACACAGTGTAAACAATATATTTCAGTTTTTTCAAGACCTACTAGTTTTATGATAGATTTTTGGTTCGTTGACAAATATATTTTAGGTGATTATGTGAAGACAATGAAAATGTTACAGTTACAGTTACATACGAATTTAGATCTTTATTTAAAATATTGTAAGCTTGTATTTTCCAAAATTTCCATAGCATTACTTAGATTCATAATAATTCTAACAATGTTCAGAATCATTTCAACATTCTTGATAAATCATTAAAACTATACATAACAATTTTGTTACAGAATTCACAATAATGTAATGACCTTGCTCGAGGTGATAAATATCTCAGAAATGTTGTTACAATTCAGAGGGTTATTTACTTTTATAACTATTTAGTTTCGTCAATATATATTTTACAGGTTTTTATGTATGTTGTAAATGTGTAACCATAGTATATATGTAAATAAATAGAGTAAAAATAAGAACAAAAGAAAAACAAGAATAACGATGAATGCAATTATATTAATTAAAATTTTTTAAATAATTTACAATATATTTGTCAAATAATTTGCATCTAAGTCATATATTATTTTATTTTTTAAAATTATAAAATATGTAATAATAATTTTGATAGAGTATCTATCAATATAATACTTCCTTATCTCAGAGAAAATGACATTGCTGCTAATTAAATATACCCCAGGGCATTTCCAACACAATGCTATAGAGGCTGTATATTATCGATAACATAATATACAACATGTGTTGTCATAATGTGATTGGTTGTCCTTGATATATATACATGACCTTCATATTATTTCCGGATTTCAAATAGTAACCAATCCTTTTAGTAAAACCTTTTAGTAAATTTATTATTAAATTGTGTGTTTTTATATACAATAAATGACATTCGGCTATTATTTTGCAGAAAAAATGTCATGTGGTTTTTTGAACAAAAATTAAAATTTTTGTAAGGTAAATTGCAAAATTAGGAATTTCAATCTAATAAAATATTATTAAGAAAAACATTGATCCGACATCTAAAAATAAATAAGGAACTCACTAAAAAGTAAAAAATAATCAAACTTATATTATAATTCTTGTATTGCTTAGACCCGTTTAATTCCAACTGAAACTGATTATTTTTTACTTTTAATGAGTTCCTGAAGTTTTTAGTTTTAATGAGTTTTTGAACTCGGTTCAATTTGTTTCTTAAAAATATATCATTGAAAAACAGGAATAAGGAAATATTGAAACAAAATAAGGAACGTTTCAGGCTCTGGGGTTCGCTACCTAGTCTAGGTAATTTGACAAATGTTACAATTAAAGTAGAACAAAAAAGTTACTGCCGTGATGGAAAATGAGCCCGCGACCTCCGTGTGTGAGCTTAACGTTCTAACTATTACACCATGGAAACAGTAGCCTGTAATGTTTCTACGACTCCTGATATGGTATTGTTAGTATATAAAAAGTAAACTGAATGGTTTCCACATTGAACTACTTCCGATTTTTTGTTACATCAGTTCGGTAATAACATTATACTAAAATATATGATTATTTTAGATAAAAAAGGGAAAAAATTGTACGTGCCTTTGAAATATGAGGTTTTCCCTCGATTTCCCCCCCTCCTCCATCAGATTGTGACTTGTTTCTAACGGGACTGCCTCAGAAGTGTACTCTTTCGAATATAGAAAGAATTTTGAAAGTCCATATATATTTGACGGAATATAGAAATTGAAAATATAAAAAAAATTATACAGCCGAATATAGAACCTCCTCCTTTTTTGAAGTCGATTAACAAAATGATCAGTGGGAGTTTATTCACCACATTTCATAAAGAATTCTTCCGGAAAATACTGTTTATATTTCATCTAACACTAGCAGTTAACTACTAGTAATTGCTATATTAAAATAGAGAAGATGATGAAAATAATCACTGCATTGTACAATCAAGTACGGATTAAAATTAAAACTAAAATCCGAATCTTTATCTCTTATCGAGCTCTTATCTTGTCAATTCTATTCATGTCTTTAATTTGATATATCAATTTGATATCTATAAGTTTGAGGTTTTTCAAAAGTGATACTGAACGCAAATTCTATATGTTTTTCTCCGAGACCGTATCACAATCCACGCGATAATTAGAGTACAGTTGAAGTAAATATTCAGAGGCTCATACTACAATCATTTGGACATATTTATCCAGTGATGACAGAAGGAAGACACAGCAAGCAGCTTCTAAAAGACAGGGATCAAGATCCAAAATGAAATGAATTCAAAAATGGAAAACAATCTGCGGCCAATTGAGGGCTGTGGCGAGATTTAGTGAAGAATTTTTTAATGAAACCTTGTAGAAACCGTATTGGTTGAGAAGTAAACACTCTACACTAGTGCCGGCTATGGACTGATGATGATAATGGTTGTCTACTATAGATTCTCTAGAATGCTCAACAAATGCGAGAATCAATCCATGTATCGATAACATATACGTTGATAACATATACATGCTATGTTGATGATGATTCCACATTACTCATCTATATAACGTGAATTACATTGTAAATTTTTTAATTATTTATAATATAATTTGCAGTATGCATTCAATGTATCTTTGTTTCCAATGAAGATATACCGATGACAATTTCTAAAAATTTATTATGAATATGTTGCAGGCTTCACAGTGCAAAATTTCACGAATGCCATAGAAAAATGACCGCCAGTAGTGAGTAAAAGCAAAGGCAAAATCAACTTCTTGTCTAACAACACTCGAATAGAAAGTTTTGCGGCTGGTTACCACTTGGTCATTGATGCAATATGGCCTGGACGATATAATACTGAAGAAGTGCGAAAAGGGATTTATGACTAAATCGCTGCTAAACCAATATCTTACGCGATATCGACATATTGCCAGAAAGATGGGAAATAATTTGGACAATATACACAGTATATACAAGATAATATGAACACCATGTAATATAGTATATTTTATTATATGTTGGTAACACTGCTTTCGTCTAAATAATGCGATACGTATGTATTTTGCTATTTGCTATCAGTGTATTATATGCTTTGTTCTGCGATTTATAACACAAGCGATTGGTGAAATGTGTGACCTTTCAGACTTCCGAAGAGGATAAATCGTTGGTGCTCGATTAGTAGGAGCTCTGATAGCGAAAATAAACGAATTGTTTAATGTTTCCCGAGTGATAATGTCTATGGTAATGCTAGCATACGCAAGGCTTAGCAAAACGTCATTGGTGAAGAGAAATAGGGGGCGATAGCCGAAGTTAACTGACGGACATCAACGAAAATTAAATGGATTGTGGCCAGACAAAAGTGATAGCAGAACTCAATACTCACTTTGACAAAACAGTATAGGGGGGGAGTACCATAAAGCTAATATTCATGGAAGGGCTGTCACTGTGAAACCCTTTATAATAGAAGCTAATGCCCAGCTGCAAAAGTAGAGTTGCAAAATTCAAAATACTTGAATATTTGATAATCGGAGGAATGTGATATGATGCAATAAATCATATTTTACATTGTTTCCTATAAATGGCCGGGTATATGTATGGAAAACCTCTAAAGAAGCCTACGATCCGGATTGCTTGCTTCCAATCGTCAATCGTCCGATCGGTTTATCATGATTAGCATATTGCTGCCAAACACTGTCAGAATATCTGCAAATATATTTCCTACACAACACAATTGCCAAAACTCAAGAGAATTGAATGGTTATGAGGAGCTTGAGAGCAGAGTAAGAAGTAGATTTCCATCCCCAACGTGAGTGAAGCAATCGGCGGATATTTTAGTACAAGAATGAAATACTGCATTGAAAGCTATTTAGACCCTATTCTGCGAAGAATTGCAGCTGTTTTGAAAGCAAATGGTTGCCCAACACATTTTTAAAGATTAAATATTGTGTATATGTCATATTGTTTTGCTTATCCTTTGTAGATTGTGTTAGTTCTTCTCCATAAATTCCGTTTTAAAGTTAAAAACTATGAGTAGGGATCGAACAACGTCATAGTTTTTCCAGGGATCAATACATATTTATTTGAAATTATTTATAAACAATCTGCAAAAGTTATAGTTAAACTAAATTTATACGACCTTGTGTAAGATATGATAATATAAACACATTAGCTAATCCATTAACAGCAAACAACATATATCAATAGAAAATCGAAGAAAAAAATTACGTCCGTTAATAGATTATTAGGAAAATTTTTATGTTTGGATTTCGGCGCTAACAAGCGAAAAAATATATTATGGCTGATAGTTAGGTCGCATAAATAACATAGGAGAAATGGTCATTTAAAGCCAACAAAGTAAGCAATTGAAATGATATTAGCACCGATTGATGCCGTTACCGCTTTCTATTTCCGTAAGGTGTTTCGTAATCACCGTCCGAATAGTTGATTGTCTTAAACGAATTGTGCAATAAAAGTAGCCCATCCAACACGAAGAATATATTACTTTTATTATTTTATTATTGGATAGGGTATGGGTAAAATATACGACGTGCAAGATTGATTGATTCTTAATAATTTAGTGAGAAGTAACTCTGTATACTTTAATTCACTAGTTGTAGTGATAGTTGTGTTTAGATGGTGTTAACAGATATAACATATCTCGACGAAAACATTTCTTTTGCAAATTGGCTCTCAATATTTCCACTTAATTGGTCTAACATGTTATAATAATTAATTAATACAATAACAAAACAATTGTGGCTCTCTGATAATTTATTGATGAATGTGTTAGATATGAAAAACATTCGATTGTCGTTCTTATTGATTGTCTATATGCTTTCGAATGTGTACGCACCCTCACTATGGCCCTCCTAAACAATCATCACTCTCCTAAAAAATATTCAGTATCATTTCAACATTCTTGACAAATCAGTAAAACTATACATAACAATTTTTTTCAGAGTTGAGATTATTATTAGCATTTCGCTCGATAATTGGTCTAAAATTTCATAATAATCTATTATTACAATAATACATGATGAATGTGTTAGATATGGAAAGCATTCGATTGTCGTCTTTATTGATAGTCTATATATGCTTTCAACTGTATACACTGACCCTCACTTAGAGCCTTTTAAATATTAAACTTCTTCAGACATAGAGATGTTGTCTCTCCACAGTTTATATGTAATTTCTGTTTCTATTTTTGATGGACAAACCCCATTAAGTTATAATTACCTTTAATATTACTTCTAGTACAATGGTATACTATTTCTTCATACCGTTTGCAATAATTTCTATTTTTATTTGGCCAAAAAGAATAATTTTCTTATTTGCTTCTTGTTATAGTTGTAGAAAATATTTTGTCACAAATTTGGTACTTAATATTTCCGCTATAAACGAGATTGATGTTTTTTGGATATTTTAGCATTATAAAAGTTAACATTACATTCCGTACTTTTGATTTTAATATTTTAAAATCAATGTAAACCAATATATTTTACAATACTAAAAATAATACAATTATTATTGCTACAAATTTGTTAATGCATGTTAATTGTCTCATTTGGACGCAAAAGCTCCGGTTTATTACGCTTGATCATCTTCAAACACTGCTCCGAATCATCAACTCGTCGATGCTTTTGATCAAAAGTGAGCTCTCGCGACATCCACTTTGCACAGAACTTTATCATACCCAAATATTCGTAAATGATATCACGTACACCTTTAGTTGATATCTTTAGAGTTTCTGCTATTTCTTCAAGTTTCAATTTACGGTCATTCAAAGTCATTTTGTGGGTTTTTAAAATGTTTTCGTCGGTAACCTCTTTTGGCCGTCCACTGCGTTCATCGCTTTCGGTACTGATTTCATCACGTTTAAACTTAGCATGCCAATCCTTGATGGTTAATTTTCCTGGGGCAGTGTCCGGAAACTCGGCATAAAGCCAAGTTTTTGCTTCAACTGTTTTTTTTCTTTCAAAAAGCAGTCCCGCTGATTTATTGGACGGTCCCCACGACGATCATAGTTCATCCGTAGTATGAAACGTGTTCGAACATGTTCGGTTTAGTTTCCGTTCTGTACTTGTAGAGTGTGAAGCCCTGACACGGAATGCGTTGCCGGCCCGCATTACTATTAGTTTTAGAGTTTTATGCTTACCATGGTTTGGTGCAGAGTAGATTATTTTATTTAAATAAATCCTGATATGCCTTCATGTATTTAAAAGTGTTTGGTACCCTTTCTTTATAAGACGGATATATATATATATATATATATATATATATATATATATATATATATATATATATATATATATATATATATATATATATATATATATATATATATGAGAATAGAAGATGGGAACATGGCTATTATTATAACGCTGTCAAAACAAAAATCTTCCAGTAATTACCAATGCCTAACGCTACGTAACCAACGAAGAACTGGACAAAGACCTGGAAATCAAATGGATTTGCGTAGTTATCCTAGATTTCACCTAGAACACGAAACAGGATATCAGAAGATTGAAACGAACTGAACCATACGAACTTACATAAAGTGTATACCTTTAATGTAAACTATAGCTTAAGTTATTATAATTTTATAATTGAGGAATATATATTGATGTATTTATTTCGCACTCGTCTTGTTTGTGAATTAATCCAAGTACAAATGATATGTGAAATGTGAAAATGAAATAAATTAATGTATAATTAAGTTGGATTATGCATATCTAATAAAGATGTTATCAAAAAAATATCGATATATTTCTCTGGAGTCGACATCCTTAATTCAATATATCAAATTTCAAGTACACAATACAATAGCAATTTATTACTCATCAAGAAACGTTAACCATTATCATTAACTATCCAGCCTTTATCTTCTGGAAATATTTTATTGAAGATCCACCGAAATTGTTGATCGATTGTATCTTTTTAAGGAATACATTTTTTATATTGGTTTACATTCCGTGATAAAATATAAAATTTGTTTGGGTTTATCTTTCTTCTTATGATTCTTCAATGTCTGTGAATTTTTCAAGAATATAATGATACCGTGAAATGTTAATGCTGTGTCGATGTTTTCGTTGAATCTCTGATATTTAAGAGCTATTGCGACACTAGTTGCATTAAAACCGAAGAAACTCTTCTGAGTCGACTGATAAACAGCGCGAGATGTCAAGGTGAAAGCCGGCGACGCCGGGACCGATCCCCCCTCCTGTCTGGGGCCAACCGAAAAGCGCCCGCTTGAAAATATGTCGGTGCGTTTTGCGGATGTCGAATTTGAAATTCAAATCGGCCACGGAAAACAAAAGAACAGATAAAATAAATGACGTTCGAGTTCGTCAATTTTATTCTCTCGCATAACTACGCTACGATCAGTGCGAATTATAATATAATACGAGTAAATTAAAAATAAACCGTTTCGAGTGAAATACTAATGAAGTGAAATCCATTTATCATCCTTAAAATCAATGCCAATGTGAATTCCTCATAATATGTTAATAAATAAATGCATTCCTTCTTCAATGCATTAAATATATTATTTTTAGCTAGCTCTTGGGCCAAAAATATAACGTTCGGAGATATAGACGTCCCAATAAAACATCTAATTCAACAAATTTAAGTTTTGGTTGATTTAGATTCTAACATAACAAAATAATATTGTAAACAAAATAATGAAACAAAAATAACGTTTTAAAATACAATTTATTATAGTACATCCAATGTATATGCATACATTAAGGATATAAATTATGTAGTCAATTGAAAATAGCAGTGACACGAGTGTCAATATATGTCTGTCTCAAGTTGTATATTCGTTTTATAATCAGTCAATATTATCCTTGTCATTTTATTTTATTTAAAAAAAGATAGAATGCTCTTAGAGAAGTTCGAACATGTAACGTATCGAGCCAGCAAAAGTTGTCTGTTTGCAAACTTCTGAAAATTCTTCAAAATATTATAATTACGGGTTATAACCCGGTAAACGTTGTTTTAGTGCTTTGTTTGAATAAATTTGAAATCACCGAGGTTTTTATTGAAAATACTTTTTGCGCCTTGCAGCTGCACTGTATATTGGTACGGACACCATCACTAAAATATCTCAAGAAATAAAAAACAATATAACCTTAAATTCGTCAAAAACAAACCGTGTTTTTGCGAAACAGGTGACGAATCAAGCTCAATCTTGGTTTTCAGAGATCAAATATACGAAATTTATAAAACAGTAAGTAGTTTTTTCAATCGAAACATGATTTAATAGAATTATTTCAGAAAAAATTGTTAGTCCACAAAGATCCAAAAGATATACAGCTGTTTGAGAGATCTAGAACATCCGTTCATGCATTGTTGGTAGTACAATATAGAATTTAAGTGGTGAAAAGGTAACCAACGAAGGGGTTTAATAAAACTTCCAGAGATTGCTTTTAAAAGAATACGATTATTAAAAATATAACAAAACCAAAGAAGAATTATATCAATTTATATATTTAAAAGAGCCATGAATATTACAGTGGCTTACATGACTTAAAGTACATAAAATAAGTTTCGAGGAAATCATGTTAAAGAATGAACTATTTCAAATTATTACTCGATAAATATAAATAAAATATTTAATTGCATCTTATGTAATTTACTTTTTTGGAATTAAGCCTGAAAAAAGATACATAGTAGATCAGATTACTGAATCTTATGGCCACAAAATATTATGTCTCCCTCCTATATCAGTTTAATCCAATTGAGTTGATATAGGGTACTGCAAAGAATTATTACAATAAATATTCAGGTCGAGAAGGACATTCAAACCAGAACTGTCTGGATTTATGGAAAGAGGCATTGTTGAAAATAACACCATAGGTTTGTATGAGCTCGATCAGACACAATAAAGAAGAAATTGACAAATGGTGGAATCTTGAGCAAATTTTTGATAGATTAGGTAGTATTTCTGAAAGTGACTGTAATTGAATAAATCGTTATGAATGTTGGTTTATGATTCAATGCTGATGATTACCAAGACATGGTGATGAAAGAGGAAACCATTGAAGGTCAGTATACAATTAATATACTTTAATTGTAGGAAATTGAATTATAAAGTGTGAAAGCTTTATTAGCATGTGTGATATTGTTCAGAATATACATGGAACTTTGGTTAACATGTATGAGTAGATAACAAACACTAACTCTTTTGCAGATATGGCAAATTCGTTAATTAGAATGCAGTTATTAAATGTAGTTTTATCAAGAAAGATGTATACAGATAGTAACAGGACAAACTAAAGAGAAATATAGTAATATCATAATAACTTTACAAGGATTGCATCGAAAGAAACAAGAACTAAGCGTAAAACATAAATATGCTTTCTAATGAAAGTAAAATACATCACTCAGATATACAATTGTTACTTAAGTGGATTATGCCTTCGGGGGTACCACTACATACAAAAACACGTCTAGAACCCTACCGATACTAGTGTGGAAAAAATCAATGTATATATAATAAAACAACTCTAACCTATAAATTATTGTGGTTGTAAAATTAATTGTAGTTTTAAGTTCTTCGATAATAAATGCATTTGATGTACTATAATGTTAAAATACATTATATTTAATAGAGTATTTGTTCATTTATATTAAAATTTTGTCATATGTCTTAATATAATAAACATATATAATAGCCTAAAGGTACTAAAACTCAGAATAGCTGCAGCAACATTGCGACGTTTCCCGTGTCAGTGCTATTTTGAATTGACTATATTTAACTATACAGACTAAGTTGTTCGTAGGTTAGGGTTGTTTTAGTATATTTAAATTATACTTTTTGTACTTTTTTCCACGCCATGCTTTTTTCTTTCATTAAACGAATTTATTGGTATTTTTCATCTAGGCCAGTTTTTTTTTTACGTAGTGGTAACCCCTGGAGTCCCAGTGTACATAATTAACAATTGTATATCCATGTAATATATTTAACTCACTTTGATATCGCTGCGTTTTCCTTACTTTGTTTTGTCAACTGCATTTGTCGTATATTCGACAGCATGTGGACGTGTATTATTGGAAGAACTATAACTAATATTTCACTATTATATTAAAATGCGTTTAGCATTTTTGATTACAGAGGGGGGGTTTTGGTTTGGCATTTATGGATCTATTGATTTGCGGACGAGACTTGTATCTTATCAAATGTCATCAAAAAGCATGAACTTAAAACTGAACTAACATTAATTCAGGGGGCAATGGCGTGGAGTAAACCCAGATCCTTTATTTCTAAGGGTTCTTGTTCAGAAAACGGGCAGGAAAGTATTTTTATTTAGATGCAAAACACATTTTAGTGGTGGATTACAGTCAAACTAAAAAACCAATTGCAAAAATAGATATATAGAAGGGTTTTATAGAAGAAATCAAACATTATTTCAAGAGATAATGCCCTTCTACCTACAACTGCAATAAACTATCACTAAAATCCATGAAAAAAGTAGCAAGTGTCCAACATACGGCTGATTTGGCTAGATTTAGCATTCTGTGACTACTAGCTGGCCCTTCTCCTTTCGAAAAAAAAAACGTTATCTCGTCCAAAAATGGCTGACGTAAGAGATATTTTATTGTTCATTTAATTTCTATACCAGAATCGACAGAAAATAAAATATAAAAAATTCTGTTTAGTAGAAATTTTGGGTTTCTTGCTGCAATATATATCGAGAGAATTTTTAAATTGTTAATAAAATGTAGGATATTTATATACATTTCTGTTCGCATTCTATTTGAATAATTTTAAATATATTCTATAAATAAATTTGGTGACTACTAGAGTCCATTTGAAACTTGTTTTTTTGAATATATCTTACAATGTTTAAGAAAATATGTCTGTTTCCTTGTTATTTCTTATATATTTATATATTACAGTCTAAAATAAGACTGTGTGTTATTTTAAAAACCTCACGGATTGATCAAAGTGTATTTATTAAAAATATTGTAATATTATATAATAATAATGATATATCTTATATATGTTCAACATTGAAATACACCAAATTTAATTGAATGGTTCTGATAAGATACCGTTACAATATTATAAATCTAACACTATGTAAGATATGTTTAACATGTGTCTGATCCAATTATTCTTTTTAACTCTTACAGCTATTATACTAAAATGATCAAACAATAGCAATATGTTTTTAATTAAAATATAAACGATTTATAATATTTCAAATTCAATCACTTTCAAAGTAATCCTCTTTGGATACAATGTGTATTCCAACAAGTTTTCAGCCTTCAAATGAGTTGTTTTAGTGTTTTTATAGAACGGTCTTTAAGATATACTAATTAGTTTTGAACCTCTTCAGTTAATTTCAATGTATGCCTTCAAAAGGGATCTTATAATTAAATGAATAGCAATAATCGTGACATGGGTCAAAATTTATGCCGAAGCTCTGTGAGAAAACCGAAAGCCCAAGTAACACACAAAACTAAAATTGATGATTTTTCTATTGGTGATATTTTAAATTGGCGGAAAGAAGACATAATGAAAATCCGTAATTTTTACGCATCTCTATTTTTCATTGATTTAACAAATATGGCTTATCTCAAATTGCTTTTAAGAATTTTTTACGATGCTTTAAATATGGTGATTATGATGAGAGTGGTAGAGACCCTTTAGAATCACCAAAATTTTTTTTTCTAGATCTTACCCAAGCTTTTGATCAGGGGCTGCAATTATTCCTGGAAATAGGTCATTTTATGACAAAATTATCTTATCACTATCCATAGCTGTCGCTCGGGCAGATTGCCTTCTTCTCAATCAATATACTTCTTTTGGTGTTGTAGCAGTTTGGACATTCTTCATCAAATCTAGCCAGAAGACCTGACCAGACTAGACCAGAAAAGAGACCAATAATTCTCTCAAAATAGTTTATTAATAAAATATTATTTTCAGTATAAAAAAATTGCGAAGATATTTGATTATATTCTATAATTACAAAAAAATTGAACCATACGAACGTTAATTATTATTTTCCTGCTAAAACAGCATTTTTGTTACTTTTCTACTACAATTATAATGAACTTTCAATTTAACCGCTGGTTTGTTGAATGAATAATAGGTTGCGATTATTTTAGTAGTGTTTTGAGAAATTACTATTATTCTATCCGCTTACACGGCCAATTATTCTGAAATTGCTGAAATGTATATTTATTATAGTTGTATGAGTTTTAAGCTTTACATGAAATAAACTTTAGAATTTTGCTTTAATTTTTTATTATAATTATTTTATTTTCGGATTTTATTAAAGCCTATAAATATTTAAAGATAATCACTATTTAATTTTTACTGCTGCGATAGATTTATGTTGTAATTCAACTCAAGACATGAGTATTTTTAATTAATGTTTATAATTTTTAAGGTTGGATGCCAACTTAGATGGTCTCTAAGTTGGTAATTTCTTAGCTTTTATGAATAAATATGAGGATTGAGGTTCGGAGTATGTGTTAAATAGTAAATATTTATGTTATATCACGCTATTATTAATGGACCTGATTACGAAAACTGTGTATTCGAAGCCGAGGCGTCGTTAATACTTAATATTGAAGCTTATGTTAATACTGAATGGTGATGACGAGTGAGTTAGAAAGAAAATTAAAAGTTTTATTGTTTCAAATCCTTTTCACACTTCACTACTGGTGTAGTTGATAAAAAATAGTAAGAAAAGAGGATAGTTTGATGTTGTATCGGTACTTGTTACATTACTTGAAGTAATTCAGTGAAGTTGGGATAGAATTATGGTAGCTGAAGCTGTTAGGTCACAAAAAGTAGATTGAATGTGCTCAAGAACCTACATAAACCATAGTCATAAACTATTCCAACTAGAAAATATTAAATTAAAAAACATTACATTTTGAGAAACACCTACAGTTTAATGGATCCCAGGACCAAACATATATAACAGTTCGGGGTTCACAATCAACGAAGTGAACTAAAGTTGCTGCGAACCAATATAATTTACAAGAATTCAGATAGAATCTTGGAGTTTAGGGTGAAAGCCCATCAAATGCGGATTGTAGTAATTCAGCTTCTCAGCTGTATTCTATTGGCATCTGGAATCACCAAAAGTTGGGAAAACTTTGAAGGTTATAGAAGATTTTATAGGTTAACAAAGACAAATTAACGGACGAAGCTACAGGTGATACTCACAAATAATTTTAGTATATGCTATCTAGACAAGATAATAACTTTTGGTCGTTTTTAGGGGAAGGTCTTAAATCACGCGACTGTTAACGGTCTGACTACGATAAATGTGTATTTGCAGATGGAACAGGGTGCGTTCCTTAGATCTGAATTGTAGTAACGAGTGAGACTCCTAGACAGACAAACAGTTTAGTCTATGTGATAATATATTTAAATCCCCAGTGTTATTTTGTATCACCGTTATACAAGCCCCATCTTCGTTTAATACAATAAAATGGGTTTAAAAGAAAATTAAGACTTTTAATATTTTAAACCCTTTCACATATCATACATATCATTGGTAAGAAACAACCATCTCATCCTTACCAATACCCAGTTATCCAATCAGCTCAGAGATCAGCTTAATGCAAAGACCCGCAGTTTAGAGCCAATGTCAAGCATTAGGTCCTCTCCAAATAAACCATATTTAGTAAAAAGGCGATATTAATGTTTTTATGTTATACAAAATCTGAAAAACCTATTTATTTCTATCATTCTATTTGTTCTACAATGATTTTATAGTTTATTTCTTAGAAATATTTTCGTTATGTAACAATACGTCAGAATATCAGTTATACATAATAATTAGATAAAAGCTAATATTACTAATTACTATTCAACGTTATAACGCTATAAAAGGTAAACAATGTTAATTTATTGGTCATTTTAAAAATCTATTGATGAAATGACCATTATACATATTCTTAAAAATTCCAATACTTAATTAAATCAAAATTTTATATGGTAGTATAATTTTTATTATCGTAAAGATTTAATAATAATACTATTTCCATATATGGTTTACTTTTTATTGTTGTAAAAATATTTGTAAATTTTTCTTAATATTTCATTTTTCATTTTGGTAATAACTGTGGTATTTAGATAAACTGGTAGTTTCATCAATAAATATTCTTGTATCAAATTGTTTATAATTAATACAAAAGTGCAGCTGTAAATAAAAATCTGTAAATGTTAAACAAATTATTGTTTTTTAATAGTGCAATATTTTATGTGTCTACGCCAGTGCTGGGAAACAACTCATCGGATAAGTGAAAAAATACATCTTGTATCTACATAGATTTATTAAAATTTTTTTTTTATGTATATGTATGTCAAGCCATCGAATTAGTGGTGAAATTGTTAGAGGTAAAACTTAGCTATGGATTTTTGGATGTCCATGTTTGATGAGAAAATTATTCAATAATCGATAAACGAGATCGTAGTTGATCGCAATAGTATCGCCCATACATCAGCAAATTTTCCTCAAAATTAAAATAGCATTTGTCGCAACATCCTCCTTATTACATTTGATAATCTTCGATTTGGTGAAGAGATTTTAGTAATTAAGCTACTTGCATGTATTCTCATTATTTTTTATCCCATTATATACAGAGAAAATCTTTATTTATGAGCATGAATATTTCACTTTAGTTTCACAAGTAGATTCATTTTTCATAGCCAGTCACAACATGCGACATGAAATATTTTTTACTGTCAATCAATGAAATTGCGAAGTTAAAACGGTTTGAAATTACATTTTAAGTCAATTCGTGTTGTAGCTATTTTATCTCTTTTTGGATCTTTCCTATCGCATATGGAGGTCATGCATTTGACTCATCAACCGCTAAGCTGTTCTAAAGTTTTCTGAGTATTTGAGTTATTGGTTTTGATGTCCGTTATTTCTTCCATTCATCACTGAAACCAAAACCTACATTGGGGATATAATGGAGCGGTATTGCCTTAAGTCCTTGAATGGGCGGACACTTTTAAAGATTTGTAGTACACAGAAGTAGAATCCAATAATTTTACCAAAAAAATATCAAAACCATTGGAATCAACAATTCGGCTATGTTGTTTAACAATTCTTTACATTGACACTTCGCATTTTGATCAAAAGATCAAAACACATACAAGCACTTACCGGATAATAATCTTAAAAAAGAAAATCGGTTAAATATATTATTGAAAATCAAATCATTAAACAACTTCAATGTCTACAATATCTGTAATTGCGGCTTGACCCTCGTAGAGTCATTGTTAATGTTCTGTGACAAATCTATAATCTCGTAAATACGAAATAAATTTTGCAAATAGATTTGTCATACAGCACAAGATTTTATAACAACATTGAATAATTCTACTAATTACTCTACAACACCCGGCTGAAGAGACTGAAACCGTTCGAAATGGTGTAGTGTCAGTGAAAGTGCCTAGATAACATATTGTAAACACCATAATATCACGTGAACATTGTTACTATTGTTACGTGATGTGTCAATGGACTTATCTCTTTAACAGTAAATTTATATTATGTAATAGGAAAAATAAGTATAATTAATATATTTAGATACAATTCTTGAGGTTTATTAGGATTTATTAGAAATGTAGAGTATAATGGCAAAATAATAATGAGATGCCCTCATAATATAGGGATAATATTTAGTGATATCAACAGCCGCCTAGAAACAAACCTTTCAGGTTTTTATAGGTTAATTTTTGTTATTTTACGATTGTTAGGTTTTAGTATCGGAATGGCACAAAGGGGAATTACAAACATTATCGGTAAATAAAAGATAGCTCAAAGAGGCTGGGAATTCATCATCTTCATTTTGAAATATGACTGAAAATCCATTTGACCTTGGCAAATTCCCAGAATGCATTATTGCTATTGCTAGAAAGTGTTGTCTTCAAAATCCATGGTACATGGAAATCCATCGCAGATTTTGAGAACGATCGATGATCAACAATGATTGGATTAATCGAATCATCACCACCATCACTATGACCAACTATCCAAATTATTTACATTTAGATGTAATGCCTAATAAAATATATCTTAAGATGAATTTTGTTATATAAAGTTAGTGAATAGTTGCTACTATTTTTAGATAGCTAGAATGAAAAACAATGCGGTGATGGTAAAACAATATTATATCAGTATAGGGATTAAATAAATGTGTACTCTGAATGAGAATAGATATTTGAAATTAATGTAATACTACAAATATGATTTTGTTTTAAATTCAAAATCGTATTGTGTATTTATATAATTTAATATATATATATATATATATATATATATATATATATATATATAAATTAAGTGTAATTAGATAAAGATACTAAACCAAAACAATAATAGTATTTATAATTCCAGCCAACAGATATATAGTCAGTTCAAAATAGCAGTGACACGAGTGTCAATATGTGTCTGTCTAAAGTTGTAAATTCGTTTTACAGTCAGACAATATTATCCTTGTTATTTTATTCTATTTAAAAAGAGATAGAATGCTGTTAGAGAAGTTCGAATATGTAACGGAATGAGCCTGCAAAACTTGTCCGTTTGCCAAACGCCTGAAAATTCTTCAAAATATTATAATTCGGGTTATAAACTGTCAAACGTTGTTTTAACTTTTTGTTTTAATAATTCATGCGCGATTTTAATTCGCGCGATTTTAATTGAACATATTTTTTGCGCCTTGTAGCTGCACTGTATATTAGTACGGACACAGTCACTAACATATCTCAAAAAATAAAAAACAATATAACCTTAAATTTGCCAAAAAGAAACCGTGTTTATGCGAAACAGCTGACGAATCAAGATCAGTTTGATGTTTCAGAGATCAAGTATACGAAATGTATAAAACAGTAAGTGGTTTTTTTCAATCGAAACATAATTTAATACAATTATTTCAGAGAAAATTGTTAGTTTGGAAAGTGTCCATAAAAATCCAAAGGATATAGAGCTATTTGAGTGATGTAGAACATCCGTTCATACATTGTTGGATAATATAGGATTTAAGTGGTGTAAAGATAACCCACGAAGGGGTTTAATAGATCTTCCGAGATTGTTTTTAAAAGTATACAATTTTTAAAAACATATAGCAAAATCAAGGAAGAAATATAGCAATTTACATATGTAAATGAGACATGAATATTTCAGAATGGTACATTGGGTTGCTAATGCCAAGATGATAATAAATATTTTAAAGTCATGCTGATGGAAAAAGGAATGCTGATGGAAAAATGTAAATGTTGGAATAACTATCGATTAGGTTTTGTTAGTCAGAACATTTATTCGTTATAGACATATAGTTCTTCATGTTGGAAACAGGAGGGGTTTTATTCCTGCTGCACAATTAGTGTTTCTCTAAATTCAAGATTGACTATCATGAAGAAATTAACCATAACTTCTCTTTGCAGTAGTTTGAAAATTGGCTCCTTAAGAACTTGGAGGAACCATCAGTTATTGTTATGTACAATCTACCATATATATATATATATATATATATATATATATATACATACATATATATATGTACAAATTCCCAACAACTTCATCAACACAGGCTGCAATTAAGGAATGGCTTAAAGTACATAAAATAAGTTTCGAAGAAATCATGTTAAAGAATGAACTATTTCAAATTGTTACTCGGTAAATATAAATAATAATTTACATATTAGATCAGATTACTGAATGTTATGACCACAGAATATTACGTCTTTCTCCCTATCACTGCATTTTTAATCCAATTGAGTTGATACGGGGTATTGCAAAGAATTATTACAATAGATATTCAGGTCGAGGAAGGATATTTAAACCAGAACTGTCTAGATTTATGGAAAGAGGCATTGTTGAAAATAGCATCTTCGGTTTGTGTGAGCTCGATCAAACACATTGAAAAAGAAATTGACAAATGCTAGAATCTTGAGCTAGTTTTTGATATATTGGAAATAAATAGCTTAGTTATTCACTTGATGACTTATTCACGTGTTTCTGAAAGTGAGAGTGACTGAATAAAACCTTATGAATGTTGCTTTATGATTCAATGCTGACGATTACCAAGACCAAATTATTATTACCAAGGTGAAAGGGGAAACTACTAAAGGTCAGTATACAATTACGTTAGTTGTAGGTATTATAGAGTATGAAAGCTTTATGAGCATGTATGTTATTGTTCAGAATATACATGAAAGTTTGGTATGTATGACATGTATGAATAGAGAAATAACACTAACTGTTTTGCAGATATGGCAAATACAATAAGGAGAATGCAATGATTAAATGTTTTATCAATAGTTTTATCAAGAAAGTTGTATACAGATAGTAATAGGATAATCTAAAGAGAAATATAGTAATATCATAATGACTTTGCAAGGATATATTGCATCGAAAGAAATAAGGACTAAGCGTAAAACATAAATATGCTCTCTAATGAAAGTAAAATACATTACTCAGATATACAGTTGGTAATAACGTTGATTAAGCCACTATTAGGGGGATACCACTATATACAAAAACGCTCCTAGAACCCTACCGATAGTAGCGAGGAAAAAAGCTCAATGTATATATAATAAAGCATCTCTAACCTATAAATTATTGCGGCTGTAAAATTAATTGTAATTTTAAGTTCTTCAATAATAAATGCATTTGATGTACTATAATGTTAAAATAAATTATATTTAAAAAAATATTTGTTCAATTATTTTATTTATATTAAAATGTTGTTATATGCCAGAGCCAAAATGTACTAAAACTCGACAAACGACGTTTTGACAGTTCTCCTGTGTCACTGCTATTTTGAATTGACTATATGTAGAAATTTATAATAAAAATATATTGTTATTGGGTACAGACACATGGTAATAGTATTCTATAATTTAGTACGCCGAGTCTTAGTATTTGATTGATTTCAGTGATAACTTTTAGGGCAGTTATTTTATCTTAGTAAAGATTAATTTATTTTAATAGTTTATATATCCCTGTATAAGCCAGAGTCTCGGAGGAGGGTGATCAAGCTATCCATATTGCCTATATGGAGGATGTCCTTTAGATTGTCCCCAATACCATATATTTGTTTTGGTTGTGAGTATTTCCTTCACGATATCAGTGTATACTTGACTATCATTCATTATTGAGCTGCATAAGGTTGGGGTAGGTTCGTTTTTTAAGAGGAAACTATATGTCGGACTATAGTATCCTGTCTTCGGCCGGGAGTGTATAGATAACTATTTGATCCATTATTTTTTGACTTTGATAATATATACTTTTTGATAATATTTACCACAATTTATTTTCATCCAGCAGGCCCCATCTTGGTTGGTCAGGTTTTCTGTAGAATCAGAATCAGACTGTGTGCGTTAAGACCTTTATATTTGAGTTTTGTTTTCTACGTGCAAGGTACTCCGCTGGTTCATTTCCTCCGATTCCCATATGGGACGGCAACCACATGAGTGTTATGGATATGTCTTTTAGGGTTTTCACTTTGTTGATGATAGCCTAGATCAGTGGGTGTTTGGGATGATTTAGCATAAAATATTTAAGAGAGCTCCTAGAGTCTGTGGCGATTACATGATTTTTTATATTTTTCATATTTTATTTGCTTATGGCAAACAGTTCAGCTGCCAGAATGCCAGTTTCCAAATGTAAATTCTTCTCCGGTTCCAGGCTCGTGTAGAAGCTCCTATATGTTCTTTTCTTTTGGCTGCGTCTGTATATATGAATTGATAGTTTTGAACATATTCCTCATTAGTTTGTTAAAATAATATGCGTATGATTTGTGGGTTCATTTCTCTTTTAGAGAATTTGTTCATTGATAAATTGATGTTTATGGCTAGTGGATTACGTGAGATTAGATTATTGTTCACAGTGAGAGAAAAATGTGGAATTATTCACAATTTTGGTTGTATTTACTATATCGTTTCTATTTTAGTACATGTACCGCTGAAGCGAGTACTGAAAATGTCTTTGCCTTTGAAATAAAAAGTATAAAAAGTAAAATCTATACTCTAATTAGTCTTAATACTCATTTTTCTTGAATTGCTCTTGAGTGCTTCATTTCTTAATAAGATATTCTTGTAATATATTAAGAACACATTTCTAATTAACTTTTTTACTGGGCCATTATATTCTTCTACAGAACATAAAATATATATCTGTTGAAAGGCTGACAAAGTAATTGGATTTGTTATTTTTCAACTAGAACATTCTTTAACATACATATATAGACAAATGCGGTTCATTCCAAATTAAAATTTAGATAAATATCTGTATAATTGACAAATATTTATTATTAATTTTTAATTTATAAATAATTATCTAATTACAATGCTCGACCTGTATTAAGGTTTGTTAAAAGTATAGAGTATGATAATAAAATAATAATGAAATGCCCTCGTAAGAAAGGATAATATTTGGTGATATCAACAGTCCGTGAGCAAACAAACCCTTTACGTTTTTATATATTAATTTTTGTTGTTTTAGGATTAGTATTACTTTTTAAAACTGGAATCACACAAGGGAAAATTAAAAACATCGAGTGCTTCATCATCGGTACTAAATAGTTTTGCACATATATATTAATTATTCAGTAAGCAGAAACGCGTAAATTTGAGATGATCCTAGAATTTATTCTTTACGCTGGGTATTTTCGTAAACACGACCTTCGAAAATTACCAAATATCTACGTTTCACGGCCGAAAGTGCATCGGTTTTTCCACAGTTCGCATAGTGGACCGTCTGTCGTCACGGTTTCACGCGCTATAACCGTCGCTGGTCGATAGCTCGCCCCGACTGTTTCTTCGGTGCTTTCCCGGTCGGGGGTCACATAGAAGCAACACTTTTCGGGACTGCGCGGTGCTTCGACGACGAGCACTTTCTCCGCCGACGGTGTTTGGCGTGTGTCAGCCTGCGTCCGGTTTAGTGGCTCGCCTCTCAGATATCTTCGGCACGTCGAAAGTGAAACTGGTGCGCGTTACTCTTTTCCGAAATTTCGGTTCGGCTGGGTGTCGTTGGTGCGCGTAGGACGAACTCGTCCAGTGTTACGATAATGGAACTAAGATACTCCTCCAGGTTAGCCAAGATCAATTAATATTTTCTAACAGTCCATAGTAGTTCTGGTTAAATTTAATTCAGAATAATATATTGTATCTTTGTGACACTTATCTTATACAATATTATGCATATTTCTTGAAAATTAACCATATATCTTTTATATTATTCTATAAAAATGGAGAATATTTTTCCTAATAAATTATGTTTTTGAATTCATACTGAAATCACTTATACGTTATTAGAAAAATAATATTTTGACATGTTTTTGTTACATTAGATCTTTAACTATACGATTTAATATTATTTATTATTACTTATTATAGCAATCTATTAAATTAACACTAAACTACAAAAAAAACTACAAAGTACTTATTCTACGACAGATACTTTGGGCATAATATCTATATCACATGTACACTGTGATACTTATAACTTCACTGAACCAGATTAAATATACTCCTCCAGCTTAGCTAAGGTCAATTAATTTTTCCTAAATATTCATAACAGTTTCGATTAAATTTGAATCGGAATAATATATTGTAACACTTGTCATATATGATATTATGAATATTTCTTGAAAATTAACCATATTTTTTTATCTTATTCTGTAAAAATGGAAAATATTTTTCCTAATAAATGTATGTTGTTGAATTCATACTGAAATCACTTATACGTTATTAGAAAAATAATATTTTAACTTGTTTTTGTTATATCAGATCCGTAAATATTCTTACTAGTATTCTTAGCTATGGATGCAAGACTTCTTTGCGTATTTATTAAAGTACGTTTTCAGCTTATGAAAAATGAAATAGTTGAATATTTTTTATATTGCAACTGTTGAACTAAATTAATACACTTGAGAATTGTATCATATAATTTAATTATTTTAAAAAGATTTTCTTATTGTTTAAATGGAATATATTTTACCATTTGTATAGAAACCAGCATATATCATAACCAAACCAAACCAAACCATCATATATTGCTTTTAATTTTTATTATATCATATAATAATCATGATGATTTCTTAACATCATAAATGGAAATTAAAACCAGTTAATAGGCATAAACAAGTAATCATTTCTAAAAATGTATTGCATTTACAACGAACCTACATTTTGACTTAAATATAAGCGTATATCTAGGAAGACCCATCAATCCTGACTTAGTCACTAGTCTAATAGTGTTTATGTATTAACTAATAGTCCTTCCTATTATTTTTTAACATATTCCTTCTAGCGTAGTTTTTTCTATTTGTCTACCTGCTTTAACCTATTTTCTTGCAGAGTGTTTGCTCTCGTTTGTCTCTGAACATGCTGGCTGTATTATAAGCTTTCATTAGATCAGTGTGTTGTTTCGGTAGCTTTTTCTGTAGCTTATGAACGAGGTCATCGGGTGAAATATTTTCGAAAGCTTATGCCACATCTAAATAATATTCTTTTATATTAATATGCTTTTTAATGACGTCTATTTTTCAATGCACTTGATCTAGTATTGAATAATTGAATTGTTAATAATCTTACATTGGTGTATATGTATTAGGTTTTTCTCTCAACAATTGGTTTTGTTATTTTCAGTACCAGTAAGAAAATAATAAAATAAAAGAGAACTTAAGTTATTGTAAATAAATTAACAGATACTAATAGAATATCTTCATTAAATACATTAAAAAATATAAAAAATGTTTTAAAATAAAAATATAATATAATAACATACCCATTATTCAAGCCCAATATATGGACATAGCATAATATAAACTGTTATAGATTAAGGATGTATTTAAAATGTAACAAAACATTGATAAATGAATAGTAATAATATGCATATTTAACATTCTAGATACACCATAAAATTGGTTAAGAATCAATAAGTATGTAAAGACTGTTGCAAGCAAACAACGTAAATATAATTCTAAATCATTTAATTATATATTATTATTTCAGAAAAAAAATTGAATTAAATCCTGTTTCGTAATATATATATAAATTAGTTATTAACAGGAACTGGTAACATCAACGCTCGCGAAAAAAACAAACCTTCATACGTTATTAGATGTTTTGAGTCGAATTAAGCGTTTTTACTTTTATACATTCAGCGAAGAACAAACATTTGAACGAGTTAGACATGTCCAAAAAAAAATCTTGCACAACGACCGTGCCTGTTTAGACGAAAGATATTTTGCGTAAGAGCGGCCTTGCCAGTTAGCTTCGTGAAATAGGTTTTCCGAACGGTCAATCCGTTTGGCATGCGCGACAGCACGCATTTACGAAGCCATCATTACGCAACGATGACACCCGTTGAATTTTCTCCGTTAATTACTCGCCTATTTTTATTGTTCAGTGATGCAATGTTGTTTATGGCGTCGTCGTTAAACTGTATGCAATTAATCTCGCATCTAACGACACACTACGTGGGCAGAATTAAAAGTTCACGATTCTTCCTTTGTTGTTTTGCACCGAAAAAAAAAGCAAGCGAAAGTTTCTTCGCATTAAATGTTAATGCTATTAGAACGAGTTTACCACAGACAGAGCTTGAGGTCGGTAGTTATGAAAAAAAAATTGTGAAATATGGTTTTATTATATTTTTTAAATTCCATAACCTTTTTTTAATACATTTTAAATATTAACATACTCAGTACTATTTAACGATAACAATTATTAGACATATAGTCTATCCAATAAAACAGCGAACTCACGTCATGTAAATTTATGACGTCAAAACGTCGCCATGTTGCCGCAGTTAACTTGATGCAAAAATGTTATAAAATATAATTTATTTTATCTACCACATCTAATACATACATTATCGAAGCAAAACATTTAATTATACAGCTACAATAGTGTGTAGATTAGAATTGTTTTATTATATTTTCATTTAACTATTTTCAAACCACTACTACCAAACTGCTTATGGTATCCTCTGGAGGTCTAATCGACCTAATTAATGATTGTATAACATTAAAAAGCGTACTTACTCTTTTCTGTATTGTTTTTGTTTACTTCGTCGCTGTGTTTCCTTATCAAGTCTTTCTAATATCACTGTATTTCTTTTCTATTACTATCTGTGTACATTTTTCTTGATAAAATTAGATTTAGTCACTGCCTAGACTGCATAGTTTTAGTTGTGCCTAATACGTCTGCCATATTTATAATATATTTAGTATTCCTTTTCTCCTCATACATTTTAATTAATTTTTTGTTGAATGCTATATTCTGAACAATTACAGACATATCTATGCACACAAATCGTTCATACTCTATAATACGATACGATCTATCTTTAATTATTTCCGCTCTTATAACTCTATGGTAATTATCAGCATTGGCTTATAAGTCTACAACATTAAAAAATGAATTCAATCTTCGTCACTTTCTGTATCCAGTGAGTGAGAATACTAGTTCACCATTCCAACGTTTATCAATTTCAAGTCAATTGAAGGGTGTTATTTCAGACAGTTATTCTTTCCACATGCCCAAACTTGTTCTTGCTTGAATCTCTGTTATAACAATTCTTTACCACATCCCATAACAATTCGGTTTGATTGAATATACAGTGGTAGGGACGAAGATGCTAAACTTTGTGGCGATATTGTTCAACAATATGATCTACTACGTATCTTTTTTAGGCTTATTTCTAAAAAAAAAAAGAAATTACATAAAACCTTATTAAACATTTCATATATATTTATCAAGTAATAATTTAAATACTTTGCTCCTTAACATCGTATTTTTAAAATTTAAGCACCAAACTAGCTTAATATTTTATTTTGATCTATCTATTTCTAAGTAAGTAATATCTTTGAGTTCCGATATTCTGGAAAATAGAATGTAACTAGACTTCTAGAAGGAGATGCATACCCCTATTTTTTCTATGGATATTTTTTACACGAACATTTATCTCTGAAGTAACTCTATTAAATTATGTTTCTATTGAAAAACCATTCACTCTTTTCATCTAACATCAAGTTGTGTAGACACTTTTTTTCGGTGAATTCAACATATTGGTTTTATTTCTTGAAAGGTTTTATTACTAATATTCAATGCAAGAGCAACGCAATGAAATTATTTATAGAAAAAATCAGAGAAACTTAATATTTAACAGTATGAATACTTACCTTTGTAACGCATTTTACTGGTAAGGATTATCTCGTTCCTTTTCAAAGTTATTGATTATTGTCGATAAGTACCTATTTCTCATTGTCTTGGACTTCGGTATTTTCATTCATCAAACTAATATTAAGCAGCTATTTGAAATTTATTAAAGCAAGCATAGCTCCAAGAAACGTTTACTATATTATAACCTCCTCGTTTCATATCACTAATGTTTTGAATAATTTTGCAGATAAATTTTATACGTTAATTCTGTTATATATTCAGACTTCAGACTTCAGATAGCATTATGTCACTTTTTAACTAGAGTAAAATTAAAAGGAAAAAGAAGGAAATGATATGGGTGCACTACTATTTTGGGAAGGCTGTATTAGTAAAGGCCAAAGAAATGCTCTTATAGATTATTATTATTCTTGCAGTGAGATTTTATAGACAATAAGAACGTTTCGTATTAGTTCTTCTAATTTCAGATTATAGTAGAGATACTATAGAGAATCAACATTAAATGAACTAAGCATTAGTATGACCAACCATCAACAATATTTTATTTATTAATATAATATATCTTGTTTTCTAATGTTTGCGAATACTTGATGAATACTGTTTCTAGAGGGCTGGAGTGAAAAAGAAAACAGTGGTGTTAAGAACATATTATTCCACTATTGGGACTAAATAAATTTGAACACAGATTGAGAAAAATATTTAAATCTAATGTAATACTACAAATATTGCTTTTTTACTCAATATAGTAATGTGTATGCTTTCAAATTACACTTGTCTACATTACAAAAAGTAGAAAAGTTAAAGGCCACACTCTAATCAGTGTCATGGCTTGAATTACTCTTGTTTGCTTCATTTAATAATATAAAATATACAAGTAACATTTCATCAAGATGGTTTCCATTAACTTTTCCACTGGCTCTGACTGTTGAAAAACTTAGAGTGATATATTATTTATTAACTATAATATTGTTTAACATTCACAGAGACGGTGGATTTCAAATCAAAATTTAGGCAATTTTTATATAATTGACAAATATTTCATCATTAATCTATTTACTTTTGGTCTTCATTCATCAACGTTTTAACCTATTAATGAAGATTCTATTTCTATGTGTAAGTTATTATGTTGTACAAAATCGATATAATACTTATAAATAATGGAGTAAGCAATTAATTATATTAAGGTGCATATTATTATATTATTAACATGTTATGAATCATAATAGTATTATGAAAATATAGTTTTACAATTTTTAGTTTTGTATATACTCGCATTATCAATTAAAAATGTTATAAAAATTAACTAAATGATATAATCATATATACCTAACCTAATGCACCTTATTTTCTATTTTAGGTTCTAATGGTTCTGTATTATTATTGTTTTTAATATATAAATAACATTTTAAATGCAATTTCAATTATATATTTATTACGTCAAACCGACAATATGAATTAAAAATTTTATATTAAGTTTCATTAATCTGTATATCCATAATAGTACCACATAAAACAATATATTAGTACTAAATGCTTGCGAAATTGTATATTCAAAATAATATAATATATACTTTTAATATCGCAATTTTATAAAATGTGAATTAAGATGGAACAAATGCTGCCGGAAATGTATGTTGTAATAAAAGCTAAACAGGAGCAATATTCATTGACATTGTTTTTGTTGTTTTTCGTTAAAAATTTTACTATACTACTTTTTATTGTTGCATAATAATTATTACATAATATGCATAACAAGCATTGCTTATAACAAATATTATAACAAAAAATTGATTTGATATCTTGATTGATATTTGACATATCTGTATGAGTAAAAATTAATAATAGATTTATAACATTCTACATAAAAATAAGTTTTTCGATTACCATAAGAACAAGTATATATAAATAACGCAAATATAATTGAGCGTGTAAACGACACGAAATAACGGTTATTTAACAAATAATTGTCTACTATTAGTCTTTAAAAAATGAACGGTTTGATTCCGTCGTTATAATTGTAGTATATTCATTGCAACATGCTTATATAGACTAAAGCGTCGGTGATACCAACAGTCAAGTAGAAAAAAAACTTCACAGTTTAACAATTTATTATTGTAGAATAATGTAAATCCTTCCATTAAAATGTAATATAGACATTACGAGATCTAATTATTTTACCACATATCAGATGGTATAAAAATTTATATTATTTAAATCTATTGTGGTTCTTAATGTAAAATTACCAAATAAATTTGAATAGAAGTTTAACAATACTAGACTTCTAGTGCATATAAAATACTTAATATTGCAAAGTGTTGTTGTGGAATTTTAATTGGTTATTTATTGCGTTTCTTTGTTTGTTTGTTTCTTTGTTGCATGTTCATAATAAGGTTTTTGTTTCAAATGTTGAAGTTTTCTTCATTAGTTAATGATCATCACTGGTTTTATTTCTTCTAATTCAACTAAAAAATGAACTGATATTTTATAGTATTAAAAATTTGGTTGTCATAAATAGTTTAAATCAAATGTAGTAATTTATATCTTGTTATTTTTTAATGTAGATTTCCACCCAGTTCATTGATGCTATAGCATTTTGATAAATCATACACATTTTAAATCAGAGTGAATGGAGCTATACTACTCCATTCAAGAGCCATAATGATAACATAATAAAATTTTTTATAGCGATTACGTGCTGAAGAAAGTTTCAAGCGGTTCCCCGAAATTACCATAAGTGATTGATCTGTATCGAAGAAACTCGATTAATAAAGAAAGTAAAATTATTTGTGGGAAGGTTTTGAAAGTGAAAACCTGAATCAGATTTCTGGTGGGCGTCTTAATTTTTAATACATAGCGCGAGGAAAAACCAAACGTTATAATCATCTATTATAATAGTTAATTATATCAATTATATGTCTGGAGTTTGAATTAGGGATGACAAAAAATATCGATATATCGATATATCGATATTTTCGGATATTTTTTCAAAAAAATTATATATCTTTTTTAAACAGTATAAAGAAACCACATAATAATTTTTAATAATTTTTTTTATTTTGGTACTTAAATTTAAAGACGATATTTAACTATATTTTTCTCGATGGCTGGTACCCCTAGTTTGGATGCGATAAATAATAACTACTATTCTAAGTTGGTATTATAGTCCTATTATATCAAAGTAAAACTATAACTTAGATTTTTGGTATTTTTGAATATTTTAAAAATCTCCAAAAAAATGGTAAAACAATCTCAATCGCTCAATTATTTTTTTTTACTTTGATTTGATAGAAACATGTATAGGGAAGACTCACACCAAACATCCCGAAAGAAGCAAATCGGCTCAGTAGAACTTGAGATATCATCTAAACGTCTCGAAAAGGTAATTTTGAAAAAATGGCGGTAAATTTTCGTTTTTAGATGTCGCGTCATTAAAACATCTATATCTATGAAAATAATTTTTATTTTTAATAAAAGCCCCGTAAACGATTAAGAAGGTTTAGGTATTGTTGCAGCATTTTAATGACTGTGATTGAAGACATTGTAATATATTATCTGGTAAAATATGACAAAGAATATACGACATAATTTTTTCTTCACACTCAATATATCTTAATAATATATGATATAAATATATTATGCAATAGCATTTTATGTGGGATTGGTATTTGAATGCTTTCACATACATCGGCTTTTTCTTTGTCTGTGTCATCCATATAATTTTATTTTATCAGTTTCTACAATATTTACAAAAATTTGACATTAATTTTAAAGGTACTGATTATTATAAAATATAATAAATTGCTTTGAAAGTTTAAATTTAGTTGAAAGTAGTAATTTTCTTTAATTGCATTGGGTTTGGGGAGGGATATTCATTATTTTCTCAAGATTAAGGTAAAATATTTAGTTAGATAAAATGTCTCGGATAAAAAAAATTCTAGTTTATTCTTAGAAACGATTTGTTATAACATTTTTTGTGGACATCAACTAACCGGGCAACATTGTTTGTTCTTATACAGAGTTTGAGCAATTAACGGATGTTTATAAGATGACATTGTTACCTGTGTATGTGTGACTGATCTTGAGTCCATTTCAGGTCTATGTCGTTTTCCTTCGACGTTTTCATTGTAAAAGGACGTAGAATATATTTAGATTTTCCTATTTGTTTAATAATTATTGTTTTTCTATGTATTATTGTTCTTGGTATGTTAGATTCAGAGGGTACACGTAAAAAAAACCCATTTCGACTATTGTGATGTGTCTTCTGAATAGATGAGTAATGTCTTCTGGTCTGCAATATTTTCAATAGTGTATACTTACATGTTTCCATTAGCTATATGCCAGTGTAAAATTATTTATCAAATTAATTTGAGGTCCGAGGCAGTTTTCGCCAAAGAGATAGCGTCTTTGCAGTTCTTTTCAATATATTAGTTTATGCAATATGATACTATGTTATAAACTGCTTAGCCGACCTTATGTTTGCTGTTAATAACATAGTGCTGTATTGGTTGATGCGGATATGGAGGCTCCTAGCATTTTTCATGATCTGGTTCGGATCGCAAACCACATGGCTTTGAATTTATGTGATAGAATTACGAAAAAAAAGACCAAAACCCTAACTAACGGATCATTTGCAATTGTAAATCTCAACGGGATCCATTCGAAGTAAGTGCAGAAGCTGCAGTAGTTAGAATCAGTAATAACTGAGAAAATATTGGCGTTTACTGCCGAATTACTAAGCCAAATTGGCAAAGCTCCAGTAGCTTCTCGTTTTCTAAGATGGTACATTTGGAAGAGAATATATTTTACAATCAAAATTAAAATACGCTTTCGAACGCTTATCTTACCAATTCTTCTATATGGCTCCGATAGTTGGATTCTGTTATAGTCAGTATAGTATAGATATATATAAGCTTGAGGTCTTTCAAATGCGATACTTCTAGGCAAATTTTACATTTTTCTCTCCGAGATCATGTTCGATACAGAAGCATTATGAAGATGAATGAGGATCAATTGAGGAAAAAAAATTAATGAATTCTTACAGACTTATTTTGCCAAAACGGACTATTGGGTAAAAGACACAGCCAACAGCTCCGAGAAACACATGGATCAGGGTCATCGAAAAGGATCTGAAAAATAGGAAAATAACATTGTCTGAGGCCAGAACATTCTTCATATACCACAGAAGATGTTGCTGAACAATACATTGAACTATCAAAATCTTACATTAAAGCCAGAATGTTTAGAATCAAACAAAATGAAACTTATTATACAATAAAAGAAGCTAAGGTAAGTGTACCACAAGGAAGTGTATGTGGGCCAATTATTTATATACTCTACACATGTGATATATCACAAATGGAAAATATTATAAAAGCTCCATTTGATGAGACTGCGATTTTTGTTGCCGAGGAAACTATAAGAAAAAGAAACAACTGGTAAGTTTATATTGGATAAATAATTGGATCCAAACCTAGAAAATAAAAATTAACGAAAGTAAATCTGTACATGTACAGTTGACGTATAACCTGACCACAGAATCACCAATAACAAGAAATAATATTATCACACCATATGGCAAGAACGCTAAGTATCTTTTTATGTATGTATTAATAAGTATCCCGGAATGAATGTTGATGCAAAAATTGGAGGAAACTCTAGAAGGAATATATAAAAATGAAGAAGAATTAACTGGTGTTAAAATATAGGAAATATAGGCAAATCTACTAGTTAATTGGAAGAAAATCACAATTATGATAGATATACGGAACTAAATTATGGGGATGTTCTGCGAAAAGTAATATAAATACAATATCAGTTTTCTAGAACAAAGTCCTGAGATGGACGAGGTTATCTAATTACACCAAAATCTTCAAATATCGATTATCAGTCAGGAAATCAAGAAAATTGCAAGTATGCTTGAGGACTAACTCCATTCTTAGGTCAATATTGAAATAATACTTGGATACTCTTGGATAACACCAGAACAGGACACAGGGTCAAAGAATCATATAATCATTTGATTTTGTGTAGCGTAATGCAGGGAGGCTTATTTAGAAGAAAAATAGCAGTATTAAATTAGAGACTAAGAAGGGGCCGATGAGTGCTCCTAGATATATATACCTAGATCTAAGATATTGTAAAAACAAATTGTAAGTTAATCGCCAACGACTAGTAACAATGTAATAAATAAAAAAACCTCTTCTCGATAATCAAACCCAACTAAATGCAAGACCTGTTGAGAATTTGGAATCAACTCTAAATACAAGATTGTGGACAGGATCGTTAGCGAGGAAACGGTGTAATTTGCTTCAGATGAAATAAGGGCATCAATCCATGTTAGTGTTGAAAGATTGTAATTGTTTCTGTAGTATTTTTAGTAATGTGTCCTTGAACTCTTTTAAAACAACAAATTAAATACGCAATTTGCACTTTACACAATAAAATGCAATTAAAATGGTTTATTTTGTTCAGTGACATGAGCCGATCGAATAGGTTGTTTTTATGCTTCACGCAAATCGAGTCAAGACTGTTGTCGAAACCGCGTCTTTCGTACGAAAAACAGCTGATCCTTTCTTCACATTTCTATGGTCAATAGATATTAAATAATGGTTGAGCAACGGCGGGTGCAATAAACAGAACTGTTGCCGATCTGAATCAAATTGGAGAAAGTGAAATAGTTAAGATATTTTTATGTTTTTTAACTCTTGTCCTGTTCGGTAGCGAGGCAATTTGGATGATGCTATAAACTCGAATGAGCACTTTTGTATGTACTTTCACTTTTAATGTGCTTTTTTTCCTGTACGCTCACGAAAGTGATTTAATGGACCAGATTTGCATATGGCATACCAGTTTCCATTGCAAACGAATTTACATTTTGATATCGATAATCTATTAAGTAACGATAACTATGAAATAGAACAGTAAATAAATCTCTAGCAGGACAGTTCACAAAAATATTTATAATTGTATTATAATTAACAGGTCAATTGAAAAGTCACCGACCTATCATAGTAAACACATTTTTTTGGCAAAATTATTATTTTTTATTCAACATAATTCCTTTCAAGGGTGATACATTTTATAGCAACCCCCCAAGTTTCCATACCATTTTTATAGTACGATTTGTCCTTTGCTTCAAAGTAGGCCTCAGTTTCGGCGATTACCTCTTAAGATATAGGACCAGGAAATAGTCTGATACGGGAATACTATGGATGAGGAAACAATTCGAAGCCCAATTCATGGATTTTTGCGATCGTTTTCACTGACTTGTGACACGGTGCATTGTTTTGGTGAAGCAGCACTTTCTTTTTCATCAAATGCAGCCGTTTTTGGACGATTTCATCCTTCAAACGGTCCAATAACGCTATGTAATAGTCGCTGTTGAAGGTCCTTCCCTTTTCAAGGTAGTCAATGAAAATTATTCTATGTACATCCCAAAATATAGACGCCATAATCTTGCCAGCTGACTGTTGCGTTTTCCCACGCTTTGGAGCGGGTTCATCGTGTGCAGTCCACTCGGATGACTGTCGATTGGACTTCGAAGTGAAACCATGGAGTCATGTTTCATCCATTGTCACATATCGACGCAAAAACTCGGGTTTATTACGCTTGATCATCTTCAAATACTGCCCCGAATCATCAACTCCTCGTTGTTTTTGGTCAAAAGTGATCTCGCGCGGCACCCACTTTGCACAGAGCTTTCTCATACGCAAATATTCGTTAATAATATAATATATACTTTCAGTTGATATCTTTAGGGTGTCTGCTATTTCATTCAGTTTCAATTTACGGTCATTCAAAGTCATTTTGTGGATTTCTTTAATGTTTTCATCGGTAACAACCTCTTTTGGGCGCCCACTGCGTTCACCGTCTTCGTGCTCATTTTACCACGTCTAAACTTAGCATACCAATCCTTGGTGGTTGATTTTCCTGGGACAGTGTCCGGAAACTTGGCATCAAGCCATGTTTTTGCTTCAACTGTATTTTTCCCTTCAAAAGCAATATTTTATCAACACGCTAAATTCTTTTTTATCTGTTTTTTTTTTCACAATAACAAAAGTTGCTTCACTCAAAATTGCTATAATTCACAAACTAATGATCCGACAGCTGTCAAATATACACGCATATACTCGCATCTTTTGAGGGTTATGACTAACTAAAAAACATATGGATTTAATTCTAGTAGCGCCATCTATGTGTCAGGTCGGGGACTTTTCAGTTGACCTGTTTATATAAGGGTTGTGAAGTAAACTTTGAGAAATTGGTATTTTCATTAATAGATGTATATTAATATATTATTTATTATTCTCGTGTTATTTGTCACAAAGTAGAAGCATTGGTAATCGAAAATGTGTTGTTATTGATCAAAATAAGTAATCGTTGGAAGGTGTTAATGACTGACAAACAAGATTGGTGAGGTAGCATTTCACGAATTTTGTAAAATATATGGCGTCGCATAAAAAGAACAACTTAATGTAAGTTCTGCAACATTTTACGTAAAAATGGGTTAAAATGGGTATTATTTTAAAAGCAATGCCTTTGTGGGTTATTTTTATACCACTTAAATTCTATATTTCCTAAAAGTGAATGAAAAGATGACCCCTTGTATTCTTATATTATGAAAGAAGTGGAATAAATAATTGTATCAAATTATATTTTTATTGAAAAAAAAACTACTAATTTTTTTATACATTTCACTGATCTCGAATAAAGCTCACATCAAGGTAATATTCGCACTTCGTATGTGGACGCTCTCTTTTTGATGAATCCAATATTATATTATTTTTTATTTTTTAGCCACAATGCTAACATTAATATTAAGTGCAACTACATTAAGTTCAACATATTTGCAATAAAACCCCAGCAACAATATTTAATAGTATCAATACTTAAATCCCACATTTTACTGACGAGCGGAACATATCTCGTTCCTGCTCTAAATAACTGATTGGAGATGCCGGTTTATAAATTCTAATGATTATCACTAATGTTTTGGATTGGATTTTGTAAATATTTCTCTATTTTAGATATTGTTTCTTTCTAAATAAAGCAAAATGAGATACAAAAATCCGCTCCGAGTTCAAAACGATTTTAAATTTTTACCAACTCCATTTGGTAGTATTTTCGAAGAGCTATAAGTATCTGGTCTGACGTGGCCTTCATGTGACACTGTTGTTGACAGACTTTAAAACTACCGGACGGTAGTAATCATCCTATACATGTCAATATTTAATGTCATTTCAACGAATATAATACAAGTAGTATTTTGTTATCGAAAACAGGGTATAAAAATAAATTTTTGTTATTGTTTTTACAATATTTTATTGACTGGGAAAATAGATTAAAGGCAAAAATTGACTCTGCAAAGGCTATAGAGAGTTTAAGCTAGATGAATCAAGTATATTATTATATTATATTCTTATTTTATATTATGTCATCAAAGCCTACCTGAAAAAAAATACCAATTCTATCAAACTATTTTCAGTTATAACGTCTTATAAATGTCCGCCAACGTCATAGAATGTACACCTCTTGTAAATTATTTTAGAGTAATTAAAAAATTTGTGTAATGCAATGATAAAATAATTGCTAATATTAATACATTTAATTTATTTGTCTTTATTTACTTAAGAAAGAAAAACTACAGGTTTTTAATGTATATTGTTGTCCTATATCAATCAATTCTTTTGTTTAATATTCATATTTGTCAAATATTATGTATATATTATTACAAACAAATACAGTGTAAGGATTATTCAGTTGTTTACTTGCTCTATTTAACTTTCCAGTAATTTCCGCTTTTATCAGTGAATATAAAAATAGTCTTTAATTTTTTAATTTTGATCTAACTCTACTATACTGATCAGTATGCTGAATTTGAAGGTAGTACTGTTATATAGCCATCACTTATGAAAAATGATTCACAATCTGCATTTCTTTCGAAAAACAAACAGTTTATAAATTGGGCTTGGAAAAATATATTTTGAAGTTTCATGAGATAGTCGACACTTTAAAGATATTAGAAGTTATCGCGTATGTAATTTTCTACAAACATTCCAAAAAAATCAGCTGTTTTAATTTTTGGAGATTGGATTATCAGTTTTGATATTTATAATATTTCTGGTATTTCTATAACAAATCGCGATACTAATGGGTAATATTAGATTCTGTTGTAAAATTAATAAAAATAAATAATGATCCTCGTAATAAATACCCCCTCCCACATATACCTTAGAGCAAAAAATTCTTAATATCCCAGGCCAAATTCTCGTTTGGTTGCTTTTATTTTGCATACCATTTAAATCCAAATGTCACGTACGTAAAAAACTGAATTTATACCACCGAATAATTTATTGAAACACTAGAAAAAAACCATCTAATCGAGACCTAATTAATGATCTACAATAATTTATATGGCTGAAATATCGAAACGGGCTCGGATGACAAACGAACAAACCTTAGTCGAGGCACTTGTTTCATGACCCACTTTGCGTCGTTTTGATCGATTTATACATAGAAAACGATATGCAACTGTTCGTTCCGAATAAAGTATGATCTCACTCCACCATAATGAGCTTCCATAGAAAGTTTATTATTTTAAAAATTATGTTTTTTTTTTCGGTGAACGTACGCCCACGCCTTTGGAGGTCACTGGGTTGTTGGTTTGTGATGATCGATTGGTGTTAAAAGGATCGTCATTTAAAACTAATTTACTATGATATACTTAATGAGTCCTACATTTTATCGGATATCAAAGTGAGTCTAGATTTGATTGATCTTAGATCATATATATTGTTGTACGATAGCTTTGAATGAGTAACATAACGAGATTATAAGAGTTGTTGATATTTTAAGGTAGTATTCTTATTTCAAAAAGGCTTTCTTCTTATATTTTTGAGCTTAATCGTTTAAGACAATTTTCTTAAGATGATTTTTCAAAATTATGAAAAATTGGTATTTTTTTAATATAAAATTTTTTTAATATAACTAAATTTGAAAATCTGTCAATGTTGAATTCAAATATTGTTCTTTAGTTAATTCTAGTCATTCTAAGCTCGAGAATTATTTTTCCGTTTGACTGATTTTCAAACTTTTTTTATGCTGGTTTAGAGGCTGAGCAGCGAGTGATTTTTGATGACTATCTAGTGGATGGTTATCAAAAATCGATAGAGACGTGTTTGCTTGTCAGTTTGTTGGGACTTCTTAATTTTTTAAGTCCTATAGGATACTGTTATTTACGTCTTTGATTGTACTCTTGAAAAAGAAACAATATTAAGAATTTATATAATTATAAAAAAGTAATATAATTTATTTTAGGTACAAGATTAATGAATTTGAGATGGACTTGAGACTGTTTGTGGGTTGGGTTGGTTAAAAAAGACTTGCAAATAATTTTCAACGTTATATATTAAGGCTATGAGAGCATGATTGTGGACTTGGATTTTAATATTTATTGGTTTCTCATTCAACAATAAAAGTTATATTGTATAGTTTGTTAGCTCTAAAATAATTTCTGACATATCTCACAAAACACGGTTTTTTAATAATCTTTATAATTTTGAATAATACTAGAAAAATATTTAAAAATTCATTATATAACATCTCCCTTCTATCGACTACAGGGATGTAGGTGGTTGTTATTGCATCTGAACAGTTTATAGTTGTTTTGGTAACTCCAGAGTCTAATACACTTCTGTTAAGAAACTAAGCTACTGTACCCCGCATTTGGTGGCCGTTCACCCCAAACGACAAGTTTCTGTTCAAATTTCAGTAAACTATGTTAATTAACAGCAACTACATTCCGTTTTGTTAGCCTTACACCTTAAATTGTGATGTATGTGCCGGTAATCCACAGATTGGGGGTGCTTTTCAAACCTTAAATGTTTCGTACTTGGAATAGTTTATAGCTAGGGCACCTTGAGCACCTACAATCCACTTTCTGTGACCTTATAGCTTCAACTGCGATATTTTTGCTCGAACTCCACTTAACTATACCATTAAAACTCTTGGAGTTACTGCGGAACGATTGCCAATCCAACGTCAGCCTCTTCTCTTTTCTTGAAAGATAATTTTATTCCAGTTAATTGAATTAATTCAAAATAGAACAGCCCTCTGGTCTCCCCGGAATTCTACCGACTGCGCCAGTTGAAATACCAACTCGTCTCACTGATTCACCATTCAGGTAGTCAAATAGCCGGATAGCCTGTGCTGAATTACATAACATAGTTTTGTTTACCTCTTTTTCACAACTTTGAATTATTATTCCCTCTTCTCTTTCTATTTCCCACTAGCTTCTCCATTGATTTCCTCAATTCTCCTCTTTTTCTCTCTCTAATTCCTCTAATTGCTATCTATATGTGATTAATTTCTCTCTAGCTTATTTCTATAAATATTTTAACGCAGATAACTCTTCCGTGACATCCTCAATTTTTTCCGTCTTTTTAAATATATCGGCCGACTTTTTAACCGGTAGATAGTTTATGATTAGTACTCAATTTCTAATAATTTCCTATTTCAATTATGTTTCTCTTGATATATTTGATTTTAGAGCCAGTATGAGACAGTAGAGTCACTCAGACCATTTTATTCTATTACTTACTGTATCACTTTGTCAAATTCTACAAAATTAGCTTACATTTTGATGGTTTTCGTTGTAGGAAATCGATAAACTGTTGGCATGGTAAGTATTTATCAAGTATTCATCTTTTAGTTACAAAAACCTATCAAATATATTTTTAAACAGATATTTGATAAATAACATAATATAAAATAAATTCAATGAATCCCAAAAGTTAGATTATTGAGTAATGTATGTTTCGAGGAATATCATTCATAAATATAAACATCATCCATTTCAGGCTCAGTAAATATCATTTAATGAGAGCTAGACAGTCTTCTATTACTGTAATAATTACATTAAATTATATTATATTAAAGTACTTTACTTCTTATTGGCAGTTTTATGGTCCGTTCTATAAAACAAAAATAAATTGTAAGCCGGCTTGGTGGCACAGTGGTAAAGGTGATAGGACGGTCCTCCTACTGTTGCGATAGCCGCGGTTTCGAATCCTGCTGGACATGGTCGTAAATTTATGTTTGTGATTGTTTACAATTTCTGATTGTTCTAGGTAAGAGTGTAAAATCCGACAAGGAAAATGATCCCAGTAGCCAGGCTGGGTAAGACCGGATGTCTTCTGGGATGATTTCTAAGTTGGTCACTCGTGAGTCGGTAGGCTTAATGCTGAGGACCGTAGTTCGGAGGCCACGTTAAACTTTAGACCCAGTCCAGATAAACCCATAGTTGGTAAAATGTATATTATTATTATTGTAATAATTACATTAAATTATATTATATTAAAGTACTTTACTTCTTATTGGCAGTTTTATGGTCCGTTCTATAAAACAAAAATAAATTGTAAGCCGGCTTGGTGGCGCAGTGGTAAAGGTGATAGGACGGTCCTCCTACTGTTGCGATAGCCGCGGGTTCGAATCCTGCTGGGACATGGTCGTAAATTTATGTTTGTGATTGTTTACAATTTCTGATTATTCTAGGCAAGAGTGTAAAATCCGACAAGGAAAATGATCCCAGTAGCCAGGCTGAGTAAGACCGGATGTCTTCTGGGATGATTTCTAAGTTGGTCACTCGTGAGTCGGTAGGCTTAATGCTGAGGACCGTAGTTCGGAGGCCACGTTAAACTTTAGACCCAGTCCAGATAAACCCATAGTTGGTAAAATGTATATTATTATTATTGTAATAATTATATTAAATTATATTATATTAAAGTACTTTACTTCTTATTGGCAGTTTTATGGTCCGTTCTATAAAACAAAAATAAATTGTAAGCCGGCTTGGTGGCGCAGTGGTAAAGGTGATAGGACGGTCCTCCTACTGTTGCGATAGCCGCGGGTTCGAATCCTGCTGGGGCATGGTCGTAAATTTATGTTTGTGATTGTTTACAATTTCTGATTGTTCTAGGCAAGAGTGTAAAATCTGACAAGGAAAATGATCCCAGTAGCCAGGCTGGGTAAGACCGGATGTCTTCTGGGATGATTTCTAAGTTGGTCACTCGTGAGTCGGTAGGCTTAATGCTGAGGACCGTAGTTCGGAGGCCACGTTAAACTTTAGACCCAGTCCAGATAAACCCATAGTTGGTAAAATGTATATTATTATTATTGTAATAATTACATTAAATTATATTATATTAAAGTACTTTACTTCTTATTGGCAGTTTTATGGTCCGTTCTATAAAACAAAAATAAATTGTAAGCCGGCTTGGTGGCGCAGTGGTAAAGGTGATAGGACGGTCCTCCTACTGTTGCGATAGCCGCGGGTTCAAATCCTGCTGGGACATGGTCGTAAATTTATGTTTGTGATTGTTTACAATTTCTGATTATTCTAGGCAAGAGTGTAAAATCTGACAAGGAAAATGATCCCAGTAGCCAGGCTGGGTAAGACCGGATGTCTTCTGGGATGATTTCTAAGTTGGTCACTCGTCAGTTGGTAGGCTTAATGCTGAGGACCGTAGTTCGGAGGCCACCTTAAACTTTAGATCCAGTCCAGATAGACTCATAGTTGTTAAAATGTATATTATTATTATTGTAATAATTACATTAAATTATATTATATTAAAGTACTTTACTTCTTATTGGCAGTTTTATGGTCCGTTCTATAAAACAAAAATAAATTGTAAGCCGGCTTGGTGGCACAGTGGTAAAGGTGATAGGACGGTCCTCCTACTGTTGCGATAGCAGCGGGTTCGAATCCTGCTGGGGCATGGTCGTAAATTTATGTTTGTGATTGTTTACAATTTCTGATTATTCTAGGCAAGAGTGTAAAATCCGACAAGGAAAATGATCCCAGTAGCCAGGCTGGATAAGACCGGATGTCTTCTGGGATGATTTCTAAGTTGGTCACTCGTGAGTCGGTAGGCTTAATGCTGAGGACCGTAGTTCGGAGGCCACGTTAAACTTTAGACCCAGTCCAGATAAACCCATTGTTAGTAAAAGGAGACTTTAAAATATATTTTAAAAAAATTGTTTAACTATACAACTAGTATATAACAACTATGTAAGCATTTGCCATATATTCTTCGTGGAAGTCCAATATATTTATAAAATATTTTAAACCGTTCTAAAAATAAACTTGCTTATGTATTTTTAGTTTAATATTTGTAAACTTTTTTTCAATTAAAATTATCATCTGACTAGAAAAAACAACACAATAAAATAACAATAAGAAACCTTTAACATATACTCATGCCGTTCTCAATTGTTTATTATACTATTTACTTTGTTAGAATCGTTCGACATCCTGTTAGTATCGCATTAGGAACCTCTTTTTTTCGGCATTTTTTGTGTCATTGTTGTAGTCGTCTTCGGAGCATCCGCTTATGATGATTGCTCGTCTAATTCATTAAAATTCATTATTACAACGAATATAGATGACATTTGACAGCGTTTGTATTTATCTAGGTATATTATTGATTTATTAAGTACGAATTCTCAAAAATACATTCTAGGAATGTGTTTTAGAAATGTAATTTCTTCACATTTTCATGTCCTTTTCGATCAGTATTTTTTTAAACTTGATTTACTGTAATTATATAGTAATAAAGAGACAACTGCACAGGGGTCCCTAGAGAAAAGTTTTGTAACTTCCATTCACTAGTTGATATAACTATAATCGGCGTTTCAGTAATTTGATTGATTAATAAAAGTTTATATTTTAGGTATCTGTAAAGAATTTTTTTTGTAAAAGTATTTCATTGGATCTTGAAAACGCATCGTCATGAGATCATGACATCATGTGACTAACCATACACTACACATTTTATTGACCAATGAAATTGAATGTCAAAAAACTGCATTTAATTAGTAATTTTTGTATGTTTTGAGTGATATGTATTTTTAACGGCATATATCCTAATAGATCAAAAAAATATTAAATATTTTGGTTAAGTAGCCTTAAGATATAATATATTGATTTTGATATTTAGCCAGAATATATTTTTAAGAAAATGTTGATTCACAATTCATCTCTTGCAGTGTTGGCACATTCACTTTTGTAATTTTGATATTGTTCAATTTGAATACATTTTGAGTTTATACTCTGCCCGATAATTTTACTATGATCTTCCATTTGTTAGTAATTAGATTAAAAATAAGTTAACTTTCCGAAAAAATATGTTACACGCATGCTTAGAGCAGATAATTTTTAGTCGGTTCCGAGCCCAAGCGATACAAAACTAATAATATAATTTTGTGACATATACAAAGAATTATAATACAAACAAAACAAATCTAATTTGTTGCTCGTACCCACTTGAAAGTAATGAGTTGGTAATAGTTAAAATAATATTGTAAATAAATAAATAGGTTTAGGTAGATTTTAAGTTATATTGTTTGTATATAGTAAAATACGTACGTAATATAAAATACGTGTAGTTTTTATTTATATTGTAGTTATTTCATTTTTAATTAATTATTACAATAATTGTTATGTACATATTTTATTTGAAAATGTATATAAAAATAAAAATATTTTTGTTAAAAATATTTTTGTTAAATTTTTTTTCCATATTTTAAAGTCTCCTTTTACCAACTATGGGCTTATCTGGACTGGACCTACTATTTATCGTGGGCTACGAACCACGGTCTTCGGCATTAAGCCTACCGACTGGCGAGTGACCAACATAGAAATCATCCCAGAAGACATCCGGTCTTATCCAGACTGGTCACTGGCGTGGCTGAGATAATTTTTCTTATCGGATTTTACACTCTTGCCTATTAAACAATCACACATATAAATTTGCGACCATGCCCCAGCAGGATTCGAACCCGCGCAAACTGAACTATCGCAGCAGTAGGAGGACCGTCCTGTTGCCTTTATCACTGCGCCACCAAACCGGCTTAAAAATACTTTTATTCTCTTCATTCCAAGTTCAAACTTTTATGATGCTAGTTTTGAAACTAAGTAGCGAAACCTTGATGACTGAATAGTCACTGATGTTTACTTGTCAATCTGTTGGGTACTGTTATGTGTACCTTTGAATGTACTCCGATACTCACATGTTGTGACTATTGGTAAATTTGTTAATGATAAGTATGACTTGGTCTCTTTGGATTTAATCTGTTTACCTTTTTATATATATTCAACAAGTCTATTGAAGTTTTATGAAACTATAAAGTATTTTAATTTTTAAACTACTAAATTAATATGTATATTAATTAGTATTCTGAATTAAAAGTTAAAAACTTATTATCTAACAAGTAACGAAGTAATATTAACACACCCATGCCGAATTTCTGGTTACTAGTTTTTTTCTGCTTTCTCTTTCACATCGAAACTTTCTTCCGGTGACCTTTTCACGTTTTGTCAAAGAGCCAATGAAATTTTTTAACAGCATTTAAATGATAGAGGCTAGTTATAGATGTTAGCTATCCGTTTTATGACCTACGACATAAGATTGATTCGTGACCTTGTCACTTTATTGGGGACTTTAACTTTCACAATAGTATGTTTTTTTTTCGAACGTTTAAAGCCTATTACTAGACAAATGTAAATTTGCTTAGTATCGTATTATTAATTATATACCTTATAGCATATTCCTTTATTTTAACAGTTCACATAGCATAAGCTATTAAGCATTAAATTTTGCCAAATCCAAGGCTAATATGTATACATTTACCTTGTGCATGTCTTCCTTGGTTAAGTACTTAATTTAAATGGACGTTACACGTAGTGAAGCTTTTGTTTCATTATTAGCTATTCAGGACATCTCTGTAGATTTAGAATTGACATATATATTTGTGCAACATATGATAAACAATAGTCATCGATGTCATGGGTAAAGTTTACTATTTTTAACATAATTAGGGTTATTGAAAGCTAAAATTGAATATGCATCGAATCTGATAAAAAACAACTAACAAATTGACCATCACTGAGGGTTTTTTTGTAAATATTATGTAATTATATATTGTATCTTTATTATTTCTAATTTTAAGAATTCTAATCCTGATATTAAGAAATAATATGTTGATAGGAATAGCGGAAATTTGGTTATTTAAATCAACTATAAATTTTAAAAAAATTGTGTGCTAAAATGTGTTAAGTATATTGAAAAATTATTATAATGCATGCTTTCAGAAAGGAAGAAAAAGCAAGAATTGTATTATTTCTATTAACATTTAAAAAACCTATATGTTATATTATTACCTTATAATAAAGAGAGGAACTTATGTTAAATGCCCTACATTCAATGTATAGAATGTAGACCAAAAATCCGGGAAAATAAGTAAAATAAAATAACATTTTTCTGATTGCCTATGAAACTGTACATTAGATGTATATATTTAAATGGCTTTTAACCATGGGCATTATAACCATGGATTAACTTTGGATAATTAGAGATCTGAACGATCATAAATATCCATCTTCAGAATGGGATAGGGCATTTCAAATGATACACGGACAAAAAAAGTATATTTCTGTACACGAGCTGATCTACAAATCGCTTGTTTAAGAAATTAATTCTGAATATGTTTGATTGGAGTTTGTGTCTGACGCATTAAACTGATAGCCCATTTACTGATGTAGCTTTAGATGTGCATTTCTCAGTTTTGCCCTGGGTTGATGGTTTCCTTAAATGACCAGTTTATATATCTTTTTGCCAGCTCGACATCACTTCTATTAAGGAGGTGATAGTCATGGGTTCAAGTCTTGCAAGGCATGGATGTACTTTATGTGCTTATTCGTCAGTGTAAATATCTCTAGTTAACAGTATAAAATCTAACAAGGAATTGATATTCAGGCCAGCAACAAGTCTGAATAAGGCCGGATGTCTTTTGAGATGCCGATGACTGTGGTTGAATATAAACATTAGTTGGTAAGAAGGAGATTATAAAGTATAATAAAAGAACATATTTTGCCGGGGGATTGCAAATTAATGTTGCAACTTCAATGTAATTTCTCTTCTGCCATCATCTTCAACCCCAAATATCGCCATGGATTCAACTCATCTTAGAAAGCGTTCGGAATCTGTTTTTCTTATACAACGAAGATTATAAAGCACGAGCAGGTTTTGGAACTCCTCAGCTGACGGCCAAGGTGGAAATATTTCGAATAATTGTCCTCGATTGAAGCACAAGTTTGCCTCTTTTAGCTTCACCTCGAACAAACGTCTATAGTAGCTGAATAGAACTTTCTTCACGAAACACTAGTATCTTTATAGTTGTTCTGCCACCGCTGCACCTAACGTTGTATGAAACAACTTCCAGGCCTCTCCAATGCAAAACCGAAAGAATAATTTTTCATTAAACCATACATTAGATGGTTTATGACTCATCCACAGTTGATCACGCCGATTATGTATCTTTTAAAATAATGGTGGATTGCCTTTAAGGAAATTATAGGGAAAATTTTGGACAATCATAAGGACCGTAGTTATATACAAATCGTTAAAAGAACGCTAAAAGGATTCGCCTAATTAGCCAAAAGCTATGGAGAAAAGATACCAAGGAAAATTAAACATCTCAATGATATCATACTATTCTGGGACGCTTTTAAGAACCTTTCCAGATTTTCTCACATATAAAACTGTACAATAAGAAGTATCAGTGGATAAAAGAAAAAGTTTTATTGTGTGCTAGCGTATACGTTCACTAGTTAGATAAAAAATATTTAAAGGCACGTACAATGTTTTCACTTATTTTTTATCTAAAATAATCAGATATGTGTGTTTTATGTTATTGCTGTACCGATGTGACGAAAAACCAGAAGTAGTTCTGTGTAAAAACCATTCAGGCTGCTTTTTAAGCCTTAACTACATCATATGGAAAGGCGTAGAAACGTTGTAGCCAACAGTTTCTATCGTGTCATGGTTAGGATGGTCAGCTCACACGTGGATGTCGCGGGTTCGATACCTAACGGGAGCAACAATTTTTTTTGTTCTATTTAAGCTGGAGCATTTATCAAATCACATACTAGGTATCGGACCCATTATTCCTATTTTTCCTCATACGGGCTTCCCTTTAATATCTGACACTAAAAAGAAAAAAATGAAATATTGAAATAAAAAAAAATTGAACTGATTGCAATAAATATATAAGGACCTCACAAAAAGTAAAAAATTATCAAACTTAGATTTTGAACAAAAAAGAACGTTTTAAAATAAAATATGTACATAATAATCATTGTAGTAACCAAATGAAAATAAACAAAAACCTTATTTAACCTATCTACTACATGTATTTTATATTCTAATATAAGCACACACTTTAGCTTAATACCTACCTAAATCTATTTATCTCTTTACAAATTTATTTTAACTACTACCAACTGATCAGTTTGAAGTCGGTGCCAATCCAAAACAATACAAAAATAATAATATAATTTTGTGACATATACACAAAATTAAATTACGAACAAAACAAATCTAGTTTGTTGCTTGGCACTCACTAATGATTATATTGTCAATAGATAAATAGATAAGGTTTTTGTTTATTTTTATTTAGTTATTATAACGATTATTATCTACATATTTTATTTTAAAATGTTTTTTTGTGTTTGTGTTTGTAAATTTGATTATTTTTTATTGTTTAATGAGTTCTTTATTTTTTTAAGTCTGTTCAATTTTTTTCAAAGACCTGTATGTAATTAGCTATATAAACAGCAATATTTAAAGACTCGAACGATTGTTAGTGTTTCAGTGGATTCAGTTAATGAAGTGAATTTGTAAAATATTAACTCTTTGTGAAAATCTGTACAGAAAATCATTATGAGAAGTCTCCCCTCCGTCCGACTTGTTTGTGCCAATGAATAAAATAGAAATTGGATCGATGATCGTAAAAGACAGAGAATTCTTCCGACATAGTGCCCATAGCTGCCAGTAATTCGGAAAATCGGAAAAGAATTTCAGTCAAAGAGAATTATTTTAGTTGAAATTAGATTGAAATATTGACTAGAATATTCAACATTTAGTAAAAAGCATTGCCAAATATAACCACCAATAGCGAACTATCAAACGAAAATCTCTTCTACATGAATATTAATATCCGAAATTAATTCGGATTTGAACGGATAATCTCGATTCAAAATTCGGCGATTATACGGTTGCCTACTTTTTGGTCGACCGATAATTTACTAATTCGTTTCAAAATACTCGCATAACTCACGTTTCTTATAAATTTCAATCGCAAAAAATAGCACTGATGATCTAACGCACCGAAAATGTGCCAAAGGATATTTACGAACACAAGGTTAATTCATTGAAATTGAGAAACTGCTTATTGTCATTCCGAGTTGGTGGCTCGTTACCGATATTAATCGAGAAGAAAGTGTCCTTTATTCGCATCGACCAAAAATGGAATAAATGCCATTACTTGTAATTAATTTAGATGATACTATAACTGAATCCATTAGAGATATGTAGTGATAACATGCGAAATAGAGCATAAATATAATTTATGGTTTGTTGGCTAAATTGTAATAACTAATCAAGGCTAAGAATAGGACTAGAATATTTGCAAAGATCATTTACTAACCAGGTTGGCATCATTAGGAACGTTAAGTCATCAATAAGTATTATAAATTAGAAAGCTCAAGTTATTTATTGGTTATGTTAATTTGGAAATTATTTTAAATTTAAAGATTTTGGTTATATAGTTTTTATTAATAATATATCATATATATGACATTGTTAACAAATCTATGGATATATATGAATTGTTTTTCGTTAGTCGTTAGAATTTTGGTTTTAAAATATTTATAGAAGTCCAGGGAAGGTTTATGTAGTGAGAAAATGGGGAATAACCGCAAGGAAAATAATAAATATAACAATTTCCTTTTCCTATAAAAATGCCTCTGTCATTAACATCAATAGAGTTTTACTATCACAAAGCTATATTGTTATTGGTGGTTAAATGCTTAATGCGTTAGGAAATAGATACATAGGTTTTATAGGGACATCAATTCGATAATGTGAATATTAAGTAAGAAATAATGACGTCTATTCAAAACAGTTTTGTACATACGTCATCTAAATATATGACGTTTAAACGTCGCAATGTTGCCGTATCAACTCCGAGTTGTAGTTCAGTTTGAGTTACGCATACAACAAAATTCTAATCTAAATAAAATACTTAGACAAAAATACTGTTATTAAATGTAATTTATTTTAACATTATAACAAATCTGATACATATCTTATCAAAGGACATAAAACTACAATTAAGCACACAGCTATAATAGTTTGTAGGTTAGGGCTGTGTTTGATTATATTTACATTGAGCTCTTTTCTTTAACATCTATGAGAAAAGTTCCAGGGGCTTTTTTTATGTAGTTATATCCACGTTCCATGTTCACCTAATTAACAATTGTATAGGCAGGTAATATATTTTACTTTCATTAGAGAGTATATTTACCCTTTACGCTTAGTTCTTGTGTCCTTCAGTACAGTGTTTTCTTGAAATTACATTTTGACTGACTTTGACTCCTTAGTTTTTTTTTGCTAATATCTGTAAACATATTTCTTGATAAAACTATATTTAATCACGGCATTCTCCTTAATACATTTGCCATATATGCAAAATACTATCCTTTCTCTCCTGATACATTTAATTCTGTTCTTTCATCTTTTTCTCTGATACATACATACATACATACATTTCAATTTTTAGTTTTAATTCTCATGTATATACTGAACATTTACATACATATCTGTACACATAAATCTTTGACACTCTACAATAACATTTCTTACAGTTATTTTCTAATAATTATATACTCAATTTTACTGATTTCCTCTCTCATCATCCTGTCTTAGAAATTGGCAGCATTGAATCATATCATATTCAGAAAGTTTCATTCGGGTTGATTTCCAATCTATTTAACATTTGTTCACAATTCCATCATTTATCAATTTCTTCTTCAATGTGCCTGATCGAGTACATCCACACAGAAGGTGGTATTAACCGTTCCTGTTTCCAGCATGAAGTACAATACATCTGCAATGAATTATTAATAAATGTTATGACTAATAAAACCTAATTAATTGTTATTCCAACATTCCCATTTTTCCATCAACTTTTATTGTCATAGCACTATTTTTATTATCATCTTGCCATGAGTGACTATTGGGTGTATTGCTTCCATTATGAAATATCCATGTCTCATTTAAATTCATAAATTGAAATAGAAGTCTTCCTTCATTACTATGCTTTTAAAAATTATATTTTTTTAAAAGCAATATCCGGAAGTTCCATCAGACCTTTTCGATACTTTTCAGCCTAACAGTTTGCTTTGAAGTAATTGTACTAAATTATGTTTGTATTGAAAAACTACTCAATGTTTTTATAAATTTTAGACATTTAGTCTATGATAGATCATGAAACTGATCTTGATTCGTCACCCGCTTCGTATGAGAACGGTTTTTTTTCGGTAAATTCAAGGTTATATTTTTCATTTTTTGAGATATTCTAATATTCAGTGCAGCTGAATAGTAAAAATGTCCAACGATTTTTACTAGTAAGAGGGGTCCTCCATTATCTCGTTCCTGTTGAAAGTAACTGATTAGAGAAGCGACCTGTTCTGTCTAGAATCGGAATTTTCAATCAGAGTAATAATAAGCAGCGATTTTAAATATATCAATACAAGAAAAGCATTAAAATAACGTTTTCCGGTTTATAACCTCTTATCACTATTGTTTTCACCAATTTTGCATACATTTGCCAATCGGACGACTTTGGCAGGCTAGTTCAGTTACACATTCGAACTTATCAGACAGCATTGTGTATTTTTAACCAAAATAAAATGAGAAGGCAAACATTGTCTGATTTTAAAACAAATTTCAAAATTGCTGCGGGCAATACATTAAACATCTTGATGACGCACGTACAGAACTTTTTTGGATAGGCTATTATTATTATTATGAGTATTATTATTGATTAAACAGTTATTTCCATTTGTATAAGAATAGCGGTCGAGGAAACATTTACTAAGAATATAATTGAAATAGGTAGCGACTGGTTATGAAAAAGTATACTTTGTAAGTTTATTCCACATTATGATTATTTATTTATAAATTTAGTGCGCAAAACTTTTCTTTACATCTATTATTAACAATGCCAGGAGTATAACCTGACTTAGATCGTCGAAGTCCTATTGGTATGGCGTAGGAGTTGAGAAATTTCGCAGAGGCAGTAGTTCTTTTGTTCAAGAAAGAGCACTATTCCACTACGACTTGAAAATAGATTATGGTGCCAAATCGGTTTAATTTAAGGAAAATATAATGATTTGTCTATATTTTAAGACATTAAAATATAGCGGTGAATCTGTTGAGATATGTTGTGGCGGTGGAAAAAAGAAATTGCCACAACCACTTCTAGTCCAACATTCAAATATTTAAGGGTTGTTTCCAAGTGACTTTTTTTGGCATATTGTAACGACAATTACATACCAAATTTTAAGGAATTATATTACAATAGAGTTAAAATAATATTAAACACTTATAAATACAAAAACAAACATATCTCTTACCTTATTTACATTATCTACTTATCGCTGTATCTACCAGATGCAGATCATAAATTTCTACAAATTTATTTTATTGGCAATCAGGCTGCTAAAATCTATAAGCGTATCCACCCATAAAACACGATTTAGTCAATATGTTCAAAATAGTACTAGATGGAAATCCATCCGAAAGCCATAGTTTTATTATCGGAACTGACAAAACATCAATGAAAACGCGAACGAAAGGTTTGATTTACGGATAATCGGCGACGTGGTCACTGTTATTGTCGGAGAAAATTTGTAAGGGTACATATAGGTAAATGAAGTTCATTTGGTCATCCAGTTATCTATAAACATACGTCTAGCAGTAATTTTCACACATATTCCAGTGCTATGCTAATGTATATTATGGATAAATAAAAGAAGTGATGTGAAAATTATGCAATTATCGTAATAATTTTACCAGGTTATAGTAACAGCTTATAAAACTATAAAACAATAAGTTCTCTCACCACAAAATATTTATCTCCTTTGTCAATCAAGTGTAAATCATTTTTTGTAACATTTACCATAGATTATTGACATAAAGTAGTGTTGAAAGTTGTTTTTTTTATATTTGAGATTCATCCGAAATTATACGGTTATTAATATTTCTTCCTTGATACATTAAGATCGAAATTATTTATATGGAGAAAGTAAAGTAGTAAAGTCCACATGTCTAAGCAATGAATTTACATATTAATAGATTTATTTTTGTTAGAAAATAGCGTTTATAACCAAACTTTTTAAGTTAGTAATGAGATATTATTATTATTAGATAGACAGTTTAAGTTCATGTCACCAAAACACTATAAAACATGTACAAATAAATGTCACGCTTGCTTAGATTTCCAAATACAATTTTTTCGACTTTTAGGTGATATAAAATCTAAAATTATTATTTTTGTTATGTAATACAAGGATCTGTTTATCAGTAAAAATGGAAATTTAACAAGAAAATAATTGTATTATAATAAAAATTATTTTGTTGACAGCCAAAACTATAAGAGTCAATATGTTAATAAAATAAATATTTAATAATTACATTATTTATTTAGAGACTAAAATAGAAATTTCTTCAAAACATACTATAATGAAATAGAGATTATTGTATGATATAAAAAGTAAAAGTGATTATGTTATAAAAATAAGTATTTTTTTCAACAACAAATTAAAATTCGATTTATTATAAAGTTTGAGAAAAACTAATTTCATTTCTTTTGTAATGGATAGCTTTATATCGCAATATAACTCCTTTGACAGATAAAAACAACTAAAACGCTCTATATATAAAGCTAGTGTTGTTCGTTGACTCAGTCAATTGTTTTTGTGCATCGAAAATAGAGATTTTTAAAGGTTGTTTTCATTACATGTTGATTTTTAACCATCGAAATGGAAAAAGGGGTTTGAAATTGTTCAAAAACATTTTTTAAAGATTTTTTTTCTATAATATTTTCTATAACGCATTACATCATTTAATATCATACTTTAAATTAAATAAACTAATACTTATTGATGAAAAGATTCGTTCAATAGATGAATTAATCTATATAATTCACCTAAATTATTATTAAATATTTTTCTACTGTTCATTCATTCTTAAATTGCTCATAAGCAATATTCTTCATGAACACCGTTCTATATTTTATAGTTATGCTTCTTCTCTAATTAACTTCCAATCACTCCAAAATGTGTCTTTTAATTCGAATAATGTTTTTCTAAAGTTAAATGACAAATATGTTAAAAGTCAATTTACACGTTAAATATGACTCATATTAAAACATTATTACTAAACAATTTTTATTACTAACATAACATTAATTATTCATTATCAAAAAAACCAAGAATAATGATATGATGTTATTAAAATAACTCAATAACATATACTTAATTGATTATGTATAATTTAGACATTTAAATTTATTTATTTTAATTTTATCTTAAATTAAATAAAAACTAATTACATATGATCATGATATTTTTAAGTTCACTAACGTAAAAACTGAAAACATGTATTGCAAAAAGCTTACTAAAAAATTAAAATTAGTTTTTATAATAATTAACATTTTTCTATCTTTATATTTAAATTTCAATCCTCTTTCCTTTTTCCATTCCGCTAATTTATTGAACACTTTAATAATAGCTATAATTATGTTAATTTGTTAGTTGCATTATAAAATTATTAATTTTCAAGTGGCAATTGCACTATATGATTAAAATTAAATCATAGTAAATACATCCTAATGAAGGAATTTTGAAGATTATTTTGTAATAATCAATGTTGGTTACAACAAAAACATATATTTTATATAATTCACTAATATATTACTCGTTTTGTTCTAGGTTTTCGATAGCATGGATGCTCTTAATAGTGGTGGTCATTCCTTTCATTGAAGCGGCGATCGGTTTTAATATATCCACCTACACAAATAACTTGCCGGAAGATGTTAAGCCTACAGTGCAGAAAGCCTTTAAAATGGAACGAAACGATGCTCCGTGGACGGAGAAGTGTATCGCTGAAGATAATTTCAACTGTCCACCTAGCAAATTCCGAACTGCCACTGGAGAATGCAACAATGTCAGGCATCCCACTTGGGGTATTAGAGGAGCTCCTTTCTTGAGATTGCTACCACCCATATATGCTGATGGTAAGTTATTATACGATGGTGTTTATTAGCGTTCCTTAATGATATACCCGATAATTTATAATTATCGTATTAAAAGTAGGTAGTATTTCTTGGGCGTACCTACATTTTCAAGCAGTTTAAACGATTTTCTTTGTTAATTAATTATACTATATTAGGATAATTAATTATTATTAATAATCTACTGTTTCTTTTAAGTTTATTTATTACATTGTTGGTAGTCGTTGTTACGGAATAACCTACAATTTGTCTTTACATTAACTTAAATCTAGATATATATCTAGGGGGCCCCAAGATTTGTCTTAGTCTCTGGTGTAATGATGTCTATTTGTGTCTTGTTCTGGTGTTATCCGAGAGTTGTATTATTTCGATATTGACATGAGAATGGAGTCTATCCTCATGTCTCCTTACAATTCTCTTGATTTCCTAGTCTGTATCTGAAGGTCTCGATGTAAGTAAACAGTCGTTAGTATCTCGAGGTACCCATAATACTTCTCTGGACTTTGTTTTGGAAAACTTGTATTATATTTATATTACTTTTCGCGAAACATCCCCATAATTGTATTCTGTATAATCAAATAGCTTTCAATATATGCTTATATAATAGCAATTTATTATGTACTGATACTTGTGATTCTCTTCCAAGTAGCCAATACATTTTTCTATATTTTAACTCTTCCTTTCTTTGTTTCCTTTTCTTTTTTATGTATTCCTTTCGGCAAAGTCTTACATCGAGGTTCATTCTGAGATAGTGTTGTTATATGGAATGGTATTATTATTTATTGTTGGTATCGGTGCTTTTGCCATGGGAGTCTGGATCCAATTATTTATATTTTCACTTGCCTGTTGAAATTTTCGTGTAGCTTCTTTGTTATTGTCTCCGACAGCAAGAATCGCAGTGTCATCAGCAAATGTAATCATCGTGATATTTTCCATTTATGGTATATCATATACGTAGAGGAGGTAAAGAAATGATCCCAATACACTTGCTTATGGCACACCTATTTTAGCTTCTTTTATTATAGAGTAAGTTTCCTCGTATTTGACTCATTCTGGCTATAATATAACATTTCAATAGCTCTCAATAGCATAACCTTTTTCAATTACATCTGTTGTTCTATACACCTGATCAATCTTCGAATGATGGTTAAGAAACACAAACTGATGTGTGGGTATTAGGTTTTTTTCCTTCTATGTCTACTATCATAATATTTTTATCGATCTGGGCTTATATTTATATAAATATGTTTTTCTTATTACCTTAGATTTATTTGTTACTAATGATTTTGATTATTTGTTTTTATTAATAAAAAATCCCAAATTTCTATATCATTGTGGAACTTTCAAATAGACAATCCTTGGTTATATTTACTATATTTAAGGTGGTCACTTGTTGGTTTTTTAAGTGCTTGCATGTATTTTGATAATTTTTTACATTCAAACCAATATTAGCCAAAATATTTGACATCAATTTTAACAGTTTCTCATCTTTCTGATAACTTAGCTATACGGTATCGATAAAACAATGTTGGTTTGTAAGCGATTCAATCATTGATCCATATTTGTACATCCTCTGTGCGTTGGAACTAATGCATACTGCATAAAACTTAATATGTTTTAATCAGCTATCTGGTCAATACGATTTTCTATATGTTCAGTTGAGGTCGATAAATATCTGCAGTAACAGATTCATTCGGCTTGATCAGCTTGTAATATGCTACAGCTTACTGATCCCACCATATTCATAAAGTTTATGGTCATAAATATTCGGCTTTGGTGTCCATGTGGATGAATTTGCTCGACTAAGCCATAACTTTGTGTGCTTGGGATTATCGTCTAATGGCAATACGACTCATAAAGCTTGTATATTCTCTCTCACAGCATGTAAACGTGTCGAAAAGGTGATTCATCAACGAATAAGCTATCTGAAAGTTATTTGAAAGTTTGAGCTAGGCTTTCATCCAATAAGTCTTGCAATTCAATGTTCTTGGAATATTTTCGTCCTTCAGGCCGTTCTTTGTCATGAATATCAAAGTAGCTGCTTTTAAATCTTTGAAGTTAAAACCGGCAATTCGAATATGACGAACCAGAATCACCATAATTTTATATAAATGTTCGATTAGCTCTGACAGAAAATTTATTCAAATAAGGGAACAAAACTAATGAATTTCGAAAATATATATTGAAAAACTCAATTATATTAACTGAAAAAGGTGTAATTTTTTGTAGATATATGTCAAAACCATCGAATTTAGATTTAATTTAAGTTAGGTTAGGTTGTTTTCACTAATAGATATCGTCGATTGAAATACACGAAAGCGCGTAATTATCAAGTTTCTGTGTTTATTTCTATTTTCATGCCATATCTTTCTCTAAATGGTTCTGGTTATGTTAATAATGGCTAGAAATTAATTTGTTGATTAATGATAATGACTTGTAGGATTTGTTTTAATTATAAATTATATTGCTTTTTCTAATTATAATAAACACCTTTAATTAAGAGCAACACTATTTAATTCAATAAAATAATGTGTATTGATCTATATTGAATGAGTACGATAATTAGTTCGGTTAATTATCAAAGATGGCGGAGATTTTGTCAACTAGATTTGATTTATATTGATTTTTATTTAATAAAAATCCCACTTTTGTTGTATTGAGTTTTCCAAATTTTATTTGATTTTAATTGAAACAAAGAAAAATACTGCTCAAGTGCATCTAAGATGATAATGTCCCAATTTACCTACCAAATGTTTTGTAGTTGAAAATAAACCACATTGTGTAGCGGCAAAACAAGACAAGAAATTGAAAGCAAAGTTCAATGAATATTTTTGTCAAATGCGAAAAAAATCTTATGAAAAGATGTGTTTTGACAGGCGATTTTTCACTTATGAGTAGTTCATTCAAAAACAACATAGAAAAGGTTTTACCAGGTGTACTCTAAGTCATTATCTGTTTTTTTTTTCGGAAAACATTACATCATTTCCAAAAAAAATTATTTATTTAACGTGACGGTGTTACATTCACAAAATATAAGATGTATAGCTGTGGAGCTTGATGTTAGTAGACTTTTCACGACAAAAAATGAACAGAAGAAATTTCTCTCAAAAATAATTTGATCTTAATTTTTTATTTATTTTAATACAAAAGAATTTTACCTTCTTTTGTATCTCATAATGTGGACTTTATTTCCTGTAGGTGGTCTCCTTCATCTATATGAATGAATAGTAAACAGATATTGACCTTCTGCGAAGTTAATCATTCATTTTTTCAACTTTTGGTTTAGTGCGTAAACCTTGATAATTTTAACTACTATTTTTCTACTACGTAACCTTCCAAATAATAACCGAACGAATCAATTTCTCTATAAGCCTCCTGCTGCTCCTGAATTCTAAATAATAAAACCAGCGAAATAGTTCCAAAAACCGCACACCTTCCTGGTGGTTAACATGACAAATGTTCGCATTTAAGCCATCAAATTCCATTGTATGTTAAATTTGTGTACAATAATCATTACGTGCCGCTTATACCCATTAAGCGTGACCTAGTCATTTCAGAATACAGCTTTTTAATGTCGAGTTAATTAAATGGTTAACGGTGGAAGAGAAAGTGATTTATTCTTAACCGATTACCCGGTAACGATCAATGAAAGTGATGTCTTCGTTCAACAGACGAGCGGGCGGTCTGCTTGAGTAAGTTGATGAGAAGCGCCATTTAGGAGAAGTTGGTAATAGGGTTACTAATAGATGCTAGTTACAGACAAATCCGCAATAATATATTTTTCATTTAATCGAGCTATTTGCTTAATGGTTATTTAATGGTAAAACTTTCTTTTGTAAATTATATTTATATACACAGTATATATTTGTATATACACACATATATTTATATATTTATAGATATTTATAGATATTTATATACACAGTATATAACACTCTCGTTCTTGCTTCATTAATACTTCAGTTTTAATTTTTGATGTTTAAGTACTCAGAAAACTAGGCCTTATAGTTATTACTTGCGATTTTTATTTTGCAGTATAAATGTTCCTTGGTTTCGTATTATATTTCTGTGTATACAAAAATGGAATTTTTCAATAAGGACTGGTTGATATTGGAACAAAGAAGACTTCATGAGCACAATGCACACTCTTAGTGCTTATGCAAAATGCAAAGATAATTGCTATCTGGTAAACGGAAAGTATGCTTCTTTTTTTGAGGCAAATTTTTTATGTATTGCTTAAATTTTACTTTTTAGCTTGAATATTTATGTCTTCTGGATCTTCCATTACTGTAGCTTTCGTTGTGCTTTTGTTAATATTATTGCATATTCCATTGGTAGAATGTTCCAACTGATTAGAATTCTTCAATGATCTGGACTCTCATGTTGTCAGTAAATTATCGGCAAAAGCTCATTTTGATACTTTTTTATATTCTTATATCCAATCCTGATTTTATTGAGCATTTTTTTATAATTTCAAGCATACGTATTTTGAGCAAATTTGCTGATGAAAGAGGTTTGATTTCTTGTTATCTGTAATTACTGTATTTGTAGATATATGTATATATTTATTGAATTACCCTTACGATTTTATCACCTTGTTTATAGAGTATATTTCACTGCTTTTTTCCAGAACCCATTTTATTTCTTTTTACTCTATTAAATGTCTTTTCGAAATATATGAATGCTAGATATATCCCTATTTCTGAGTTATATTTTCTGTAGTAATTGCCATAGAAATTTTTATAGTTCTGCACACTTCTGCACACTAATATTTCGATAATAAACGAGTCATCATCCCTTTGTCTTCTTCATATGAATGAATATCATTTATTAATATATATATTCAGTGTTTTTCAGATAAATATGCTGTTGGTTCTTTATTAGATGCTCTTTTTACGTAAAATAAATAAGCATACTCAAGTATTTATTAGCATTTTTTCGAATAAAATTTAGATCAAATTTGGTAGATTTAAATTTTGCCAGAATAATATAATATAATATGTGTAGAACTATATATAATGTCTAATAAATAGTTGATAGCATAAAAATGTTGCTGTATGTCAGACTGGTAATCAGACAACAAAAATATCGAGCGTTCTTTGTTCTTTAAAAAAGATCGAATTTATTAATATTTAAGGCACTTGTTTAAGCGTGTGTAATTTGAAAACGTAAAACTTGAGCTAAATTAAAATCTAACAATATCTCTCTTCGTTTATAAAAATAAAGTATTCGGAAATCTAACTTTAAACTTATAAACTGTTAAAACAAATAAATGCCAACAGTCAAATAGATGTAAAAATCAAAGAAGAATATATTGGTCAAATTTAGTAAAGATATTGGATGAATTTGAAATAACAAACAAATGAATATTTGCCGATAATTGATAGCAATATAACTTTTTTGGCCATTCATAACCAAGAATTCAGGCTTCTCCAGATAATAATCAATTGACTTACTTTAATAATACATTATCAAATAATATTTTTTTCAGATTTTAAATTAAAAATATTATTTTGTATAGTTCTAAAAAAAGTCTGGTCACATGTTGCTCTGCCTCAGTCTTATTAAATAAAAAATAGAAATTATCAAAGGGACGCAAGAATGCCATCATTCTTATTTTATATTTCTTAATTAATTTATATTATTAAATATAAATTATAATTACATATAGAGAATATTTCTTCAGATATATATGTTGTTAAGGAACCGTGTTTGCTCCTTTGTCGAGTGTTGTGAATATGCATCTTACTTCTGATCATAGAAATTAGGAATTAAAGAAAATTTCCAATCGCATCAAAATAGTTCATGAAACAATTACATTTAAACAAATTTGAAAAATAATCTATTAATAAGAGGTTAATTGAAAAATCCCCGGCCTGACACATAGATGGCGCTATTAGAATTAAATCCATGTGTTTTTCAGTTAACTCTAACCCTCACAAGATGTGTGTATAAATTTGATAGCGAAGCAACATTTATTATTGTGAAAAAAATGGATAAAAAGGAATTTCGCTTGTTGATAATATATTGCTTTTTGAAGGGAAAAAATACAGTTGAAGCAAAAACTTGGCTTGATGCCCAGTTTTTAGACACGGCCTGAGGAAAATCCTCATCCATTAAGGATTGGATTGCTAAGTTTAGAGGTGGTGAAATGACCACTGAAGACGGTGAACACAGTGGACGCCAAAAAGAAGTTGTTACCGACGAAAACATTAGAAAAATCCACAAAATGATTTTGAATGACCGTAAATTTAAATTTAATGAAATGACAGACACTCTAAAGATATCAACTGAACGTGCCCATCATATCATTCACGAATACTTGGGTATGAGAAAGCTCTGTGCAAAGTGGGTGCCACGCAAGCTCACTTTTGACCAAAAACAACGACGAGTGGATGATTTGGATCAGTGTTTGATGATGATGAAGCGCAATAAACCCATGTTTTTACATCGATATGTGACAATGGATGAAACATGGCTCCATCATTTCACTCCGAAATCCAATGGACAGTCATCCGAGTGGACTGCATACGATGAACCCGCGTCATACCATGGGAAAACGCATCAGTCGGCTGGCAAGGTTATTGCGTCTGTATTTTGGGATGAGCATGGAACAATTTTCATTTGCTACCTTGAAAAAGCAAAGACCATCAACAGCGACTATTACATAGCGTTATTGGACCGTTTGAAGGACAAAATCGCCGAAAAACAGCCGCATTTGAAGAAAATGAAAGAGCTGCTTCAGCAAGACAATGCACCGTGTCACAAGTCAGTGGAAATGATAGCAAAAATCCATGAATTTGGCTTCGAATTGTTCCCTCGTCCACCGTATTTACCAGATCTGTTTCCCAGTCACTACATCCTGTTCTCAGATCTCAAAAGAATGCTCGCTGGGAAGAAATTTTCGTCGAATGAAGAGGTGATCGCCGAAACTGAGGCCTATTTTGAAGCAAAGGACAAATCGTACTACAAAAATGGTATCGAAAAGTTGCAGGGTCGCTATAATTAGTGTATCACCCTTGAAGAGAATTATGTTGAATAAAAAAACTAATTTTTGCCAAAAAAATATATTTTACTATGGTAGGCCGGGGACTTTTCAATTAACATGTTTTAGGACAAAGGGAAATAATAGGGCTATACAACAAACACGCAAATACCAAGAGCAATAGCAAATAATACGATTGCTACATGTAATATTTAAATTAAACGGTATTGAACGTTTTCACATCTGCCGGCACCGACACGACGCCGACGCGGCAACGGCACGGCACCGTATTTTGTCTTTATAATTTTCATTAGTATTGTCCCATATAGAAGACTTTGATTCTACTAATTCAATTAGTGTTACATATCAGATTAAAAGCTAGACATTTTCCTCTTTTAACCTTAAAAATATCTCTGTACACAAAAAAATCGACGCCGACACGAGTGGACCGATTGCTTCCCGCTGACATGCCGTTGCCGGCAACGACACGATATCGACATATCGGCGAGTGTGAAAGGGTTTCATTTGTCCCGTCAACTTGAAAAGCGCTCTTTAATCATTCATGCTAGTGTGAAGAAAGAGCAAGTTCCGCTGAAGTAACAAAGGGCACTCAATCATGTGCACTAATTAAATTTTTTATTAGAACTAGATGACATTAGAGTTTTTATAATGCACCATACTTTACCATTCATTACAGATGCGTCATATAATATTAAACATTATAATAACCTTCACTGATTTAATATCAGTTAAAATATAATATTTTTCTATGATTATTTTTCATAAATCAATATAGTACAGTACGACCTTATAACCCGATTAAAAAAATTAACACAATGAAAATAATTGTATCATTAAATCAAAACCTATCTTGCTTCATTCCTGTTCCTTTGTTCTGCGGCCTAGGTATTTTATTGTATTTTTTTTCTGTTCATTGTCAAAACTTAAACGATACTAGGCTGTCAATCATAAGGCGTCAGTGATTGTTTAATTTTGCTATCAATCAAGGCGGATGTTGATTGTGCTCGATGAGAACTCGAAATGATGACTGGCGTTATGAAAATGCCATGCAAGAGGGTCGCTGTTTTCAGCAGAAGCACCCAGATATACATCACGTCTATTCATTAAATGATAACCGTTTGTTTCAGGTAAATCTCAACCGAAATCGTCCTTCACGACCTTTCCTCTGCCAACACCGCAGGATGTAGCTGTCGCTCTGCAAAGAATACCTGCTAGGACGCATGATTCGGTTACAGCTCTTTTGGGGGCTTGGGGTGAGCTGTTGTTACACGACTTAGCCAGTACAGGAAACCTGAAAGGGAGGGATTGTTGTAAGGATAAGGGGAAGCGCAACCAGGAATGTTATCCTTTAATTCAGAATGGAAATTGTATAGAGTATATGCGAACATTGCCTTCAATGGATAAGGAGAACTGCCAATTTGGTAAGAATTAATATAATATAATTAAGTGTTATCTTTAGTTGCTATGATTTATTGATATTATGACAAAATTATGCTATAAATTTAATGTAATACTGATCTGAATTACTGCGTCAAAAGTATACTTACCATACTAATGGATATCGAAGAAAGATCTCTTAAGGAAATATTTCATGGACATGAAAATTTTAAGATTTAAAAGATCAATTGAAAAGTCGCGGGCCTGGCTCATAGATGGCGCTATTAGAATTAAATCCATAGGTTTTATAGCCCTTCACCAAGACAATGCACCGTGTCACAAGTCAGTGAATACGATTACAAAAATCCCTGAATTGGGCTTCGAAATGCTTCCTCAACCACCGTATTCTCCAGATCTGGCCCCCAGCGACTATTTCCTATTCTCAGATCCCAAAAGAATGCTCCCTGGGAAGAAATGATCGCCGAAACTGAGGCCTATTTTGAATCAAAGGACAAAGCATACTTCAAAAATGGTATCGAAAAGTTGGATGGTCGATATAATCAGTATCACATTTGAAGGGAATTATGTTGACCTGTTATGATAAGCGAGAATTTCATAAAAATGTTCACTAAAATTAATAAATTGGATCCAACAACATTAGTCAGTTACAACATAGTCCAACATTAGGTTTATATTTTCTGCTCTCATTTGTTACTATGTAATTTGAATTTATTTGAGAGGATATTTTCAGTCAAAGTTAAAGGCAAAAATAAAACTATTTTTATTTTGATTTCTTATGATGAGTTATTTGCATTATGATGTTTTAATGTTTAATATTTCAAAAATTAATAATTGGATAATTTTTGTAAATCAAAAAGTAATAAACTTCGTAGTATCAAGTTTAAAAATAGTATCAAATAGTATCACAAGTTTTCCAGTATCCAAGATTATAATAAGATCAGGTCACCAAACTATATCAAGCTCCTATATTCTACTAGAAATAAATAACGTTTTGTATATCAAATTTATTATTTGGTGTCTGCATATATTCTGATCGTTTTCTTTAATTTAAATAAGCATTAATGAAGAATTTTAGTACAATATATTTTAACTAAATAATAATTTTCTTTTCCACGTCTTTCTGGAAACTTGATGATACTCTTGTAGAAAGAATGATGTTGGATTTACAGCGATCCATTTTTGCACTTCTTCAATATTTTGAAACCATGTGCCGATCAAGCCATGCTGCATATTGGTTCATTTTAACAGTAATCAGAAGGCGTACGTTGAGTGCGTCATTTGAGCTGCATGAGAGTATGCTTCACAACCTTTGCAACGTGTAGCCAAGCATTGTCTAGGTTGGAGTATGACGGCGTATGTTCCTCGTTATTGCTGGTCTTTTTTCACTTTCTACTCCCTATTTTTTTTTTAATTTTTGCAACAACACAATTAATTTGATCATTGACGCTCAATTATAATTTTCTTCAAGGTTCGGATTCGCTTCGCAACAAATGTCTTTTCAATTAAACAACATAACTAATTATTGTTGAAAAAGCAATTTTGAGAATTCCAAGATTATCCTTTGTACACACTGAATATTAGAACTCAATGATTCTAAATCACTACATAGTATAAAACAAAGTCGCCTTTTCTGTCCCTATATCCCTATGTGCGCTTAAATCTTTAAAACTACGCAACGGATTTTGATGCGGTTTTTTTCAATAGATAGAATGATTCAAGAGGAAGGTTTTTATGTATAATACATGCATAATATACTAAGGCAACATTGCTAATTTTAGAGGTTTCTAACGTGATGTCGTAAATTAACCTATTTTTTAGGCTTATTTAGCAATTAGCAAAAACGCTGCCTAACCCTACGAGTTAGATCAAATTAATGTACTACAGTATTGTACACCATAAAAAGGTCTACAAAAAAGTCCGCGATGGTATATGTTTATCTTTTAGGGATAACCCACATTAACCATTTTTATTGTTTACTTTTTACGTGAGAAAATGGCTTATTTACGAAGCTATTTTAAGCAATACGGCATTAATCCTTATCGAATTAAGTACCTTAAATACAGTGTGCAATTAATATAGATCAATATGGTTCCTTACAGCATGTAAATTAAACAAATATTTTCGGAGATATTACAAATTTAAAATTTGCGTTTAAAAATGTGTAATGTAATAAAAATTGTATGAATTTAGATATTCCAAAGATAGCAGGAAATCTTCATAGTAAGTATAGGGGAAGAGGAATTGTTTTACTCCAAATTTAATGCGTGCAGGCCAAGGGCAGTAATGAATGAACCAAAAATACTGGATCGATTTTAATCATGTTTTCATTGAGTGACATAGGCATATATATTTTATGCCCGTGCAAAGTCGGAGCGGGCCGCTATGTTTTTATATACAACGTTCATATTTATTCTGTAGTGTTTCTGTAATTTTTCTGTATCAGCATTGCACCCGTGCGAAGCCGGGGCGGGTCGCTAGTAGAAAATAAATACTTAGCATTTTCATCAACTTTGATCTGCTGATCAAAATATTTGCAGGCATCTTATAGACCTCGAGAATAATAGACGAAAAGACTTTTTTGTTACTCTCCTGGCAAGAGTGCCACAATGAACCATTTTGAAATATTCAAGTTTCAACAATATACACAAATTCAAATAGTTTATCCTCCTTTGTCTTATTTTATGTCTTTAAAATTTGAATTTTTAAGGTAATGTCTGGAAGTTCCATTAAACCTTTCTAAGAATTATCTTTACACCATTTCAACCCTATAACCTGTAAGAGTGTGTGAAAAGATGTCTTACATCCCTAAAAAAGCTGCATGTGCCTAACTCTTTTATGTATACTTTCCAGACCGACAATTTTCTCTAAAATAATTTTATTAAGTTATGTTTATATTGATAAAATAGTTTGTGTACTTACCGGTTTTATACGTTTCGTAAATTTGGTCTCGAATATAGCCAATATCAAGATGGTCAAGATTCGTCACCCACTTTGTATGTAGACGGGTTTTATTGGGTGAATCTATGATAGTTTTGATGATATTTCAAATATATTTTTAATAGATTTAAAAGAATGATTATATGCAACCGCTTTAAAATAAATATAGTTCAGCTGTTGATATCATTTTGGCTGACATGATGAAATGTAAACACAGCAGTAACAAAAGTTTTAAGAAACAATTACAATAATTTTAATGTCAGAAAAGCTAAAATATTTTTTTAATTGACGATAGGATGAAAATATATCGGGCTGATGCCAAATTTTAAGAATTAAAAAGTAATTTTACCCGGTAATGTTATTCCTAGTACTACTACAATATTTTGCATACATGTTAGGGTAAAATAGTTTTGGCATCCATCAAACTCTTCAAAATTATAATATAAAATTTATAAATATTAATTTTCCTACATAAAGTATTTATTATTTAGGAAGTAATTTTGAGCATATCTAAAATATAATCTGGGATTACGCCATTTACTATATTAAATTTTTAGTCCATTAAAAACCTGATAAATTCCATCGAATTGATTCATTGATATAGTGAAAGTGAGAGATAATTTGTGACGAAATTAATGTTGCTGATCGTATACGATGTGGAGGAATTAAATTCACTTTCTTTTTGGGTTGGGATGTAAAATAAAGGAACCAAATATTTGTAGATAATATACGTTGTTGTTTCCACGCATATATTATACATATTGGGAGTAATGATCTGAGATATTAAATGTTGTACTTTAATTTCCATGAGAACGGATCCCTATAAAGGTTTCTGATTTAAGCTACAATATTTTATGTAATTAGTTCGTAGAATTTTTCCGAAAAAAGCGTTACCTGGTTCCTAGTTTGAAAATATTTTCGTTCTTATATAAAATTCATGATAACTAATTGAAAAAATTGGCGTAATTTCAACAATCCTCACAAATTATAACAATCCTTGTACCAACAGGTTTCTGATCAGAAAAAATGCTAAATATATAGTACAGAATAAGTGAATAAAGAGTTTGACGGGGCAACATCTGGAAAATACTAGGAGTGAGGCTGTTGAGCTTTGATTTTTAAGCGTTTCTTTAGTATTAACAAATCAAATAGATTTTATTTAAATTATTCTTAAAATATTTGAAAGTATTCCAATATTTCATCATTCAATTTTACCATCTGTCGATATCAGCATCATGTTCTTAGCTATCATTTTCTACATTCCCAACGGCAACCGAACTTCGGTAATGATAAGAACATTGTTGATTTGATAGTGATCCAATTAATCTATGGTACACATTTCACACTTCCTCAGCGTTTCGAAATCGTATATCATCCAAGCCATGCTGCATCAATCTGAACAAGTGATAAACAATAAATGCTATATGTCTTCTATATAAGTTGAGGGGGTGTACTTTACCCAGAGAATTATCATGTAAAACGATACAGCATGTATACAGATACAAACTTTCAGATAATTGACGTAAACATCTACAAGAACAGTTTCATAGCAAAACGGTATAGTCACGAATCTGGAATACATTCAGTGTCGATGTGGAATCTCAGAACTAACTTTTTAAATAACTTTTTAAATACCCTGTAATAAATACTTTGCAGCTTTGTATATTTGTAGATTTGTATAAAGAATGTTATCAAAAGGGGAATGGGCGCTAATAAAAAAAAATATATTACTAGTGATTAGTAATACTCGTGGCAATCTTCGTCCATTTTTATTTTGTACCAACTCAATGTCAATTTCATGTTAAATTTAATTTACTAAAGTGCATTATTTATCTCTAAACTTTATCAAATGAATCTCTCCAAGAACCTCTACTTCCTGGTTATTTATTCGATTTATTGTGGACTGGTCAATTGAAAACGAATTACCTTAATTGCAAATAAAGATGTTATTCAACATTACGTATTTAAATTTATTGAGATCAGTAATAAAAAATTAATGATAATATGATTTTCAAGGTTTTATTTGTCAGCTTACAGAAACCAAATGAATTTGGCATCCTCGTTCTTGGACGCTTCAGCTATCTACGGCAACACTGATCAAGCTGTCGAGCAACTAAGGACTTATGACGCGGGTTTAGTTAATGTCTCTGCCTGTTCATCATGCCGAAGCAACGCTCTGTATTCTGCCATTTTAAGAGAACATAACCGCATCGCAGTTGGCTTGGCCCGGTTAAACAGACACTGGACCGATGATATTGTTTTTTACGAGAGTAAAAGAATTGTCACCGCCGAAATACAACATATCACTTACAATGAGTTCCTGCCAATTCTCCTAGGAGAGGTATATTTGATGTTACCCCATTGTATTGCAAATATTTAATTCCATCATTTACAGGAGTCAACTTCAAATTCGGAACTAAAATTGCAGACTCATGGACGGTATGCCAAGTATTCGAGTTCCAAGAAAGCGGGTATTTATAATGAAGTTGCCATGGGAGTTTTACCAGCATTACTATCAATGCTACCTAACAGATTGGTAAGCATCACGAGTAAAAATACATGGAAAATAATGGATGGGGGTAAAGTTTTTTCGGGTTTTCTTCATGTTTATAAAACATAATTAATTCGTATAAATTCAATGATATACCTCTTTATGGATGATCGTTTTCCGATTTTTCTGGTAAAACCATTATTTTACCAATGTAGAAGTTCTGACATCTCTAGGCGAAATCTTAAGGTAACAATGTAAAAAATGTTTATTTTCTTTCTTTCTTGAGTAATTATTTAAATGATTAATACTGTAACCAGTGTATAAAGGAAACGAAGAACAATATATAAATAATAGAAAATATATACAAATCGTTAGGTGCGGTGAAGAAAAATATGAAATGACTTGAAATTGACTCACTAAATCGTATATGTGGTTTCGTTATAACGATTTCGTGCTTGGACTCTACTGCTAATTATACGAACATAGTAATGTTTTGTTTGATGTGAGCTTGTTCTCTGACGAAATCAATCTGTTTTCTTAATTTATTGGCTGATTCTTGATTCTACTGTTTCTTGAGTATGACTGTTTAATTGTGAAGTTTTTTGACACTGAAATCTTGTGCTTCTGTTTTTGACTAATTCTGTTTCTTACTGTTTTAAATACTTTTCTGATCTCTAACCTCTCTAAATTCTCGTTTTGTTGTTTAGCTAATTCTGTCTTAACATTCTACCGTTTCTGTTTTTGATTATTTCTGTTTTAACTGTTTCTTTCTGTTCTTAATTTTTATTCTTCACTGTGGATACATCGTGTGTTTTCGCTGAAGCTACTCCCTCGTGTTTTTAGTGGTAGCTGAGTGTTGATTCAAGAAAACTTTTCTCATTTCAAATTTTCGGTGAGGGAAAGACACTTTCAGCTAAGATCCTCTCATATGAATGGAACACGTGCATTTTAGATTATTAAATATGCTAAGATGTTCAATAGTATTGTGCTTTCTTGCATTTTATGGTCATGGTCACAATAATAGGCCTTGGACCGGGTCTAACTTATTTCGCGATTTGTTTATCCCTTGTATATTGTTAATTATTGTATAATGTATATATTAATTTTAGAAAAACGAAACCGCTGCGTCCTTTGCGGAAATGGTTGATATTCTCATCACTCTCCCCGGACAAGTACCAAGCATGCATATGATGGTACCACTTCGCTCTAATTGGGACACCTCTGCTCTATTCATCCACATGGCTAGAGATCACGGTATTCCGGGATACACGAACTGGATACAATATTGCAGCAACATCACTTATCCGACAAGACCGAATTTCGATGATCTCACAGCCAATATAAGACCGGAAAACATACAAATATTGAAACGCCTTTACGGTAGTGCAGAAAATATCGATCTTTTAGTGGGAGCATTACTGGAAACTCCCCTTCCTGGAGCCGTGGTAGGACCTACTTTTAACTGCTTGCTGAAAGAACAATTTTCGCTTCTAAAGGAAACCGACAGGTTTTGGTACGAGAATGATATACCACCCAGTTCTCTCAGTATGCAACAGTTAAAGGAAATCAAGAAAATTAGTTTAGCAGGTTAGTAGTAATTTTTTTTTTAATTATTATTATTATTATGATTACTGGTGTCTTCCTTATTTTTCTGTACTGTTAATTATATCTCAAAATGAACCAATATTATGTAAAAAAATAGTTTATATTATTCGGTTTTATGTTCTGAATGGCACTAATATCAAAAAAATAAGCGTGAAAAATGTTGACATTCCAATAATTAGTTAATACTTTATCAATTCATAGAAACTCTTGCTTACATTGCACAGATTTTTGTTGAGGATTATCAAATTAGTATTATGTGGACATCCTATCAACGAGTGTTTCAAGTGTTTCAAGCAAGTTTCGATAATTCTGATCTCTTTGGGACTGATGATTTTATTTCAGCCAGAGTCCCATTTACATTTGAATTCAAAATATACCAACCCATGAGTGCAGTACAAAATGATGAAAACTATTCATTTTACAAAAATGGCATCATAAAGATGAGGAACGAATCAATTTGGGAAAATGTTTATAAATATTATATAAAATCGATTTAAGAAAAAGAATTTTTTTAATTAAACTGAGGACTTTTTGTGTGATATATAAATAAGTTATTCAAATAAAGTTTTAGAACAAAAACGGCTATGTAATTACAATTGCTTAATAAAATTCAACAAGCACACAAATAACATTTTATGGACATTACAAATATAGGCATATTACAGGTTTTTTTTGTTGCAGGTCTGTTATCGATATCACATAAAACATATAATTAAACATATTTGCTGTAATATAAATAATTAAAATTTATGGAGAAATGTCAAATTACTAATATTAATTGCCGATTAAAGTTATAATCCTATTAATTTATAGGTCAAATGTTGAAACATTTATTTTGTATTATATTATTTCTTTGTGTTAAAATGATTATGCTCATTTTTTAAAATCCATCACTAAATGTGTAGTTAGTATGCTATCATAAAGTTCTTATCTTATAAGAGGATAAGAGGAACGACGTTAAATATGATGATCATCATTATAAATCCATAGCTTTGGGGAAAGTGACTACTTCTGATTGTGTACTTGGTGCTGCACGTTTTATTACGAACATTCATCACAAAATTTTGCTACTTTGAAAGAATCGCCGCAATGATTTATGATTTATATAATCATGGTCCAGGTCTTTTTTAGAGTTTTTTTGCTGTCTTTCATCTAATAAGTCGATGTGACGAATTCACGTGACCTTGGTATCATTGATTGTCGCATCATTAAATAATTATTTAATTTCTAATACTTATAAGAAAACATGTAGGATTTATTTTAGGCATCACATTTACAAGACTTCAAGTTTACACAAATACAGTGTCCATTATTGGAACCATACAAAACAATTGGTAAAATAAGCACTAATACTTTTATTATTAATACTTTCGATTTTAGCCTTGTATGTACTATTTGTTCTCCTTCATACACAATACAATATAAAATAAAAGTTGCTGCAGCATGGTCTATTCGACTTATTCCATCAATAGCAGATGCTATTTCCTACCCCTGTAGTATTGATGCGAAGTACTTGCTGCGAACTCTTGCATTTGCTTTAACTGAATATTTTTGAAATGTACAATAGTAGTCGATCCGACAATTGTCAATAGTTTTGACTTTCCCTCATAAATTTTCAAACTATAATTGTGAAGCGATATTGGGTCAAAATCATGAAGGGCTCTCAATTAATTTTAAAGCATTTTTCTACCTTTATACCTATATTTTATAATATAATTACACATACGACGATGGATGTTTTGATGCTGTCTAAAATCTGATAATAAGATTTGTCAATTATTATTTCAAAATTGATATTTTGAAGGTTTTATTAGTTCCGAGGTCCCCACTTCTTAGTTAGTTTAGAATATTAATATCAACTTCAGGAAAACACTTACATAGTTTAATTATTTTTAGTTTTGATTAGCTTCTTATAATTGATATCAGATCATCGACATTATCAGAAACATTATCGTGTTTTGACAGATGCAGTGAAATAATTGCAGAAATGGTTTAGTTAAACTAATATAGTATAAATACAAAACTATAAATTCAAAATAAAAAAATTAATTATTTTTCTTTCTTCTTAGGTCTTCTTTGTGCCAACACGGATGATTTAGGCCGCATCCAACCAAAAGCCTTTGTACAGGAAGACGTATTCCTAAACACCAGGATCACATGTGATCAATACACAATGTCAGATTTGTCAGAATGGGCTGAGATGGATTACATGGCTGATCTAAGTGATGATCTGTTGATGGAAGCTCTGGCAAAAGCAGAACAAGAAGTTTTAGCTAGAAGGAAGATGGAATATAAGGTTTATACCGAAAGTAAGTTTATTTTATTATTATGCATGCTTTATGCTTGGGTTAAACATTATGATCTGTTTCTTTGGAAAGAAATAATAATAAGGTATTATGGATTTTTGGTTCATTATAATAATGAAATTCATGTTTAATTGATTTTTTTAATGGCAATTGTTAAAAATTGTGTTCATTATTAATACTAATTTAATAAAAATGCATTATTAAATGGAGAGTCTGCTTTCCGAATAATATATTTTTTATATTTTACGTAACATACAATTATTTTAAATTAATGTTGATATAAGCTTAATTTTTAAAATATTCTAGCCAAATTACCCTTTGGAAGCGCGACTTCCCGCAACAACTTAGGGTTGTAACCTGCGATTATTATCACTACTGTTTCAAATAATAAAATAATAAATAAAAGACATTTTATAAACTTAAACCTAAACTTTAATTTTATAAGCTGATTTGGTTACATGCTCCGACGTCTCAGACAGCACTATATTTCTTTTTAACTTCGATAAATTGAGAAGGAAAAATCCTTTCCGAGATAAACACAAATTTAATATATGTTCGAGACGCCAGCGAATTAATATTAATAGAGATATATAAAATATCAAAAAGTCTAAATAGGCTTTGCAAAATATTCTGTTCTTTTCTATTAGACATATTCTTTTGCTAAAGTTTACTAAAGTTTATATATTGTTTTAACGTGTATTAATGGACCAAAATTGTAGCGATTTATGTTTAAAATTTAAAGATCTAGAACTCCACAAGGGAGCATTATTAGTAACGCAAAAGTTAGTTTAAATGTGTTCAAGTGATTTATAAAAATCGCTATTTTAGTAACAAATATAACGAGTGACCTTGACTGAGTTGAGTATAATTTAATATGAGCCTAAATTAATTCCTATGGTACGTTTGGAATAAGTATTTGACAGAAAAATAAGCTTACAGGTTATTATAAAAATATGACTAATATAATGGTGTTTTAACATGACGCCAATCTTTATTTTATAAACTCTACTAAAACTTCTCTGAAACTGTTTGAATAAGATACCCTATTCAATCCATGTCATTTATAAGACATTCATATTATTACTTGCAATTACAACATTATTACTATTGATTGGGTAGCATATTTACACTTAAGAATATACGTAGTTAATACAAATAATATACAGTATTGTAAAATAAGGTATTTAATTTTACAAAAATTAGATTATTCTCTTTGTACATTACTAAAATATTTCATTATTTCTTTTCAGTTGGTGGAGTGGACCCCAAATCACCACAAGGTATTGCCGCTTCCTTTAGTAAAGCTAACAAAAACGCTCTTAAACTCGCCAATACATCTCTGTTGTTCGAGTTTGCATCAAACGAAATCGTGAACACCTTATTGTAAGCATGACAGGGACAATTGAAATAAATCTTGATGTCATACATTTTCTTTATTTATTTTAATAGGCACACTAGACGCCGTCGTCAATTATTTGATAATCACGCCTTTGCATCGGTCTTCAGAGACGATATCAGTGAAGGCCTGCAAAATGTCGATATATCATCATTTATTCCTCAACATATATTTGACTTGGATCTGCAATGTGAAGATAATGGTCCATGTGATCCTACAGCACCTTACAGGAGTTACACCGGACATTGTAATAACTTGAAACATCCCAAGTATGGACAGAGTTTGACTACATTTATTCGTTTATTACCAAGCGCTTATGATGATGGTAACTTTGTTCCTTGATAAATATCTCTATTCTATTAGTATTAATTTAATTTGTTTCAGGAATTTCCAAACCTAGGAGGATTGGTGTTACTGGAATTCCATTACCTAACCCAAGGTTGATATCCAGAAGTATACATCCAGATATCAGTAATCTGCACAAGAGATATACGTTGATGGTGATGCAGTATGCCCAGTTCTTGGACCACGATATTAGTTTCACACCTGTCCACAAGGGTTTCGATGAATCAATTCCTAGTTGTAGATCTTGCGACAGCCCGATGTAAGTTTTCCTCATATACATCGAATGACCGTAGAATGGTTAAGGTATAAATGGTGTTATTTCAAACGTTAAAAAATTTTAAAAAATTTTAAGTTATACGATAGCTATGAAAAATAGCATGTAATTTTAAACATATTTTGTGAATGAACTCTATTTATTTTCTTTAAAAAGCATTTATTGTGAAAATTTGGTAAAATATAGCAAAAGAGCTTCTATCATTATTTACACCTTTACCTAAAGTTTTTGTCAACATGGCAATACCGTGTAGAAAGAAAGTATACTTTTTTTGCAATGTGTAGCCGTGTAGACTTGCTACTACTGGTCTTTTTTGCAGCAATATGTCGTTCAATTTGTTTAATTAACATTATTAGACATCTGCAATAATACTCATTCATAAACAATTTCATTCGGTTTTGGTACCCTATATATACCATAATATACTAAATCATGTTGAGTGAAGAAAAACTGTATGGCCGTTAATATTCCTCTTTCTTGTCGATATGGATGGTTATCCTGAATTAACCCATGATGTTTTACATTTGGAATTATCGTGGTAGATCAACTTTTCATCGTCAGTTACAAAATTCTACAGAAAACTCTTTTTTGTCTGGAAAGCAATAAAACCTCAATATATAATCGGTTCCAAATGGAATTTTTATTTATTTGTGTGGAAAGAGATGTGTGGGACTATTATGCTAATAATTCTTTGAGCATTTAAGTTGGAGTATCATGCCAAAGTATTATAATTCATTGGCTTTGACCTTTATTAGACCCTCAGGCCGTTTGTTATGTTTGTTGGGCTTCGGCAGTTCATTTCTTCAAATCAAACAATAAAAGTGATGAGTGTCGAAAATTCAATTTTGAGCAGTTCATGAGAGCCTAAATGGGGAGCTATTATTTTGTGTATATACATATCAAAACTATCGAATTTAATAGTTCCTTGTACTGATAACATGCCAATAAATATCATTGGCCAAGTGAAAGATGACTTAAAATGTGTTCAAATGTATGTTGCTTCATTATTTTTATTTATTTTTTACTTCTAAATGATATAGCTTTAAAATATTTATCTAAAATTTAGCACAATTATTGATTGATGTTCTGATTTTTATATGAACCTATAATACTGTAGATCTCATAAGACTTGATATCAAACTATTACAATAGATAGGAAACAATGTCTAGTTTTATTTGACTCTCACCACTATCAGTATTGTGGGCATAAATCTGAACTAATAATAATTCGATAATAACTGACAATGATCGAAAATAATCCCTTCAAAATAAAAATTTTTTGAAAATATTCTAATTTTATTTTATAACTTCTAGAACTGTGCATCCAGAATGTGACCCAATACCTATTCCACGAGGCGATAGCCATTACCCAGAATTCAACGTAACTACCGGTAAAGAAATATGCCTTCCATTTATGAGATCGTTACCTGGGCAACAACATCTCGGACCTAGAGAGCAGGTTAATCAGAATTCCGCCTTCTTGGATGGATCAATGGTTAGTTGTAGTCGATATTAAAAATGAAATTAGATTGTAATCATATTTCTTGACTACATTTCAGATATACGGATCAAATCATTGCACATTATCAAAATTAAAAAGTCCTAATGGAAAAATGAACGTGACCCAACATCCTCGTGGCAAAGATTTGCTTCCCAGAGATGACAAACAAACGGAATGTCGATCTGAGTCTGGTTTATGTTTCATTGCTGGCGACGGTAGAGCTTCGGAACAACCCGGATTACTGATGATACATACATTCTACATGAGAGAACACAACAGGGTAATGGAAGCCCTAAATAGAGTCAATCCTCATTGGGATGATCACAAGGTGTTCGAGGAATCTAGAAAGATTGTCGTTGCTGGACTTCAGCACGTTACTTACAACGAATTTCTTCCAAGGCTTCTTGGTTGGAATGCCGTAAATCTCTATGGATTGAAACTCCTTCCTCAGGGATATTACAAAGAATATAATCCTAATTGCAATCCATCTGTATTCACCGAGTTTGCATCAGCGGCCTACAGGATTGGACACTCGCTGTTGAGACCACATATTCCTAGGATGGATCCTAACTATCAAATCGTGGAACCACCGCTATTGTTGAGAGACTTTTTCTTCAATACTGACTATATGATGAATGTAAGTTTTTGATTGTTAATTTAACAGTATATTTTTATTAATAAGCCGTTATTGTACCAATCAAACATGATACATTAAATTTTAACAGCTCTTAATTTTTATTTTTATATATGTTATTAATAAATATGAATTGAAATTAGCATCATTAGATTTCAAGTTTCTTTAATCGTTTTGCTAATGTTGAAATCACAGTTTCACACTTCAGTTCTGGTTTGAATATCCTTCAGTCAGCCTTGGACTTACAGGAAAATATTAATTCTGCACCACGAATAAAACCATTCCTGTTTCCAGCATGAAGAATTATATGTCTGCAATGAATTATAAATAAATGTTATGACTAACAAAACCTAATCGATAGTTATTCCAACGTTTACATTTTTCCATCAACTTTTGTTGTCTTTGCACTATATTTATTATCATCTTGCCAAGAGTAACCGAATGTACCATTCTGGAATATCCACGTCCGATCTAAATATACAAATTGATATAATAATTCTTCCTTGATTTTATTATATGTTTTTAAAAATTGTATTCTTTTAAAAGCAATCTCTGTAAGTTCCATTCGCGGGTTAAAATTACACCACTTAAATTCTATATTACCCAATAGTGTATGAGGGGTTGTTTTATATCCGTCAAATAGCTGTATATATTTTGGATTTTTATGGATGCTTTCCAGACTTACCATTTTCTCCGAAATATTTCTATGGAAAAAACTACTACTTACTGTTTTTATACATTTCTTATATTTGATCTCGAATACAGCTAACACCAAGCTGATCTTGATTCGTCATCTGTCTCACATAAACACGATTTTTGCAGCCTCTTTCGGTTACATGTTCGAACTTCTCTAACAGCATTCTATCTCATTTTAAATAGAAAAAAAATGAGAAGGATACTACTGCCTGAATGTAAAACGAATTTACAATTTTCGATAGACACATATTGATCACGTGTGTCACTACTATTTTGAATAGACTATATATGAATATATGTATAAATCTAAGGCTTTGTTATATAAAATTATATATATGTTTTAAATAATTATTATTATAACAAATATATCAAACATATAAGATTTATGACAAAATATAATTAAGTTTTGTCCAATAGTGTATAGCATTATTTTTTCGAATTTGTTAACAGTATTACAGTTCTTCTAAAAAAACGATACGATTTTTGAGAGTGATTTATATTGCGCATGTATTTTCAACATTGAGGAGAGTTAGAAAGAAAGGCAAAATATTTTATCATTATTTTGAGAACTATATAAATAGAGGTGTATAAATGTAATTTTATTTATTTATAGGATGGACTTATCGATCAAATGGCTCGCGGTTTGGTATCTACTCCTATGGAAACCCTGGATCAGTTCATAACAGGAGAAGTAACCAATCACCTGTTTGAAGACAAAAAAATACCATTCTCCGGTGTGGATCTAGTCGCTCTTAACATCAAACGAGCCAGAGATCATGGTAAAATTGATTACAATTGATAGAAAACGTCAAATAACCGACGTAATTCCTTATTTAGGTGTACCATCTTACAACAATTATCGGGCTTTGTGCAATCTGAAACGCGCCACATCATTTGAAGACCTGGCTAGAGAAATACCCATTGAAATTATCCAGAGGTTGAAGGCCATTTATCCTACTGTGGACGATATTGATTTATTCCCTGGTGGTATGAGCGAACGTCCTTTGAAAGGAGGTATAATAGGACCAACGTTTGGATGTATCATAGCCACTCAATTCAGGCAGTTGAGAAAATGTGACAGATTTTGGTGAGTTCTTCCTTTCAATTTTTATATAATTTTCCATTTTTGTTATATTTTAATTATTTTTTTATTTATTAAAAATGTATATTGAGGCTTGGTGATAAAATGGAATGAAACAAGTTGTAAGAAAATTACTAGCGAGGTTCTTTTATTTGAAAAACTGATTTATTCTTAAAGTGGCGCGGATCATAATAGTCCAATATACAATGACAGCATCCAGTAGTGTCAAATTGTATCTTTGGGTAAATAGTATACATCACATTTGTGAAACACAGCCCTATTATCAAAGGATTCATACGAGTTATCCACTGTGGTGTCCATTGTGCAATACATTCACTTCATTTGCTGGGTATAGTTGGGATGCCGAAAGATATCGTTATGTCAAACTTTAAAAAAAAGCATATTTAAAAAATTGTATTTAAAAATCGATATATTGATATTTTTGTTGACTAGTTTTCAATGTCTTCTCAAAAAAATTATTTCAAAAATTTTAAGAGATTATTATAATTAAATGCCAAAAATGTAATTTTAAACGTTTATTATCAAGACACTTTCCTGGTTTTTAATTACTATGTTATTTCTAAAAGATCATCGGCGAAGGAGAATAGTGGGTGAAAACCAAAGTACCCCCTGTATATCGTTCGATTTTATCTAAAAGAAATCGATTATCCTTAGATTATTATTGTGGAAATAACTTTTTATGGACTCCATTCTACTTGATGTATCTCATATGGAGTAGAGTTGTTTCACATAGATCATTTATGTTATAGTAATAATAATTATCCCGAATATAATCTCCCCGAATTTGTAAAAATAGTTATAGGTGAGGATGATAAATATGGCTAATGGCAACTCAAAGATCTATATATTAAATCACGAGATAAATGACACAGATCCTTCGGCATATCAAAATTATTTTTACTAAAAATATCTATTTTATTTTCAAAAAGATTTTAATGAATGTTTGTGATTATTCACTATTCTCGAAACATTCGGAGATCCAAAATATAAATTTGTGAGTTTTTAAATCTCTCGCTTTTCACTGTATATGACTTCTTGTATATTGTAACATTATAAAATATTTAAAGATTTAAGGAGGTATTCTAGCCTAGATGCACGAAAAAGGCGTTTAAAGTTTCTCATAAAATAACGCGCAGCCTATATGCTGTGTCACTAAGACACCCATTTCTCCGAAAATAATTCACATTTTGAACAATAATCGTAAGGACATATTTAAAAAAATGTTTTTTTTTTTGGTAATTTTTAGATTAAAATACTCACCTAATAATGGTATCCTGGTATTGCTACTGTGTAATTATTAATTTATTGGTAGTATATTATGTTGTACTGGATGTTTTATTACGTGTTGAGTATTATTTTATAACTTGTTTAATAACTAACAACTGGTTCTACATTTTACTACTACTGTTTATTACAATTTTTAATGATATTTTACTGTTATACTGATATTAGTACTTAAAAGTTTGGCTGCATTTTATTCAATATGATGTTTTTAATTAATATGCGATACACACATCACATTACCTATGCAAAGTTAAATATTCTAGTAAAAAGCAATAATTTAAAACTTATCTAGATTAAAAATAATTATTCATCAAAATAAGAAATGAAACTTTAAAATAGTAATATAGTCGGTTTTTCATCATTTTACTCATGAAAATCAATTTTTCTTACTTTGGTAATTGATCTCGACATGTAGAATAAAATGAAAACGTTAAGGAATATATGTCCAAAGCACCATCAAACATAGGGCGTTCAAAGTTACTTGGTTTAGTCGGTTATTACTTGACTTTGCTATAATACATAATAAATAACCATTATTATATGTATATGTTTCAAACTCACGATAGGTGGTGATGTGAGTATAAATACATGTACACCGTCAATGTTTAGTAAATAAAGAGCCATTTTGAAACGAGTTTTGCCAAATTCAAACTTTAAAGCAACTAAAGTATCAATTAAAGCCAGCGACCCATTAATACATAACAGCTCTTAATGGTGTTTCATTTCAAAAATTGTCTTAAAAAACTCACGCTCACATATTTTATTTGGTTCTATATTGGACATTAACAATCTTAATTTGAAAATTTTAGGTACGAGAACGAAGATCCACTTGTTCGTTTTACTGAAGCCCAACTGGCGGAGGTTAGAAAAGTTACATTAGCTAAAATACTTTGCGAGAACACCGATGTCTACAGTGATATGCAGCGATCAGTGTTCGATCTGCCTTCTAACTTTTTAAATCCACGGTAAATCGAGTTAATAAATGATTTATATAATCAAAATATGTTAAATGTATTTTTTTGTTGTTACAGAGTACCGTGCCATTCATTGCCATCAATCGACTTCAACGCTTGGAGGGATACTACCACCAGACAGGGATGTAATTTCGCAGGTCGTCGCGTTCGTATTGGGGACAGCGCATTCCCCAGCCCTTGTACCAGTTGTATTTGCACATCTGATGGGGTAAGATTTTTTATTATAAGAACTACTAGATGACCTAGTGAACTTTCAAATAGAACAGAAAATTAAAAATATAAAAATAAATATAATTAGTAAATAATGAATTTTTTTACAATATGTGATAATTAATAACAATTAATTAATAATTAATAACAAATTAACGTTAGCTCCGAACCACGGTCCTCAGTTTTAAGCCTACCGACTGGCGAATGACCAACTTTAGAAATCATCCCAGAAAACTTGCAGTCTTACCAAGCCTGGTTACTGGCGTGACTGGGATCATTTTCTTTGTCGGATTTTACACTCTTGACTAGAACAATCACAAATTTTAATAATCACTAACATAAATCTACGACCATGCCCCAGCAGGATTCGAACGTGTGGCTCTCGCAACAGTAGAAGGACCGTCCTATCGCCTTTACTACTGCATCAAGCCGGCTGACGTGGTAATATAGCACGATAAAATAAAACAGAAAGACCTAATAATAGTATAATAGAAAAAGTTGTTGGTGTCTGTGGCATGAGATACTTCTATTCCTCTATAAGACTAGTCTCAATCTTTCAAAAATAATAGTTTCTTTTATTTTCTTTTAAAAGCTTTAAAAAAATAACCGGAACTACGAAACTACGATAGTACGGTAAAACGTAAAATTGTGTTAGCTCGTATAGGAACATGTTATTATCTAATGTTATGAACATGAAATTATCTAAAACATGCTCATATTCATCTCCTTCACTATTCCCTAACCGCGAATGAGATGAAAAAAATTAACTTATGATGAACGTTTCAAATAATTGTCCAATTTGACATACTTCTTGAGGAGTGTATATTTCTGAAACCATAAACTCTAATGGATCCAAAAAATTTTTAAACTAAGTTGGTTAAGTAAACTTATACCAATATATTTACTCGGATACTTACTCAAAATATATTTCTTTAAAGAAATGAACCCTCTTAAAGTACCATATCAACGATTTTGCATTATTTAAGTATTGAATCGCTTTGTACCAATATATTAAACGTGGTTACATATCTTCTCTCGGGGAGGATGCAATTATGAAATTAAAAATTAAATATTTGGAAATATTACTTATATGAAAATATTATATATAAATTTACCCCAACTTACAACAATAAACAAGCAGCAACGATCAGAATTATAATCATAATTAATCATATCAGATTATAATTAATCATAGTTTGGGATTTTTAATATTATCAACCCATTTTTTAAAGACAACTGAATATTTCTTCAAAGGAAAACACTGTTTGCATTTCTTCGTTATCTGGGAATCTGAGTAGATTACTAACTACAAATGAGTAGACAACTACTACCGAGTAATATTATACTAATAAACTAATGGATAATCATTTAGTCAGTAGCAATAGCACCATAGAAACAAAATTAATCAATCAAATCCCTTGAGGTCTATTAGCATAGCGGTTAAAATAACTAATAAGTTTAAAGTAGTGACAACTAGATATTGGATGTCGCAAAACATTTCTCCGAAAATGGTTATAAAGCTAGAAGTATAAAGGTCTATTTTCTCTGTCAATGTCGATTCTTTTCACTTTTATTATTAATGGCACTGATAATGACACTTTGCATGGCGAAACAAAATTGTTATTTTTATTATTTTTTTTACAATAACCACAAATATTTTAAAACCAAAATTATCAAAATCGGTACTATTTATTAAAAGAAATTAATTCATTTTTATAAAGAAGAATTATATTTACTTTTGATTGATGCCTATCAACAAATTATTGTTAATATAGTTTTGGTGTGACCTAAAACTCCAGTTCTATACAGACATTTCTCTTTATTATATATACTAACAATTATTATATCGTTAAGGTTGATCATTTTGTGTAACACTAACTTTGACTTTGAACGTTATTTCTTTTATATTGAAGATAATGGATTGATTGTTGGAGGTTTTTAAAAAATGATAGCAATATTAACTTTTAAATTAAAATAAATGTCTTTTGAGGCTATACTTATTTATATTTTATTTTATAGTTTTAAATTTTTTGCATAATTACAATTCTGCATTAATTGTATTAATCTATTTAATTTATATGAAGCAATCTTGAAATATTAGCTGCTTGTGTGTATTTTTATCAGCGATATAAACGACCTAATAAATCTGTTATATTTCCCAGTTGTGAGATACATGTAATTAAAATAACAGTTTTTCGTTTAGTATTTCACTTTCGAAATTCATTACTTTTAATTTGAAGAAGCCTACTGCCGAAGACTGTCAAACATTAACACATTTATGGTGATTCTACTATATCATATCCCAACGTGTTTGTTTCAAGATTTAAAAGTGGTTATTATGACATCAACCACCAAGAAAGTTTTAGAGAACCAAACAAGTTCGAAGATAATAAATTGGAGGAATTATTTAATGAAAACTCAGCTGAAGCTCTCAAAGAACTTTTAGACAGTTAGACCTTTAGGCCTTCTTTAAACTAAAATATTTCTTTCAATACAACATCCCCACGTTGCCAGAAAGATGAAAATAAGTTGCAATAATGGTTTAAATTTAAAATTGGACCTGATAGATGGCTGCGATAATGGCTAGCTATTTTGGCCGTAAAATATAAATGTGGACGGAATTAATTGTAAAATACAACAATTATTGCACGGTAATTAAATATAATTCGAATCAATCGTTACTGCTATCGATTCTGACGAAGTTGTCAACTCTCATTTTCTTCTTTTGAATTTTTGAATTCACTGGATTTACTCTAAATTCCACTAAAATTAAAATTGGTTCTAATAACTAAATTCCAACTGGTTCACTGATCATTTTTCTTCAAAATTTGAAGGCATCGAAGTTTTAAAACAGCACGCCATTGGTTATAAAAAGAATGATCAGTATTCTCGGAGCTAATGTTTTGAACAACATATTTCAAGGTGACGCTATATACCATGGATTTCAATGATCCCTTCAGGCTCAGCCATTCCATTCAAATGTTCACAATTGTCAGTTAGCTTGGCATTTGCCATGACTATTGCTAGACCAAACAATGTCAACTTGTGGCTTGTATTTAGAAAATTCATTATTTTCACATGACCAATTAGAGGCTCAAGCATTGGCGAACCATTAAGTTTGTTCATTTGGAGCCCTTAGATATTAACTAAAGATATTGTTTGACAGAACGCATTACGATATAAAGAATCAAATTTCATCCCTATTAATGTTAAGATTAATCGTATATCTAATGATGTATTTTTTGTACCTAAATTTGACATGAAAATGACATGAGTTTTACTATCTTTTCTGCTGTTCAATAAAACAGTTTTAACTTTATATATAACGCTTTTAAGCTTATATTATACAGATAACAGATCAATTGAAAAGTCCCCGGTCTACTATAGTAAAACACTTTTTTTGGGAGTATTAGTTTTTTTTATTCAACATAATCCCCTTCAAGGGTGATACACTGATTATAGCTGCTTCAAAATAGACCTCAGTTTCGACGAAAATTTCTTCCCAGCGAGCATTCTTTTGAGATATAAACAGGAAATAGTCGCTGGGGGACAACGACGATCTAGAGAATACTGCGGATTAGGAAGCAATTCGAAGCCCAATTCGTGGACTTTTGCCATCATTTTCACTGACTTGTGACTTTGTGCATTGTCTTGGTGAAACAGCACTTTCTATTTCTCTAAATTCGGCCGTTTTTCGGCGATTTCGTCCTTCAAACGGTCCAATAACGCTATGCAATAGTCGCTGTTAATGGCCCTTCCTTTTTCAAAGTAGTGAATGAAAATGATTCCGTGAGCATTCCAAAATACAGGCGCCATAACCTTGTCAGCCGACTGTTTTCCCACGGTTTCGAACGGGTTCATCGTATGCAGTCCGCTCGGAATGATATTATGGAGCCATGTTTCATCCATTGTCACATATCGACGCAAAAATTCGGGTTTATTACGCTTCATCATCTTCAAACACTGCTTCGAACCATCAAAAACCTCGTTGTTTTTGGTCAAAAGTGAGCTCGCGCGACAGCCACTTTGTACAAAGCTTTCTCATACCCAAATATTCGTAAATTATATCATGTACTTTAGAGTGCCTGTTATTTCATTCAATTTCAATTTACAGTCATTCAAAATCATTTTGTGGATTTTTTTATGTTTTCGTCGGTAACAACCTCTTTTGAAAGGTCCACTGCGTTCACCGTCTTCGGTGCTCATTTAAACACGTCTAAACTTAGCATATCAAACTTTGATGGTTGATTTTCCTTGAACAGTGTCCGCAAGCTCGGCATCAAGACAAGTGTTTGCTTCAACTCTATTTTTTCCCTTCGAAAAGAAATATTTTCTCAACACGCGAAATTCCTTTTTATCCATTTTTTTCACAATAACAAAAGTTGCCTCACTACATGCTATAATTCACAAACGAATGATCCGACAGCTGTTAAATTTATACACGCATCTTCTGAGTGTTTAGGATAACGTAAAAACATTAATAAGGTTAACACTGGATGCAGGATTTGAGTAATATGGCGGGCATTTCAATAATAACTTGAAGAAACACATCCTTGACAATTTTTATTAATTTCAAAATTCACTAAATATTTTATTATAGAATTTTTGATAATTCATATATATATATATATATATATATATACATATATATACATATATATATATATATATATATATATATATATATATATATATATGTATATATATATACATACATATATATATATATATGTGTATATACATACATATATATATATATATATATATATATATATATATATATATATATATATATATATATATATATATGTATATATATATACATACATATATATATATATATATGTATATATACATACATATATATATATATATATATATATATATATATATATATGTATATATATGTATATATATATATATATATATATATATATATATATATATATATATATATATGTATATATATATATATATATGAATTATCAAAAATTCTATAATAAAATATTTAGTGAATTTTGAAATTAATAAAAATTGTCAAGGATGTGTTTCTTCAAGTTATTATTGAAATGCCCGCCATATTACTCAAATCCTGCATCCAGTGTTAACCTTATTAATGTTTTTACGTTATCCTAAACACTCAGAAGATGCGTGTATAAATTTAACAGCTGTCGGATCATTCGTTTGTGAATTATAGCATGTAGTGAGGCAACTTTTGTTATTGTGAAAAAAATGGATAAAAAGGAATTTCGCGTGTTGAGAAAATATTTCTTTTCGAAGGGAAAAAATAGAGTTGAAGCAAACACTTGTCTTGATGCCGAGCTTGCGGACACTGTTCAAGGAAAATCAACCATCAAAGTTTGATATGCTAAGTTTAGACGTGTTTAAATGAGCACCGAAGACGGTGAACGCAGTGGACCTTTCAAAAGAGGTTGTTACCGACGAAAACATAAAAAAATCCACAAAATGATTTTGAATGACTGTAAATTGAAATTGAATGAAATAACAGGCACTCTAAAGTACATTATATAATTTACGAATATTTGGGTATGAGAAAGCTTTGTACAAAGTGGCTGTCGCGCGAGCTCACTTTTGACCAAAAACAACGAGGTTTTTGATGGTTCGAAGCAGTGTTTGAAGATGATGAAGCGTAATAAACCCGAATTTTTGCGTCGATATGTGACAATGGATGAAACATGGCTCCATAATATCATTCCGAGCGGACTGCATACGATGAACCCGTTCGAAACCGTGGGAAAACAGTCGGCTGACAAGGTTATGGCGCCTGTATTTTGGAATGCTCACGGAATCATTTTCATTCACTACTTTGAAAAAGGAAGGACCATTAACAGCGACTATTGCATAGCGTTATTGGACCGTTTGAAGGACGAAATCGCCGAAAAACGGCCGAATTTAGAGAAATAGAAAGTGCTGTTTCACCAAGACAATGCACAAAGTCACAAGTCAGTGAAAATGATGGCAAAAGTCCACGAATTGGGCTTCGAATTGCTTCCTAATCCGCAGTATTCTCTAGATCGTCGTTGTCCCCCAGCGACTATTTCCTGTTTATATCTCAAAAGAATGCTCGCTGGGAAGAAATTTTCGTCGAAACTGAGGTCTATTTTGAAGCAGCTATAATCAGTGTATCACCCTTGAAGGGGATTATGTTGAATAAAAAAAACTAATACTCCCAAAAAAAGTGTTTTACTATAGTAGACCGGGGACTTTTCAATTGATCTGTTATCTGTATAATATAAGCTTAAAAGCGTTATATATAAAGTTAAAACTGTTTTATTGAACAGCAGAAAAGATAGTAAAACTCATGTCATTTTCATGTCAAATTTAGGTACAAAAAATACATCATTAGATATACGATTAATCTTAACATTAATAGGGATGAAATTTGATTCTTTATATCGTAATGCGTTCTGTCAAACAATATCTTTAGTTAATATCTAAGGGCTCCAAATGAACAAACTTAATGGTTCGCCAATGCTTGAGCCTCTAATTGGTCATGTGAAAATAATGAATTTTCTAAATACAAGCCACAAGTTGACATTGTTTGGTCTAGCAATAGTCATGGCAAATGCCAAGCTAACTGACAATTGTGAACATTTGAATGGAATGGCTGAGCCTGAAGGGATCATTGAAATCCATGGTATATAGCGTCACCTTGAAATATGTTGTTCAAAACATTAGCTCCGAGAATACTGATCATTCTTTTTATAACCAATGGCGTGCTGTTTTAAAACTTCGATGCCTTCAAATTTTGAAGAAAAATGATCAGTGAACCAGTTGGAATTTAGTTATTAGAACCAATTTTAATTTTAGTGGAATTTAGAGTAAATCCAGTGAATTCAAAAATTCAAAAGAAGAAAATGAGAGTTGACAACTTCGTCAGAATCGATAGCAGTAACGATTGATTCGAATTATATTTAATTACCGTGCAATAATTGTTGTATTTTACAATTAATTCCGTCCACATTTATATTTTACGGCCAAAATAGCTAGCCATTATCGCAGCCATCTATCAGGTCCAATTTTAAATTTAAACCATTATTGCAACTTATTTTCATCTTTCTGGCAACGTGGGGATGTTGTATTGAAAGAAATATTTTAGTTTAAAGAAGGCCTAAAGGTCTAACTGTCTAAAAGTTCCTTGAGAGCTTCAGCTGAGTTTTCATTAAATAATTCCTCCAATTTATTATCTTCGAACTTGTTTGGTTCTCTAAAACTTTCTTGGTGGTTGATGTCATAATAACCACTTTTAAATCTTGAAACAAACACGTTGGGATATGATATAGTAGAATCACCATAAATGTGTTAATGTTTGACAGTCTTCGGCAGTAGGCTTCTTCAAATTAAAAGTAATGAATTTCGAAAGTGAAATACTAAACGAAAAACTGTTATTTTAAGTACATGTATCTCACAACTGGGAAATATAACAGATTTATTAGGTCGTTTATATCGCTGATAAAAATACACACAAGCAGCTAATATTTCAAGATTGCTTCATATAAATTAAATAGATTAATACAATTAATGCAGAATTGTAATTATGCAAAAAATTTAAAACTATAAAATAAAATATAAATAAGTATAGCCTCAAAAGACATTTATTTTAATTTAAAAGTTAATATTGCTATCATTTTTTAAAAACCTCCAACAATCAATCCATTATCTTCAATATAAAAGAAATAACGTTCAAAGTCAAAGTTAGTGTTACACAAAATGATCAACCTTAACGATATAATAATTGTTAGTATATATAATAAAGAGAAATGTCTGTATAGAACTGGAGTTTTAGGTCACACCAAAACTATATTAACAATAATTTGTTGATAGGCATCAATCAAAAGTAAATATAATTCTTCTTTATAAAAATGAATTAATTTCTTTTAATAAATAGTACCGATTTTGATAATTTTGGTTTTAAAATATTTGTGGTTATTGTAAAAAAATAATAAAAATAACAATTTTGTTTCGCCATGCAAAGTGTCATTATCAGTGCCATTAATAATAAAAGTGAAAAGAATCGACATTGACAGAGAAAATAGACCTTTATACTTCTAGCTTTATAACCATTTTCGGAGAAATGTTTTGCGACATCCAATATCTAGTTGTCACTACTTTAAACTTATTAGTTATTTTAACCGCTATGCTAATAGACCTCAAGGGATTTGATTGATTAATTTTGTTTCTATGGTGCTATTGCTACTGACTAAATGATTATCCATTAGTTTATTAGTATAATATTACTCGGTAGTAGTTGTCTACTCATTTGTAGTTAGTAATCTACTCAGATTCCCAGATAACGAAGAAATGCAAACAGTGTTTTCCTTTGAAGAAATATTCAGTTGTCTTTAAAAAATGGGTTGATAATATTAAAAATCCCAAACTATGATTAATTATAATCTGATATGATTAATTATGATTATAATTCTGATCGTTGCTGCTTGTTTATTGTTGTAAGTTGGGGTAAATTTATATATAATATTTTCATATAAGTAATATTTCCAAATATTTAATTTTTAATTTCATAATTGCATCCTCCCCGAGAGAAGATATGTAAACACGTTTAATATATTGGTACAAAGCGATTCAATACTTAAATAATGCAAAATCGTTGATATGGTACTTTAAGAGGGTTCATTTCTTTAAAGAAATATATTTTGAGTAAGTATCCGAGTAAATATATTGGTATAAGTTTACTTAACCAACTTAGTTTAAAAATTTTTTGGATCCATTAGAGTTTATGGTTTCAGAAATATACACTCCTCAAGAAGTATGTCAAATTGGACAATTATTTGAAACGTTCATCATAAGTTAATTTTTTTCATCTCATTCGCGGTTAGGGAATAGTGAAGGAGATGAATATGAGCATGTTTTAGATAATTTCATGTTCATAACATTAGATAATAACATGTTCCTATACGAGCTAACACAATTTTACGTTGTACCGTACTATCGTAGTTTCGTAGTTCCGGTTATTTTTTTAAAGCTTTTAAAAGAAAATAAAAGAAACTATTATTTTTGAAAGATTGAGACTGAATTGATTCTGAGTGTTTAGGATAACGTAAAACCATTAATAAGGTTAACACTGGATGCAGGATTTGAGTAATATGGCGGGCATTTCAATAATAACTTGAAGAAACACATCCTTGACAATTTTTATTAATTTCAAAATTCACTAAATATTTTATTATAGAATTTTTGATAATTCATATATATATATATATATATATATATATATATATATATATATATATATATATATATATATATATATATATATATATATATATATATATATATATATATACATATATATACATATATATATATATATATATATATATATATATATATATATATATATATATATGTATATATATATACATACATATATATATATGTATATATACATACATATATATATATATATATTTGTAGGACCTACTTAGGTGCTTAGTTATCTGGACCTAATTATTTCGCTAAAAAGGAGCTTCCTTTTTAAGCGATATTATTTTTAACATGTTGATGTCAATTAAAAACAATCCTTTATATAAAAAAGTTAAATATGTAATTTGTTTGTTTATTATGCAAGAGGTTGTTAAATATCAGTTGTCGCCGATCTGATAGCATCGCAGGTATTGATGGCCCCACGTTATCCTCTTTCGAGATCCGGTTCCTAGATATTAGACGGATTGTTTGTTTGGACTACGGCATATGAGACCAGAGCAAAAACTATAAATAGCAGGCTTATAAATTTTAAATGTTTAATTATATTTTATGGATAAATAGCAAAAAAATCGTTTTCGAGTAGTAGTTAAACAATCATTATAGCTCTGGCGGAATTATTTTCGAATTGTGATGAAATTATGATAAACCTTGACATTGAAAGTGGTCGTAAACATTATGAGATGGGATGGAAAGTAGATATCTAACTGCGTTTAATATAAAATTATGTAAATATTTGTTTTTAAGTAAATGTAGTCTTTAGAATTCACACACTTCACAAAGCTACCCGATATCATCTTTTATAGCCTGTGAACAAGTAATAATCACAATGAGTTTTCAACAATTCCATGTAAATGTAATTATTGAAGTCAAAGATTTTTTATAACATCTTACTTAGATACGCTTAGTACAATCTTAATTATAAATTAATTTATTACTACATTTCATTTTTACTTGAATTAATTCACAAGCAAGACGAGTGTGAGAAAATACATCATTATGTATTCCTCAATTATAAAATTATAATAGCTTATAGTTATGGTTTACACTAAAGTTATACACTGTATTTAAGTTCATATGGTTTGGTTCGCTTTAATCTCCTGACAATTTGCGCGCTGTCCCGCAGTTGTATTGCTTCCATGTTAGTATGATTTAGTAATCTTCTTTCGTGTTTCAAGGCAAAATCGTAGATAACTTCGAAAATCCATTTGATTACCAAGTCATCGTGTAGTTCTTCGTTGCTTAAGTAGCGATAAGCATTGGTAATCAATCGAAGAACCTTGTTTCGACAGCGTTGAATTTTTAGCGCAACCCATTTGTACCCCATAGGTCCAAATTGGCTTTATAATTGTCTTATAAATCAACCTCTTTGATTTTAGATCAAGTTGAGAGTATCTTCCGACTAACCAGTATAGTTATTTTATTTTGGTTCTAATGTGTTATGCTTTTTGTCTAACATGATGTTGAAGTCAAAGGTGTGTGATAAATTGTCACAAACTGCTAATGATTTTCTTTTGTTTTAGCAATATGTTTTCAGGTTATATTAAAAAAGTCTTTGTTAATTGAATGTTGTTCAATTTTTTTGTCTTATTCTATTTATAGTGGTTTTCAATAAGAGTGAACTCTGTATTTAACATATTTCATTATCAAATCATTCAAGTTAAGATACAAACGAAGTACTGCGTTTTTTGATATACACATAATTGACCCGTCTCTTCTTCCATCACGATACTAATTAAGTGAAACATTCAATTAAAAGAAAAAATATTGTTATATTATTTGGAACATTTCTGTTAATAAGTAAGATTTAATTATCAAATACGAAAATCTCTCAGCCTGTCAATGAAAAACTGCTTTCCAAAAAAAAAAAAGATTTTATTTTTCTATATAGTATTTCTGGAGAGCATGGAAAGCTGGATATTTATCGGGGCCCTCTCAACTTCTCCAATGGAAGTTTGATGGTTCTTAATTAGAAGAATAGGAAGGAGAGCCGAAAAAATCGTAACACATTTTTCTCATCGCACCTGTCCTAGTGATAGTTTTCTTCTTAAAGCCATATTTCTTTTCACCAATATTGATAACCATCTGGTCAAAAAGGTTGGAAGTAAGATTAAACTATAATTGTTCTGCCTTTTTCAAGGTAATCAATTCATACAACTGTTGACCACCCATTCTTTCAACTACTACCCAACATGGTTTCTGGCATGTTATGCTGGACCAATGTATCATCAATTGATCGTCATTCGGCAAATGTGGTACTCCGGTTTACGCAGAACTTGTACATCCATAATTTTTTGCGCAAGGAGTTTTCTACTTTCTCTATTTTATGTAGCTTCAGCTATCTTATTTATGTTCACTTGCCTAACAACCAACACTCGTTTCTCGATGGTTTCCAGTATGTGTCTACATATTTTTCCTATCGTTAATGCAGGCAATCTTGAAGGGACGTACGACCGTATTAAATTCTGCTGTCCATACTTTGTTTAACATGGAAGGGTGGAGTTCAATCATCAACAAAGAACTTTGTGAGCACGCGATTTTCATGTGTATCCCTTTTAAAGAAAGAAATGCAATACGTCTAATGTAAAAATTCGTATAAACAAATAAAGTCAGAGTAAACAACTATAATATGTCATTCTCACTACTGACGTACACACACAAAGAAAACATTAAATTGTGTAAGACCGAGAATTTTTCATCTTACCCTGGTTAAAATGTTGCCGAAGCATAAACTTTTTGAAGTGTCCATGAAGAAGTATTAGAAAATGATTTTTAGCATGTTTTAAATTATTTAGGATTTATTTACTCGGATTCTTTTATTTCTGTTTATGTATCGACTGCTTTTTTTCCAATAACCTGCTTAATATTCAGTTGTTTAATATTAAGTTTTTCAGTTGACCAGATATTCTCAATTCATTTTATTATATTTTATGATGAATTCATGTAATTATGGATATACTAGGCCTATACATTTTTCCAACTTGAAGCTTTATTGCGAAAAATCTATTCGCGGTGTAATTGTATCTAAAAATCAAAGTATTGAATATCGATAGCCGCTATCTATTCTCACCTTTCAGGTAATTTATGGATTCTACTTCGAACGAACTATATTTCTTTTGAGGCTGCGGATAAATCGACCCATTTTACAGTATCTTCATAATAAGCTGCTGTCTTACTGGGTTACGACTTATATATCGGAAGAAGTAGTAATTGGAAGCAACAAAACCTGGATAATACCGGATAAGCCCGATATGTTTCACCAGCTTTGCAATATGTGGTCGAACGTTACTCATACTGAAGAACAATATTTTATTGTATCTTTGCTCGTATTCCAACCGCTTTTCATGTAGTGCTCAAAAGCATCAATTATAGTCGATAACCATGAAATTGATGGTTTCATTAGGTTTTAGCAGCTTATAGTATATTGTATTAAGCTAATCCAACCAAATATATTACATCATTGTCGTTGATGTTAATGCATGACATGGTGGTCATAATTCTTTTCGAATTAGATCACGTACAGTACGATGAAAAAACCGTTCTGATTATGCCATTGAAGCAGTATTTCACACATTGACTCGAAATGATTTCGTCATGGAGTCATGCCTTCAAGTTCCCGTCTTCTAATTTTTAGTATTCCCAGAATTCTCTTGGTTTTCAATTTCAAAATCACCAAATTTAAATCGTGAAGGCCACTATTCACATGTTGAAATCGATGCACGATGGCTGAATCAAATTGAAGTAAGAAAGTAAGACTTCCTGTAATTTGAATTAATTCGAACTTTTTCGACGAAATGCCACATACTAAAAAGTGAAGAATTGTCAGTGAGTCCTAAAAAGTGAAGAATTGTCAGTGAGTCCTCAGCATGAAGTTGGGCATAAAAGTATCCGACAAGATAAATCAAAATTAAAATACGAAGTCACATAATTTATTGTAAATCCTTTCTAAATTCCAGCGTATTGTCGAGCACTCCACCTCGTTGTGATTTTGTTTTGAGAACTATATATAGTCCTTGAAAATGTTTTCAATATAAGATCCATATTCTAAAATGTGCTTACCTTACACCACTGCATGGCCTTAATTTAGTTCCTATCCTCTTATAACATTAGTAGATCATACCAATAAAATAATATAATGAATTAACCTATTTAAGTATATTTTCATATTTGGCACACTCCTTGGCATCAGAGAAAGTGAAACTACAACCAATTTATAGCTATTTTTGTCTTGTTTATTTAATAGATTCCCAGGTGGATAATATTATTTAGAATTGTTTGGCATTTTTATGTTAATGGCTTTAGCATCTAGATGTTAACAAACAGTAATAATATGGTTTTTCATTTTAAGAATTGCCAAATTATTTATAATTTTGTCATATGATTAAATTTTGTTTTTTTATCAAAACTGAAGGTAAAATAGAATATGCATTTAACATATCTGCGACATATGATCCATTGTTGTTTCATTTTAATTTTTCTTTTTATAATCGTATTAATTTGGTAAACACTATACAAAGATCAGACATTAGGATTCTCCCTAATTTGCAAAAATAACCAATTTTTAAATGTATTTGTGGTTTGAACAAATTGTGTTGCATATGTTGTGATTGTAACCAACATTTCTTCAATTTAGATCACCGGGAGCTGGATATCATCTTCACTTTGTTTTATTTTGGAAGAAGAGCAAGACCGTGTAATAAACAAAGTTATACGTCTTAGAATGTTATGTCTTAAAATGGGATCATATTATAAGATTTATTAACATAATGTTGTGGCAACAATTGACGTTATGCTGACTATAATTTCCCATCAGAAATTGGATTTCCAGAACTCATTCATTGCTAGGCTGTCTTAAGCCTCTTGGTGGTTGTTTCATTATTATAAGATTATTAAGAGTATTGAATTGAAAACAATATTTAAGATAATTTTCTTGTGTGTCTGTTTTGTTTTCTCTAAATACAGTAGTGGATTTACCAACCAATAGATGTTGGTGACCAAAAATTTTGCTAAAATATGCTTTTGTCTCACAAAAAAAATATATATATACATACTGAAAACGAGATTTAAAATTTTAATAAAAACCGCAATATTCTAGTACTATACAGTATAATGAATACTACAACCTCTAAATATGAAACTTTCGAGCTTATGAGATGAACTTAAAGCTGTATAAAATATAAGAGGTGGGGCAAAAAGACAGCCACCATTTTGGTTGCGTGGTGTTTAGCTCAGTTTAGCTTAAACCATTGTTTTGTGTAGATGTCCAAATTTTATTATGGATAAACATACATCACAAGAACGAGCAGAAATAGCAACAATATTTATTGAAAATAATCGTTCTCTTATTGCCACAGAGCGAAAATTGCATCAAAAATATCCTAGTCGTCCAATGCCTCACAAAACCACAATTTACCGTTTACGTACGAATTTTCAACAGTACGGTATGACAGCAGGCAGGCCTCGTGGTGGACGATACTGTTGCAGGGTCTCCAGAAACATCAATTCGGAGACATGTTACACATTCCCAGTTACACATTTATGCACGCAGATTAAGGCGAATTTGAAAATATTCACTGAGTTGAGTATAGTAATACAATTGTTTGACTGTTTGGTGAAATTGAAGATTTTTTGTAAATTAATAATGAGCGATGAAGCCCATTTTCTTTTCAGTGGCCACGTCAATAAATAGAACAGTCAGTTTTGGGAAACACAGAATCCTTAAATAATTCATGAGACATTATTGCATCCACTAAAAAAAAACTTTATGGTGCGGTACTCATGCTGGAAACATCATCGATCCCTATTTTTTTGAAAATGACCAAGGTGTTGCAGTGAATGTTACTGCTAAACGGTATAGACATGATTCGAAATTTTCTTCTGGTGGAAGTGGAAGAGCAAGGACTAGAGGACATGTAGTTTCAGCAAGATAAGACCACAGTACCCAAAGCTTGTTCAACATTTCAAATATTGAATGACGTCTTTCCACGAAAACTAATTTCGCGAAGTGGCGATTTGGCATGGCCAGCCAAATCTCCGTATTTAACAGCACCGGACTGTTTCTTATGAAGTTTTTTAAAATCAAAACTTTATGTGAACAAGCCTCAGACGATTCAACATCTTAAAGACAATATTCGTCACAAAACTTAAGAAATTCAACCTCAGATGTTGCAGGATATCATCAAACTGCTTTAAAAAGAGCCGAAAGTTGCATAGCGATTCGCAGTCACCATTTCGATATAATTTTTCAATAAAAGGCGAGAAAAGATGTAAAGACCAAATAAACTTTTTAGGAAAACCAAACTTACTTATCTTTTCTTTGAGAAAAGTTATAGGCAATCAAAATGATAGCGGGACTTTTGCCACACGTTGTACTTTTATATGACTGACTTCCCTTCAAAATTATTATGTTAGAAATATCAACAGTATTTATTTTAAACGAATTTTATTTCCTTATTTTCAGGGTAGTTGTGCTTCACTGAAAATCAACGACTGCAGCCAATTACTACGCGAGTGGTCTCGAGATGCCATCTTGCAGGACGAAGTGTGCACCGCTCAGTGCGGCTTCCTGCTACGTGAAGGCAGTCGAGGAGATATTCCCTTCGGCTTGGTACCACCACCGCCACGAGCAGTACGGAACAGGAACATCAATCGGGCACCCCGATTCCCATCATCCAGTCCCTTCGACTTCAATGATTTCAAGTTCCCGGATCTGTCGTCGTATATATCAAAGTAGAACCCGCTCATGCGCTTTACCGTAGGCTATGTGATGCTCAGTTAAAATTAGTTTTCGAGGTGAAATAAAACGAGGCATATTGCGAAATTGACGAATAAAATGCTAGCAATATCGGACGCTTGTTTGTAGATAGATTGATTGAAGAGTACAAAGATCATGTATTGTATGCCTAACCTAACTAAATATATTCTAGTCTGTTGTAGTCTTCTTTTACCATTTATGTTTTACGTGCATACTAGAGGGAATTAATGTAAATTAATGCAATACGTTTAGTGGCAACTTGTAGATCTCCTATTTATTACCAGTTGTAACGCTAAATCGAAATTAGTTACGGATTGTATATTTTTGTAATTGTTAATTTGTATATTTTCCTAGATTTTACGTCCACTGCCAAACTGTACATTATGTAATGATCAAAAGTGTTGTTATGCTCTTAACATATGTACATGTTATGTAATAAAAGTTTGGGGTTTTGTTACCACAACTGTGCCTTTTCATTTCCTTGTGTTACAAATATCACTGAGTTACAAATATAAAAACAATCGACGATTAATTGAAACAAATTATTCTATATTAAGGAGGTATTCTAGCCTAGAAGCAAGAGTGTTAGGTATTTTTTCAAATGAAATAAAAAAACAATATTTCTACTATCATTGTTTTTGGATAAATATTTATTAATGTTTAAAGAATATATGAAAGAGAAAATTAATAATCCGAAAAATTATGGGCTGATGAATTCTCAATAAAATGTTTTTAACAAAAAAATTGAAACGACTTCACTACATAGTATAAAACAAAGTCGCCTTTTCTGTCCCTATATCCCTATGTGCGCTTAAATCTTTAAAACTACGCAACGGATTTTGATGCGGTTTTTTTCAATAGATAGAGTGATTCAAGAGGAAGGTTTATATGTATAATACATGCATAATATACTAAGGCAACATTGCTAATTTTAGAGGTTTCTAACGTGATGTCGTAAATTAACCTATTTTTTTGGGCTTATTTAGCAATTAGCAAAAACGCTGCCTAACCCTACTAGTTAGATCAAATTAATGTACTACAGTATTGTACACCATAAAAAGGTCTACAAAAAAGTCCGCGATGGTATATGTTTATCTTTTAGGGATAACCCACATTAACCATTTTTATTGTTTACTTTTTACGTGAGAAAATGGCTTATTTACAAAGCTATTTTAAGCAATACGGCATTAATCCTTATCGAATTAAGTACCTTAAATACAGTGTGCAATTAATATAGATCAATATGGTTCCTTACAGCATGTAAATTAAACAAATATTTTCGGAGATATTACAAATTTAAAATTTGCGTTTAAAAATGTGTAATGTAATAAAAATTGTATGAATTTAGATATTCCAAAGATAGCAGGAAATCTTCATAGTAAGTATAGGGGAAGAGGAATTGTTTTACTCCAAATTTAATGCGTGCAGGCCAAGGGCAGTAATGAATGAACCAAAAATACTGGATCGATTTTAATCATGTTTTCATTGAGTGACATAGGCATATATATTTTATGCCCGTGCAAAGTCGGAGCGGGCCGCTATGTTTTTATATACAACGTTCATATTTTTTCTGTAGTGTATTTAATTTAGTATCAGCATTGCACCCGTGCGAAGCCGGGGCGGGTCGCTAGTTAAAAAATAAATGAAGAACTCACTAAAATTTAAAAAATAATTCAATTTAGATTTTTTAACACAAAAAAAACGTTTTAAAATAAAATATATACATAATAATCGTTGTAATAACTAAATAAAAATAAGCAAAAAACTTATTTAACCTATCTGCTGCACGTATTTTTTATACACATACAATTTAACTTAATACCCACCTAAACCTATTTATCTATTTACAATATTATTTTAACCACTACCAACTCATCACTTTGAAGTATGTACGAGCAACAAAATATATTAGCTAGTAATTTAATTTTGTGTATATGTCACAAAATTATATTATTTTTGCATTGTATTTGTATTGTTCTTCGATATTTTATTAGGTATTACAATGGATAGCCCAAGTAAAATTGCAGCCCGTATGGGGAAAAATATGAAGAAAGAAACAATGATTGAAATTAAAGACCGCTTCAGGCCCCGGGGTCCGCTACCTGCCCTATGTGATTTGACAAGTGTTCTAACTAAACTAAAACAGAACATTATTTTACCCAAACTAGAACAAAAAAGTTGATATCCCTGTTGGGAGTCGAACCCGCGACTTTTGCGTGCAAGCTTAATCTTCTAACCGTTATACCACAGAAACAGTCGCATGTAATATTTCCACTTTTCATATGATATGGCTAGTGTTTAGAAAGAAAACTGAGTGGCTTTTACACTGAACTACTTTCGATTTTTTATCACATCAGTTCAGTAATAGCATTATACCCAAATATCTGATTATTTTAGATAAAAAATATGTGAAAACTTTGGACATGCCTTTGATATTAGAGGGTTTCCTCGATATCCCTCCTTCCCACCAACAGATGCTGACTTGCTTCCAATGGGAACACCTCACAAGTACACCCTAAAATAAAAAATACAATCGAATAAAAATACAATTTTGAAAATCGGACCATAAATGATGGAAAAATCGACGAACATACATTAAAAAAATATATATGCAACCGAACCTCGATTACAAGAAACCAAGCACTACAAGAAACCTTCGATTTTTTCAAATTTCCATGCTAGAATACTCTTTTAAATAGCATGGACTTTCCTGGGCAGTTTAGAAGATTAACTGAGAAATAATTTAATTGTATTAGTAGGTTATCTGAAAAATTATCACAATAACATAAACAAATAACCTTTATGTGATTATGTTAAAATTTCAAGAAAGACATAACTGCCTTTGAATATAACAAAAATTTGAAACCGGCGTGTATTAAAAATTTCAAGCTACAAAATCAGTACAAAATTAAAGTTACAAAAAAATCCTCAAAGAACGAAAGAAACTCCTCAAAAATATGAAATCAGTGCGTGACATCGACTGTGTAGTTCTTATATTGAAGATAGCGATTAGTTACTATATGGCGATTCCTATATAAATACACCATAGTTCTTATATTTTTCTATACAACCTTTACTGATCAGTTCTAAACATTAATTCTGATGAAAAATGTTGTTCTTTTCTTTTTTTTTAGGTTAATAGAGCAGAAATGTACTATCCCATAAATGTGTGAAATGTTCTATACCTTCCATAACAGATAAGTTATTTAAAAGTAGTGTTAATGGTTAGTTACTTTCTCCAGGAGAAATACTATCGCTAAATAAGAATGCAACCAATGTTTTTCAGCTCAAAACCAGCATGCATTGTTCATTCAGCTAAAGGTGTTAATAGAACAAGAAGACCGTCAATCAAAATTATTTCCAGCCAATTCATGTGATACACATTTTCCTTCTTTTAAATATATTGCATCACATATAAAGGTCTTTATAGATCTGATTCATAAACTACTAAGCTATTCACTTTTATATCATTTCAAACTAAATAGAAATGTAGGGAAATAGAACGCATTCATTCATTTACCAGGTCAATTGAAAAGTCCCCGGCATGACATATAGATGGTGCTACTAGAATTAAATTCATGTGTTTTTAGTTAGCTCTAACCAACCAAATCAAAAGATGAGCATATAGATTTGTAGCTATCGGATCATTAGCTTGTGATTATAGCATTTTGTGTGAAGCAACCTTTGTTATTGTGAAAGAAATTTATATAAAAAAGGAATTTCGTGTGTTGATAATATATTTCTTTTTGAAGGGAAAAAATACAGTTGAAGCAAAAACTTGGCTTGATGCCGAGTTTCCGGACACTGCCTCAAGAAAATCGTCCATCAAGTATTGGTATGCTAAGTTTAGACGTGGTGAAATGAGCAAAGACGGTGAACGCAGTGGACGCCCAAAAGGGGTTGTTACCGACGAAAACATTTAAAAAATCTACAAAATTATTTTGAATGACCGTAAATTGAAATTGGGTTAAATAGCAGATACTCTGAAGCTTTCAATTGAACGTGTACATCATATCATTCACGAAAATTTGGGTATGAGAAAGTTCTGTGCAAAGTGGGTGCCGCGCGAGCCCACTTTTTACCAGAAACAATGACGAGTTGATGATTCGGAGAAGTGTTTGAAGATGATCAAGCGTAATAAACCCGAGTTTTTGCATCGATATGTGACATGCAATGAAATATGGCTCCATCATTTCACTCCGAAGTCCAATCGACAGTCATCTTAGTGGACTGCATACGATGAACCCGCTCCAAAGCGTGGGAAAACGCAACAGTCGTCTGGCAAGGTTATGGCATCTGTATTTTGAGATGTGCATGGAATCGTTTTCATTGACTACCTTGAAAAAGGAAGAACAACGGACAGCGACTATTATATAGCCTTATTGAACCGTTTTAAGAAATAAATCGCCGAAAAACGGCCGCATTTGAAGGAAAATGAAGTGCTGTTTCATCAAGACAATGCACCGTGTCACAAGTCAAACATGTGAAGTGAAACCGAAAACAAAAATCCATGAATTGGTCTTCAGATCTCAAAAGAATGCTCGCTGGGAAAAAAATTTCGTCGAATGAATAGCTGATCGCCGAAACTGAGGCCTATTTTGAAGCAAAGACTTATAAACTGGTTTAAAACATTTAATATCAAGTAAATTTAAATTAGATTCACCAGTAAGTCGCGCTTCCGGATAGTATTACTTTTTTAAGGCAGCTCAATGTTATGGAATATTATGTAAAGTTTATAGTAACCATGCTCCATCGATTTCAACATGCGAGTACTGATTTCAATGATTTAAAAGTTGTGAAAGATCAAACTTCAGCAAAAGCAAAATTCAATACGATTACGATTTAACATTTGATGGCATTACCCATGAAATCATCAACGTAGATCGCCATTGACTAAAATTGATACGCTAAAACGTCGTGACATGTCTCAGCAGCGCTCAGTTCTCATGAACATAACAAAAAATGGATCTATTCGGGGATAGCCTCAAAAAATACATCACTCTTTAGATATGGTGTACGTAAATTTTCTGAAACATGGGAAAAGTAACGTTTATTGATAGACAATACTTCAAACACATGGTTCAAATAAAAAATCCTTTAAAACTAATCCATAAGCCTAATAAATAGAATATTAATAGTGTTAATCAGAACTTAATTTATTTTGCACATAAAACTAAAAAATCTAAATAATGAAAATAGATCTCATAAAACTAGATGTCGCCTGGAGCTTAAAAGTTGCCATGGTTGTGCGATCTACGAAGAATCGTGTACGTTCCTTTTAAGGTACTATTTTGTAAGTATTCTATCCTTATATTTATAATACCAAAGTGAGTAAAACAACTACCGAATTTGGGTAAAATTATTTTAAGTGTATCTATAATCAATGCCAATTTATGCAGTTTCGTTCTAGAATTAGGTTATGTCGTGATATATTTTAATCTTTTCTTGTTCATTAATTTACAAGGAATGGCAACATCGACGACAAAATGCCACATCAAACTTCAATTAGAATAATGATGAATGACGTCTTCTTATTATTACTATTAAATGTTCAAATATTATTTGTAAATATTTGTTGGTTTTAAGTTATTATAATATTAATAGAGGAAATAAAACTTCATAATACATAGTTCAAAGATAGGATTGTTAAAACAACTAAACATGGGATGATTAAGACATAGGATAATGGAAAAGAGAAACGATGTCTTATACTCAGATTTCGAGGCCAGGTTATTCGAACTGATGATATTTAAGCCAAATACCAAAACTTGAAATAATATATAAAAGAAAATTGAAGAAAAATGAACATCAAATTTCGAGCTATATTAAAAAATACAAGCTGCTTGTAGGGACATCACAAAGTATATCTGTCTAGTGCGGTGGAAATATATTCAAGACTACTATTAATAAAGCAAAACTCAATATCACGGTTAAAACGGAATATATCTTGATTACTTGTCATACATGGATTCTTTACATGACCTTGACAAAGGACAATTTTGTCGTTTTGTTTCAAACAAACAGAATTGAGTTACGAATATATTTTAGTGTTTGATATGGTATTTTCTGTATAATCGCTAGTTTGTTGCTATTAATATTGTATAATCCCTATTAATGATAAATGTCCTTCTGCTCCACAGTGCAGTCCATGTATTAAATCTCATCATTAATAGTCTGAATAGTGCCATTCAAGCGAGAAAAAGAGTGATAAAGTTCCAAATCTATATATATTTTGTAAAATGTCTTAGACAACAAAATACAACAGTATCAGAAAATGTTCTGATTAGTGTCTGCTTCAGAAAAACTTTCGAACTTCAGAAGGACTCTCATAACTCTAAACCGAAAGCCAAAGCGTATCGGCCACATACGACTGCAACTATATTAATATATAAGGCCTATAACTTCAAAATATATATTTTCTCATAATCAACTTTTTTTTCAGAAAATTTAAGGATTCCATCTCGAAGAAACCATGTATTCTTTGGGGCTATATATCCACGAATCGATTCATTCATTGGTAACTTAATAAGAAGTGAAGTGCAGCTCAAAAACATCATATTTAGGAACAAGTAATACTCAGAAGGAACAAGATCAGGAGAATATGGTGTGTGTGGTAACACCTCCCATTTTAATGCATGTATATTGTATGTTTTCAGTGGTTTTGCAACACGTGGTCGGGCATTATCATGCTGAAAAATGACATTATCGTATATTAACTTGTTTTCGGCCGTTTTTCACTCAGTGCTCAGTTCAAACGCATCATTTGTAGTTGATAGCGATCCGCATTGGTGGTTTCACCGAGTATTGCCTTAAAACCATCGTCTTCAAATTTTATGGGCTGCCCAAAACGCTCTTTGTATTCGATATCAAAATCAACATTTTTAAAGCATCGTAATCACTATTCACATATTGAAATCGATAATGCAGTATTCGATAACCTTCTGCCGCACTTTTTCTTCAAAATGAGATAAATGGATTATTGTATTAAGTTAACACTCTATATATTACTATATGGATTAATACACAGTAATATAATATGTTATCATCTGTCACATTGATTGAAAATGTTTTGATAGTATTAAAATTGCATTGGAATATGTTTTTTGAAACCATTTAGCAAAAATATTGACTAAAAATTTGATTTACTAAACATCGACGATCGATTAGATTAAAAACAAAAACAAAAATGCAATAGCGCCGTCTTTCAAGGAATACAAAGCTTGTAAATGCCAACATTTTTAAAGCGTCGTAATCACTATTCACATATTGAAATCGATAATGCATGCTCAATGCAGTATTCGATAACCTTCTGCCGCACTTTTTCTTCAAAATCAGATAAAGAGAAACAAGAAAACAGTTCAAATTCAGACATCTTCAACGCACTGATTTTTTTTTTATTTACCCTTCGACGAAATGCCACATACTCCAAAGAGAAGCATGTCAGTGAGTTTACAACATGAAGTTGATAACAAAAGTACCTGATGCAATTAATACCATAGAGTTTTTAAATAGGCGAAACCGAAGAAATGTTTTGCGTGGTCCAACGAATGCTGACTCTGAGACCACTTTTTTGATTGGTTCACTTGAATTTCCCCTCAAAGGCATTTGATCGGCTAATTAATATAACCCGATTGTTTGGTTCTAAGGTTTCTTAATGACGCCATTTTTGTGTATCTGACATTGAGTACGATCAGCATTTTTGTGCCTTAATTATAATCACTATTATAAGTTTATAATATATCTTCATTCTCGAAGGTGTTGTATATACAGTGTATGTGCGGAAATAAAAAAAAAACCAAACGTCGTTTTCCTTGGAAGAAACAACCCAAGTTCACTAGATTAAGGATGTGCGTGTGACTTAGCATTGCTTTAACGTGGTACATATACAAATATTTGTATAGAGCATTTCTGTTCATATACATTGAAGGTAAATGTGATTATATTAAATGTAAAGTTTTTGTTACCCTTTAAAAAGTTGTTTCTAAAGTGCCATCAGTTAAAAACTTAATTATTTTGAAGGGTTTCATTTTCTTGAAACAACTATATATTTGTTAAGATACTTATAATCAATGTATTGACTTAGCGCTACTCTACCGAGATAACAATTCAAAATAAAGTACAATTTGTACAAGATGAGCTTGATCTTATAGACAAGAAATTATCTCATGATTGTTTTATTATATTGTTAATATATCCTTAAGCTGTCTCTTTCTTTAATTCATCGATTTTACCATAACAAGAGCACTGTAGTAATTTTGACATGTCATACATTTAAATTTTTTGTTGCTGTTCTTTAAAGTATTACTTTTTGGTATGTTTTCTCCATTCTGTCGTATATCATACAATTTAACCGTTTTAAATATCCATTCCTCAATTTTCACAATAACATTGTAAGAACATTTATAGCTTGCCTCAGTACATTTTGTGTTGAACAAGTGAATAAAATATTAACAGACACACACTTTCATCTGGGCTGCTTTTCTTTCAGTATGCGGTAACAAAAAGATAGAAACTTTAATACGTCTTATTTATATTGACCAAAGAAATATGAAAAAGGGAAACAGCGCTATAGGCAATCTTGATTATATTTGCCACGAGATATGTTTTCAATTAGATCACAGCTTTTATTATATTCACATTTAATTACCTTTTATTTATATTTTTATATTTCATTACTTTTTATGTATATACATTCAATATACTCATTATCTACTAATATGTTAGCTTTTTGATTTTTGATTATATTTGTATTTATATAGAATTCTATTTAATTAAATTGTTTTAAAAAATTACCTTTAATTGGTCAATGGAATGAGACTTCAGAGGTTGGTCATGAGATGCATATGAAATCGTTAACCAATAAAATGCATTTCTAATAAATATTTTCTTTCCTGGTTCCTGTAATGGTAATTTAAACTATCCAATGAAATACAGCGAAATGATGTTCTCAGCACCGTCCTGCTGATACCATTCAAAACAATTCTGAAATTATTTGTTTTAAGTTAACACCCTATATACTACTCTATAAATTAATACACAGTAATATAATATGTTATCGTCTGTCACTTTGATTGAAAATGTTTTGATAGTATTAAAATTGCATTGGAATATGTTCTCTGAAACAAAAATTTAGCGAAAATATTGACTAAAAATCGACGATCGAGTAATCGATTAAAAACAAAAACAAAAATTCAACAGCGCCGTCTTTCAAAGAATACAAAGCTTGTAAATGTTTAAATGTTTTAGAAATGTTAACGAAATCGTTGAATCACTTTCTGATAAAATTCGAATGCCGCAATAGTCGTTTATTTTTAATCATCTTTGTTGTGCTATTTAATAGATCACCTTGATATAAATTAGCGCTATCTTAATATGCGAAAGAATGCTTGTTTACATGTAGAAAATTCGCCTTTTAGATTAATATTCACGACATTATTACGAAATCGCCTTGAATAATCCGAATTGATTTTAACATTACAGGATAGTTTTTGGCTTATATATATTCAATAAGCAAGTGTATCACATGATTTCTATACAAAAGATTTCAGATATGGTTGAAATATTATGTAATTTTGTTATATTTTCTTCTGTTGTGTTGAATAAAGGATTATTGCAAACTAACTGATCCAGCGAATTTTACCTTATAATAGTTTTTTGTTGTTAAGCATTTACTGTAGCCAAATTCACCGATGTACTTTAGTTGCTAACATGTGATGCGAAAGCCAAAGATGATGTTGTAAGAGGTCAATTGAAAAGTCCCTTTTTTATAAAGTGAAACACCTTTTTTGGCTTAGTTTTTTTATTCAATTTGTTACATTACATTTGTTTGGCAAAATTATTTTTTTTATTTAACATAATTCCCTTCAAGGGTGATACACTGATTATAGCGACGCTCCAACTTTTCGATACCATTTTTGTAGTACTATTTGTCCTTTGCTTTAAAATAGGCCTCAGTTGCGGCGATCACCTCTTCATTCGACGAAAATGTCTTCCCAGCGAGCATTCTTTTGAGATCTGAGAACAGGAAATAGTAGCTGGGGAAATAAATGAAAAAAACGGTGGATAAGAAAACAATTCGAAGCCCAATTCATGGATTTTTGCCATCGTTTCCACTGACTTGGGACACGGTGCATTTTTTGGTGAAGCAGCACTTTCTTTTTCTTCAAATGCGGCCGTTTTTCGATGATTTCGTCCTTCAAACGGTCCAATAACGCTATGTAATAATAGCTGTTGATGGTCCTTCCTTTTTCAAGGTAGTCAATGAAAATTATTCCATGCGCATCCCAAGATACAGACGCCATAACCTTGCCAGCCGATTGTTCTTCCACCTCATTTTTCCCACTCTTTGGAACAGGTTCATCGTGTGCAGTCCACTCGGATAACTGTCAATTGGACTTCGGAGTGAAATGGTGGAGCCATGTCTCATCCATTGTCAGATATCGACGCAAAAACACGGGTTTATTACGCTTGATTATCTTAACAGTGCTCCGAATGATCAACTCGTTGTTTTTGGTGAAAAGTGAGCTTGCCCGACACCCACTTTCAATGATATAATGTACAAGTTCAGTTGATATCTTGAGAGTGTCTGCTATTTCATTTAGTTTTAATTTACGGTCATTCAAAAGCATTTTTTGAGCGTTCACTGCGTTCACTGTCTTCGGTGCTTATTTTACCACGTCTAAACTTCGTCTAAACTCGGCATCAAGCCAAATTTTTGCTTCATTTTGCTGTATTTTTTCTCTTCATAAAGCAATATTTTATCAACACGCGAAATTCCATTTTATCCATTTTTTCACAATAACACAAGTTGCTTCACTCAAAATGCTATAATTCACAAACCAATTATCCGACAGTGGTCAAATATTCCTATAATTATATATATATATATATATATATATATATATATATATATATATATATATATATATATATATAATATATAAATAATTATATAAATATTTAGATTATTTTTATATTATTTATATTAGCTAATTTAATTAAAAATATATGTTAACAAAGCATGCATGTTTAAATAGAATTTATTTAATATGTACATACATTAATTATTTATTATATTATAAATATTAGAAGCAATAAATATGCTAATAATTGTAATAGAATAAAATTGTTATAGTAATTATACTATTAAATTATTATTATTGAAGGAAGAATCACGTTTATTTTTTCAAGCTGTAATTAATTCGAACATTTGTCAATGTTAATTTGTTTCATGTTTGACGTACGTTATCTGATAATATATTCTAGATAAGAATGAAACAGATCTTATGTTTAAAGTAACCAATAACCATATAGTCATACCTAAAGGACTGTATTATTTCCAAAATACTTCCCAAATACAGCCAAAAATACTTCCCTGATATAATACACAAGCATTCGCTGATTGAAATCATATAACAATGTTTTCTTATAAATATATAGTCTATTCAAAGATTCTTTGTACATACATCAACAAGATGTTTAATGTATTGCCTGCCACAATTTGTAAATTCCCTTCAGAATCAGACAATAATTTCCTTCTCATTTTGTTCTAGTTAGAAAGAGATACAATGCTGCCTGAAGTTCGGACACGTAAACGAAAGAGCCTGTTAAAATCGTCTAGTTGTCAGACGTATGTAAAACTCTTGAAAGCAACAATAATGAGAGGTTATAACTCCGAACTATAAACTATTGTGGCTGTACATTTAATTGTAGTTTTTATTGTTTATATTGATAAATCAAATTATATTTAATGACATTTTTGTTCAATTATTTGTGATGCGCCAACATTGAGACGTTTTGACGTCACAAATTTAAATGAGTGTGTACAATATTCGAGTTAAATTTGAATATACATATGATGATTTATATCAGATGGTGATTTATAAAATAAATTGAAGATGAATATTGAAGAATTGGAGAATCACTGGGGATCACTATCGGCTACATTTGATGCGTCTAAGCAGAACACAGCGAAAAAACTGCCGGAATACGAGCAAAGACACAGCAGAATTATTCTCTTTTCTCCTTTTGATAACTACTTGTTTCCACAAATAAGAGGTAACCTATGTAAGCAGCCTTCCATTTGTTATGAAGATACCAAAAAATTTATTGTTAGCAAGATGAGCTCTTCTTCGTTCATCCCAACATTTGGTTCCAGGTTTCCTGGGTTCTTCTGGCTACTCCACCTTGTAGTCGCAAACATTTCGTCTAAAACCCTTCTATTCTGTAATTCTTTTTGTGTTATTTTGGCTTCTTTCATGTCCTCCTTAATCGGAGCGATCAATTTCATTGTTTCAACCAGGAAATTCTGTGAGCTTCATTCCATTCTTCTTATTTGCCCTTAACTTGTTTGTTACTTCTTCAGTGTGTTTTGTCACTAAAATGTCTCTAATGATTTTTCATTATTTCCTTTGGATCTGCAATGTTCAAAATGAGAGCCTCAGGTCCATAAACGAACTCCCAATTGGTCACGGTGTTGTAATGTCTCAGTTTTGTATATTTAGAAATACCTTTTTTGTTGTAGATGTATTTTGTAAGTCTAAAAGCTCTATCCATTTTTTGATAATGAACCATATTAGCATTCATATTATCCATACAATATCATTTTAAACTTGATCTAAAATCAAAGACAATTATAAAGCCCGTTTGGACCTATGCGGTGCAAATATGGCCTTGCACTAAAAATTAAAATCAACTAGTCATCCAACGCTGTCAAAACAAGGTTGATTACCAATGCCTATCGCTACGTAACCAACGGAAATTGCACAGTGACTTGCACAGTGACCTGGAAATCAAATGGATTTGCGAAGATTCCAAGATTTCGCCTTGAAACACGTAAGAAAATTACTAAATCATACTAAAGTGGAAGCAATACAACTGCTGGACAGCGCACAGGATGTCAGGAGATTTAAGCAAACCAAACCATACGAACTTATATAAAGTGTATACCTTTAGTACAAAGTATGGCTATTAGTTATATAGTATCATTAATTTTATAATTGAGGAATTCATATTGATGTATTTTCTAACACTCGTCTTGCTTGTGAATTAGTGTAAGTACAAATGAAAATTAGTAATAAATTAATTTATAATTAAGATTGTACTAAGCGTATCTAATAAAGATATTATAAAAAAAATATTATCTATATTTTATTATCCTATTTTCAGTCCATTTTATTTAATAGTTTCGCACAAATGTTTGAAATGAGTATTTAGTTTCGAAAAATGTTGGTGCCAGTCATAAAAACTGTTTTCTCAAATGAAATTTGTGGGTCTACTTTATCTGCTCTTTCTGTTAGAATCTACATTTGTTTTGAGCTGTTTAAGTGTTCTGATGTAAATTTTGGTTCGTCCAAACTTGATTTAAACTTTTTAGATTGTTTATTTTTCAACACTTTTGGATCACTTTGTCGAAGACGCAATTTAAACGTAATGGGAAGAGTTCATTACCTTGCTTTACCCCTGTCTTGTCAATATATCAGTTATCTAATAGAGCCCTATCAACAGTATCTCAACAATGGATAAATCCTTCAAATGCATGACGAAGCTATATTTGAAAAAATCCTTGTTAAAGTTTCCGGGCCAAACCGAAGCGGAATCGCGGACGGTCAATCGGGCCGGCCGCTTCATTCGAACGCATCCGGAATCATCTCGCAGCATCTCTGCAGAACTAATCATCGACTATAAACAGTTTTGAATAATTTACGTAAAGCTACATAGGAAAACACTAGATACTTGAGTTTCACATGAATTAAGAGAGAAAAATGTAATAACCGAAATCGCTCCTGACTGAAATGATATAAAATATGATATATTTTTTAAACGAATAATTATGCATGTGCAGAAAGGTGGTATAAAATATGATTTTTTAAACGAATAATTATGGATGTGTGAAAAGGTGGATGTTGAAACCTGGAGAAGCTAGAAAGGAACTAGGGGAAGAAAGGGAGAAGAATATATTGACGCCAAGATGTTCGTGGTGTGGAAGTAGTCAATGCGATTGAAAAGAAATTGTTTGAATATGGCCAAACCATTAATTTCATTTTATTGTCAGCTGATATAACCAGAGTTGATATATATAGAAATAGAAATGAAAAAATTCAGTATGAAAACGCTAGACTACGCACATCTTTAGAGGCTAGACAAAATTGAAAGAGATTGGCTCTGATACAAACATCGTTTAGACCGGCTGTAATTTTATATATTATTCTAAAAATACTATTTTTAAATTCAATGCATCAGTAATTTAATAGAGCCATATCAACAGTAACTCAAAATGCATGACAAAGCAACATTTTAAAAAACCTTCTGGAGAAATGCCCAAGCCAGTTAAGTTTCCGGGCCAGACTGAAGCGGTATCGCGGACGGGCAATCGGAACGGCCGCCTTATTCGAACGCATTTCGAGCGGTCGGCCAGATTCAGGGTCACTATTAGCGATAAATATAGAAAAAAGCGCGCAAAACAAGTTTCACCGATCTCGTGATGATCCGTCGATTAACACATCCGTTACGGAGAATCCGGCTCGGGCCGCTCTTCCTCGTCTACCGTCGCATACATCACCCATTCATCTTGGCCCATGTTGTTCTTTTTTTATAGTATCGATTTACATTTTAAAAATAGCCGCCGGTTGTGGTCGACCATAATTCAGTTTGGGAGCGATTTCTTTTTATAATTATATGTAAATTGCTGCACATATACTTTTAAAAGTGCTTTTTTTATAGTGAGAAGTTCATATATTATAATATATAATAATAAATCGACTAAAAATGATAAGACTAACTGAAAAATATTGAGTTAGACAACTAACTATATAAAATCTACACTATAAAGTAAAATATAAATAAAAATATACACGGGTTTAGACATAAGCAACCAAAAGGTACGGAAAGTAAGGTACATTTGCGAGAAAACAGACCAACCCGTCTCACTCGTTTACCAGTTAGGTAGTTAGAAAAACTGACCAGTCTGAGCCGTATTACATAACACCTTCCTCTTAGAGAAATGGCCACTAGGATGTATATGTTCATTATTCCGTCTGGACAGCTTATATTGATGTTTGAGTATCGTCTGTATCTTCGTCTGACAGTATCCCTTTGAAGACCAAATTTCGATGGTAACCCTCTACGATATGGTCTTCCAAATTTTGGTGACTTCAGATTCCAATAAAAACCTTTAATCTACCTCTTCTGACCTATAGCTTCAGCTGTGATATATTTGCAGAAACTCCCTTAACTACACCAAGTAACTCTTAGAATAACTGTGGAACGGTTGCCAATCTAACGTCAATCTGTCTTCTTTTCGTGATAATTAATTTGATTTCAGTTAACTGAATGATTTCAAAATAGAAGAGACGATTGGTTGAACGGCGATACAAGGCGCTACTAAGGGTAAAAACACATCAACCCGTCTCACTCGTTCACCAGTTAGGTAGCCAGTAAAAAAACAGATGGCGGGATAGTCTGGATCGTCGATTACATAACATATATACACGTAATTTTACCAGAAATTTTAAGCGCGTTTTTTTTTTCTCAAAAGTACTATTTTCGAGTGGGTTGATATGATATTTTAAGTTCTATTGAACTAATTTATTCGAAATTTGTAACAAAGTAAAACTATAACAAAAAATGTATATGTTTTTTTTAAAATCAAAAATGTTAAAAAGTGAAAAATAAAAAAATAAAAAAATACAATATAATTTACATGTAATTGTTATGTTACAATTAATACCACAATTACAATTAGAAATTACAAGAAAAGATAGCGCAACATTTTTTTGAAACTCCCTATTTCATCAACCTGTAACTTTTAGGATTTTTCATTTTTTAGACATTCTTTAAATTTTAAAAAATATTAAATAAAGGCAGATAGTAACAATAATATAATGAGTCAGACTTTAACTTAACTGATGCTATAAATGAATATAAATACCCATATTAATAGCAAATATATATATATATATATATATATATATATATATATATATATATATATACATATATACATATATATATATATATATATATATATATATATATATATATACATATATACATATATATATATATATATATATATATATATATATATATACATATATATATATATAGATATATATATATATATATATATATATATATATATATATATATATAGATAACTAAATATATTTTGAAAAATATGTAAAATCCAGAAAAAAACTTTTTGCCCACCCAATATTTCATAACAACATGCGAAAAAGAGATTAATGATGCAATATTAATTTTCACCGATGTTAGACTCTTTTATATTAGTCATATTGGTAGAAGAGCAAGATGCAAGCAAGAAGAAACAAATGAAATTTTAACCTCATCTTATTAGAAAAATTCTTTTGAAGAAAAAAACGAATAGAAAAAAAACAGCAGAAACGCAACGTAGTTAGATCAAAATTAGAAGAGAATAGGATATAAACGAAAGTGTGAATGTCGAGAAATAACATGAAAAATCTTACCAGCTATATGATGTGCTTAGAGGACTAAAGGAAGACTGGATACAATGCTCCAGCATCCAAAGGTGAGCTCATAAAATATGTATGGATATATTCAAAAATGGAATTAGCTTTATACATATGCCACCGATACATAATTTTTTAAAAGTCCAGTTAGTAAATCTCCAGTCTTTTCAGTATATAATTAACTTTTAGTTGGGGAAGTACTGCAAAAGTTTCGGTGCATTAACATTTTTCTTTAGCTAGTTAATTAAGTTTTTATAATATGTATATGCGATAAATGAAATTTATATTGATTAGTTTTGATTAATTTGCAGACCTAGCTTATTTATTAATACATTTATATTGATTGGAGTGTATTTCCTAAAAGACGTACGTAATCACCACTAAGGGCACCATTAGGTATTTAATGACAGGCAAATTAAAAATAACCGAAGTTCATTAAATTATATATCCATCTAATGAAATATCTCAACCTTAATTTTGCAATTTTTTAACTAAAAAGAATTAAAATTACTCTCCCTCAATATCCTGCAGGTATTGGAAATCCCTTGTTCTATTCCTAATATATCATTTCGCATCTTTCAGATTACGTCTAACTGTCAATAACTCCCCAAATCCTTTGCATTCACAATTGTATTGACGGTTTTACCTAGTAGACAAGTAAATTGTTTAAAAATCGTTAGGGAATTTGTTAAAAGTTAGTAATTTTTTATATTAAATAGTCTATTGATTGTTCACTTACATTAATATTTGTTGTTAATTAAGCTGGTTTTATTATTATACCAAGAATTTAACGAATATACGTGGTTTAAAAAAACTAGGATTTATTTAATATATTTTAGTAAGAGCTCATTTGGTTGCAAAATTAAAATAATATGCTTTTTAATATCTATATTAGTAAATTCATCGCAAAAATATTAGTAAGGTTCATTCAATTAATTGGGATAAAAATTGTATACAACCATTTTATATAGGTTTATTAAATAATATTAGTAACTCCCATTTTATCCGTTCATAAAGTATAATACTTAATCATAAAGAATCTCCATTAAATGCGTTGCAGAGGATTTGATGATAAATAAACGCAAAAAAATTACTTTATTAATTATTAAATAAGTATTGCCGCTGTTAATATATTAGGTTGGTTACAAAGTAATGTCGGTTTTTCCGAATATACGGTTTTAAAACTATATATATCTAGTAAAAGGGTTTGAAAGGTAACAATCTACAGAATATTGTAAATATAAAACTGTTTTGTTTATTCGGTAAAGACAGATTGAGTGAAGAGTGAAATATTCCAGATCATTTTTGTCATATTTTGCTTCCGAAAATGATTTTTCCCGTCATGCAACGCAAGCTTATAAAAAGTGTGTAACGTTCATGGTAATGTGTGCTTAAGTGATAACACTGGCGTTAGAATTGATTTAAACATTTTCATTTCGAAAATGTTGTTTCATTTCATCCATTTGGAAACAATCGATGAAATTCTTCAAAATATTGTTGTAAACCAACAAATATCATCTCCCGACATCACCACGGAGCTAAATAGCGATTACAAAATTTCGGGCGCTTTGCATAAGACCGGACACCAAAAGTAGCTCGATACTTCATCATAAATCCTACTTCTCTCTACTTCTCAGCGGAATTTCGAACATTCTTCCTTAAATCTCCCCTCACTTGGCGGTCGTCCGCAGCTGCTCTGGTGTCAAACAATTATAATCTTGATATTTTTCAAGATTTCAAATTTATTTTTTTGGATTTCAGATCGCTTGCTATTATTTTGGTCGAAGCTGTTTGCTGTTATATTCGATTTAAAATTACTATTTCACCACAAAAGTCTGTGAGGTTGGTTAGTCTGCGTCTCTGAATTTGTTCTTAAATTGTGTATTGATTCTTGTATCTGAAACGATTTAATTCACTTCTAATACCATCTTGGAAGGAAACATGCAGTTCCCGCTAGGTATCACGTGTTACCTCAAGACCCTAAGACCTCAATTTTAAAGATGTCAGACTATAGCAGTGGCCAAGTCTCGGAGTCATACAGAAGAATGGACAAGATAAATGCTCGAACGAGGTGGATGGTAATATTGACTCTAACCATTCCTTTCCACACGCACCATCTTAAAGAGTCAAAAGCTCGTTTGGCCGATTCGGCTTATTACTTCGGTGGTAGATGCCTGTATGTAGCGCTAGATGCATTCTCCTGTATTACTGATTTCAAATACTTCAACTCCGGCTTTTGTTGTCGCGATCTGGTTCATCAGTTCAAGCCAAATAACTCTGCATCTTAAATCTATATTACATAAAGAAAGCTAGTTGCATCAATATCTGTATTAGCGAACAAGAGATCGCTTAAGGAGTATATATTATCATATGCAACTCTATGTCTGTTTTTAAAAACTTTTGTCATTATTGCATCTGCTGTTATGCGGGTATGAACTGAACTGAAATCTATTTCGGCTGGAGTTTCACAAGATGTCTTGTGACCACTCCTATATCCGCTATATACTGATGTGGCGACCGCCACGACCCTTTAGGCCACCACGAATTCACCAACAAGTACAAAGGTTGGCAACGCCGGTGGATTGGTACCACGCAGACCCGGGCTATAAAAAACCATCACGACGACGTCTCGCTCTCTTTTCTTTTCTCCATCCCCTTGTAATAGTACCACTTCCACAGCGCTACCGTACTTCATCTACCTAACCTAATATCCTTTCAATTCTCCCGACGACCACATGTATCATTTAACATTGAAATAAACAGTATTTCTTCAACCAGTGTTTTCAGTTCTCGCGCAAATTCCTTCCAACAATAGTAGCGAGTGTTCTGACAAATAATCGCGGCGGTAGCCACACACTTCGACCGACTGACCGATCCGACGAACATTCCTACAATTGGTGACCCCGACGTGATCAAAGTGCCTAACAGGTAAATCAGTTCAACATAAGCCACTCGACAGGTGCTTGACACGTGCATGGAAGGATAGCACGAGAAACAGAACCCATCAACATCACATGGTCGACGACATCCCACGAGACTAGCCTGATGGACGAAAACCACAGAAGCCCATCATGTATACCATCGACACATGAGCACCCTCGCATCACGAAACGGGACACGTAACACACTTATAGGTACCCTCAAACAAAGCTAAACGCCCCAAGACGCACGACGTCCTGCTACAACTCCGATGGCAGCTGATCCCGTAAAACTCCTCACTCAAGTTGCAAACATGGAGTTGCACTAAGAGATAGAATTAACTAGTAATCCAACGCTCCAAAACAAACTTGTGCGAACCAAGAGCTGCACGATGACCTCCAAAACAAATGGATACGCAAAGTGATCCAAAATATCGCCTTAAAACATGAAATGAGGTTGCTAAATCACAGCGAGGTGGAAACAATGCTGCTACTGGACAACACGCAGGAAATCAGATGATTGAAGCGAACCAAACCACACGAGCTTGTTTGGTGTATAAGTGTATTTTTAACTCCTAAATAAATTAATTTTATTTAAATTTGAGAAATACATACTGAAAAAAAAAGGAAATTGTTTTTCCCCAACCTGTTAGTATGAATTTGGATATTCTAATCAACTAAAAATAATTAACATTCAGAACTTTAAGAATTGTATAATTGAAATCCAAGTGAAATATAATAATAACTTGCAACAACCGACTAAACCATAGTGATTAACAAAAACCCCATATTAAAATGTACATAGAAGTATTAAAAGACGTTCTGTGACTTAACACTTATTGTAGTATTAAGAAACCAAATTTGATTTAAAACCGATAATGAAAAATGGATTTTCCAAAACACATGCCGTACAGTAAGATGTACAGTATAATGTGTGGAATGATATGTGATTATAAAAAATGGTGGCTTAAATTGATATTAAAAATTCTCTTGTCACTAAGTTGGCACAACTATGTTATATATAACTTATATATCGTCATATACCCAGCATTTAATTGGTATACGGTGCTGAATTCTGTCCTACTTCATCTACCTAACCTAATATCCTTTCAATTCTCCCGACGACCACATGTATCATTTAACATTGAAATAAACAGTATTTCTTCAACCAGTGTTTTCAGTTCTCGCGCAAATTCCTTCCAACAATAGTAGTGAGTGTTCTGACAAATAATCGCGGCGGTAGCCACACACTTCGACCGACTGACCGATCCGACGAACATTCCTACAATTGGTGACCCCGACGTGATCAAAGTGCCTAACAGGTAAATCAGTTCAACATAAGCTACTCGACAGGTGCTTGACACGTGCATGGAAGGATAGCACGAGAAACAGAACCCATCAACATCACATGGTCGACGACATCCCACGAGACTAGCCTGATGGACGAAAACCACAGAAGCCCATCATGTATACCATCGACACATGAGCACCCTCGCATCACGAAACGGGACACGTAACACACTTATAGGTACCCTCAAACAAAGCTAAACGCCCCAAGACGCACGACGTCCTGCTACAACTCCGATGGCAGCTGATCCCGTAAAACTCCTCACCCAGGTTGGGATCCCCATCTCATCAGCAATACCTGGGCGTTTGTTTGCGTGATGGCGGGTGCATTCCGGAACTTGCACCACATAGAGGTACGTTCCACGGCAGTGGTACTATGAGGGGAGTTATGTGGCGACCACCACGACCCTTTAGGCCACCACAAATTCACCAACAAGTACAAAGGTTGGCAACGCCGGTGGATTGGTACCATGCAGTTCCAGGCTATAAAAGACTATCACGACGAGGTCTCGCTCTCTTTTGTTTTCTCCATCCCCTTGTAATAGTACCACTTCCACAACGCTACCGTACTTCCTCTACCCAACCTAATATCCTTTCAATTCTCCCGTCGACCACATGTATGATTTAACATTGAAACAAACAGTATTTCCTCAACCAGTGTTTTCAGTTCTAGTGCAAATTCCTTTCAAAAATAGTAGTGAGTGTTCTGACAAATAATCGCAACGGCAGCCACACATTTCGACCGACTGACCGACCCGACGAACATTCCTACACTGATATCCCAACAACAAAAGAAACAGTAACATTTGGCACATTTGCCGATGACACAATTATCGCAGTAAAAGATGTATCTCCGTCTAAGGCTGCAGAAAGTAGTAGTAGAAGTAGAAGTAGCGGCCAATAAGATCTACAAATGGCCTGGAGTCTGGAAAATACAATTTAGTAGCTCCAAATATGTCTATGTTAATTTTGCGTTACGGCGAAATGATGAAAACCTAATTATATCACTTGACGGATACCCAATTCCTCAAGCAGAATCAGCAAAATACCTCGGAATATATCTCGATAGTAGGTTAAACTGGAAACTCCTTGTTAGGAAAAAAGCAGTGCGGATTAGACTCAAAGTCAAGCAACTGTACTGGTTAATCGGAAGAAAGTCTCAACTTGACCTAAAATCAAAGAGATTGGTTTATCAGTCAATCATAAAGCTAATTTGGACTTATAGGGTGCAAACATGGAGTTGCACTAAGAGATAGAATTAACTAGTAATCCAACACTCCAAAACAAACTTGTGCGAACCAAGAGCTGCACGATGACCTCCAAAACAAATGGATACGCAAAGTGATCCAAAATATCGCCTTAAAACATGAAATGAGGTTGCTAAATCACAGCGAGGTGGAAGCAATGCTGCTACTGGACAACACGCAGGAAATCAGATGATTGAAGCGAACTTTCTATTTTTAACTCCTAAATAAATTAATTTTATTTAAATTTGAGAAATACATACTGAAAAAAAAAGGAAATTGTTTTTCCCCAACCTGTTAGTATGAATTTGGATATTCTAATCAACTAAAAATAATTAACATTCAGAACTTTAAGAATTGTATAATTGAAATCCAAGTGAAATATAATAATAACTTGCAACAACCGACTAAACCATAGTGATTAACAAAAACCCCATATTAAAATGTACATAGAAGTATTAAAAGACGTTCTGTGACTTAACACTTATTGTAGTATTAAGAAACCAAATTTGATTTAAAACCGATAATGAAAAATGGATTTTCCAAAACACATGCCGTACAGTAAGATGTACAGTATAATGTGTGGAATGATATGTGATTATAAAAAATGGTGGCTTAAATTGATATTAAAAATTCTCTTGTCACTAAGTTGGCACAACTATGTTATATATAACTTATATATCGTCATATACCCAGCATTTAATTGGTATACGGTGCTGAATTTTGTCAGCTCTTTTAGTAGTATGTTTTTTTATTTTTACAATTTATTTAATAAAAACATGGAAGTGTCGAATTGTTGAAAATGTTGAAGAAGTGTTACGATTAGTTGACTTGATCAAAAATATGTGTCTATATAATAAATGTCTATGAGTGGTCCAAGAACGTCTTCATCTAATGTATCATATGTAGAATAAAGCAAGAATCCTTATTTTTCTGAGGACGTTTCTACAGAACCTCATCGGCCATCTTCACGTCCTCTGTATAAAACCACAAAAAATATAACAGGAAATATACAGTTATATTGTACGAGATAGATAATTTTAAGAAACTGTAAGAGGTCCTAGTAATCAATAATTAACTGGAATCAAAAACGCAGACCAATAACAAATTTATCAAGAAAAGTTAAAATTACATTTTCTAGGTAAGTCATCTCAACAAATCCATTAAATATGACGTGAAACGCTTGAAAAATACCAGCAATATGTGCATATTTGTAAATAGATATTATCTATGCAGGTATTTTTACTAATAAAAAGCTAAAAATATCCTTTGACATTTGTTCGATTACTTTTTTCATATATAATGATATAAATCAAATTATATGATAACAGATTAAAATAGTGTGTTTTTCAAAAACACGAAAAGAATGTATAAATTAAATAAAAATCAACATAACGTTTTTTTTGTAAGTTAATCTACTAAAAGCTTTCTGGTAATATTTAAAACGTAGGTATACTTATAGCCTCATTTAGACATGTAAGTGTACTCTTCAATGTATTCTTCTCCTTCCTGGTTATTGTTGCATTTTTTTGTAATAATAGTAGATATTAATTGTATGTAAATTGAAATGTTTTATTCAGTTATTTAATTGAAAAATTGTATTACAGCTGGTAGACTATTGGATAACATCTTAGTTGGCAACTGATTTCATTTTGTGTTATTACAACATTAAAATATGATTCTTTCTTGATCAATAAGTAACATATATTTAACTTAATGTGTCAAAATAAAGAATAATAAAATTTCAGAAATTATGTTCCTTGAATTTTAAAAAAAATGGTACAATGTATTAATCAAAAATTTTGTATCAGTTTCTGTCAGAAGACATCTGCTGTGACATTTTTTATTCAGCTTCAGTAGTTAGTTAAAAACTATTTTTTGGTGATGATGCAACCATATACACCACAAAACATTGTTAAATAATTCATTGTCTTCGAACTTATTTGGGCCATTTAAATCCTACTTTTAAAATCTATGAAACCTAAACCGACAATTAGGATATGACATATAAATATGTTTTTAAAAGTATTTGATGTGCTTACGGGTCAGATTTTTTTCAAATTAAACAAAATAGTAATGATTGTTGAAAAATTAGTAAGCTCTTGTTAACGATATAATGTTGAATTTATCTTTGATTAACCTTTTCGTCAAAGATATGTAGTAACTTCGCTTCAAAAATTCAGATAGACTACGAGATTCGAATGTCATTGGCATATCAAAGTTCGGACATAAAAAAAATTTCTGTATTGGTTACATTAGCACTGACATTGTTAAAACGTTGATTGAAGATAGAGATATATATGTAATTTTTAAGATATATAAAATAGAATAAAAAATTCACAGAGAAAAAGTATTTTATGACATGATAAGGGAAATTAGTCAAATGATCGATAGGTAATCGAAGTTCCTCAGAGGTCATCCTTAGTCTGTTATATGAAAGATTTATGAGATACCTTCTCAAGATGGAGCTGACGGAAGATCTCAAGATTGCTTTAATTGGTTTGGTTTACATTAGTGTACGAGTTAACGCAATGACTATAACTAACTTGACGAAGTGTCTACTTCTATTCTAGCAACTGATTTATCCATTTCAGCTAAAGATTTTAGGAAAATATGGCTATGAAACAATCAATAACAATGGTTTAGGTCTATTGTTTTTTGGTTTATTAAATAACTATGTCTAAAGCAGCGGTTAATACAATTCATGTTAACACAGTCAACGTTCTTCCTGTTAACCAGTATTAAAATAATTAATACTTATTATAATTAATATGACCTATGGGATCTCAATCGTTCTACGCCAATCATTCAATCAAAGACAAACAATCAGACAAATATATTCCTTGTAAATAGAAACTTGAGTAGCTCGATACAGATATTGAGGCATAATAAAAGCAAATATCCCAAAATAAATTTCAGTGTGCTACTAAAGCTTATCCGTCAGCTTCTACAGTTGAGGGACACTAGCTGTACATATGGCAGAAGAACGAAAACAAGCAAAACTCATGGATATTGAAAAATATGACATGGCAGCAAAAATATAACGTTAACTGGACTTTGAATTCTATAGTTATATTTATTATCAATTAACGGTAATCCTAAATTCAGTTAATTTTAATTGATGAATTTATTTTATGATGAACTATTATTTAAATATTCTCAACGTAAGCAATGCATAACCAATCATTTAGCTTCGACAACAACATTTAACATCTTACAATTACCCAACCGTTGTTAAAACATCGTTATTGTTATTATATCTTTTAATTTAATAATCGTTCGTTATCGCAAATTCATATCTATAATTTCCTGAATTACTTTCTCCATCTATCATATTAAACGTGACTCATGCCCGCCAAAAACCACTGCAATCAATCCGTTGCACTGCGAGACGCCTAGTTCACCAAAGTTGGCGCCACGTTATTCAATGTTTTCCGTTCGGTAAGATTGCAAAATGTTGACAAATGTTTGGAAAGGTTCCTCCAAATATGTGATCATATTTCAATTGATTCGCATATTTATTTCAGTCGTAAAATATTATTGTATGAAAGTTCATAATCAACTATGTATGATAATTATCTACATTGCATAAGAATATTTCTCCTAAAATCATGGGAATTTTGATCTGCAAATAAAATGTTTAAAGTTAAAAGGTGACTGAATACACTGTCCACAAAAAAAAAAGTTATTTATGCAATGCAGTTGGACTCACTACTTAATGAATTACTTAAAGTTAACTTACTTACTTTTGGTTCTTTCACTTATCGATATCAATATTCTTATTCTTTAGGTTTTAATTTGAAATATGAGAGATTTTGTCATCTTTCAGACATTTTCTTGTATGTCAAAGCCAAACTGAACTAAAACTCAGAGTTAATGCGGCAACATTGTAATATTTCGACGTCACAAATATCCACGACGCATTACTAAAAAAAACTTTGAATAGACTACACTATTATTTTCACAATAAGAACTTGAATTAAAAAATAAACGTCAATATTAATCCATAATTCTCGACCTAAAATTCAAAACAACGGTAATTTCTATGTCGGGCAGTATATTTTGAAAAACTCCCTCGTACGAATGCAATTCACCACGGATGTTCAAAGGGTAATTCCCGCATTCACGTGATGATAAAATCATTACCAAACAGCGTTGTCTATGGCAGCGTGGAAAAAAATAACAAACAGTCATGTGATGGTTTCTTTCGCCATCATCATCTATCCCGTCTCCATGCCTCCAGCTTTCTCCTTGAATAAAAAACCACCGGAGCCTACTACGAATGTTTAGTCCGTCGCCGTGAGTGCTGCTGCTGCTGCTGCGGATTTGCGTTGACCATCGAGTCTTATCGATCGCGGTTCGTTCCGTGTCGATCATTACCATTATCGGTCTTTTTGTGATTGAAACCATACCGGTGTTTAACATGGGAGTATTGCAATTTTGGTAAGTCCATCACACAAACTAGCTCGGAAAGGACGAAAAATGTTAAAAGGACCATATATCACCAAATCACTCTTATTCATCAAGTCGATTAACCTAGAATTTCGGTTAATTCAGTCACACAAAGATAATAATCAGAACATAAAGCAATACTGGTTCTTAAATATCATTAATATCCTATGGTGATTCTGATATAACTAATCTGCATATTCAAATATACTGCTCAACACTATAATTAATTATATTCCATTTAAATACATAAATGATATAAGAACTTAATTTTAAAATTAAAAAAATATTGTGATAAACAATTTTTTTAAAATTATGTGTAAAGAATATGTTTTCGATTTTTGTTATATCCTTAATATTTTAGACACACATTCATAAACATTCCATTCTTCTATGGAATTATGTTAATATTGTTTACCATCACGTTTTTTTTTTCAATTTATACGGTATTGTCAAACTATAATAACAATAATTAAATTAAAATTGTAATTATAAACGTAATTGCAATAACGAGAAAAATTATTTTTATAACTATCATAAAGTATTATTGTTATTATTATTATAACATTATTATTATTGCTATAATAATAACAATAAATAAATATGTGTTTCGTCAATATTATATTTTACAAAATATTTTCTTTCTAATATGAAAACTGAGTGTGAAATGAATAAGAGCCAAACTGGGATGTTGAAACAATTTGTACTCTAAATCACTGATTTTACCAAACGTTTCTTGAAATGGCCATTTCTGAAGAGTAAGTGATGATACTGTGACCTATTGAAGAAACTAATATGTTAGAATTTCAATTGCTCTCGAAATATGTGACTTGGTTGATTTGCTATTCGAACTGACTAATTTTAATGAGTATCTGTCATTTTTAAGAAGTTTAAAATTAAAAGTTTCTTTTAAATTCATCAAAGTCCATCCTGAGGGAAAACTGAGTATATATTCTTCATGTCATCAAAAAGAGTTATTTCAACAATTAAATTAAAAGATTGAAGACGTAAATATAAATAACAAAGAAACAAACATCTCATGAAACGTGATTTAAAATTGATATTGTGCTGATACGCTAACCTATTGAAGAAACTAATATGTTAGAACTTCAATTGCTCTCGAAATATGTGACTTAGTTTATTTGCTATTCGAACTGACTAATTTTTAATTAGTGTCTCATTTTTAAAAAGCTTAAAATTAAAAGTCTATTTTAAATTCATCAAAGTCGTTCCTGAAGGAAAACTGAATATATATTCTCCATTCCATTAAAAATAGTAATTTCAACAATTACATTAAAAGATTGAAGAAGTAAACTAAAATAACAAACAAACAAAAATCTCATGAAACATGATTTAAAATAGATATATCATTGATAAGCTTAATTCTTAAAGGTCGTGATCATGGAACTTAAAAAGAATTCGAACTAATTTATATAATCTCAAAAACATTTCTACGAAAATGAAACCGAAGGTCATATATTTATCGGTCAGATTATTCCTTCCAATATAATGATTCTTCGAAACAGCTTTCGAAGTGAAAATTGGGAATCGCCCAATTGTTTACCATCTTAAAACAGTTATTTTAACATTTACATAAAACGATAGAGAAGATAAATGCATAAAATTATTTGCATCTTGGTAAAATACATTAATAAAACTGTGTAAATTAACGTTTCTCTTAACCTGATAGCTGTATACAAGCCCTTATAGCGTAATATAAAGTCGTTATAAGAGAAACTTTCAGTCAATAATAAATTAATGTCTTAGTTATTGATAATAACGATATGTTAATATTCAATATATTTTAATAAAAAACAACTCCTTCTGGTAATAAAATGATAAAGGCAGTTGGATACAGTAACCGAGGGTTCGAATCCCAATAAGCGCTAGGTTTGCATTTATAAAGAGAAAAAAGTGAAAAATCCGCTAAGGTTCGACTTTCCCAATCACGCCAGTAATAACAGGTCAATTGTAAAGTCCCCGGCCTGACATATAGATGGCGCTACTAGAAAGTAGTCCTAACCTTCAAAAGATGCGTGTATAAATTTGAGAACTGTCGGATCATTAGTTTGTGAATTATAGCATTTTGAGTGAAGCAACTTTTGTTATTGTGAAAAAGCTGGATAAAATTGTGTTGATAAAATGTTCCTTTTTAAAGGGAAAAAATTCAGTTGAAGCAAAAACATTTCTTGATGCTGGGTTTCTGGACACTATCATGGATTGGTATGCTAAGTTTAGACGTGGTAAAATGAGCTCCGAAGACCCTAAAGAGGTTGTCACCGACGAAAACATTTTAAAAAATCAACAAACTGATTTTGAATGACCGTAAATTGAAATTGAGTGAAATGCAGACACTCTAAAGATATCAACTGAACGTGTACATCAGATCATTCACGAAAATTTGGGTATGAGAAAACTCTGTGCAAAGTGGGTGCCGCGCGAGTTCACATTTGACCAAAAACAACGACGAGTTGATGATTCGGAGCAGTGTTTGAAGATGATCAAGCGTAATAAACCCGAGTTATTGCGTCGATATGTGAATGGATGAAACATGGCTTCATCATTTCACTCCGAAGTCCAATCGACAGTCATCCGACTGGACTGCATACGATGAACCCGCTCCAAAGCATGGAAAAATGCAATAGTCGGCTGGCAAGGTTATGGCGTCTGTATTTTGGGATGCGAAGACAATGCACAGTGTCACAAGTTAGTCAAAACGATGGCAAAAATCCATAAATTGGGCTTCGAATATGTGTTTTACTATAGTAGGCCGAGGACTTTTCAATTGACCTGTTATCCTTTTCTTTAGTTACATATCTTATTAATAAAAATAAAAAAATAGTATTTTCATTACATATGAAATATTTCAGTATATATAATATTATAAATTATTCATCTTTCTGCTTCCGCAGTAGGTATATAAAAGCCCTTAATATTTCTTTTGAAAATTAAGAAGTGAAAATATTTGAATCAATATAAACACAAGCATGTGACATTTATTTTTAACATTGTTATTTTAATATATAAAGTAAATTTCGTAAAAAAGAAACTTTTCAGTATAAATAACAAATTAATATCCGATTGATATCAACAAATAAACAATTTTAAATTTTCACTTAGTATTTCGCAAGGTTGACATATTTTATATATTTTTCAAATATTTAGTGTTTGCATGTACTTTGATCAGAGGTATATATTGGTGATATTGCGAAATATCACTGTGAACAATTGTTAAATACGATAATTTTGTGCATAAGGAAATATTTCAAGTTGTATTTTCGACAGTAATTCTTGTTTGATTTGAAGAAATATCCATCCGAAGCGCATCAAGCAGTTTTAGAAATTTATGGTGATGCTACTCCGTCATATCCCACTGGTCGGTTTTGATTTCCATGGGTTAAAAGTGAAAACTCAGCTCAAACCCTTAAATATCTTTCATATTGCTTAGCAGTTTTTGAATCAATTGATTCCGGAAGTTCCAAGAAGGCGATAAAATGGCATTTGGAACCGCTTCAAAATCACAGTTTTGTTTCTTTTATTGCAAAAAAAAAGAAAAGTTTTCTGTGGTGTATTGCGGGAATTAAAAGTGAATCTCCCTTCCACATTGGCATCAACGAGGAATGATCAGCTGAAATCGAATGTAACAGTTCATTTGAACAAGTTGAGTGAAGTATTGCTACATAAAGGATTCGTCCTTTATGAGAGTAACGAACGCTAAGTCTCTTGAATGACAACATTTATTACAAAATTTGTGAAGGATATGCTATTGAAGCTCAAATGCGTAGTTCAACCGCATCCAATATACTCACCAGACATAGCACCTTCTGAAAATACTTCTTCAGATTGATTGCAAATTAACCTAATTTTTTGTGTATGTGTGTTTGTTTTTAACACACACACACACAAACATATATATATATATATATATATATATATATATATATATATATATATATATATATATATATATATATAATCTATTATCTATCGAGTATGTATAATTTTATAATAAATTCACCAAAATTAAATTTAATATAGTATTTAAATATGTTGAATTGATTCTTATAGCATGTATATAGTTTCGCTGAAAATATGGTGCAATGTTACACAAATCTTCAAGACAAAACATCGAGAACTCAGTCGTGATCACAATTTACTAATCAATTTGATTTATACAGATGGATTGCAGCAATTGTCACTTTGAATGCACATTTTTATTAAGAAGTCAAATCTCACTTGATTTACTTGTAACACGCTTCGAAATTTAAAATGCGAACTATCTCCGGTCTTTCCTCTCTAAAAATTAATAGGGGAAGAGATTCGTACACCTGTGCCTGTTGTCGTTGAATAAAAAAACAGTGGAGGTGGGCATTTAACTGAAATATTAATTACTATTTTCAGGCGCTTGTTTTTTTTTTACTATAGATTAGTTCGTCTCTTTTGCGACTATCGACTGTTTCTACTATTTTCGGTCGATAGTTCCCAACGCTACTTTGAACGGGCGTTTCTCCAAAATAATTTTTGCGAGACAGTTGTTACGATAACTTAAGTTCTATTGAACCGATTTACTTCAAATTTGATGTGAGCCTTTTCTACCGTATCAAAGACTACAATAAGACTATTCGCCATAATTCGACGAAAATATTTTTTTCCTTTAACAATTAAACACTACTGAATATCTGTATTTCTGATAATAATTTTAAATTAAAAAATAAATTAAAATTATCACTACCAGTAGTAACATATTTCTAGGTGTTCTTTTAATTGCATTATTGAAACATTCTTCGGACTTTGTTGTATTCAGGAAGCTGCTTTCGTCATCATAGTCCTTCTTTATGGTAGTGTTCTAAAAGTTCCTCGCAGCAATCAAACGGTTGGGGTTTATTTTGGATTATAAAGCGGCATATTAACCATAGTGCAGAAATATTACAGTATCAGAATCATTTAATCCAACCATAAATAGTTTAGTTAATCATTTGCTTCATTGATCAGATCAGATCAGATGTCTGTTTCATCAGCAATTATGGATTTTTCAGGCTTGTAAGCTAAATCTATTTATAAATACGTCTCAGACGACGAAAATGTTTTCTAAGGTCATGCTAGGGCTCTTAAATGGGGTACTTATGTTACTATTCATTAGCATCTTTCTGGAGATTAAATTATGTTATCTCATTAAATTAGTTTATCACATTAAATAATCATAAATCAACCGAAATTTTATTCGATCTTAAGTTTCATTCCAAGTCTGCATTAGTCTTGTGTTTGACCTAGCTGACTATTTTTTTCAGTTCTTAATAATGATCATAGCCTGGGTAGGAATAAGTAATTTAGAGCCATAAATAACTCAAATGTTTCTAATTTTATCTGTATATATATTCGAAAAAGATTCAATAAAGGGGGAATAGAAATATTTTACAAAACCCAATGTTTCTAATAGTATTTTATATATGTAATATTTTTGTTGTGCTAAAATTGTACCTAATTATCTCTATACTCTCTATGTAATTAGTATGATTATTAAATAATGCAATTGCAACACTTAAACACTTTTATAGGTTATTGTTTCATAACTGCAGTTTCCGTTATTTCATTCAACATTGGCAAATTTTTTATTTAAACTTAACATCTAGCAAAACTATCATTTAATATTAATATAACACTTAATCATGCCTAGAAAGTATCGTGTTCAATAGGAAAAAACCAAAACCATATGAAAGTGGCTTGGTATACTATATGGGAATACATTATAAAGGTCATAATTATATTCTAATAGGCATATAAATCATCCAGAAAGACGCTTAATTCAGAATGATTAACTTAATTTTGTGAATGGTAGATAAATTTATAACTATGGCTAATATTTTAATAATCACCGCTTTTTCGTTAGAATTGCCGTTTGTTTTTTATTATCCTCATTAAGTTCCGCTGAAAATATAATGACTGATGAATGAAAACTGTTGCCTAAACTCACCTTTATGAATGAATATTTTTCGTTGTCACTAGACAGTACTTCTCTCTATCTTTCTGTCTATGTTGTTGGCTTAAAACATTTCTATCGTTTTTGTGCTTGTATGTTTTTTTTTAATTTTTAGTCTCATTGTGATTGATAATATTCCTAATTTAGTTTCATTCGTCTTAATTTCTCTAACACTCATACAAAATATTACCTATAATACTATCAATACTTCAAAATTAATTCACATACCTGATATAACATATAGTCTCCATAAATATATATAAGAAACGTTGTAAAATATTAATTAAATTAAAACCTATACAACGATATGTCTAATCCAATAAATAGTTATAGAAATATAAATACGAGATTCCACGGAAAGATGCTAGTCGAATAGTAACATAAGTACCCTCTTTCAAAGCCCTAGCAAGAGCTAAGAAAGCATTTTCGTCGTCTGAATCGTATTTGTATACAGATTTTGGTTACAAGCCTGGAAAATCCATAATTGCTGATGAAACATACAATAAACAATCTGATATGATACTGTAATATTTCTGCACTATAGTTAATATGCCGCTTTATAATCCAGAATAAACCCAAACGATTTGAATGCGGCGAGGAACTTTTACAGCACTACCATGATGAAAGACTAGTGTGACGAAAACAGCTTCCTGAATACAACAAAGTCGGAAGAATGTTTCAATAACGCAATGAAAAAAAAACACCTAAAATATGTTAGTACTAGTAGTGATAATTTTAATTTATTTTTTAATTTTAAATTATTATCAGAAATATAGATATTCACTAGTGTTTAATTGTTAAAGGAAAAAATTATTTTCGCAAAATTACGGCGAATAGTCTTACTGTAGCCTTTGATACGATAGCAGGACATATAAAAAAGACTTACACCAAATTTTAAGTAAATCGGTTCAATAGAATTTAAGATATCGTAACAATTGTCTCGCAAAAAGTATTTTAGAGAAGCGGCCGTTTAAAGTAGCGTTGGGAACTATCGACCGAAAATAGTAGAAACAGAAGATAGTCGCAAAACAGACGAACTAATCGATAGTAAAAAAACTAGCGCCTGAAAATAGTAATTAGTATTTTAGTCAAATGCCCACCTCCAGTGTTTTTCTATTCAACGACAACAGACGCAGGTGTACGAATTCCTTCCCGTACTAATTTTGAGAGAGGAAATACTGGAGATAATTGTGTGATTCTCTTTGCTGTAGAGATTATTTTGATTAATTTTAAAATTGGCAAGTAGCAGTGTGAAGAACGAATGGAATAATGATACCAAACATATTTAACCGTATCTTAACATTCGGAGTAACAATGACATAATATAATTAAAAGTAATTGGTTCATTTCTATTTCATTCCAACACATTTCCTTTCGAACTTTCTTTGAGAAATAAAAAGAAAGAGATAATTGATGTAACTTATTACCTTCAAAATAATAGTAACATTTTCATTTTAGATGATGTAATTTTTTTTATAATTTATATGTTTGACCAGATTATAATGAGGAATGGTAGTAAAGATAAATATTTATAAAATATTTTCTCAATCGATCTTTATCAACTATTTAACCATGGCACACTTTTTAAATTCAATTATAATTTTTTATCGTTAATAAAGAATATTTTATTGTTAATAATATTATTATTCGTTGAAACTTCAATTTTTTACACTCAAATGGCTTCAAGAAACATCAACTTAGAAAATTGAAACAGTTAATCAAAAATGATCCAATAGTCATAACATAAATGCGTTCAAAAATATTTTACTATCATTATTATTATTATCAAAATTATTTTATTATCAATCAAAACGTTATTACATTAATAAGTAATCTTGAAAAATATGGTTCCAATATGCTGCCACATTAACGTACAATATATTGTCATTTACAAGCATAAATTAGGAACATTACTTTTAATGTCACGGTTAAGACGGCAAAGCCAGAATGTTAAAAAACAGTGGAATGAAACTACTAAGTCCGAAAATAGTAACTGAAAGAACACGACTGAAACAGTCGATAGTAAAAAGTAGTCAAATCAGTCGAACCGAAAATAGCGACTGAAAGTAGTTGACTGAAACAGCCTATAGTAAAAAGTAGTCAATTACTAAACAGTCGATAGTCGATTTCAGTCGATAGTTCCCAACGCTAGTTTATAGCTTCTTTTGAGATGTTGCGTTACTAAAACAGCTATATCTCCGAAAATAATTTAAATTTTGAAAAAAGCTGTTAAGAGCATATATTTATAGCTTTCAAACTATTAAAAAAATCGAATGAATAGGTTTTTTTTCAATTTTTTAGTGTAGAGTACCTTCTAGAATACGTATTTCTGCATGATTATTTCAATAGTAACCTCGCAACTATGAAAAAACATATTTTCAATAATTTAAACATATAATTCATATATGCACAAATAAACAAACAAGTAGAAAGTCATAAAGATCGTACATTCAAACCAGAAATTTAATCAAACGCATTCTAATCGGACAAGTACCATTCACGGATTTAAACCTCGGAAAAAGCCATTAGCCAAACACGCTACATAATTACAGTGAAAGCATCAAAATATCCATTTATATAATAGGCGGCACTTTTTTACCTCTTGCTATTATCATCTCTTCTTTCACCTCGAGAAAAAATACGTATTCAAACAAGCATTGGAATTTTGAATTTTCTCTGCTTATTAAAAATCATCGAACACAAATTACTAATAGGCGGTCGAACCGTATGAGAACCATCAAGAATTTTATTTTTATTTACTACATTACGGGCCCCTCGGGCAATTAATGTTTTCCGCAACATCTTTATTAATCAAGGAAGTCAAGAAATAATTGTTCAAAAAAAATTATATCAACGTTTCTTAATTGACGTTTTTCCCATTTCTTAATCGCGTTACTATCTCTTACGTTCGCTATCTTGTTCTCATGCGTTATGTTTCTCACACTCTCTCTCTCTCTCCCGCTCTTTTTCCCCTCGCTGTATCTATAAGCAAGAATAACGTAAACGCGGTCTCTCGGTTTACTTTAAATATAGATCTTTATGAATATTTAAGTACAAGAGAAAAGTGGTGACATCGAAATCATTGTAATAGTGTTCATTCATTCCTATACAATTACACCATACAGGGTGTTAATTGAGTTTAATTATTTTCATCACTAGACGTTGCCGACTAATTTAAACTTTATCTCTACAATGATTTAAAAGTAGCTACTTTTCTAGGAAGATCCATTAACCCTTACATAGTCTGTAATAAAATAAAAATTAATAACACTTTTTAGTCTTTTTACCATTTAGTGCACTTCATTACACAACTCCGTAAGATCACCCCGTTTGGTTCTCTTGAGCCTGCGTCTTAGTTCAATGCTGTACAAAAGTCGCAGCACTCTGATGTTTACATGAAAGTAGGGTCTTTCCTCGTGTCTTATTACAAATCTTTCAATTCCCTTTATCACAGTTGGAAGCCCAAAGTCTCGGTATAAGTATTAAAGTTCTTTTCTTTTTGATTTACTCTTTCCAATGAAGTTGTAAACTACTGAGAATTGTTACTGTATGTATTGTATCATTCATATTTATTGTTTTATGAACAGTTTGGTTGTAGGTAAATCAAAATACAATGATTTACATGTATTTTAGTGATCGCTGACTTTTATTCTCCATATATGAGTCCACTTATTTATAATACTACTTGCGTGTTGCAGTTCTCTGGTTGCTTCCTCGCTATTTTCTCCAACAGCTAGTATCGTAGTATAATCAGCAAATGTAGCCATAGTAATAATGTATATTTGTGATATGTAACATGTATAGAGTAGGTAAAAAACAAGACCCAAATACTTCCATGCGTTACACCTGGTTTTGTGTCTTTCATTATTGAGTAAACATCTTCCTATTTAACTTCCTGTCTGAGACTGAGAATTCAACATATTCCTTCGGTAAAATTCCATGTACTTTATACATAATTATCTTATGTTAAACTTTATCAAAGGCTTGTGCTATGTTCAATAAAATATCTGATTTCACATCGTAGGATTTTTCATTAATATCTGTGATTCTATGTACCTAGTCAGTTGTTGAATAAACCCTATACTTTAATTTCTTGTCAAGAAATGTACCCTGAAACTCACATTACAAACTAAACCCAAAAACTGTTTATTATTAATTATTTGTAGGCGATATACAGTATATTAAATTGAATACATGAAGTAACTTCTAAAATGTGCAAACAATACATTTATTATTTTACTTTTTGTTCAATTTGTACTTACTGTTATTGACTACTAACTACATTTACCATCGACTTGGATCTAAAAAAAACATGTTCTTAAATATTTCCCTAAAAAAATGCACAACAACAAAAAATAAAATAAAAATAATAATAAATAAAAATAAGATTTATTGTTTCTTAATAATTATTTCTATACATATTATTAACTATTTATATAATAAAAAGAATTATTCACATACAATAATAGTGTATAAATTATTTAATAGTACATATAGAAAATATTTAATTTCCTATCGTTAGTGTAGTATTATTCACATGGCTATCTACTTTTTATAATATTCTCTAAAAGTATTTTAAATAAAATGAGAGAGATAAATGACTATCGATAAAAAACGTTTCGGTTGTTAATCAGAGTTAAGAATGCGTTAATGTTAATTCAATTTAATAAGCAACTTTTGTATCGAGATTAATTACATTAACCTTTTCTATTTAATAGTTTCCTAATAATGTTTAGGTTAGTATATAATACATAATAGTGTAATTTCTCTATTATATCAACAAAAGGGACCAAAATGTAAAAACTGGCAGGCCAGTATAAATTCCAGTAAAAGCCGGATGTCTCGAAGATGAAGTTTTTATTAAAAACTTATTTAAAGCAGATTTTATCGAATGATTAGCGTGTTACTTTTAAGTGTTATTAACAGAAGCAGCTGCTTTGTTATAAGAGAGGTTCGCATTACAATTTTGTTTAATTTATTATTTATTTGACAGGAACTTACCTACTCTGATATTTTTTTGTTTATTTTAAGATATTGTATATAACTTAAGATATCCAGTTTTATCCAGTCTGATAATTAAAATAGCTGTCCTTTACTGGAATGTATACTGGCTATAGAATTTATCTTACAAACAAGTCTTTCTGTACAATAATCTCTACAGATCAGTCGGAAAATGTATTGGTTTTACTTTTTTTTATTTTGTATCTGCAATTTACAACACGATTGTGCATTATTGAAGCAAATCTAAAGTAAATCTGGATCTTATTAATAATAATAACGCTCTTAAATCCTTCGAAATTACAAATATGCTTTTTTTTATTAATCACTTAGAACGTCAGCAATCTGCCCGTGCGCAATAAGTATTATTATATGATTTTCGTTATATAATATAACCATCCTAACATGTAGAAGATGCCTTCAGTAAGTGATCTGCTGTACAACTTATAATCTAAGTCTTATTCTAAATAATATTGTAACTTGTTTTAAAGTCTATCCTAACTTATTCTAAAGACTATTTTAACTTATTCTAGAGATTATTAAATATAACTTTAAGCGTCTATTAATCAGTTCGTATGGTAGTTTGCGTTTGAGACTATGCAGTTCGCTGACATCGCGCACATTTAACTGTTTAACTAGTACATTGGGATGCACTAATAGTATTTCAGAGTAATTCGCATTAGCATTTCGAATCAGACTCGTTTTGCTAGTAGTACCCCACAGTTCAATAGCATAGGTCCAAATGGGCCTAAGTATTGACTTATACAGCAAAACCTTGTTATCTAATGAAATTTTAAATTTACGCCCCATTAGCCAATACATTTGGTTTAGTTTAAGCTCAAACTGTTTGCGTTTTGTCACTATATGTTTTCTTTATGTCAAACGTCGATCAAAATGCATTCCCAGATATTTAACACTGTCTGCTTGCGGAAGTTCATGATTATTCAATTTTACTGAGCGACATATTCTTCTACAATGGCTGAATATCATAAGGATAGATTTTATCTCATTTGCTTTGATATGCCACGTTTTCAACTACAATTCGACTTTGTTAAGACGAATTTGGAGGTTTCTTGTGTTAGATATCCTCGTGTGATGATAAAACTGCTGTATCGTCAGCATATGTTGCAACAGTAATGTTTCTTAAGGTTGGTAGGTCAGCTGTATTCATAAGATATAACAATGGACCAAGAACACTGCCCTGAGGAACACCCGAATATATTGGACGTAGGTCAGTGTATTCCTCACCCTGTTTGACAATAAAATGTCTGCCTGTGACGTACAACAAACGTGCCAATAAGAAAACCATCTATAGGAGTCACTCTAGTTTGTGTTTTTCATTTAATATCCTAATTCTATCCTCTTTATCAATTAAATAAGATACCTTTCTAGAAATCTTCTGACAATCTTAGTTACCGAAGTCCCGAAGACTTCGTTGTCAAGTTTAATCCGAATACTTTCCGGGTTGGAATATGAACTATAATTAGAGTAATTATATGATGAAATATGATCTTAATTTCCATAACGGAGTTGAAAAATTGTCTTAAACTATTCTGAAATTACACTTGATAAACTAAACAAAAATGACCATGATGACCATTTTGTCAGGCTGATCTATGTCATGCGATACAGCTGAGGGGCATTTCAAAATATAGAACGTTGCATAACAAGGCCTGTTCGAGATAATCGGTCCGTGAACGAAGAATGCAGATGATGGGCCTCGAAAAAGTGAAGGGTTCAACAATATTTTCCAGTGAAAGGTACACTTAGCTGCGGGATGAAAATTATTTCATTAGTTCACGAGGAAAAGAAAACTGTTATTATTATTTGCTAGCAAAAGATGCTTTCTAGATAAAGAAGTAATGTTAATGATCAAAATATTCAAGAACCGGAACAAAACTATCAGTCTTATTGTTTCTGATGTTATCAGGAAGTTTACAATACAAATTGTGCCTAATAAATTTTAAATATATGTTTCTATTTATTAATATTTAACATTTAACATATACTTGAAATTATCGAAAATATGTATAATATTATATATGCTCCAAAATATCGTCTTCCAAAATTTGTTTATATTATATATTTGCTTAAATTATCCGGATAATATTAATATTAATCCGGATATTCTAGGTCTATCTTTCCGGAAGTTTTTTGATGCCGGTATCGAAGAATTCCTTGGGCTCTATCTCGTCATCTGTGGTGAATCTTTCACCTCCGAGAGCTTCTTTCAGTGGTGCAAACATGTGGTAGTTGCACGGTGATAAATCCGGACTGTAGGGGGGGGGGTTCCAGTACCTCCCACCCTAATTCCGATATTGTAACGAGAGTGAGACGCGCGGTATGAGGGCGCTCGTTATCCTGGAGAAGAATCTCACTTCGTCCTAGAATGCTTCTCCGTTTCGAGTAGTAGGCGGGTTTCGGGTGTGTATTCAGAAGGTTAAATTAGTATGCTCTGCAGAATTTCAGCAGAAATAGTATCATAGCCCCGTAACAGTTAATAGAATCTACTTACTATTTATACCCCTTTATTCGCATTTAGTATAACTTACTAATAACAAAATGTAACTTTATAATTATAAATTCAATGATAAAACATATAAATATATAGAATATAAATATGAATATAAAGAATATTAATTAATTTTAGTTGGCTCATATAGAATATTAACAGAAAAATTATTTTATTAACGATAATGTAACTCTGTATAAACTAATATTGCATTTAAAGAAATATACTTATGACTTATGATATTTACTGTTTAAGTGATCTAAAACGTCACAAGGATGCGTTGGAATATCGTAGGAATTCGGTAAGAGTTGTTGCTGTACAACTGACATTTTAATGTCCTTCAGATTGTTGAACTAATTTTATGGAAGCCTTCTACGACTCATGGAAAAGATATTCGTTCCCTGTTAATGATAATATCATCTCGTTCATGTCGATAACGAAAACCGACTTCCTCGTTTCTTCAATAATACCAGCGAAGGTCAGTTATAAGTTTACTTTTATATATTATATATAAACAGTCGCATTAGTTTTTTTGTCTGGCTTTTTGCGTCATAACAATCCCACAATATTAGACATAAGCTATAATATCGCTATATTTGATTAATTATTAATTACCGTATCCTCAACTATCAATTATTAAGTCTTATACTTTACTTTTATCTGATAAGAGAATAAGTTTCGATAATACATGATTGTAAATCGTTACCAAATTGAACTTAAACACTAAATTTGTATAAATATATTTTGTCCTTCATATATGTGAATACTAGGGTCACTATATATATTTAGGGAATAGGAAAAAAAAACAAATAGTTAAGCTGCGAATATATTTTTATTGTTTTTCAAAGTACTCGCCACGATGATCGATACACTTTTGTATTCGCTTAAACCAATTTTCAAAGCATTTATTCAAAACATGATTTTTGAACGCTTCAATAGCTTCTTCGGGCGATCAAAATCGTTGACCACGCAGTTTATTCTTCACGGATGGGAATAAAAAGAAGTTATTGGGTGCCAAATCGGGGCTGTACGACGGATGACCTATCAATTCGATGTTTTGAGTGCTCAAATAGTCTCTTGTTATTTCGCCGAAAACTTCTGACAAACAAATGGTTGTGTACCAATCAGAATTTACTGTTCTACGAATCCTCTGTGTTGCAATATGACCAATATTCCCGAAGAAACAGGCCACCATTCTCTTAGTGTTTCGCGTGCGAACCACTTTTTGTTGTTTATTATTATTTTTTCACTATTTTGTTGCATTTAGTTCATCTTAGAACACCCATACTGCTGATTACTTTCGGGTTCATACGAATGGTCCATGATTCGTCACACGCCACGATTTTATAAACGTCTTTCGAAGCACCGCGATTGAATTCCTTAAGCATTTCTTTGCACCAATCGACACGAGCCATTTTTTGAGCGATTGTCAAATTGTGTGGGATCCAACGAACATAGCTTTCGCACAGCTAAGTGTTCACGTAAAATCGCATATATGCTGGTGGAACTAATGCTTCGGGATGCCTCAATCTCACAATAGGTGACATGACGATCTTGCTTAATCATTTCGCACACAGGATCTGTGTTTTCTGGCACAACAGCCGATTTTGGACGACCCTCACGAAACTACGACCAGGATTGAATTCACTAAACCAGCCATACACGGTGGTTTTTGACGGAGCTTCATCGCCAAAAGTCAAATTAAGTTAATTGATGCACTCTTGTTGTGATAATCCACGTCGAAAAAAAATCCAGGTAAAAAATGGGCGCACGAAAATGTTCACGATTCAGTTCCATTTTTTGGCGAGACGAAACTTTCAACTAAATATAAAATAAACAAATAGCGTCCGTGCGACAAAACGTTCTGAGTACGTATATCGTCAAAGATATCAAACTTTACGATGGAACCGTCAGATGGAGTCACATGACAACGGTGTTGCCAATTCCCGAAATATAAATAGTGACCCTCGTATATAAAAAGTAATATATACATTTACATACAAAGCATTTATTGAGAAAAGTTGGTATAATATATATTAATCAAAATATTGTCAATCTTTTTCTATTACTTTTTATCCCAACTTTGTGGTTCTGTAACAATCATCGATCCGTTCTAGCACTTATTCTTCAGTATTTTGAAATTGTGTGCTAGCCAAACCACATTATATCGATCTGAACAAGTTGTAATTAGAAGGCGTTATGACTGGTGAGTACCCTCGATGAGCCAGAACCTATTATTTTGCATGTTTTACTCGATATTCGGTCTTTTTACAAGGCGACGTTATTCGGAATGACATAATCAGTCAATGCATATAGTAGCCATTTTTCTTCCTTTTGGATATTTCCCACCAAATATAAACGACTGGAAACATTTGCTTTATCAACTAGTGATCTGTCTGAAAGTTTACGCTTGTTTTTCGTCCAAGCATTATCATTTATTTTCTTCGAACTTGTTTGGTTCTTCAAGTCCTTCTTGACATCAAAATTACCTCTATTAAATCGTTGAAACCAAAATCAAGGTCGAAAATACAATTTTGAGCGATCCATGATTAACGTTTCTTTACTCCGAATAAATCAATAACACATAACACTAAATGGAAAAAATGTTATTTTCTGTTGAGAAATATTAACACCATCATATTTAATAGTTAAATTAGCTTTCTAGCAGTTATTTTTATCGATACTTTGCATTTTCGCCGATAGGTATCACTCACCAAAACACATCCAAGTATCTAATGTATTAGTCTAGATTATTAGACTAGTTTAAACACTGTTGTAATATAGATGTGTGCAGAGTTATATGAGTTTTAACGAAAGCGAGTGAAAACTGCCGAATCTAATTCATAAAACAAACTTTACACATAGCAATTACTAAACCTTTATGTTATACCACTTTCCTATTATAAAAGATTTTTATATCTCCATTTCTCAAAATTGACTATAACTGTTTTATTTGATTCATCGATGTTTGTTTTGAAGTTAGAGAATAAATATTGATTGATATTGAAAGCTTTTTTATTAGAAATACCATATATAGGACAACATAAGTAGGGGTTCAATATATTAAAAGAGCTGGCAAAATTTTGGTGTCAAAAATAAGAAACCATCATCGATACAAAGAATATCCGCATGTCTGCATATGTAATATCGACTCTCACCCGTTCGACCTTTGAACAGCGAGGAACATTCTTCTTTGATGATCGCTAATTAAATCCAAAATGCTTATAAAAGCGGCGCACATTCAATAATCTGTAGTATACTTGACTGGTGCCGTTTTGTATTCGGTGAAAGCGAAAATCGAGAACGGGTCATAATTGATAGATGAGAACGTTCAGTGGGTCTTATAACGGACTTCCTATGGAGCTATAGGCTATAGGCCGCGAAAGTACCAACAGTAATTATCACCACTGAAATATGAGCAAACGCATTTATTGAATAGGAAACCCATATGTAACGCTGCATAAGATCTTACGTAACATAAAGGTTTGCATCCAATGCAAGCTCTTATGGTTTAAATTGTTACGGTTTATTAGTTTATCAGGTAATTACTCCAGAAAATATCACATAAAGTTCAGTAATAATGTCTGTCGAAGTATAATTAGAAAATGTTAATTTGCGAAAATTAATTTTAAATATTAAAACAATAGCGTCTTCTTTTAATATATGGTGGGGCAAAAGTCCCGCTGGTTTATGTGACGATTAGCTTAGTTTCGCCTTAACTCATTGTGTTGTGTAGACATCCAAATTTTATTACGGATAAATATACGCCACAAGAACGAGCAGAAATAGTGATAATATTTATTGAAAATAATTGTTCCACTATTGCCACTCAGCGGAAATTACATCAAAAATATCCTAATCGTCCAGTTCCTCACAAAACCACAATTTATCATATGCGAATTTTTGGGGAACACAGAATCCTCACTTAATTCACGAAACATCATTGTATCTACTAAAAACAACTGTATGGTGTGGTATTCATGCTGGAAACATCATTGGTCCCTATTTTTTTGAAAATACCGAGGTGTTGCAGTTACTGTTAGTGCTGAACGGTACCAAGACATGATTCGAAATTTTCTTCTGCCTGAAAGGAAAGAGCAAGGACTAGATGGCATGTGGTTTCAGCAAGATAGGGTGGCGATTTAGCATCTAGCAAGTAGTTCTCCAGATTTAAAAGCACCAGACTTTTTCTTATGGGGTTTTTTAAAATCAAGAGTTTATGTGAATAAACCCCAAACGACTCAACATCTTAAAGATATTTTTGGTCACGAAAATGAAGAAATTCAGCCTCATATGTTGCAGGGTGTCATGGAAAATGCCTTAAAAAGAGCCGAAAGTTGCATAGCGAATCGCGGTCACCATTTAGCCGATAAAATTTTTTAATCATAACGAAAAAAAATGTAAAGACAAATAAACATTTTATGAAAACCAAACTTATTATTTTCGAGAGCTGTTAGCCAAGTCATACTGCATCGATCTATAATTAGAAGGCGCTTTTTATGATGAGTAAGCTAAGTGTATAACTTAATACATCCTTCATAAATCTTACGACGTGTGACCAAACATTGTCATCTCTATTACTGGAATTGTTTACGACAATATGTCACTCATTTTGTTCAATCGACGTCGGTAGATATAAGGATTTCATTCAGTTTAAGCAGCGCGCACGCAGTTGTAGCAGCATTATACTATAGTTTACTAATCCCACCATATGCACCATATCAAGATCTTCACAGAATATAATGCTTTGGTATTAATGTGGATGATTCTTTTCGATCAATCCATTTCTTTGACTTTTCACCCCCAATCACAATAAGTCACAGAAATTTGATACAATTTGAAATAACGTTTTCAGTCAATCCGTATGGAAGCTTTTTTCAGTATTTTTGAATTTTTGTCAATCGCATATAATCATATAGTCAATCGTCGTTACTTTCACTATTATTATTTAACATAGAGAAATGTTAAAAATCATCGAATAATTATTACTTTCACTATTATTATTTAAGCTGTTTAACAACTGTTTACATTAATAAGCATTGAATAAATTTTTTAAAAAGAATGCTTACAGGTTGTTCGTTCAAGCGATATCAATATTTTGTCGATGCTATCCAAGGGTCGACTATTTTCGAGTTTATTTATTATAATAATGTTAATCGGTATAAATATTCGGTTAAAATATTTATAAAACAAAAAATCCTGTTGGGCAGATTGAAATAGAGTGAATTGTCAAATATAAAAGGTTTTGATAAAAATATATTCAGCTCTCTGTTGATGCTTTCATATTTTCTCTATTTATGAGTTCTCAAAGTGTTTGTTTCGTATTTCACTCATATGAGAATATAAAAGTATAATATCGTTTTTATTTTTTTTCTTCTGGCATCAACTCGTACTCATTATTAACCCCTTTAGATTCTTCGCTAGAAACTGGAGAATTGTTCTCGAATAGGCTATCTAAGATGACTTAATTAATATGATTTCTTACAGTATAAGAGGCTTGGTGCTAACAAACACCATTCAAAAAGATTTCAACCCAAATTATTTTGTAATCAAATCCTATTTATTTATAATTTTAGCTACTATTTAATATTTATCGAATCAAATTCTTCTTCTAAAGACTTCTTTGTATTCTATATGTATATATCTATATTATAAGCCAACATTTTGTCCCTTCCCTCTTTTTAAGAATATTGCGCTTACGAAGAAATCCGCCTTGAATATCGTGAAATTTTACGATATGTGGAAAACTTAAAAGATCAGAAAAACAATTATTTTTGCTTCATAAAAACTTATGATGATTAAAATTGTTCCGGCGACACAGTATAACATTTTATTATAGGTAATAACCAAGCACCAAATATTTCAGCCAGTAAAAATAATGTACAAAAATGTTATTGAAAAAAAATATTTATGTAAAAATAACAAAAACGTGCTGTTAATCGTTATTTTTAACCAACTTCGAAAAAGGAGGAGGTCTATATTCAGGTGTATTTTTTTTTAATGTATGTTCGCGGATTTTTCCCTCAATTACCGATTTTCAAAATTCTTATTTTATTTAAGAGAGCCCTTCCGAGGTGATCTTCTATAAAATAACTGCGTAATTTATTGAATAAATGCCTAACACTAAAAAAATATTTAAAAAAAAGTTTAACCGACTTATAAATATAAATAATAAATAAGAAACTCACTAAAAATTTAAAAATAATCAAATTTTGATTTTTAAGACAAAAACAAACTTTTAAGACAAAAAAAAATGTACATAACAATCGTTGTAATAACTAAAAAAAAAATAGACAAAAACCTTATTTAACCTAACTACTACACATATTTTATATTTTACTATATACACACAATTTAGCTTAATACCTACCTGAACCTATTTATCTATTTACAATACGATTTTAATTACCTCCAACTAATCAGTTTGAAATCTGTCGTGGAAATTTCTGTCATTACAGTGTATAAAAAAGGGAACAAATATCATATGTCACAATAGATGGATCTACTAAGAAGGAAAGAAAGCGGTAACATTTATTGGAATTAAAATAGCTCATTCTCAATGTCCAATTCCTTTAATCGAAAGCGGTAATGAATTCTGTAATTAAATGAATCAAGAATACAAATAGGATAAGAATACAAATAGTATTCAAGAGAAAATACTTCACATTCTTCGTATATACTTATTTTACACTTGTTGCCTTTTTTGTTTTAAATTAAACAGGCGCACTTACGCACCGGGCAAATGTTGCATTGAAAATACTGATTTGGTTGCAAAAGCATCAGTTTACGCATGCCTTAGTTCTCTTTGTTGATTGATGCAATATATCTGTTTATTTTCACCTCATTATGAACAAAAGTTACGTACAGAAATATCACCTTTAATCAAAAGAATTAATATAACTTTTTCAGCTTTCATAACTTTACTAATATTGTTTCTTCCTGTTGTTTTGCATTAAACTTAACTTAACAATATTGAAAATATCTCTAAAACCTGACCATTTTCTTATAAAAGTTAAGTCATCTAGAATGGAAATGTTGCTAAAAATTTTCAATTGCTATTTGAACATCATATCTTATATATAAAAATGAATCGCAAAATATGTTCCTAAGCGCATAACTCAACAACGCCTGGACCAATTTGGCCAAATCTTTTTTTAAAATGTTCGTTGAAGTTCAGGGATGGTTTTTACGGCGAGAAAAATTAGAATTATTGCTGGAAAAACCCTAAAAATAGCCCTTTTTGTTTGAATTTGTTTCGTGTATCAGTTGACAATTCATCTGTCATCTGTCAAAAGTCATCTGTAACAGACAACTTTTTTTTTTTAAATTTGATATGACTTGAACTCAAATCCTTTTAATCCGTACGAATTGTTTTATTTATTTAAAATTTTTTATTTGTTTAAAATTTAATTCAAATTTTAAATAAATAAAACAATTCGTACGGCTTAAAAGGATTTGAGTTCAAGTCATATCAAATTTAAAAAAAAAGTTGTCTGTTACAGATGACTTTTGACAGATGACAGATGAATTGTCAAGTGATACACGAAACAAATTCGTATATCGTGTGCAGAGTTCGTTTTTTGTGCAGAGTGTTTTGTTAGTTAGTGTTTGTTTAGTTCGTGATTAGTGAAAAAATAATTTATATTTGATATGCCTCCTATAAGACGAAGCAATTTAGGTAGAAGAACCAGAAATGCTATAAACCAAGCTAATTACCGATCTAATCGTACTGCACAAGAACGTGACGACGGAAATGAACGTGAAAGAATTCGGATATCACAAACGCGTGAAGCGCGAGCGCGACATTCAACTAATAATCGCGCAAGTTTGAATCCAGCTGCTTTCAGTTACGATGTGTCAATTGACTACAGTAACTACCAATATGTTGTTATTGGTTCTATGAACTTGGTTTGCTCACACTGTAAGGCATTAAAATACAAAAACGATGCCAATGGATTGTGTTGCGCAAATGGTAAAGTGAAATTGATACAATTGGATCCACCACCAGAACCATTGTACTCATTGGTTTCAGGAATAGGAACAGATTCTATACACTTTTTGACACATATTCAACAATATAACAATTGCTTTCAAATGACTTCATTTGGGGCAACAAATGCAGTTCGGGAAAATTTTATGCCAACTTTCAAGGTATGTATTATAGCAGTTACTCATAATTATTTTAGCGAACAAAATTTTCTGTCACCAAAGTTAAGATGTGTTACTAATCTTCAATTTCTTAATCATTACGAAATATATCACTTAGTCATCATATTATATGGTGATTCAGTTTCAGTGACACTTTTATTATATTTTATATTTGATAGATATTAGTTAAAACTAAATATATACTTTTTAAGATCAAATATTATTTAAGTTTGATCATTGACAATCCATTAATTTATACCACACCATAATATTTTTTTTATTTACAGATACAAGGGCAAATATATCACAGAGCAGGTTCACTGTTACCAGTGTCAGATAGCGACAACAAATTCCTGCAAATTTATTTTATGGGCAATTCACCACAAGAAATTGATCTGCGTTGTGCACATAACAATTTAGTAAAAAGGTCTATTGTAGAACAATTACAAACTTTATTTCATCAACACAATCAATTGATTATATTGTTTAAAACTGCCCTGGATCTGATGCCATCCGATAATCACAAAATTGTAATCAGAGCTGATAAAACACCTGCAGGTCAACATACAAGACGTTTTAATGCACCAACTATTGATGAAGTTGCTATCGTTGTAGTTGGAGAAAACTTGGAATCCCGTGATATTGTTTTACATCGTCGGAATTTTCAATTACAACCTATAAAGGAAACACACCGCTCATATGATGCACTGCAATATCCCATTATATTTTGGCAAGGTGAAGATGGCTACGATTTATCAATAAAAATGATAAATCCCATTACAGGTAACTAAAATATTAGTTTAGCTATGGCGATAATATCTCAGTCACTATATTATGTATTTTAATTTTATATTTGAATGTTATTAAAACAAAATCTGTTTACAGGTTCTGAAACCAACAAAAAAGTCAGTTCAATGAACTATTATTCATACCGCCTAATGATTCGGGAAAATGCAGATAATCACATATTGAAATGTCGGCGATTATATCACAAATATGTTGATGACATGTATGTTAAAATTGAAACGGAGAGATTAACATTCATCAGGTTGAATCAAACCAAACTCCGATCTGAAGAGTATATTCACCTTCGAGATGCGATTAATACTGATGGAAATGCACAGAATGTCGGTCGGATGACTATTCTTCCAGCAACATACATCGGAAGCCCTCGGCATATGCACGAATATGCTCAAGATGCCATGTCGTATGTTCGTCATTATGGTACAGCAGATTTGTTCATCACATTTACATTCAATCCGCAATGGATAGAAATTAAGCAGGAGTTATTACCTGGGAAATCATCCATTGATCGTCATGATATTACAGCCAGAGTCTTTAGACAAAAGTTGAAATCTTTAATGAATTTCATCGTAAAACATAATGTGTTTGGTGAGACACGCTGCTGGATGTATTCTGTGGAGTGGCAGAAACGAGGATTGCCACATGCACACATTTTGATTTGGTTGGTTGAAAAGATAAGGCCAAATGAAGTTGATGCAGTGATATCAGCTGAAATCCCTAATGTACAAGTAGATCCTGGATTGCATGAGGTAGTTATCAAAAACATGATACATGGTCCCTGTGGAACTCTTAATCAAAATTCACCGTGTATGATGGATGGTAAATGTTCAAAACGATATCCACGGACATTAATATCGGAAACAATTACTGGTAATGACGGTTATCCATTGTATCGTCGCAGATCGACAGCAGACAATGGAAAATCAACAATTGTCAAATTAAATTAACAAGATATTGAAATAGATAATCGTTGGATTGTTCCATATTCACCCATTTTATCAAAGACATTCAAAGCACACATCAACGTTGAATCTTGCCATTCAGTGAAATCGATTAAATACATTTGCAAATATGTAACCAAAGGGAGTGATATGGCTGTGATTGGAATTGGTGCAGAGAATTCTAATGATGAAGTTACCCAATACCAAATGGGCCGCTATGTCAGTAGTAATGAAGCAGTTTGGCGAATATTTTCTTTTCCTATTCATGAGAGACACCCTTCTGTTGTTCACTTAGCTGTGCATTTAGAAAATGGACAAAGAGTGTATTTTACAGCACAGAACGCAGTACAAAGAGCTGCTCAGCCACCATCTACTACATTAACCAGTTTTTTTGAGACATGCCAAAACGATGATTTCGCACAAACATTGCTATATTCTGAAATGCCAAAATATTATACCTGGAATCAATCCTCAAGGAGATTTATACGACGGAAACAAGGAAAACCAGTTCCAGGATATACAGATGTATATTCCACCGATGCGATTGGCCGGATTTATTCAGTACATCCAAGCAATGATGAATGTTTTTATTTACGACTGCTATTAGTCAATGTACGTGGCCCAACATCATTCTAATAGTTAGGAAATGTTGATGATGAATTGTGTGGATCCTACAGAGAAGCCTGTCAACGTTTGCAATTGCTTGAAAATAACGCTCATTGGGATCAAACTCTCAAAGATGCTGTAATATCATCACACGCTCATCAAGTACGAACATTGTTTTCTATAATCATATCTACATGCTTCCCATCAAACCCAATTGATTTGTGGATCAAGTACAAAGATTATATGTGTGATGATATTTTGTATCAAATACGGAATAGAATGGGAAATCCAAATATACAAATCAGTGAAGAAATTTACAATGAAGCATTGATTTCAATTGAGGACATGTGCTTGATAATGTCAAACAAACTATTAATTCAATTAGGCCTGACCGCGCCCAATCGTCCAATGCATGACGCTTTTAACCAAGAGTTGCATCGAGAAAGACTGTATGATCTCAACGCTTTGAAAGAATAAATTCAAACAAATCTTCCACTGTTAAATGAACAACAGAAGTATGTATTTGAAACTCTTATGAAAGTAACAAATGATGAAACTGGAGGGATTTATTTCTTAGATGCACCTGGTGGTACAGGAAAAACTTTTTTTATTTCATTAATATTAGCAACAATTCGCTCACAAAATAAAATTGCACTTGCACTCGCTTCGTCGGGAATCGCAGCAACTTTGCTTGAAGGTGGTCGAACAGCCCATTCAGCACTAAAATTGCCATTAAATATGCAAAGCAATGAAACTCCAACCTGCAACGTTTCGAAGAACTCTGCAATGGCAAAGGTTTTGCAGCAATGTAAATTGATTGTTTGGGATGAATGCACGATGGCACATAAAAAATCTTTGGAGGCTTTAGACAGAACCTTAAAAGATCTACGTAGCAATAATAACCGATTTGGTGGTGCAATGATTTTATTAGCAGGAGATTTTCGTCAAACATTGCCAGTGATTCCACGATCAACGCCAGCTGATGAACTCAATGCATGTCTAAAGTCCTCCAATTTGTGGAAACATGTTAAAGTACTTCATTTAAGCAAGAATATGCGTGTCGAGTTGCAAAATGACCAATCTGGAAACATATTCTCTAAACAACTCATTGACATTGGTAATGGCAAATTTCCTATAGACATGTTGACGGCTTGCTTTTGCTATGACTATAAACAAGTCCCAGGGGCAATCATTAAGTGTTTGTGGTATTAATCTAGAAAACCCATGTTTCTCACATGGTCAATTGTATGTTGCCTGTTCCCGTGTTGGAAAACCATCAGATTTGTTTATCTATGCGCCAGGTAATCAAACAAAAAACATCGTATACCACAAAGCAATATAATGATAATAATAATAATAATTATGATTCACATGATTAACAATAAAGCGATTACTTACTTTTCAATCCTTATATATGTTTTATTTAATTATTTTTTATTCACAACGCCCTATCACCAGGGTGATGGTTCTGTTCAGGAGAATTTTTTAAAATACGTAGGCACAAAAACTGCCACATTACAAATCTTTTTGACAGGACGAAGTCTGTCGGGTCAGCTAGTATTAAAATAAATTAACATACAAAATAGACAGTGAAATTAATTCTAACATTAATGACGGTACTAATGGGCTATGTGAAATATATGAGACATGAATTCAGTGATATAGAGAACAATTATACAAATACTGGCGAATATACAAATATATTCACAATACTTTACATAAATACAAATGTTTAATTACTCGTAATTCTTTGAATTATTCATCTGTGCTTTATACCATCCAGTAAATTTATATATATATATATATATATATATATATATATATATATATATATATATATATATATATATATATATATATCTGAAGGCCTTAACAAATACTTGTTTAAATTTAAAAATCTATTTTATCGAAAGAAGTGACGACAGAAAGACAGAAAGCATTTTTCTATTACAACATTACTTTATATTGCATTACAATTAGAGCACAATGCAAACCCGTATCTTGACGCCCATTTTTTTGTTACCTTGTTAAAGCATCCATTTATAACATAAAAAATTCAAATACACAGCCTTCATATAAATATACCCAGTACACATCAGTACAAAACCTGCTTAGAACACACAAGCAAGACGTCTATTAACAAAAATAAAGCTCATTTCTTTACCTTATCTCCGTTCCTCTAGAAAAAGTTCCTCCATTAACTCTATTAAAGGCAACTTTGGAGAAATCAATGATTAAATTAGTTCATTAAAAACAAACATAACAAAAAAAACACCAAGCGCAAAATAGTGAAGCCATAACTTTCAACCAAAGCTCGATTTCGGTAAGCCCCTTATATCAAATAAATTAACATCATAAAATACCTTAGTTGCTCAACCCGACTGAAGAAAATAAAAATTATTTATACATTTTACAACATGTAATCAAATATTAACATGTTCAGCGCTTCTACCGTAATAATCGTTTTACATGCAATCGATAGCAATTTTCCATAGTAGTTTTCTTGAGTTTGGACGTACACCTTTGAACATTTTCAGTTTACTAATGCATTATTTATCAACTAGTGCTTTACTGAACTATGTTTTACTGACTTCATTTATTAAAAAATAATGCGTATTTTTAAGCCAAATTACTTATACATTTAAACATAATAAACTTAATAAAATTATTACAAATATAAATTAACATAATAAAAACTAAGCACATGTATGACGTGAATATAGTTAAAAACTGTGTAACATTATACATACACTGTACTGTGTGATCACTCAAAATATTTTAGTATTGCAAAAATTGCCAAGAAAAACTTCACTGATTGATAACTACTGTGGACTTCCAACCTCTGTCAGAGTCAACTATAGTATACCCTGCGTATTGGAAGAACTATTCACTCCGAGCACATACATAATCTAACTATCTACCTGCAAGAAATAAATCTACAATCTTCTATTTACTTCCTTTTTTTTACTAATTTATTTTATCACTAATCTTTCCTTTTATTTATCTTCTGTATGTTCATTCGTTTTGATATTATTTGTACGCTTCATTTACCATTTTATCTACCCTTTTACTTGTACCCTTTTACCAGGCGACTCACCAATTATATCCAACTAGGTGCGTCAATAATTTCTTTCTAGTTTATCGCTAGAGAAAACGTTAAATTCAAACGTTGGATGAACTAAACCATTCATCAAGACATATATCGACTTCTTCGCAATAGGCGAAGTGCTGCCCTGCTAGGATATGTCTCATCGATGCGAAAAGATGATCCAGGTCGAACGGAGCCAGGTCTGGAAAGTTCAGAGAGTGTAATAAAACTTCCCATCCAAGTGATTTCATTATTTTTTTGACTGCATGCTGTAAAATCAGTGTTGTTTTTTATTCAAATTTCAAATCTTTTTCTATCAATGCACAGTTCAAATTGATCAATTGTTTGTCGGCTCAACACTTAAACCTATTTCGGCTGGAGTTCCACAGATTAGTGTCTTGGAACCACTCCTATATCTGCTCTATACTGCTGATAACCCAACAACAAAAGAAACAGTACTTGGAACATTTGACGACGACACAATTATCATGACAAAAGATGTAACTCTCTCTGTATAAAAAAGCCTGTATAAAAAGTACAAGTAGTGGTCAACAAGATCTACAAATGGACTGGAGACTGGAAAAAAGCTCCTAATATGTCCATGTTAATTTTGCGTTGCGGTGAAATGACAAAAACTAATTATATCACTTGACGGATGCCCTATTCCTCAAGCAGAATCAGCTAAATACCTCGGAATATATCTCGATGATAGGTTAAACTGTAAACGCACTCAAAACAAAGTTCTACGATTAATTATCAATGCTTATCGCCACGATTGTGATTTAATCTTGCAGTTGATGAGCCCATTAGTCTATTGTTAAATTTGAGGCTAATGTGAATAGAATAATATGACATGTACCAAACTACAACATTGCAAACTTAGGGTTAATGTAATCTGTTACAATAACCGGAAAATAATTACCAACATATCTCGTGTAGAAGCAATATTAATACAAAATAAGGTAATGCTCCAATTGCTGAAAAACACAGTTGCAGTGGCAACTAAAAAAATTTTGCAAAAAAAATTATAACATTTTACATAAGATACCAACAATATTTTTTAAACAAACATTAATATTATTTATTCATGTGTCTGGCGGTTTCAAAACCTATTAAAATTCATATTGCAAAAAAGATCTACCCACATTTTATGCAAATAGTTATTCAAAAATCGACAGGACACTATTATTTTCTTACAATAACAATAGCGAAAATATCAGTACCTTTTAATACCCAACTGTTACTTGATTTGATTTTACTCTCAGAACGATATTGTTCCCTTCACAAGTAAACCGATACCGTTGTTTTCTAATATTTTGAAATTAAAATCGAGCTTGTACCAGTACAGTATAATGTTTCGTTTGAGTATATGAGAACGGTAGAAAGTAGGTCGGGCTGAACCATATCAAATGACTTTTTAATATATTTCATGAATTTTTCAGTTGATACCGAAATTTATAATGCGAAAATCATTTTAAATAAATTTTATTTTGTTATTATATCAGTACTGTATGTACTATGTACGGTACTATATAGGTAAAATTAGATAATAATTTGATAAAATTTTTGATATTACAAAAGAGTGATATTAATTATTATTGACCAAAATATGTGTTCTTTGCATACTTACACTACTGTTGCGATAGTCACGGGTTCGAATCCGGTTGGCGTATGGTCGTAAATATATGTTTGTGATTGTTTAATATATGTGATTTTTCTAGGCAAAAGTGTAAAATCCGACAAGGAATACCTTGATCCGGTAAGAACGGATGTCCTTTAGGATTATTTCTAAGTTGGTCACTCAGCAGTTCATAGGCTTAATACCGAGAACAGTGGTTTGGAGACCACGATATATATACATATATATAAATATATAAATATATATATAACTTTATTCATAAATTATTCAGAACGTCTTCAGTAAAGCATAATTATTTTTATTTAGTTTAGGACATATTACAGCTAAGAAATTGCCTAAAAAAAGAAAATCTGTATTAAATTTTATAACAGAGTACGTGAATTGATTAACAACTATCGTGATCCGATGAAAATTTAACTTGTTAATAACACAGAGGAGGCGTCTAACTACCAGAACAGGTGCCAGGTTCTCTAGCCATCAGGTAAGGTCGATTGTAAAAATTGGACGTGCTAGAGATCGTTTCAAATATCTTAATGCCCTGAGCATTACTATAATGGTACTATATACTGAGTCAACTTGATTTTCGTTTGGACACTTTAAATTGACAATGAACAATTATATTGGCATTGCTTGGTCTATCCCTTTATATTTTTTTTCGCTCTATATCTTCTTCTGTCAACATGTATATTCTTTACACAAGGAAATCTGTTGGTACCCATTCTATACATTATCTACACATGTGATAGGCCACAAAAAGAAAACATCACCATAACTATATTACAAAAAACGAAATATATAAATTGATCCAGACATGGAGATATATACTGAGTAAATCTGTGGGAAAACGCAAAATTTACCTTTTTACTTAAATTTTAAGAAAAACGCGGCTGAAGGGCATCAAATGCCATATGCAGCTTAAGGCGACCATGATCTATCTATTTCAATATGTTAGTACAAATTCGGGGTTTTAAAAGTGATGATTTTGACACCAAAAACAAAGAGCGATCCGGACAGCCAAAAAACAAATTTAAGGCAAGAATTTGAAGACCTTAATCGATGAAACCACCAATAAGAATCGCAATTCTACTAACATTCATACGTTTGAGATGGACGCTGCATGAGAACGGCCGGGATACGAGCAAAGATATAAGAAAGTTATTCTTCAGCATGCCAAGGCTCGACCACATGTTGCAAAATCGATGGAAGCATGCTTGGGAATATTAAAATGAAAATCCTTAATTATAAAAGAAAAAAACATTTTTCATCATACAGATTTGAGTATTACTTACTGCGAGGCGATTTCAGATCATCCGAAATAGAATATGATCAACAAGTGCCTCAAGTTACAAAGATATTATATTGAATTATAAAATATAATCTCAAATGAAAATATAACAGCTTAAAACTGACAAGGGAATGTGATATACATTACAAGATTATAATAAACAAATAGCGCGAAAGAAAGAAAAGTTACGTGAACAATAAGCTACAATGGATAACGCTCGGTCTGGTTAACGTATTACACCAAAATAGCGAATGCAACAGTTGTTTTAGCAAACGCGGTGATTGGGTCAAGTTTCCAAGGCCGTTAATATTATAGAAGACGCTCTTCGTGGTCTGCATAGTGAACAAGCAAAAATATAGCCATGGATTGTGCGATAATTTAAAAAAAAAACATGATTTATTCGTTTAAATGAAATACACCGAGCTTTAAAGAAGTATTCTTTTTATCCAAGTAGTGAAGTTTAAAGGCCATGTGTTTTTATTATTATTATTATAATTAGGTTTTCAAGAAATTCCAACCGTCAAATGTCGTAATCGGTCAAATAATATGTTAAACAGGCAGAGGATTTCTTAATATTGTTATTTAATACATAGTCGAAGTTCGAGGATATTATCATCTCAATATGCTACTGATGATCAACAACATAAAAGAACACTAAACGACACTTTTTTCTGTCGACTGCATGTTATTATTTTTTGCAGAGTATATTCATAATCGCCGTTTAAAAAAATATATCTGACAATTTTAATGCTATAACAAGCATGAAACATTTTTTTATTTAATATCAAATATGATGTACGTCATGTCCCCTTAATTTAACATCATCATCACCATCAATTCGTAGTCGATACTCAAGGAGAGTGTTAACTTTTTAATCAATACGGTGTCGTTGGTGTTGCAGGACTTCTAACGTTGTTCACTAAATCTTCTAGATCATAAATAGTTGGACTATGTATCATATTTTTCAAACCGTTTTTAATGATCTTGAATGCTCTTTTGAATCAAAGAAAAGTATGTGGGGAATTTCTTCACCACTCGCCAAACATTTTCAATTCACTTTAACTTACGTCTTAGAATTTATTCCTCAACTGTGCAATAATTGTTTCATCTTAAAATAATTCTAATATGATTTCGTTAAAAAAATTAAGCATTTGACTACGATTTATTATTATCAAGCTGTTTAATAATGGTAATTTGAAAGCTACAATGTAACATGTTTGCAGGAAATGTTATAATTAAATAAGTTTTCCTACAAATATAACGTCAAAAAATTTAAGATCGTGATAAACAACTCATGGCTGGTTGAATTGTTTATTTTTGTACTACAATTTTTATGCTTAACAAATATGTAACATTTTTAGATGTGCATTATAGACCAAATAAAAGAATTAACTGTTTTTACATAGTTAATTGTTGATTTTAATTTTAATAACGACTATTAGACTGTATTAATGAAATAAAACATTTTTAATCTTTAGTATTCAGTCATCATTATTATTAGAGATATATGTATATCAATTTTCCGTTTTTATATCACGACAACCAATCGTTTTCTCCAGCGCATTGAAAAAGTAAGTCATTTAACAAACTAAAACAAGTTGACAATGAAATCAACTACTTCAAGACAGAAAATAGTTCACAAATTATTTGTAAATCTCTAGTTGTTTTAACAGATATTTCTGGAGGAATTGTTACAGTTAAATCATTTTTCGAACTAATATAGCGCCAAAAAAGTTAAGCTCGCGATAAAATAACGTAAAGTCTAATGACTGGTTGAACTTTTTATGTTTGTGCGATAATTTTTATACTTAATACATAAACAAAGATCTTTAGATGGGCATTACTGGTGCTGATGGACTAAATGTAAAAATAAACTACTTTTTACATGGTTAATTATTGATTATAATTTCACTAACGACTATTAGACTGTATTAATGAAGTAAAATACTATTGATCTTTAGTATTCAATCATCATTAAATTATTATTAGCGATAATTGTATATCAATCTTTCGTTTTTATACTATAAAAACCAATAATTTTCTCTAAAGCATTGAAAAAGTAAGTCATTAAACAAACTAAAATGAGTTGAAAGTGAAATTAACTACTTCAAGATAGAAAATAGTTCACCAATTATTCATAAATCTCAAGCTGTTCTTAACAGACATTGAATAATGGTACCATTATGTCAGAAATAGGCATCTATCAGTTAAAAATCCGAAAACTATAGCGTAATATTTCTGAAGGGATTGTTATGGTTAAATCAATTTTCCTACAAATATAACACGAAAAAAATTAAGATCGTGATAAAACAAAGCAAAGACACATGACTGGTTGAACTTTTTATGTTTGTACTATAATTTTTATACTTAATACATGTCCAAAGATCTTTAGATGGGCATTAACGACTAAATGAGGAAATTAACTACTATTTACATGTTTAATTCTTGATTTTAATTAATAACGACTATAAGACAGTGTTGATGAAGTAAAAAAATTTTAATCTTTAGTTTTAAATTGTCATTAAATTATAACTGGATATAATTGTATATCAATTTTTCGTTATTATATCACGACAACCAATAATTTTCTCTAACGGATTGAAAATGTAAGTCATTTAACAAACTAAAACGAGCTGAAGTGAAATCAACTACTTCAAGACAGAAAATAGTTCACAAATTATTCATAAATCTCAAGCTGTTCTTAACAGACATTGAATAATGATACCATTATATCAGAAATAGGCAAACTATCAGTTATAAATCCGAAAACTATAACGTAATATTTCTGAAGGAATTCTTACAGTTAAATCAATTTTCCTACAAATATAACACGAAAAAAGTTAAGATCGTGATAAAACAAAGCGAAGACTCATGACTGCTTGAAAGGTGAGAAAAAGCGAGATGGTTTCGGGATATATCCGGGTGATGAATGAACATTGAAAAGCAAATCATTCCTGGGCCGTATGTCGTTGCGTTTTTAACACAATGAAATCAAGGTGGACAACTTTTCCAAAATGAGTGGCGCATTTCCATAGTTGAATAATATTGGTTCGTACTTGACGTAATTCAGTGGAGGAAAAAGTATGAACCTCGTTATAGATTTGCAAACTGATTTTAAGAATTTAGGCCAACGACGGATAGTTTACAATAAATGAATTTATTAATATAATAGCAAGACAATTAACACAGTTTTGGATTCAACAAAAATTTGTATGCTTTTTTAATTTAATTTTTTTTTTGGCCAATAATGATAATAATAATTAAATTATTTTTTTATTTTACTATGTTTATTTTATTCACATTTTTAATTTTTTTTAATGTAGTCCAAATATAGAAAACTGTAGAAATAACTTCAAAAAATTGTACTTCCAAATAAAAATATAATATGGATAATGTGCAAATATATACTTATACATACGTATATATATATATATATATATATATATATATATATATATATATATATATATATATATATATATATGCTATATATATACGTATGTATAAGTATATATTTGCACATTATCCATATTATATTTTTATTCGGAAGTACAATTTTTTGAAGTTATTTCTACAGTTTTCTATATTTGGACTACATTAAAAAAAATTAAAAATGTAAATAAAATAAACATAGTAAAATAAAAAAATAATTTAATTATTATTATCATTATTGGCCAAAAAAAAAATTAAATTAAAAAAGCATACAAATTTTTGTTGAATCCAAAACTGTGTTAATTGTCTTGCTATTATATTAATAAATTCATTTATTGTAAACTATCCGTCGTTGGCCTAAATTTTTAAAATCAGTTTGCAAATCTATAACGAGGTTCATACTTTTTCCTCCACTGAATTACGTCAAGTACGAACCAATATTATTCAACTATGGAAATGCGCCACTCATTTTGGAAAAGTTGTCCACCTTGATTTCATTGTGTTAAAAACGCAACGACATACGGCCCAGGAATGATTTGCTTTTCAATGTTCATTCATGACCCGGATATATCCGGAAACCATCTCGCGTTTTCTCACCTTTCAAGCAGTCATGAGTCTTCGCTTTGTTTTATCACGATCTTAACTTTTTTGGTGTTATATTTGTAGGAAAATTGATTTAACTGTAACAATTCCTTCAGAAATATTACGTTATAGTTTTCGGATTTATAACTGATAGTTTGCCTATTTCTGATATAATGGTATCATTATTCAATGTCTGTTAAGATCAGCTTGAGATTTATGAATAATTTGTGAACTATTTTCTGTCTTGAAGTAGTTGATTTTACTTTCAATCCGTTAGAGAAAATTATTGGTTGTCGTGATATAATACACGTGATATAACGAAAAATTGATGTACAATTATATCCAGTTATAGTTTAATGACAATTTAAAACTAAAGATTAAAAATTTTTTACTTCATCAACACTGTCTAATAGTCGTTATTAATTCAAATCAATAATTAAACATGTAAAAAGTAGTTAATTTCCTCATTTAGTCGTTAATGCCCATCTAAAGATCTTTGGACATGTATTAAGTATAAAAATTATAGTACAAACATACAAAGTTCAACCAGTCATGTGTCTTTGCTTTGTTTTATCACGATCTTAATTTTTTTCGTGTTATATTTGTAGGAAAATTGATTTAACCATAACAATCCCTTCAGAAATATTACGTTATAGTTTTCGGATTTTTAACTGATAGTTTGCCTATTTCTGACATAATGGTACCATTATTCAATGTCTGTTAAGAACAGCTTGAGATTTATGAATAATTGGTGAATTATTTTCTATCTTGAAGTAGTTAATTTCACTTTCAAGTCATTTTAGTTTGTTAAATAACTTACTTTTTCAATGCTTTAGAGAAAATTATTGGTTTTTATAGTATAAAAACGAAAGATTGATATACAATTATCGCTAATAATAATTTAATGATGATTGTATACTAAAGATCAAAAGAGTTTTACTTCATTAATACAGTCTAATAGTCGTTAGTGAAATTATAATCAATAATTAACCATGTAAAAAGTAGTTTATTTTTACATTTAGTCCATCAGCACCAGTAATGCCCATCTAAAGATCTTTGGATATGTATTAAGTATAAAAATTATCGCACAAACATAACAAGTTCAACCAGTCATTAGACTTTACGTTATTTTATCGCGAGCTTAACTTTTTTGGCGCTATATTAGTCGGAAAAATGATTTAACTGTAACAATTCCTTCAGAAATAACTGTTAAAAACAACTAGAGATTTATAAATAATTTGTGAACTATTTTCTGTCTTGAAGTAGTTGATTTCACTGTCAACTCGTTTTAGTTTGTTAAATGACTTACTTTTTCAATGCGCTGGAGAAAATTATTGGTTGTCGTGATATAAAAACGAAAAATTGATATACAATTATCTTATCTATATTGATATACTTTTCTTTGATTCTGGGCAGAAAACTCTTCGAAGATCTCCAAAAGAGCATGGTTGATCAAGATCATTAAAAACGGTTTGAAAAATATGATACATAGTCCACTATTTATGATCTAGAAGATTTAGTGAACAACGTTAGAAGTCCTGCAGCACCAACGACACCGTATTGATTAAAAAGTTAACACTCTCCTTGAGTATCGACTACGAACTGATGATGATGATGATGTTAAATAAAGGGGACAAGACGTACATCATATTTGATATTAAATAAAAAAATGTTTCATGCTTGTTATAGCATTAAAATTGTCAGATATATTTTTTTAAACGGCGATTATGAATATACTCTGCAAAAAATAATAACATGCAGTGGACAGAAAAAAGTGTCGTTTAGTGTTCTTTTATGTTGTTGACCATCAGTAGCATATTGAGATGATAATATCCCCGAACTTCGACTATGTATTAAATAACAATATTAAGAAATCCTCTGCCTGTTTAATATATTATATGACCAATTACGACATATGACAGTTGGAATTTCTTGAAAACCTAATTATAATAATAATAATAAAAACACATGGCCTTTAAACTTCACTACTTGGATAAAAGAATATTTTTTTAAAGCTCGGTGTATTTCATTCAAACGAATAAATCATGTTTACAATGCATACAATGTATACATCATGTATACAATCAGTGCAAATATATACTTATACATATATATATATATATATATATATATATACGTATATATATAGCATATATATATACGTATATATATATATATATATATATATATATATATATATATATATATATATATATATGTATACATATATATATATATATATATATATATATATATATATATATATATATGTATACATATATATATATATATATATATATATATATATATATATATATATATATATATATATTCCAAAATATAATATATATTCAAGTGATCTTGACAAATAAATGACATAGTGAGTGTGTCAATGCGGAATTTTCCAAATTTGTTAATTATAAAATATTTAGTATAAAAATAGAAAATACCTAAAATATTTTTTATTATTTTTTTAAATAGTACATTGAAATCTTGGTACTTCAAAAATTTATTATATAGTCTTATTTTTAAGGCCATAACATTATTTTTAGGAAATGTCTAAAATTAAATTTAAGATGAACTTAATACAAAACTGTAATAGTATTGTAATATAACAGGTCAACTGAAAAGTCCCCAGCCTACTATAGTAAAACACATTTTTTTAGCAAAATTAGTATTTTTTATTCAACATAATTCCCGTCAAGGGTGATACACTGATTATAGCGACCCTCCAAATTTTCGATACCATTTTTCTACTACGATTTATCCTTTGCTTCAAAATAGGCCTCAGTTTCGGCGATCACCTCTTCATTCGACGAAAATTTCTTCCCATCGAGTATTCTTTTGAGATCTGAGAGCAGGAAATAGTCGCTGGCAGCCAGATTTGGAGAATACGATGGATGAGAAAGCAATTCGAAGCCCAATTCATGGATTTTTGCCATCGTTTTCACTGGCTTGTGACATTGTGCATTGTCTTGATGAAGCAGCACTTCTTTTTCTTCAATACGACCGTTTTTCGGCGATTTTGTCCTTCAATCGGTCTAATAACGCTATGTAGTAGTCGCCGTTGATGACCCTTCCTTTCACATTCCATGCACATCCCAAAATACAGACGCCATAATCTTGCCAGCCCACTTTTGCAGTCCACAAATGTCTGTCGATTAGACTTTGGAGTGAAATGATGGAGCCATGTTTGATCCATTGTCACAAATCGAGGCAAAAACTCGGGTTTATTATGCTTAATCATTTTCAAACACTGCTCCGAATCCTCAACTCGTCGTCATACTTTGCACAGAGCTTTCTCATACCCAAATATTCGTGAATGATATGATATACACGTTCAGTTGATATCTTTAGAGTGTCTGCCATTTAATTCAATCTAAATTTAAGGTCATTCAAAATCATTTTGTGGATTTTTCTAATGTTTTCGTCGGTAACAACCTCTTTTGGGCGTCCACTACGTTCACCGTCTTCGGTGCTCACTTCACCACGTCTAAACTTAGCATACCAATCCTTGATGGATGATTTTCCTAAGGCAGTGCCCGGAAACTCGGCATCAAGTCAAGTTTTTGCTTCAGCTGTATTTTTTCCCTTCAAAAAGCAATATTTTATCAACACGCGAAATTCATTTTTATGAATTTTTTTCACAATAACAAAACTTGCTTCACTCAAAATGCTATAATTCACAAACTAATTATCCAAAATATGCATCTTTTGAGGGTTTGAGCTAACAAAAAATATATGTATTAATTCTAGTAGCGCCATCTATGTGTCAGGACGAGGACTTCTCAACTGACCTGTTATGATTCACCTTACATAACAAAATAGTACATTACTGTTTTATTGAATTTTTGGACAATAACTGGACAACAACAATGTTCCGTAGATGAAATATAGGGTTTATTGTCTTATTTTGATTCAAGATCAAAAGTTAATGAAACAATTTCATAACATAATTGAGTTCAGTGTCATGATCAATCCGATTGCTTACAAATATTTCAATAGAGATGTTAATCAAATTTGTTAAACTATAAGTGAAATAAAAAATATTTAACAATGTTAAGTAGCCTGACGGCATAACATACCCTACCTTATAAGTAGCAGATGGTTGAGCTTTTCTTAGCTCAGAAATGTAGCCAAAAACTATTTCATGTATAATCTTGACTTGGCAGGAAAAATAATCTAGAAATTGACACAGTTAATAATTTGTATAATAAATAACGTAAATCATAAACTTGCAGTTTCACTCACAAAAAATTGCTGATGATACTGCAATACGTGCTATTGGGGCCATAGCGAAGAAGTAACCATAAAACTGTAATGCTGTATACAGATCGGGCCAACGAAAGACAACGACTGGGTTTGTTGGGATATTTTTAGTTCTGTTTGGACGGTTTAACGACGGTCAACGAAGGTTTGTTGGCAATCGCTTGCAATCCGTAGAGTGTCGGTAACATTAAAAGATATGAATGGAATCGACGAATGCGATGTGGAAGATTGATATATACACTATAATCGTAATTCACGCCCAATGAACGTTTTCTCCTAACAACAAATGCGATATGTACGTTTCACCGAAGGCCACTGATTGTTCGGTATCCAACGCCAAATCTCATTCGTTGGCCCGGTCTGTACGCAGCATAAGACGCGAGTAATAAAATAAATATGTGGAAAATAAAGGTCAACGAGAGTAAATCAGTACATATTGATTTCTGTTGCATCTTGAGATGAATCATGAACAAATATCGTTGGAAAGAGAATATAAAAAAAAAGAAAAAAAATTGGAATAAAAATTCAAAAACCTATAGGTTATCTGATAGATGTTAATCATTAATAACACGTTAATAGTTATATAATAGTTATATGTATAGCTACTTCCGAAACCTAGGGATTCCAACTGTTATAGAAAAAAATAAGAGATTCCCAACATTACATGAGGAAAGACTTCACTCCCATGTAAACTCCAAAGTGCTTCAACCCTTGAACAACACTGATCTAAGACGCAGACCCAAGAAAGCCAAACCGTGTGATCTTGTGTAGTTGTACAGTGAAGTGTACTAAATGGCAAAACACTGAAAAGAGCTACTAATCTTTATTTTATTTTATTAAAGACTAAGTAAGGACCAATGGGTCTTCAAATATAAGTACCTGGTTTTGAGTCACCAACGATTAGTAATAATATATTAACAAATTTTAAAAAAATGTGTACTAAGGTATCGAATAGCTGAGGTCAGGAGGGGAGGCAAAATTTTAAAAGCCAGCAGTTGGCTGGAAATGTCTGCACTTGTCATTGAATACGACTATAATGAAATTTTACCCTAAAAACCGTAAAGCCCAACTTAATTACATTAATTTGGATAAACAATGATCATAATCATTATATAATAATTTCTTCTATTAGTTATATAGCTGGACTAGTCACCGTCAAGACAGTTTCTATCAATTATCGACCTTTAAAATGGAGAATCCGAACCTATTAAGTAATCAGTGATCGGACTGCGCTCGACTTTCTTCACTCACAACACGAGAATCCTCGTGATCAACGGAAAGGGTTGTTTCTCAGCATTAAACTTGTATTATGAGCGGCGAACGAAAGCGAAAGCAGTGAAAGTGAACCAAGAAAGTGGTTTTTCGAATAAATAAAAAAGAACAGGGTCTGGAGCTCCGATAGTTCCACTCATCATCGCCATTTTTTCCCCGTCTCTCTTTCTCGCCCGTGTCAGATTAGCGAGAGAAAGTCAATTTTAAGAATTTAGATCGGAGTCGCCTTACAAACCGGCCGATATCGACGCAATGCCATTTACGGCCGCAGCGATCGCTATTCTAAACTGGAGGAAAAAATGGCTGCTTCTAATTGCGACATTCACATCTGTTTGAAATGATGAGCAATGTTTGCTTTCTATACTGTTTATTGTTCCGTGGTAAAGAACAATGAAATTAATGTTATAAAGGCTTTCAACAAGTCTGATATTGAAATTGGTATTATTTGCACTCTTATTACATATATAATATCTTATGTATCTTATCAACGATAACTTTTCGTGAAAATGAGAAGTATAAACAACTGTTAATCAGCTTCAGCTCTTTAACCGACTTCGAAAAAAGAGGACGCTATGTTCGGCTGTATATATATATATATATATATATATATATATATATATATATATATATATATATATATATATATATATATGTATGTGTATAGTCTATATATATATATATATATATATATATATATATATATATAAAACTTACTAACTACTCTTAACTAAAAACTAAATCATCTTAATAATCTTATATTTTTTAATAGCCAAGAAAATAAATTGTTGAATATTAAAGAAGAGTTTTCCTATCAGAAAATTTATTTTTAGAAATATTTAGTTAGTTTAATTTTTTAGTTTAGTTTAATTTTTTTACGAAATTTAACTGCTACTGTAAAAACTTCTTTAAATCTTCTCGAATCGACTTAATTACTGGAATATTTCGAATCTAAATTTTGTTCTCAAGATTTTAGAAAAGAAGTTTTAAGAGTCAAAAAACTTGAACAAAAATCGAGAGAGTTAGATTGAAACCAAAAAGTCAATTAAAAAAAATCTATTATTACTATAAAAACAGCCAAAAGTATTCTACTATTTATCATTCACAATTTTCATCTTTTTAACCCCATTACATTAACTATCTTGAAAAATAGCGTTCCAAAATAATGCTATATTAATATACAATATAATGTTATTTACAAATAAACTACCAAAAAATCATAAAATTATATATATATATATATATATATATATATATATATATATATATATATATAAATATATATATATTTATATACAGATATATATTATTAAACTATAAAAGATATTACTAAACAGCCGATAGTCAATTTCAGTCGAAAGATCCCAAAGCTAATTATAATATTAACAAAAATTAAACAACTTTTTTCTAATTATGAAATGATTTTATGAAAAGTTGAGAGAAAAATATTAAAATGATATTATATAAAATAAAATTAGTGGAGAAAACCTATCCTATCATATCAGTTAATAAAGGATTAATTGAAGCATAGTGACTATGTACAAAGCATAATTTTATTAAAGGGGCAATCCAGTTTAATGGCATGAATTTTCAAGAAAGAGAATTCTTAATCTAGAGAGGCGATGATATCGCACGAAGTAAAAAAAACCAAACAAAATTGTTTCGCCAAATGATTACTTGAAAAAACAGATTTTTGTTTACATTTCCAATTTGTTTTTAAATAGTAAATATTATACCGGACATCATGTTAGCCATGTGTAGAGAAATAGTTTCGGTAAAAACGCGTTTCTTTTTTATATGCCTCGTCACTAAAACAGCCATATCTCGAAAAATAATTAAAATTTTGAAAAGTCCTCTTTAGGACAATGCTTAAAAGGTTTAGCTTTGAAAATATGACAAAAATATCTAGAGTAGAATATGCCCTTAAAACAACGTTTGGAGTAAAATTAAGAATGCCGTAAGGAACTTGAGACAAACTTAATTAACAACCATTGCAATTACGACAAAATAAATGTCTTTCGAGATCTTGCAGAATGACTTCGTGTATGTGGCGAAATCTGAACTAGTTATCCGCAAAAAGGTCGTTTTAAGCGCTACTGCAGAGATCAAGGCACACGCGATGCAGTTTGGTTAGATTCTTGTCTATTTCTCGTTTATCCTTCGAAAATGAAACATTATTAATTTATACTGACAGTTTTTAATGATTCGCTCATGATAAACCAATTACCGAAAATAATTAATTATTTACTCCTGTTAAAAAAAGAATGTTGAAATATAAGCATACTTTTCTAAGAACACTTAATAACTTTTAACAAATACCTTCATTTTAAACACAAACAATGCAAACTGTAAAGATGGTATTGTAACTCAACAGTTGAATACAACAGTGAAGAGAGTTACAGAAACGTCTAATGCGATATATAATACGTTTCATAACAAATCCACTGAAAATTTCTCAAAACTGGTCATAATATATAACTTACAAAATATGTGGGACTTCTTTCTAAACATCTTTTTAAATAACTTAACAGGTCAATTGAAAAGTTCCAGGCCTACCATAGTAAAACACAATTTTTTGGCAAAACTAGTTCTTTTTATTCAACATAATCCCCTTCAAGGATGATACACTGATTATAACGACCCTCGGACTTTTCGATACCATTTCTCTAGTACGATTTGTCCTTTGCTTCAAAATAGGCCTCAGTTTCTTCGATCACCTCTTCATTCAACGAAAATTTCTACCCAGCGAGCATTCTTTTGAGAACTGAGAACAGAAAATAGTCGCTGGGGTCCAAATCTGGAGAATACGGTGGATCAGGAAGGAACTTTTGCCATCGTTTTCACTGACTTGCGACAGTGTGCATTGTCTTGATGAAACAGCACTTTCTTTTTCGTCCTTCAAACGGTCCAATGGCGCTATGTAATAGTCGCTGTTAATGATACTTCCTTTTTCAAAGTAGTGAATGAAAATTATTCCGTGGGCATTCCAAAATACAGGCAGCACTTTATCTTTCTTCAAAGGCGACCGTTTTTCGGCGATTTCGTCCTTCAAACGATCCAATAACGTTTTGTAATAGTCGCTGTTGATGGTCTTTCCTTTTTCAAGGTAGTTATGAAAATTTTTCCATGCACATCCCAAAATACAGACGTAACCTTGCAAGCAGACTGTTGCGTTTTCCCACGCTTTGAAGCGGGATCATCGTGTGCAGTCAGTCCACTCGGATGACTATCGATTGGACTTCAGAGTGAACCATGTTTCATCCATTGTTACATATCGACGCAAACACTCAGGTTTATTACGTTTGATCATCTTCAAACACTGCTCCGACTCATTAACTCGTCGTTGTTTTTGGTCAAAAGTGAGCTCGCGCGGCATCCACTTTCCACAAAGCCTTCCCATGTCCAAATATTCGTGAATGATATGATGGACATGTTCAATTGATATCGAGTATCTGCTATTGAGTGTCTGCTATTTTATTCAGTTTCAATATACGGTTATACAAAATCATTTTGTGGATTTTTTAAATGTTTTCGTCGGTAATAATCTCTTTTGGGCGTCCACTGCATTCACCGTCTTCGGTGCTCATTTCATCACGTCTAAACTTAGCATACCAAGCCTTTATGGTTGGTTTTCCAGAGGCAGTGTCCGGAAACTCAGCATTAAGTTTTTGCTTCAACTGTATTTTTTCCGTTCAAAAAGCAATATTTTATCAACACGCGAAATTCCTTTTTATCCATTTTTTTCACAATAACAAAAGTTGCTTCACTCAAAATGCTATAATTCACAAACTAATGATCCTACAGCTGTCCTACATGCACCTTTTGAGGCTTAGGGCTAACTAAAAACATATGGAATTAATTTAGTAGTGTCAGGCCGGGGACTTTTCAATTGAAATATTATATGAGCGATATTGTCAACACAATCTTATTCTAACATAACAGAAACTATTATAATTTAAATATTTTACCACTATTTAAATTAACAGTTTTAAATTATCAATTGCACTGTATAAACCTGATTCTTTAAGAAACGACAAAATGAATAAAAAAATTATGCGTGAATATCCATGACACCTTCATCCCAGTTTGCTTATATTGATGATCTTCTAAATTGTAATATATCTTAAACTTTAGATTTTAGATTAATTTATTACGCAAAACGATATTTGTCAGTTTTGACCCCGTTCCGTAGGGGGCTGCCTCCCCCCTTAATTTATATTTATTATATAATAATCTAATGGAAATAAAAGGCAAGTTTGGTTTTTTAAAACAATTTTAGGAATCTATATACCTCCAAAGGAACTAGTAATTTTTATTTCTTTAAAAATAATTAACATTGGTTTATTTTAAAGATTTTCTGTGGACAAATTGTTCATGTGGACGCATCTTGTATTGATGCACAGTAAAAATCATAAGGAATAGCCTTGAGGAACGTCAATTTTCATGTCTAAAGAATGTCATACAAACCAAGATGCAAAATGATCGTTGTTTCGCCGTGTTGATCGTGTTGATGAATGTTTCAACGTCCTTTGGGGCGCCAAACATTAGCTAAGTTTCACACCGTAATGGGCATGGTGGAGGAAAGATATCTTCGACCCTCCGCCCACTCCACAAATCGTCTTACGTGATAAAAGAAGTGTCTACGTCATACGTTCTTCTACAAAGAAGAAGTCTTACGTCATCCGATATCCTCTTTTTGAAAAGTCGAAAGTCGATTACTAGAAATGAAGTTTCCATTAATTTTATTTGTAACTTTCAGGATATTCTTCCATAAAGTACTATATATCTGGAAGTACCTACCAAACTTCTAAAATAATGGTTGCGTTCAGTGTTCTGCTTATTTTCTTGGATTTAAATGCTTTTAATATTTAATATTTCATTTTTAACATCACTTTGTTTCATTCTTAATAACATTCCCTATGTTGCAAACTGTCATATATTCAATAACACAGATAATTATCAATAATATTATAACATTAACACATATTTCTCTGAATGTACGGACAAATTTTCTCGAGATTGAATAATACTTGAAATGCATTTTCTCATTTTAACGCAGACATGTTTGAAATGTTTCAAACATACGTAGGATCGTTGTCAATATGAGACGGACTCGTCGTTGCGCAAGAATTAATTTGCATTAACATAGTTGGTAGTTAGAGCTAATCCGGCCAAAATCAGGTTAAAGCAACCGTAGATATAATTGAATGATTTATTTTATTGACATAATATTACTAGTTACGTTCAGAAGCAAAGAAACGTAAGTATTATTACGGCATTATTACATCACGTGTATATATACATTAATTCAAAGCACAGTTAGTTAATAAAATATTTTGTTGTGTTACATATTACATATTATTCGGAATTATTAAGAATGGGTAAGTTGATTTCTTTCTTGATATAATTTAGAAACATTAAGAAAGGTTATATCACATGGGCTGAAATGTCCCGGACGTAACAAAGAAAACGCGGCTTTTCATATTCAAAATTGGCTTTATTCATTAACGTACTCTCCATCTACAGCGACACAATCATTCCAGCGCCGCTCTAACATTTCAATACCACTTTTTCAGAACGATTTATCTTTTGCCTCAAAATAGGCTTGTCACCAGTTGCTGTCCACTCAGATGATGATCGTTTTGATTCTGAAGTGAAGTGACGGGTCCATGTTTCATCTATCGATGCAAAAACTGTGGTTTATTACGTTTAAACTTGGCCAAACACTGCTCAGAATCATCAACACGTTCTTGATTTTGGTCAACAGTGAGCAAACGCGGCACCCACTTTGCAATATCCATCATGCATGCATAAAACCAACACGTTCCTTTCATATTTTTACGATGTTTTGTAACTCATGGAACTTCACTTTTTGATCATCCAACATGATTTTGTGTTTTTTTTATGTTTTCTGGTATCCTGGTGTTCTGGTGACCTCATTCGGACTTCCACTGCGTTCTACACCATCGGTGTCTCTACAAACACATTTGAAGTCAGCAAACCAACATTTTATTGTTGTTTCTAAAGGAGCGGAGTCCCTATAATATTTTTCAAACCATTGCTTCGTTTGAACGGTATTTTCCCGTGAAGAAGCAATGTATAATTTAAACACGAAATTGGTTTTGATCCATTGTTTTGAAAATAACAAAAATATTGCCACTCTTAGCGCAATAAGTCACAAACTTATGAGTAGAATACAATGAAATTTTAACAGCTTTCTTTTGTAGGTTAGTACTAACTTAAAAAGAGACGAATGTAATAAAACTAGCACCATCTATATGTTAGTTCCGGGTCTTTTCAGGCCATGACCTTCTGAAGTTTTAAGGAAAATTGAATTAAAGGATTTTCATAAATATCTCTTGAAGCCATCTTTACGGTATTATTAAGACAGTTTACACAGGAAAAAGTCGAATTAAATTATCATTTATGGAACGTTATACAGAGAAATACGTAACGAAAAAATATTTTAAAAAAAAAATAACACACCAGTTTAGGTTTGTTAAGAAATATTTAACAATTGATCAACAATTAAGCGAGCTATAGTCATCGAAAAAGCCTATGATGATAAAGAAAGTATGCTATGTTCTTATATGTAGCATATAATACAGTCCTTGATAAGGTTTGGCACGACGGTCTCGATCATAATCTACCGAAAAGGTTACTGAAGCAACACACTGAACTATTAAAATCTTACATCATAGCAAGAATGTTTCCATATGCACTGATTTGTTATAATTAAAAAACCACACAAACACCAATAACAATAAACGATATTATCATTCCCTATAGCAACAATGCTATGTATGACGAAATTAATCTTGAGGTAAAACCTTTGCTGGAAGAAACATGTTAAAAAAGACAAAACGAAGCAATGCAAGGCCAATATAATACCAGTTTTCCAGAAAAAAATTTAAGAAGCACAACGAGTGCACCCCGATAATAGAGAACTGATTATTTACACTGAGACCTTCAGATACAAACTGTCACTCAGGAAATCAAGAACATCGTCAGGGAGCATGAGGAGTGACTCCATTCTCATATTAATATCGACATATTGCACTGGGATAATACCAGAACAGGAAACAAGTTTCAAAGAATCAGATCATGTGATCTTATGTAATGTAGTGTAGTGAGTGTGAGGTGAGGTGCTTTTAATAGAAAACCAGCAGTGTTAATACATAAACATTGTTAGAGTAGAAACTAAATTAGCACCTCCTTATTAGATCCTCCTAGGCAACGATTAGTAATATGTATTCTGGATAGTTTGTACATTATCTGCTATCCTGTTTAAATGCTCCTTAATATAAAAATGTATTGGTGAATATACCTGATATAGATATATACCAATAATATAAAGAGAAGTTATTCAAACCAACGATATTAATACTACAATATTATTTTGAAAAATACCATTGTTATGTAAAACTGTAAAATAAAATAAAATAAACATTTTTTCGCCCGAATTATTGACAATTTAATGTTTAGTATGTAATGTTGTTTAAAAAATAAATAGTCTCAGTTAAACATGTTATAACGTTAATTCTATTGTGTTGTTTCTCTTGTTAAGGTCGTTTTTTTGTTACCATTCGTGAAACAGAGTGGAGACGCAAATATTCTAATCTATGATTAACATCAGATTTTTCGATTCTAAACATTCGAATGTGTAGTAACGATTTCTTTTATGTTGTTAGGTTCTCAATTCTTTTCTTAGTATCCCCGTGTCTGAACCCATTCCTAGGTCGAAGGTCACACATTACCAATTTCACTAAGCTGTTTTCTTTGGTTTAACTACCCACTTCATAGAATGAGTTTTATTTACAATTCAATTAGAATTTTTTGATTCAATTCAAATTAACGTTAGTTAGTATAGCCTACCCAAAGACAATATTACCATATATATGCAGTTTGGTATATCCACAATTTAAATACTGCTACAAATTAATTCAGATTTCTATTATAAACAACATATTCTTTGGAGAATACAAATATTAGTCACATCGATACCTTTGCATATTCTATTAAAGTCTCCGATTGGTAAAATATTTAGTAATTATAGTGAATTAACAATGTTTCAGAAATATTCCTTATGTTAAAGATAAAATCTCTATAACAGCAGAGTAATGTTTAAAAAGCTTAATATTTTATTTGTTTTATATATCTGCTAACTGTACCTGTTCACAAAGTAGTGAGGTTAAGTCGAGTTAAATGAACAAAATGCTTATGAATATAGAATATGTTTATTGTTACATTGCATATGAAGATATATATAACACCTTCACTATCACTTACGCTGTATGTTAAAATATTTATATATATGTGGTATTTTGTGTTGTAGCTTTTTTTATCGTAAAGAAACGTATTTTGAAGTCATAAACAGTTTTATGAGAGTAGTAATTCCAAAACTTGCATTACGTTAATCACCAATAAAGATTTTATAATTATATTTTAACAAACTGTAAAAATGTTTATCTGTTGATTTCCTTGAGCCTGTAGTTTTTATGTTCCATAAAGGCACTCTGTTATTAAGTGCTTGAATGTATTTTGGTCACCGATGTCTATTGGTGAAAATGCGAAGTATAAATGTATAAAACTTAATCTAACTATTAAATTGGTTTTTAGCATTTAACAAGATATCTGCTTCTCAAGCTCGTCAATCTCCTGATGCTGTTCCGTCAGATCTCATTTTTCGCCAATAACAATTAACTGCAAGAATTTTTGGACGAAAACACATCTTAAACAATTTCATGTAGCTCAGCAATAGCAATTGATAAACTGATTCTAGACATTTACAAAAGATGAGAAAGGTAAAAAAACATTAATACCACACGAATTAACTGAAAATGTCATTTTAAACAGTTGCAACATCAATTCTTATTCAATTATTTACCATGCAAAAATAAGAAAAAATTTCTGTGGTGTGTGTAAAATATTGGCGATGTAAAATGGATCTACCCCAATAAATCATGGGTTAGTACAAGAAAACCATCAACAACGACACCGAAACTGAATATTCATGCCATAAGATACGTAACGGGCAATCAGCAAAGTTTAGTGTATTACGAGCTGCTAAAACTGAATCAAACTATTACTGCAGATGTCGTTCGATATCAGTCGAACAAATTTAATAACGTATTGTTGCCAAAACATTCGGCAACAGCGAGTAATTGACGCGAAGTTATCCTACTCTTGTATCGCTACCAAACCAAAATGATTTTTTCAACAAAGAATCGCCATGTTACTCGAAAGATGGTAAAAAATTGTAGAAAATTATAAAAATATCTTAATATGCCTCTCCAGAGTGAAAAAAAAAGATCAATGTATTATTTAAATAAAAAGCTGAGCATATTCAAAAATTCACTTTAGTAACACTTAGGCCGAAAGGCCAATGGCCTAACACATAGATGGCGCTAGTTTTACAGTATTAGCAGTAAATGTAACTGCTATTTTAGTTAGTACTCCAAAAGAAAGCTCTTAAAATTTCATGATATTCTACTCATAAGTTTGAGAGTTAGTGTGCTAAGAGTGACACTACTTTTGTTACTTCAAAATAATGGATCAAAAACAATTTCGTGTTTTAATTTTACATTGCTTCTTGATGGGAGCAAATACCGTTCAAGCGAAGCAATGGCTTGAAAAGTGTCACCGTTGAGGCAGAACGCAGTGGACATACAAATGACAGAAAACATCCACAAAAAATCCACAAAATCGTTTAGAATGATCGAAAATTAAAGATACGTGAGTTAGCTAACATCGTAAAGATATCAAAGAACGTGTTGGTTTTATAATTCATGAGCATTTGACTATGAGAAAGCTCTACTCAAAGTGGCTGCCGGGTTTGCTCACAGTTGACCAAAAACAAGAACGTGTTGATGATTCTGAGTAGTGTTTAGCTATATTTAGACGTAACAAGGCGGACTTTTTTGCGTCGATATGCGACAATGGATGAAACATGGACCCATCACTTCACTCCGAAATCAAAACGATCGTCATCTAAGTGGACAACAACCGGTGACAGACCTATACTGAGGCAAAAGATAGATAGTACTATAAAAGTGGTACTGAAGTGTTAAAGCGGCGCTTGAATGATTGTATAGCTCTTGATGAAGATCACGTCGATGAATAAAGCCAATTTTGAACAACAAAAACCGAATATTCGAATATTCTTTGTTACACCGAGGACTTTTCAGCCAATGTGCCAATTCTATATAATAATATAATAGATCTTTTACTTATACTTTATTATAAGAACTGCGAATTTTGAAGTGTTTATGTTTCCTCGACTTTTTAAAGTAGCTATAAATAATAATTTTAACGATTTTAAAGTCCACATTACTACAGTATAATACTTATTAAAACAAAAATTAATATTGCGCATCGTGTTACCTCTGTTAGCAATATAATAGTTAACATAATTACCGACCAAATAATACTCTTATCGATGCGGTGAAGTCACACCTGCATAGTCCTCGGATCTCCTTCTCGCCCAGCACTCGCATATTTTGTTTTGCACAAACATTCACAATTTCCGTGTAATAACCTTTCACGGACAATGATCTCGAGACGGAAGAATCGATTAGGAATTTTGAATTTACTCATTTTTAATGCTCGGTTTGTTGTCTTATAGTCGCTTCCTATTAAATCGTTAAAAAGTAAATAATTTAGTCTTAAATCGTTACGCAACAGGGAGCCGCGAACGTCACGCCCCCTGTTTGAGCATGTAATTGGTTAAAAATGTAAATTATAAAAAAATAATTGTTTAAAACTATTTTATTTTTGATATCTTGTAATTGTATTCATGTTATGACTCTGCAGAATACTTTCTTTTTAAACATATTTCGTTGTATTTCCTGTAATATTATATATGTACTGCAAAAGCAGCTTGAGTTTATAACAAAAGATTCCGCTGCCTCGGCATAGTCTGTGTATTTTTGGGCACTTGGACGACTTTTCTCTAGGAATATGTTGGTTTTGTTGTGATTATTGATGAGATTATTGATGGAAGTTGCTTTAATTTTGACCTCTCTAATTTTCTTCAGATAGGTCTGTTTAGATGATATGATATGCTCAATCATCATCTAGAAGTTTTGCAGACCATTCTATCCATTACTACGGTTGCATTTCCTTATCTGCTGAGATAACAACGGTATCTTTTTTTTTATGGTTTTTTCGCTGATATAATTGATTACATGGTAAACGTCGTCTAGACATTAAAAGTTCAACATTACAAATTAAAAAAAAACAAATATGGCATATATGATAGAAGTATCAGCAAACATATACGTTATGCTTATTTAAAAGTATTGAGAGAAATAAAATTACTTCAACAATAACTTCTTATAAAACAATTATTTTACTCACTTACTCTTTCGTTAGGCCCATAAAGTCTCAGCAATCTGGCATTATTAAAAACCAAAGCTACTGGACTCTACTACTAGTATTCTAATACTCAAATTACAGGTCATCAATAGGCCAGGCCAGAAATAGTAAAATCAAATCATATTTTTAGGCTTATTTTAAAAAAATTTGTTATTTTATTAATATACAAAATAAAACTAACCTTATAAATACCAGGTGCTACCCACTTTGTATCTTCTTATACTTATTCAAACATTTGTCATTATTTGAAAACATGGGTTATATATATATATATATATATATATATATATATATATATATATATATATATATATATATATATATATATATATATATATACATAGCACAAACATTACTGTTACATTATATTAACATAAACTGAATACTTTAGCACTTATTTTAGCAATTATTTACAAGCAATTTATTTACTACAAAAATAATATATATTTAAAGGAGCCATCATCCCAATTGAGCTACCAGTGGCTACAATATTTCTTTAATATTATCTGTTAAACTCTTTCAACCCAATGTAAAGCTTATTTATTGAATAATTGATATCAAGACCTCTTAGATGGTTTCTAATGTGTTTTTTGTATAGCTCTTAATGAAGATCACGTCAATGAATAAAGCCAATTTTGAACAACAAAAACCGAATATTCTTTGTTACACCAAAGACTTTTCAGCCAATGTGCCAATTTTATTTAATAATACAATAGATCTTTTACTTATACTTTATTATAAGAACTGCGAATTTTGACTAACTAAAATACTACAACATTTTTATTGAGTGTCATGCAGATCATCAATAGGTCAGACCAGAAATAATAAAATAAAATCATATTTTTATGCTTCTTTTGAAAAAAAAAGGTTATTTTATTAATATGCAATTTTTTCTTGACATTCTCATGCAAGCACGTTGGTTTCTGGCCTCATTACAGCTTAAAATAATACTAAACTCGAACAGTTTAAATGCATCGCACACCGTGAAGACTTGCATCATCAGGGACGTAATCCATAGATCGATTACATCAATTTAATAGAATTAAATAATTTCTAACTGAATTATTTCCGATAATTTAGTTGAAAAAATAATTTAAATCAATTAAAAGAAACATATGTACAAGAATAGAAAAATAGTTTTCTTACTAAAAAATTACAACACTCAAAAAATTTGTTAAATCAGCCGTAGTGCGAATATATTACTAATCCGTTTTTATTCAACTATATCGGAAAGTTTATAGTAAAAATGCTTTAATCATCACCATTAAACAAGGTACCAAATTTATCAAATTATTCGCACACAGAGATACATGTACATAAACTGCTAAATTATATATTATTGGTTATCTTAATGACAGTTGAAAATTAGTATTAGAACAGCAATTAAAATTGTTCATTGATCGAAATTGAAGTATTTTTATTGACACTCAGAAATGGTAAACAATAACAAATATATATTTACTACCATGCATCAGGAGGACCGTCCTGTCGCCTTTACCACTACGCCAACCAAGCCACCCAAATCGCACATTCTATAAAATATAACTTGACCCGCCGAACTATTATTATAGAATCTCAATGTTATTTTTATCATCATCAACTATATCCAAATATTTAATGGTATTCTACAAAAACAGCAACACTAATATTTATAACACCAATATCCAAGAGAAAACACAAGAAACATGACGAACATCAGCACGTCAATAAACACGATATGTCATCAAAAAAATTTAATTAATTATTTTTATCCCTCCTCTGAAATAAAATGATTTAAAATGTTATGGCTTATTAGTTATAATTTGGAGTAATAACTAACTATAGTTTATATGGGCTGGATCTTCCGCTTAACATAGGCTTCGAACTTCTTCTACATTTAGTCTAAGTGACGATTTACCAACATTCCCATTTCATCTCAGATCTCAGAGGCCATTCTCAGATCATCTGATTTTATCCAACATGGTTACTGGCGTAGAGAAGCGAAGGTTCTCTTTGTCGAATATTGTACTCTTATATATGAACAATTACAAGTACAAATATAAATTTACAACTAATCCCCAGCAGTATACAAACCCTCGTCTATCGCACCAGTCAGAGGACGCCCTGTCGCCTTGACCACTGCGTCTACCTAGCGGGTTAAGATGTTATAATTTCAATCTCTAACATATGATTATTAAAAAAATTATAGATTCAGTAAATTTCTTTTCAAAATACCGTTTACTTTCGTAGAGTAGAGAAGACTTAACAACATAGCATTGCAACACCTATTTATTATTATAAACAAAAAACCAAACTGAAACAAAATAATCAAATAATTTATTTAATTATATTCCAGTATTGACCGCTTTTTGTGGAATAAATAACACATTCCCATGTTTATGTACAGTTGTTGGCGTCAAATATGGCGAAATATTTTATTGTTATTTATTGCAAATAGCAATGTTTATTTTCTGCTATTTAGTTAGTTTTTTTGCTAGGGTATCTTCTGTGACTTAATTGAGAACGAATTAGCAAATATAGATAAGATGGTCCTTAAATCCAATAATTTTTTAATAAAAAACTAAATTTGATAGTTGAGTCAAGTCTAATTGACGTTAAATAATATAAGCAAGAAAAGTGTTAAATTTAAGAAAGTTAAGTAAATCTTTTTTTGTTTCGTTCTTACTAAGGCCCAAAATTCCTGTCTCACTTTTAACATTAAAATATGATAGATTTTACACAGTTCTGATTTCTGGGCACTAACCATAATAGAGCCATAAAAACTTATCATATCAAGCTGTTTTTCGAGTTATTGCATATGTAATCTCTTAAATGTCGTTTATTCCTACTATAAAGACTCTTAGTTAATTTTAATGAATATTTTTGCAAATTCATTAACCACTATTTTCACTAATTTCTACTTTTTACATATCAGAAAAATAATAAAATTTTTGAGATCAAGATTAAATCCTGTTGATAATGATTCATTTCCAAGGGAAATTTCTTCTTATTATATTTATATTAATTCTTATACAAAAATGTATCTTAAAGAGCAGTGCTTTTTCGTCAACTAACACATGGGCTGAAGTCCCGGGCGTAACAAAGAAAACACCTTTTTTTTGTTCAGAATTGGTTTTCTTCATCAACGTATTCATCAAGAACCATACAATCATTCCAGCGTAACTCTAACATTTTAATACCACTTTTGTAGAACGATTTATCTCTTGCCTGAAACTAGGCCCATCACCAGTTGCTGTTCACCCCAACACCAACACGTTCTTGTGATATCTTTACGATGTTAGCTAACTCAAGTAACTTCACTTTTCCATCATTGAAAACGATTTTGTGGATTTTTTAAATGTTTACTGGTGTTACCAACTCAATGGAACATTCAGTACGTTCTGTATCATCGGTGTCTCTACGACTACGTCAGCAAACCAACGTTTTATTCTTTCTGGTGATGCAAAGTCCTTATAACAGTATTCAAGTCATTGCTTAGCTTGAACGGTATTTTTCCCACCAAGAAGCAGTGTTAAATTAAAACACAAAATTGCTTTTGATCCATTGTTTTGAAAATAACAAAAGTATTGTCACTCTTACCACAATAACAAAACAAAGTTATGAGTTGAATATCATCAAAATTTAACAGCTTTCTTTTGGAGGTTGGTACTAAATGAAAAAGCGGCGAATGTAACAAAACTAGCGCCATCTACGTGTTAGACTCGGGATTTTTCACCCCATGTGTTATATTTTAATTACCTACCTTCTAAAAGTTTCATCCAATAATCAAACGTTTCTACTTAGTGACAAGTACCAACAGCAATCATTGATTTTCGGTAACATTCTTCTTTTATTTAAGCAAGAAAAGTAAAATTCTAATTCAACAGCTTCAAAACTGAGAAAGAATATATTGTTTACAATATATACAGACTATATAAATGTCTATCAAAATTGTACATATTATAAAATATAACCTGACCTAGAAATCTTTTCCTAGTAAAAGTAACCTATTATTATAGAATAACAAAGTTATTTCTTTAATAATATCTCAGATATATAATAATAATCAGATATATAATAATAAAAATAAGAGAGATGAAGAACCATGATTATCTTAATATTAAATTGTCAAAGTTAATTTAGATTAAATTTAAATTTAGATAAGATTAAAAGCTTCATTAAAGAAAATAACTTAGGTAATAGAAAATACATTATCAGATCCTAAATGGCGTTAAACTTTCACCATTTACTAGATAGCATAACTCTTTAAATTTCACTTCGAATATCTTACTTAATTTAAATTAAAGTATTTAACGATATCTATGTAAATTATCTAGGATAATAAGAAGAACATTACTAGTTCGACTGCATCAAACCAAAAACAGTGACATTTCATTTTCATAAACAATCAATGATTCTCGGGGCTATAATTTTCATAAATCCAAACTGAGGTGAAAACGTGAAAGTGTTGCTTCCAAGAGTTATTTGACCTGTCTTTGAAGCATCTCTTCAGAATCAAGCTTAATATACCGATAATACAACTTTTGTTGTCTTCACTCTATTTCTATTATCATCATGTAATGACTTGGGTATCTTGGTAGCATTCTAAAATATCCATGTCTCATCTAAGTACACAAATTGAAATAGTAAGTCTTCCGTGATTTTATTTAAGCTTTTAAAAATTGTATTTTTTTAAAAAACAATGTCTGGAAATTCCATTAGAAATCTTCGATGCCTCTCAGACTAACAGTTTCCTCTGAATCAATTGTATTAAACTATGTTTATATTGAAAAAACTAATCACTGTTTTTATACATTTCATGTATTTGACCTTTGATAGAGCTAACATTAAGTTGATCTTCATTCATCACCCGCTTCGTAGAAGGGTGGTTTCTTTTCGGTGAATCCAAGATTATAAATTTAATTTATTGAGATATATAAATCGCCTTGTTCATACCAATTCAGTGCAGCTATAACACGCTAAAATATTGTCAATAAAAACCGCAGTAAATTAATATTTAACATTAAAAATGTTTACCTCTCTAATGAATTATACTGGCAAGAGGGTGTCTCCATTATCTCGTTCCTGTTCGAAGTAACTGATTAGAGACGTAATTTGTTCTGCATGGCTTCGGCATTTTTAATCAGAGTAATAATAAGCAGCGATTTCAAATGTATCAAAGCAAGCAAAGCGTTAAAACCATTAACTGTAGTTAATGAAATTAATATTAGCCGGCTTGGCAGCGCAGTGGTAAACGCGATAGGATGGTCCTACTGTTGCGATCCCCGCGGGTTCGAATCCTGCTGCGGCATGGTCGTAAATTTATGTTTGTGATTGTCTAAAATTTATGATTGTCCTAGACAAGGGTGTAAAATCCGATAAGGAAAATGATTCCAGTCGTTCCAGTAACCAGGTTGGGTAAGACCGGATGTCTTCTGGGATGATTTCTAAAGTTGGCCACTCGCCAGTCGGTAGGGTTAATGCTGAGGATCGTGGTTCGGAACCCACGTTAAACTGTAGGTCCAGTTCAGATAAACCCATAGTTGGTATAAGGAGACTCTAAAATATATTTTTAAAAAATATTAATATTCTGAAGAATTTTGCATACGTTTGACAACTGGACGACTTCTACAGGCTGGTTCTGTTACATGTTAGAAATTATCAGACACGCATTGTGTATCTTTTTAAGTAGAATAAAATGAGAAGGAAAATATTCTCTGATCCTAAAATGAATTCACAAGTTGCAGCAAGCAATACATTAAACATCTTGATGACTACAGTTCACTGTTATTTTGAATATACTGTATACTATATAAGAATATACTATATACTATATAAGAATATATAGAGAAGACTCACAACTAATTTCTAGTAAATAGTTTCAGTAGAACTTGAGGTATCATATCAACCATCCCGAAAAAAGAAGTTTTGAGAAAAAGTCGCGTTTAAAGTTTAGAGTTTGTTAGGAGCTTGGTTAGACACAGCATCTCCGAAAATACCATTTAATGGCATAGCTTTGAAGAGTTAAGCTTAGAAAAAAAAATATTTTTTCTAATTTCTAGAGTATTTCTAGTTTAAAATAGTATGATTATCATCTTAGGAAGATTAATTAACAATTATTTTATCTCGAAAAGTTGAATCGCAGAATAACAATAAATAAAATTATATCGAACCAGCTGACCCGGCAGACTTCCTACTGCCTCAATCGATAAATAAAAGACCTAAATGAATGACAATATTATGGCTGTCAGATGGCATCCGATCCAATTCTATTTTGAACATGTTTAATAAATTGTTGTTCTGATAAAGAAACACTTGTAATTCTTGGATAATGGTTCTCTTCACCGTTGGATTATGAGTACAACGCTTATCAACTTACGCATCTGAATTGCCCATAAAATAAGTTTGTAAAAATTGATGATCTGCATCTGATAGTGGTAACAGCGTACTTTATTGTACATCAATAAATAACAAAGATATGAGGATATATAGTAAATAAGATAAAATGTTATGGTATACCTTGAAAGTGGGCTTGAAATTGTCCTGTATAATATGTGTAGCGCCAAATGATGTCATCTGGAAACAGTTGTTATATTTCTGAATGTTGGCCAAGAAGTGCTTAGTATCATTTCCAATCCCATAAACTAAAAAGCGTTAAGGATCTGGTGGTGAGACCAATTTTAAAAAATTTTAATTTGCCTCCAGCACAACATAATCCAGTAGATTTACCACTCTATTTTAACGCCTTGCAATATTTACAAATGATTGTCATTTCCCCAATTGTTATCGATTTTTCGGCACAATAATCTATTGCCGCACCATAGTGGAATGCAGCTCGTTCCAGGATCAGAGGAGCACTGTGTCTGCGGAATCGCTCAATTTCATTATGTCGTACTGGCTGTTGTTGTGTTTGATGTGCACGAACTTGTTGCATTCTAAGCCTATCTCCTTCATCATCACTCTCTAAAGAACGCAATTCTGACGTAGCAATACGACTATTTTCTTGATCTGTCTCTCTCTCTGGTCATCAGTGCGGTTAACACGTGAGGTAGCTTTTCGCACATTTGATTAACTGATCTAAGTCAGGTCGTTTTCTCCTCGGCATCGTAAATTGTAATTAAGTGAGAAAAGTTCTCGCGCATTTAGCAGTAAAGTGTCACTATCACAAAAAATCAACAACAAAAAAGCACATAATTTGAAATGTCACTATCACAAATGATCACCGAAGTTAAGAAAGTTCTCGGCCACGTAGTGGTAACCGTCATTCAAAAAGATAGAATGATGCATTCTTTGTCTGAGATATCGATCGACATAGAAGATGGATCGACACATTAGTTGGTTTTCAAATGTTAAATATTATGGTAGCGGTTAGAAATTTAATTTGTGACAAAACTTTATCAATCTATATAAAAATAATATGATAAAATTAAGTTTATTTTTTACCTCCTGAGAATAAGGATATAAAAATTTTAATTAGTTATTCATTTTAAACTATTCTTTCTATTTGATTTCTGAACGATGAGGGATACATCAAAGAAAGAACAAAATTGTTGTTTTTATTTAATTTCGAGCATTTTCTTATTTATTTACCTTTTAAACCTTCCCTGGACTTACACAAATAATTCAAGACCAAAATTGTCCAAATCGGTCCAGCCGATCTCGAGTTTTAGCGAGACTAACGAACAACGAGTCATGTTTATATATATATATATATATATATATATATATATATATATAGATATAGATATAGAAGATATTATTATATATAGTATATATATATAAATATATATATATATATATATAGATTAATAAAAGGAACAAACTCAAGGTAACGTAAGAACTATTATCATCGGCGTTCGAGATGATCACGCTTGATAATAAGCTGGAAACCTTTAGCGCGAGGCTATCGGGTTGGATGAACTTCAAAAGGGATAATCGGCGCTTGATTACTACTGCTCGGTCCGGGACAATCGTAAACATTAAAAGGCAATTAAAACGACAGTCCAACCAGGTGAAGGTAGACAATATCTGTGTCGTTGTACGATATATGATTTAACGGAGAGTTGCGTCATTATTCTCTATTCTTTGTTGCGTGCTGGGGTCGAGATCATCCATTACTGGTATCGGCATCCGGCCTTGGCGGGTCCATAATGTCAAGCATTTTTATGCCAGGCCGCGAGGGTGCGGTCCGAAAATCAGTCTAAAATGACGATGGGTGTGTGCGTCTTGTTTACTATATCATAATATCGGGACTGGTTCAATGTTTAGTCTTAACAGTAAATATTAATATCAAAATTAACCGACTGTAAATTAACTTTTAGTCACTACGATGGTAGATTGAATAGTACTACAATCATGTTTACAGAACAAAATAAATAGGATCGTTATTTATTTTAATCCGAGTTATAGTTAAATCTTTGGGGAATATAGCTCAGTGAATGGAGGTAGGACCAAATATGTTATAACTAGCGTTGGGAACTATCGACTGAAAACAATCGAAACAGTCGATAGTCAAAAAACTAGCGCCTGAAAATAGTAATTACTATTTTCAGTCAAATCCACAGTTCGACTGTTTTTTTTTTCAATTCGTGATGTCAGACGAAGATGTACGCACTCTTTCCTGTATAAATTATGAGAGAGGAAAGGACGGAGATAATTGCTTGGAGCAGTTAATTTTATATGTGTTTATATTTTCCAACAGTAGTATAAACGAGACGGAGATGTACATATTCCTTCACGTACTAACTTTAAAAATGAAAACGAAAAAAGTCATTGCTGAATACTATTAACATGCAATTAATAATTTCATTCTAAACGAGCTAGAATTACTTTTATATTTGAATGTTCTATGGATCTGTAAAAAGGAAAGGAATATTTCTTTGGAATGGAATAATACCTCACAAATGTTTGATAGTATTTTAATATGTTAATTGCTATTTTGGAATAATATACTATAATAAATATAGACAATACAATAGAAATTAAATAAAACCTAAAAACTAAAGATATACAATAACCATAAATTCTAAATAAAAATTAAACATATATCTAATCATAGAAAAAAAACTAATTCATGTCATAATTAAAAATGATCGCACAATAACTACTAGAGCATTTTTAAATAAAGTAACTGCTTTATTTATTATTGAACGGAAATATTTTTAACAAACATCGAGAGAGTAATCGGAATATTACCTATTATTGCCATAAAAACAGTTAAAAGTATTTTACTATTTATCATTCATAATTTTAATGTTCTTACCCTGTTACATTAATAATCTTGAAAAATATGATTCCAAAATGCTGCTATATTAATATACAATATATTGTTATTTACAAGTAAACTACCAAAAAAATCATAAAACTATATATAAATCTATATAAGCCCATGTTCGGCATATCTTTGTCAACGTCGCGGCTAGGATGACACAAGTCAGACGACACATTACATAGTAACAAAATCAGTCCGACCGAAAATAGCGACTGAAAACAGTTGACTGAAACAGTCACTGGTAAAAAGTAGTAAATTAGTCGAACTAAAAATAGCGGCTAAAACAGTTGATAGTAAAAAGTAGTCAATTACTAAACAGTCGATAGACGATTTCAGTCAATAGCTCTCAACACTAGTTATAACAATGTGATGATTTCGTGAAGTGACCGTTATTTTGTCAGTATAAAGATAAATTAAAATACCAAGACAAAAATTGAGCGGACGAGGCAGTATTAGAAACGCTTGTGCAGTCCATGGTAATCTGTCTGTACCCAATGATGTTCAGTGCACAAAACACAGAATATAGAAGGGAATCTCTCATGCATTAGTAGTGAAAAACTTCAGCTCTTTTGCATTAGAAAGCGCGACAGTGCCAATATGAAAAACAGGAAATTTTAAATATAACAATAACAACAATAGTAAAAATTAAAGTGTTTGTGTTTTATATATCAGAAATATTTTAAAAAATTTCATTAGAATAGTACTCTTACAATAATACTCTCGAGTAATATAATTTTAAAGGTAATATTATAGAATGTTCTATTTTTAATGACAATATGCTTACACATAATACGACAAAAAATTACACAAAAAAAATTAAGGTTTCAAATATGCAATTTTTTTAAAGATATATAAAGATTTATACAAAGTATAACTTACAATTAAGTAGTATAAATTACTAGTTTTAAATCTTTTCTTTGAGATATATCTATTGCAAGTATATAAATGTATTGTTATCCATATAAGTTGAAATAGATTTAGATATTGTAACAGACCAATTGAAAAGTCCCCGACATGACACATAGATGGCGCTACCAGAATTAAATCCATATGTTTATTAGTTAGCCCTAACCCTCAAAAGTTGTGTACATAAATTTGACAGCTGTCGGATCATTAGTTTGTAAATAATAGCATCTTGAGTGCAGCAATGTTTGTTATTGTGAAAAAATGGATAAAAAGGAATTTCACGTGTTGATAAAATATTGCTTTTTGAAGGGAAAAAATACAGTTGAAGAAAAAACTTGGCTTGATGCCAAATTTCCGGGCACTGCCCCAAGAAAATTAACCACCAAGGATCGGTATGCTAAGTTTAAACGTGGTGAAATGAACAACGAAGACGGTGAACGCAGCGGACGCCCAAAAGAGGTTGTTACCGATGAAAACATTTAAAAAATCCACAAAATGGTTTTGGACGACCGTAAATTGAAATTGAATGAAATAGCAGACACTCTAAAGATATCAACTGAACGTGTACATCGTATCATTCACGAATATTTGGGTATGGGAAAGCTCTGTGCAAAATGGGTGCCGCGTGAGCTCATTTTTGACCAAAAACAACGACGAGTTGATGATTCGGAGCAATGTTTGAAGATGATCATCATTTCACTCAGAACCGATAAACGATAAACTCGCCCCAAAGTGTGAGAAAACGCAACAGTCGGCTGACAAGGTTATGGCGTCTATATTTTGAGATGCGCATGAGATTTTCATTGATTACCTTGAAAAACAAAGGACTATCAACAGCGACTATTGCATAGCATTATTGGACTATTTGAAGGACAAAATCGCCAAAAAATGGCCACATTTCAGTCACAAGTCAGTGAAAACTATGGCAAAAATCCATGAATTGTCTTCGAATTGCTTCCTCATCCGCTGTATTCTCCAGATCTGGTCCCTAGCGACTATTTCCTGTTCTCAGATCTCAAAAGAATGCTCGCTGGGAAGAAATTTTCGCCGAATGAAGAGGTGATCGCCGAAACTGGGGCATATTTTGAAGGACAAATCGTACTACAAAAACGGTATCGAAAAGTTAGAGGGTCGCATGGTGGTATAATCAGTGTATCACCCTGGAAGGGAATTATGTTGAATAAAAAAAACTAATTTTGCCAAAAAAATGTGTTTTACTTTGGTAGGCCGAAGACTTTTCAATTGACCTGTTAATAAAGAATGTTTCTTTTTTGCTTTTTGCTATTTTTTTGGGAATGCTCAATGCAGCTGATTGTATTAAAACACGCAGGCATTTGTTCATATAAAAAATTACTAATGTTGATTGTAACAATATTCAAGACTTATGAGTTTACATAAAGGGAGATTATGGATTGAAAACTTTTTCATACAAAAACACTAATTAATGTATTTTAGCCGAACGATATATTATCTAGAATGAGCGCTCCTGTTTATTAGCCCAAAACAGCTATAGAGTGGGTTTTTCCAGTCTCAAACAATCTCAATCTTAAAAAGACTAGTATAAAACTAGTATAAAAATCTGTTAAAACATTTATAAAAATACCAGAGTTCCACCACTGCATCTTTTGCATTGCGGCAAAATGACAAAAGCGAATTATATACTTGAGGGATACCTAATTCCTCAAGCAATATCAAAAGATAAAATATTAAATTGGAAACATCACAACATGGAAGTAATGCAGCTAATAGGCAACGCGCAGGAAACCAGAGGATTGAAGCGAATCAAATCACCCAAACATGTATAATGTATCTGAACTAATGCATCGTTTTGAAATGATTGACCATATAAAGAAGGAAAACCGTTGACATAAATACTTTTAATATCTTGAAATTTACTCATTACAATCAAATTTTCCATAATTTTAGTAAAGAATTTTGATGAAGTGCGGTAATACATCCTATATATACCATATGGCTTCTCCAGTGGATATCGACTTGATATTGAGAGAGAGTTAACATTCATTATATAATTTGCGTTTGCTATTCTTCAGCGATGTCATGTAAAAGGACGTGCTTTACTATTACTTCTTTTTTGGTGTTGTCCGGTGGTCATTACCCACAGCAATGCGGAAGCGAAACAGACCCGACGCGGAATCTTACCACCACGACGACTGAGGACACCAAAAGGAAAATCGAACGGCTGACGAAACGGGTTGGAGAGCGATGACGCGCTGAAGACAGCCACATCACGTGCTGTTTTGACGATACGAAGCAGTCATGTGCCTCTGCATCACCTAACCTTGACTTATACCGGCCTACATACCAACGCGCTTCATCCGTCGCTTTTCGCTCGGCCAATTTCGATTTTAACGCCTCCATAAATCGTCCCGATTAGGGCGCAGTATCGATCTCGTGTCGAACACTTTCAGTTTTCGCAAAAGTAGGCTTAGTTCGCCCTCGGTAACCTTATCACTTCTTACAAGACTTATTTGATCTCTTTTTAGTGTTAGATATTTACTCAATAAATTACGCAGTTATTTTATTAAGTACTATAATAGAAAACTCAAGGAAAATTACAGCCCGTATAAGGAAAAATAGAAATAAAGAAACAATGATTGAAAATAAGGAATGTTTCAGGCACTGGGACCCGAGAGCTAGTCTGGGTGATTTGGCAAATATTCCAACCAAACTAGCAAAAGGAAAGCTGCTGCTCTATTGGGAATCGCACCAGCGACCTCCGCATGTGAGCTTAACGTTCTATTACACCACAGAAACAGTTGCCCACCATTTTTTACGACTTCTCGTATGATATGGTTAGTGCTTAAAAAGCAAACTGAATGGCTTTTACACTAAACTATTTCCGATATTTCGTCTCATCAGTTCAGCAATAACATTATACATAAATATCTGATTATTTTAGACAAAAAATATATGAAAACACTTTACGTCCCTATGAAATTTGAGGTTTTCCCTCGACTTTCTCCCCCTCCCCTCATCTGATCCTAACTTTGTTCCAATGAATCCACGTCGGAAGTGCACTCTTTCGAATAAAAAAAGAATTTTGAAAATCGATCCACAATCGACGGAGAAATTGGCGAACATACATTTAAAAAAATGCGATTGTCTGAAAATTGAATACTTTTTTATTATTATTTAATTATTACATTGTTACTAGTCGTTTCCGTCTCACTTACAATTTGTCTTTATGATAACTTAAATTTAGGTATATAACTAGGAGGACACATCGGTCCTATCTCAGTCTCTGGTGAAATAATGTTTATACATGACACTGCTGTATCTTTTATTATATGCACCTCACTACACAACACTATACAAGATGAGATGGTTTGATTCTTTTAAGGCTGTGTCTTGTTCTTGTGGTATCCAAAAGCTGCAATACTTCAATATTCTCATGAGAATAGAGTCTTTCCTCATGCATCCTTGCAATTATCTTGATTTCTTAACTGACTGTGGGTATCTGAAGGTCTCGATGTGGGTAAACAGTCCTATAGTATTTGAGTGCGCCCACAATAGCTCTCACAACTTTGACTGAAAAATTTGTATTTTATTTGTGTTACTCTTTGCAGAACATCCCTATAATTGAACTCCGTATGTCCATATAGGTTTCATTGTTTGCTTATATAATAGCAATTTATAATGTACTGATAATTGTGATTTTCTTCTAATTGGCCAGAACATTTTCCTATATAAAAATTGAATACAAATCTACTACAATGCTCTAATTCGGTAGCCCTTAGACGTATCATTGATTTGTTGGATATTTACCATTTGCTTCCCATGTAAGAAAAGTGCTGGCAGCTGTACAGCGAAATGCTTTCATGACTTTCAAATTATCCCAATATATAATATAATTATCTCAATTATAAAGTATTAATTCAAGTATAATATAATTGGGTGCATTCAAATGTGTTACAGCCTTGGAAAGTAAATCGAAGAATATATAATTTAAAGTTAGAAACATATGAATATAAAGCAGCAAAAAAACTAAAATAATCGAGGATATTAAATCAATAATAATTAATACATATAACAAGATAATCATTAAATAAGTGTAACAAAAAATACATTAACTTTTAACACTAAAACATTTAACGATTTAGCTAAAAAATTGCCAAAGCCACAGAATACAGAAAAGATATTTTAGAAATGTTTATACTTTAAAGAAGTCTATTTCGATTTTTTTTTCAATATTCTCTTATCTTTACCAACTCAAATTTATTTAAACTAAACATGCAGCTTGATGTGGCATTAACGCTACAGATTGGTGAGTTACGAAATTACACACCATTTCAGAAGGCAACCTGTCTTCTCAACCTGGCTACCAGTTATCAGTGCATATTGAGTTCACCTACAACCAAACTGTTGATATACCAATAAATATGAATAACACTGCTAAATAATCGAGCTTTAGATGAATCTTGGAATTAATCTTGGAAATTATGGGGATGTGTACGAGAAGTAATATCAATATAATACAAGTATTTCAGAATAAAGGCCTGAGAAGTATTATGGATGCACCCAGGTGCTAATGGAACAATTACTTACATCGAAACCTTCGGATTTCAACTGTCATAGAGGGAGTTAAGAGATTCGCAACAAGACATGAGGAAATACTCCACTGCCACTTTAACACTGTGCACAAGTGCTACAACTATTGGACTGAACTAGGAGGCAGGCTCTAGAAAACCAAAGCAAGTGATCTTCTGTAGTCTCTTAAGGGAATGTATTAAATGGTAAAAACACTGAAAAATGCTACTAAATTTTATTCTATTAGAGACCAAACAAGGGCCAAAGGGATAGGGGGTACTAGATATAGTAACAACTACTAATATATTTATTAATAAAAATATAATAACAAGTAAAAAAATACTGCCCTATACTACGGCCCTGCAAAAATACTACCCTATATTACTATATATTCGACAATACTTTTGAAAGAATAGTTTTTCTAAAATGCGAATATTTATTGACTATCTTGATCAGACCCAGTAAAAACACTGCACGAAAGCATAATTAAAAACAGGAAACCTGTGCGGTTTCTCATACACATCAACCGCAAAGCTCATAAACGAACAGTTCATTAAAAAAGAAATCATTCCATCTCCATAATCAATTTCTCCGTATCATTAAGACCGTCGGTGTTTATTTGCAATAAAACATGCCGATTCCGACCAAAAACGATCAAACGTGTTCTCGATGAAATCGAATTGGTTTTTACGTACAATGCCGAGTTTTCCTGCATTATCCTGAAATATATTCAACTGAATCGTTTATTGTTCGCGAGAAAACATAAAAATACAAATTAGCATCAACTTTAATATTCATTGAATCGATTGGAATTTTTTTCTGCCAACTTTGATGTATTGATGACCTAATCAATATTCAACGCAATGCCGGATAAGATTTAAGTACGTTTTCCTATACATGTTGTCTCCCCACTAGTTTTTTCTTAATACCTGTTAGAAACAAAGACTTCGAGTTTGTATCAGGTACAAATAATGTTGATGGATGGATGATCATTCATCAAGCAATTTCGTAATAACTTGTAAGATTTATTCAGAATAGTATTTATTAAGAATTACTTTAAATGAAATTTAAAAAAAATTATCAATATATATTTTTTATATATTTAAAGTCTTCTTTTTACCAACAAGAGTTTATCTAGACTCGACCTACTGTTTAACGTGGCCTCTGAACCACGGTCCTCGGCATTAAGCCTACCGACTAGAGTGTGGCCAACTTAGAGACCATCCCGTCGTCTAACCTAGCCTGGTAACTGGCCACCTCAGTCAGGTTATTCCATGTCGGATTTTTCACTGTTGGAGCACCGTCCTATTGCTTTAACCACTGCGCCACCAACCCGGCAATAAAAATGTTGTCTATCGCCATCTAATATTTTTCTTCAATTTTTGGACAAGAAATGTGTGTGAAACCTACAATATTAGTGTTATTGGCAGGAACAAGTAATAATCGAACGGGGCGAAATCTGGAGAATATATCTGGTTGGGTGGGCTGAAAAGTGATTTTTAGTTATTATTTTTATAGTCGATTAAAAACTCTCTCATTTATATATATATATATATATATATATATATATATATATATATATATATTTAAAGTCTCCTTTTACCAACTATGGGTTGATCTGTAATGGGCCTAAAGTTTAACGTGGGCTCCGAACCACGGTCCTCAGCATTAAAAGTCTACCGACTGGCGAGTGACCAACTTTAGAAATCATCCCAGAAGGCATCCGATCTTACCCAACCTGGTTACTGGCGTGACTGAGATCATTTTCCTTGTCGGATTTTACACTTTTACAATCACTCTGCCTGAAACATTCACAAACATAAATTTACGACTATGCCCCAGCAGGATTCGAACCCGCGGCTATCGCAACAGTAGGAGGAGGACCGTCCCATCGCCTTTACCACTTCGCCACCAAGCCGGCTAAAAAAAACGCTCTTATTGATTGATGTTTATGCGGTCTGATTATAGAAGAATTGCACATGCATTATTGTAAATTGATAATCCGCATATAATTATAAATAAACTACTCAATATTTGATTTCGTGTTCAATTATATATTACCCAATTTATAGACTAGTAGGTGCCTTCTAGCTGTCAAATAACGGATTTAGTATCTTGATTTGAAGGCAATTTGCCTCCAACATGTAGTTTAAAATTTATTACGGGACGATATACATGATGTTTGGGGGCGGTTAAATCCCTTGGTACCCCCCCCCCCTCCCCCTGATCTGTTACTGAGTGGTAATAAAGACAAATATTAATAGCATGCGATTTATTTCTTAACCGACCTAAAAAAAGAAGATCCTATATTCGGCCGTATATTTTTTTAATCTATATGTTCACCGATTTCTCCGTCAATTACTGACCGATTTTCAATATGTGCTATATACACACAATTTAGCCGAATACGTACCTAAATCTATTTATCTATTTACAATTTTATTTTAACTACTAGCTGCTGCTAGCTACTACTGATCAGTTTGAAGTTGGTGCCGAGCCCAAACAATACAAAAATAATAATATAATTTTGTGACATATACACAAAATTAAGATACGAACAAAACAAATCTAATTTGTTGCTCATTGCTAATTTGATATTTATTTGATATACGTGTTCAATAATTTAACACATACGACACGAGAACATGAAACCAAGAAATATAGAGGTTAGCGTGTAAATTTCAATGCAATAACAGATGTCCTTGTGCTTTATTAGTATCCACTTAATAATGGATTTGTCACCAGTACATCCAACGATAGTTACGTACAACAATACAAGCAATCGCCAATAAATTATTCGTTATATACCTATAATTAATTTATAATTAGATTTGTAAAGTCGTGATTAGTTGCAGGATGTTCGTCAGTTTTAAATATATTTTCTTTGGTAAAAGACATGCTTAATATATTGGTTTAATGAATACTGGGATACAACTATATATTTTTCTATGTTTGTCTTGTTCCAAATATTTTTTATAATCTACAAATTATTATTTTTTCATTAATATACTATTACTAGTTGTTGTCAACTAACTTACTATTTTTCTTTACAGTGACTTAAAATTTGGTGCCCTCTTAAGACCGCTCTATCTCTTTGACCCTCTATTAATCTCTAATGAGATATAACTTAGTAACACTTTTCAGTGTTTTAGTACACTTCACAACACAGCTACACAAGATCACACAGTTTGGTTTTCTTGAGTTTGTGTAGTATTTCAGTGTTGTCCGAGAGTTGCGTCAGTATTTCCTCCTATCTTATTTCGAAACTCTTAACTTACTCTATGACAGTTGAAATCTGAGGGTCTCCGTATAAGTAATCGTTCCTATACTATCTGGATGCATCCACAATATTTCTCAGGGTTTTATTATGCAGGACTTGTATTATGTTGATTATTTCTCGTAGGACATCTCCATAACTGATTTTCATCGAGGTCCATGCAGCCTTTAGCATTTGTTTGTACAGCAGCAACTTGAAAAAAATTAATATTTTTTCCAAAAACCATTTTTTGTATTTTAATTCGTTTTCTTTTTCTTTTTAAATGTTTATTCCAACGAAGTTTTACATCAATATTTATTTCTAGATATTGTTACTCTATGGCATAATACTATTTTTCATATTCATATTGCTATATAAACAGTTCGATTATAATTGTAGGTGAATTGATGCACTGATTTACTTTTATTATCCATGTCTGAAACCATTTATTTATATTATTACTTGCGTTTTACAATTTTCTGGTTGTTTTGTCGCTATTGTCCCCAGTAGCAAGTACCGCAGTGTCATGAACAAATGTAGACACAGTTGCATCTTCTTTTTGTGGTATGACACAGTTGCATCTTCTTTTTGTGGTATGTCATTTTGAAAGTAGGTAAAAAACAGAGCACACTTGTTTTTTTCATTGTTGAGTAAGCTTCTTCTTGTTTAACCTTTTGAACAAGAGTTTTTCAAATACTTTACATATTACTGGTAACGACAAATTGATCGATTTTACTTCCTATGGTAGCTTTCCACGTTTCGGAGTCATAATAATTTCAGATATTTTCCAAATATCCGGAACATATTTTAATCGTAATGCTGCATTAATCAAGTATATAGTCTATCCAAAGAAGTTCAATAGAAACATACGTCATCTAAATTTGTGACGTCAAAAGGTCGTAATGTTGCCGTGAATAACTGTGAATCATCAACTGTGAATTTTAGTTCAGTTTGGCTTTGCATTACAACAAAATTCCAATCTTAATAAAATAATTAAACAAAAATACTGTTTTCAAATATAATTTATTTTAATATTATAGTAGATTTAATGTATATATTATCGAACGACTTAAAACTACAATTAAGTACAGATTTATAATAGTTTGTAGGTTAGGGTTGTGTTCGATTATATTTACATTGAATTCTTTTCCATACCACCTATGAGTTAGAATTCTAGTAGCGTTTTTTATGCAGTTGCATCCCTTGGAGGCCTAATATATCTAATTAACAATTGTATATCGAAGTAATATATTCATTAGAGAGCATATTTAACTTTTACTCTTGGTCCCTGTGTCTTTCGGTACAGTGTTTTCTTGTAAAGACATTTTGATACCACTGTATACCTCCTTAGTTTGTCCTGTTAATACATGTATACATCTTTCTTGATAAAACCATATTTAATCACTGCATTCTCTTTAATGCATTTGCCATATCTGCAAAAGGGTTACTATTCTTTCTCTCCTCACACATTTTAACCAAATGCTCATGAATATTCTAAACAATTACGCACATGTTTGTGCACATAAACCTTTTTCAGAGAGTTTCATTATAGTGAATAACTAAGCTGTTAATTTACAATCTAGCTAACATTTGTTCACAATTCCATTAATTGTTAATTTCTTCTTCAATGTGTGTGATCGAGTTCATCCAAATCGAAGATGTTATTAACCATTCCTGTTTTCGGCATGAAGAACAATATATCTGCAATGAATTGTTAATAAATATTATAACTAATAAAATTTAATAAATTGTTATTCCAATGTTTACCTTTTTCAACAATCAACTTTTGTTGTCATAACACTATTTTTATTATCATCTTGCCATCAGTGTATATTGGTCCGATTGTGAAATATCCATGTCTCATCTAAGTACATAAATTGAAATCTTTTAAAAGCAATATCCAGACTAACAGTTTTCTCTGAAATAATTGTTTTAAATTATATTTGTATTGTATAACTAGACACAAGATGCAACACGCTAAAAAATATATTCAATAAAAATCGCAGCAAGTTAATATTTAAAAGTAAAAATGCTTATCTCCCTATCGAATTTTACTGGCAAGAGGGGGCCTGCATTATCTCATTACTGTTCCAAGTAACTAACTAGAGACGCAACTTGTTCTGTCGGGCTTCGGAATTTTCAATCAGAGTAATAACAAGCAGCGATTTGATATTTATTAAAACAAGCAAAGCGTTAAAACGTTTGCCGGTTTTGACCTCTTATAGTCTCCACTACTGTTTTGAAGAATTTTGAATACGTTTGACAATCGAACGACTTTGGCAGGCTAATTAGATTACATGTTCGAACTTATCAGACAGCATTGTGTCTCTTTTTAACTAGAATAAAATGAGAAGGAAAATATAATTTGATTCCAAAATGAATTTAAAAATTGCGTCAGGCAATACATTAAATATCTTGATGACGTATGTTCAAAACTTCTTTGGATAGAGTATATGTGTTTTATAATTGCCTTTCTTTTTTATTTCAATTTTATTAAGTCATAGTCCTTTCATAGGTAGTAGTTTCATAGACATAGGTACTTTCTTTGGATTAGTAATAATTCATGTTTATCTGCAATTTTTCTCCTTTTTATAGCATTAGTTTTTATAGCATTTGTTATTTTATAACAACTTAAAACTCTATCCAATAATTTTTTGGTTATTCCGGATAATATTCGGATTTTAAAGAGTGTACCCAAAATAATGCATATGTTAATTTTTGACAAACATTTTCAAGATAATCTCTTTCACACAGCCAAAAAACAGCCAAATAATGTAAGAATTGTGGCATATACACCTTATTCACCAAATTTAGTTCCTTCTCATCTCATTTTTTTAAATATTAAAACGAATTGATAAATAGATAATAAATATAGATTATACCAATTAATAAAATGTATATCATAAATTCGTCCATTCTGTAAAATTCTGAAATTAATGATGTAGAGTTTTATAAAAAATATTTTTTATTGCTTAAAGTGATATATTACTTTAAATTAGTTGTTTGCTTGGTTGACCGAGAATCTCACTTCATGATTCTTAGTTTTGGTTTAAGACAGACGCTAATTTAATCGGATATATTCCTTTCAAATGACGTTACATATATAATTATTCCTTACTGATCAATTCCTTGACCTACCTTGTTAATTTTGAATTTTTAAAATGTTTCCTTTCCTTCTGTAACTGATGTATAACATCAGCGTGTGTAATTAATGATATAATTCTTCCTCCGACGAATTATTAGGTGTGATGGCGGCGATATTAGTTGAACTGGCGTGCGAATTTTTTCTCCAAGAACCCACTCGAGGACGCGAGGTCACGTGACAGATGCAGAAGATTGCAGCATCACGGCGGGAGATTGTCAGTCGTTTGGTTACATTAAGCTAACACGACAAGCCATTGTTACAGTTACATCATTTATGTTAATTAACCAAATTCTACACGTTCTTTTTTGTTATTGTTAAACTGGTTTTAATTGTTTTCTATGTATTTAATTAATAAATTAATTAATACATTTGCCTATTAAAAAATTGTATAGCTTGTTATTAATTATTACTTTCTTTTTCAGGTTCCGTCTTATGGGTACCACTCTCTGGATTATAACAATTCTATCAATTACCGAACTAACTGGAGGCCACTCAAGTCTCATCCACAATAATTTCGATTATGCTCCTTCTCTGAGATCCCTACCCGAAGAGATACGTGCCAAAGTGCGTCTGGCGCTGACTGCTGAGAATAACGGAACAATCTTAGAAAGCAACTGCGGTAAAACAGACGAAGGAGTACCTTGTCCGCCGAGCAAGTTCAGGAAAGCTACTGGAGAATGTAACAACGTACGCCATCCCACTTGGGGTGCTCGAGGAGCTCCGTTCTTGCGTTTAATCGACCCAGAGTATGCTGATGGTAAGTAATTAATAAAAATACTAAGTATACATATATCTTATATTCAACAAAATACATCCTCAGATAAGTAATGTAAATTACCTAATTTAAATACTCAAGCGAGCTACCAATGTAATCAACTATTAAGCAACATAACCCAACTGTTAAATTCGATGGTTCTGACGTTTCTCTACATAAAATACAGTTTTCCATTTAGTATTATTGAGGTGATTTTTATTTCTTTCAGTGTTCCAATCTAGTTGCGAAATAAATAAAACATTGATAACAAATTGGCGGAGGCGCCCTAATTAGTAATTCATCGAAATAGAAGTTGGTGAAAATCAACTAAATATACTATCATCAGATTCATCCAAACACGTTCAATCTTGATGCATTGAACAAAAGTCGTAAAATAACACTCCTTCGTCATGTCACAATGCAATAGAAAATGCAATAATATATGTTATTGGAATTCTAATTCTACTTAAATAGTTTTCTAATAAAATATTCAATGATTGAATTTAACCATTAGAGTAGTAAGAGTTTTTTTATGAAATTGTGTTTGCGATTAATTTCTTTTATAACTGACGTTATACAACCAGTTGAATGGGCTAAAGTAAATCTTTTCAATGTCTAAATAAAAACTCAAAACTAAATTAATGCAGCGATGTTTTACAAATGTATATTGTTTGTATAAATAATTATATATTAAACTCCAGTCATCGATTAATAAATGAATGAATCACATTTTTATGAAGTATAAGGCCTCTACTAACTGTAATCATCACACCATCCAAGACCAAAAAAATTTTGTTTTCGGTAATTCTGTAACAACCTGTAATGATATGTCGCATCATCCTGTTATTCTTATAGAAATATGGATTGCATAGATAACTTACTTCCGTAAAAGACAAATCAGTACCCTGCATCTACAACACAATCCGTCTTCTTGGCTGACTAGCAAAAATCGTAACTTTTTACGCCCTCATTCTGCGAAAAGGAGAAACATCGTCCAAGATGAGAAGTTTTGATTTCAAGCCAAAGTTGACTTGCTCATCATCTTATTGAACCTTGTGTTCCAACATGTTGGTGATTTTTTTATATACAGCTTAGCCAAATAATGCATCATTTCATTTTATGTCGTTTCCTCGTATTTAATCGCATTTAAAAATGCTAATCGAACGTCAATAGTCTTACAACTTATAAACTTATATAGCTTATAAACGGAGATTGATATCAAATTTCTAATAGTTTTTAACCTACATACGGATACATAACTGAACTCTTCTCCATTGGTTTCAATGACTTTTTATCCTACAGATAATTCTATTGAACCTCATGTTTCTAGTTTGCTAATGTTTTAGTGGTCCTTGAGTGCTCCATAACTTATCTCAGCCATGTATAGTCCATTTAATGAAATAATAAACTCACGTCGTCTAACTTGATTACGTCAAAACGTTGCAATGTTGCTAAATCAAGTTTGAGTTTTAGTTCATTTTGGCTTTGATATACAACAAAATTCTAATCTAAATAAAATAATTAAACAAAAATACTGTTATCAAATATAATTTATTTTAACGCTATAGTATATTTACAGCATATATTATCGAAGGACTTAAAACTATAATTACTTATACAATTATAACAGTTTGTAGGTGGGTTGTGTTTTATTACATTTACGTTGAACTCTTTTCCACACCATCTATGGGTTAGAACTCTAGACACGTTTTTTAGGTATTCCTAAGGAGACCTAATCCACCTAATTAACAATTATATATCACCTTAATATATTTTACTTTCATTAGAGAGCATATTTATTTTTTACGCCTAGTTCCTTTTTCCTTGTAAAGTCATTTTGATATCACAGTATTTCTCCTTAGTTTGTTCTGTTACTACACATTTGTTCTCACACATTTTAAGCAAATGCTCATGCATATTCTGAACAATTACACACAAATCTGTGCACATAAATCTTTCTCACTCTATAATAAGATTTCCTAAGGTTATTGTATATTAATTATATACTCACCTTTAGTTGTTTCTACTCTCATCATCCTGTCTTGAAAATTGTCAGCATTGAATCATAATCTCATATTCAGAACGTTTTATTCAAGTCAATAACTATGCTGTTAATTTTCAATTTATCTAACATTTGTTCACGATTCCATCATTCATTTATTTCTTCTTCAATTTTTTTGATCGAGTTCATACAAACCATAGGTGTTATTAACCATTCCCGTCACCAACATGAAGAACATATCTGCAATGAATTATTAATAAATGTTATGACTATTAAAACCTAATAAATTGTTATTTAAACGTTTACCTTTTTCATTAAACTAACATTATTTTTATTATCATCTTGCAATGAGTGACCATGCAATAATTTATCCAATATGAAGGGACGTTCTACATCCCTCAAAGAGCTGAATATCTCTAAGCTTTCTATAGATACTTTCCAAACTAACAGTGTCCTCTGAATTAATATTATATGAATTATGTTTAATATTTAACAGTAAAAATTATTACCTCTTTAACGAATTTTACTGGCAAGAGGGGGACTCCATTATCTCGTTCCTGTTCGAAGTAAATGATTAGAGAAGCAATTTGTTCTCCCTGGCTTGAACATTTTGTATCGTGGTAATAAAGGGCGGCTATTTGAAATTTATCACAACAAGCAAAGCGTTAAAAGAACGTTTGCCATTGTGCCTTTTTTTAACTAGATTAAAATAAGAAGGAAAATATTGCGTGATTCCAAATCGAATTTACAAATTGCGAAAGGCAATACATTAAGCATCTTGTTGACGTTCACTGTTATTTTGAATAGATCCTGGCCCTGGCCTCCATATCCCTGTAATCCCGGTCATCACAGCTCACCTTCTTCTCATTTAAACCGAGAGAACTTTACTACTTTTAATTCGGGACGAGATGGAATTAATAACACTACTTTTAGCATTGGAACAACAAAGTAACTTTATTTTCATTGCTTTAATGGAGAAATGTTCAAACAATATGTCTTATAAAAGGCTTTTCCAAATAAAATGCAACGCCCTCTATTAGTTATTCTTCTTCTTCCTTTCCTATACATTAGGAATAGGCTCCTTTATCGATATAAAACAGATATTTAATAATATTCAACATAAATAACAAAAAATAACCTAAATAATCCATGACATGAACATGAATTCATTAATGTTAATAAGCTAATCTTGAAATTACGTCTTAAAAATAATTATTATACTGTAACTGCGATTATTGTTGCTATTTTTGTCCAAAGACTACTATCTGCACATTTTTGAATCCCGTAGTATATTAATAGAATATGTTCATTCTCCAAACGTCAAAGAAATTAATAGAAAAAAGGTCAACATCCGACCGGGACGATATCCTGGTGGCAAGGACATCTTCTCGGAAGGTCTGACACCGACGTCTCGTGAGAAGACGGTACTATTACGATAAATCACCAAACGTACGTTTGTAAAAGCGGTGTGTGTAGTGTATTGTTTGTCGTACAGGATATTTCGTTTTGAACTTTAACACGCTAAATATCTTAATTCTATTCAACGATGACCAAACAAGGCAGTATGGTAAATAGGATATAGTACCAGCGTTCTTTTTGGTTTTACCAAAAAAGATGCTTAAATTTCAATGACACTGAGCCATTATACGGGTTTTGTTTATTCATTATTTGAAGTTCAATAATAGAAAATGTTTCGATGAATTATTGATCTGCTGCTGCTTTAAGAAAAAATCCATTTGAATATTGGTTCCTCATATTTTAAAAGTTGGCACTACAGGTAGAAAGCGAATAATAAAAGTATACTTCTAATTGTAAAAATATTATAATTATGTAAAAGCTACTAAAATCTAAAGTTGGCCACCAAATTAAATCTTAAAACCACCAAGACTATAGGATATGAAAATATGCCGAATGCGCCAGGAAATAACGTTACTACTAGTAAATCAAATGTAAATCAAAAGCTAGCACAGAGATTAGTTAAAAAAAAACTCAGGAAATGTTGATCCTAAACTAAAGCTAGAGAATAAAAACGTAACGTGTAAGTTCTTATAATAAGTTCTGAGTTTGACATATAGAGGTCGCTACATCCTAAGTTTTCTAAATATAACTTAGTAATCCTAACTTTCAAATGACACTTCGATCACACCGACACCAAACGTCAAAATTTCGTGATAAGTTACGAAAGTCAAAAAACTTCTTATTATTAAATTAATGCACATTAAAAACAATGCACAAAATAGAATTTCATGTGTTGATTATTCAATACTTCTTAAGTAATTGTTTAATAAGTTTTATTCAGACTCTGCTTCATCATTAATAACTGTTAAGAAATGGTAAAATTATCAAATAGAATTTTACCCATATTAAGCAATGCTGCTGTCTGAAATTGAGTGTTCTGTTACGTATTATAGGCAAATAATATATATATGATTGTTCATCATATAATATTATCTAATGATTTGAACTAATTATAAAGAGTTGATTTAATTATAAAGACAATAACTTTTTCAAGGATTTTTACAGAAGACATAACTTATTCTATTTGGTATCTGTGACTTCAGTAACTATATTCATAGAGTCGGTGTCTTGGAGAAAATTTTCGTATCAAAAAATATGAAAATATCCAATATCCAGATATAGATAGTGTAATCACCATTCTAGTAATTTGAATGTTTAGTTTAAATATGCATTATAGACACCTGTAGAGAAAATATTTTGGTGTGAAAACATTTGATTGGTTCTTAAACAGACCCCTTAAGTCAGGGATTATTGACGTCACATTTTATTTATAAATAAAAAACTAAATTTAATTTCTCAAAACAAATGTATTAAATAATACTTAAAGATAAGATAACTTTATAGTGATATATAGCTTTACGCGAAAAATATGTTTTTAAACAATAGTATGTACTTGTATATATACTATTGTATACATAATTGTATTGTATTGTATATACATACCATTGTGTACATTTACTATTCGAAGATTCTATTTTCCCTGCTTAATTTAATGACAGAAGTCAAAATGTTTTAAAATTTGTATTGAATTAATGGCGAATAGAAAATCTATCAATAAAAATGAGAATTCGTTTTTACATTTTAGAAGCGTTGATTTTAATATAACTAAATAGAGGAACTGAAAGCTCTATCTATTTTAATTATAACGAGACCAGTAAAGGTGATTTTAAGACACATAACGCTCAACCACATGTTATAGATGAAAAGTTCTAACACATTCGCGGAATTCATCAAATAATTCGATTATCATTTATTCCAACTGATGGCCATGGACTTGAAAATCATTATATGCTTTCAAGTATTATATTAAAAACAAATATCAATGTCACATATTTCGTATTTTTACATTAACCATCGATACTATTTTTAACTTCAGGAAAATTCAGTCCCCGTCAGTTCTCAACAGAATTACCAAGCCCAATCCTCGTGTCATCAACTTTACAATCCATACCGCCAAAGTCACACGAATATGTCACGTCGCTGTTGGGAGCCTGGGCAGAGCTATTACTTCATGACCTAGCGATGACCGGCAGTTTAAAAAATCAGGATTGCTGCAGTGATTCTTCGAAACGGCATCCAGAGTGTTACGGTCAACTAGGCGACGGACAATGTAAAGAATACATGAGGACACTTCCGTCAATCGATTTGGACCAGTGTAAATTTAGTAAGTTCTAGTAAACCTTTGCTATATTGGTACTGATACTTATGTCTCAGAATATAGAAATCAGATGAATCTTGCATCGTCATTCCTGGATGGTTCGGCAATTTACGGTACCACCAATGAACAACTGGTGAATTTGCGAACATTCGATGCGGGTTTAGTCAACGTTTCCGCTTGCTCGTTCTGTCAGTCAAACGCCCTTTACTCTGCTATAATGAAAGAACATAACAGGATAGCGGTGGGATTGGCCCAATTAAATAAACACTGGACAGACGATAACATTTTCCTCGAAAGTCGACGCATTGTAGCCGCTCAGATCCAACACATCACCTACAACGAATTCCTACCGATCGTCTTAGGCCAGGTATGTACAGTCATTAGTCATTTGATATTTTATAAAGGATTATTATTTTAATAGGAATCGATTGTTGCGTCAGAGTTAAGCTTAAAACCACACGGAAGGTTCTCAAAGTACTCCAGTTCCAGAAAGGCCGGAGTTTTCAATGAAGTGGCCATGACGGCTTTGCCAGCTTTACTCTCGATGTTGCCCAAAAGTCTGGTGAGTATTTTTCTCGTTCTAGTCCTACTCATGCCTTAGATTATATGTAGATAAAAAGCTAAGGCCATGTTCTTTTGGTTTTATATTTTTACGGAAAATTAATTAACCGTTACTAAAATCACCATCACATTCTTAATTGGATAATTACTGCACGTCTCCTTCATGCAGAGTGCCCTAATACCATCCGAAGGAAAGAACTTAAACTAGGGATGCTGAAAAATATCGATATATCAGTATTTTGGCAAAAAATATCTATTTTCTTGGCCGATAATTGATATTTTCTTGGACCGATATCTTTTCAAAAATATTATATAAATAAAAAATATATAAACATATTATATTATATAACATTATTATATTATATATATTATATAACAAACCTTTAAAAGTATGCTCTTGTCACTTAATTTGAAAGGTTTATTTAAAAATTGATTTTTTCAAAAATATTTAAAAATTATCCATATTTTTTGGATCGATATATCAATTTTTTAATTTCCAATATATTTCTTTAATACCGAAATGTTTCTTGACTTAAAAAAATTGTGATATTTTTCTCTGCGGTCGACACCCCTGATTTAAACTACATCGTCTTCTTTACTATATATATATATATATATATATATATATATATATATATATATATATATATATATATATATATATATATATATATATACCGCCGTTGGTACTGGACCTTCTCCTTTTGTTAAGATAAAGGCCAAAGCTAATAGCCACAATCACCAAATTAATCTACAAGTTTAGGATAAGTCTGTGCGCCCATCGGTAGTGCTTTCCATTGTCCCAAATCCTCCTGCCATTGGCTATATATGAAAATATATATACGCATTCTGAAGTCTTATTCATAAAGGTGTTGTTTACTACCTCGTATCAATCGTATCAACCTGTGGTAGCTGCCTTAAGAGAAGTTGGCGATGCTTTACAGTTGAAAAAATCTTTCGCCTATTCATGTGCAGAGAAAGATATAAATAAATAAAGATAAAAAGATAAAAATCATTTCTATGTCTAAATACAGGCCAAGATCTGATAAATATGTTATTTAGAGAAGATATTTGATCCTACTCAAACCAAGACTTAATATTTTATTAGAAGCATCAGGTCTCCAGTATTATTGATAATCTAGCTAGCAAATATCATTTCTGTGCCTAAATACACGCCAAGGTCTGTTAACTAAGTCATCTAGGGAAGATATTTGATCCTACTCAAACCAAGACTTAACATTTTTATTAGAATCATCAGGTCTTCCATACATAAAAATATTATCGAAAATCACTATTAAATCGTAATACTACATCTTTCATCACATCACATCTTTCATAGTTTAACGTTGATTTCTATTATAAAATGTTTTTCAAGCACAGCCTTTCTATAAATATTAACGTTCAGTAGCTCTAGTATTGCCAAAAAAGTACCTACTTAGAGTGTTGAGACTTGTACTTGACTTTGTAATACTACGCATTCTTCACATGCTGTCTCTTGTAATCAGAGCTTCTCAATGCTTTGGTTTAACTATATATAATATAATAACAATACTTTAGTACATCATACTAAAAATGTTTAGCTTAATCATCACCAATTAGAATTAAATCCTTAGAACACTATCGCAATATTTATTAATAACCTTTTATTATTACAGATGAATGAAACAGCGGAAAGTTTCGCGGAAATGATAGATATCTTAATAACGGTACCAGCACAGAACCCTAGCACGCATATGATGGTACCATTAAGAGAAGGCTGGGATAGCTTCGCCTTATTCCTGCACATGGGAAGAGATCATGGCTTGCCAGGATACGTGGGTGTCGTTGAGTATTGTACTAACGAAACGTTCGACAGACCCGTTAGCTTTAGTAGCTTGGAGACCAAAATCAAACCCGAATATATCAAAGCATTGCGATATTTATACAAAACACCTGAAAAGGTCGACCTATTGGCTGGAGCTTTGCTAGAAAACCCACTTCCTGGTGCTATAGTCGGTCCCACGCTCAACTGTTTATTGAAGGAACAATTTGTTCTTTTAAAGAAAAGCGATAGGTTTTGGTATGAAAATGACCTGCCTCCCAGTTCGCTCACCACATCCCAATTAAAAGAAATCAAAAAGGCAACTCTCGCGGGTATTTTATGTGCTAATACCAAAGATCTGGAAAACGTACAACCGAAAGCTTTTGTTGCTGAAGACAGTTTCTTGAACGCTAGAATTTCTTGCGAACAACATCCTCTTCCTCAATTAGCCGAATGGGTGGAAATGGATCACATGGTTGATATCAGTGAGGAGTTATTGATGGACGCACTGTCCAAGGCTGAACAGAAACTTCTCGACAGAAGGAAAATGGAATACAGAGTTTGGAGCACAGGTGATTGATTAATTACATTTTATTTTTCTACCAACACATTATTACTAGTATAGTATTAAATTACGTTGATATCCTTAACATATATGGTCCTTCCAATAAAACAACCAATACACGTCATAGATGAAGTCAAATTTTATAGAAATAACAGTATATTTAATATACTGCTTTTAATATATCAGAGCTATACAATAATTTTGAAGGATTTACAACAGATGGTGTTACTCTATATTAATCGCATAGGGTGTATTTGTAATTCTCTTGACATTGAAGCGTCACTGATAGGCTTCAGTTTTCACTATGTGTCATTACATCAAAGAAAGAAGAACACTTTTTTTTCAGTGCCTTGCAAATGCCTCAATTTTTACTGAGTAAATCGCATTTGTGGGATGTGTTGTTTTATTTTATAAGAAAAATCCTTTAATGTCTAGATCTAATAAATAGTAAACTGGATATCAATACCTTACTAAAATGGTGGTGTAATTTACATTTTGATAATTTCAATTAAAATTGTGTTATTCACCTTTTTATATCACTATTAAATTTTCAATCGCTATTAATTTTCTTGTTTAAAAAATCAAATAGTCATATAAACTATCAATTAATTTAGATATAAATTAGAATCACTTTAGATAACATTTACGTATTTTGTTAGAACATTACATATCTGCATCATATCATATCTTAAAAATCTACAAAAATTTACTGATTAATAAACAATCGAATTTTTGTTTTGTCAACGGATTGAAATAGTCCAATAAAATACCCAAAAATATATCTGTTGGTTCTTACAATTTCTAAAACAGAATGTAAAGTTAGTTGCTAAATTCCCCCATTCCCTCTTAACATTGCTCGGTACTGCTTTAACATTATCTGTCCTGGGATACTTTAGTAATAATTTTCAGCACTAATGAAGAAACTGACCGAATTCTGAAGAATCTATCTCACCGAATTTTATTTAAACTGTGTTAAACTATTATTGAAACACACGGAAAAAATATATGAAATAAATAGAACATGAAAACTGAATTTTCCCATTCCCCCCTCAAAACTTAATTCAATAAATCACAATAAAACATAAAAATTATAATTAACATGGTATGAAAATAAAACGAGACAATTTCAATTTAGATTTATAAAAGCTTTCATTTTGAACCATTTATGACAGTTCCAGTATTTTGCAATAGTTTAACAAAAAAAAAACATTTTCGATGTGTAATGCCTCGACAAACTGAGATCAAAAGACAAACAAAAGTTGCATTGTTTTCTCTGTTGTCTAGTTGGAGGAGTCGACCCTAAATCATCTTATGGTACAGCTGCATCATTCAGTAAAGCCAACAGTGAGGCACTGAAAATCGCAAATAGTTCCTTATTATTTGAATTCGCATCAAATGAAATTTTAAATTCTCTGGAGTGAGTTTGCATTGATAAATTTGAACATTAATATTAATAACCATATTAATTCTGCAGGCATAGAAGAAAACGTAGAAGTGCTCTACAGGGCGGCGATATATCGTTCCTGCTTCAGGATGATCTCAGTGACAAACTGCAGAATGTCGATATTGGTTCATTAATACCAAGCGAAGCCCTAGGCCTAGATGAAAGCTGTGATGAAACTGGGCCATGCGATCCAAACTATCCTTATAGGACTATGACTGGGCATTGCAATAATTTGCGAAATCCAAAATGGGGTAAAAGTTTGACCACATTCAATAGATTGTTACCAAGTGTCTACGAAGATGGTAAGTTAATGAGACTATAAGGAAGTGAACAAAATATATTTATTATTTGCTAATTCTATGGTTATGTATATACAGACTTGTTAATTTGTTACATTCTTAAATTCATTAAAAAAGAACAAAACATTAGTGTTTTTATTGGCGAAATTGAATTTATGAATGTATTTATATTAATACCAACAGGTATCTATTAGTATACTACATATAAGTTCATTCAGAACCATAACTAAAATTTAAAATATAAATAAAGATTATAATATATTCTAGGTGTGACAATATCAACATATTTATCAGGATAGGGTAATTTTTAAAGCTCGCATAATGGCAGATATAAAATGTAACTAGTTATCTAACACTGTTTCATATAGTAAGTTAAATTTTTATATCAGCATTATGTCATTGTTCCTAGTGGTTATTAAAAATATTAAGTATAAGCATGTATGTTTAATAAGAATATGAAAATAGTACTGACACTGTTGTAGACACTATTGTACACATTTGGAATATGCACTATAATGAAATACAAAGGAAATATACATCAATAATATATGAATGTATAATATATAATATATGATGCTGTTATTTCAATGTTGAAACATGCCGTTTTTCAAAAGTTTCAAATCTTGTTCACTTCCCTATAGTCTAAGTTAATCTCTTAAAACAAAAACTATATGATCAGCGTTATTATCTTCCCAGGTATATCACAAATGAGACTCCATTCAGTTACCGGATCCCTATTGCCAAATCCCAGGACCATATCGAGACTAATTCATCCAGACATCAGCAATCTTCATTCCCGTTACACCCTTGTTACTATGCAGTTTGCTCAATTTTTGGACCATGACTTAACAATGACTCCAATCCATAAAGGTTTCCACGAATCCATACCCAGTTGCAGATCATGCGACAGTCCTAGAACCATACATCCTGAATGTAGACCTATCCCCGTGCCAGAAGGAGATCACTATTATCCTAACCGCAATACCACATCGGGGGCAAAAATATGCTTTCCGTTTATGAGATCCTTGCCTGGCCAGTTGCAACTTGGACCTAGAGAACAGATCAATCAAAACACTGCATTCTTGGATGGATCTATGGTATTGCACAAATAATTATTTTTCTTTCATAAAACCGAAATTAAATATGTTTTTGTTAGGTCTATGGAGAAAATCCGTGTGTTTTGCATAAATTAAAAGGAGATTTTGGTAAAATGAATGCCACTGAGCTTCCTATAGGTACCAGAGATCTTCTACCGAGAAATCTTCATCCAGAATGTAAATCATCATCGGGTTTATGTTTTATTGCTGGTAAGTTTGTTTTTGTCTACAATAAAAAACATATTCATGAAATTATGCTATAGGTGATGGAAGAGCATCAGAACAACCAGGACTGACCATGATACACACCGTGTACTTAAGAGAACATAATCGAGTCCGTAATGCACTTCAGCGAGTCAACCCGCACTGGGGTGCCGAGAAAATGTTCCAGGAAGCCAGAAGAATCGTTATCGCCAACATACAACACGTGACGTTCAACGAATTTTTACCAAGAATCCTCGGCTGGAATGCCATGAATCTTTATGGACTAAAATTGCTTCCGTCTGGTTATTACAACGAGTATAATCCTAATTGCAATCCGTCCGTCTTTACCGAATTCGCCACCGCTGCATTCAGGATTGGCCATTCTCTGTTAAGACCACACATTCCCCGTTTGGATAACAACTATAACATCGTAACACCTCCGATACTTCTACGAGATTCATTCTTTATCACTGACTTTATGATGAAAGTAAGTTTACATATAATATAGAATAATATTCCAACTACGTATAATATAAATCTTCAGTATACAGTGTAATATACATATAAGGGCTGTACAGAAATACTGTTAATTTACTTTAAAAACTGTTTTTATTTAACAAAAATGGGCGGGTGGTTGAACGGCGATATAAAGCGACACTCATGGTAAAACCGGGTAGAAATCATCCTAACGTCTATTTTTACTTAAAGCCATTAGAACAGATGGAAACTCCTCAGATCACAGCGCAGTCCGTAGCCAGTACAAAACTAGTCGTACAATGTAACACCTCCCTCCTAAAGAAAAGACCACAGGGATAGACGTGGTCGATGTCCCATCTGGACAGCTTATGGTTGTAATTTTTTTTTTTTTTTTTTTTTTTTTTTTTTTTTTTTTTTTTTTTTTTTTTTTGACTGTTAAATTTATTTATTACTCTTCGTGAGTCCACAATCTGCCCTATTGGCAATAAGTATTTCTTATGTCTATATTATATATACATGGCACGTAGAAAATCACTTCATTAAGCAATCTTCTGTATAAAATATTATCTTAATTAATTAGTCTTATTCTAATGCTTATTCTAAAATCTACATATGTCCAGTAATCAGATCAGGTGGTGTTAAACGTTTTAGTCTACGCACTTCACTATCACGTCGCATATTTAGCTGATTAGCGAGTACATTGGGATGCACTGATACTCTTTCGAAGTACTTCACACAAACACGTTGGATTACACTCGTTATAGGTTCTAGAGGAATATCGCGTTGTATCACTTTATTTGAAATATAGTACGGAGCATCAACAATGGCACGCAACACCTTATTTTGGAACCGTTGAATGATGGATATATTAGATTTGCTAGCGGTACCCCATAGTTGGATTCCATATGTCCAAATGGGCTTGAGTATAGACTCATACAGCAATACCTTGTTATCTAATGATAACTTGGATTTGCGCCCAATGAGCCAATACATTTGATATAATTTTAGTCCTAGTTGTTTCCGTTTAGAGAGTATGTGCTTCTTCCAGGTTAGGCGTCGATCTAAATGCATACCAAGATATTTAACATGCTCTGCTTGGGGGAGTTGACGATGATTGATATTTACTGGTGGACATGTTCTTCTACGCAGGGTAAACGTTATATGCGTGGATTTTGATTCATTGGCTTTAATGCGCCATGTCTTCAACCATAATTGTATTTGCTCCAGGTGGGTTTGTAGGTTTATTGATGCTGTGACTGGATCTTCATGGGATGCTAAGATTGCTGTATCGTCTGCATATGTTGCCACAGTAGTTATTTTTGTGGTGGGCAGATCAGCCGTATATATAGAAGATACAGTACTGGACCCAGTACACTACCTTGCGGAACTCCTGAATATATGGGATTTAATTCGGTATGTTCATCGCCTTGATTTACAATAAAATGTCTGTCAGTGAGATACGATTTTAGTAGCTGATAGTCCGGATGAGGGAGAAGTTTCTTTAGTTTAACCTGCAAGCCCGTATGCCATACTTTGTCAAAAGCCTGAGATATGTCTAGGAAAGCAGCCGAACAATATCTTTTGGCATTTAGGTCAGCGTTTATTTGGTTTACAAGTCTATGCACTTGTTCTATAGTCCCATGCTTATTGCGAAAGCCAAACTGATGTTCTGGAATAATTTTTCTTTTTTCTATTATATAGTTTAGTTTTTTTATGTATAATTTCTCGAAAACTTTCGAGATTATTGGTAATAAACTTATAGGTCGGTAGGAGGTCACATCTTCTGGTATTTTTCCTGGTTTAAGGATCATTAATATTTTAGCTACTTTCCAGATACTAGGGAAGTAATTAATTCGTAGCATAGCATTGAATATATATGTTAATAGTTTTATAGCCTTTTCTGATAGTTCTTTTAAAATTTTGCCAGTAATTAAGTCATAACCAGGAGCTTTTTTAATATTAATCTCTCTCATTATTGTATGTTTAACTTTTTTGACCGTTAATTTCTCATGCGGTAAATCCATTTGAAATGGCGAATCTAGAAAGCTAGTAATTTTATTTTCGTCATCTTTATGTAGCTGAGACTGGAAAGGTTTAAAAACATTTTTTAAGTGTTTTGAGAAAATGTCGGCCTTCTCTTTATTGCTTCTCGCCCAATTATTTTCGCTTGTTTTAATAGGTGGATTATGCTGCTGGGATCTCCTAAGCTTTTTTGTTGCTTTCCACAACGAATAGTCTGTAGCCTCAGTTGATGTCAAGTTTTCTAGGTATTCTTGAATGCCTTGGTTCTGTTCGATTTGGATTAGATCTCTCAGCTCTTTTATGGCCCTATTAAATTTTCTTTTATTCTCTTCAGTCCTTTGCTGTTGCCAATTTCGTCGTAACTTTCTTTTTTCTGCTATCTTTTTCTGTATTGTACATGATATATGTGTATTTTTTCTTGGAAATGTTTCACTGTTGGGAGTCGCGGAATATGCTGCCTCCTGTATATTTTTTGTAAGATTTATTGCTGCTATTTCTATATCCATTTCAGTTTGTAACGGTAAATTTAGAGAGATATTTTGGTCTAAGTTTTCTCTAAATGAGGGCCAGTTAGTTCTATTATTGCACAGAGAAGGGGGTCTATCTTTGATGGTAATTTTTGAAGAAATTGTTACTATTATTGGTGAATGATCAGAAGACAGGTCGAAGCATGATTCTGCCTGACACTTTTTTGGATCAATATTTTTTGTAATACAGAAATCTATTGTATCTGGTTTTTTATTTCTGTCTGAAGGCCAATATGTTGGTTCACCAGTAGAGATATGTTGTAAGTTATCTTTCCTTATGGCTTTGAGCAGTTCTCTACCTTTTGAGGTTATTATTCTTGAACCCCACATTAAATGTTTTGCATTATAATCTCCTCCTGCTATAAATCTATTACCTAGCGTACTGAAGAATTCTTGAAATTGTTCTGCCTTGTTGTTATGTTTGGGTGGGCAATAAATCGCAGAAATTGTTAATGGTCCATGGGCTTCCTCTATGGTTATACTGGTGGCTTGCAGGTAGTCTTTGCGGAATTTTTCTTTTTCGAAATGCCTTATATCATCTCGAATTATTATGGCTGTACCTCCATGTGCTTTATCATCAGGGTGATTTGTATGATAAAGCTTATATTTAGGAACTTTCAGATAATTCTTGTCCGTAAAGTGTGTTTCGGAAACCATCATAACGTCAATATTTTGTTCATTTACGAACATTTTTAGTTCCCTGGCGTGTTGTTGGAGCCCATTGGCATTCCAGACGGCGATTTTGTAGCTATTGGTTTCAGGCATTAGGCAAGTTTGCTTACGACGGTTGTGAGTAGACCAAGCATCGTACTCATTTGATCCATTAGTTTGGCCATCATATTTTCTAATCTTGAGATGTTGCTAGTTTCAGTAGGTTGAGATATTGTCTCTCGTTTTTGTGCTGAACCATTTTCAACTATTTGGGCATAAGTTATGTCTGGTTGACTTGTTCTGGTGGGTAGTGGTAGATTGGTAGTAGTGGATTGTTTTTGTTGATGCCTTTTTTCCCTTAAGGCAGGATACAGTTTCTGCTGTAGTTGCTTGTGAACTGCGCAACCCTTGTAGTTCGCTGGATGATTTCCATTACAGTTAACACATTTCACTTTTTCATCGCGAACTTTACGAGTACAATCTCCTGTCTTATGTTCTCCTGCACATTTTACGCATCTATATGATTTGCGACAGTAAGTCTTTGTGTGCCCGTGCGCTTGACACCTTGTGCATTGTGGTATAATTCTCTTTATATGTGGTGGTTCGCATTTAATAATATTATTTTCCAATTTGGTGATTTCGTACACCGCCTTATTATTTCCATTAGGTTTTATGTCTATATAAAACATAGGCAGAGGTTTTTTTGTCGTGTGATGTCGTATATTGTGAATATTTACGACCTCGTGGCCTTTTTCAGCTAGTGCTACCTTGATGGTGTTAAAGTCCGTCCCGTGATGTAATCCTTTTAATACGAATTTAAATGTTCTCTCGGATTTTGGCCTGAATGTATGGTATTGGGTGTTTCTTTCATCTAATTCTTTTATAAGAACTTTAAAGTGATCCGCTTCGAACAATTGGATTTTAATTGTTTCATAGCTCACTGTTTTAATTGTGTAGTTGGTAGTAATGGTTTTCAATAAGTCATGGATGTTTTTTATTATTCCTACCTTATAGACTGTTATTGGTGGTGGTTTGGGAACAACTTTTTCAGGGCTTGGTTGTATGTTCTCTTCAATTTCTTCCGACAGGTTGCTAAAACTGTTTTTTGTCTCTATCGGTTTCTGCAACCAATAGTCACTGATTCTTGTTTGTTTCCTCGCGATTTCTTCTTCTGGACTTCTCAATCGTTTTTTGTTAATGACTGTAGTCCATTCTGATGGTGGAGTTTGCGTTATTGCTGTTTGTTCTAATCTTATATCAAAGTGTGCAGGTGATTTGGTTGAATCGCTATGGTTTGCCATTTTTAATTTTTAATATTTTATTTAATTTACTTCCAGAGGATAAAAAAAAAAAAATAAATGCATTGTTTATTTCACGCACTTCATTTTTCACTTACGTTATTTTAGCACTAGTTTTTTACTATAAATACTATAAATGAATTTCAAAAGGACTGTTGTAAAATAAGATGAAATAATTTTAAACACTAATAAAAATGAGATGCAGTCCTTTTGTCTGGTCACGTAAACACGTATTCACTACACTTTAGGTCCACTGAGAGACGGGTAGCCGCGTCTGTTATGCGTTTTTAACACTCAGTTAAATAACCGTAATAAAATACTATGGTTGTAATAAAATTATGTTTGTACCTTCTTTTTTTGTTTTCTGTACCGCCAGTTTGCCTTTAACTGTTTCTATGGAATTATTTTCCAAATGTTGGTGCTTCCAGATTCCAATAGTCTATTGCTAAAAAACTGAACTACTACAATCCGCCTCTGGTGGTTGTTCACCCAAAATTGCAAATTTCTGTCCAAATTCCAGTAGGCTATGTAAATTCACAGCAACTTCAGTCTGTCTTTTGTGACCTTACAGCTTCAGCTGTGATAGTCTTGCCCGAAGTTGAAATTGTTATGTCTGGCGACCCATTTAACGTCGTGATATAGGTATACAACGTTCGGTTCATCCATTGATATTTTGGAAAGAAAATGGATATAATTTAAACATTAAAAAAGAAATCCAGTGACAAATACAACATATACATTTTTTGTGAAAAGTAATTTGTATCTTATTAGTCCACACTGGGATGAAATCAAACTTTTGTTGTTGTCAAGTCATACATCAATGCATCGCCATATCATTGCACGCGTGCTCAAACAAAAATTAAAATCGTTGATAAACTTGTTTACACATTACTCGCTATTAAAAATGATATTTGAACCTCCTTATTTGCGGCGTTTTCATTATACTATGTTATATAAATATGGTGTAAAATAAACCTCATTGTCACATTGGATTGATGTCAATAACGTTCATCAAGATATCTTGACGTACAATAAAGAATTTAATAGTTTCAACATTCTGCAATTCTAATGAAACTGAAAATTTTGTTACAAAACATACATTCAAATATTAGGATGACATGTTTACACAATAACCCGACAGCTTTAATCTAACCCATGGACCAAACCCATGCTAAACCTAGATCCTACATCATGCTAGCATAAATTGTGATCCTGATATGAATGTTACGCAGTAATGTAAACATTTTAACATTGCTAAACATGTCATTAACATTAAAAAATTGTTAGAATTTAGGATGTCAGCTGCGGAGAAAAATATCAATATTTCGATATATGGTATTTTAAAAAATAACAAAAATAGCGATCCTTATCTGTTACAATATTTCTTCACTCCAACCCTACTTTTTTAACCTCAAGCGAAATTCATTTGATGGACGGGGGAAGAAATCCCAAAAAAAAATTGGACAACTAGGTTTTTAATATCGATATTTTACCTTTGCAACTAAAAATTCGATACACTTATATACAATTATCGATACATTTTTGAAGAAATATCAGGGAAAAATATCGATATAATTTATATTTTCGGCGTCCCTAGTTAAAACCATGCATATTGAAATTATCCTGAAAAAAACCTCGATCTATCCTGGCTATCAGAAACGATAAAGAATCCATGCAAGTGAAAAAAACAGAAATAGCTTTAGATGCGAATTGAACAAGACAGCTTTAAATAGATAGGATAGAAGCGTATTCCAAATCCATTTTGGGATTATTGCGCGAAAATTATACCGTATTGATATATTTATTATCAGAATATTATAAGTTACTATTCTATTAGTTTAGTTATTAATTTATTTCAAATGTCACTTATTTTTTTAGCCTGGATTAATTGATGATATCGCACGTGGTATAGTGTCAACTCCTATGGAGAATCTGGATCAATTCATCACCGGCGAAGTTACCAATCACTTATTTGAAGACCACAAAATACCGTTCTCTGGTATCGATCTTATTGCTCTAAATGTCCAGAGAGCTAGAGATCATGGTAATTTTTATTAATCGCTGTTGGTTGCCGTTTCATAAATTTCTCCTATCTCTACAGCCATACCGTCGTACAATAACTACAGAGCTTTATGTAACTTAAAACGTGCAACAAGTTTCGAAGACTTATCGAGGGAAATAGCTCCAGAGACCATTCAAAGACTGAAATCCTTATACCCAACTGTAGATGACATCGATCTGTTCCCTGGTGGTATGAGCGAAAGGCCTCTCCAAGGAGGTCTGATCGGACCAACCTTCGGATGTATTATTGCGCTTCAGTTCAGACACTCGCGTAAATGTGATAGATTTTGGTAAGTTTAATATGAAGAAATATATTGTACAATCCATTATCTTTATATGTTCTAAAGGTACGAAAGTGGAGATCCAACAGTGAGATTCACTGAGGCGCAACTCGCAGAACTGCGAAAGATAACACTAGCGAAGACCTTCTGTGACAATCTAGATGGTAACAGCGACATGCAAAGATCAGCTTTTGATTTACCCTCTAGTTTCTTAAATCCACGGTAAGGATATTGTCACTGAATTTATATACATTAAAACTTAGACATATTGTTTATCAATTTGCACAAAAATTAAAATATCAAAACAAATACAAATATCATTAACATTAATATAGTCATTGACCTGATTTCCAGTATTTCATTGCCACAAGTCAATTACTTAATTTAATTTTCATTATCAGGGTGCCATGTAGTGCACATCCTACAATTGATTTCAACGCTTGGAGAGAAAATCCTTCAGGTAAAGGTTGTTTCATAGGTGGAAGACATGCTCAAGTAGGTGAAAGTGTTTTCCCTAGCCCTTGTACGAGTTGCATTTGCACATCTGAAGGCGTAAGTCTGATCTTTTTATTATTGTTCATCTACTTATTCCATTATTTTATGTAGGGTACCTGCGCATCGCTTAAAGTAACTGACTGTGCTCAACTCCTTAGAGAGTGGTCTAAAGCTGACGTCCTCAGAGACGACGTCTGTACAGCTCAGTGTGGCCATCTGCTCCATAGTGGAGCATCCTTTTCGCCAGCACCGTCTCCGTTCAAACATGCCGTAAGAAATGTCGAATCCCAAGGCTTCGACTTCCTCGGTTCCATCCCTAATCTAAGTCCCTTTATTACCAAGTAAGAGGAATACAACTTCAAACAAGCTTTAATTTGTTTAACCTTTACCAGTAGATAGAATATATTTTCTCAGTAAAGTTAGGATATGATTAAGAAGGATATGTTACTGATTTATAAAATGCAAAATGTAAGATGCAGGGATAAGCATTTTTAAATGTTTACATAAATCCATATATAAAAGTAATGTTTGCGAATATACCCTGTATTTGTACAAAGAAAACATCTATCACTGCCCCCGTTGCATAGCCAGTTCTTTCTACAATGTATTATAAAATTTAGAATAAATTTGTAAATATGTAACATTAAAGTATTTGTATTATTCATGTAGATTAGTAGAAGTAAATAAATATTTAACAATACCATCATGTGAACTTTCACGATCCTTTGCTTATAATACTAACAATACTCATGTAATTTGATAATTAAAACTTGGGTAACATATACATAAATTACGACTATACTTAAAATATTTTAATAGCACATTTTTTATTATTTAATAGTTTAATAGTTTGTTATTGATATAAAAGTCAAAAATATCTATTTATAACTAAAATATATAATTTCCTAATGTAAAACAATTTGCTCACCATAATGTAATACTTTTAAATTAATTGAGGTATTATCGGCTGAAATGCTCTTAAATACAAACCTATCACATATAAATATGGCAGCTATTACAGCCTCTTTTTCGGATTTCGTCCATGGCCATTGTCTTCCCAATCCAAAGACATTGACGAAGAAGGTTCAATAGTGGAAACTAATCAGAACAATATATTTTACTAACCTCTAAATAACTTTTTATATAAATATTTTTATCATATGTTTTGTCTTAAATATCAGAATGTGTAATTGCAACTATAACAGGTTGTTCAATAACTGTTGTTGGATAAAGAAAATGGCACATGCGAATGTTTTTACCGAACGTCTACTGATCAAGTTAACGTATCTCAGTACAATCGAAATCCTAAAAGCACTAATTTAATATAATTTAAAAAATAATTATTTTGGAGGATTGATGATTTTTAAAAGAACTAAAAGCTATTGCACCCTTAAATGAAACAATTTTTGTAAAAATTGTAGAGGAGGGCAGCACTGAATAAAGTTCAGTTTTGAGACTTATAGAGTGATATAGAACTGTGTTAGCTGATATAGAAAGTTATATCCCACTTAGGGATATTTTGTTGTATAATAAAATACATTTTAATCAAATTCTTTCTTCATCGAACAACTAAATTTACTAAACAACCCTTCGGGACTCAAATCGACTTCGGATATTAAAAACCTTATGAAATTTTGATCAAAACATTTTGATAAATAAAAATGTTAAATCAAAACTTACATGATGTGGATGGTTGGAATGTGAAACTGGATGAAGATGCACCTGTAACATTTTTTTTAATAAGTACTAATTCCCAATATTGACACAAAAATTTTGAAACAAACCTCGTCTTATATCACCACCTTCGTAATGTGAATTATGTTCAGGTTGATGAAGTTCCGGATTAAATTCTTTATTATTGGAAGCAGTTAAGTTCTCTAAAATAATGCAGTATTACTGTAGATATACATAAAATAATATTACTAGATCTGCAAATTAATTTTGAAATCTATTTTAATAGATAGCTTAGTTTGTGTTGTATCACATCGGACACATAAGTAAAGACTTTGTAGTAAGAACCGCTTATTATTTATGATATTGAGAAATACTTTTCAAGTTACAAGTATAGAAAACTGTCTTTTAAAAATTCTTTTAAAGCTAACTAGAAATCTATTCAACCTTTTTTTGTCTCCATAAGAAATACAGCTAGTCTGAATGAACTTCAATTTCAACATTCCGATATAGGATTTTACATCAGTACATTTGAATGCTGTACAAACAGAAAAAATATAATTACATGACTCGCGCATTAACAAATGCGATCGCAGTTACTAGCTAATCAGTAATGTCAAGCTCTAACAGATATCGTAACAGATAAGCTTAAGTACGCAATAATATGATTTGACACATATGTCATTTTATTCTACTGACAACAAGCTTTAGAGCTATACGTGTTATATTTTGCGAAAGTAAATATTTATACCTCTTTGAAAAAGTTTCGTGCCTGAAAATCTGCATTTGCGGCACGCATTACTTTTCTTAGTGAATTAAAACAAAAAAGGCACTAAAAGTTATCGTTTGCTGGTAGAAATTTACGGAGTGTATACTCTAACCTTGAAAACATTTGAGGCGTAGTTTCAAAAATTCAAAAGTGGTTATTTCGATGTGCAAGTGTGGGTACAGATCTGGCTATTCGGTTAGAGTGGAGTCGGCGCATTGATGAAAAAAAGACAAAACGTAGTCTAATTCTCTGCGCTGTGTTTTCCCTAAATGCGCCGAATCAGCTCGAGCCAAATACTCAGAGATGAAGATCCAACACAAACAAAAATAATTGACAGAAGCGTTAAATGTGGCCTAAGAAACGATTAGCGACTGATTACGAGCAATGGAAAAATCCAAAAGATTGGATGATGGGTGTTACATCAATTAAATGACAGGCAAATGGAAAATTGAAAAATCGTTTGTGAAATGCTACTTCAAAGGTATAATCGTAAGTCATTTCTGCATCGAATAGTGACGGGTAGTGAAAGGTGGATTTATTTTGAAAACCCTAAGCGCAAAAAATTATGATTATCACGTGGCAAAGCCGGCCGATCGACACCATGGCCAAATCGGTTTAATCGCAAGACAATACTCTGTGTTTGGTAGGACCAGAGTGGCGAAATGTAGTACGAACTGCTGAAGCCTAATGAAACAGTTAATAGTGATCGTTACCGACAACAAATCATAACTTAAAATAAACTTAATGTATCATAAAGCAAAAACGATCAAGGAAGGGTTGAAAGCACTTGGATGAGATATATTATCGCACCCACCGTATTCTCCAGACCTCGTCCGGTACGACTATCAATTTTTCGCATCAATGGGACACGCGTTTGCAAAGCAGCACTTCGCCAATTTCAAGTCAGAAAATGGCTCCATGAATGATTTTGCTCAAAAGACAAACAGTTTTTTTTTGGAGAGATGCACTTTGAATAAATAAAATTTTTCCATTTTCTTGAAGATTGTATGTTTTTTTTTTGTTAAAAAACCTGTAATGACTTTCCGGTACAGCAGGTATGCATGAATATACCCGAAAAAATAACTGATGATAATGTTGACTATATTTCTATTTGTTATTTATATTTCATTATTGTGTCGCCGATTTTGAAGCCCTTTTAAGTGATAAAGATCACGTCCTTCACAGAACCGATCTTGTTCGAAAATATATAAACACAAAATAGTTGATCTAACTAATTAAACCTTAGTTAATAGTAGCTAATATAAAACTTACGGTTATCAGTGAATTTTGATATTAAATTATAGTAATACTCTTTATCCTTTGCTGACCACAATAACATATTTCTATATTGAGCAACAGTTTCCTTTTGAGCGTTGGCCTTAGCATGAAGGATATAAACTCCCCCGCTAAAAAAAATTAATAAAATCTAAGCAAAAGTATATCGTTTTCTTACCTACCACATTCCAATTATTATTAGCGCAATGAACCCTGGTTTAGCAAACCATAAAATAATACTCCATAGTGAACTATTAGATTTAAGTTGTAGCAATCCTTCTGTAACTACGTCTATTAAATAATCAAAGTTTCTAAAAGGTCCACAGGTATTTGATACTTCGACGCTAAAATCAAATATATTATTCTGTGTAAACCTACAGCATGTATACCTACTATGAAATAAGATATCCCAAAAATACTCCAACTAACAATAACGAAACGAAAGTTAAGGTTAGAAACCAGGTAGAAGTACTGGCTGCCCTCCAAGTCTTTGAAGATGGTCGACAAAGATAAAGCACTACAGTTTGCCTGATGTACCAAATGAGAAATAGTTTGATAATTATAATTATAGGCAATAACGGAACAAATATCAATCCAACCCAAAACAATGACTGATTGTAAATAATATGCATGGTATTCCAAGCAATGTCAAATTCCAGATCATAAGATTTTGTCCATCTGTAAAAAACTCTATTGTTAAAGTGTCCAAAAAACATTACAGCTTAATGCAGATTTTGGGCCTTGGGTGGCCTTTTGTCCACACCTCGCTACATAACAAATATAATCGAATATAATAATTGAATGATAAGGAAGTGGACAGCAGAACACAACAAACGACACAAATAAAGTCATAAATAATTTCATTCTATATTATAAATATGTTTTATTTTTAAAACAATAATTTTAGAACCATCTTAATAAATATAGCCCTAAAGATAAAAATAAATGTGGATGAAGCGTTGGATCTACCATTTAATTAAAAGGACCATTTTAGTTACTAGTTATAACATAACGTAAAATATTGTATGCTTAATGTTGTATTTTTCAATTATTCATAAAGGATGTTAAGTTGAAGAGTAATATTACTATAATCAAATTAATTATCGCTTACTTGTAAATGCCATATAAAATTCCATCTAAGATAGCAGCAAACAATACAGATATAAAGAAGTCAAATATAATCATCCTGTACATTTCTTGTCCTAAAGAATTTTCCCAGCAATCTGTATCCTTATTCTACAAAAAATATATATCAACACAATTCTGATCTATATATTCAAAATCAGCTTACGTCGTTTTTATGATTTAACCAATAAAACGTCAACACTCCTATAGTCACAATACCCAAAACACTAGTTCTAAGTAATGTAAGAAGCATGGCAAAATTTGGGTTTTTATAATCTTCATATCTGTGAAACATTAAAATTTTGGTACATATTAATATTAAATTAAGAAGTTAAAATGTTACATTAAATATAAGAAGCAGATTTTCAGAGGAAATATATAATGTAATTTTATGTATTTATTAAAAGTATCCTACTTGGCCATAACACTGAACATCATTGGCATAAACATCATGACAATGTTAATAAAAAGTGGTACGACGACAATATGCGTTTCTTTTGGCATTTGAACTTCATCTAAAAATTCCCAAATGGCATAACCCATCACTACCATAATAAACAGAACAAGAACGTTTGTAAAAAATTGTATGATGCGAATACGTGCTTTTTCGAGAAACGTTAATTGTCTTTTCTTCCAAGCAAAATCATTAATTAATTCCTAGAATAATAATATTTTATAAATCATCTCTATATTATTAAGTAGTTCTAAGTACTTTTAATTCGTTGTAAATAGCTTTGGACTTTAAGTCGGCAGCAGCTTTGGTGGCAATGTTGAAATCCCACCCACAAAATATCTTGTTGGCAAAAACGTTCTTAAGACCCCCTTCAGTTTCAATGAAACTCCGTTTATATGATTTGGCAGTGCTAAAAATGCTACATATTAATATCAAATTGTAAGTATAAAAATGAAAATCAAATTATAAAAACAAACCTCCAACCAAAATAAACGATAGAAAGTATATAAATTAAAGCCATAGTAAGAAAATATGCATTGGGTATGCTATATGTGAGCGACCCGATAGTAGGTATGGTTTTATTTACATAATAGCCATAATACATAATAGTGTTTGCAAAATATCCCTAAAAATAAACAGTCGACGAGATAAAAATTAATTCAAAATTAGTTTTAATAATAATTCTTGTATCACAATTATTACTTGTTAGGTGTAACAGAAAATTAACGATTAATTATGATTATCAACGCATTCGCTGCTATCGACGGAAAAACCCCTTAATCAGGCACGGATGATGGGATTTACCCTTAACTGTCTTTTATAATCTGTACTCCATTTGCTGAAATTCATTCACCGAAATTTAACTGACAGTGATCATATAAATACATTTTTAATGGAATGCGTATGTTCTGTAATAAATATACTTATTTATACTACTTTATTTGCAAATGCCAAATATAACATTTCACTGAAATTTTCAGTAATTTAAAATTATTGAGATCATTAATTTCAGAAGATAATATTTTAAAATTATTCGTTAATTTTCATTAAACTATGTAGTAATTGACCACACATAAACATAAAAATAATTACCTCTCCTGTTAGCAAATCCCAGGTAATGTTATCACTATTATTATTTGATTCATCACCGATATTTCCATCAATAACATAGGGGAAAACAATAAATAAAAATGATATAAGAGCTATAATCACATTTACCAAAAATAACCATCTTAAAAATCTGAAAAATGATGAAACACCTGTGCCGAAGTTACCCTCAATCTTTTTCAAGGCATCATACCATAATTCAAATGAGTATGCTAAATCTATGACACCAACTTTCAACTTAAAAAAAATAAAAATAGATAAGTATCCTATTAAATAGATAAATTTAAATACATTTCTTTGGCTACATTATATTATCTACATTATTAAAAATTAATTTCAATATAAAAAAATATTAAATAGGCTTAATATGTATTTTAAAATGAAAAATGACCTAAATTATAGTTAATAAATACAACATGCAAAACATGATTATTTTTATATCATATATACCTTTGAAATGGCCATACCAGCCTGATATTTAAACATTTTATAACAGCTCAATGTCTTTTTCTTGGACTTTTGACTAACCGATTTGGATAATTTTACTTTAACACATCTTTTAATGGTTAGACATTGAGGCATATCTCTCAACGCAACCCTTAAAAATATTAATATAATACAATGAATATCTTGACTTCTTAAAAACTAACTTTCTTAATTCACCACCTGTAGGTGAATCTTCCATGAGAGTCTTATCTTGCTCCATTTTAGACACAATGAGATTAGCATGCTTTTCCAATGATAATTCTACAATTTATAATCAATTATGGCATGCAATAGAGAATTTATTATTGTAATAAAGCGTACTGTGTTTATCAGATCTTCCTAATGTTCTTCTCATTGTACCACCCATACGAGCTTCAAAAGCCCTTTTTAAATTACTGCCTCCTTGTTGGTTACCTAAGGTATCTAATCTATGAATTGAATGATACCCTAAAGGGTAAGTGCATATATCATCCTGTCTCTGAATGTTATCTAAATCAGTTCCTTCATTTGGAATAGATGTTTGTTGGCTTTGGATTGAAATGGAAGAATTCAAATTAAATATGCTGCTACCAGACATGTTCCTTCTTTCAAATAAATTTTTTAAGGCTCCTCGATTCAATATTTCAGGTTCATTATACACCTGAAAGGTGTCTACTTGCAACTGCGGTCGTTGGAATAATCTGAAAAGAAATGTAATAATATAAATAATAGGGAATAAATATAATAAAATTTGGAATATATTCAAAATAATAACATACCCCGACATTGTAATTTGAAACAATAAAAATGAATTTAAAATACATTTAAAACAATAATCTTTGGGCGCATTATCTTATCTTATTTACCTTTAATTAATCTAGGAATTGTTTTATTATATACAAAACATTCTTAACCTATTAGTATGGTTAGGTATGTAATTGTGACATATGACATTTTCCATTTTAAAATTATTTTTTGATATACTTTTTACTAAATATTTTTTTTATATTAAATAACTTAATTTATTTTTAAATTTGGTTATTACATTTAAATGTATAAGCTTCTACTCTTGCTGATTTCGAATCTACATTAGAAAACTTATGGATTAGCCAGTAGATGTCGCCGTTATAGGGTAGTAAACGTTACATTTCACGTGTTTACCAACAGTCTGCCAAGTACCGACCGAGCTGTTATGAAATCGAGCAAGCAAAATACATCATAGCAGTTCCAGTACAGGTGACTCCCACGTTTTCTGCGATTTGAAGGTAAACAGTGGACCTTTTCGGTGTGTGTGTGTAACGTGGAGAGGTGCCGTGCGAGTTAAAGGAACATGTCGGTACATTCGGCACAAACGTCTGAGAGTGACGCATGGGCTTTATTGTCCCTAAAGTCAGCCCCAACGAGCCCCTCAAAGTTGCAGTGGAGCCCTGAAAACGGGGGGGATGTTATAGCACGTATCGAAGCAAAAGAATTCGAATATTTGGTCCGCCAAAACCGCATAATCATCGGTAGAAACAGTTCACGTGGTGATGTCGATGTAAATATGGGACATTCAAGTTTTATTTCTCGAAGACATTTAGAAGTGTATTTCGATCATCCGTTCTTTTATATGAACTGTAATGGAAAAAATGGGGTCTTCATTGATGGCGTATTTCAAAGAAAAGGGGCCCCAGCTATGCGATTGGCGAAAACGTAAGTTTCTATTATGTAAACAAAGTTCGCTACAGACTGGGGAATGTTTTCGTCGCGAGAGATAGTAGGCCTTGAGAGGTTAATTTAACATGCTCTCGATCACGTGTTTGTTGTGTCAATTTTCTTATAGTTTTTTTAATTTTCCGTCCCTGAATCGATACAGTGAGTTACCGGGGCGGTCGCGGAAAAGGGTTAGGAATACACAAGGTCTCTTTATAAATACATTTTGAAGTATTTATTGAGCCGGTGACGTCAGTACAACTGTATGTCCCGTATCTCCGACGAAATTGATCCTTGTGCACCACTGACACAAGGATCAGATTTCATAGCCTTTCAAGTAAAAACAAAATAGCCCATCTATTGACGACTTATCATTGCGAAAAGTCATCTATACCGCTTCGTCATTCACTCAACACGACACGTGGTGTCGCAGTTGTATAGTTTTTCGTGATTTTTACATTATATTGCATTGTATCGTTTTTATCCTAGTTGCTATGCGGCTTGTTTTTTCAACATCGTCAACAGTGTCAAAAATTTGACGGACTTCCTGCATCGTTTTGACATTTGACGTGTTATAAACACTACTATTTGTTTTTTCACTATTCAGTTCAGTTTTCCCACTCTCTGCTAATTCATAGTTTAAACTTTTATTAGCGAAAAAACGAGTCAAAATATTTTTGTTTTGCTTGTTTATCTTATCGATACCTTGAATTCGACATGACGGTATCATTCTATTGGTTCTCGTTTAACATAAATTTAAGCTATAATCGATATTTATATTTGTAATTTAAGGTGTAAAATAGATTAATAAGATTAATTTTAATTAATAGAGTTTAATTCGTTCTGTTTAATTTTACATTACACTTTCAATTTAATATTCCGGCTAAAACACGTGGCAGCATAAATAGTACATTCCGCCGCAATTGTTATTTTTTATTTTTTAGCGTGCATTGTTGCCTACCGTCCTTTTACGGAGTTAATGATTCATCCATTGTAAAAGTTGCGTTGCGGGATAGCATAGGCATAAACTGTAAATATAAATGGTTATTTATAACATATCCGGTAATATGAACTTTAAATGCATATATATATATATATATATATATATATATATATATATATATTATTGGAGTAGGTCATAGATATAAAAAAATATGATCTTGCCAACTAAATTTTTTTTATTCCGTGTTGAACGGGTTTTCAGCGATGAAAATATTTTTCAGTCATTAGTAGAAACGGAAGTAGTAAATAGTATTCATTCACTAAAATAGTGTTTAAACATTTTATTTTATCTAAATATTAGACATTTTTTTTTGCTTAACAAATAGAGCGGTGAACTTTAATTTGATAGGGGAATATGCTTGTTATTTCTTGACTAATAGATGACATGAATAAAAAATAGTCGTCAACAAATTTGCAAGTCTTTATTCTAAAAAAGCAATTTCCTTTAAGGGATAATATAAATGTAATTTTAGTTCATTAGTTGTTCATGAATTTAGTCGAGAGAGATGATGATTCGTTATTTTAATTAAGTTAATTTATCTGACGCCGATTACCATCAAAAGTAATATCATTACTATCACAATAATATTATGGTGATTGTAATATTAAATATTTCTAAGATATTGTTTTTCTTAAATTAAAAGTGTCGTCTATAAGTCGAGTCTCAACGCTCAGTCGATATATTAAACACTGCCAGTCAATTGAGAAATATTTGTGAAAGATACATTTATCAGTTACGCCGTGCGTTGTGACATGTAGTTGTCACCGGCTGAATTGTGGAAAACAGTCGTTTTGTTACGTCACGAACACAAATAAAAACATAAACAAATATTGAGCGTATATAACGGGTTTTCGACGCGGTTAACCTCCACATTCCTGTCATAGTTAAACAATCACATGTCTGCGTATTCGATGGGTCGGTCTCCGTTCACATAATTGTTTATTGACAATTACATTTTCCTGCGCGAATTTTTTTAAAATGTAAATAATCAGACTGCCGCTAACAGCTGTGTTTTTACCACGCCAATTGGATTCGATTCGAAGCAATTGTTAGATTAAAGCCCAATAAAAAGCGATACGTTTTTGTTAGGACTGCACGTGATTGTAGAAACTGTGACGGGCGAACGATAACTACTAAACGTGCTATTGTAGATTTAGTGTGGTGTTAATTATTACGTTTGTTTACTGAGCGATTGTTCGGGCCGATGTAAGAATTTGAGGATCTGACCTAAAAATTTAAATAGTTTCCTTCTGAATTTGAATAGGCTCTTTATTTTTAGTTCTTGCAGAAGAAGTCAAACAATTTATAGCTAAATGTCTACATTATTGATCCTTGAATGAATTTATGAAGGCTTACGTTTTTAACTAAGTTGACTGATGAATTAGATACATTTTTATGTACGCATTTACAGGTGTATAAACATGTTTTTTAAATTTCACTTATAAAATGGCGTCGTGTCCCATGGTAACTAGAAAACTATTCTTTGATTTACATTAATTTTTCTATAGTTGTAGATTAACAGCAGTTTGATTGATTCTTCGTCATTTTTCGTTTTAAGTGAAATCGCTGAAAATTATACGACCAGTGATGTACGTCAGTTTAAAATATTACCAATTATTGTTGAATAGATTAGGTGCTTGTATTTTGATATTTTTTCGCTTATTTCAAGGCATTTATTAAGAAAAATTGATACAACATATATTTTTGTCATCATTCTGGTAAATGGTGCTACCTTGTCGAAGGAACGATGTTCGAATTCGAGTCCATCATTTTCGTGGTTCTTCAGCATCTCTAAACTGAAAAGCAGTCGATACATCAACTCGGCAGATGTCTTGAAAGTACTTTGATAGTTTGAGCTGGGTTTTCGTCCAATCAGTCTTGCCTCCAGACCTAATTAAGCCTCCAAACTATTTTTCGTCATTGACATCATAATTATCACTTTTAAGCCATTGAAACCGAAACCGATAAGTGGGATATAGCGGAGCAATCAGTATAACTATATGTTTCTATAAAATATTTTAACAAAAGAATTGAACCAACTGCAAAAAATAAATAAGGAACTCACCAAATCTCCAACCTAATCATTACACCATAGAAGCAATTGCCTGCAATATTTCTACGACTTCTTTGATGATGTAGTTAGTGCTTAAAAAGCAAACTTAATGGCTTTTGAACTACTTCCGGTCACTTCAGTTCATCAATAATATAATAGATGTCATCTCTTCAACATCTTTTCGATTTCGCTAATGTAGATTGAGTTACTTTTGTAAACCAGAACATAACGTATATGAATACACTAAACAAAGCTACATCTTAATGTCGCCAGACCTCTTGTATTGTTTAGAAAAAATTACTAAAGCTGATGACACACTGACAGATGACACCTGACAAACTGAAGTTATTTAAAATGGTGGCAATTTTTTGAAGCTTCTTCAACAGCAGTTTCTATTAAAATGATATTGATATTGTCCATCGGTAATAACCAATTACAAACTTTATAATTTCTCGCTGAAAAAGTACCCTTAAAAACTCAAAAAAAATGACCCAAGCGTTAATTTGTCATCATCAATAGCAATAAATATGTATCAGAGGTCTTGCAACAGTAGAAGGCAATTCATTGGAGAATTGCCAATATTGATTGTTTTTCTTTGATTGCTTCATCTAATTTCATAAGTTGTTGTTATCAGTAAAGGTGCTGAATTGATTCATTTATTGAAGGCATCTCAAATTACACCTTTGTGATCCGGCCAAACTAACACCCATATATAAGATGATCCGTTTGATTTTGATAGTTTTTTATATATTCAATATTGAATTGTCTACTATTGGGTAAATTATTATTTTGTATCGAAATTCGAAATGTTATACTGTATTCTTTATGATTAGTCACTGTTTTTCTCCATTTTTATCAGCATTTTAATTACGTCATAAAAATTAAAACACTGTTTAACCAGACCATGAGTTATCAAACCGAACAAGTGGATTTACGCTCTTGGAACAAGTGGGTAGAACAATTCATGCATCCCATATCGAAATAAACGATGTAGAGGAAAGACCCATTTTTGGCATCTTGATAAGATGAAGTGTTGCTCAGATATCCCTCCCTTTTTTCGCTTCGGATTATCGTAATGGCTCCATTTTTTATCACCAGTAACAATCCGATGCCTATCCAATTTTACTATTGAATCAACATTTTACACATGACCAAACGCCTTTCAATGCCTCTTGACATCATACGACATAATATACTGAACGTTTGAATCATGTCCATATTTATCCTAGACGATTGGAAATTGTTTTTTGTGTTACTCCCAACAATTCTGCATATTCTTGCTTTTTACACGGATTATCATCGAGTAATGCCGTCTAAGTTCTTGTTTTACATTTTTTTTGGCTGTCGAGAACGCTCTATGTATTCAGTGTCAAAATCACCACTTTTAAAATGCCAAAATGATTATCGCACCTGAAAATCGAGGGAGCTGCCATAATTTTCACATAACATTCAATGACCTTCGACAGCCTTTTTCTTCAAATTGAAGTAAAGAAACAAAATTTCCCACAAATGCGATTTATTCGGCATAAATTTAGACATTTTCAACTCACTGGAAATTTTTTTTTCACACTTCGACATATACTGAAAAGTGAAGCCTGCCGTGAAATTGGTTATAAATGATTTAATGATGATTTAATAGACAGTAACACCATCTGTTGTAAATCCATTATATAGTAGAAGCATTTATTTACCTGTTGAAATCGATGGAGAATCATTCGATCACCTTCAACTGCTTTTTTCTTCAAACTGTAACGAGTACAAAGTAAACGAGTAAAACTTCCCGCAAATACGATTTACTCAGTACATATTCAGATATTTTCAACGCACTGAAAATATTCAGTCTTCGACGAAATGACACATACTGAAAAGTTGGTTACAAATATATCCGATGCGATTTAATACACATTAACGCCATTTTTTGTAAATCTTTTAAAATTAATTCATAGACCTGATGGTTTATATATCGACCTGTTTCTTTGCATATTAATTGTACTAGCGGCATTTAGACTTTTAGGAACTATTTGTAACTGTCTAAAATGAAATTTTGGGAACAATTTATTATTATTATTCAGAGGTTATTCAGAAGTAGAATTTAAAACTTTGATTGCTTTGAACTTTTATTTCAAACATCTTTTCTTTATAATAATATAGCTTCTCAAAAGTAGCAGTCAACTAACCTCATCTCAATTTTTGACGTCAAGGATACAATGTTGCCAAATTTTGTCCGTTGACATTTTATCCGTTTTAGTTTATTTTAGCTTTGTTATATAACAACATTGCAATGTAAATAAAATAATGAAATAATTTTTATAAAATATTTAATTTAATGGGAAGGATTTGAACTAAAGTTAATTAAACAGCAACAATAGTTTGTAGGTTAGAGTTATTTGATTATATTTACATTGAACTCTTCTAAACTACCTATGCTATCCTCAGGGGGCTTAATCCACATAATTAATCATTGTACATCCAAGTAATGTATTGTATTTTCATTAAAGAATATATTTAGATTAAAAGTTAGATTTAATCACTGCATTCTCCCCAATGCATTTGCTTTATCGGCATAACGGTTAGTATTCATTCTCTTCTCGTACATTTTAACATCATATCATATTCTGCATAGATCATGTCATAATCATCATACATCAAGTTCACCATTTGTCAATTTCTTCTTGTGTGTGTCTGATGGAATTCATCCAAACCTCCAAGTGTTATTATATACAATACTTTCCACATATCCTAACTGTTCTCGACCTTCATGTACACTGTAGTAATTCTTTGCTACATCACATAACAATTTGATTTGATTGAATATGCAGAGATAGGGAGGGAAACGTTACATTCTGCAGCCATATTTTTAATGAAGTAAATTACATAAAACACAAGTAAACATTTTATTTATTTTTACCAACTCATTTCAATTAATTTTACCAATTTCATTTTAAATAACCATTTGAAGTACTGCACTTTGGAACATGGTATCTTGAAAACTTAATTTATGTTTTGCAAGCCAATCCTTAATTGCCTACACCCTTTGCCTACTATGTGTTGGGATCTATTTGTTGTATTCCTGTTTCTAGCATGAAGAACGACATATGTGCAAATAATTATTAAAAATATTATGATTTACAAAACCTAATGAAATGTTATTCTAACTTTTAGCTTTTTCCATCAACTTTTGTTTTCTTTACGCTCTTTTTATTAGCATTTCTTATCAAGAGTGGCCTAATGTCCCATTTTGTAATACGTATCTGTACACAAATTGGAGTAACAAGTCCTTCTTAATTTTATTATATGCTTTTAAAAATTGTATTATTTTAAAAGCAATGTCTAGAAGTAACATTGATGGATTATCTTTATACCATTTGAGTCCCATGTTTCCTTACAGTGTTCGAAGTGATGACTTATATCCCACAAAGAGCTCCATATTCCTAAGTTTTCTATGGATACTTTCAAAAGTAACAGTTTTCTCTGAAATAATTATATTAAATTATGTTTATATTGAAAAAACTACTCACCGTTTCTTTACATTTCATCAATTTAATTTTGAATAGAGGCCACATCAAAGTATGTAGATATTTTCTTTTCGATTAATACAAAATTATATGATTTTTCTGTAATTTCAGAGATTTTAGCTATAGTGCTCACACTAATATTCAATGCAGCTGCATTACAATAAAAATATTTTTATTAAAAAGCCTAACAGCTTAATATTTAATAGTATCAATACTTACCTCTCTAGCGCATTTTACTAGTAAGAACGCGCCTCCATTACCTCGTTCCTAGTAAAAATTATTGATTAGAGATCTGTTTCTAACGACTATTTATGTGGCCTCGAAATTTTCAATCATCAAAAATATCAAAATCAAAGTAATCAAAAATGTTAAGCAGCGTTTTTAAATTTGTCAAAACAATCAAAGCACCACAATAATGATTTGCCGGTTTATAACCTGTAATTATGTTTTGCAGAATTTTGCAGTCATTTAACAACCGAATGATTTGCAGACCGATTTGGTTACATATTCGAACGTATCAGACAGGATTGTATCTCTTTTTAACTGCTACACTGCTACTTTGGATGGACTATAAAACTTTTGCCTTTTGTTTTAAAAGTCTATTCTTTAGTTTTAATAGTACATGCGTAACAGGTCAATTGAAAAGTCCCCGGCCTGACACATAGATGGCGCCACTAGAATTAAATCCATATGTTTTTTAGTTAGCGTTAACCCTCAAAAGATGCGTGTATAAATTTGACAGCTGTCGGATCATTAATTTGTGAATTATAGCATTTTGAGTGAAGCAACTTTTGTTATTGTGAAAAAAAATGGATAAAAAGGAATTTCGCGTGTTTATAAAATATTGCTTTTTGAAGGGAAAAAATACATTTGAAGCAAAAACTTGGCTTAATGCCGAGTTTTCAGACACGACCTCAGGAAAATCAACCATCAAGGATTGGTATGCTAAGTTTAGACGTGGTGAAATGAACACTGAAGACGGTAAACGCAGTGGACCCCCAAAAGAGGTTGTTACCGACGAAAACATTTAAAAAATCCAGAAAATGATTTTAAATGACCGTAAATTGAAATTGAATGAAATAGCAAACACTCTAAAGATATCAACTGAACGTGTACATCATATCATTCTCGAATATTTGGGTATGAGAAAGCTCTGTGCAAACTGGGTGCCGCGCGAGCTCATTTTTGACCAAAAGCAACGACGAGTTGATGATTCGGAGCAGTGTTTGAAGATGATCAAGCGTAATAAACCCGAGTTTTTGAGTCGATATGTGACAATGGATGAAACATGGCTCCATCATTTCACTTTGAAGTCCATTGAAGTCATCCGAGTGAACTGCACACGATGAACCCGCTCCAAAGCGTGGGAAAACGCAACGGTAGGTCGGCAAGGTTATGGCGTCTGTATTTTGGGATATGCATGGAATAATTTTTATTGACTACCTTGAAAAAGGAAGGACCACCAACAGCGACTATTACATAGCATTATTGGACCGTTTGAACGACGAAATCGCCGAAAAACGGCCGCATTTGAAGAAAAAGATAGTTCTGCTTCACCAAGATAATGCACCGTGTCACAAGTCCGTGAAAGCGATGACAAAAATCTATGAATTGGGCTTCAAATTGCTTCCTCATCCACCGTATTCTCCAGATCTGCCCCCCAGCGACGATTTCCTGTTCTCAGATCTCAAAAGAATGCTTGCTGGAAAGACATTTTCGTCGAATGAAGAGGTGATCGCCGAAACTGAGGCCTATTTTGAAGCAAAGGACAAATCGTATTAAAAAAATGGTATCGAAAAGTTTGAGGGTTGTTATAATCAGTCTGTCACTCTTGAAGGGAATTATGTTGAATAAAAAAAAATTGCCAAGAAAATGTTTTACTATGGTAGACCGGGGACTTTTTATTTGACCTGTTATTAACAAGTTCTTTTACCAATAAAAATAATAATAAATGAATAATTAAGATGGTAAACATTATTTTAGTAAATAATAAGACCCGGAATAGAAGTAATCGGCCTACCATGGACCTACGACCGAAATCTAAATACGTCCTTTTGTCTATTCCTGTCCCCCCGGTCGTAAACAGCGACTGTTAGTCGACGAAAATCCCGAAATCGATTCGCTAAAAGACCCGCACGTGCCGCCGAAAAAAAGGCCTTTGGAGGAAATTTACGGAGAGGCCCTGGAAATCCTGCCGTCGGCCGTGTGAACTTCGCGCGAGGTTCAAGGCCGCTGTCAGGATAATCAATTCCGGCCGAAAATACCACCGCCAGCAGCAGAAGCGGTGGTGGTGGTGGCGGCGGCAGGCAGCCAACGAGCCTCTTTCCCGTACGTTTCCCGCCTGGTAACAGGAAAATGGGTCCGTATTTGGACGTGATCGCGCGCGCTACCCACACTATCATTGCTACGACAACGATCCGTCCAAGCGATTAAGTAGTAACCCTCTCGAAAACAAATAATTTTTAACATCGTGCAGTATTTGTTTTATTGTGACATTCTGCGATCTTTCTACCGATAGATAAAAGAGAATTCGAACAATTCGAACAGGCTGGATGACAGTAATAAAGAATCATGAAAATGTTGATTTATATAATTAGAGGCAGATTATTAAAAATAAATTTATTTTAAAATTAAAAATGCCATTACTAAGATTTTACCACGAAATAAAAAAGCAACATTTGAAAATTCACCATGTTTAGTCAAACACCAATCACAAGCGCTGCGAAACATTCACGTCACTTACAGTTTCCCAACTATCACATCCGCATGTCAATGTTTGAACATTTTAGCGCGCTTGCATTATATTACAGGTTAAAAATTGGTTTTGTGCTACCAAGGAAAAGAAAAGATAGACGAAAAAATTGAACTAGAATTTTTCAGGGTAAATGACCTAAATATGCCCAGAGACGATTCGTCGATAGTAAATGTACAATGTGACTGTGTACTACAGTAATTTAAAAAATAATTATACAACTTTTATAGAATTGAAGCGAGTTATCAGCATAGTATTCCAGAAACACTAACCATGAAATGTGGTAGGATATTGAAAAAAAATTAAGTTTAAGTACTATTGATATAACACTTGGCAAGAAAATTAATAAGTGTAGTAAAGAGTACCCTATAATAAAACATTCGTCAGGTGGTAACTATGAAAATAGTATTATTAAAATCAAGTGCTCTATATTTCTTAAAACAAATTAAAATTGTAAGTGAATTGCATTTGAAGATACAGATGCAAATGTATTTAACAGTGCTAACAAAATATTCATTTTATATAATTAATAATAAGAACAGCGTAAAAATTGTTTAAACTATATACATTTGGTGTAATAATGTTTATGTATTAACACTGCTGGTTTTCTACTAAATGTACCTCATTACAGTACACAAGATCAAATGGTTTTATTCTTTTTAGTTTCTGTCTTGTTTTGGTGTTATCCAAGAGCTGTATCACTTTGATATTGACATGAGAATTCAAGAGACTCTCGCCTCATGTTTCCTTGCGATTTTCTTGATTTCCTGAGTGACAGTTGGTTTCTGATGGTCTCGGTGTACGTAATCAGTATTCTGTGTATCTGGGTGTACCTACAATACTTTGTTTTCGCAACAACTGGTATTGTATTTATATTACTTTTATAGGTTTCAATACATGATTATATAATAGCAATTTATTATATACTGAAAATTGTGATTTTCTGCTAATTAACCAGTACATTTTCCTATATTTAAACTCCAGTTCTTTTCTTTCATTTTTAACACGTTCTTTACAGCAAAGTTTTACATCAAAATTCATTACGAGATACTTAGCGTTGTTCCATGTAGTGAATGATAGTATTATTTAATGTTATTGGTGCTTGTGCGATCTGATTATACCGTGAACTTCGGCTTTTTGTGAAGAAGCTTCACGTTGGTATAACACATTTAGTACTGACCACAGTTCGGTCAAGGTCGAATGTGCTAAATGTCCTAGAATCAGTTGTTGAGCCAGAAAACATTGATGCTGAGATTGAGTCATCCTTTGACATTAGTATGACGAGCATCAATAAAATATTGTATGAACATGCTCGTGTCAATTGGTACAAGGAAATGAATAAAATCTACACACACAGGATTCTATCTGTGTGTAAAGTATTGGATCCATGCTTATGAGGCCCAAACAAAACAACAACCAACTTTAAATATTTTCGAGCCAAATTTATCAATCGAAGAATTTCGAAACAAACCATCGCCTATTTTTTCGAGTAATAATGGACATGTGCCAACTGTGCGGTTAGGGCAACGTAGAACGGTGAATTCTGAATGCTACACAAACAATAGTTTGCTTACCAGAAGTGCTTCGTGAATTACAATAAAAGAAGGACATCGGCTGAAATAATCTATTTAACGGACTAAATGGTCGAAGTGTCGTCCTCCGTACAGCCCTGATTTGGCACCATATAACTTTTTTGTTCCCGCATGTCAAGAATAAATTGCGTGGCCAACGTTATTTATATTTATCCAAAATGCTTACCGAAATTGGTTCAAACGCTTGCAAAGATGTATTTGATCATCATTGAGGATACGTGGAAAAACGATAAAGCCATTTTTGTTAACCGATTACTGTTTTTTTATTGTTAGGCTCAAAATATAGTAATTATAACAAATATAGTAACACTCACTGTCAAAAAAGGGCGAAATAAAGTTACATTTAAAAATCAAAAACCATTGATTACAGTAGTAAATATAATCTATTTAAAGTTATCAACAACCTACGATTTTTTTTGGCCCGCTTGTATATCAATGAGGAAATGAGTTGTTAACCAACCTATTTTTTTCTAGCTCGATCCGGTGAAATGCCGCTATTTCGTGTGCTAATATTTTTATTTAATCGCTATGATACTATTATGTGTTTCGTTTTTATTAACAGCTATTTTTTATACGAACATATAATTAGCACTTTTTAAATTATCACCCATAAATTCTAGCTATCCACAGGCGTTATATATAATGGATATAAGTTAAATATGATCAGAACAGTGAATTCATTTTAAGGGATCTAGTTTTTGCCTTCATTGTATAATTCAAAGGAAATAATGCTGTTAAAGATAACACGAGTCTGCAACAAAAAAGATATATTAGCATTTTCAACTGTTTTATTTGTATGTTGGTATGTCGAAAACGAAAAGAATATGCAAACAATTCCCAGATTCCAAGTCAGGATTTTTTGCAACGGTCCAGTATGAAACAGCATATTGGTATCTTGATAGATTTATCAAAAAGAAACTTCAGTTCAGCAGAAAGCAGTTCTGCTTCTCAAAGGCAGTTTTTATTCTTCCATTCCTGTAGGTCATACCGTACACTTCAAAGAAGCCTACAAGAACTTTGAAGGAATTAATTATTGGAAAATAAAAATACGACGACCGTGATTGGCAGATATGTGCCGGTCTTAAAATGTTGCGCATGTTCAAGGTTTTTGGTTCGTTTAGGTTTTACCAAAGTCTTTTGTTTGTTGTGTCTGCGGAATACCAGAGATCAGGCAAAGTACAGGACCAAAAGCAGTTGGTCACCGAGGGAGTTTAAGGTTGATGAAAAAAACGCCCTTAAAGAAATATTGGCATCTCCACATACAGTTATTTTACCACCAATACACATAAAGTTGGGATTGATAAAATAATTTATAAAATTATTTTCCAAAGATGAAAATTGCTTCAAATACATAGTTTCTGATCAAATTACAAAGCAAAAGTTAACGAAGGTGTTTTCGTTGGGGCAGATAGACTTATTACTGACCCACAACTCATAACGGATTTTAAAAAAGAAGGGTGTATTGCTCTTTAAGGAAGTCGTTGAGAAGTTTTTAGGGAGTCATAAAAACCCTGACTATAAACAAATCGTCAAAAGTATGCTAAAAACATTTCACGCTTCAAGTTGCCTAATGAGAGTCTAGTTAATGATTTGTCAATCAGATAAAAAGGAAACAAATGCAAATGGAAAAAATGCGATAAAATGATTTTTACACCTTGGAAATTACCAGCTATATCGCCGAAATCCTAAATCTTCACTAGATATTACCGCTTTTCATTAACACTTGTTTCGATCTCCAACAGGTCAATTGAAAAGTCCCCGGCCTACCATAGTAAAACACATTTTTTGGCAAAATTATTTTTTGTTTATTCAACATAATTCCCTTCAAGGGTGATACACTTATTATAGCGACCCTTTTCGATACCATTTGTGTAGTACGATTTGTCCTTTGCTTCAAAATAGGCTTCAGTTTCGGCGATCAGCTCTTCATTCGGCGAAAATTTCCTCCTGGCGAGAATTCTTTCGAGATCTGAGAACAGGAAATAGTCGCTGAGGTCCAGATCTGGAAAATACGATAGATGAGGAAGCAATTCGGGGCCCAATTGATGGATTTTAGCCACTGTTTTCACTGACTTGTGACACGGTGAATTGTCTTGGCGAAGCAGCACTTTCTTTTTCTTCAAATGCGGCCGTTTTTCGGCGATTTCGTCCTTCAAATGGTCCAACAATGCTATTTAATAGTCGCTGTTGATGGTCCTTCCTTTTTCAAGGTAGTCAATGAAAATTATTCCATGCGCATCCCAAAATACAGACTGTTGCGTTTTCCCACGCTTTGTAGCGAGTTCATCGTGTGTAGTGCACTCGCATGACTGTCGATTGGACTTCGGAGTGAAATGATGGAGCCTTGTTTCACCCATAGTCACATATCGACGCAAAACCGCGGGTTTATTAAGCTTGATCATCTTCAAACACTGCTCCGAATCATCAACTCTTCGTTATTTTTGGTCAAAAGTGAGCTCGCGCGGCACCCACTTTACACAGAACTTTCTCATACCCAAATATTCGTGAATGATATGATGTACATGATGATATGATGGAATGTCTGCTATTTCATTCAATTTCAATTTACGGTCATTCATAATCATTTTGTGGATTTTTTAAATATTTTCGTCGGTAACAACCTCTTTTGAGAGTCCACTGCGTTCACCGTCTTCGGTGTTCATTTCATCACGTCTAAACTTAGCCTACCAATCTTTGATGGTTGATTTTCCTGGGACAGTGTCCGGAAACTCGGCATTGAGCCAAGTTTTTGCTTCAACTGTATATTTTCAATATTTTATCAACACGCGAAATTTTTATTTTATCCCTTTTTATCTATTTATTTCATAATAACAAAAGCTGTTTCACTCAAAATGCTATAATTCACAAACTAATGATCCGACAGCTGTCAAATTTATACACGCATCTTTTGAGAGTTAGAGCTAACTAAAAAAACATATGAATTTAATTCTAGTAGCGCCGTATATGTCAAGCGGGGACTTTTCAATTGACCTTTTACATAACGTTTCTTCCAATTTTATTAGAATACCTAAAATAAGCCGATTTTTTCCATAGTCTTAAAAGAGTGTTCATTTGTCAACATGGAATGAAAAAATGGTGCGAAGATGGAAGGACAGGGTTAGAAGTTGTGATGTCTCGCTGTTGGATTTTTTAATTATCTTTTTATATTCCCTTAATTCTGTTTTTAATCTTTAATTTAACATTGTGGTCGTTCATGCATTGGTATTTATCAGCGAGTGTTTCAGACGTACGGTTCTTTGTAATATTGGTTTGTCCATAATATATAGGGAATCTCAAATTCTACAATTTGATTTAAATGGAAAATACTGTCTTTTTATTGTAATTTACTTCATTAGATCATAAAGCACATAAGCGGGCTTACCCTTACAATTATTACTGCCTTGTTAAAATAATCTGATTAATTTTTACGGATTTTTCTACAAATACTATCACACTATTTAAAATATAAATAGGTTTAATGAGATGAATAAAATTCCATCAAAATATACTTAAAAATCAAAGAACCAGGTGATTATTTAAGATGTTTTCTGTCAGCTGCTCACCATGAGTCTAAACTATAAGGGTTTGGTATTGTTTCTTCCATATACCCTGGACTATGTAACGAGTTTTTCAAATTCAGTTGGAGACTGGTAAAAACATATAATATGTTTTGTGCACAAGGGAGATTACTTTGAAAGGGATGAAATAAATTTGGAAATATAAAAAAATTCTTACATTTTATTTAACAAATTTTTTTATTATTTTTTAATTCCAATAACCTAATAAGAAGTTGATGTATATAGAGACGGCATAAATTTAGCAGATGTATTTAAAAACTTCATAAATTAATTTTATTAAATAAACCTTTACAGGTTATGATGTCTATGTTCGTTGTTAATATTTTAGTAAGATAACCAAGAACGACATGATTACAAAATTATTTCTTTGCTAATTCATCATATCAAGCTTATTCATTATGTGGTTCTCTGATAAAAAATACATCTTCAAACATAACTTTACTCCTTTCAAAATAGATCAACCCCTATCAGTTTTAATGAAATTAAGGAAGAGAAGACACTTTTATTTTGCGGCAACAAGTTTATTTCAAGAATAGGGAGTGATAAAATGATCTACCAAGTCGCAGCTCCTTCCTAGAGAAAATGACCATAGGTTTTACGAGGTCGTAGATTGCTTCGAACAGCTTTTAATTTATTACATAACTCTTTGTGAACTGATAGTGCCTTCGTACTTGGAAGTTTCGCTATTGAAGCAACCGAACTAATACACTCTCCTTTGGTGGCCGCAAATATTAACTGCAAGCTTCTGCTTAAGTTCTAGTAGACTAGGCTAAGAGTTCTTTCAGCAACTTTAGTAGGCATAGGCTCTGCTTATGTTTGTATCCAAATTCCAGGTACGGGTATGATGCCTATGATGGAATTACCAGCAAGGCATCCATTACATGACTTAACATATCCTGGTTATTCAATATGTTTATCTGTCAGCACCACTGTTATCTGGAAATATGACACAGCTAGCTTAATGTACAAAGCGTGCCACATTTATTAACACAAGAATTATTTTTAAAACAGACTTGAAAGATTTTGTAAATGACTGTGAATGAGATCCGGGTATACCATCATATTTCTAGAACTGAACAAGAGCTTGAAAAGTACTAGGACTCGATGGGCTGGGAAAATGATTTCCATCAAACGAAGAGGTAATAGGGCCACTTAACAGTGATGAACTTATTGAAGCTGGAGAAAATTATACTGAAAAAAAATTGTCGAGCGATCTATAGCCTATCCAAAGTAGCAGTGAAATCACGTCATCTCAATTTATGACGCTAAAACGGTGTGATGTTGCCGCAATTAACGTTAACATTTTATACATTTCAGTTTATTTTAGCTTCGTTATATAACAATGATGACAATCTAATGATGCTAAAAATGTTATAAACTATAATTTATTTTAACATTACAATACATCTAATGCATATATTATCGAAGGACTTAAACGACAGTTAATTAAACAGCCACAATAGTTCATAAATTATTTATAAGTTATAGAGTTATATTATTCTATTTATGTTGAACTTTTTTCTAAACCACCTATTATATCCCCTGGAGGCTTAATACACCTAATTAATAATTGTACGCCCAAATAATGTATTTTATTTTCATTAGAGAACATATTTACTTTTATATGTTTAGTTATTGTTTCCTTCTCATTCGGAAATCATTCTGATATCACTGAAATTCTGCTTAAGTTTCTTCTATTACTTTCTGTGTACATTTTTCTCGATTAAATTAGGTTTAATCACTAATTCTCTCTTCTCAAACATTCTCTCTAATTCAGAATTAAACATTTCATTTATATTTACTAAGTGACAATTTGAAATACTTCATTCTTTAATGTGGTATCTTCAAAACTTAAAATATATTTTGGAAACCGATCCTTAATGACAGCCTTTGCCGACCACCTGTTGGTATTTTTTTGTTTATAGAATGAAGATCAATATATCTGCAGTAAAATATTAAAAAATATTATGATTTGTAAATCATAATATTTACCTTATCAAATGTTATTCTAACTTTTACCTTTTTCCATCAACTTTTGTTTTATTAGCACTCTTTTTATTAGCAATTTGCCAAGGGTAGCATAATGTTCCATTTTGAATTACCTTTTGTCTATATACAAGTGATGACTTACGTCCTTCAAAGAACTTCATATCCAGAGGTTTTCTATGGGTATTTTCCTAGAACTGCACTAACAGAATAAATTTAAAATTAAACCAGAAATAATTGAATTAAGTTATTTTTATATTAAAAAAAACTAAACCAAAATTATATGGTTTCTCTTTAATTTGGGAGATTTTAGTTATAATACTAATATTCACTGCAGCTGCAACACAATAAAAATATTTCTAATAAAACACCAGCAGCTTAATATTTAATAATATCAACATTTACCTTTCTAACGCATTTTACTGGTAGAACGGGTCCCCATTTACCTCGTTTCCGGTCGAAGTTATTGATTAAAGACGTAATATATATTCTGTAATTTGACTTCTGACTGACTATTTATTTGGCCTCGGCATTTTCAACCAGAGTAATCCAAAAAATATTAAGCAGCGATTTGAAATTTATCAAAACAAGCAAAGCGCCAAAACGTTTGCCGGTTTATAACCTCTTATCACTAATGTTTTGGTCACTGGTACTTCGGATAGAGTATAGTATAGTTCTTCGCATATACATTTCTTTTACGAGCATTGTTTTTCAAGAGGTAGTAATACAATCTAGTAGTGTTGATAAAATATCTGGGAGAGCTGCTGTTCATTCATACGTCTGTCTCGATTAAGAGAGGTCATCCCGCCCTGATATAGTAGACTGTAACTGACCCACGCGCCCGTCGAAACTGAACGGAACGAACGCGAAACAGCGATGCGAACGCAGAAAAAAAAAGAACAACGCACAGTCGTCGGTCGCCGCCAGTATCGGAGTGGGCCGCTGCGGATGGGAGCTCAAGACTCCTCTTAGCAACAAGCTAGACGGTCGGGAATTCACCACACGATTCGGTATTGTTTTCCGACCACGACGGCGACGGTCGCGATCGATGCCATTGGTCAGGATTTCAGACAATCTTCGTATTGTCGCGTTTCGAGGGAAATATTTTCCTCGATGCCCCATCGACGTCGTCATCCCGGAAACTTAATCATTTTACTAAGATATGAACTATTCGTTTTCAGTTTTCACATCGTTTATCCTTCGTTTACCTCCGGAGGAACCATTTTTTTAAATGTATTACATTATTACTAATCGTTGCCGACTAATTTACAATAACTTAATTCTAGGTATATATAGTCTATTAAGTTTTTTTTAGTAATGCGTCATGGATATTTGTGACGTCGAAACATTGCAATGTTGCCGCATCAACTATGAGTTTTAGTTCAGTTTGGCTTTGACATACAACAAAATTCTAATCTAAATAAAATAATTGAACATAAATAAGAACACAGGTATAATAGTTTGTGGGTTAGATTTGTTTTGTTTACATTGAACTCTTTTCCACACCATCCATGAGGTAGAGTTTCTAGGCGTGTTTTTTTTATGTAGTGGTATCCCCCTGGAGGCCGAATTCACCTAATTAACAATTGCATATCTGAAAAACGTATTTTGCTTTCATTCGACAGCATATTTACCTTTTTATGTTTAGTTCTTGTTTCATTCGATGTATGTTTACTTGTCAAATCATCTTGGTATCACTGTATATATTATTTCTTCTGCTACTATCTGTGTACACCATTCTTCATAAAATTAATCACTGAATTCTGTCTAATACATTTACTATATCTACAAAACAATTAGTATTCATTATCTCCTCATACGTTCTAACCTAATGCTCATGTTTAATTTTGAACAATTACAATCATCTGTGTACACAAATCTTTCACGCCCTACAATTTAATTACAATTAATTATGTGCATACTTTTAGTTGTTTCTACCCTCATCACTCTGGCTCAGGAATTTCCAGCATTTCACAGTATTATCACATATCCTGAAAGTTTTCTTCAGTTATTTTCACTTTCCGATTCACTGTCCATTTCAATCACTAAACTGTCAATTTCTAATCTGTCTGAAACATGTTCACGATTTCACCTCAATTACTTCCTCTGTATGTCTTATCGAGTTCGTCCAAACCGAAAGTGTTATGGTTGACAATGCTTCCTTCCACATATCCAAACAATTTTTGATGGAATATCCTTCTCGACCAGTAACATATCTGCAATTAATTATTAATAAATATAATGACCAACAAAACCTAATCGAATGCTATTGTAGCTTTTACTTTTTTCCATCTATTTTTGTTGTCTTTACTCTTTTTTTGTTACTGTCTTGCCAAGAGTGCCATTAATGAACCATTTTAAAATAGTCAGTTTCGTCAAGATATACAAATTCAAATAGTTTATCTTTGGCCATATTTTATGTCTTTAAATTTTTTTTTAAGACAATGTCTGGAAGTCCATTTTCAGGAATTTCTCTGAGGGTTATCTTTACACCATTTAAACCCTATGCCCTATAAGAGTATATGAAAGGATGTCTTACATCCCTCAAAAAGCTGCATATCCCTAACTCTTTTATGTATACTTTCCAGACAGACAATTTTCTCTAAAATAATTTTATTAAATTATGTTTATACTGATAAAATAGTTTGTGTACTTACTGTTCTTATACATTTCATATATTTGGTTTCGAATAGAGCCAATCACCCACTTTGTATGTAGACGGGTTTTCTTGGGTAAATCTAACGTATTATTCTTCATTTTGTAAGCGATGTTATTCACAGTACCCACACTAATATTTGCGCGGCAGCAACCCGCTAAAAACATTTTCAATAAAATTGTAGGGACTTATATTATTTAATATCATCAATAATTACCCCTCTAACGGAATTTACTGGCAAAAGGGGCCTCCATTATCTCGTTCCTTTTCAAAATAACCTATTAAAGCCGCAATCAATTTGTGACCCTGAATATCTATTGTCTTCGGCATTTTTCGAACAAAGACGACTTAAAATTTATCAAAATAATCAAAGAGCTAAAACAATATTTGCCGGTTTATAACCTGTAGTAATTATAACTAAGATTTTGAATAATTTAGCGTACATCTGACAACCGGACGGCGACCAGCTGTCAGATGTATGCAAAATTCTTGAAAGCAATAGTGATAAGAGGTTTTAACTCTTACCTATAAATTATTGTGGCTGTATAATGAACTGTAATTTTTACATATACTATAATGTTAACATAAATTATATTTTTGTTCATTTATTTTATTTAGGTTAGAATTTTTTTGTATGTCAAAGCCAAACTGAACTAAAACTGAGAGTTGATGCGGCAACATTGTAATGTTTCGAGGTCACAAATATTCATTACACGTTACTAAAAAAACTTTAAATAGACTATATAGTCCTTCCAATCAGACAGCCAATGCACGTCAACACCGTCGAGCATATAAGGTTATTTTTATTTTATTATTTTATTTACATTACTATTTTATAATCATGGTCAAAATAAACGAAAACTTAAATTTGGTGCGGCAACCGATGGGCCATGTTGCTAAATGTCTACAAAATTCTCTAAAACATTGGTGATTTAGACGTTGTAAACCAAAACTCAAATTTGGTGTGGCAACACAGCGACGTGATGACATCATAAATATTGATGATGTGTATTGGCTGTTTTATTGGAAGGACTTTATCTAGTCCTTTCCTTTTCTTTTCTACACGTTCCTTTCAGTGAAGTTTTGGATCAAGATTAATTACGAGATACTTATAGTTGTTGCTATAAGGAATGATTTATGGTGCTTGTACGATCTGATTATATACGTGAACTGCACATGCACAAATTTATTTTTGTTAATTTGTATTTTCCAAGTTTGGGTTCAATTAGTTATATTATCACTTGCCTGCTATAATTTTAATGTGGCTTTTTTGCCATAGGCAAGAATCGTAGTATCATCGGAAAATGTAGTATTCGTTATATTTTAGCTTTGTGGTATACCATATGTGTAGAATAGCTAAAGAATTGGTCCCAACAGACTTCCTTGTGATACACCTGCTTTAGCTTCTTTTATTATAGACTAAGCTTCCTCTTGTTTAACTCTAAACATTGTGGCTGTAATGTAAGATTCTATAGTTCAATGTGTGGTTTCGGTAACGTTTTCTGTAGCTTATGAACAAGATTGTCTTGATATATATATATATATATATATATATATATATATATATATATATATATCTACCTAAGGTTGTAGAAAGTGACAGTCAACAAAATCTACAAATGGACTAGAGACTCCAAATCTGTTCATGTGAATTTTGCGTTGCGACCTAATTGTATCACTTGTCGGGTGTCCAATTCCTTAAGCAGAATCAACTAAATACCTCTTGGAATCATGTTGAACAAAGCAGAGCATATCAGACTCAAAATCAAGCAACCGTACTAGTTAGTCGGAAGATACTTTCATCTTGAGTTAAAATCAAAGAGATTGGTTTATTAATCAATCATAATGCCAATTTGGACTTATGTGATCCCAATATCAAGTTGCATTAAAACGCTATGTCACCAATAAAATGGATTTACGAACTTCTCCAAGATTTGCCTTTAAAACATGAAATAAGATTACTACATCACAGCAACGTATAACTGTTTAATCTTAACTTCAGGTTAAGTAATCTAAGTTTAATTAGGGAAATACATACTGTTATATTGATACAAGTGCAACTGAACAGTAGTAAGAAATAGTTAATTAAAAATAACTGAGATGATACTGATAAAGTTTGAGCACGTTGCTAATAATGAGCAACTTGGTATGAGAATTGGGATTCCCCTTCAGATAATTATTATGGATTAACATGCAATATGCTTAATGTAATTGAATAAAATATATGTCACACTTTTCTATTGAACACATGAATAGGAATGTGTTTTACGTGTTTTAAAGTAGTAATTTGCAGTTGGTAGCAACTCATGCCCAAACGGAATTTTCCCAACAAAACCAGTTATTATACACGGCAAGAAGTTGAAACAGTTTAACAAAATATTATCTGTACCACCTTATTCGTATTATTATTATATTGGCTGGGTAACAGTTTGAAATAGTTCTCTCTTTAGCATTGTTTCCCCAAAACTTAATTTATTGTAAGTCATTCCTTAATTACAAGCCTTTGTCAATCCACTTGTTGGAATCTTTTCCACCAGTGTACTATAGTAAGGGGCATTGTCTATAACAAAAACTGATAGTTCCTATCGGTTCTTTAAGAGCTCATTCTTAATCCAAAGCAAAACATATTATAACTCACTTCTCCACCCATAGATATAGTCACCCATGGACTTGAGAAGAACACTAACTCTGCGTCAGGAATAAAGCCATTCCTGTTTCCAGCATGAAGGACAACATATATGCAATAAATTATTAATAAATATTGTGACTAACAAAAGCTAATCAAACGTTATTCAAACGTTTACCCTTTTCAACTTTAACTTTTGTTGTTTTTTTACTATTTTTATTATCATCTTGCCTTGAATTTATCGAGTTATCATTCATTACATTCTTCATACTATCTTACATTATTATATGCTTTTGAGAATTGTAATCTTCTAAAAGCAATGTCTGGAAGCTCCATTATACGTCTTCGTGGGTTATCTTTACACCATTTAAATCCCCCAAAGAGCTGCATATCTATGGATTTTCTATGGATACTTGCCAGGCTAACAGTTTTTTCTGAAATATTGTATTAAATTATGTTGATATTGAAAAAACTACTCATTGTTTTTATACATTTCATAGGTGTTAGCTTGTTACAGTGGCCATACTAATATTCAGTGGAGCTGTAACGCACTAAAATATTTCCAAAAAATACCACAGCAACTTACTGGTAAGAGGGTGCCTTCACTACCTTGCTCCTGTTCGAAGTAACTAGTTAGAGACGCAATATGTTTGCGACTACTTATTAACTTTAATTTTAATCAGAGTAGCCATTTTAATCAGAGTAATCACAAATAGTGACTTGAAATTTATCAAAACAAGCAAAGTGTCAAAATAACATTTTCCGATTTATAACCTCTTATTATTACTAATGTTTTGAATAATTTTGCAGACATTTGACAATCGAACGACTTTTGTAGGCCGATTCGGTTAATTCTTCGAACGTATCAGACCCCCCTATCTTTTTTTAGCAGAATAAAATGAGAAGGATTACTGATTGCCGATAAATACATTAAACATCTTAATGACATTAGTTCACATTTTTTATAGACTATATAAACGGTCCGTTCTTTCAAATTCCGTCCGTTACGATCCGAAGGTGTCCACAAACCACGGTATAACCCCTTAAGGTTGGCCAGCATATCTGGGCAGTCGTTAACATCTCGCACGGATGCCGCTCCCCTCCTCTTTCTCTCTCCCTCTCAACACAATGAACATTGCGTAAACGCCCGACATGTGGGAACTTTCTCCCGTTTGGTAAATATCAAAGAAAAATCTAAACTAGTTTGCGAGACATTTGGTGAATCATTCGCGCCGACCTTAACTCTTCGATGGAAAGGACGAAGAAGGCGTCATTCTCTATACGTGTGCTTTACCAAGGCGCGGTAATATGGTCGGGCAATAATTTGTATTGGCTTTCCATTTTGTTCTATAATGCAAAGGCGAGTGTACGTTACTGTATTGATGATACTTTGTATTTAAACATATACCTTAATTTATACATTACACCCCTTTAATGTTACTATAAAGTCTGTTCTTATAAATATTTTATATATTTTTAGTTCTTCAAATTTTTTTCCTCTTTTGATCTATTTGTCAAGTTTCTTTCCGTGGGACCACATAGCATTTAGTAGATTCGGTAAAGATAGTTTATATTTTTACCTAAAAATAATGTATGCGAAAGCAATTTCTTAATCGAATATCTACCGTGATGCGTAGGGAAAAAACTCTCCATATAGCTAATAACTATTTATTAATACATAACAAAGTAAAAACAGAACGTGGACATGGTAAATCTGAACTGGTGATACTACGATTATTGATTTTTACATTGCACGTTTAATGTTACTATAGCCCGTCTAATAAATAATACGAGTTGCAGTGTGTAAAAGTGTAAAATTTGTTTTCGGAACTCGGAACGGATTTTTCCTTCTCATTTTCCGTAGTTAATAAGAGACAGAATGCTCTATGATACGTGAGAACATGTAACCCAATCAATCAATCTATAACATTTGTGTTGGCAATGGTCGACCCTGTTGTCAAATGTCTATAAAATTCTTCAAAAAGTTATAATAATTAGAAGTTGTAAACCACCAAAGTCCATTTTGGAGACGCCCATTGGCTGTATTATTGGATATACTAATGTAACTATAAAAAGTCTATAAAATTCTATTTGGGTTGATACTAGTGTGCCATATTTTTTTCTTCCATACATATTTTTTTTTCTTCTTTTAAGAATTTGATACGTAATTTTTTTTAAGTAAGTTGATAACTCTAATTGTAATCATCAAAGTCGGTGGTTTATATCAGCGGACAACCGTTTTGTCTGGATGGATATCATTTACCCACTGCAATTGCAATTTTTCCTTATTAATAGGTATTAGAAACCTGTCTCATATCATTATCTTTTTCTATCCCTCAGTAACTTATTTCATCTTCTCAAGAATCATTTGTGTTATCAATGGAATACTAAAGATAAGCTTAAATAAAATGTTTTTTTTTACGCATTTTATACGTTTTATAGACATTTGATTTGATACAAAATGGAGGTTAATTTTAAACTCATAAAACTTAATATTAAATTTATACTTTAAAATGTATGTCGTGTTAAATAAAAAGCATTGAGTAAGTCCAAAATAATATATTTTTTGTTATTTTTTTTTTAATTTTAAGAATGTAATAGAATAGTAATAAATTGCATTGTTAACAGCCATGATACAACTTAGGCAAATCACATCAATCACACAAATCAGCCCGTTCAATAAATCAGCGAATACACATCATCAATATTTATGACGTCATCACGTCGCTATGTTGCCACATCAAATTTGAGTTTTAGTTTGGAACGTCTAAATCACTAATATTTTTAATAATTTTGCAGATATTTAGCAACATGGCTCACCAGTACCGACCCAAATAGAATTTTACTAAATGATTCGGTTACCTGTTCCAACGCATAACACAGCTCTATTCTATCTCATTTTAACTAGGATAAAATGAGAAGAAAAAATCGGCTCCAGATTTAAAACGATTTTTTTACAAACTACAATTGGAAGTTATCTATGGTCTATTCAAAGTTTTTTTGTACGCACGTCATCAAAATATTTAATGTATTGCCTGACGCAATTTGTAAATTCGTTTTAGAATCAGACAATATTTTCCTTCTCATTTTATTCTAGTTAAAAAGAGATACTATGCTGTCTGATTTGTTTGAACGCGCCATTGTCAATGAATTTGTCAAAGTCGTCCGGTTGTCAGACGTATGCAAAATTATTGAAAGCAATAGTGATAAGAGGTTATAACTCTAACCTGTAAACTATTGTGGCTGTATAATTAACTGTAGTTTTTAGATGTACTATAATGTTAACATAAATTATATTTGATAATATTTTTGTTGAATTATTTTATTTAGATTAAAATTTTATTTTATGTCAAAGCTAAACTGAACTAAAGCTCAGAGTTGATGCAGCAACATTGCAATGTTTCGACGTCACAAATATCCATGACGCATTACTAAAAAAATTTAATACATTATATGTACCTAGAATTAAGTTATTGTATAGAGAAATTGTAAATTAGTCGTCAACGATTAGTAATAATGTAATAAATTAAAAAAAAATAGTTCCTGAAAATAGTTCGAACTGAACTAAAAATCAGAGTTGATGCGGCAATATTGTGACGTTTTGACGTCACAAATTTAGGTGACGTATATACAAAATAACTTTGAACAGACTATATGACGCACTTGCTTGTTTATTGGACACACTATAAATTCAATATTATTTTATACAGGATTCTTTTTATACAGGAGTTTTTAAAAGTTATTCTAAAAACAACACCGTCTGGCGCACAGCAGGTTGGTTCTCCTACTCTAAAAATTGGTACTTTCGAAATATGAACGTTTTGCAATAGCGTTATTAATAATTTTTTTATTAGTAGGGATTTATAATATAAAGAAAACTCTATAGTTTGACTACCGATGGACATACCTCCGTGGTCCTTGGATTCGTTACGCTATTCCAATATCTTAAAAAATATAAACTCTCGTATGGTTACTTTTTATTTCAACCATATTAGTTCTGCTATATAACAAAAATTCGATAATTTTTCACACAATTTTTATCTGATCCAAACACTCATCACCGCATTGCTTTATGTTTACCACTGTAACTCAATGTTTACCATTGTTGATTGTTCAATGAATAAAAGTGGTTTGATATCGTATTGTTTCTTCAACATGAAGTTTTTAAATATAGCATAGGCTGTTGGTTTAGTTTAATATTAAGTGAATATTATTTCAATACAGGCAATACTATCAAATAAATGCAAAATAAATATTTCCAAACTAAATGTTTTTTAAATGAAGCTCATATTAAATATCATATCAATTGAAGGTTTATGTTAGAGATGCATCCTTATACTTTCTGGTATGGATTTTAAAGTGCCGGTATTATCAAATCATTTCACAATACTCATTAAATGCATCAGTCGTTTTGAACATGTTTCTTGTAAGTTGTTTAATCAGTATTCAGTTGTAAATTATATAGTTCTGGCGGAACATTCCGTAATATGTCTTAAGTTTGCCTTCTTGTTGATCACAGTTTTTAATCAAGCATAATAATTTTGTGATTGCAATGATCTGCGAGATATTCTTTTAAATTATCTTATCTAACCTAGCATTATTTTATCTTTTAGATGCACGATTCGATTTCCGAGTACCAACATCCGGCTGTGCTTCCAATCACTGGTGGACGACGGTCTGGACGCAACCGCACCAAACGTCCGCGAGGTATCCCCAGTGCGAATTCGCGAGAGAGCTGGCGGAGGGGTTATGGCCTCATTGTTACCATTGCGCATCAACATACCAGAAGGAGAGTACAGTAGTCCGTTCCCTTCGCCTACTGGTACCATCAGTGCTGCCAATAGTTGTCCAGCTAGTCCTAGAGGTGAGAAAAATCAGTACAAAATGAATTACAAATGAATGGTTCAGCATAGTACATTACAATTTTTGTTTTGCTTTTAATTGTTTTTTATATGTCTCATTGCATAAATTGCAAAAAATGATACATGCTACAATTTAAATGATAAATAACTATTACAATCATCTGTCATTTACTCATCTACATTCTACTATTTATATACCGTAATAGCCTTTTCATTATATTTGGACTTTTATAGCTTTCTGATGGCATCCTGTGATGTGTCTGCCAGATTTACCGTCATTGTTTGAAAACGTTCTGTTGTGGCTGCCTGGCCTATAGTTTATTTGTTACATGTTAAAACCCTTATAATTTTCTATTGGCCAGAACAGATGGTTATTGACAAGGCAAACCGAGAAGTTCCAGCACAGCCTTCAGCACTCACCACTGACATACTGTGAATACCACCTGACAGTGTGAAAATTGTCGTCATTAACCATTCATTATACCCGTCTTTTTTGTAAATTAAGCTTATATGTAATAGCTATTTCAACATTACCAGTTTTTCTCATATGAGAGAAAAAAAACACGTAGTACCTGGGTGGTCCGATAAGTACTAAGCGTACAAAAAAGAAACGAAAATTTTGGAAAAGTGGCGATTTATTTCTCAACATAGTCTACATTTAGTTCGATACACCTGACCCAGAGATGCCCCAACTTCTTTAACCCGTCTGAAAGATACATTTTCTCGGGGTCTGCAAATTTGACCTCCGTGGCGGCAATGACCTCCTGATTCGACTCAATTTTCTGCCCGGCGGGTGACTTCGGAAACAAAATGAAGTCGCACGGGGTCAAGTCTGGAGAATACGGTGGATGAAGGAGCAGTTCGTAGGCTATTCGACAAATTTAACCGTGGCGAGTACGAAGGTATGCGCCTGTGCGTTGTCATTTGCCGTGCCATTCGTTGTCAGGTCATTTTCTACAATTCGGCATAGTACAGCTCTATAACCGTTTTACTCTTTTCTTGCTCTTTTTCCATTTTCCGCGGACACGCCCGCTTTCATACGAGGTCAAAACACAACTACACTTCCGATTGTAGGTAGTACTTCCGGTAGTACACGCTAGTAAATTTCTCTTGCGATTATCTAATGGCTTATCGGATCGCCCTTGTATGTTTTGCTGATGTGGTGTAATGCTTTAAGCAATTACTTAATTTGTTTACGGGCTAATCCGACACTGTCTTCAGTTGAAGTTTACATCAAAATGAAGAAAGTGATGACTGAAAATCCTGAATCTTTCAGTATCTCACGAATCAATTCCTACCATTTTGAGCGATTGCTGACACAAGTGTACCAAAAAGATCTCCATATTCTTCACAAATTATTTGATACTATCTATATAAAACGGATGATCAGATATTAAATAGAAATATATTCGCTGAGTTTGAGTTGTAGGATACGTTTTAATTTTCTAATGACGGTACGTTCTTTTCAACGGTTTCTTATCGCTTAGGCTTTATGGGTATTATGTGTTATTCTCAACGTTCAGTGTGTACGCTTGCTCCAAATCCGAAATGATTTTGCTAAAGCAACGTATCCTGAGTTTTGTCCCGCTTTTAAGAGTGCAAATTTGTCGAAGAAGTTAAAAGTCACTAGATTCATCTGATATGACTTCCGTGACCTATTTCTTTCTTTTTCCAAATCTTAAATTTCCAGTTCAAAATATCCGCTTTCACTCTGTATAGACGTTTTCGAGAGAATATATATATGACATCGTGCGACTGCTACGTCACTAGTGAAGTAATACAGACCTATGTTTCCACCCCTACACATATGAAATCTAGCAAGTATGTAGAGTTATTTCAGGGAAACCATGCAACTCATTTTTAAGTTTCATTGTTCAATTAAACGGAATTGAATAACATATCAATAAAAAAAACAGAAGTTGGCCAACAATCACTCTCAGGTTACTTACAGTACTCTTTAACTTATTCTACTAAAATTCGGGCAGAGGCGTCAAAGTTAGATGTGTTAGCCTACCAAAGACGAATTAAAAATTACTCAAAGTTCTAGTCGCGGTCTATTGGATTTAGCAATACCAAAACTTAGAAAACAAAGGCTAACTGAAGCGGAAGTACAAGTGAAGACTTCAGCCAATCATAGACACCTTCAGGAGACATAAGAGAAGTAATGCAGCAGTCGAGCGATTGCTACGCTATTATAACGAGTACGCGATGTTGCCGGTTTACTCCAATAGTTCACTAAATTAATAGCATATTATTTTTAATATCTTTATAAATAATTAAAAATAATTATATAGGTACTGCTTTATCTGACTGTATTATAAAAATATAAAATTCAATTCATACTTTAATTTTTATTGTTACAAAATCCAGATATTAACTTTTTAAATGTTTATTAATAAACGTTAGTGTAATCATACCGACGTAATCGCCACATTCATCCACATCGTTATTCTTCTTATATGAATACAATTCATACAATATGGCAACATTGCGAACGAAAATATATTTTTATATATTTTCCTAGTCGTGCCATTAAGTGATTTCTGTAGCCGTTTGTTGTTTTGTATCAAAGTCGAACTCCAAAATATTTTCTTTATTTTAATATCCCATAAGGGCACATTTAAAACTAATATATTAAATCCTAGACTGCTTATAATTGACACTTACAAGTAGTAGGTATGACTTTGAAAAAAGTTACTTTTCAAAGTTCTACATCGTATTCGAATTATTTAGATTCGACGAATAATTTTGATATTTTTATCAATCTTTGGCTTTAACATTTTTGTAACCGTGTATTTAAAATTGACAATTGATCACGTAGTATTAGTACGTTTAGTACAGAATATACTAAACTTTGTAATTAAAAAAATAATGTGTAGACAGAAGGGCCCCGCTTCTACCTTTCATACACATCTAGAATATACCCTCGCCAAACCCTTTTTTAGATCTTTACCTCCGTGGGTAGCTTTTTATTGATTTGTCAACCCTTCATTATAAAATGAGAAATAAACGATCACCTATCTGTAACAAAACAGGAAAGGCTAAAAACTCAATTCTCTGATTTCGAACTTAAGAGTTCCTTAAACGATATATTGTATTTAAGAGAGTTAGATTTGTTCCAGTTAGTAATCTCACTGTCTCAGCTAAATAATAATTATCTAATATCATATAATATCATATTTTTTTTAGAATTGGTACTCCCATCCCAGTTTCCATTTCCGAATTTCACCGAAAGTACCTCCAGTTAGCAATACAATCTTCATCATCAATCTTCAATTTCAATCAGTTTGAACATTTAATGGCAATAAATTATAAAATAAAACATTTATACTTTTAGATGTTAATGCATATTATATAACTGACTTTAATTACTCTCATTTCGTTTCTAGGTGGACAACATGGTGTCAGTCATGGTAAGAGAAACGTTCATGCTGACTTGCAGATGGTGGCCGCCTACGCAGCTGCCCAGGTGGCCCACAGAGACGATGGCCAACACGTTCAACAGAACCACAGTCCTGAATATAGGCACAATTCGTCCAATGGAAGTTCTGTAAGTTTTCTATCCTTTAATCAATTAATCTCTTTATTATTCTGATCTAATTTTCAGATTTTTTTTTCAGTTAATAATTTACTAATATGTATAATATTTAATATTAGTTGTTGTAAATAATGTTCTTATCTCTTTGCATGCAATGCCATTTGTTATTAGCAGGTTTATCAAATGAACTTTGTTATGTTATAATTATAGTAACTCTAAATCCTATATTCAACTTTGAGTGTCCCGTTTAGACAGTGTGCGCTTTAGCTTAATGCAATGAACAACTATACAAACAACCGTTAAGTTTTTAAATTATTTTAGGCGCCTTCTGTGGTGATCAACGATGGGAGCTACGCAGCGAGTGGTAGCAATAAGGATGACTCAAAACCGCCATTTTCGTACGCTCAGTTAATAGTACAAGCCATAGCCAGTGCCCCCGATAAGCAGCTCACCCTCTCAGGAATCTATAGTTACATTACCAAACATTATCCATACTATAGAACCGCCGATAAGGGCTGGCAAAACTCTATTAGACATAATCTTAGTCTGAATAGGTATTTCATCAAGGTAAGGAAATTATAATATTTACTTAGGTAATGAAACTCTGTAATAACCCGATTTATATGTTATTGGTTCCTAATTATATGTTAAGGTGTATTGCTAATATCATATGTGTCGATTAATTCATTAAAAGTATCTTAAATTTGCAGCTATATATTAGACTAGACTTTTCTGTATATTCTTTATATTCTGTAGTCAGATTTGATATTGATAACATTTTAGCCTACTGCTGTTGAGGATTTTTAATAACTTGGCTGCATATTATTTTTGGGGTATGTTTAACTGTCAAAGGACTTGATCCAATACATTTTCAGTCAATTGGTGTAGTAGCCATATTTCCTCCTTTTTTATTTTTTCTATCGCGTGTAAACGCCTAAAACCAATTGATTCTTAAACTGCAAGCTGTTTATTACGCCTAAAACCAATTGATTCTTAAACTGCAAGCTGTTTATTAGGAGTTCTTTGTGATTTTGAGCTGGATTTTCAATATTCAAAAATATTTTCACATCATTCAGTTCTGTGATTCTACTCCGTTGTTGTTTTATTAGACTTTAACCTTTTACTCCCATATTAATAGAGCTAAACATCACCTTATAAGCTTCATTTTTTTTATTCGCTTGTATTAAAACGAATCCATAAATAAACAATTGCAGTTCATATTAGTTTTAGCAACTTTTCCAACTATTTTATATCTAAAACAATTGCTTGTTATTGATATAATAGACATACACAGTAAATTTTCTAACAAAAAAAAACTCAAATGTGAGTCAAGATAACACGTTAAGATCATTATCGTATCCCAGGATTTTTTGCCCTGCTTCTTTTTAAGCATCGTTTAGAGTGGATGGTAAAGATGGATTTCCAATTAGCATTTTAGTGTTTGGACGAAACGACAAACGCGTCAAGTTATTATCCGTTTCCATAAATATTTTAGCGATGACAAAACATTCGATTTTTAATACATAACTATTATTCGTTGGTTCAATCTATACCATTGACTAACCAAATAACAAATTTCCACCAACCATTAAAATTTGCAAGCATCTTAAATAGCACATTTTAAACACTCTTTCATGAAAACAAAATTATTAAAGCAGGAAATTACATCTTTTTCGATTTTAACGAAAACTCATCACAAATAAACAGGATAAATTAAGATCTGTTAACACACATGTGATATTTTAATGATCAGTTATTGAACTAATGCACTGGTTTTGTTTGAAACGTAAACGCTATGTTTTTCTATGTGGAATACAATTAACAGTCATATCAACAAGATGGAAATGGTACAAAATTTGGATTGGTTCAACTTACCAGTTTAGATAACGATGTTTAATTGTAAGAGACTCTGCTAGACAGCTAGAAAGGAGACAACTTTGCTGATTTGATAAACAACGGATTTTATCCCTTTCTGCAATGTATTTCTCTGATTATTGTCACATTTGGAATCTTCCATTAAATATTCCGTTAAAATCACTATTCACTTCGTCTGATTCTCTGTATCAGATAAATTTTCGTTTCACATAAATTGTTTCAAACGTCTAAATTAGACCCCTAAATTGTCTACATGCACAAAGAAAAGATACATATACAGAATAAATTAAACAGTAATAAAATGAAGTTAACAATATAACTAAAATGTTATTGCGTCGTAACACCTCGCTTATAGATGTGATATCAAAATAAAGTCTACTGATTCTTTGTTAATCAATCTCATTTTGAAACAATATGAACTGTGTCCGATTAATTTTTATTATTCCATAATGTTTTTTATAAGTACTAAGTGATATTTATGTTTAGGTTCCGAGAAGTCAAGAAGAGCCCGGAAAAGGTTCATTCTGGAGGATTGATCCGCAGTCGGAGTCGAAATTGATCGAGCAGGCGTTCAGGCGCCGCAGGCAGCGTGGGGTGTCGTGTTTCAGGGCGCCATTTGGGTTAAGCTCCAGGTAAAGGATCATCGAACACAATGTTTTAAGCTTACAAAAAAAAAGTTTGATATACAATTATGATTTTTATTTTAGGAGTGCGCCAGCCTCACCGTCGCACCTCGGCATATCCGATGTCATGACGCCGGAGTCGCTGTCGCGCGAGGGTTCGCCAACCATGGAACACGCCATCGACGCTAGCCAGTCGGCACCTGGCAGTCCCGGCTCGAATGGAGCTCGGGCAGGCTCAGGGAACATGATCGGTCATCAGCAGATGTCAGCTTTAGTGGGGGCATCCAAGGCGCGGTTGATGTTGCCTCAGCATCACCAGGAACAGTATCTAGAACAACAGCAAGTAATTGAGAGGCCGTCATCTAACGGCCAACAAGAATACAGGGAAGGTGAGTTTTCATATTTTTATTTAAACCTATTTTGCTTCAGTCGCTGTCAATACAATAATTAATGTTAGCACTTAATAGTTGTGTTCAATGTTAGATTCTTCATTTTATTTTTCAATTGATAATTATATATTTTTAGGAATGCAAAAGATACTTTGTTTCGCGATTACCTCCACACTAATAAAGCAATACATTTCTGCTTATTATTCTAATCTTTTGAATCCACTGGATGTAAAAATTTATTTAAAAAGTCGGACTTATATAGTTTTCATCAAAACTCAATAAGTCACAACCTATTTGTCAAATTTGGCCCCTTCCCAGTTATTTCCTATTTATTACATTTCAATAATTTGATGCACATATAATGGAAACTAAAGAGGTTCTTTTAATTCATCAAATTTGGTTTCCTTTAAATGGAGTCATATTTATAAATTAGTTGAATATAAGCCATGTTTACATTAACTAAAATGTTTTGATAACTGTTATCAAATACTATTATTTATACACCAAATATGATGTTTTCAATTAATTTTATTAATGAACATAAAGATGAGGATTAAGCAGAATATTTTTAGATAAAAGTCGCTATCTGGTCTTTAATGAATTTGTTACATTAATTAGAGAATAAATTTAAGTTCGTTTTTATTCTCATTAAAAGTAATATTAAATATGTAATAATTATTATACGCATGACTTAATTTTTACAGATATTCGGAAAATGTACTTCATATAGAAAATAGACGACGAATTTAGTTGTGGAAATGTTGGTCAGTGAAAAATGGTCCTATGTACATCGTTCAACGTGATTATACAAGAGAGTGGACGCGATCATCATGAAGTCGCGCTTTGTCATATAGAATGCCTGCTATGACTGGCCTGCCTTCTTGATCGATTTCTTTGGTTTTGTTCAGTTTTTCGGGATAACGTTTTACAATTAGCGTCTGATCGATTTCCAGACAATATCGCACCACTTTTACGTCTTCCCACAGAATAACTTTTCTTTAAGTGGGAGTCCTGCTTTAACCTAGATACACTGGGTAGCCTGAAATTACCTACGATGGAAGTTATTGTCAAAAATATACTTTTCACCAGCCCATCGATCAACACTTGTTGGATTCAACTTTTTACACGTTTTATAAAAAAGCGAAGTTTTTCTTACGACTATGTCGATTGTATGGTTGTTGTAAACTCAGCTATTATGACAACTCATATGTAAACCGGTCATTTAGTGTTCTTACATTTCCAAAATTATGACAACAGATATTTCCATTTTAAATATAACTTTAAGTTTCAATAAATCAGTACTTAACATGTATTATTACTTATGTACTAAATACTATTATATACTATTATTATAAAAATAAAGCATACATCTCTATAACGGTATAATAATTATGCTGGCTGAAATAATTTTAATATTTATATTTCCAGAGAAATTTCATCCCAATTCATTAGAGGAAAGATCATTGTCCCCTGGAGCTTTCTCGCCTCAACCTCAACCCGTAATTGTCCAAACTGCAAACTACTCACCTTACAGGTAATTTTAGTGTTTATTACCGAAAAACATTCACCTTAAATGTTTAATATCCGCTTTAGCGGTAACAATAGTTACGGCAACTTAGGGTTAGACCTGAAGAGACACGTGGACGATCAGAGCGTAGCAAGTCCATCCAGCTCGGTGGAACTGGAAGACCCAGAAATGAAACGACAACGTCTGGTCCAGCCTAAGTACGAGACGGAATAGATGAGTAGATGCAGTTTTTTTCCTCCTTTCCACATGGAATAAACAACCGTCGTGTTCCCTCATCCAAAACAAAACAGCTGGATAGAACGTAGAAATTGTACGAAAATATAATGCCGCTCTTTTGGCCACTTCCGATGCCAGGACGGCGAAATAAGTAGCTGGTATTATTTGGAGGTGGCTAAAAGCAGCTGAGACACAACTCGTGGAATCAAGTTTTTATCGCAACTGTGGCTCTTTTTGAGGTACGGTGCAATACAGAGCCCATTTAAAATAAAACGACATCAACACGTAAAAAATGCATAGTGGTTTCTTTTTATTTTTCATGTTACGGGTCAAAAAACTCAAATTACGACAAATAAGTTATGCGAATGACGAGCCTATAAGGGGATAGTAATAATTAAATTAGACAACTTTTACAAACATTCGACGCTAGTCGTTAAATTTTTAGGTGTAATATTGTTTTTCTTTTTTTAGATAATTTTTTTTGTAGATCAAAAGGTTTTGACCAAAACTGAAGCATGATCTGGCAAACGTAAGTAATCATAGCTTTCATGTGGGTTTCCTTAAAATTTTATTCCAAAAGAAGTCTTTTCGGAATAGCGATCAATCTACTTCACAAGTCACCACTAATCTAGAAGCAGAATGTTGCATTTAAAATGGAATTGAAAAAGTAGTGAAAAGCGACCAATCAATTTACTTTCCTTCCAGTAAGCCCCAAGTGCAATATAATATTATGCTCCTAACAATATTTCCCCTTTGTATTTATAAAAGCAAGCATAAAAATCTTTATATATGTATCAAATGAAAATCTCATTAAGTAAGCTTGTAATTGACTAACTCTAAATGATGGTCGGACATTTGTTGTGCTACTATACCCTGTTTTGTTTTAATTATTATGGCATTCTACAAACCAAAATATGCAGGCAAGTGTCTTAATATACATATTAGTATTGTTAAAGTTCAAAGGACGCTTTGTTCGTTATTGTTTTACCAAATCTTTATAAGCGTGAATGCAAAACATTTCAATTTATAACAGAGACCCTTAAAATTGAGGCAAAATAAGCACATTCCTCGAAACAAAATAACCCGATTCTTTTTGTAGAAACATGTTTACCTTACCACTCGCTTTATATTATCACAAGAATGCCCTCACTATATTTATTCTGTCATATTACTTGCCATATTGTGTAAATAACTCGTTATAGACAAATCAAGATTTCGGTAGTTCATTTGAACCAGTACCATTAAAAATAATATTCTGGAGGTACAAGCGAAACGATTTGAAAGAAAGGGCGTTTTGTATTGTGTTAAAATAATGAAAAGCTTTTGCTAATCTACAAACTTTGTTCCGTTATTGTAAAAAGCAGTTCTTACAGTTGCGGAGAGCTTCACTTGTAAAAACTGTTTGTACTCTGTTTTTCGACTATCCAATGGTCTTACTGTTAGTTATATGTACACAAGAAATTGTAAACGTAGGGATTAAAATAAATATAAGTTAATTGCTGTGAATATTGTGGTTATTTAATAATTTATTATACCCTAAAACGTGATTAAGTTTTCACTAACTTTATTTTGTAAAACAACTAGTGACCCACACGGATAGTAGAGCATATTAGGCCTACTTGTTTTTTCTGTCGTAGTATCGCGGCGAATGTGCTTGAAATTATTTTTGTTATATATACTGTGATTTCTTCCGCAACCGAGTCTAGTAGTACTAAGTAACTGGATTTCTAGAATTCTTCAACGGTGTAACTCATTTGTGGAGCAATAATAAATTGACAAAAATAGAAATATTTAAGTGTTCTTGTTTGTTATATTTTAGTTATATTTTAGCGTATAGGTTTCTAAACTTCTAGGTAATGTAACACTCACCAAATCTTTATTATTATATGAAATTTTATTCACATAATTATCAAATACACTACTTTTTTTATTCCATCGTTTAACTTTTAATGTGAAGAATTAAATTGTTTTATTTTTATCCATTCGGAGATTTAAAAGTTCAATTATTAGAGCCTATTAAAAATAATCGAAATTAATAGGTTCGACGCATCGATGAAAAAGTTGAATTATTCGCATTCCATTCGCAGAACATTTGGCTAATATATTCCAACCAAACGATATAGAATCTACAATAGATACAAATACTGTTTATCAGCCCGATATAGCTGTAAATATGATTTCTCCAATGGAAGTTGCCACAGAAATTGACAATCTCAATCCTAAAGAGCCTCCTGGAATTAATGATATTTCAAAAACATCTACAAAATAAGCAGATTGCTACCGCGGAATTACTATCGAGTGCTCGAATCATATCTTTTTGAAAACAATTTTATAGTTTTGTATGAAGGGACATTCTCAACACGTAAACCTTTTCGGCTGGAGTTCCCCAGGATACTGTGTTGGAACCATTCCTGTATCTGCTCTATATTGCGGATATCCCAACAATAAAATAAACACTACTTGGGACATTTACGACATTTGCCGACGACACAGTTACCGTGCAAAAGATATATCTCGACTTATCTAAGGCTGTATAAAAAGTCCAAGTATCAGTCAACATGATTTACAAGTGGACTTGAGAAGAAAAGTGAATTGAAAGAGACCGGAAAATACACCTTAATAGCTTCAAATCTGTGTTAATTTTGCGTTGCGGCGAAATGACAAAAACTTAATTATATCATTTTACGGATGCCCGATTCCTCAAGCAGAATCAGCTAAATACCTTGGCATACATCTTGATGATAGGTTAAATTGGAAACATCATCAAAAAGCAGAACTGATTAGACTCAAAGTCAAGCGGCTGTACTGGTTAGTCGGTCAAACGACTCTCAACTTAATCCAAAATCAAAGAACAAAGTTCAGCGATTAATTACCAATGCGATTAAACCAAGATTTTGGCTAAAAACATGAAATAAGGTTGCTAAATCACAGCGACCTGGAAGCAATACAGTTACTGCACAACAGGCAAGAAAACAGAGGAATGAAGCGAACCAAAACACACGAACTTTGTATATAAATGTATTCTTAGTATTAATTACTTTTTTACTGCTTGAGATCGCTTTTATATTCCAACACAATATTTGTGCATTGTACATTCATTAAATTGTATTAGATTAAATAATTATAGTTTTATTTTGATACGAGATAGCTTAGACCAAATTTCAGGTAAATTGGTTCAGTAGAACTTGAGATGTCATGTTAACCATCTTGAAAAAAGGAGTTTCGAGAAAAATGCGTTTAGAATTTGGTTTTTAGATAAAGCGTCTACATCTCTGAGAATAACTTAAATTTTTGAAAAATGCTGTTATGGCATATTCTTGAGGGGTTAAGCGTTGATGATATAAAAAAGGTCTTTTTTTTAAATTTCTAGACTGGAATATCCCCTAAAAGTGCTTAAAGGCGTTTCGTGATAACAGCGGACACCTGGAAATTCTGTATGAACGATTTGTGTGTATGGCTTTCTCTCGCAGCACTTTATGGATTTTGATATCCGCATCTGTCATAAACAATAACAAACAACATAGTCGAATCTCAAGACATAAAGAAAATAAAAGCGTCATAATCTCTATTCAACGTTGTATATTAATGTATTATTGGACATATAAATATTTGGGTTAAGCAACCATATGACCACCATGCATCCTGTATATATGGTTGCATAAATTAATGTTAGAGTAATTGCCCTAAAATTTAAAATTGTATGAACGCTATAGCGCATGCTCGTGCTAAAGCCATCTAGTCAAAGAAAGATCCCATCTTGATTTATTCTGTATTGTTTGTAAAGTATAAATACAGATCAACTTGTTGAATCCAGTGTTTTAATTGCCCCCACGTTCACCAAATCGGTTCTAAATACACTAGTGTGTATTTTGGTCTCTTTTTTAATCCATCTCAGTTCAAAAGATCTCAATTTTTGTAAATCAACATTTCTCAGTCACTTTTTTAAACTCAAATCTACCAATTACTCATTAAGGACAACAATTTAAAAAATTAGCTTAATAATATTAACAACTAGCTGACCCGACAGACTTCGTCCTGTCAAAAAGATTTGTAATGTGGCAGTTTTTGTGCCTACGTATTTTAAAAAATTCTCCTGAACAGAACCATCACCCTGGTGATAGGGCGTTGTGAATAAAAAATAATTAAATACAACATATATAAGGATTGAAAAGTAAGTAATCGCTTTATTGTTAATCATGTGAATCATAATTATTATTATTATTATCATTGTAGTGCTTTGTGGGATACGATGTTTTTTGTTTGATTACCTGGCGCATAGATAAACAAATCTGATGGTTTTCCAACACGGGAACAGGCAACATACAATTGACCATGTGAGAAACATGGGTTTTCTAGATTAATATCACAAACACTTAATGATTGCCCCTGGGACTTGTTTATAGTCATAGCAAAAGCAAGCCGCACTGGAAACTGTAGTCGTTTAAACTCAAATGGCACATCAGTCGGAATCATTGGGATGCTCGGTATGAGAACATCTTCTCCTTTATACTTTCCTTTGAGTATAGTTGCTTCTATCACATTGTTTAGTAATTTTTTATCGCTAACCGTGTACCGTTGCAAAGACGCGGTTGGTTGATATTTCGCAACATTATAACCACCGATCCAACCTTTAATTGAAGATTGTGAGGTGGCAATCCTGGCAAATCCAGCGAGTTTAAAAATTCCGGTGGATAGTTGACTACATCATCTTGATTAGTAGCCGAATCAACTGATTTATATATCCTCAATTCGCCTGTAATTTGTTCTTGAATTTTGAAATTTAATTCATTTACATCTATGTTTTTTGCAGCCAGTATAGCTCGTTCGCTCAACCAATCATGGTTTCTGTAATTTTGAGAAACATCTGGAAACACCTTCTGAATAAGTTCATCTTTTGATCGAGTTAACTGACAAAAACTTTGAGGATTGTTGGATATATAAATAATTGGGTGGATGCGCCTACATGCAACGTCCTCATGTATATATATGGTTGCATAAGTCGATATTAAAGTAGTTTCCTGTAAATTATATTGAACGCTAAGGCGCTTGCTCGTGTTAAAACCATCCGGACAGGAGGCAGATCCCGCCATTTTGATGCATTCTGCGTCGGGGCTTTGACCAAGTTGTTTGTAGAAATAAATGGAGAGCAACTCAGTTGAAACCAGTGTTTTAATTACCCAAACACCTTCACCCAATCGGTTTTAACATAATGGTAAAAATATTACTATAATGCTAAAGTAATAGGTTTATTCTGAGGTATAAAGATGTAAAAAAGCCATGGAATTAATGTAAGATATTTTTATTGAAATTGAATTATTGTATCATGAATAAGACTAGTTATAAACTTAGAATCTATAAATCAACAATAGATAACATTATGTACAACTATTCTAGATACATGTTATAACTTATAGTGTAGTTCACATGCCAAAGATCATCTTCAAATCATCAATACTTAATTTACTTTGAATGACTTGTTTTGTACCAGTTAAGACTCCCTCTGCCATACTTAACTTTCTATCTTGGAGACTTTTAATTCTTTCTTCAATTGTGTCCTTTGCCATGAATCTATATTACAGATATTATTAAGTTACTTTGTATTGTCATATTTCAATGTATAGTGCTCTTACTTATATACATATACTGGTTTAGTTTGCCCCACTCTATATATTCTATCTTGGGCCTGGTTTTCTAATTGTGGATTCCAATGAAGATCAAGAAGAAATAAATGATTAGCTCCTACTAAATTCAGACCAACGCCACCAGCAGTTAAAGAAAGAAGTAACACCTGTACAAATAGAACTATATTAATTAAAAAACACATTCAAAACAACGCAGTATATCAATTATTTCTTCAAAAATTGCTATTACTTTCATACTGTCATTGGGGTCATTAAATCGATCCACAATTCCTATCCTTTTGTTGACTGGCACTTTCCCATCAAGTTGATCAAATTCAACATTATACTTATTCAAATGAATAGCCACTAGATTAAGGTATGATGACCATTGGGAGACAATAATAGCCTTATCATCATTGCATAAAACTCGTTCTTCTAGAATCTTCAACATTGCCTTTATCTGAAAATTATTAATTTAATTATTTTGATGACTTATTATTGGGTATCCATAATTTGTTGTTGTATTTACTTTAGTTTTCAGATTTCAATTATTACTACTTCACTATACGTGGGTGGTTCGATAAGTACTTAGAAACAATAGAAAAACGAACATTTTGGAAAAATAGCGATTTGTTTCTCAAATAGTCCTTTTAGCTCGATACACTTGACTCAGCGATGCTTCAACTTCTTTAAATCGTCAAAAAATACATTTTCTCAAGGTCTGCAAAGTGGGCCTCCATGGCCTCCTCCAACCCAAATTCCTGTCTGGCGAGCGACTTTTTCAAGTTCGGAAATAAAAAGAAGTCGCACCGGGTCAAACCTAGAGAATACGGGGGATGGGGCAGCCCTACGGCCGTTTTGCCGTTCTCCAGGCAGACAATATAGATTACATCTTGCTGTGTTATGTAATGTCATTACATTACGTCGTGTTACCAAGGAACAGACTGCGCATGAAAAGCTTCAAACACTGCTCTCAAGTGGTCTCACGGTCTACTGTCTCAGCAATCTCGCGCGCCTTCAATCGGCGGTCTGCCAATACGAGATCGTGGATTTTTGTCATGTTGTCCTCCGTGGTAGCCGTTTTCGGGGCACCTGGACTTGGCTTATCAAAAGCCGAAGTGCGAAACGTTGAAACTCGTTAAACCAATTTTTGACGATTGCCATCGAAGGAGAATAGTCATCGTACACAGCAGCCAAACGCTCTTTGATTACCGCTGCACGATTTCCTTTCCAAAAATATGAATCAAATCACCGCATCCGACTCGGCTGAACTTTCGACCTTCTACAAGAATGCACTAAACGAGAGTAAATTTCTTTTAAGATAGTGGCACCATAGGGCGGTGAGGCCTAAGTGCTTATCGGACCGTTCTCGTAAGTGTGATATCAGTTAGATATGTATAAGTAATAATAAATTATGGATAACTTCACAAATTAACAGTCATACTTTACTACTGCTTCTCTCAGTTGAAAATACTGGATCCGCTGGATTTAAATGCCCCTTGGAGGCTTCTTTTAAAGTCACTTTTTCGTGATGATCGTCATTGTCGTTAAAGGAATTAGCAGGATTATATTCATCTTGATCATTTATGTTAAGTTTATTTAATTGCTCTAGTAAATTCAATTCTTCGCACTCTTCATCTCCTACACCCACATCATCTTTGTTTTCGTCCAACATCTGAAAATATTTCAACAAATATAGTTTTGGCCATTAAAAAAAAAAAAGAAAAAAGAAACGTACCGCTGTTATCAGAGATGGGTGACAGCAAATTTGTCTTAACCTTAACAGAAGCACTAAAATTTCATGTTGGCTAACGTTTTTTACTTTGTTTAGTTTCAAAATTTTCTGTCTCATTTTAAAGTATTCTTGATTGGGAGCATCATCTGAATTAAAAAAAAAAATTAACTACATAGTTATATGATATATATGTATATTTATGCTTACGAGGCAGTTCTGTAAACTTTTTATCAATCACATCTTGGTCTTTCTCGGCTCTTTGATGTAAAAATTGGGCAAATAGTGTTTTTGAAAAAATTAGAACCTTGTGGTAAACTTGAAGCTCATCTTTATCCAGGGTGATTGTGACTAAATCCCAAGTTTTTTGGGGCATTGACGTCAGGGAACCCTTCTCCATTAATTCGGCTTTAGTTCGACGCAGCATCAGTGATGATATAACGGTATGCAAACGTTCTAGTCCTCCTGTAGATTTATCACCCACCCATCTTTTCCATGTCTGTGAATTGATTTTAATAATAAGCATATTAATATTGACTCTATATTTACCTGAAGGTCATCAAAAGGAGTACATCTTAGGTATTTGAGTAAAGCATACATGTCAAGTTCTTTGTTATGCATAGGTGTTCCAGTTAGGGCCCATCTATAAATAAAACGATTTTTATTAAATACTAATCATTACATTAGAGTATTTTTTAACTGCGTACTTTTTAAAAATATTTAATAATTGTTTCTTATAATTTTATGAATGTCTGAATATAACTGTATATGTTAGTGAAATTATTAATGTAGTTTGTATTTATCCGTGCCTCTAAAAGCTGTACATTTGATGCAATACAGAACAAAGTAATACTATTCTTTCTAATACCTTGAAACAGCTGACAATTGGCAACAAGCCTGGGAAGTCTGTGACTTGTAATTCCTGATTTGATGTGCTTCATCGAGAATCACCCGACGCCACTTTATCTTGAAAGCTGGGCTGTTTTTCTCGGCTTCATTATTTATGATCGAATATGTTGTAATGACCTATTTTGGAAACGTTAAAGAACTTATCATGTTTGTATGTTTTTTATGTTAATATAGTAAATAAAGTACCACATCATAATCTGCTAATCTTTTTGCACTTGTTTCCCTTTTTGGCCCATGATACACTAAATATGACAATAAGCCTCTTTTTAGCCGTCGATCAATTTCACCCGACCATTGATTCAATAAACTTGCTGGACAGACTATGAGACTTCCTATTAAAATATGTATAGTAACTATTAACTATATATATTGGGTCGATTTACTAGGTGTTGAAATTAATTTATGGCGTTTTTTCACTAGGTACTGCTTTTTCCCATCTTTTAGTAAAAAAAATTAGACATTATTCCACCTTTAAAGACCCAGTAATTTATTTTTTGCAATCTTTATAAGTGTATTTAAGTGAACAGACCATATGTTATTAATAAGAACATTATATAGTTAATGATCAAACAATTTCTCCCATTATCACTCGATAAAGTTAAAGTGTTTATTCTTTAACTAAATTAAAAAGATCTAATAACGGGAATAGATTATCGGAGGAAATAACGGAATTCTCTATTACCTCGATAGATGCTATATATTACGCTAGCTTTTGTGAAACGCTACGAATTAATTTCAGCACCTAATATAACATTCATTTATATTTATATACCTCCGTTATATTTTCTATTTTTGTTAATAAATCCATCTTCGTCATCGCTCATTTCGTCGTGCTCTGCTTTACTGAGTAGAATTAATGAAATCATGGTGAGTGTTTTTCCTAAACCCATGTCATCAGCTAGTATTCCTCCTGAAGGTTTTGCTTTCTCTCTGAACGTTAACCAAGCTAACGCCCTCTTCTGATGAGGCATTAATTCAACTTTAAGTCCTTTTGGATCTTCGGCATGATCGTTTTCTTTTGGACAGGTTTCCAATGCTCCATGAAGTTGCTGCAATCTGTCCAAAGTTATTGCTTTCTGGTTGTTATAAGTTGACATAGCTAAAAGTACATAATATACATATATATTACTTTCTACATATTTTAGGTGACCATTTATGCGTTTCTTAGAATAGGACACCTTTGATCTACATTTTAAACAAATTAAGCAAATTATTATTGAATATTACTAAATAATTATATATATAATTGCTAAACATTGTGGATGATCCACAATGAAGATTTGAGCTAATTCTGAGGCTGATTTTTTTTGTAGTTTTTGTTCTCTGGTACATATGGAATTCATGTTAGAAAACACCGTTTCAATTATAATGTAAGTACGATTTTTAACAATCTATCAAAATTGGCCAAACTCGTCGGTATTTTAGTAGTACAGGTATTAAATGTAGCGTATAACAAAAGTCATATAATTTAATTATATGTTAGAAGTTTTTGATATTCCGTATAAGTTCTATACATTAATTTTAAAGGATCTACAACAGATTGTGTTACTATTTTTCTTTTAACTTTATATTGAAACCCAACTAAAAGGCGTATGTCACTTCGTCGAAGTGTGACTAAAAGGCGTATGTCACTTCGTCGAAGTGTGAACAAACATTGAAAATGTCTAAATTTGTATCAAGTAAATCGCTTTTGCGGAAAGTTTAATAATCATAAAAGTGGTGATTTTGACACCGAAGACAAATAGTGTTCTGGACAGCTAAACAATACTATGAGCTGCTAAAACATGATGAGCATCAGTGGAGATAGCTATCGACTACAATTGACACGTTTGAGCCAATCACTGCGTGAAAAACGGTCAGCATACGAGCAAAGACACAACAATGTTATTTTTCAGCATGACAACACTCGACTACATGTTACAAAACCGGTGGAAACATATTTGAAGTACTACCCCAGCTGCCGTATTCTCTAGACCCTTCTGATTACTACTTGTTCCGACGTATGAATACTGACCTGCTGCGCTTCACTTCTTATGAAAATATCAAAAATGGGTCAATTCATGGAAAGCCTCTTAGTTCTTTCATGATTGAATCTATAAATTACCTGAAGGGTGGCAAAAAGAAACGACTACCGATGCAGAATACTTTGAATAAAAAAATACATTGCACCGATTTTTCACAATAAACCGTCAAAATTAAAAAAATCCTTTCAAATTAATTTATAGCCCCAATAATGGCTATATTACAGAATTATATTACCATTATATGGCGTATCAATTAATTGTTAGAGCATTTTAAGCAAATTTCATATAATAACACAGAACTCAAGCCATAGCTAAATACTTGACATGTTTTCACAACAAATGAAGTCAACAACGAATTTAAGTATGTTAAAGTATAACGGCGTATAACTAACATTGAATATATCGGTCGCGGGAAGAAGCTCTTAGCTGATGAAGAGGGTCTTCTGAAGCATTTTATTTAATTGTCGGCTGTAGCGTTTCACAGCTACTGAGTAGTCGGTTTTTAAGAATTTGTAATAAACCATACAGGTTCTATCAATTTGTATGAAAATTCTGTTTTAATGCCCATCTAGTATGATATTTAATCAAAAGATCTTTTTTGTCACTAAACTGTCTATTCTTTTTATAAAAAGATATTTGATTTTCAAGTTAGTATCAAAGGTGTACTTATTTTTAGATATTACAAACACTTTTATAATCATAAATATGCATAGAAAATTCTGGCGGTAACGGCGTAATGATGAGTCAAATACTAGTCAGTTAGGTGGGCGACAAGGCTACATGCTACTACGCATTTATTTTTTTAAGGAAATATTCTCACTCAAATAATCACATTATACATTTTTACCTTTCTTTCCAAAAGTTTTTGGTTGGACTGCATCAACTCCTGCTTGAAGATCTTCCCACGCTACATTAGCGAATCCAGGCTTAGGCAACTCTACATCTTCCTTTGTTATGGCCATCTGTGCTAACTTAAACCTTTCCTCTTCCAAATTATTCTGTGCCTGCATATATCTCTGTTTTAGTAATTTTCCTTTGTCAGGTAATGCATCCAGATTGATAGTACGCATCATGTTGGCCATCTTGGAGAGTTCCGTTTCTAAACTAGAAATTTTATTCTTTTGAATTTCGAATTCAGTAGGTGTTACATCCAGTTTAACTGAATCCGATGTAGAGGAACGGTCTGAAATATCGACTCCCGATCGATATTGATCTTGTATTGGTTCTACTTTAGCAGGTACATTTTCTTTAACTACAAATGAATTCAGAGTCTGTTGGCGAATGGTTTTTTTTTGTTTCACATTTTTTAGAGGACTCAAAATTGATGTAACAGGAAGCGCTTCACTACTGCTAACCTGAAAAATTAAAATATTAATATTTATACTTTAAATATATTTTAAGAGTATATAAGAGTATATATATGGCTGTATAAAAGTGTAAAAAAAAAGTAAAAATAAATTATCAGTAATAATAAAACTGCTACATCTTACCTCTATAATATCACTTTCATGTTCACTGAGGATTTCAACACTAGAATCAGAAATATCTTTTTCTTCTTTCATGCTTAAGTCAATTTTTGGTGGTTTAAATCCAGGCAACATGGTACTATTATGAATGCCTATGATTTCAACAAAAACATTTATACTAATTATTGAATAATTTTTATGTATATAACTAATTTTTACCTTCAGTATTGAATACGAATTGTTGAGATATTCTGTTTGATTTCATTTTCGCAGATAAATTCATTACATCTTGTGAGGTATTTAAATTGGACACTTTTGTAACAACCTGATGTTCTTGTGCAGTTTGTTCTACATGGCCATCAATCTAAAAACTTTATTAAATTAATGTGTTTAGTTATATAATTAAATCATAATTACATCATGAGAATTGTCTTGGCAATTCTCACTTGAATGTGGCTCCTGAACTGCAACAGCCCCAGAACTCTAAAAGATATATATAAGGTAATTAATAATTATAAATAACAATACATTTCTATTAAGTTAAAAGCAACTAAAATACATCTTTACTTGTAATGGTCCATTCTCACTTGAATCTAAGATTGAATTTTTATCTGATGCATTCTAAAATATAACAAGAAAAAAGCTGAGAAGTATTAATTTCAAATATTTAGATTTTATCTTTTGGGTAAGTAAAAATATTTACATTTTGTACTGGTATTCTTGGTTCTTCATCATCTGAATCAGGTACAATATAGGATGGCTTTCTTTTTGGCTAAAAACAACTTTATATTAACATAACTTTAAAAAATAATCATATTTCTAACTTTTTCTGGCTTCAAGGAATTTCTTGATAATCTGCTGTTATATTTCGAAACATCACTTTTATCTTCTTCGTCATGAAAATCAGATTCACTATCTGAAACTATCTGTCTAGTCTGAAACAGTAATTCATTTAAGTGTTTATATCCAAACTTTATGTTTGTTATTAATTAAAGCTTACTGGCTTCTTTTTAAAATAATATACATCACTTTCCCGATGAGACTGTTTAATTGAATTTGAAGATATATTACTCTCATCTATTTCTGAGGAACTATCAACTTCTGTTTTTTTTCTCATATTTCTTCTATTAATGGGTGAATCCTCAGATTCATCTAGTAAGTTAGTGGAGTTATAAGTATCGTCAGCGTCACTAGATTCTTCGCTAGTATACATAGTGGATTCCATGTTGAAAAAGTTCTACAATAGCTATATTTTAAACAAATAAGATAGTTAATAAAAAAACAATATTATTAGTATATATTACGTGTTTTACCTATAAAAGTTTTGTATACAATTGTGTATTCTTATAAAATAACACTATCACTCTTACATAAAATTACTGTAAATATAAAATGTCAAAAAATAATTTTGTGTTTAAAACAAAAATAAAACTTTATTCAAATGAAACCTAACCGTTAAAATGGATACTAAATTTTTAAATTACGGTTACGTATATCGTATATAGTTATCGGGATGGCGCTCCTGTATAAATATATCTTAGTTTTAGAGACTCCTAATAGATGGCAGGTAACAATTGTTTTAGATCGATATATGTGTATTTCATTCTAAGTTGTTGCTTTTAATTTTATGTGATTAATTTATCATATTGTGAAACAGTATATATTAAAATCATGTATTTTTTGATATTTCAAAGTCCTGATAATTTTTAATTCTATATATACAATATGCATCTCAAACTTTTTTTACAGTTTTCTCTATACAAATATTCGTTTCCTCTGTTCTGCTATAACCGACATCTAGTGAGTAATAATAACGGCTAATAAATCGTTCAAGAAAACTTAAAACCTAAATAATTTTTTTTTATCATTATTAGACAGATACAGAAAATAAAGAGCACTTTATATATTGTGATTACAGAAAGCATATCCATATTATATAGACCCTGTGTTATTGAAGTTCTGATTTTCAGTGTTGGTTTGTATTTCTGCGTATAAGGAGTTATAATTTTACATTATTTTAGTCGGCAGAAAATATTAATATCCAGTTATATGAGGCCGTGTTAGATATTTGAAATTTTACGGGTCTTAAATCTGATACAACTTCCTTTCTCCAGGTCAACTAAATTCCCTACAGATCAAACAAACGGATTCAAACGATTCTGGAGGTTGCCTGGTCCATCAGGAACATATTAATTCGTAAATAGACAGGTAGGTACCCAACAGGTGGTCGATGCAGTGTAGTTTAACTATGTCGAAAGGGGTTTTGATAACTTTGAATTTTTAATGGCATAATTTATCGATCGTTTGCAAAATTATGAAGGAAATCTATGATCGTTACCGCCTATTGTGTTGTAAGTTGGAGTAAGCATAATGCATGCAAGGAGCAGTAATAATCATTCAAATATTTAATTTTTAATTTCAAAAATTTGTCGAAAAAAGCTAATGTAAACAGAAAATATTCTTTTATTGTTTGATCAAGTCAAGTATAGTTGCAAACCGCAACTCCACTTTACACTTTTAGTTCCAGATGTCCCTCAATATTTTACGTTGTAGAAGTAGTATACAGTTATATATATATATATATATATATATATATATATATATATATATATATATATATATTTCAGGTATTTGGTACAAGTTTAACAAAAATAACACGGTAACAAAAAAAAAATAATTTGTTTGCATTCAATTATGAGTATCTTAGTAAACCGACAAGTTAAGACTGATTTTATAGAGGTAATGCATTATTTCATGCCCCAGGCTCCAAAAAAATTGTTTTATTATACTGTTAGTTGAGTTATCTGGTTTATCCCGCGATATTGCCCCGTCGATAATATAATACATTTTTTTTTGGCAAATATCACAAAAAAGTAAATTTAAAACCTTTTAATTGCACACTACATAATGATCTTGATATAATATTAAGAATAATAACAAGGCGCTATGTACTTTTGGATTAAGCAAGTAAGTGTAACTTTAACAGGAAGAGACTCAAAGTTTGTTTTCACTATAAGGAAACAAAAAGACAGAACTTTAATAGAACCTATTCATTTGATTGAATATGACTAAAATATGAAAAAGGAATTGTATTTGCCATGCACAAAAGTTTTTCCTTGTATGTGATTATGTATTAATAACTGTATTTATATTTTTTAGATATATTTATTTTTATATTTTTATTGAATTTGTTTTGATAAACTTTTTTCAGAAACTAAATCACTTTTTATTTTAAATTCTTTGGTTAATGAAACATGACGTCAGGGCTGTCACGTGCTGCACCTGCATGGCAAACTTTATTAAAGAACCTATTAAATGTATTCATAGCAAAATGTTTTGCGTACAGGTTCTTATAATGGAAATTTATATTGACCAATCAAACTACTTGAATAGGTAATTATAAAACCATCTAGATATTGGACATAGCAAAACTTCTTGAGAGACCTAATTTAAGTTTCCTCTATTGCTCTATGGTGTTAACGTTCTTCATAAACCATGGGGCATTGAGTAACGGTCGGACTATTTTTGGATTGGAATACTTGGAGCGGTGCAAGTTATCCCAGCAAGTATACTGGTCGAACCAGCATATTATACAATGTTGCTTTCTGTGGGATTGGCAGTTTGCAGAGTAGGGTAAATAGAATGTTGTACACGTTATCGTCTTTGTTGTCTTCAATCGATAGTTCCCAACGCTAATTATAAACAAAAATTACAAAAGAACATTTAAATTGCCAGAACGAAACTATTACATTGTTCATACAAATTTGTTTTAACTTAGGACTATTCTATTTTTACATGGTCAGAATTTAATGTTAATTAATTTAATTAATAATTTAGTCAAATAAATCTACACAATTATGTGATAAACAAAGGTAACCGTCAATTTTTTTGCTAAAAAAACAATTCTCTCTTTGAATAAAAAAAAACTTTGAACAATCATAACATCGAACATATCGAATTTAAACAATTTAATATCGATTATATAGTTTGTTCTTGGGCTGCCAAACATACACATGTATTTCCCTTCGAATTAATTTCTTCCATGCCTCTGGATTGCTTTTATCAAATGTTATGAATCCATTAAAACTTCCTAGTTGGATACCATACCAGTCTTCATAACTTGCTCCTTCAAGTCCACTTCCGCCTTACATTAGTCCATGGTCTTCTGGTATCACTGAGGTATCATACTAATTAGTCATCACTGCAGTCTTCTTCACTTGTTCCTTCAAGTCCACTTCTGCCTTACATTAGTCCATGGTCTTCTGGTATCACTTCACTATAATTGGTCATCAGTATCCCCATTTCCTGCATCTTCACCTATTACTTTCAACTCATTCATATATCTCTTTCAAACCATTATTCTGCTTTATGAGCTTGCTTTTGTTATCTATCTCTATATATTCTAAATCTATTATTAATGGTGTTCAGTTTTGTTTTTCTTTCTTTTAACATTCTTCACAGTTCACATTCTATTCTTATTTTCGTATAGACCAGATTCATCAAAATCAAATCCTAATATGTTTGTTATTTCCATTACTATCAAATTCATTATCACTCTATTTCCAACTCGAAATCAGAATCGTTTTACGCCAAACTGCCTAAGTGTTGTGTGTAAACAGTCTGCATCGGTTTACTCACAGATTCTTCTTTGAAATTTTCTATGCCTGCCTTATGAAACGGTAGATTTTTAATTATTTCTTCACTATTATCCATATTGAAGTTGACTTCCATTGGCTTACCAAATTGATCTGTTTAGATGCGATCTTGTAACTTATATCCTTTAAATTATAACTAAATTATTTTCCACTTTTGCTGGTGTTAATATTAATTTCAATTGATGTAAGAACTTTCTACGTAGAATTCCTCAAGCAGTCGTTAAATTATGTGTTTTTGATGAAACTTAATCTCTTCTATCGCTGCTTTTTCCATTCCAATAAATTGTTTAACTTCATAAAGACTTTCCATTAAATCTACTATTTATTCTTACTGTCCTTTTAATAATGAGCCATCAATGAACATAACGAGATGAACATTATCTCATTTCGTGTTGCAAACTTTAGGTGAATTTCTCAATCCATACAACGCTCAACTTAATTTATTGTAACTTGTTTCAGCATTAAATCTTCCGATTTCTTGATATAGATATCTAGATCTATTGTTCCATTTATAATATGATCAAACGTCAATTTGATTTATCTTTCACTTTGGATCCAGTTGTGTTGAATTGATATTTATATCAAATTCTAATGCTTTCTAACTAAACTATCTTCTTCATTGATTACAATGTTTCTTTATCCTACAGATAATTCCGTTGGATCCAATGTTACTAGTTTACTAGTGCTTCACTGATCCTTGTATATTGTACACGTGATTGATTTTCCAAACTCTTGATTACTCCATTACTATTTACTACATTGATTACAATCTTTCCTTCTATCCTACTGATAACTCAAGATCAGATGTATCTAGTTTTCAGGTGTTCCTTCTGATGGTCATTGATCTTTGAGTGCTCTAGTGCTCTGATTTTAATTTCCATCTGTTGCATACAGCCATCTTGTTACTTCCACTTTCCTTCGTGTATATATAATTACATATATACTATACCGAACTAAAAACTTTACCTAATCTCCATTCCCCTGTACTCTCCGTCGTCACCCTACTATTTCTTCTCATTTACACCGAGAATTCTGGGCCCATAACCTTTTACGAATCACTTATGATTCGGGATGGGACGGAATTAATACACCACTTATGGCCTTGGAACAAAAGAGAAACTTTATTTTGATCCCTGGTAATTTATACCCACTCGATTCAAGTCACAGCGCCCTCTATTAACTTTTCTTCCTCTTTTCTATACTGGCTCTTGTATCGTGACAAGTCATATATTCAATATCTATACTAAATATTTCTATTAAATGCATTTTCTGATAGGAAAACTCGTCTTTAATATTCAACAATTTATTTTCTTGGCTATTAAAATACAAGAAAAGTCGCGACACTTTTTCGTTAAGATTTATTTTATCAGCAGGTAAGACAGAGAAATCTTTTTTATAATCTATTTTTATTATTTTATAACTTTTCAGTTGAATGATGCATCCAGTGAAACCATCTATGGTTTGAGAATATTTTGTAACGGAATTCTCAACTTTTGCTATCTGCAATTAGATGTCATCAATGAAAACAATCCATACTTTTACATTCTCAATTTAAAAAGCAGTATTTGGTATTACAAATAATGCTGAGGCAATAAAGACATCTTCTATTCTAACTTCAAAAAATACAAATACACTTCTGAAACTCGAAATTAAAGACACAAATACTGACGACGAATGTATTACATCTGAAGATGTGTTGTTGATTAAAAACCAGCTAGAATAAAATAAATAATTACATCAGGTATCACAACTTTACAAATTAAGCTGTAGTTGGAAATGCTACTTATTTACTATGTATATCTATATTTATTATAATATGTTATTTAAAAATAGCAATTAACATATTGAAATACAATAAAATATTTGGGAGGTCATTATTCCATTTCTTTTTACAGATCCACGGAACATTAAAATATAAAAGTAATTTTACTTCCTTTAAAATAAAATTATTCATTACATATTAATAGTATCCTGAAATTATTTCTTTCCTTTTCTTTTTTAAAATTAGTACGAGAAGGAATATGTACATCTCCGTCTCGCTTATACTAGGGTCGGAAAAAAAAGCACATATAAAATAATCCGCTCTCAGCAATTATCTCCGTCCTATTCTCTCTCACAATTTATATAGGAAGGAATTCGTACATCTTCGCCTGATATCATGAATAGAAAAAAAAAAGTAGAACCGCTAGTTTTTTGACTATTGACTGATTTGCGACTATCGACTGTTTCGACTGTTTTCAGTCGATAGTTTCCAATGCTAGTTACAACTCATTTTGCCAAGATTTTCAGTATATCTTTCGTTATTATTTATTAGTAAATTTTAATTGCATTTAACAAAAGTTTATGGTAAATGTACATAGATAGAAGCGGGGTTTGAGTAATGAAGCGTAATACATTATCCAAAACGTTAGAAAAAGCACAGCCGATCGAATGCGAAAAAGGAATCGTAAAACGAAAAAGAAACACGTATTATTTCCATTTGTTGGAAATAAATTAAAAAAGAGCCCTGGTCGGTTTCATATCGAACACACGAACTCGACCTTTTGATCTGGCAATGATGATCGATTGAGCATTAAATATCCATATATTTTCGTTGAACGGAGAACACAATTTAGATTTTTTACGGTCGCGCAATTAAAGGACGTTATTAGTATCGACAAAAAAAAACGCACAACACTAACAAAAACAAATTATTTATTTTATTTCTTTACATTTTATTGCATGTAACTCTCAATAAATACTTTATTAATTTAGTTTAGGAATTCTTAAATGTACGTTCATAAATATATTTTATTTACAAAAAACCAACTATCAGTAAACAATATTTTATTCAATAACTTTTTCAAAATTTTTTTTGGACGGTAAATTTAAAAAAATTAATGAACTGGTATGGGTGAGCATTTAGATTTTTTTTGGGTTTTGATCTAAAAGTATCGTCATTTAGATATTTTTAAATGATCGAAATATGATATGCCGAGATTCCACATATGCTACTATCTACATGTTGAGTTTTTTATGCATAGAATTGATATGGGAATATTTTCTTATAAAAAAATTCTCGTTTCAAACTCCAATAACGATTACCCGCAAGAGGGAATTAACTAATAATATCAGTCTTTAAAATTAAATTAACTAAGGACTAAATTGATAACTGTTCCTAAAGATCCCTCCGACAGGTGATGGTTATATCGAGGCCTAGTGAGTTACAACCACACCAAGTAATTGAAAAATCCAGATATTAATGAAATATTTTGTTTATTTTTGTATTTCCTTTTTATTTTTATTAAAAAGTTTCGTCTCCTCTTTACAATGGTTTCTGATGTGTCTGAGGAGATGGTAGGTTCCCGACGTGAACTTTGGTGTACGGTATGTGATGGAATTATCAAGGTATTCTTGGGTATGTGCTAATGTCGGGCTGGTTTTATCGAAGAACGATGGCAAATAGACCGATCCCCACCAAAGATAACACCGACGTTTGGTAACTGGGGGAGGATGATGATAGCAAACCACATTCTCTGGGTCCATAGTTTTGGCAATGAAGCTGAAACAAAAGACAATGTTAATATTTAAATAGCAATTTTAAATTAAGTAAGAATAAAAGAACTGTTAATGAAATAGTGCTGCTACATGGTAGGGATGTCGAAAAAAAAAAGGTTTTTTTTTTAAAGGTTTAGTGTATTTTGTTATTTATGTCTTTAGAAAAATATCAATATTTTCTTCTCAGATGTATCGATATATTGATATTTTTCTCGGTGGCCGACACCCCTATATGGCAAATATTAGCGTTGGGAATTATCGAATCAAAAGAGTCGAAACAGTCGATTGTCAACTGTTTCATTCGAACGCACACTTGTGGATATTTTCTTGCAGCAAGAAAGGATAGATAGTCCGTCGAATAAAATAGCCACTGTACGTCATAGATGACGTCGAATACACTGCCAATTGCAGTTTGTAAAAATGTAAAATTCCTTTTAAAAATAGAGCGGATTTTTCCTTTTCATTTTTTTCTAGTAAAAGGAGATCCTGTTTGCGTCAGAGCATGTAATAGAATCAGTTTATAAAATTCGATTGGGGCTGATACCAGTGGACCATGTTGCCAAATGTTTTCAATATTATTTAAAACATCAGTGATGATAACTAAAGGCTATAAACCGAAAAATGCTGTAAACCAACATTATATGCATTTATCCAACCAATGCAAATGCGATTTATTCGGTATAAATTGAGACATTTTCAATGCACTGGAAAAGAATGTTGTTCATACTTCGACGAAATGACACATACTGAAAAGTGAAGCCTATTAGTAAGGCTTCAACACGAAGTTGCCAATAAATATACGTATCTGTTTAAAATACTTATAAATTAGAAAGTAATATACAAAAAACATCAATCTCTAGCAACTATTTAATTACTATGTCCTTATTAAATAAAATAATAATTTTAAAGTTACTATTCGCTAAAACTTCACCAACAGAAGTTTTAAGAGGTTTGAACATCGAAAAAAATAGAGAATCAAAAAGAGCATTGCGTAATAGTTGACAAGGTAATATACTTATTGTATATTACTATTTATATTTATGATACAGACAATACAAAAACATTTAATATTTACATATAACCGGGTATTTCGCAATTTACAAGGAAAAGTAAGAACGGCAAAGATTCGTTACTAGGAATAAAGCATGTACATGAAAGAAGTGGTCGCGGTTGAAACTAGTAACGAATAAAACATTCCAAATCCAATATATTACAAAATAGTGATGAATACGCATATTTAACAAAATGGTGAAGGTGTCACTAAATAAAATGGTGGGTGCGCCGCTAAGTTATCCCAAATATGTTGATATTTATTTCAGTTCACGAATCTAACTATTTTTTCAAATAAATAATCGGTCTATATACAAGAAACGACAATAAAAAATCTAGTTTCAATATGCGCTCCATTATTGGTACATTTAATGTTTGTTTTGATTGACGTGATTCTAGCGAGGCCGTCCGATCTGAAACCGATATCGAAAAATAATGGCATAATCACGTATCATTGTTTGGTTTTATGGGTCGAGTTAGAGCCTCAAATTGGTCGTGCGTCGTTACACATACCGTTATCGCATTAAATATCAGGATTTCGAATAAATGGAATAATGATGGAAGGGATAAGGGTAATTACTTACTTGTTTCATGGAAGACGACATTTTGTCCAGGAATTTTCGACTGAAATCTGCCGCTTCGGCGCCGCATATTTGCTCGGTGGTGGATGTAGAGCATTCTACGTATTCTTGAAAAGCACTGGAATTAAAAAAATAATATAAATTTTGTATAATTATATGTTAGAAATTAAGGAAAATATATAGTTTTGATCAAAGACCATTTGCTCGCATTTTGGAAGTTTGATTACAATATTAAGCAGCAGGACCAAGTACATCATTTTTGTTATTTCTCTTTAAATAAAATAGACTGCAAGGAAATAAACAAGATGCACTAATTGAGCACATGTGCACTTATTTAAAATTAAAAATATTTCAATTTATTTTAGTTATGTATGCCGTTTCTATTGTTTGAAGGCCGACATTTTATTGAGAAGTAAATTTATCTAACGATATTGTTTACATTATTACATAAGCTGTTTTTCTTTGGAAATCAATTAATTATAATACGATTACAGTTATTACTATTTTTCTGTTGATTAATTTTAATTAATTGTTTGTTCCCTTGCAGTGACTTGAGTTTCTTCTAAATAAAAGTGACTCTCTTAATTTATTTTAATCAAAATATTTTGGAAAAGTTAAATGACAATTTTTATGAAACACCACTTTAGATTATATTTATTTAATTTAAAAAAAAGCCATACATTATTAATGATGTGTTCAATTTCGTATTAAATAAAGTGTAAACTTTGAAAATGATTTGCTAATTGGCCCGTAATTTTTGTTTTGCTTATTCGTTTGTTGTTTGACGCTTGCATTTGGCTACGAAATATTTTCCATCGAGCTATTGCACCCGTTTATGCTTGCGTCAACATCAGAGTCAAATTAATAGTGTCCGGATATGAATTGCCAAAACGTTCATCATATTCCCCAGATTTATATACAACGATTCTTGTTTCCAAATATAATATATTCAAAAGGTGAAAGCAATTGTATATTATGCGATGTTTTTTATAGAGAATAAAAAATATGGATAAACATAAAATAAGTGATTGTATTGAAAAATAACATATATGTTATATTACACAAACAAATTATTCGTCAAAACCATGTAGTTATCATAGAACCTTCATATTTTTTTATTATTCTTAGTGGTTAAATAATATGCTGGGTAATAAATATCTCTTAAGTAATTATTATATAGGTGATATGTAGATCACTTCAGTAACGTGTTCCAGTTAATTTAAAAAGGTAAGTTTTTAATCAGGTTGCTTTTCCATGTTACACGTCGGTCTAGACGCACGCCAAGATATTTACCATTCTCAGCTAGGGGCGAGTTTGCAGTTATTAATATGTAGGAATGTTGGTTTGTTGTTTATTGCTTGCAGTTTGAGGTGTATGGTTACCAAAAGCTGATTGCAGTAGCTTAGTTGTTCAGCTGTAGATTATTTGAATTTGGAGTTACCAAGACTTTCTAAACTGGGAAACATCAGATCTTCAGTTCATCAAAGGCAAACTAGTGGATAGGAAACTAGGCACAGGTGTTACTCACAAAAAAATTACTACCGTGAAAATGATAAGTATCACGATTTGTGATATATGGATATACTGCTCAGTAAGTTGGGATGGTAACGCCTTTATAAGACTATTTCAAAAGACTACTTATACTAAGACTACTTCGCGATGTTATTCATCCCGAGAATTTATTGAGACCATTTGTACATCGGATGATGGTGTAAGGTACTTTCGTAAAATATAGTACTTCCTCAGAGTGGGATTGTATGCCCGCCATATTATGATGCAGCCAGAGAGCGTCCAATAAAGTATTCACACTTGAGAAATTGAAGATGTAGCATCGTAGTTAAATATCACCCCGTTCACTTCGTTGTATATAATTAGTTGTAAGAAGCATTTACTAAATAAATTGTTTAAATATTGTGACTGCATCGAAGTCTAGTTGAAGTAATTCTGAGTAACCAAAACGTTAAGAAGAGAAAGAAGTGACGCCAATTCGTGAATCACTTCTATTCTTGTTCGCGTATTACTATATAAATATAACATATATAAATACAATATTTTATTCAAAGTATTGTTCATCGACTGCCGCTACATTTTCTTATCTTTAAGGCAATTTATGGATTCTATCTCGAAAGAACGATGTATCTTTTGATATTTTTGATCCACTGTTTTGGTATCTTCAGGGGAAGTGCTAGTCAGACATTTTACGACATATATATCAGAACAAGTAATAATCAGAAGGAGCAAGGTCTGGATAATACGGCGGGTGTGGTAGTATTTCCCAAATTAATATTTCCAAGTATGTTTTCATCGGTTTTTTCACGATGTAGTCGAGCGTTGTGAAACTGAAGAATAAAATTGTTGCTCGTGTTCCTGCCGTTTTTTCGCGCGAGGATCGGTTCAAACGCATGAATTGCTGTGGATAGCGATATTCACTGATGTTTTCATTAGGTTTTAGCAGCTCATAGTATACCACATCTAATTGATCTCACCAAATACAGAGCATTAGCTTGGAGCCATGTATATTCGGGTTTGTCATTGATTTTGATGCATGACCAGGTGATACCCAAGTTTATTTCGTTTTCGCCACTTTTATATGCAAAAAACCTTTTCGATTTTGCGTTGAAGCATTTCAGACATGACCAAACGCCTTTCAGTGTTTTTTGGCTTCAATTCATACAGCACGTATTCATATATCCAAGCTTTTGGATCGTCCCCATGTTCTTCAAGTCATTGAAATGGCTTCTTGAGTTCAAATCTTCTTTCAATTTTTTTTGGGCTGTTCAGAACGCTCTTTGTGTAAAATCGCCACTTTTAAAACGTCGAAACCAGTGAAACCTGGTGAAATTGATGGAGCATGGTTGTCATAAGCTTCACACAGCATTCGATGACCTTCAGCAGCAAAATTGAAGTAAAAAAAGTAACACTTCCCGCAAATGCGGTATATTTTGTTCGCACTTAGACGAAAAGACAAATACTGAAAAGTGAAGACTGTCAGTGAGGCTTCAACATGGTTTGTTACCAACGTACCCGATGCGACTTAATACACAGTAACAATAATGTTACAACAGTATTGTAAATCCTTTAAAATTAATGTATTGGTCTGATATTATATTGGAAAATAAATAGAAGTTGAGACAGTTATTCTATCATCGTTGGATGACATAAAAGAAAAAAAGTAACGTCAAATAGCCGTTCGCAGACTGACCGGATGTAGGTGGGGAGCTGGTGAGCCGCCCCGAAAGAGAGAAATACAAGTCGCAATAAAAATCAAACGATCGAATGGATCCCCTAAAATATTTACGATAACGGAATTTCCCTAAATTTTATTCTCTCCCGAACTGGATCACGTATTAGGAAATGTCCCGGCTATAAAGGGCGAGGAGGGGAGTAGGGGAACAGGTGGGGGGAGTGGTTGACAGTGGTGCCGGCGGCTGTAGCGGTCGCGTACCCCACCGAAGACGGTCGTGATAGGCGCCGTAAAATTTTCATTTTTTTCTCGTACGCATTGCTGTCCGTGATTCGCGAGAGGGGATGATAAAACCAAGTAAGATGTACTGAATTTATTCCTTATATTTTATATATATATATATATATATATATATATATATATATATATATATATATATATATATATATATATATATATATATATATATATATATACTTTTTAAAGTCTCCTTTGACCAAATATGGGTTTATCTGGACTGGACCTAGAATTTAACATGGATTCCGAATCATGTTCCTCGGCATCAAGCCTACCGACAGGCGAGTGACCAACTTAGAAATAATCCCAGGAGATATCCGGTCTTACCCAGCCTGGTTACTGGCGTGACTGGGATTATTTTCCTTGTCGGCTTTTGTACTCTTGCCTAGGACAATCACAAATATTAAACTATCACAAACATAAATTTACGACCATGCCCCAGCAGGATTCGAACCCGCCACTATCGGAACAGTAGGTGGACCGTCCAGTCGCCTTTATCACTGCGCCAATAAAGCAGGCTATATATACTTTTTTTGTAAATATATTTGCATTTCAGATAATTGTGACAGGTGGAATGTTATTTATAAGAGGTCAAATACGAGGACATCAGGCATTATCAGAACCATTAATTTATACATGGAAAACGTTGTTTTGTTCAAATACATCTTATAAATATATATAAATCAATTCCTTTTCATTCTCGAGAGCAGCTGGGCCGGTTTGGATAGTTTTGGTTTTGAAACATTTCAAAATATAACTAATAAAAATATAACTAGAGTAAAGTTTATATAAAAGTAAAAACACAGAACAGATATACTTAGAATGCGATCTTCCCTATATAAAGTGGTAACCAAATTTTGTTCATCCTAGAAAATAAAAGCTATTTATATATTAGTTAACATTTTTATAAAAAAAATTCAAAATACATCAAGACCAAAAATCTAATCTGACAACTAATAAGTTATTTTTTAATTGTACATTGTTATTGCCTTAAAAACATAAATTAAAAAATTATTTGTTCAAGATATACTTTAAAATAAAATATTTCTAGTTTATAAATTCATCATTATATCATTATTTAATTTTAAAAACTGTTTCTGCGCTAGACCAGAATACTTTGGAAGACAATTTATACTCATATTATTACATTTAAACAAATGATATTTACCTTAAATGCTACAAAAATAATGTTATCACAATAAATTTACTAAACAACAATTTCATATACAATTATACACAAAATAGAAAATTTTCAAAAAAAATTAGACATCACTAATGTGATTCGGACGCGTAAAATATAGTTCTGGGTGTGCCTACTTAAGTTCACATTCTATATTTCTTTGTTCTGTGGATTTATTGCATTGAGCATTACATAGAGGTTTAAATTAGGCGGAAGCAAGAAAATGTTTATAGTCTTATAGTTTGTTCCAGTTTGTTTATAACACCATTTTTGTATGCCTGTTAGACTTTCGGCTTTTTTGTGATTTAATTATAATCACCATTATTTGACTATAATGTATCTTCAGTCTTAAAAAGTGTTGCATATCAAGTTTATGTGCAGAAATAAAAAAACGAAACGTCGTTTTCCTTGAAAGAAAGAGTCCAAGTTAGCTAGATTAAGGATTTATGTGTGACTTAGCATTGTATTGTACTTGGCACGTATACAATTATTTATGTAGAGCATTTGTGTTCATATGTTTTTTACAGGAATATAACAGAAGAAATCATGAGAATATCATCCACAGTTTAAACCAAAAATGTGTTCAAATAGAATAGATAGAAACATTACTTTGAAGGTAAATATGTTTATACTACATGAAAAGTCTTAGTGCAAAACCATTCAATATATAGAGCCAAATTTCGTTTCCACTAAAAAAATGTATATTGGTTAAGATACATATAATTAATAATTTTTTGAAGGCTACTTAACCGAGAAAGGTAGGGTTTTTGGGTTTATGGGGGCCAGGGAAATTGGGGAAATACCAAAACCATCGAATATGACAGGTTATGTTTTACAAGCTCCTTGCTTACATGTTTATATTGATACTTCGAATTTTTCAAATAAATATCACTAATCAAAATAAAAGCAAGCACTAAATTTTAAGGGTAAAACCAAAACGAATGATATGATAACATGACATGAAGAGAACATAATTATACAGTTAAACATTTACAGTATATAATGGAAGAATCAATATATCCATTGTTAACATCATGTTAGACAAAAAGCAAAACACATTAGAACCAAAATAAAACAACTATACTGGTTAGTCGGAAGATACTCTCAACTTGATCTAAAATCAAAGAGGTTGATTTATAATACAGTTATAAAGCCAGTTTGGACCAATTTGGGGTTGCACTAAAAATTCAAATCAACTAGCCATCCAACGCTGTCAAAGCAAGGTTCTTCGATTGATTACCAATGCTTATCGCTATGTAACCAAAGAAGAACTGCGTGATGACCTGGAAATTTGCGAAGTTATCCAAGATTTCGCTTTGAAACATGAAAGAAAATTGCTAAATCATACTAATGTGGAAGTAATACAACTGCTGAACAGCGCACAGGATGTCAGGAGATTGAAGCGAACCAAACCATACGAACTTATATAAAGTTTATACCTTTAGTGTAAACTATAGGTATAAGTTATAATTTTATAATTGAGGAATACATATTGATGTATTTTCTCGCACTCGTCTTGCTTGTGAATCAATCCAAGTACAAATAAAATGTAGTAATAAATTAATTTATAATTAAGAGTAACTAATAAAGATGTTATAAAAAATATCCATTGTTGATAACCGATATAACTAGTTAAAATCAGTCATTACATTAATTACAGTTATACGGTAACATTAGTATATTATTACAATTACTACTAATTACAACCAGTTACTTTCTGTAAAATAATATAAATGTATTATTTAAACCCATTACTACTTCTAGTCTTTTATATATGCATAATATATCAACTATTGTTGGGATTATACACTGAATTTTTTCGGATTCAAAAGAAAAAAAACGTATTATTCGGAACTATTTAATAATGCATAGAACAACGAAATATTTTATTAAGTCCTGGTTCTCCTCAAACTGACAAAGCATCAGAAACATTTACTCTAAAGATCGTAAATATTTCAGGAGGACTTTTAAGAAATTTTATCTCTGGAGACTCATGGGAGAAAAAAAAATAAGCAAAAAAATAACATGTCAGACACTTTTGGGTTTATGCGGCAACAACTTAACAACTTTATTATTAATAGCAAATATCCATGGAAATAACAAGTCAAATATAGTTATTTCTTGATATAAGAAATACAGAACTATCAGAGTATACTAAAAAAAATGTATGAAACAAAATTTTGAAATTTTGTTAAATACCAGGACAGTGTGATAAGTCCGTGACTTCTTGAATTTCCCAAGCAGTAACTTTAAATGTGCGTGTTAAGCACTAGAGGGCTGCACGTGTAAAAGCAAGAACTGGCACGTTTTAGTTTTATTTAGATTTGAGATTTTGTAAGGCATCTTAGGTTATATTTGGTTACTTCTATTTTTGTGTATAATTTTAAGGAACTTTGTTATTATGCCGTTATTTTTATAGGATTTAAGGTAAATATTAAGATTCAGATTCAAGATTATGATTTAAATAAAGTTAATTCTTTTCCAAAAGCTTAGGTACTAGAGCGGAGATGCATTTTACGGCAAAATTAAATAATGATAAACTTAAGGGAACCTCTTACGAGTTATAGTGACTAATAGTAAGTTTGTCGTTGGTGTCGAAGTTGTGTCGATATTTACCCATAATTGAACTGAAATGCATAATGTGTATATTCACAGATCATTGCCCTTAACATATCGAAAAGGAAGATTTGTTCAGCCTACATTAGAATCTTCAAAAATCTTTCTTCTTCTCTGCAGATTCCTTAAAAGACTAAGAGTTAAGTGTATAAGTGGTAATATTGCAAGCAAAAATTGTTATATATATTTTTATTACTCTGCTATTATGCATATATATATATATATATATATATATATATATATATATATATATATATATATATATATATATATATATATATATATATATATATATATATATATATATATTATTTAACGGTACCAGGAAACTATTTTAATTCGTTCGTGCCACTACTACTACACTTTTTTACTTTACTTATTAGCAAAATAATGTATCAAACCAAATTTTATGAAAATGCTTATTCAGTTATGTCAGTAAATGATAAAATCTTTTTTTTTTAATGATGCATATAATATGTTAAGTAATTAATTAAACAACATACTGAGCAAAGGTAGTGTAATAAGAAAAATAATAATTAGTTGTCTTCAGGTAATAATATCTAGAGTTACGTTCGTGCTCTACACACTTTTGCCACCGATTTGGAAGCTTGAATATTCACCTTCTTGTTAAAAAGTTTGAGGGCGAGTTGTCAGCAAATCGCACATACTCTTCTACTTCTTCAGTGCTTTCAAATCTTTTGCCTTCAAGTGATTCTTTCAAGGACACAAGCAAACAAGGTGACAAGTCAGGGCTATAAGACTCCAGGGTGTTTGAGCGTCTTTATTCCAATTTATACCAATTTGATTCCTCTTCGTATTTTTACTTTATAATATTTAAGGCATCAACAATATACAGCTAGAAAATAAGTTATCAGTTGTTATACAAATCTACAAAAGCGGTAGTATGTAAACAAAATATTTAATGAAAACCTTATTTTTAATCCCCCCCGTAGTTCAAATTCCCTCGCTTCCCGCGCCCCCAGGTAGTAAAAATGCGCAAAACTTTTCTATAATTTTATATATGGGAGATCGCATTCTATATGTCTTTATTTTATGATATAGTTTGTGTTCGACATTTATTGACAGCCTACTGATTAACCATTATTTTTTTCATTTATTTTTATGGTGTATGATTCAAATAATTAAAGATTAAGGGTATTAGGATAATATTTGGCAGTGAGGTTTACTGAAGAAGTTCAGCGATGTAAAGAGCCAAAGAGTCAAATGTAAAGTCAATGTAAAGAGTTAAAAAATCAATCATATAATGAAAAAGTATTAATATTGTCCAAGATATTGTTACTTATCTTCAATTCGTAATTCGAAAGTTCTTCGAACTAGTTCAACTTCAAATAGTTATGAATAGGGTTTTTAGATCAATATATTGTAAAACATGTACTGTTTTAGGTACCAATAAATATTTTGTTCAATTCTATTCCGTCATATACGTATTGTAGCTATTTGCGTGAAAAATGACCAGCCTCGTTATAGTAGCAACGATTGTAATATTGAATTGGTGATTTATCGTTTCCCCCCTGTCCCAGAAACCGACTCCGGTGTCGTTTAGGACACGGGGGAGGAACAGAGACCGCGGTTACGGCGAAATAAATATCGTTTTAACGTAACGCCGAGGCGACTGTTACCAAGAAGGAACGATGGAATGCGATGCAGTGTTCTAAGTAAATTTCTGGGCGTGTTGTCTGGAATATGTACCGTTTTATGTTTTAAATGGGCTATATTCGGTATGGAGTAGATAGCTCCATTCAATCCCCGCTTATTTATGCTTGGTAATATAAGTAAATTACATCATATGGCAAGTATTCCTAAATATATCTGGTGTTCAAATAAGTTTTTAGCGTCACTTTTATCCCCGTGTTGTTTTTTATTGTTTAGGAGCCTAATGGAACGAAAGGCTTAGCTTTAGAAAAAAAACTGACAATTTTATTTCAGTAATTATCTTTATACCATATAACTGTTCGATTTATTTCATTTTAAAGAGAAAACAAAAATAATGCGGGTTGGAAGTGAAACAAGTTAAACAATTAACAATATCATAAACTGGAGACAGAGACAATAAAACAACCAATGCACGTCATCAAAATTTATTTACTGGTGGTTATCACTGATGGTTGACACTAACAAATATAAAACGAACTTTATATTTTTACAAAATGCGTTTGGCAGTATATTCGAAGTCATCTATGACGTACATTGGTTTGAATTGAACGACATATTGTTGTAAAAAAAACCCAGCAATATCGAGTAATAGATATAAAAATATCCTTCGGGTCATTTAACGCTGTTGCTGATGTAGGTCTATAAATTAGTTTTAAAGGATTTTTTTTAAATTTGAAGCTTTATATGAAAAATTGGTTCAAAGTATTTTATTGGAAATATTGTCCATATATAGCCGTAACTTTTTCCCATCTTTTACGCAATTTACCGATTGCATTTCGCAAGAACGATGTATCTTTTGATACTATCAACGAATCAGCCCATATGTTGATATCTTCATAAGTGAAAGTGAAGCTTTACTTAGACAGGTCACGGCACATATGTCGCTATAATTAGTAATAATTAGAAAATCAGAATTTTTTTTCAATGTTTCTACATATATTCTCATACGTATAGATATTCGGCTTTGCCGTTGATCTTGATGGATGATCAGATGGTCCTAATGATTTTTTTTCGCCTTGGAGTATAGTAAATTGATCCACTTTTCATCACCAGTAAGAATACGATGCAAAAAACCTTTCCTATTTTGCCGTTGAAGCAGCGATCCATACATGACCAAATGCCTTTCAATGTCTTTTGGCTTCACATTATACCACACAAGTCTTTGGATCATTGGCATGTTCTTCAATCGATCGGAAATGATTTCTTATGTTACTCTCATCAATTCTGAATATTCTTCTTGTTTCGGTTTTTACGCGGATCATTTTCGAGTAGTGTCGTTCAAATCTTCGCAGGTTTTTGGCTGTCCAGAACGCCCTTTGTGTTAGTTGTTAAAATAATCATTTTTAAAGCATCTAAGCCAATATAAACATGTTAAAATCGATAAGCTCCACACAGTATTCAATCCGATTTTTATTCACATCTCACACAGTAACACCATCTGTTGTAAATCCCAAACAATTCAAAAAATAATAATATAATTTTGTGACATATACACAAAATTAAATTACAAACAAAATAAATCTAATTTGTTGCTCGTACCGACTTCAAACTGATCAGTTAGTTTATGGTTAAAATAATATTGTAAGTATATAAATAGGTTTAGGCAGGTATTAAGCTAAATTGTGTGTATATAGTAGAATATAAAATACGCGTAGTAGATAAGATAAATAAGGCATTTGTTTACATTTATTTATTTATTACAACGACTATTATGTACATACTTTATTTTAGAACGTTTTTTTAGTTAATAATCTAAATTTTATTATTTTTTACCTTTTAGTCAGTTCCTTATTTATTTTGTCGGATCAATTTTTTTGTTAAAAATATTTATTCAGTTAGTTAAATATATAGTAAGAACAACACTTAATAATAGCTTTTTTGTGGGGGAGTAGATAATTAAAGTACGTACACCATATTTTGTAAAATTAATTACAAATTAAATCAAATATCTTATAGAAAAAAAACTGTTCTAATAAACTGATATTATTTTATTATAAAAACTCGTGTCATATTTCGCTGTCGACAACGTTTGGTGGAACGATGACGGGGTATTTTAAATCAACACGTATCGGCGGTCCTCCGGAAGAAACCGCGGTAACCTTCCTCGGGGGAAGGTTTTTTCGGCTGCCTACGTGGCAAAAAAGTAAACCGTGTCAGCGAGCGAGTGGCAATTTTTTGGCTCGCCTTCCGTAAAGATATTAGATGGCTTTTAAATGGACCGTATACACCACGATAAAACGCTGGTTAATATTTCAGGGAAGAATCCCCGTCTGGCGGTTCGAAGAACGGTGGAAAATGCAATTTGCATATTAATGCGGCGCGAATTTTTACAGATTAACCACGCGTTATTATCGAGCCTTAGAGATGATAAAATAGGCGGAGGATTCTTTTTTCTGACGCGCTGCGATCGTAAAGAAGCGACGTTTACGTTCTAGCTTATTTTAGTCAGTGGTCCTTGGTGAATATCAGCAATAACTTGTTCAAAGCATCAAATAATCCATATTTTGCATAAAAAACACCGAACATTTTAACCATTATTTCTATAATTCAGAGAAAACTGGAAAAAAATATAAAAAATATATTGGTTAATTGGAAAAAAATCTAAATAATCTGTACATAATAAGTTGCTATTGTATAAGTAAATTCTAAAATCTATACGAACCTATGGAATAAAATTATGAAGTCATTGTTAAGTAGAATATAAATGAAGGAACTTTGAAGTTTTAGAAGAGGAGTGTATAGTTTGAAAATAACATCAGAGACTACACCGCGGCCGTCCCACACTAATTTTTCTATGAGAGAAACACTAATAATTTAAACACTTCACTCAACACATCTTATAAGGCCTCATCAATTAGAGTCGTATTAGTCGAGCTTTATAACACCTCCAAATTGACAGCTTATAATAAAATTATTGGTAAGTATCGCCTAAACCTTCGTAAGCCCAGCCAACCCTCAAATGTCCATACTTGACTTATATCGAATAATATCCCAATTTTTGGTGCTTTCAAATTCTGAGACTGCAGTTGAGAAACTGAACGCTTTCCTGGTGATGCACTCTGAAATGCAAGATTTAGATCAAAATAACTTTACTCCGCCGTTGGTGTACATTGAACTGTGATTCTAGGGTTGGAAATCTACGTACTGGTGCTTTTAACTTTTAAAGACAAATATTTATTTATATTTTCATACTTTTGCTTTTGGAGTTTTACAATTTATCAAATTTAAATTGTTGATAGTGATTATAAACATAATAACTGAATGACGTGATTATAGTTTCAACATAATTTGAAGCATTAATTTTTAAAACTGCATTTATTAAGTCTAATTTCCTTAAAATAATTAATATAAAAAAACCGTTTTATAATTGCAAACAAACTATCAACTAATAAAATTTAATCACAATTATGTCCGGATATAATTTAATGAAATATTATGAACCTGTCGGTTTTTTTTTTGAAAAGGCAGTTTACAAAGCTCTTCGGTTCATAACGGAATTTTAGGTTATATTGTTTAATTTTGGCGAAAATTGTATGTATGTTTGTTTACAACATGCTATTTGTACATTATCGTGCAGTTAGCTAATATAAATATATTATTAATATAATATATTATATTAGTTAAACTTTTTTTTATTATTTAATTATTACATTCTTACTAGTCGTTTTCGATTAACCTACAATTTGTCTTTATGATAACTTAAATCTAGGTATATAACTACTAGGATCCATCCATATCCAAATAATGTTTATACATGTCACTTGTATTTTTTATTATATACACCTCACTAAACAACACTATACAAGATCAGATGGTTTGATGCTTTTTAGTCTGTATCCTGCTCTGGTGGTATCCAAAACTTGCAATACTTCAATATTCTCATGACAATGGAGTCTTTTCTTTTGCAATTCTGTTGATTCCTTGACTGACTGTGGGTACCTGAAGGTCTCGATGTAGGTAGTCAGTCCTGTAGTATTTGGGTGCACCCCACAATACTTCTCAAGACTATGTTTTGAAAAATTTGTATTTTGTTTATGTTACTCTTGCAGAACATCCCGATAATTGAACTCCGTATGTCCATATAGGTTTCAGTATTTGCTTATCTATTAGCAATTTATTATGTACTGATAATTGTGACTTTCTTGCAATTAGCCAATACATTTTCTTACATTTCAATTCTAGTTCTTTTGTTTTCTTCTTTATATGTATCTTCCAGTGAAGTCTTGCGTCAAGATGCATTTCGAGATATTTAGCGTTGTTGCTATATGGAATGATGGTATTATTTAATGTTATTGGTCCTTGTATGGTCTGATTGTATTTTTGCAAGCTTGTGTCTAATTATTTATATTGTCATTTGCCTCATATAATTTTTGTGTGCCTTCTTCACTATTGTCTCCGACAGCTATAATCGCAGTATCATCAGCAAATGTAGCCATCGTAATATTCTCCATTTGTGGTATATCACAAGTGTAGAGTAGATAAAGTATTTGTCCCAGTACACTTACTTGTGGTACCTGCTTTAGCTTCTTTTATTGTTGAGTAAGCTTCTTCTTGTTTAACTTTAAACATTCTGGCTGTAATGTACGATTTTAGTAGTTCGGTGTGTTGTTTTGGTAACATTTTCTGTAATTTATGAACAAGGCCTTCATGCCAAACCTTATCGAAGGCTTGTGTTATATCTAAGAATATAGCTGAGCATACTTTTTTACTTTCGTAGGTTTTTTCGATAACATCTGTTATTCTGTTTTTTAACATAGGTGTATGAAAATTTTTTAGATGTTTTGTTTTTCAATAATTATTTTCTTGTTTGTGTAGAGTTTGTTTGTTTTTGTTGTTAAATATACAGCTGTTGCAGCTGTATATTTAATGAAACAGAAAACGATGAATTCTTCAGACGTGAATTTCTATCTCCTGTAAATTATGACCTTTCAATTCAGGTCAACTTATTCCATTTCCAGCATTCTTTTTAAAAACTATAGCTATTCCTTCAAAATAATTTCATTTATGATTTCATTAGTGGACTCAGTTGTCTAATTTTTTCATATTTCGAACTAGAAAATAATCTTTAGGTGTTAAATCTGGCGAATATGGTGGATGTCGAAACAATTTTCCATTTATGGAAATTTTAAATGGCGCAAAACATGTTTGTGTTTTTTATTAGTGTGTTTGTATACCACAGCTATAAAGTATGATAAACAACGGCGTTGAAAGAACTATTAACCGAATCTTACGGTACTGATTACATTTTAGGTATCGAGTAAATTATTAATTAAGAAAATATAACATTTCGACTTACCAGCAAACATTTTTGATACCCTCATCGGCCGCGTCCCTTTTACGTTTCTGAAGCGATCTATAAGCCATCACGTCGCTTTCTGGAATAGCATCGATAGGAGTCTTAGCTTGGATCTCACTCATGTTCTTGGTATACTTTTTGAAGCACACCTCATTTTGCGGATCCACTATTTGCATACATGGTGCATGCCTCAAATATTCTGAAAAACAAAAACAAAATAAAATATAAATTGAATGACCTCTGACGTAAGTTATCTGTTATTTTATCTTTTATTTCCTTGTTATTTTTATCTTTTGTTCTGTTTGTAGTGGAAGAATGGTAAATACATGAGCTCCATTTCATTATCGTTTTAACTTATAAATTAAATACAGATTTTACTTTCGCGTCGTCTACATATTAGGTGACATTGTAATCGTTTTCTCGACCTCTTTAATAGTTTGTTTGAATCGTTGTAAGACCCGCAAATACATTTGGACGGTTCATTCTATTTCTGTTACCTAGTTTCTTTCTATTTGTTGTTTTGGATAGACAGACAATCAATCAATGTTAGTTGTTTATAGGAACCAAAGAGACATCCTTTTCCTACGATGAATCGGACTGCATTACAGAAATCGATTGATCAAGTTAAAAACGCCAAATTATCAGGATTAAGCACAAAACTAGTTAATTAATGTTTAATTTATGTGTTCCACCGACATTTTAATGAGGAATTTAAACTTACTTTTTTCACAAACGTATCTTATATTATTATGTTTATATTTACAAATTTTTTATCATTATGTTAATTTCTATTTTTTCTTATTTTGTATTATTGTATCATTATGACTTGTTCAGATGTTGCCATTAATTTCTTTCAGAATTTTAATTTAGTTTTTAAAAATTTTTGTTGGCTGTCTCAATATGTATCAATACAAATTACTAACACAAAGTAACTTTCGACGACAGATTAAGTTTTTACAGTTGTCTATACCAGAAATTAAAATTCACCAAACGGATCATTCGAATGTCATCAGTGAATTCATTAAAGGCTTGTTTCTCTATTGCTCTACGGTTATGAGTAATCAAAAAGGATTATTATCAATTATTATTATTAATTAAGTCAATTGAAAAGTCCCCGGCCTGACACATAGATGGCGATACTAGAATTAAATCTGTAAGAATGTTCGTCGGGTCGGTCGAAATGAGTGGCTGTAGATGCGATTGTTTGTCTGATCACTACTATTTTTGGAAGGAATTTGCACGAGAACTAAAAACACTGCTTGAAGAAATACTTGTTTATTTCGTTATTGAATGATACATGTGGTCGACGGGAGACTTGACAGGATATTAGGTTAAGTAGAGGAAGTATGGTAGTACTGTGGAAGTGGTACTGTTACAAGGGGGTGGAGAAAAGAATAGAGAAGAGAGCGAGACGTCGCCGTGATGGTCTTTTATAGCCTGAAACTACATGGTAACAATCCACCGGCATTGCCAACCTTTGAACTTGTTGTAGGTGAATCCATGGTGGCTTAAAAGGTCGCGGCGGTTGCCACAAATTCATATGTTTTTTTAGTTAGCCCTAACTCTCAAAAGATGCGTGTATAAATTTGACAGCTGTTGGATCATTAGTTTGTGAATTATAGCATTTTGAGTGAAGCAAGTTTTGTAGTACCATAGGAAAATCAACCATCAAGGATTGGTACGCTAAGTTTAGACGTGGTGAAATGAGCACGGAAGACGTGAACGCAGTGGAGGCCCAAAAGAGGTTGTTACCGACGAAAACATTATAAAAATCCATAAAATGATTTTGAATTGAATTGATTTTGAAATTAAATTAAGATTAATTTTAATTAAGATATCAACTGAATGTGTACCTCATATTATTCACGAATATTTGGGTTATTCAAAAACAACGATGAGTTCATGATTAGGAGCAGTGTTTGAAGATGATCAAGCGTAATAAACCCCAGTTCTTGCGTCGACATATGACAATGGATGAAACATGACTCCATCATTTCACTCTGAAGTCCAATCGACAGTCGTCCGCTGTCGCTCCAAAGTATGGGAAAAAGCAACAGTCGGCTACCAAGTTTATGGCGTCTGTATTTTGGGATGTGCATGGAATAATTTTCATTGACTACCTTGAAAAGAGAAGGACCATCAACAGCGACTATTACATATCATTTGAATGACGAAATCGCCGCAAAACGGCTGCATTTGAAGAGAAAGAAAGTGATGCTTTACCAAGACAATGCACCGTGTCACAAGTCATTCTCCAGATCTGGCTCCCAGCGACTATTTCCTGTTCTCAGATCTCGAAAGAATGCTCGCTGGGAAGAAATTTTCGTCGAATGAAGAGGTGATCGCCGAAACTGAGGCCTATTTTCAAGCAAAGGACAAATCGTACTACAAAAATGGTGTCGAAAAGTTGGGGGGTCGCTATAATCAGTGTATCACCCTTGAAGGGAATTATATTGAATAAAAAACTAATTTTGCCAAAAAAATGTGTTTTGCTATGGTAGGCCGGGGACTTTTCAATTGACCTGTTATCTTTGAATAGTGTAATTTAAGGTTTTTGCCTACTTACGTAAGATATTACTAGATATTACTAATTTACAATAGACTTTAGGTAGGCGACTTTGATAAACGGAATAATTAATTCCTCTATGATTTGATATATTATATGACTCGTCAGTGACCGAAAGAGGTCAACATTGACGTAATAAATGACATTAAAACCTAATTTGCGATGACCTTTTTCTGTATGATAGCAATCTCTCATGCATAATCGTGATAAATTCAGTAAATTATGCTGAAAATTTCTTGAACACAAATTGCGCGTTCTTGAACGTATAGTTGAATTTCTTCACATGTCACCACCATATATTCTATCTACTAGACATATGTAAATGATCATTGTATATTTACCTGACTTTTGTCAATGGAATATTTTGAAAAAACATTAATGAAGAAATCTGTTTTTTATTCTTCTATATTCAATGTTATTTTGCATTTCACTCTAAATGTTATGTAAATGTTCACTGTAAATATAACTAATTTAATATATCTGAAAATAAAATCATAAACCTGTGATGAATGGGAGAACAGCTATGACTTGTTGAGTAGCATTTGAATAAACAAAATAATTTGATTTGAATGGAATAATGATATATTGACAATTTTTGAGAAGCAATGAACTATACATTTCAATATTTCATGTAATTTATTTTATAGAATGGTTTAGAGATTTAGAAATTACAGTGGCTTTTAGTAAAACAGGTGGATAAGAAATAATTTCGTGGGTTGATTAAATATTGTTATTTTTTTATTTCGAAGTTACTGCTGATTTAATAAATGTTGTGAAGATTCTGCATCAGGGAAATCAACTAGACCAATTGCTGACTGGTAGTTGTTTCGGAAAGTCCTGCGATATTATTAGCACGTTAAAGATATCTTAAAGATAAGAAAATTACGATTTAAAATTTCATTTTATATCTTATTTTTGTTTATTTCTTTTGAAAATATACCTAAACACATACACCTACGAGAATACACCTATATGCATCTAGTTGATTGGAGAAAATGAATTTTTGAAAAAGAGTATCTTGGACTAAATCGGATGCCTAAAAAATATTTTTTTCTTAGTTAAAACGGAGACTTATTGTGTAACGTGTAATATTATCGTTTTATAATGGTCAGACAAAGCAATGACCACTTCTATCCCTGTGGTGGTTTCTTTGGGAGGGAGGTGTTACATCATGCGACTGGGAATGGAGCTGACGAGCTGAAGTGGCGATGACGTCTAGACATAAACAGTTTAGTCAGTATCGTTCTATATCGCCATTCAACAAGTCGCCTGTTCTTTCTTTAAATAAAATAGTTTTCCAAGTAAATTAATATTTTTTGTGTTAAAAACCCTTTCCTATTACATATCTTGTATACGTACACTACACATGTTAGGAACTATGTAGCAACAAAAGCGCGCATAAATTTTTAATGTGTTTTAAAATATTATTTACGCATCGACTCGTTTGTCATAACGTTTAAACAATACGTGCGCCCGTTTAGCTTTTACATAATTGACCTAATAATTTAAAGGATCACACAAAATACAATAGAAAGCAACAAATTGCATTCATTATTCATATTTTAACTAGCACCGCGTTCATTTTTTTTCGTCCGTTTTTGTTATTTTATTTATATGTAAAAGGAATATTTTATGTCGCCATGGGCGACCGATTGTCATTTTTTTTCCGAAAATGTATTTCGGCCAACTGTGGCGCGCTCGCATTTATTATTGAAACTATCTCGGCGTTAATAAAATTCGGTCGCACTTTTGTTCTGCGGGGTTTCGTTTTAACGTTGTTTAGTCAACCACTTTTTGTAAAATTATGTTAATTAAACCAAACAAAGCTGCGCCCGAGTTTGTTGGCCATTTTAATATAACTCAACCTGAAAATGATTATCATAATATCAGTTTAGTTCACAAAAATTCATAAAATGTATGCACGTATTTCTTTGGATAATTATATATAAGAACTGAAAAAAACTTAAAAAAGTACAATATTCTTTTTTTATATTTTCCTCTTTTTTTGTAGGGTCCTCGGCATTAAACCTACCGACTGGTGAGTGACCAACCCAGAGACCATCCCAGAATACATCCGGTTTTACCCAGCCTGGTTACTGGCGTGACTGGAATCATCTTCCTTGTTGGATTTTGTATTCTTTTATTCCTTTCGGACAATCACAAACATATATTTACGATTTTGTCTCAGCAGGATTCGAACCCGCGACTATCACAAGAGTAGGGGAATCGTCCTGTTGCGTTAACCAAGTCGTGTACGTTTGTGTTTGTGAATATTTAATATTTGTGATTGTCCTAGGCAAGAGTGCAATATCCGACAAGGAAAATTATCCCAGTCACGCCAGTAACCAGGCTGGGTAACACCAGATGTCTTCTGGGATGATTTCTAAATTGGTCACTCGCCAATCGGTACGCTTAATGCCGAGGACCGTGGTTCGGAGTCCACGTTGAACTATAGGTCCAGTTCATATAAACTCTCGTTGGTAAATACTTTAGAAACTTTAAAATATACAAAAAATAAACCTTAAATAGCAAAACGCACTAACCTTTTTAATTCAGTAAAGACGGTTTTTATAATGTTTAAGCAATATATATTTTTTTTAATATCGAATAATATCGGCTAACAAAAATATTGAATTCTTTTTGAAAGTCATTGGTCCGTTTTTGCACTTCTTCAGAATTCTGAAAACAACGGGTAATCACATGGCAATATGCGTGGGGTTTAGGCAATTCAAATTGCAATAATGTATCTTGTATAGCTTTTGAAATGTATACTAGAGCGTTGTGATACATGAAGATGACTTTGGGCCTGTTACTTTTTCAATTTCAATTTGTTTGTCGGTAGACATTTCATAGTCCCTAATACATTACACTTTGCTGATCCCACCATCAAGCCTTGGCTATGAATATTTTGTTTCGATGTCGATGTGGATGGCTCTCTTGGACTAACTCATGACTCTTCATCCCCAGTCATAATATGCCACAGGAAAATTTTCTATTTTCGCTTAACAAGCAATTAAATCGCGGTGTTAAAGTAGTTCGAAATGCCATCATCAGTCAGTTCGTATCTATAAGATACCTTCCTTCGTTTTGGATTCCTTTTATCTCATATAAATAGTTCATTCATCATTGCTAATCTGCCTGAAAGCTCTTTGAGACTTTGGATGGGTTTTTGTCAAATACATTTTACAACTCATTATCTTCGAAATTCTTTTGACCCTTCAGGTCGTGTGTCGCATTTCTTTAGTTCCATTATTAGCGTCTAAATAGAGGACTATTGTTTTATGCAAAGGTATATTAAAACCATCGAATTTAACTGTTAGGTTGTTTGAAATGATACTTGTACTTGTATGTGTATGTACTTGAGTATTGCTTTACTTAAGTATATAACGACGTAAGATGTTGATCAATCAATAACAATTACTTTCCATAGTGCAGAGTCTTCATAACGTTCATCAAGCCATTATTGAGCTTCAACTGTATGTTTCATCAAACAAAAATTTACAACCATTTTTACTCAACAATTTTTTTGAAAACAATTAAAAAATGACTTTCGCGTACAATATTTTATTCTAGATTAGAATTTAATAAAACTAGTTTTTTACTTGTCCATTAAGTACCCGAGTCATATTAATTGGTGCCGCTAATTTGTATTCAAAAATGAATATAGCAATTGTTTTATATCTTAATTTAATTTTAATGGATTTATACAGGGAGCCAAGGTTATTTGTAATAATCTAAATATTTTCGTAATTTAGATGTCGTTTATATGTTGTCATATATAATGGTTTTTACGGGCAGTTTCAAGTTTTTTTATGTGGCCTTACCTTCTTGAAATGTTCCATTCCGGCAAAGATGATTTACCATTTCGGCAGTTCCGTGAAATAGTTTCTTGAAATGGGTCCGGTCATTTTTCTCCATGCAGAATCTGGTGTATTGATGTATACATCGGATTGCCTGTTTCAAATCCCTGTAACAGAAAGTATAATTAGTCGATTATGAAAAGTATATAACACTTTTTAACTTTCTGAATATCCAGCGCTGCATTTAACTTGTGTTAGTTTGTGTTTGACAATGTAGTTAGTGAGTTTGTGCTTATTAAGCTATAATTATTTCTCGCGTAAAAAAACTATTACCGAAGCCAAGAAAAGTCTTAATAAATTATAGGGGTATTCTGTACCATCATTTTCAATAGTTAAGAAGTGGTTTACTGAGTTTCGTTACCTATTTTCATCTAAAAGAGGTCGTTATGAGAGAAATATTTGATAAAATCCATGAAATTATTTGCGACGATTATCACCGGTGAATATTATTCAAAGCGTTTGGGCACATTTGTTATTGATTTGAAGCAATTACGGCCGCATATAGCGAAGAAACGCGGTTGTTCCATCAAGAGACTGCACGGGTAGTCCCTATGACAAAAAGTGATAAATTGGACTATGATTTGTTACCCTATTTAGTATATTCCCCAGATCTAGCCCCTGCGACAATTTCCTGTCTCCAACCCGGGATAAATGGTTGAGTGGTAAGATATTTGGAGGCGAATGAAGGAAGATGCCGTCACGGAAAGGAATGCCTAATTTAAGGACCTTATGAAAACCCATTCAAAAAGTTACTGATTTATCAATCATCATTTATGGTCTGAAGCAGACCATTCAATATATAATATTTTGCTAGATTTAGGAATGTTTATTGTTTTATTTTTAAATGTATATTGATATCTTAGAATGATTAATGATGAATATTAAATTCTTAGGTATTTATTTCTTGTACCAACAAATATTTTCAGTGAGAATAAGTTTGTAGAGTAACATCAACGTCATCGTCAAAACAACCACAACTGTGTCAGAATATTTTTAATTTCATCTTATATATAACCACATATATCAAAATATCCTGGTTAGGCCACGTCTACATTAAGAAAGAACGTTCACGTCTATATAAGAACGTATAAGTGACGTGAAATTAATATTTGGTTTGGAGTCCTATTATTGGACTATTTCGATGCAAAAATCTGATTTACAAATGAAAAAAATCTAACAAAATGATGTATCGAGTCGAAGAAAAATATCATTAATTAAAAAACCAAATGTTCAACAATCCGATGATTTGCAATACCTATAAATCAGGTATCCAACAACAATCCAACAAAATAACAGTTAAAAAACAGCGCTAAAATCAGTAATAAATAACGAGTTGTTCAATATCCCTATTATTTACCAATTTTAGTGCCCTATGACTTTTGGCTCTTTTTCATACCTCAGAAAATTATTTAGTAGGGAACCACTGACCAACTAAATAGGAATTAATTGCAGTTAAGGCATATTTTGTAGATCTACTCCGTTAGTTCGTGAAACCACTACAGTGTTGAAATGTATTGAAGTTAAGCAAAATTATATTGAAAAAACAGTATTTTTTAACTTTTTGTAAACATAACATAAAGAAGTGACATATAAAATTGTTTATTAATGTAACAATATTGTCTGTTAATATCAAGCAAGATAGTATATAAATTATGGTCTATAAAGTCTTAGCAAGAGTATAATATTCTAATCATTCAGAGATTACGGAATCAATATCCTAGACGTGAATTTATTACATTAAGTGACCTGTATCGAGATATATCGACAGATAAACATTACCAATTACCCCATCACAAGATTTGCAGGTAAATAAGAACAATTTTGGGTAAATATTGAATCAAACCGACTCCTCAATAACAACACTAGTCGAATAAGACATCAGGACTGAAGGTGATAAAACCCACGACAGATTTTGCTTTAAATAACGAGGTCCTGAAAATTTAATGTTTAATCATTTAAATCATAATACTTAAAAAATATAATATCTCTCTACCTACATGTTCAACAACATCTCATTTCTACTTTTTAAATTTAAGATTAACGTAAGCACTTTTTTCCTCCGACGGAATTGCGTTTCAAACTTTCAATCCTAAAAAGAAGCAGACCATTCAAGGTAACCTGATATTAAAGGGTATTAAAACAACCATAAAAAGTTTGAACATATACATAAAAACACACGGGAAGAAGATTTTAAATGAAAGAAATCGTAATATCAGCAATATTCGGCGATTTTACAAGGTATATTTAAGAAATTACTCTTTTGTATGTGCAAAAAAGATATTTATTTTTTTAACGGCTACATGTATATAGTTAACATAACTAACGATCTTAAAATTGCAATAATTACAAAACTAGTCATTTAACATTATTAAAAGAAATTCCATTGAATTATTCAGCAATAAAAACCCGTATCAAAGAACTCATAATTATTTGGGTCTTTTTTAAATATTACGTTCATAGATTAAAATAAATTCTGAACCTGATATAGATAAAACTACTTCCCAACGTCTCTAAATCTAATCTAGTAGCCCTAGTCTTCAAACAACACCTGTAAAAATGATGACAGTCTGACATTTAGTTTAAAAATTACAATCATTTTAAGAGAACAACTTTTACTATGTTCAAAACAATAATTTCATGCTAGCTAGCATTATACATGAGGCCCTTATGCTAGACTGCCTAACACATATATGTTTTATTGCATTCACCACTTTTTTAGTTAATACTTATCTTCGAAAGATAACTGTTAAAATTTTATGATATTATACTCATAAGTTTGTTAGTTATTGTTCTAAGAGTGACATCACTTTTTATGTTCAAAGCAATGGATTAAAAACAATTTCGTGTTTTAAGTTTACACTGCTTTTTGATGGGAACAAACACCGTTCAAGCGAAGCAATGGCTTGAAAACTGTTATAAGGACACCGCTCCACCAGGAACAACAATAAAACGTTGGTTTGCTACCTTGTTTGTTGGTAAGCTAAACGCAGTGGAGGTCCAAATGAGGTGGTAACACCGGACACATAAAACAATCCACAAAATCGTTTTGAATAATCGGAAAGTAAAGTTGCGTGGTTTTATACTGAATAAGCATTTGGCTATGATAAAACTTTGTTCAAAGTGGGTGCCGCGTTTCCTCAATGTTGACCAATAACAAGAAGGTGTTGATGATTCTGTTTGGCCATGTTTAAACGTAACAAACCGGAATTCTTAAATCGATATGTGACAATGGATAAAACATGGATCCATCATTTCACTTCGGAATCAAAACGATCGTCATCAGAGTGAGATCCGGAGCAGCAACTGGAGAGTCTCGTCTAAAACGTCCGAAAGCACAACAATCGGCTGGAAAGGTTATGGCCTCGGTATTTTGGGGTGTACGTGGTGTAATATTCATCAACTATCTTGAGAAGGGAAATATCATCAACAGTGAATATTATATAGCGTTATTGGAGTGTTTGAAGACAAAAACTGCAAAGAAACGACCGCGTCAAGATAACACACCGTACCACAAGTCAATTAAAACAATGGCAAAAGTACAATAATTGAACTGCTTCCATATCCACCGTTTTCGCTATCTTTGGCTCTCAGTGACTACTTGCTGTTCGCAGACCTCAAAAAATGCTCATCGATAATTAATTTCGCTCGAATGAAGAGGTTATCACTAGAACCGAGGCCTATTTTGAAGCAAAAGATAAATCGTTCCACAAAAGTGGTATTGATGGTGTTTACGTTTACGCATTTTCTTTGTTACGACCGGGATTTTTCAGCCCATGTATTCTGTTCAATAATATGATTTTATCTATTTAGTCATTGAATGAATATTTCATATTGTATTGAATATTTCATAAAAGCAAACAGATAGGCAGGTGTTAGATATATCCTATCTATAATTTGTTTTAACCTTTTTAATAGAAGTTTTTCAAATACTTTGTGTATTACAGGTACCAGTGAAATACGTTGATAAGATCTGGTATATTTTTTAATCGGAACGCTGAATTTCTGTTAGCCCGCTGTTTTCCCTGGATTGATGTCACTTTTTATAACTTTGAAAACTTCTTTTGGTGTAACAAGTTTAACCGGATTTTGCTCTATAACTTGATTAAGTTATACAAGATAAACAATAACTTGTATATGATCTTATGAACGCACAAAATAGTAATCAGTAAAAATAAATAAAATATAGTATAATTACATCAGTTAAGCTTGAAAAATGTTTTATAAACTAGGATGGATGTGATTTAAATTGTATTTAACATCTTTAATAATCTTTGGTTCCATTAATGTGCATTATTCCATCGAAAAAAGGAAATCGCATTTTATAGAAACCTGTTGCACGTTGGGATCCAAACAATAAACTGGAACGTATTCTTGGGGTTTTTGAAAGTTGGTGGGCCCTCATCGTTCAGCCAAGTCATATTTCAAAGTTCGAAGGTTTACCGCTCTTAATTTTATGCGGTCGCCCGCTTAGTAATAAATTACGAAACGGCAGTGTTTTTAATAATAAAGTTTTATCGTTTAGCAAGCGGATAGGGTTGCTTGAGGATTATGAAAAAAAAAACAGGTAATCGCCAGTAGTAGATCAAAGAAGATTTAATAATAGTTTTTCGGTGTCAAACGTGTTATTTTTGGAATACTTTCGTAGTCATAGATCTTGAAATACTTATGGATGCATTTACATAATCAGTATGAATTTTATGCTAGTATATAATTAAAATTTGGAACAATGTTATGAAGGAACGAAAATATATTTTGCTAAAAGAGTTGACTTGCAATTATCTCTATTTTTTTTTGTTTTTGATGTATCTTCCACGATGGGTAAACAATTATTTCTATTTTTTTTGTTTTTGATGTATCTTCCACGATGGGTAAACAATTATCAACTCGACATCTTAATTTCAAAAAGAAGTTCTAATCTTCAATTCTCCATTGCAACGTTACGCTCTTAATTTAACGCATCTTTTTAGAGAAACATGTTTTCTTTCTCCTAGCCATTGTCTGTTAATATCCCTTTATTTTCCTTGACCTTGCTTAAATTTTTCTGTTAAACGAATGATTGGCTTAGTGTGGCATAAAGGATTATCCGTTTCTATAGAGCCATTCCAGAACCTTTGAAGTGGATCTACTTTCTTTCCAGTTTTCAACCGACTTCAAAAAGGAGGAGGTTCTATGTTCGACTGCATATTTTTTTTGTATGTTCACCGTTCACTGAAGTACATTTCCAAGGTGGCCCTATTGGAACCAAGTCAGGTACCGAGTCCAAACAATACAAAAATAACAATATAATCATATACACAAAATTAAATTACCAATAAAATAAATCTAATTTGTTGCTCGTACCGATCAGTTGGTAGTAGTTCAAATAAAATTGTAAATAGATAAGATTAAGCTAAATTGTGTGTATATAGTCGAATAAAAAATACGTGTGCTAGATAGGTTAAATAAGGTTTTGTTTATTTTTATTTAGTTATTACAAGGATTATTATGTACATATTTTATTTTAAAACGTTTTTTTTTGTGTTAGAAATCTAAGTATGAATATATTTTACTTTTTAGTGAGATTCTTTTTTCGTCAGTTCAAATGTTTTCATTCATCGAAAAAAAAAGCTGTCAGTTTTCTACGTCTTGATACACGCGTACTTAAAAAATTTTAAGGTGTGATTTGTTTTCTTTTTCAAATACTATTAACTTTAAATTTATAAATTAAACTAACATGAATTGATATAAAAACATCTGATACAATGAAAACTCTTTGTTTTGCATGGCTAAATATTTTTTTGTATTCACAGTAATTGCATTTTGATTTCAACGTAAGTTAATTAGTATAAGTCAAGTTAATTTTAAGTTTGTTTTAGGTGATTTAATATAACTAGATAAATCTATACTTGCTCGTAATGTTAATTAGGAAAAACTAATGTAGTAATTAAAAAATGCCATATCAGTATTAAGATAAAACACAAAAAAATGAAACCACATTGTTATAGATACACGTACGTAGCGGAAATCCGTCGATAGCATTAATGACTATAAATGATTTGCTGATCGAGCTTTATGTAAAAATTCGCGGTATATGAATGGAAGTTTTAAATATGCAAAAAAAGTGGAGATCCCGCAGAAAATTTAAGATAGGAGAAAAATAACCTTTTTTAATATGCAACGGTATGGCGTGATGCATTTGTAAAAACTTGATTGTTATAATTTAAACTATTAATTTTCAACACGCATATAGCTGCTATCTTATCTTGCACTATGTTTAGGTCAGTACTGTCTCAAGGATAGTTTGAAAAAGTGCTGAAACTGCCACTTCATTAACACATGGTTATTGTAGTGTAATAAAGGATATATTACGTCGTCCACAGCAGTCTTTATTTTAGTTCTAGAAATTATATTATTACGTTTATTTATCCAATTGTTGTTAACAGACAATTTAAAATAATTACAGAAAACCATATCATATGATAAAACTTGTAGAAAAATACCCAAGAAAAAAATTGTATAAAAATTATAAGATCATTCAATAAGCTTGGAGACTTCGTAGTTCCAAGATAAAAAAAAACGACTTTAAACAAGAACTGCCTTCGAAGATAAAAGCCGAGTTCACACTACGTTGTAACCTCTTATTCTAGTTCGGGATAACAGTGGTAAATCTCCTTTATCCACGATTTACGAATGCGTTAAGAAACTGTTAAGAAACAAACAAGATCTGGTATATAATTGATTGTTTCTGCATATCCACTTAGATAATCTACGTTTATTTATGTTTATTATTCGGTAATTCCATTATTATCTGTAGGCTTACTTATTAATTTTTTATAACGATGTGAAACATTTGACTAAACTCACAAAGAACTACTTTTTCTTTGGTAACGGAAATGAAGAAAATTATAGTGAAGTTGAAATAGCAACTTGAGTTTACAAATTAGTATACTATGTATAATAGATAGGAATCACAATATCAACAAAATTAGCAGGATTTTCAAAGCTCATATAACGACAGAGAATCTAATACTGTTTGGTAGGTTATCTTAAATTTTGTATATATTAGTATTAATGTCATTGTTCACAGTGATTATTAAAAAATATGATGTGTATTTTATAAGAAATGCGTGGGTGCAGACACTTTCGCAGACAATAATATACATATTTAGAGAATGCAAAGCACCTAAAAGCTACTAGATGAAAATATAGATCTACAAGAAAATAATCTTTCATTTTTATTAATGTTTTGACTACCTAAGTTAAAAGTTCACCTTCTTTACCTATCCTTCTTTGTTTATGCGCTGTTAATGCACCACCAACTCAGTTGTCCCCTTTATATGCATATTGCATTTTGCATTTCGTTTCTTTTTTTTATATTTTAAAGTCACCTTTTACCAATTAGGGGTTTATCAGGACTGGACCTAGAGTTTAACGTGGGCCCCGAATCACGGTCCTCAGCATTAATACATCCGATCTTACCCGCCTGGTTACTGGCCTGACTGGGATCATTTTCCTTGTGGGATTTTACACTCTTGCCTAGGACAATCACAAATTTTAAACAATCACAAACATAAATTTTACGATCACGCCCCAGTAGGATTCGTACCCGCGGCTATTGCGACAGTATGAGGACCGTCCTATTATAACTGCGCCACCAAGCCGGCTAGTACCACAATTTATTATTACTTACCATTAAATCGGATTTATAAGCCCCTTATTTTTTGGAATTTTTAAGATAATTATAATAATTTCAATCTCGTTATTTATTGATATATTCCGGCTGAACGCCCTTCAGTGTATCCGACGCATTTCCGTCAATTAAAATTATGATTTTCTTCTGAGTTGTTTTAAAAAGTGGCGTGAAAAATACACTTACGCACTTGTTAACCTTTTATAAATTCGACGAGGTATATTACAAAAAAATGATTCAATAGGTGTCTTATTAATTAGTGGTCTTATTGTGAATATAACAAGGAAATCAACGATAATCCTGAACAGTGCAATCGACTCTAAGCCAGTGAAAAACAAGTTTGTTTATTGGCACGGACGAAAAATACGTAAATACTTTGGTGAATCCTAAAACAATTTTAATTTCTTCTTGAGTGTCGTTTTGTTTACGTCAAGGAAGAGTGAACTTACGTATATATATTTTTATGTTGCAAATGTTGACGCTATCAGTAATTATCTTGTATATATATACGAATATAAGTACCCCAGTATTTAAATTTGTTTTAAAAATATATTTTATATATACAAATTTATGCATGGAGTGGTTTATCTCATTCGAGATCTTACCCTGATTTTAAAATAAAAAATATTTAAATTTGATTATAAAAATCTAATATCAATGTTAAATCATGGCCGTTTAATCAAATGTACACAATAAATATAACAAGTCTAATTATAAAATATGCTTTTTTTTCTTCTAGATGAGAATCTGATTTGCAACGTGTGTCCGAGTGCTGTCAAATAAGACATTTTGCGTCTGTTACTCGTTTTTGTTGGTCTTTTTTGCAATATTGTAACTTTCAATTTGTGCAATTGATGCCGGTAAACACCTTCAGTAACAGTTTCATTCGCTTTTAGTATCTGGTAATGCACTGCACCTTACTAATAAGACATGAATATTTTTATATCTAGGAATCTCCTGAACTAAACCGTAATTTTTTACATCGATACTAATATGTCATCGATTTTTTTGTTTGGTAAGCAATTAAACCAGGATTGATTTTTAATCAATTCGTGCGATAGCTATTTTCTTTCCTATTGGCTCTTTTCCATCTTATGCAAAGGTCTGAAAACAGTTGATTCATCGGAGGACGGGCCGTCTGTCTGATGTCAATGGAAGTTCTTTGAGATTTTGGGCTGGGTTTTCGTCCAATAGTTCAAGTCCAATCCTTCGTGTTCTTTTAATCCCCAGGACCACCACGTGGGAAAATATCACCACGTGTTTTTAAAACAAAATAGCTTTGGTAGCACAGTTTTGTTTTAATTAAATAACAGAAGTGTTGATTAGCGTCCGTAAATACTAATTAATTGAATAATTCTAAAGGAAAACTACTATTTTTATTGAGATGTCAAATATATCGAATTTAACAGTTAGATTAGGTGGTTTAACAATTTTTTACATTGATACATGTTTTAGTTAGTCGCGAAATATGCAATTTGGTGTTGAATCCATTTTTTATTCAAGGCATTTGTTTTTGAATCAACCTCATCTTCAGAAAATGCATTGAAACAAAATAATAAAATAAATAATTCTGTATTCTGTATCCATTTTTTGAAGTTTTTTTATGTTGTATTTGATAGAGTGTCATTATTGGAAATTTTTAAAAGTACATTGGTACTTTTTCTTAAATTTATGTTGCCTGAAGTAGATTTTTTGTTGGAATAAATCAGTCAACTTAAGAGGTTTTTCTTGGACAAATGACAAATGTTATAAGGAGAGTGCTTTCAATTCATCATTGCCACCGCATATGAAAATCCAATAAAATTTAGTGAAATTCATCATTTTTCAAGTCAATTCATCGGGTGAGAACAACAAAAACATTTAGAATATTTAGATTTTGTGCTAGATTAATTAGCTGGTTGAACATACATTGGTTTTAAAATAGGAAAAAACAAGGGCAAGTGCAGAATGTAAGATTAGATTTTTAAAAGTTATAAAATTCAAAAATCATCAGTTTCATTTATAGTGGGAATGGTAGGTGTCAAATTTATAACAAATCATTTTCAACGACATTAAATAAGAATCAAGATATGGTAAAATTTCTCCCAGACATTTATTTTAAAGATGTTATATTTTAGTAATAATTGTTAGAAGTTGAAGAACGTATATAGAGCTCAATGTACACATGTACCATATCCGAAATTAGTAAGTAATATATGCTGAATTTTTACTCTCTTCAATGCAACCGTTTATCTTCAATTGTTGTTGGTTGCTTTGTTGCCTTTTCGGTACGTCTAGAGCTATTTATTGAGCGTCTGGCTTATTTGCTGACGTTCATTATTTCACTAGTTAAAATTAATCATCTACCATCTGCTAAACATGTTACCCATTTTCAAAAACATTTATTTTTTTATTTCTGGTGGTTTTTAATAATTAAACTGAAATTGATTTTCCTAGATCTCGCCAAAACTTTATGGTGGTTACTGCATCATTGGAAATTCATTTGTGAGGAATACTTTAAAGAACCGCCATTATAAAAGGACGATTTAAAGCCAACTTTCCATATTTCAGAGCTCGCACCGGCATGGCGTGCCTTTTGAATATGTTATTTCCATCCCCTTCCACGAAGTTTGGAAAATGTCGACCCCTTTGAATGTTTTCAGTACGTAATACTGCGGGGATGTTTGATTTGTTTTTCTCCGCTACCCTCAGACATGTATAAATTTCAGTTAATGGTGTTTTGGGGTAATTCCTGACCTATACCACTGTCTGCGCCTTGGAGAGCGTATGAGGGCGTTCTCCCCCTATAATTGTGAAACATAAATCTGCAACGTGGAATCGCTGGGGCGTCAGACGAACGACCGCCCTCTCGTTTTCTGATAAGGTCGACATTTCTGTATAATACTCGACTCATATGCGGCGTTATTTCCTTTCAATACGCTCGTATTTCAACGAGAGCTTCCGATTTATTCGTTTGTCCTTCCTTCGACGACTGTCTTACAAATACAATCATAAATCCTCTCGTGCTCCCTTTATTTGTTATGCATTCCAACATTGGGCCTATAAATTAATTTTAAATGATCTACAACAGATGGTGTTACTTTGTATTAAATCACACTAATAAGACTAACTTCATGTTGCAGTCTCACTGAGGGCTTCACTTCTCAGTATGTGTCTTTTCTTTCACTCAATTTGAAGGAAAGGGGGGCTGAAGGTCATCGAATGTCGTATGCTTCATCGATTTCAGCACATGAATACTGGTTTCGACGTCTCAAAAGTGGCAATTTTAACACCGAAAAAAATTGAAAACGAGGATTTGAAGGTAGTAATCAATGAAACCACAAACGATACATTTGAGTCAAGCACTGCACGAAAAACAGCCATAATACTAGCAAAGATATAGTAATGTTATTCTTCAGTATGTCAATGCTCGACCACATGTTGCAAAACCGGTGAAAGCATACTCGAAAACATTAAAATGTGAAGTACTCCTTTTCAATACTACTTGTTTTGATATATGTCATGATCTGTCTGAGCAGCACTTTACTTCTTATGAAGATTCCAGAAAATGGGTCAATTCGTGGAGAGCCTTGAAAAGTTCATCGTTCTTTCGAGATTGAACCCGTAAATTGCCTGGAAGATGGAAAAAGAAGCGGCTATCGATGGACAATACTTACTGTACTGCTTTTTCACGTAAAGTTTCAAATTAAAAAATCCTTTAAAACTAATTTATGGGCGTAATAAATACCGCGGTGATCTTAATTAGGTTTTGTGAAAAGTTTCAGTAAATGAAATTCAATTGTTACTTACGGGCAAATTTTGTCCAGATCTGCCTTGGTTGATACGAAGCTGAAGCCAGTGTCCAGTACGGCTAGTGGCTTGGAACATCGCATCATTTCATCTGAGGAACATTGCAGCGCTCTGACTTTGGTGGTTATTACTGGAAAAGTAAGAAAAACAAGTTATAACTTTTAAGTTCATATTAATATTAGGTGCTTGCATATATTCTGATAACTTTTTTGCAATAATAGTTCACTTATTGAGAAAAATTGGTGCAATATATATTAAATCAATTTTTTTTCTTCATTTTCTAGAATTTTTCTCAATCTTTCTGGCAACACGTCGATACCGTGTATAAAGAACAATGTTGCTTGGGCAGCGATCCAATCATCCATGTATTTTTGCGCTTTTTCGGCATTTTGAAACCATATGCCAGGAAAGTTAGGCTGCATGGATCTCAACAAGTCAATAATTAGCAGGAGCTACGTTTGGTGAGCAGTATAATATCTTTCACAGTCCTCCCAATGTATGGGCAAGCTTTGTGATGTGAGAGTTTGTTTTTTTGCAAGAATTCGTCGTTTAATTTGTACAGTTGATGGTGGTAGACTTAGCAATTGGTTGATTTTATTAAACCTGTTAAACATATTTATATGTTAGAAGCAGTTATAAATCAGATGACAAATGGAATTATAATTAGGAAAAAATGGCAACTAATGAAAAAAAAATCAAAAGTAACCCGTGATAACATTGATCTTTTTAATGATAAATAAGAAAGAGCAATATAATATTTTAAATTTTATTAATAGTTTGACTGCAATCTTAATTATATTTTTGGAGGATTATTAATATTATGAGGCGAATTATCAAGGAACTAAAGAAAAGCAAAGAAGAAGGCGGTATGACTGATTATTTAATATTATATCAAGATAATGTTAGATAAATATGGTAAATGCCGTGTAACTGTAATTGTAGACGCTTTATTACTCTTGTTGTGACTGCACGCGTTTGACACCGCACGAAAATTCGCGAAGTACATAAATTAAAACGACTTAATGGACACGCCTCTGGAAAACCGCCGGCAAACTTTCCGTTTTGCCGGGATTACATTTTGGAAAACACGGGTTCGGAGTCGGAATCTGAGCCGTATATTTCCCACTGTTACGGTACTTTGGATTAAGTACTTAAACGAAGCTTATAGCGCAAACAATACAGTTTTGTCGCCCTCACTACCGCCATTGTTAGTTTTACCTTTATGTCGGCCCGCTTTATTTGCGGCTTTTTTCGCATATTTTCGTGGAGTATAAAAAAATTAACCATAATATTTAGGGAACAGTTGAAAGGACTTATCACACGTATTAAAATGAATAAGTCGGTTATTTAATGAAATAGTGTTAAAGGTTAATTTACGATTAATATATTACTTTTTATATATATTTTAAAGTCTCTTTTCCACCAACCAGCCTGGAGTGGGTCTACTGCTTAAGATGGGTTCCGAACCGTGGTCCTCTGCATTAAACCTAACGACTGCCGAGTAAACAACTTAGAGATCATTCCAAAAGACAACGGGTCTTACCCTGGTTAATGGCATGACTGGGATAATTTTTCTAACTTAACAGGTCAATTGAAAAGTGGCCGGCTTACCATAGTAAAATACATTTTTCGGCAAAATTATTATTTGTTATTCAACATAATTGATACATTGATTATAGCGACCCTCCAAATTTTCGATACCATTTTTGTGGTACGATTTGTCCTTTGCTCATATCAAATAGGCCGTAGTTTCGGCGATCACCTCTTCATTCGACGAAAATTTCTTCCCAGGGAGCATTCTTTTGCGATCTAAGAACAGGAAATAGTCGCTGCAATTCGAAGCCCAGTTCATGGATTTTTGCCATCGTTTTCACTGACTTGTGACACGGTGCATTATCTTGGTGAAGCGGCACTCTCTTTTTCTTCAAATGAGGCCGTTTTTCGGCTATTTCGTCCTTCAAATGGTCCAAAAAAGCTATGTAATAGTCACTGTTGATGGTTTTTCATCCCAAAATACAGGCGCCATAACCTTGCCAACCGACTGTTGCGTTTTTCCACGCTTTGGGTCAGGTTCATGTGTGCAGTCCACTCGAATGACTGTCGATTGAACTTCGGAGTGAAGTGATGTTTCATCCATTGTCTCATATGGACGCAAAAACTCGGGTTTATTACGCTTGATCTTCTTCAAGAACTGCTCTGAATCATCAACTCGTCGATGTTTTTGGTCAAAAGTGATCTCGCGCGGCACCCACTTTGAGCTTTCATACACAGAGCTTTCTCATACCCAAGTATTCGTGAATGATATGGTATAAACGTTCAGTAGACATCTTTAGAGTGTCTGCTATTTCATTCAATTTCAATTTACGGTCAATCAAAATCGTTTTGTGTTTTTTTTTTAATATTTTCGTCGGTAACAACCTCTTTTGGGCTCATTTCACCACGTCTAAACTTAGCATACCAATCGTTAATGGTTGATTTTCCTTGGGTAGTGTCCGGAAACTCGGCATCAAGCCAAGTTTTTGTTTCAAATGTATTTTTTCCCTTTAAAAAGCAATATTTTATCAACACGCGAAATTTCTTTTTATCCATTTTTTTTCACAATAACAAGAGTTGCTTCACTCAAAATGCTATAATTCAGAAACTAATGATCCGACAGCTGTTAGATTTACACACGCATCCTTTATAGCTTACTTTAGGGCTAACTAAAAATATATAGATTTAATTCTAGTAGCGCCATCTATGTGTTAGGCCGGGGATTTTTCAGTTGAGCTGTTATGTGATTAAGTCAGACCAGATGTGTCTCAAATCATTTGAGGGACGGAGTTTAATGTAAGAATGATGACAGAAAAACAATATACAGTTAGAAAGAAAGTAGTCTGCATATGAAATGACAAATAGAAAATGTTATTTTTAGTAAAGAACCGAGCTTTTGGATTATTCAATTTATTTGAAGAAAAAACAAACAAACTACTACCATCGACTGCAGAGGTCGATGTTTTGGAATGATAATAGTATTGAAACTTATTTTATAAGATATAAATTATTTTAATACCAGATGAATATAATGAACAATAATTAATTTTATTAATTGAGACAAAATAGACAAGTATATTATATTTTCCAATTCTAAAAATCGAATAAATGGAAGATTAAAAATCAATTTTTATTTATTTTACTTTTTGGGAGAAAATAAATCTCTTGTTGGAGGAATTCATCTTTAGGTGCAATTTGTGAATCGGCTCATTTTTTGAGCACCATGGATTAACAAACGATCGAAGGAATTAGTTTAAAACTTTTTTAATTTTTAAGCTAATTTTTTATGTTTTTAGGACATTCTTTTTTTAAGGCTTTTAAAACGCTACTTTTCATACTACAATATATTTGATAAAATATATATTATTTTTGACGTATTTTAAAGTCTCCTTTGTACCAACTACGGTTCATCTGGACTAGATCTAATGTTTAACGCGGGCTCCGAGCCACGGTCTTAAGCATTAAGCCTGCCGACTGGCAAGGCACCAACTTAAAGACCATCCTAAAATACTTCCGGTACATTTTCTTTGTCGGATTTTGCATTCTTGCCTTTTGGTCAATCACAAATATAAATTTTCGATCATGCTCCAGCAGGATTCGAACTCATGACCATCTCAACACTAAGAGATTTGGGCACTGCGTCAACCAAACCCGATATTAATGTGTTATAAAATATATTAAACATAATTATCTATTTTACAAATAATGGTTAAACCAAATAACAACGCATTATAGATTAAAATTTATAGTAATAAACTGTAATATATTTTTTAATATATGAATTTTCGAGAATTTTAAATATTTTACGTTAATGTATCATAATTTATTAGTGTTATTTCTGAAAATTTATTAATTATTTTTATATTTCCTCGATAAGGTCCGTTGTATACGTTAATAAATAAACGTAAAAATTTTATTGTCTAGATCATTTTCATTTGTGTTGCAGAACTGCGAAAACCGTAAAAAAATAGGGATTACTTAAAATTTGGATACTGAAGATCAATGGCAAGTTAATCATTAACAGTGACAAGCAAGAATAAAATATTGATGACTTGTCAGTTCGGTAAGAACGTTAAGAAATAGTGGTTGTTTTAAATGAAATTTCGAGATTTGTATGTATAATAAAAGTTCATTATGTTGAACGAAATTCAAGAACCACTCACAACTAGAAACCATCATAGGAGTTCTGTAGATAGAAGGAAAATGTTTTATACATGATTTGGTAAAAAGAATTTTCTCATAGAACTCCTTATATCAGCTTCTGAGGATTGATGATGCTTTTATGCTTTTAGGACTTTGTTTGCCATTGTGAGTCAACTTTCAATGAACATTATGATACAATTTTGGTAGCTCTTTTTTATACTACAATAGTGATGTAAAATCTTCCATTTTTTATGTATTGATTTATTAATATATTATTATTATTATTAGTCCTTGCCCATTGGCTCACAAATTATCTCCATGGTCATTTAAATCTAGCTATTGATTTACTTAGTCTCTAGTATAATATAATAAGGGTTAGTAGCACTTTTAGTGTTTTTACCATTTAGTGCTCTTCACTACACAATTACATAATGTCATACAGTTGAGTTTTCTTGAGTTTGTTGGGTGGAGTCAAATCGATCTTAGGTAAAAAGCAGATATATTTAACGAAAAATCACATTATTAACATTGCAATTGTAAGTGGTGAATTCCTAATACAAAGAAGTATAAAAAATGTTAACCTGGGAATGATTCAAAAGCTTGGATATTTTACGCCGTGTGAATTGAAACCAAGAGGCCAAAGGAATTCTATTTCACTTACGTATTAATTTAGTAAATTAGTAACAAAATTAATTTCAGCTCTCAATATATTGTCAGTACATGTTATGAGTCTTATGATATTCATACATTGTTCATGAAGACATTTCAAATTGTCATGAGGAAAAAAAGTACGAATATTTAACGAAAAATCAAATTATGATCAGTATAATGTGAAACAGTCACTTCATAGTACAAAGACGAATAAAAAAGGATAAAATTAGACAATCCGTAAACTCTATATCAAATCCCATAGTGAGTAAAAGCCTCTTAAACCCGATAACAACACTGAATGCTCACCGAAAGAGATTACGATCCTTGTACATAACGAGGGTATAACTTTGATACGGCATCATTGAAACGATTCGTAATTTGCACATTTAAAACTTAACGTCCCCCCATAGGGAACCGATTAAAATCGGTGGATTATGATTACGGGGCGGATCTATAAAAGGACATAAAGAAATCAGGTAATGAATTTTGATATCGCGTGATTTGCCTTTCCCTTTTTTTTCATTCCTTCTGTTCATGGTTCGGACAAAAAAAACGTTCCGTTGAAAGCACAGTGAAATTGCCTGATTATAATGTGATTCGAGTTTGGGGTTTCTTCGATTTATGTGTAACGACACATAAAAGAAAAACACCTGCCGTACTGTTGCTGTGCTCTGATCGATATCTGACTTAATGGCTTGATAGGGCTGTCGTTATTGAATTCGTTTTTATTTCTGCTGAATGAACTTTTACTGGCTGGTATTGATAAGACCGTATAAAACATATAAATAGAATTATAACTTAATAATCGAAACGTCCTTGTCGTGTTCGGTCCGTGATAGATATGGCAAAATCAAACTCGTTCTTACAGTCATAATATATTATATTTTATTCAAATAAATTGCTTTTCTTTGGTTTTGTTTATTTAATTTTGATGGTTGTGTTTATGTACCTAATTTATTATAACAATTTTCTTTTATATACACAGTGTGGTTTATACATTTATACGTAGTGTTGGATACTTCCTAAATTTTCCTCATAAACTTTCATACTATTAGGCATATAAATAATTTTTTAACACAGATCGTGTTGCTAACTACTTATTACATTTGTATCGGATGTTTAGAATATGGTAAGAAAACAATCTGGACAAAATTGGACAAAACAAAATATGAGGAGTGCTGTTAACGCCCTGTGATACTTTAGGAATAGTGATCTCTATAGAAATGTGAAAATTGCTACCAATAACCACTCCATTAACAAATTGGTCCAGAATCATGAACAGATAGCTCTTCAGCATGTCCGTATTGAGGTAGGCTCGGCCTCAAGAGGGCACGTTAATATTAGCATAAACAAGTTGGAATCTAAAAGATTTTAACACGAAAATTTTAGTTTTTTATTTATTTTTAGTAATTTATAGGGATACACAACTCATTGAACAAGCACAGATTGCATGAAATCTCGCATGGAGAGGCATTGTCAACACTTAAACCTATTTCGGCTGGATTTCCACAGTGTAGTACCACTCCTGTGTCTACTTTATACTGCTGATATCGCAACAACAAAAGAAATAGTACTTGGAACATTTGCCGACGCCACAGTTATCATGACCAAAGACATATATCTGTCTAAAGCTGTATAGAAAGTACAAGTAGCGGTCAACAAGATCTACAAATGTACTAGAGGCTGGAAAATGCAGCTTAATAGATCCAAATTTGTCCATGTTTTTGAGTTGACTTGTACTTGTTGTTGACTCTTGGCGGATGTCCGATTCCTTAAGCAGAATCAGTTAAATACCTCGGAATACATCTCGCTGGTAGGTTAAATTGGAAATATCAAGTTAGGCAAAAAGCAGGGCAGATTAGACTCAAGGTTAGCAAATGTACTGGTTAGTTGGAAGATACTCTCATCATGAAGCCAATTTGAACCTAGGGTGCAAATATGGAGTTGTACTGAAACATCAAACTAACTAGTTATCCAACGCACCCAATATAAATTTCTAGGATTAATTACCAATGCTTATCGCTACGTAACCAACGAAGACATGGGTGATAACCTTGAAATCAAATGGATATACGAAAGTATATGGAAGTAATCCAAAATTTCGCTTTAAAATATGAAATATGATTGATGAATCACAGCAACGTGGAAGCAATACAACTACTGGACAACACGCAGTAAATCAGATTAAACCGAACCAAACCAACTTGTTTAAAGTGTGTTCTTAACTTTGGCTCAAGTGGTTAAAACTATTTTAATTGTGGAAATATATGCTGATGTATTAATCCAGTACTAGATGTATTGTGTATTAATGTATGTACAACAGAACAGTAGTAATAAATAAATTTGTAAATTGAGATTGTATTAAGCATATCTAGTGTAAGATATAATTAATATAAATAGCAATGGGACTATTATAGTACCTAATAGTAAAAAATTGAGAAGCTTGTTTGGTCTCGCAGCTTGTGAAAGGGAATTCAAAGGAGGAGTCTACGCGGTTTGTTATATTTTAGCCTAAGATACCTTGGATAAGATATAAACATTTTTTTAGTCACCAATCGGTATATTGTGGCAAATTGTAGGATAGGGCATCACCGGAAGTTCCTTTTATTATTCTTATCATGATTGTGTTTAAGAAATTCGGGTAAGCTATGTATACAATGTGGGGCAAAAGTCCCGCTACCATTTTGATTGCCTATAAATTTTCTCAAAGAAAACATAAATAAGTTTAAGATAAGTAGGTTTAGGGTAAGTAAGATAAGTAGGTTTTCATAAAAAGTTTAATTGGTCTTTACATTTTTTTTGTCATTATTGAAAAATTATATCGGCTAAATGGTGACCGCGTTTCGTTATGCAACCTGCGCTACATCTTACTTTATGACACGTCTTCCAGAACGAAGCCTGATTGTTGTCGTACATTACTGTCGATTGTGGTTTTGTGAAGCACTCGGCGATTAAGATATTTTTTACGTAATTTCCGCTGAATGAGCGAAAAAGCGCTGTTAAAGCGAAATTGAGCTAAACGCCACATAATCAAGTTGGCGAGTAATCAAAATGATAGCGGGAATTTTGCCCCCACCTTGTACATATGTGACACCTAAGAAATAATTCACAATGAACCACACCATGATTTTTAATTTTTTAATTTTGTGTAAACATATAAATAGCATAACAAAATAATTTTTTTATATTAAAAAAAAGCGTGTTCGTTATCTGAGTAACAAACGCAAACTATAAACAACGCAGGGATCTGCTATTGAAGTTCCTGGTCTCGATCTGATTTCGACACTTTTCAATTCGAGCGGCATTGTTAAAGGAGGAGAAAAAAAAACACGATCTTGGGACGCCAATGCCAACAAGTCGAAATATAAAACGAGTCGGCTGTTGTAACGGTCCCGGACTGCTTCCCCATCCGTCCCCCTCCGCGTCACCCCGGCCGTTTTCATTGTTCATTGACGATATTTCCGGCGAATTTCCAACAAAAATGGAGCTATTTTCGCAGCTCCGGAATTATGGTTTCGGAATTGTAACTGCTAACAAGTTTACATTAGAAGACAAGAGAGGAAATTCTTATAGCCTTTCACTTTTCCTTCTAATTAGAGTGACGTCTCGTGCGGGGGATGGATATCCCTCCTCCTCCCACCAATTAAACATTTTAAGTCCTTTAATAAACACTTATTGATTTATTATTAATTCCTTTAATGATATAATGTCGTGTTATCATGAATGAGGTTAACTTAAGATTATTATAATGTACTAGCAGATATGATAGACGTTGTCCTGTTCAAATGATATTTTCATACTGAGTGATGGGTGAACAGTTTTATCAACGGATTTATTTTGTTTTTGTAAACACGTGTAATGATATCATATATGCACGTCATGGTGAAGCATTGATGGCTGCCCTGATAACAACAACATTATCCTTTTTGGATTCCACGAAAATGTGATGAAGAGATTTTATATGGTATCACAGATAAAAGTCTTGGCGTCGTGATTATATTCTTGCATATGAAGAGGATTATTATTATATGATGATGAAAAAGTATATGCAGCACCGTTGTTGTTGATATCAGTTGTTCCATATATATTACTGCTTATAGCATCAATCAAATGTATGATGATGATATAGCTGGTAGCATATGAGAATGTTATTATCTTGATTGGCATTGGCAAAAATATAAATAAGATACAAATAAATAACTTGTACATAAAAAAAATGTATATATTTTATCAATCAATATCGAGTTTCAGATGAATCGCCAGCCATAACAACTGCAACTTCTTTAATATTGGTATTTTATGTTATATCTTCTTCAGTTCCCTCCATATGGTACTTCGTCTAATTTAATGATAATAACGTAGTTGTCGTTTTGTAATATATTGGAAACAGTGTTGAATAACGTGAGTAATTCGCTAGGATTTTACAAAAGCGTTCCCAAAATTGTCACAATTTCACTGTTCTCCATCTGCTCGATGTGGTTGTATAGTTAGCATGTGTTAATTTTTGCTCCCAGTCACCCATAAAATGTTCGGACCAGCATCAGATATTGAAAATAAATAAGCAATTTGATGGTACACTTGAATCCTGATGTTGAATCAAAATTACGACTATCCTCATTCAGAAAGATTTTATTGTTCCTGATGTCATTGAATTTACAAATTTTGCGAAACAAAAAAACAATTTCGATTAAGATGTGGCACTAGCAGGGCGTGTCCCGCAATTTCCTTTTTTGGAGGTAGAGAAAACAAAATATGATTAAAATTACGTTTTGGAATTTTTATTTTTAAAGTACAACTGTTTTATTTATCAACAACGATTTATTTTTGTTTCATTTTGTAACAGTATATAAAACTCTTTTTGGCTCATCCATTATTTAAACTATCTCTTAAACTGTTTTTTTATATAAACACAGAAAACGACTTTAATATATGAGAGCCAGAGCGTTTATGCACTTTCGCCTCTAATACTTTTGACTAATTGAAAGTCCTTAGGTCATGATAGTTACTCGTTTAGCATGGATCGCGCACAATTTGGTGTCTTCAATAAAGCCGACCGTCTTGAATTCCTGAGCGATTTCGCGAACCAATCGTTGAAAAGGCAATTTCCTAGCCAGTAACTCGGTACTCTTGTGATAACGTCAGATTTCTCCCAAAGCGATCGTACCTGGTCTGTAACGATGCGATTTTTAACACCACCGGTGCTTTTCCTGGCTGCTTTGGTAGCCAATTGTTTTCTGACACCGTGACCTCCGGTTGATTTTCGAGCGGTTTGCTTGGTACGAGTCATCATCTAAACGGATTTAACTTCAAATGAATATAGTAACAACAGTAATCACCAACAGACCTTTGGAAACTGATGTTAAGCAGGTTAATTCGTTTCGTGTGCTTTTATTGTTTATCTTTATTTTAATAGATTTATATAAAAGTATTAGGGAAAACTTGTAGTTTTGATGTAATCTTTGATTATAAAAAAGACAGTTTAAATATATTTTTAAGAACAAGAAATGTCGAGTGAGTTGCTACTAAAATTAACTGATTATGTGGCTTCATGCCAGCTATTTCAGAATCGTATTTGTTTTTTATACGCGTACTTGTTATATATATATCTGGACTGTTAATTAATATTACTATATACTGAATACGTTTACCGATTATAAGTATTTTGTAGATGCTTTAGTTATAATCTTTCTTTATATGCGAATGGAAGTACTAATTATTATACAAAATATCCTTGCTTTTGATTTAAAAAATATTGCTGTCATTTATTTTGTCCTGATTTATCTCAATTATGTTGGTTACTGTGAATCATGGATTTCATCATGCTTTTCTCATCACAAAATTATTATGGAAACGCATATTCATTAAGTTATATTTGGAAATTTTTGAAAAATAACCTGTTTCTCTACTTTATGAACGAATTTTTGATAAATTCATTATTTATTAGTAATTATCAACACTATGGATATATTATATTAAATTTAAATATGAATAATTGTAAAGTTGTCTTTAAATATTGTTATTCCGAATATAACAACATAAAAAGGGCAATTAATTTTCATTTCCATTACTTATGTATTTCTATTATTGCTAGTCAGACTGTTGGTTTTTCTGCTAAAATCTATTAATGTTCTCTATTGAAAATGTTATGCAAATGTTAATAGTCATGTCGGTCGATATGATGTTTATCGTTGCGCCATTTTATAGTTTCTCAATTTTCCTATACATAGGCACATATTGCAATGAGCCCTTTTAATAGTAAAATTTTTCTGAATTTTGTTGACAATTTCGTTCCATAGCTTCCCAGCACACTTTCATCGGCTAGTGCTCCGTTTTGATGCCATTTTTCTAGCTCTGTACGCTGTTGATACGATTTATTTTTCTTGCGTAGTTTAACCCCGGTAATTTCTATTTTGGTACTTTGGCTGGTAATTGGGCACTCTATGCTGTTTTTCTTATAGTGAATACATACAACTCTGCCTCTGTATTCGGCTGTGCTGTTTTACCGAAATATTCCAACGTGTCCATTTGTTGTGGCTCTTGAGGTTTTGTTACACAATATTTATGTTCTTGGGTGTTATTAATCTAAAAATGACTTCCTTTTTGTCATAGTTTGTGTTCTTGACAATTAACTATGTTAAACACGTTTTTACATTAATATAAAAGAGAATAGAATGGATTCTTTCCCCATCTCTTCAATGTCCTGGTGAAATTATTCACATTGACTTTAACTCGCATATTCCAAATTTTCTAGAAAGCAGTCGAGGTGGGAATGAAGAAGATGCACTTTTAGACTCATTAGGCAACCTAAATTTGGAAATAGTTTTAGCATTTTTGTGATGATTACTTTATAGCTGGGGTCTTTATGAACCTAAATATTTCTTGATGATGGATTCTCTCGTGATAAATTGAAGAATGTGTTGAAACCTTCGGCTTTGCATCTGACAGTCCCAGAAACTTTGAAACTACGTATTTGAAGAAATCTCCATTTTTGGAAAGTGATTGTATAAATTGGTCTCATTAATCCCAACTGTGTGTAATGTGTAGCGGTGGTAAAAGAACTTTATGTGGGGATACCAGTATTTTTGGAGAGCGTTTTTTTCCTGGCGTCCTGGAACTTTTTCCGTAATATTTTCGTTTTTAGTATGCCAAAACATTTTTTTCCGTCAGTGTCTCTCTCTGCTTTATTTGTAATACAATGTAATGACTAGATTCGGTAAGTTTAAAGCAAATGTAAAATTATAGCCAAAAAACAGACGTCACGCGTAAGACTGTATAAAAGGCGATAACGCCGTAGGACAAACGAAGAAAAAAATGGCGCAGCAAACGACCCGAGTCTAAACAATAAAACGGCTGATATAAAGCGGAACGACAGAGCGTCGGAGAAAAACAACGCGAGTTTAAATTCGGACATGTTTCCATCTGCTCAAGACCGTCCTTCGTCGCGAAATAAAACGTACCATTAAGGCGGCGATAATCGAATTTGGCGGGGCGTACGGCCGCGGCGCGTTCTCTCCCGTCCGTTCCCCGGGATCGGTAACCGGGGCCCCAACGACTGGAACGACGAATTTCCCGTTGTAATAGGACGCGAAGCGCCAGATAACCGAATTATCCGGTCGAATATTCCGCCAGGCGAATTATGGAAATTGAAATTGATGTGTGCTCCAGACAACATTTTTGGAATTTCAACGAGACACAGGCCGGCCCCGTCGAACAGCTGTCCTCGTTTTGTCTCTCCTCTGGCGCTTCCTCCGTCCGGACGGCTCCATTTCTTTGAACGACGTCGGACATCAACGATAAGACGGCAAACGGATAATGGTGACGGTTGGGCTATTGGCGTTAAATGGAAGAGGCTGTTTTAAGTGGCAGCTAAATTTGTTGGAAATGTTTAATGAGGACGTCGCGTTTCTGAAATAATTCAATTCTTCTATAATAATAATCGTTTACTTTTATTAATTTTACCTAGAACAAGAAACACTGGGATTTTCCTTTTCAAATCAGCTCTTTTCTGATTAATTTTATATTACCTGACAGTATTTTTAAAATTTTCCACAGTATGGGCATGCAGTATCTAAATCCATATTGCAAATATGTTATCTAGTGATAGACGCATAATAGTGATGATAAGCTATTGGTATTAAACGGAAGAACCTGTTTTATGTGGCAGCTACATTTGTTGGAAATGTTTAATGAACTTCACTTTACTTTTATTAATTTTAGGTTGGTACAAGAAGTATTCAGATTTGTCGTATGAAGTCTTTCTTTCGTTCTTTTATGTTTTATTCTTGCAAAAAAATAACTTTGAATCACCTATATTTATCTTGCAATTTTTCTCTATTAATAGCAATTCATTTCATCGATTGTTCGATTGTTGGTGAAGTAAACTTCGCCTACTTACCGGTAGGTATTTTCTCCGGACTGATGACGATATTTATAGCTATCACATGGTATCCGATGGCATACTACGTTGAACACTTTGACTGAATCGTTGTTCTGATGAATAAGCGTTTGCAGTTCTTGGACAATAATAAGAAGCGCTTCGCCAAACAATATCCTTTAGAAATACCTACTAGATGTCCGAATGTTGGCCAAGAAGTGGTTAGAATAATTTCTCACCTCAGAAAATAATGATTGAGGCAATTTTACTTTCCCAGCCTTAGTAGATTTACCGCTGTACTTGAATGTCAATTGTCATTTCGTCAGTTGTTACTGATTTATTAATAATCTATTTTCGTATTATATATATATATATATATATATATAAGAATAGTTAGAATGGCTTAAACAATATTAAAATATTTGTGTGAAGAAAAAGTAAAGTGAAAAAGCAAAAGGTCATATATTGAAGGTCTATAACATATATTCATATTATAAAAATACGAATGTAACGGAGACAACGTTACCATTGGTACTGATTCGACATTTTAATCAAATGTGGAAACGACAAGTCACCGAACTCAACTACAAGCACTTGGCTAAATCTGTCGGTTGGGTACTTTTGTATTGTGCTAGTTGAAATATATATTTTATTATAATTTTATCTGGTCCAGCAAATTGTTTTATGAAATAGTAAAAAATAAAACAATATTTATAATTAGAATATATAGAATATATATAATACTGCTGATTTACTGACTTCAAAAATGTCTATTGTGGCTGCATGACATGTATACAAGTTATACAGCATGACATCCCTTCTAGGATCCATAATGAGTATATTTCAAAGTGTTAGCGTTAGATATGTCGAAAGAGTATCAATGTATGCCAATGGATTTCCAAATCAACTAAATATAAGTGATAACAGTGCGTACACTAAATGTTTACTACTACCTGATTAATAGACATATATAGACTTTCGATCAATATTTAATATAAGGTGCCATGTATATTATAATGATTATGAATTGATACTGAATCATACTTATTACCCATTGGGCAGATTGTTGAACAATGAAGTCTAAGAACAGAAAATGTCTGGTCATATCCAGTTTAGTTACGGTAGTGACTGGAATGATCTTTCCTTGTATAGGATTTAAAATTTTTATAGACAATTATATATTTATACCACATTAAATAAATTAAATATAAAATAAACAACAATTTTGTAGACTTCGAAGTTGTGATTATCATATCCGTAGGGAGACTGTCGTGTCGTTGATAACAGAGCTGCCCTGTTAGCTTTCAAATATATCTCGATATTTCGAACTTTATCAGTATTGTTTCATCATAGTAGTTTCAATGGAATCAACTTATAAAATTTAACGAAAGTAACTAAGTATCTCGAAGTAAAGCTTGATGTAAAACTTCGCTGAAAGAAACATGTAAATATGAAAAGGACAAGGACAATTCGAATTATTCGGATACCGATTATAACTTAGGATATCAAGAGAATCGCAAGGAGATATGAGGAGAGACTCCATTCTCATGTTAATATATAAGTATTACAAATCTTGGATAACACTACACCAGAACACAGATTCAAAAGAATCAAACTATTTTATCTTGTGTAGTGTAGTGTAGTGTGTCGCATTTAATAGAGAAACAGAAGTGTAAAACATAAATATTATTACACCAGTCATTATCAGTTCGATCAACAATATAACTGGATGATTTTTATGCGTAGAAAAATGAAGAAGAATCCTAGTCGATTCCGTTATAGATTCAATGACACAGATCGACACTTTTTAAGATGCTTTTTTGTTGTTGTGTTAGGTCGATAGTTGCTGTAGTACACAGTTAAGAGTGTTATCCCTCGTGGGTTCATCTATGCATTGAGCAGTTACAGGATTTACGATTCTTGTTCATAAACTTTTCCAAGACGTCAATTAAGCATCGCGCGAACCAACACAACCAAACTACCCCTCGCCGCTCGTAAATCAGTCCGCCCACCATCGTCGTCGTCGAGAGGTGGAGCGGATGAGGGGGGCGGGGGAGACGAGGCGGAGGGGGGAGTCTATTAGTTCGGCAGTCGGCGCCACCGTCCCAAACCGCCTAATTAACGGATATTCGGCGCCTCCGTAACGCATAGCGCCACCGGGAGCCAGTGCCCTTCTTCCTTCGCGGCCTCCCCCAAGAATAAATCGCAATAAGAAATGGTGACGATGAGGAGAGCCCGGCGTCTTATTAATATAAATTCCCCCTCCACGGGTCCCTTTGGTGAAGCGCGTCTTTAGAAGCCTTCGGGAGATTTATTACGGCTCGCGGCGGGACCGACGGGTGGCGAACGGACGATGGGGGGAAAAGAGGGGGTAGGACAGGGCGAGAAGGGGACACTCCTTACGCAAACTAAACTAAATCGCGTGAGACAATTAACACTTCATTAGCCACTATCATCATTTTCTTTCTGTTTGTCGAAATATTCCGAAATTATTTGATAATGTAATATTTATATATAGTCCGTTCTATATATAGTAGATGAGTACATATATGATATTTCGAACTTATTATTATTATTATTAAATCGTCTTAGAATACATTTGCAATATTATTTTTATAACATCTTTTTTAGATACGCTTAGTACAATCTTAATTATAAATTAATTTATTACTACTTTTCATTTGTAATTGGATTAATTCACAAGCAAGACGAGTGCGAGAAAATACATCAATATATATTCCTCAATTATAAAATTATAATAACTTATAGCTATTGTTTACACTTAAGGTATACACTTTATATAAGTTCGTATGGTTTGGTTCGCTTCAATCTCCTGACATCCTGCACTCTGTCCAGCAGTTGTATTGCTTCCACGTTAGTATGATTTAGTAATCTTCTTCGTGTTTCAAGGCGAAATATTGGATAACTTCGCAAATCCATTTCATTTCCATGTCATCGTGCTATTCTTCGTTGGTTACGCAGCGATAGGCATTGGTAATCAATCGAAGAACCTTGTTTTGACAGTGTTGTATGACCAGTTGAATTGAATTTTTAGCGCAACCCCATATGTCCAAATTGGCTTTATGATTGTCTTATAGATCGACCTCTTTGATTTTAGATCAAGTTGAGAGTATCTTCCGACTAACCAGCATAGTTGTTTTATTTTAGTTCTAATGTGTTTTGCTTTTTGTCTAACATGATGTTAAGTATTTGATAATGTAATTTATATATAGTCCGTTCTATATATAGTAGATGAGTACATATATAATATTTCGAACTTATTATTATTATTAACTCGTCTTAGAATACATTTGCAACATGATTAGATTATCTATTTATGAATTAGTAAATTCTTAGGCTTACAAATAAGCATACAGTAATCTTCTCCGATTCCATATTCTTGCACAATCTCAAATATTTTCAGTTTTCCTGTATGACTCTTTATCATTTCAGTGCCTAGTGTCCACGCGTTGTGCTTTATATTGTTTATATTCTCAAAAAATTAACAAAAAAATACCTCCTAACCACTATTCGGTTAGGAGGTATTTCTTGTTAATTTATTGTTTTCTTTATTCCTGGATTGGTTTATATAATTATGTATTATAGCAGAAAAAAATAGCAACAGACAATACGAGTGTAAGGTATAAATTATCTGTAAAATGTTATAATTTAGTAAAACTGCTAAAAATGTTGATTGCTAAGGAACAAATGTTTATTTATGTTAAATAATATGAACACACTGGGCAATATGTCGTAGTTTTGGTAAGTACAGTATGTGAAAAGAACTGCCTAGTAGGATACTGCTACAAATAAATATGTTAACATTTACATAATTGCCAGTGCTCCGAACTACGGATTCGATCTAGAAACAATGATTTATCTTTTGAGACTATCCATGGATGAATCTATATGGTTTTTAAATTTTAATGTTTCCAGGTATGTTTTTGTCGGCTTTGCAATATGTGGTCGAGCGTTGTCAAGCTGAAGAATAAGATTGTTGTGTCTTTTTTCTTATTCTGGCCGATTATCGCGCAGTGTTTGACTCAAACATAACAATTGTAATCGTACCACCAACTTAATGTCTCCAAATGAAGAGCATGAGCTTGCAGCAATGAATATTCGGCTTTGCGTCCATGCTGATGCATGTCCAAGTGTTACCCACAATTTTTTTCGCTTTGGATTATCCCAATAGACCCAATTTTCATCAGCAGTAACAATACAATGCAAAAAATCTTTTCGATATTGCGGTTGGAGCAGCATATCAGACGTGATCAAACGCCTTCCAATATCTCAAAATATCCAAGCTTTTTGATCATTCACATTCACATGCTCTTCAAGCAATTGGAAATGGTTGCTTGTTTTAGTCCCAAAAATTATGCATATTCGTTTTACGTTTGACCAGAATCATCATCGAGTAATGCCTTCAAATCATCATCTTTTTTTTGTCTAAAACGCTCTTTGTCTTCGGTGTCAAAATCACCACTTTGAATACAACCAAACCAAACCAAAGCAGTATTCATATGTTGAAATCTATCGAAAGCTTCCCATAGCACTCGATGACCCGATACAAAAACAGACATTTTTGACGCACTAAAAAAAATGTTGTCCACACTTCAATTTGGTCAAGTTAAAGCTTGATTGGTAAAATGTCTGGCCAATAAGCACAATTTGTAAACCAGCGGTTATTTGGTACTGTAATGCGTAGACAGAACTACCAATAACAGCTAGTCAATGATTTCTTGTCGCCACTATACATATTCATATATAAACCTTCATCCATACCTGTTAACTACTCACCCATTCCCTCATGAGTTGTTTTTTTGTTGGTTTGTATACATTTTATCACAAATGGAGAATGGAGAATGGAGAAAACATTAAGGCTCTTAACCTCCCTTAAACAGCTAGCAGTTTATTGAGATGTGTAATAGTTTTATGGAAATTTATACATTTGTAATGGTTCAATAATCGACAAAAAGGGGTTTATTGGGATATTAAAACATTACAGAAAGGAATACGTAGAGAGATTGAAAACTCTCTATGAGCGGCCAGAACAAAAAGTAGTTCAAGTAAAACTTAAACATACTGAGAACTTTAGTTAGTAAAATTTTTCCTGAAACATTCCGGACTAATTCAATTGGTTTTTTATCTAACACATTTCTTACCTATACATATTTAATATTTTCCTTCATTATTTTTATTTTCAATGCCAACTACATGTATTTCTGCAGTAGGACAGTGATTTTTAAGAATTTATAAGTATTTACCATTAACTTTAGACTTTTATTCTGATAAGGTTAGATGATATTGCATATATTATATGTAACCATACATATTGATTTATATCTACGGTTAAATTAGAATTTTTTATGTTTCTTATTATTGTTGTTGATTCTATTTCAGCTTGATCTTAAAGTAACATATCATATACAATAATTTTTATATTTTTTTAGTGTAACATTAACGTCGTTTAAAAAGATATATTATAACACGATATATGAATTATTTCTCTCTGTTTACTTCCACTTTCCACTAATAAATAACGACAATTTAATAGTAACATAGTATTTTAATAAAAACACAATATTATAAATCACAATATTCACATATAAACACAGGAAATCAACAATGTAATTATAGTAACTTAGTCTTCACTTTGTTTCTTTGCTTCTTGAAGGTTACATTCTTCTTGAACCCTTTGTCGAGTTTTAGCAAGTTCAAGTGACTGACGTGATTGTTCTCATCATCACATGGAACTTTAAACACACTCTTCTTGAAGCAGTTTATTGATGGTCTTTCATTGATTTGATACCAAACTTTGACAATCATCCACATGTGGTTTGAAACACGTCAATTTTATCTGATAAATTCATTTCTATAGTGCATTTTGAAGCTTTGAATGATGCCTTGGTCTAGTGGTTGAAGTTGATGAGGCGTTTGCAGGCAAATGCTTTATTTTTACCTTTGTTATATTAGGAATGTCTTCATGTGCTGTACACTTATCGAAAAATATTCGAATTTTCTTTTTTTTCCAATCTCCTTATCAATACTTTTAAGCCAATTGTTAAAAGCATCACAGGTCACTTAAGCCTTAGTGCTTGACGTGTACTCTTCTTCAATTATTCTTTTATTATTCAATTCTAATAATTAAAATTTTTAAAATATCGTGATTTTCTGTATCTTCTAACGATTAGTGTTTCCAAGTATGTATGTATGTCACTGTATGGTTTGTTCCTAGTCATTTCGATACACATTCCTCTACGTCCCTATATTAATATATCTTACTTAGTATTAAATAACAATGACTTTCTTACGATTAATTTAACGTGTCTGAACTTGTCGGGACATTAATTATTGTGGAATTAAGTGAGAATAATTGTTACATTTACGTTAAATAGAGGTCAATAATACTTTGCATCTATATTCTGCGGTTACTAAAAATTGATTGTAAAGAGGTATTTGATAAAAACATTCGTAAGGATATGTTTTGAAGCAGCTCTTACGGAAAGTCCTAGGGGATATCGAAAAATTCGTTATATCGAGGAATTCGTTATATTGACGCTCGTTATATTAAGGTTGGACTGTATCCTGTCCCCTACCACATGATAAGTCCTTATATAAGATTAACATTACTGTGAATACCTAATTTGTCACCCAATATCACACATTATAATATGGGGATTTTTATTTGGATAACTTTAGAGCGGAGATTTATTGGTTAAAATATTGTCGTCGATGATTTGAATTTCTCTGACATTTATGGGCAAGTGAACTCGGCGTTTTGAAAGAATCCGAATTTTAAAACTATTAAATACCTTACTCCTGCTCTGATACTGCAGATACATCGTCACAAAGACTTAAAAAACCGTGGAAAGGCAACCGGAAACCGCATAAAATCGGCAACGTCGCGTTACCGGGCTTTTCCTCCGGTCATTCCTTTTCATTTGCTGAACATTTACAGCAACACGTATTTCTCGTTTTGAAGTGATTCATCTAGTTTTAGGGTCGCGGCATGGGGACGTGGCGGCGGGGGTGGGGGAACGAGTGGAGCACGGCGTTTTTGTCTCGGCGGTTATTTTTTTCTTGGCCAACTTGTTTCGGATTGACGGTGGTAAGGGTGAGGCGGCCACCCACGCCTGCGACGTCGGAATCAACCGATTTGATTAATATAATTTTTCTGATGAGGTCCCGCGAGATCGATCGGCGAACGTGTGCGGGGGTGGTAAGTGGTAAAAAAGGGGGAGAATTTAATGGAGGCGCTGATAATTTGTGGCCGAATGTATCTTTTCGCGAATATTAAATAAAGGGAAGCGAATAGTACTAATGTGTATTTTTGGGGAGATTTTCTCTGCTAATTGAAGCAAATGTTGACGGAAAGGACTTACGTTTAGTTTTAATAAGCTCCTTAAGGTATTGTAGATCTTGAAATAACATGGTATTGCTCATTAAATTTTTTGAATTAATTGCTAATTTTTTTTTAATATATTTTAAGGTTTCCTTTTACCAACTATGAGTTTATCTGGAATGGATCTACAGTTTAACGTGGGCTCCGAACCACGGTACTCAGCATTAAGCCTACCGAGTGGCGGTCTTATCCAGCCTGGTTGCTGGCGTGACTGGGATCATTTTCCTTTATCGGATTTTACACTCTTGCCTAGGTCACAAACATAAATTTACCACCATGCCCAAGCAGGATTCGAACTCGCAGCTATCACAATAGTAGGAGGACCGTCCTATCGCCTTTACCACTGCGCCACCAAGCCGGCTTAATTACTTCTTTGAAACGAGACGTTCTAAAATGTCAGTAGTTCGGATCGTTTGGAGGAAACATTCCCACTAATGTAATCTGCCGGTCATAGACTGTGAAAATTCGACGATTCAATTAGTCACGCCTAAAGAAGTCACCAAAGTTATCAAAGCTGATACCAATCTAAAGAAATTCTTAGGATATGAGTTAATAACAAAGCAATTGCTGCGAGATCTTCCGAGAAAGGGAATTACAAAACCCGCCAACTTGATCAATGCTGCTGTTGGGACCTAATTACATTTATAATTGAGAAAATTGTTTAACTTTAAGCTTACGAAAATTATAATGTTTTTTTTTGTATAGTTTAGAGGTCTAATTTATTAGACCATTTAAATGGATTTTGTGACATGGGAAAGGAATTAAAACTTGAGAAATGTCTGGTGAAGTTAGGCCAAGATAAGAAAAGCACCTAGTAAACAGAAAACGTGTCTAGCAAAAAGTATGTTTCATCGGCTCGTTGTCGAGTGTTCTGGATAATGGGGGTCCTTATGGTGGCTATAAACATTCATTTCAAAAACGTCCGAAATCGGGGAATTTTCAAGCATTCCTTAAGAGTCCTTAATGCACATGTTAGGCGTGATAAGTTACAAGCTGGAAGTCTTTCCCTCTCCGAAATTCTGAACGAATACAGAAGCAGAAACAGAAAAGGACACAGAAAAGGGTTCCTTGAGCCAGCCGTCTCAACCACCACCAAGAACCCAGAGGACCTTCAGCGATAAAATACGGTGTATTGACAACGAGAATCAGAATTGACACAAAACAACTAAAGAATAGAATTTGACATCACAACAGAATTGAAGAATAACAGAATTGACTAAATTAAAATGAAATAGTTACAGAACCAAGGCCAGAAAAAGTAAAAGAATTACAGAATTAGTCAAAGAACATGAATTATGAAACAATGAAGAGAGTCGTTTTAAAGTGTCTTTTTTGTAAACGAGTATTTATCTGGACAGTCCTCGGTATTAAGCTCCGGTCTTACCCAGCCTGGTTACTGGCGCGAATGGAATGGTTATTACTTATCGGATTTTCCACTGTTGCCCATAAAGACATTTACAATTACAATCACAAACCCAAAGTACATCCATGCCCCAGCAGTATTCGAACCCATAACTATCGCAACAGTAGGAGGATCGTCCTGTCGCATTAACCACGGCACCACCAATCCGGCGAATTCAATATTATTATGGGAAGATTTATTAATGAGTGTAATTTATTTTTATATAATGAATATCTGATGTACTAGGAATTTTGAGTTGGATATTTAATTAAATAACACCCGGAAAGTTTTCAGTTTTTTTATCCCGTTGGTCCCAAACCGCTCATCCATCGTCCATTCGGGTCGAACAATATTTATATATATATATATATATAGAACCATACAAGGTACGATTCCGGAGGTTATTTACAAGGGCCGGCCCTTTGAGGCCCAAAGTCCCATTTCTTTCCCTCTCTCTGTGCAATATCGACATATCGAGAACTCGGCCTGCGGGGCTCCCGTCTCTTATCTCCGACAAATGTTTGCCTATCCGGAATTTTCCTCCATACAAATCGACCTTAAAGGAGTTCGCACCGTTTCTATCCGATTTATTACCGGTTATCTCGCCCGGCTCAGATTAGCCCAATTAAACCGACTTCCCTCTCGAAAGATCGATCCTTTTTCCGGCACTTCTCGTCCTGTCATCTTTCCCTCTACCACCGCCCGTCGCCACCCTTAACATTTTTCGCGTTCGAAGATAAAATTCCGACCGAACGCGACGCTATTCAAACGCCGCGTCATTCGGTGGATCTCGTCTTCGTGCTCGTTGGCTCTTTATGCGAGTTAGAGCGTCTCCCGCCTAATGTTTGTGCGGCTCCCGAACGATATGTTAAGTGCGCGATCAAATCTGGATCGTTTGACGTTTAATGATTTCATAAAGACGTTTAGATAATGTTAACAGGACTAATTCAGTAGATAAAAGTTTCTATATATGACGATACATCAATCGATATTTTTTTGATAACGGAAATCCATTCAAGATTCAGAAAAATTAGATTTCGGTACGTTATATATATCATCACATCAATTCGTTTTGAACTATTTCATTTTCACTATTGCAGTAGATGAGTGAAATTAAAATTATTAAAGTAGCAAAAATCGGAAAATTACTGAAATTAGATAAGCTAAAAATAGTAGAAATAATAATACTGTGAGCAATAAAGGTAGCAGAAATCGAATACCAAATAAGAATAAATAATATATATATATATATATATATATATATATATATATATATATATATATATATATATATATATATATATATATATATATATATATAGATATAATAGATAGATATATCTAGCAATCTATATATATATATATATATATATATATATATATATATATTAACGATATAACGATTTTGGTTTGTCTACTATCCAATCATCGATCGATTTTTGCATTTTCTCAGCACTTCAATTGACATCGCTAGATAGCTGCAATAACATTTACATTTGGTTTTAGCAACTCATAATATAACACATCTTGCTGAATCCAACATATGCACAGCAAGTCTTTATGACAATGAATAATTATTTTCAATGTTGAGGAGGATAACCTTCCCGGACTAACCCATGGTTGTATGAACTTGAGATTGTTGTACTAGATCTAGTTTTTATTGCCAATTATAAAAATTTTCCACATTCACGTTAAAATCCGCCACAGAAAACTTCTATATTTTTGCCTAGTAAACACTGAAATTAATTTGTGTGGTAGTTATTTCGCTCCTCTTTGATTTTTTCCATCGTATGTAAACATTTAGGGTCAGTTGGTCCGTCAATAGCTTAACCGTCTGATAGTTATTTGAGAGCTTGAATTTTGTTTCCATCCAATACGCTCTGTTGTTAAAAACACAAACAAGAAAACAACTTTTTTGATCCTTTAGTTCACTTTTTATCATTGGCATTAAAGTCACCACTTTTAAATCGTTGAAATTGAAATATGACAGAGCAGTATCACTATAGGTTTATAAAAGAGTTTAATGGGCTTCAGCTGCAGGTTTATCCAAATAAAACAGCAAAAGTAGTAGACTCTATATATTATAGACTTACCAAAACCATCGAATTTAACTATTAGGTTAGGTTATTTACACCTTGCATTTTCATTAATAGATATTGCTGTTCAAAATAGATTCAAGCCCCTAATAATACCCTATATATATATATAGTCAATTCAAAGTTTATTTGTACATACGTCATTAAGATATTTAATGTATTGCCTGCCGCAATTTGTAAATTCGTTTCAGAATCAGTCAATACTTTCCTTCTCATTTTATTCTAGTTAAAAAGAGACACAATGCTGTCTGATTAGTTGGAACGCATAAATGAGCCTGTCAAAATAGTCCGGTTGTCAAACGTATACAAAAGTTTTGAAAACAATGGTCAAAAGGGGTTATAACTCTAACCTATAAAACTATTGTGGCTGTATAATTAACGGTAGTTTTTAGATATACTATAATGTTAAAAAAAATATTTAAATACATTTTTGTACAATTATTTTATTTAGATTAGAATTTTGTTGTATGTCAAACCCAAACTGAACTAAAACTATCAGTTGATGCGGCAACATTGCGATGTTTTGACGTCACAAATTTAAATGACGTATGTACAAAATAACTTTGACTAGACTATGACTAAATTGGCCTATATGTTGGAAAATGACCCGAGAGACACAGCAAACGTTCATTCAAAGGAAACGAAAAAAAGGAGACCAAAGTTGAAATAGCTGAATGAAAATAAAATGTGCTTTATTTAACAAGTAAAATGAAAACCGGACTCATTCACGGCATATGTTTCAGAAGCAATGATGCCTAGTTATGAGGAAATAACACATTCATTTGTTCATTCATTACCTGATAGCAAATTTCTTATTACAAAACCAATTTTTGAAATACTCAAAGGCAAAAACTGGACCGTCCCTTATTTGCATCTAACATTAGAGGGGCTTTGCAAGGAATTTGAATATATTTAGTTATACAATTAATTCTGTTTGTTGCTCATGTAAGGTTTTTTAAGAAAACGTGTCGATATTATCATTTCCTGCATTATTTTTCGTTGTATCTGATAGTTTTTTGTTATTTTTTATTAATTTCATTATTCGGTGAATTGTAACATAAATACTGTTATTGGGTTTATTGAATACAATGGGCGAGAAAGCACCCATTGATGTTATCACAAATTTGAAAGATAAGATTGAGTGTGTATAATGAGCGTTTCTCTTCAATATTGTTTTCCTTGATAACTTTTTCGGTCTTAGAACTTCATATTGAGGATTTTCAGGTTTACCGCAGCACCCTTTATCAACTTTGTGGGAATTATCTATTCTAAAATGCTTGAATCAATATTCACATATTTTTATCGACATAGAGCGCTGCGTTCCTTTTCTTTGCATTTTGTAAATAGTATAATAAAAGTATGTGTAAGTAAAATAATTTGATTTTGATATAAGTATGTATATTTTCCCAATTGGTCGATTCTGTATATTGAATTCAATAACCCATTATATATATTGTCTCTTATAATATATATGAAAAAATATTCAGCGCGTGACAATAATTTGGTATTATCCATACGAAAGTCGCTCCTTTTATTCCGACTGATAACGAAAGCATTTTACCCAATAAAGTCGCAATTTGTTCTAGTCAGAAACAATAATATCTCTCGTCGCCCAACGATTCAATTATCCCCGCGGCGTCTTTCGTTCGCAACTTAAAAACCTCTCGAAACTTCTCGACGCCCAACTTTCCCATCACAAAAACCTCAATCATTAATCGCCGAACTGTTTCCTCTCGCCGGTCCCAATCATCTTCTTTTGTCGTCGACCATTCACCAGCACCGATGATAATTTAAACTCCATTTAAGACTAATTTAGCGGCACACCACCGACAATGGCTATACCGACGACCGAACCGCTCCTCTTCCCCCTCACGGGGGCCCAAGCGTTCCCGTTGCCCGCCGGCTCCCCGCTACCCCCCGTGCGCTGATCGGATACGGTTTCTCCGGCCGGTATTAACAATAGAACCGTCCAATTGACACCTAAATTGATTCTCTCCAATCTGGAAATAGCCGTGAGAACTTGTCAGCGGATCTGGTCGAGGGCGACGTGCGAGAGGGAGGGAGGGGTGTGCAGGCTCACGCGAGTCCGAACTATCCACGAACGATGGTCGATGTTATCGGTAGGTACAAGGGCCGGTCGAGCGGGTCTAGATGAGCAGGATATGATTAAGGAATGGCCCCGGATATGTAGCGAATGTTTGCGGTGACAGTATCTTCGGTAAGCATTCTTCACGTTTTCAACCTATTTCAAAAAAGGAGGAGGTGCTATGTTCGACTGTAAATATTTTTTAATGTATGATTAACAGGTCAATTGAAAAGCCTACCGACTGGCGAGTGACCAATTTGAAGATGATTCGAGACATTTGGTCTTACCCAGTCTGGTTACTGGCACGACTGGGACCATTTTCCTTATTTAATCACAAACACAAATTTACAAACCCGCGACTATCGCAACATCAGGAGGAGCGTCCTGTCGCTTTTGTCACTGCGCCAACTAAGCCGATACAATTAACGTAATTTTTTTTGTAAACCTAAGGTTTTGTTTAAGACAACTTATCCACATTATCATTTTGTGAATTGTGAAATTTTTCATTGCTAATCACTCTTTGTTCCTATTTTTCTGATAAAATTTTATGAACATTTTTATTTCATCGTCATTTTTCCTGATTATCTTTTGAAAATAATTTGTAGATACTTTTTTCGGTTTTAGAACTTCATCTTGGAACCAGAATCCTTTAATTATATTTTTGCGATAACAAAACAATTGAGTTTTCGTGTTGTTTTCTAATGTCAAATTTTACAATCTGCTATTATTTTTTCCTTCAAAATTTGGAAAAATAACTGGATGGTAAAAGAAATAATAGTAAATTTGATGCTATTTCGAGCTAGATGGTTTTCATTAATAATATTATGAAACTGAATTGGCTATGTTGAAATTTCGAAATATCTTTTCCCAATTATATTTATTTAATTTGTTGGATACTTCTGGGGTTACCTCCGTAATTCCCTTATTGATACCTTGAACTAAGATTATCTTTTGATCGGCTTATAATAACTGGTTTTGCGGTGAGCGAATACGTAATGAAACCTGAAACTATGGCATTTTTATATTGACTCTTACGTAATAATTATTTCACATAAACAATGCCGAATATCGTTCGTTAAATAAACGAAGTTAATGAGACAAGTCGCCGAATCAGACCCTGTAAAACCTGAATTATTTAGGTCGATTGTTCATCAATTAATTATCCGTTAATGATAATAACGAGTGAATCTGGCCTATCGGTAAAACAGAGCGCGTACGTGGGCGTATGACAAAATGTACATCTATGGATTATACAAGATGCATCGCGCTAAATTAAATGTGACGTGCGTAATCTAAAACAGACCATTATAAACGCGTTGAATAATTAAGCGGGACCGTAATCTACATTCAATCGTATGAATTGAGAAAGATAAATAGTTTATTACAGAATCTGGTCCTAGGCGTGACAGATGTTTCCCTATTATAAATGGCTGTCGTGGGGACGAGAACGAAAAAGGCACCGGCTTCGCGATCCGGCATCGATAATCCCCGACATATATCCAGTGGGAGAAGCCGCATAATATTTTAAGTTGCGAGTAAACTGCGCTGTAATGTTTTGTTTCATTAACATTTTTTTCAAATGCGGCCAGTTTCGGTCATTTCGTCCTTCAAACGGTCTAATAACGCTCTGTAATAGTCGCTGTTCATGGTCCTTCTTTTTTCAAGGTAGTCAATGAAAATTATTCCATGCGCATCCCAAAATACAGATGCCATAACCTTGCCAGCCGACTGTTGCGTTTTCCCACGCTTTGGTTTCCAGTTCTTTCCCAGTCCACTCGGATGACTATAGATTGGACTTCGGAGTGAAATGATGGGGCCACATTGCATATATTGTCATTGTCAAAACCGGTTTATTACGCTTGATCATCTTCAAACTCTGCTCCGAATCCTCAACTCGTAGTTGTTTTTGGTTACAAGTGAGATCGCGCGGCAGCCATTTTGCACAGAGCGTTCTCATACCCAAATATTCGTGAATGATATGATGTACACGTTCAGTTGATATCTTTAGAGTGTCTGATATTTCATTCAATTCCAATTTACGGCCATTCAAAGTCATTTTGTGGATTTTTTAAATGTTTTCGTCGGTAACAACCGCTTTTGAGCGTCCACTGTGTTCACCGTCTTCAGTGCTCATTTCATCACATTTAAACTTATCATACCAATACTTGATGGTTGATTTTCCTACGGCAGTGTCCAGAAACTCCTCATCAAGCCAAGTTTTTGCTTTAACTGTATTTTTCCCTTCAAAAAGCAATGTTTTATCAACACGCGAAATTCATTTTTATCCATTATTTTTACACTTTTCACTTACACGTTTCACTCAAGATACTATAATTCACAAACTAATGATACAATAGCTATCAAATTTATACACGCATCTTTTGAGGGTTAGGGCTAACTAACAAACATATGGATTTAATTCTAGTAGCGCCATCTATGCGTCAGGTCGGGGACCTTTCAATTGATCATTTGGAACAAAGTAAACGCCCTCTAGTAAATTCTATCTTAATTGGTTAACGAGGACTATTTTCTTAAAATACATGAAATTGGAGTTCAATTTAAATTCACAAAACGACTTCAATTTAAGTTGTTTTATCTTTAAAATAAACATTTTCCTTTGGGTTGCTGTATATATCGACATTACTATTACAGTAACTACCTAAGCAATATTCAGACTTGTTAAAAACAAAACAAGAAGAGTTAAACTGAAATAAATAACATCAATATGAGGGTATTGCTTTTACAACGGTTCGGTTATTGATTTATCATCATATATTATGTATTTTACAATGCAATTGGTATGTAATTTGGAACAATAGCTTACAAAATATATAATCGTATATATTATGTAGAAATTGTGAACCAAAAGAATATCAGAGAAAGATACCACCTATACTCGGCTGATATATCATAACCACTATATAATACGATAACTAAATTTACAAAAAACAAGAAGATAACATTTGCAAAGATTACACGTGATAATATGGTAATACACGTGTAAATATAATTATATATCAAACAATTTGACTAACTAAAATAAAGAATTAACTATCTAAGGATATTAAGTTTGTTGATGTTAATTTCAAAAATACAAAACAATATTGAGCTGCATTGTGCAAATTTACTATCTTGACACTGTAGTGAGCGTGAATCTTTATTAGAGTATCGAGGATAAGAAGGAATTCGGTATTAAATTCAAGAAAATATACTGACTAATTCCTTGGCATTGAGTCAATTAAATCAAATAATTTTGTGTTAGAATAACAGCGACTGGAAATAAGTTTTTGTAGCTTTGGAGCTCCATTCAGAGAAATTGGTACCATATATAAGTAGTGTCCACCATTAACTAAGACTTTTTCTCATTTTCCAAATAACACAAATAGGAACAGTTAGACTATTGGAACAAATGATAGTTAGAGGTTTGTTCCTTCCGACCTCTGGCCGAAATAGTTGAAAAAAATCTGGTTTGATGTTGATGTAAAGATATTTTTGAATGTTGTGCTGTTGGGAGATGTCCAATCTTGCAATGGCACATTAGACCATTTTACATTACATATCTGGCTTTTTTATTTGTGTAGTGTATATTTATACGACTACTAATAATAACATTTTTTCTAAATTATGTAAGGTTTCTGATACTGTTGTAAAAAAGAACGACTATAATGATAATAGGTCAAGATGAAAAAAATCAACAAAATTCATTATATCAGAGAAAAAGCTATGAAAGAAATGGTAAGGAAAAACAAAAAAGTATCAGTATAGTACACATTTTTACATATTTACTCATTTTTATATAATATAAATTTTATTATATATAAAATTTTAATATTTTTTGTTATATATAAATATATATATATATATATATATATATATATATATATATATATATATATATATATATATATATATATATTGGCTTAATATTAAAAATGTAAATTGTGTTGTAGCTTTGATACAATATAAAAAAGTATAGAGAAGGCTCACGCCAAATTTCAAAATCTTGAGGTATATCGTTTAAAATTTCGTTAACCAGTTGTATCTCAGAAAATAATTTAAATTTTGAATAAATTATCTCACCGGCATATTTTTAAATGTTTAAGCTTTGAAAATAGAATTTTTTTTTTAAATTTCTATAATAGAACAAACCCGTCATAAAACTAGTGGATAATCTAAAAGAGTTTATAATTCTTGTTAGAAGCCTAGGGCAGGAACATAGGTTGGAATTTCTTCCTTATTTGTGCAAATTAATATGCACGAAGATGAAGTTTAAGAAATGTATCACCTTTTAACAATTTTTTAACAATTTTTGCATAATTGAACCTGTGAATACTAATATTTCAAGTAGCAAAAAGCTGCACGACTTCTACTGGCACACACAATAAATTTCCTCGTAAGCGATACGGTGAAATATCTTGTTCCATGTATCTATGTAATCAATTATGACGATAATTTTCTTATTTCGGGTTTACTCTGTATTTGACTGTTTGTTTCGACGCCTTATTGATCGTTCTTGATATAAAGAAACCTGACCGAGTGGTAGAGAAGTAGATCCTCTCGAAGTCATTGATATAATATAAATATATATATATATATATATATATATATATATATATTTATATTATATCATAATATAAATATCTATATATATATATATATATATATATACATATATATATATATATATATATATATATACATATATATATATATATATATATACATATATATATATATATATATATATATATATATATATATATATATATATATATATATATATATATATATACACACATATATATATATATACACCCAAAAACATAAGATTTAGGTAAATTAAGTTAAAACAATATTTACAAACTTTTTTTTTTGTTTGCCTCTGTAATTTTCATTTTATATCATTCTAATGCAGTATAAGATGGAGATTTGGGTTTAACATCGCTGGTATCAGACCGTACGGTTCGATATATCGGTATCTATTCCTTTAATCAAACATCCATCTCGCGTTCACATCCGGCATTATCTGCAGGGAACCGGGCGCTAACCAGGAAAAAAAATGGCGGATGAAAAACGCGAAATAGAGCGGGCGACGCGAAATATGCGAAGGATTTGAGCTCTGCGGACGGTAATCCTCTGTCAAATTTAGTAGTTAAGCCGCAAAACCAAAGCAATCCGGTCCTGATTAATTTTTGCGGCTTCTGGATGGAAATTACTTACGGGCCCGTCATCCGCGAATTAATTAACTACAGCTCTGCAGCCGCCGCTGCCGCCTGCTTGTTGGCGGCTTTTTCCGGCCGTGCCGCCGATTAAAACATATCTCGTCTTCCGACACTGACGTGCTGCTGCTTTTAGGTTTAGGACCGTCCACTCTATACAGAGACGTGCATAATTGGTTGGCTTTAGATGACTGATGCAGGCCCAGGAGGACTTTAACCACTCCATTTCCTTCTTTAACACTTTGCATGAGTGTTACTTTAACGGTTTAAAAAGTATATTAATTCGTAAGTTAAATAATGCAAATGTGTAATATCAAAATGAAAGGAGGGATTTATTTCTTTAAAGTTGAGGTAATGCAGTTTAATGTCATGTTATTCCTTCAATATCAGTATGAATTTCTTTGAACTATTCTAACACAAAACGTAACTTTAGAATCATATGATGAATATGCTTACTTATTAAATTAAACACATGTGATTGAATAACAATTTTTGCACCGTTGAAAAAGAATTTGAAATCGCTCAAGTAAAGCTATCACTGGGGAATATTACTAAGTAGTTCGTTGTTCCTTAATTCCTCAATAAATGTTAATGATTCATAAAGATCGTTCAGTCCGTAAGAGGTAAAACAATATATTCTATGATTAAGAAATAATTTCTGATTTCTTTCCAATGGAAAATGGTTGAATTATTGAAATGAAGCAATATAGATAGAGGCTAGAAAATAAAATTTATTTTTTTAAATTTCGAACAGTTTTTGATATAGCTGATCTATGAAAGAGACAGTTAATGTATGTATTAGTAGGAGTATAAATATGGATATATAATTTTTTTGATTGATTTTTAAAATATCACCCCGTTATTGGTAGTTTAAATTCATAGCAACATGTATCTATATTGTATCTAAAAATATATATCTTTAAGTTTATATTCATAAAATATACATTGTAAATACAGGTAAATTATGGAAAAGGCATATAATTCATAGAATAAAATACACCTTACAAATTCTAGAGTAACTTGGATGTTGATTAATGGTGATTGATGGAAGTAATTGGAGGAATAATCAATGACTTCGAGAGGATCTACTTCTCCACCAGTCGGTCAGGTTTCTTTATATCAAGAACGATCAATAAGCTGTCGAAACAAACAGTCAAATACAGAGCAAACCCGAAATAAGAAAATTATCGTCATAATTGATTACATAGATACATGCAACAAGATATATTACCGTAACGCTTACGAGGAAATTTACGGTGTGTACCAGTAGAAGTCGTGCAGCTTTTTGCTACTTGAAATATTAGTATTCGCAGGTTCAATTATGCAAAAATTGTTTAAGGTGATACATTTCTTAAACTTCATCTTCGCGCATATTAATTTGCACAAATAAGAGAGAAATTCCAACCTATGTTCCTCCCCTATACTTCTAACAAGAACTATAAACTCTTTTAGATTATGCACTAGTTTTATTACGGGTTTGTTCTATTATAGAAATTAAAAAAAATTTCTTCTATTTTCAAAGCTTAAACATTTAAAAATATGCCGGCAAGATAATTTTTCAAAATTTAAATTATTTTCTGAGATACAACTGGTTAACGAAATTTTAAACGATATACCTCAAGATTTTGAAAATTAGCGTGAGCCTTCTCTATACTTTTTTTGTATCAAATCTAATATTAAGCAAAAGTTGGAAAACCCAAAAAAATGTATGGCCGCAATTTACCGCAAAAAGTGTGTATAACTTTTGTACAATGGCAGACATTCTATAGATTAAGAATTAGCTTTTCCTTAAAATAATCAGGATAAACAATAAAATATATAAAAGTAAGTTACAATGCATAATTAAAAGGAACAAAATAAATAAAACAGGTGTTAACCATTTTTTGAGCAACAGTAACTAATTAATCAGAACTACGCTAATATTAGCAAGCATGCCGGTGGTTGGTGTTAAAGGCGACGGGACGGTCAAACTACTGTTGCGATAGTCGCGGGTTCGAATACTGTTGTGGCATGGTCCTAAATGTATATTTGTGACTGTTTAATAATTGTTATTCTCTTAGGCAATAGTATAAAATCCGCCAAGGAAAATGATTTCAGTCACGCCAGTAGCCAGTCTGGGTGAGACCGGATGTCCTCTGGGATTATTTTTAAATTGGTCGCTCGCCAGTCTATCAACATATACGATTTTGCATAAATTACAGCAAACGATTAAACATATAAGAATAAATATTACGCAAGAAATAAATCTGACAAAAATAATTCTCCAGGAACTAGGTTGGAGTGAGGTGGTAGGAGCTAGAGTGAACAACTTGGAGAACATCCCAGAAAATATTCGGTCTTACCCAGCCTGGTTACTGATGGGACAGGCATCCGTTTCGCCGTTGGATTTTGCACACACGTTGCGACTTTTCACAGTGACAAACATAAATTTACAACCATGACCCAGTATGATTCTATGAATGACTATTCAATGATGAACTAGCGACTATCGCAACAGTAGGAGCCGAATAATTGTTTTTATTGTAAAACTATTCAAACAAGACAAATAATATTTTGGAATCTGAATTGTTTATGCAACCGAAATAAAAGTTATACCAAATAAACAAAACCGTATGATAATAGCACAATGCTGGTCCAAAGCGACATAATAATCTCCACATCGAGTAGTTTATTAAATACTCGGTCGTCATTTCCCCTTCGGAATGAATTGAAAAGGAAGTTGATGAAAAGGATCCTCGGACGTTGTCTGGTCGCCAACGAACCGTGGAGAATACATCGGGCCCTCTGTCTGCTCGTTAATAATTGCTCCGGCTCCATTAAGGACCCGCTGAAGTTTCGGCACATTATGAGCCCCGCGCTCTCCTGCATTATTGAGGACTGTCCTGCCGCCGTTACCCGGCGGGCGATGGGACACGGTTTGTTGGATTCGTCGCTTGGTGACAAAAGATCTCGGTGCCGCCGAATTATGACTTATTAACGGATAATAGGAGGAATATTCGGGAGAAGCGTCCCGCAATACCGCAACCGCAGCCCGCTGCGAAATCGATTAAAAATTCATTTGTTTTTGAGTGCCCGTACAAAAACAGATTTTCCTTTGGTCTTCGTATGAGATGGTCGACCATATTGATCTGACTGTATAATTTATTCAACCGCAGGGAATAAATAATAGCATTTTAAGTAATGTTGCCATCTTATCACATAAACTGCACTTCTACATATTAAAGATATTCTTTTTTCTGTTCTCTGAATACTGGGACGATTTTGTTACCAAAATTGTAAACTAATCTTGCGAATTACGAATTTCGTTTCAATTTAAATTCCAAGTAATATTCAGCAAGCTAATTACGTTGTCGTTTGCCAAATTGCATTATCTGTTATAGTTTCCGAGATATAAGCTATCGGAATTTTATATTTTAGGCTCCGTTTTTCCATATAGGCCAAAATCGTAAAATGGTCTTATGAATTACAGATTTTGTTTTAATTCACATTCCAAATAATATTCGGCATGTCAATTACGTTGTCGTTTGCCAAATTACATTATTTCTTATAGTTTCTGAGATATAGGCTATCGAAATCTTAGATATTAGACTCTGTTTTTTAATATAAGCCAACATTGTAATATCATCTTATGAATTACGGATTTAGTTCCAAATCATATTCCAAGTAATATTCAGTAAGCTAATAATGTTGCCGTTTGCCAAATGTAATTTTTTTGATTTCCAATGTTTCTTTTTAAGTAATTTTTAAGAATTAATAAATATCTAGTAAACAAATGGGTTGTAAAAATATTGTTTGCTACTTATCTTACTTGAAAAAATACATAAAATTCATTCCAGTTTAGCAGACTACTACTAATAGAACGTTTCTACTTAAATTAATCACGGATATAAAAGTAAGTTATAATGAATATTAAAAGGAACAAAATAAATAGAAAAAGGTTTTAATAATATTTCTACGCAACAACAAATGATCCATCAGAACTATGCTAACATTAGTAACTATCAACAAATAGAATTTGGAGAAAATTACAGCAATAGTCAATAGCAGAGAAGTTCACTATCGGAAAACTGTCAGGACTTTTGAGGTGATCCAAGATCTGTTCATCTTCAAGCATCTCGTTATGAATCGAACTGCTATGACAACGGTAATGATCTCTGGAATCTAATTTCTCTGATTTTCTAATTTAATAAAATGAATGTTCCAAAAATAAAAAAGAGAGAAGCGCTTTTCAGCCAAATTCTGCAGCGTCAAATGAAACAAGAGATAAATATCCTGGTTACGCGATCTGAAATACGATGTACGTCAATAAGCAATGACTAAAAATAGAAAAAGTGTAAGCTTTTGATGCACGATTAAGCGTCGTTAAAATATTATTATAACTGTATTATAGATTAATATTATCTTTATAGTAATCAGTATTTTATGGTAGTAATTCAATACTGAAGTGAGACTTGATGTAAATAAATAATTTACGGAATAATATTGTAGACACCGGTTTCACAAACTAATTAATTAAAAAAAATATTGTCACTAAATACAAGGGTTACTAATAATATTATTTCTGAATATCAATATCTTGTGTTTTATTTTTTATTACGAATGTATCATATATAATATATTGAAATGCCATTTACTATATTTTAAATAAGTCGACTTAATGGTGAAATCGATAGAATCCAATCCAATCCAATTGATAGGAACGTAATTAACCATCCTGAAACCATCATGTCGCATTATGGGGGTTTATGAATTTAACGTTATGTGGTATCTAAAATTTGTTTTTTTTTAATTAATAATATGATATATTTTTTTAAATAAATGAATTTAGTAATACATCTCTTTTAAAACGTTTACTGGCCGGCTTGATGGCGCAGTGGTAAAGGCGACGGGACGGTCCTATTACTGTTGCGATAGCTGCGGGTTCGAATCCTGCTGGGGCATGGTCGTAAATTTATGTTTGTCATTGTTTAAAATTTGTGAATGTTTTAGACAAGAGTATAAAATCCGACAAGGAAAATAATCCCAGTCACGCCAGTAACCAGAGTGGGCAAGATCGGATGTCTTCTGGGATGATTCCTAAAGTTGGTCACCCGCCAGTCGGTAGGCTTAATGCTGAGGACCGTGGTTCGGAACTCACGTTAAACTTTAGGCCCAGTCCAGGTAAACCCATAGTTGGTAAAAGGAGACTTTAAAATATATTTTTAAAAAAAGTTTACGGATTCCGATGGATGTTTATCATTATTTTTGCAGACTTTGCGTCAAAGGCAGTTGACGGTAAATGTCATCGGTCCCAAACTAATGGTTAATTTGTTAATAAAAAAAGTGTGAGACACTCAAGGATGTTCATATAGTACTATGAGGAGCTGCATTGTATAAATACTGGAGATAAGTGGTTTGTATATGCTATATAGAGTGATTAATGCGGCCCTGGACATTCTAAGGTGTTGTGTCTGGTGATATGCTTACATTAAAAGGGTTTTGTTTTCATTGAAATATTATTGAACCATCGTGTTCGTGTAGTGTCGTTTGTGTGGCCGATTCAATAAGTCACCACCTATTGCCGTTAACTTAAAATATTTTGAAAGTATTTTATGTCAAATTAAATATCTAATAAATAAAATTCTAGTGACATAACAAATAATCAATAGTATTTCGAACCAATTAAATTAACCAAAACCAAATTCAGTTAGTTTTCGCCAATGAACTGTTGGCTCATGTTAGCATCATCAATTGAAAAGTCCCCGGCCTGACACATCGATGGCGCTACTAGAATTAAATCCATAAGTTTTTTAGTTAGCCCTAACCTTCAAAAGATGTGTATAAATTTGACAGCTGCAACTTTTGTTATTGTAAAAAAAAATGGATAAAAAGGAATTTCGCGTGTTGAAAAAATATTGCTTTTTGAAGGGAAAAATACAGTTGAAGCAAAAATTTGGCTTGATGCCGAGTTTCTGGACACCGTTCCACGAAAATCAACCATCAAGTATTGGTGTGCTAAGTTTAGATGCTGTGAAATTAGCACCGAAGACGGTGAACGCAGTGGACCTCCAAAAGTTGTTACCGACGAAAACAAAAATCCACAAAATGATTTTGAATGACCGTAAATTGAAATTGAATGAAATAGCCGACAATCTAAGGATATCACCTGAACGTGTACATCATATCATTTCACGAATATTTGGATATGAGAAAGCTCTGTGCAAAGTGGGCGCCGCCCGAGCTCACTTTTGATCAAAAACAACGACTAGTTTATGATTCGGAGCAGTGTTTGAAGATGATTAAGCGTAGAGTAATAAACCCAAGTTTTGCGTCGATATGTGACAATGGATGAAACATGGCTCCATCATTTCACTCGGAAGTCCAAGCGACAGTCATCTGTGCACTTCACACACATCACACACACACCGAGTGGTCTGCACACAATGAACCTGCTCCAAAGCGTGGGAAAAGGCAACAATCGGCTGGCAACAAACTTGAAGAAATCTGCAAGTTAGAATAAACTAAATTACTTTAGAATATGTAATAGAACCAAGAACCGTATCAAATCTTTATTGATAACATAGAAGGTCACATATTGCGAAATCAGCGAAGATATGTTTGAAGCCACCTAGCCCATATGCCGTATAGCTATTTGTTTTTATTGGAAAATAGGGTGGATTAGTCGATACCATCAAATGATGAAGATTTCCCACAAAAAAGAGAGAGTAAAAACCCATTTTTCTTAATAAAGTAACATACATTTCAAATTTTATTCTCAAATATAGGATTAAAATTTTTTTTATTTAGTTATTATTTTTAATTTAATTATTAATATATTATTACTAGTCGTTTCCGTCTAACTTACAATTTGTTTTTATGCTAACTTAAATCTAGGTATATAACTAGGAGTACCCATTGGTCCTAACTCTCTGGTCTCTGGTCTCTAGTGAAATAATGTTTATACATGTCACTGCTGAATTTTTTAATATATGCACCTCACTACACCACACTACACAAGATCAGATGGCCTGATTTTTTTGAGACTGTGTCCTGTTTTGGTAGTATCCAAAAGTTGCAATATTTCAATATTCGTATGAGAATGAAGTCTTTCCTCATGCCCCCTTGCAATTCTCTTGATTTCTTGACTGACTGTGGGTAACTGAAGGTCTCGATGTAGGTAATCACTCCTATAGTATTTGGGTGCACCCATAATACCTCTCAGGACTTTGTTCTGAAAAATTTGTATTTTATTAATGTTACTCTTTGCAGAAAATCCCCATAATTGAACTCTGTATATCCATATAGGTTTCAATATTTGCTTATATAATAGCAATTTATTATGTACTGATAATTGTGATTTTCTTCCAATTAGCCAGTACGTTTTCCTATATTTCAATTCCAGTTCTTTTCTTTTCTTCTTTATATGTTCCTTCCAGCGAAGTTTTGCATAGAGATTTATTCCGAGATAGTTAGCGTTGTTGCTATATGGAATGATAGTATTATTTGATGTTATTGGTGTACGGTCTGTTTATAGGTGAACTGCACATCTACAGATTTAATTTCATTAATTCTTATTTTCCAAGCTTGTGTCCAATTATTTATATTGTCACTTGCCTGTTGTAATTTTCGTGAGGCTTCTTCACTATTGTCTCCGACAGCTATAATCGCAGTATTATCAGCAAAAGTAGCCATCGTGATATTTTGATATTTAGTAAAGTAGATAAAGCATTGGTCCCAGTACACTTCCTTGTGATACACGTGCTACGTAGCTTCTTTTATTGTAGAGTAAGCTTCTTCTTGCTTGACTCTAAATATTCTGTTTGTAATGTATGATTTTAATAGTTTGGTGTGTTGTTTTGGTAGCATTTTCTGTAGTTTATGAACAAGGCCTTCATGCCAAACCTTATCGGCTTGTGCTACATCTAAGAATATAGTTGAGCATACTTTTTGACTTTCGTAGGCCTTTTCAATAACATCGGTTATTCTGTGGACCTGGTCAATTGTTGAGTGTTTGTTAATAAACCCAAACTGGTATGTTAGTATTAGGTTTTTTCTCTCTAAGGATTTTAATGACGCATATTTCTAGTAACAATTATTCAAATAAACCACACTATAACGTGTTTGTCCATAGAACATTTTAGATATATAGGTAGCGTCACTCTAATCCATCAAATAACAGTTATTCTTGCAAGTCACTCGTTTATTTAGACAAAAGTTAAAGGAAAGGAAAAATATAGTGGATGATTGTCGAAAATTATGTGGAGTATACAGTGCGTTTTGAAGTAAATATCAGAAGTATAGAGTTAGAATTATTATAACAAAATCGAAATAGTTTTGAAACTAATCAATATGAGTGAAATAAGTTCAGCAAAACTTGAGATATCATGTCGTGGGTTTGAATAGTGTCCAAAAGGCAAGAGTGCAAAATTCGACAAGGAAAGTGATCTCAGTCACACCAATATCCAGACTGGGTAAGACCGGATGTCTTCTGGGCTGATTTATACTTTGGTTATTCGCCAGTCGCTAGATTTAATATCGGAGACTGTGGTTCGGAGACCGCATTAGTCCCCGTAAGTTCGGACCAAAAAGTTTCGTTTAAAGAAGCCTCGGTTTAATGTAACTCCAAAAATAATTTAAATTTTGAAAAATCTTTTTGAAGGTCTATTCTTAAAGGGTTATTTATTAAAATATTAAAACATCTCTTAAATGAAGCTTGTAAAAATCACTGAAATACTCTAGAGTTTTTATCAGAAAAAATGCAAAAGTCATTGACCAACATGGCATATATATAATTGCCGTGTACATTCATGTAATATATATATATATATATATATATATATATATATAAATTTGTTTTCAAAATAAAATGTCTTTTTCTCTAACCGATTAATTCTACCAACGTTCAAACAAAGTATGAACCAATCATCCAAGAACAAACACAAATATCGTGCCCTCAACCTATTTATAAGTTAATGAATATCGAAAAAACAATTATTTCAGACCTTTCGGTTCTCTATTAAATCGTTATGCGTGCTGATGTCTGTGTCGCAACAGCGGGGCATATCTCAATTTAAAATGTTCCTCCGCCAAGTCTCTCATAAAGCCATTCTCCGACGGATCCTTCCCCATTCAGACACAATAAGGGACATAATTTCATGGAGCGGCTTCACGTCAACAATAAAATTACAGTAATATTTATCCGAGACGATGGCAAAGAACGCCCATCAACGCCAGGTCCTGTCTTCAGACACGCGACGAGTAGTCCGCGGTGCTGCCACGCCAATTACGTCCTTTCGTCGCTAATCGATCCGCTGCCGGTTGCGCTTCGTAAATTAATTTAAGCTCTCGGTTTAGTTACCATAATAGAATGCATAATTGAATATAAACGTGCGTATGTGTGTGTATGACTGTTAGGAGGCCTCTGGAAGCTGGTGATGGTGTGGAGTAGTTACTCGCTCTTGCAGAGATATCGAAACGGCAAGGATACGAGATGAATGGGTTTCATTTTCAGCGAGCGAGACTCAACAATCGTGCCTTACGTTTCTGTTTTTGAAATCAAGGAGTGCTGAACGAAATGGGTTCATTTACAGATGTCTATGTCGCGTAGATTCAGTTAGGTTTTAGTCTCGAAGATTCATTGTATTCATTTCCATTACCAGCTTGATATAGTATCCCAAAGTACGTTCATTATGTTTGTATTAATTCAACACCAGTATAACAAACTATTTATTTAGGAATAAAAGGTTTTCTTTCAATCAGATATTCTTGTACTTATTATTGTAAATGTGTAAAATATTATTTCGTTTTGTAAATTTTTGCCATTATTTCAGACTGAAAATTACTGTACCTTGGTTCTTGATTATTGGTTTTTTCACTATAAACAACTGAATATGAGGCTCAAAATATGGTGGTTGCTTGGAACACAATCCAAATGAACATTCCACAATAAATATTTATTTTACAAGCAAATATTGAAGCCAGTATCGACCTACGATATGTAAACATGAGGTTGCATGAAGAAATTGAATGTTTGCATGATTCAAACTTACTAACAACTTACTTAACAAATAACAAACAAATTGTGCCTTGTTATAAAACTAGATCAATGTTAATTAAGTTTAGGTTAAAAACAATATGAAGGAAAATTATTAGGCAGTTGTAAATTATAATTAGTTGTAATATGTGTGCCATATGATTTTAAATAAAACAATAATAATAATTATAATAAATAATTAAAAAGCTATAAACGACGATAGGATCTAGTCACTCTAGATTTATTTTAATTAAGAAATGTTTGTGCACTGATTATCTATATGTTTACTATGAACTACTTCAGTATATCACAATATATATTGAAAAAATAACAGAAATTTATGTTACATTGTTGCTATGACATAATTTTAAAATTAAGCAATACCAATATATCTTTATGTATACTCAAGGTTTAAAATTATTTTCATTGAGTGTGACTTTATAATATTTAGTTTTATTGAAGATAATATGCCTATCATACTCTTGTCAATTATAATCATAAATATTTATCTGCATTTATTATAATTAAGTACTTCAGCCATATCTACGCTATATTCTATATTTGCTTGAGCTGAACTAGTGTGAGAAAAGAAACTATGATTTTTTAAATACCAACGTAGATTAACTTAGTTACCAACGTAACTTACTAATGAAAAATGAATTTTGTGATAGTCGTCTATTATAAATTAAAACAATGGTGAACAATGATGAAACATACATTGATGGGATAAGATTATTATATAACTTATCGTAATCTTAGGGCATCGTTGGCTATTGTTAGAGTAGAATACTAGAGTAGAATGTTTACTATACATTGAATCTCGCACGAGTATTTCTTAACTAACAAAAAAAAATGTCGTATTGATTCATCTACAGAGTTGAACAAAAGATAACGGTTTTGGTACAGGTTTATAATATCATAATAAGTTAATACAGTTGAAATTAAAAAGTCTCCGGCCTGACACATAGGTGGTGTTACTAGAATTAAGTCCATATGTTTTTTAGTTAGTCCTAATCATCAAAAGATGCGTGTATAAATTTGACGGATGTCGGACCATTAGTTTGTAAATTATAGCATTTTTAGTGAAGCAACTTTTGTTATTATGAAAAAAATGGAAAAAATACAGTTGAAGCAAAAACTTGGCTTGATGCCGAGTTTCCGGACACTGCCCCAGGAAAGTCAACCCTCAAGGATTGGTACGCTAAGTTTAGACGTGGTGAAATGAGCACCGAAGACGGTGAATGCAGTGGACGCCCAAAAGAGATTGTTACTGACAAAAACATTTAAAAAATCCACAAAATGATTTTTAATCACCATAAATTGAAATTGAATTAAATAGCAGACTGAACGTGTACTCATTTGGGTATGAGAAAGCTCCGTATAAAGTGGGCGCCGCGCGAGCTCACTTTCGATCAAAAACAACGACGAGTTGATGATTCGGTGCAGTGTTTGAAGGTGATCAAGCGTACTAAATCCGAGTTTTTGCGTTGATATGTGACAATGGATAAAACATAGCTCCATCATTTCACTACGAAGTCCAATTGACAGTCATCCGAGTGGACTGCGCACGATGAACCCGCTCCAAAGCCTACGAAAACGCAACAGTCGGCTGGCAAGTTTATGGCGTCTGTATCTTGTGATGTGCATGGAATAATTTTCATTGACTGCCTTGGAAAAGGAACGACTAAAGGAACAGCGACTATTACATAGCGTTTGAAGGACCAAATCGCCAAAGAATGGCCGCATTTGAAGAAAAAGAAAGTGCTGATTCACCAAGACAATGCACCGTGTCACAAGTTAGTGAAAACGATGGCAAACATAAATAAATTGGACTTCAAATTGCTTCATCATCCACCATATTCTCTAGATCTGGCCCCCAGCGACTATTTCCTATTCTCAGATTTCAAAAGAATGCTCGCTGGGAAGACATTCTTGTCGAAGAGGTGATCGCTGAAACTGAGGCTTAATTTGAAGCAAAGGACAAATCGTACTACAAAAATGGCATCGAAAAGTTGGAAGGTCGCTATAATCAGTGTATCACCCTTGAAGGGAATTATGTTGAATAAGAAAAACTATTTTTGGCAAAAGATGTCTTGTTGACCTGTTATACAGAATTGTTGTTCAGACATATCATGTACCATTGATCAAAAGAAATGATATACAGAGATTTAAATGGAATGTTCCGTAAGTAGCATTAGGGAAGTTTTCATGAGTTCTGCTGTTTGTGGCTAAACACTGACGTTGACAAATTTCTGCTTCCGCGATCACTTTTTTTTCAGTAGTCTACCCAGATGCATTAATCACAATATAAAGTGGCTGAATTAGTGTAAGTTTTGATGTAGTTAAATTACCTTAACTGTTAAATGCTTTTACATCATTGTTTCTGTTAGAGATTGAATTCTGTTAGAACATGTTAAAAGTGTAATATTTAGTATTAAGACATGCTATATTGAATATTTATGGCTATAAACTTTAAGTTTAAAAATAAAGTAAAAATATTTATACAGCAGGATGCTAAAACTTTATGGATTGATTGTAAAGTTGTGTGGATGGATTTTGAAGCGTGAGAAAACTCACAATGGCCAAAGCATGAAAAATATTTGTTAAATAAAATATTGGTTACTATTTATTATATTTATTAAAAATACTATGACATAACAACTATTAAAAATATACTTCATTTATTTTTATATATATTCAATTATAATCAAAGAAAAAGTATATGTTTAAATATTATTACGGTGAGATTTTCAACTATTGAGATGTACGTCAATTAGATCCAATTTAACTTATTAAATTGTTTATTAAATGGATACTATTAAACTTGACGGTTACGCCGTCGTAATCCGCGTTTTATTACGACATTCGAACACTCGACACGTTATACGGCAAAAATAATTTCCGGCTTTGGTCTGGCGTTCCTGTATTTTACAACAGCCCGACACACAAAACACATTTCAAGAGGCGACATAAAGCCAGGCGTTCACGTGTTTATCATAATCAAACGGGGGAAGCCTCACAAATCTAAGCCCGTATATAAAAAAAAAACGAAGACATCTAAGTATGATTGATAGCGTTTCCAAATCCGGCGTTGCCGCCTCCCCGAAATATCCCCGACATCGAGAAATAACACCGTCGATATATAATCTCCGATATATAAGATATAAACTTCAACGCGTAACGTTCGTATCGACGAATCTGTCAAATATGGAGGCAGGCAAGATATTTACACGAGCGCTGGAATGATTTGCTTCCCAGTTTCGAAGTCACAACTCATTTTACCTCGACTGTTTATAAACTCCTGGTTGTTAAACAGTTTCCCGTTCGAAAGTTTTCTTCAATATTTACTCCACCTTCCTACACTTTAAACTTAGAATGTCAGACGAATTATTCGCTCCATAAAACAAACCGAAAAATTCGAAAGCACTTCCCGAGATATGTTTGGAGTTTAGGAATTTTAATTTTAACCAGGACTTCCAGAGAAAATTCAACAGTTTTCTTCATCATCGATCTGATTTTTAGTTAAAATTGTGTTTTACAGTAACACGGTCGAAATATTGTTAAATAAATTAAAAGGTATAAAGTATAGAGTATTGGTTAAAATACTGAACAATCATATTTATATCAGAATTATGTACCGATAGAACTTATTCAATTGATTTCTTCTTTATAAATATTATATTCATCTACTTGGTCAACGATTTTCATCGCCCGAAGAAGCTATTGAAGCGTTCAAAAATCATGTTTTGAAGATACCTCATTCGGAATGGAATAAATTCTTCGAAAATTGGTATAAGCTTATGCAAAATTATATCGACCGTCGTGGCAAGTACCTTGAAAAACAACAAAAATATATTCGCAGCGTAACTATTTGTTTTTTTTCCTATTCCCGAAATATAAATAGTGACCCTGGTATAATAGAACAACAAAAACATTTTGTTAAAATCGTTATTAAGAATGAAAATGTTAATAGAGGGAAAAAGTAAAATAGGCAAAAAATACTATACCCTATGACAGGATACTCAAACGCAGATTTCAGCTTTTTACTACAAAAAAAAACCCGAGAACAACTAAGAAAATAGTCATCGTTTACAAGGTTTTACAAAGTAAATGGTTAAAAACTTTTTACAAGCCCCATTTCAGCTCGCCCGTTCCAGCGACGACGAAGTGGATTGAATTTAATCTTCCTGCTATCCCGACGTACACGTGTCCCAGGACAAAATCATCACCCATTTGCATATGTAAAAAGCGCCTTTTTCTTTCTCCGGATGCCGGTTTGATTTCCACCAGCCCCCTTCGCCCCCACACCGCTCGCTGTCTGTCGACAGTTAGGATAGATTTAATGGTCGACGAGGCGTTTGCTGAAGAGAAAAATAAGGTCCCTTTATCGACGGGCGGGGCGCCGAAATTTGCAATCCAAAAAGCGATTCTTTTAAAAACGCGAATCTGAAAAAATTAAAGTTCCCACCTCATCAAGTTTCCGCTTGTCTGCGTCCGCGGCTCCCGTTCTTTTGTCTCCGGTTTTCTTGTTTTTTTCCTCCATCTTTCTCTTCTTATTCTTTCGCCCGTTCGTTCGCCCGTTCGCCGGGTACGGTTGTTTCCTGCCGTCATCCGGCAGTTCCGGTTTCGGATACGGATTATACCAGTGAATGTCGTGAGGTTCCAGTAAGGCATTTGTTTTTGGGTCAATAATTATCCTACTTAATAAATCTTTTCTCAATAAAAACTATATTTAAATTATTTTTATATTTTTTAAATACGAAGCTTTGTTATGAAAAATCGGTCAATGAATTTTATTCAAAGTATGGTCCATCGATAGCTGCTACTTTTTCAAATCTTTCAGACAATTTACAGATTCCATCTCGAAAAGACGATCTAGCTTTTGAGGCTACAAGACGGTCTATGTTGGAATAAGAAGTTATTTTATTTATTTATTTTTTTTAATTAATTTTTTTATGGACCATCAGCCCCTTGGGCTATTTAGAGCCGAGGACAAATTTAATTACAATTAATAAGAATGATAATAAATATCAGTATATATAAACGATTACAATTAATAACATAACGCAAGATGTATAAACAAGAGTTTCGTAACATTTGGTCGAGCGTTATCATGCTAACGAATAACATTATTGTGTCTTCGCTCGTATTCCAATGCGTAGGACCAATGCTGCCGGAGAGAATAGTGAAGAAGCCTCACGAAAATTACAATAGGTAAGTGACAATATAAATAATTGGAACAAATTTGGAAAATAAGAATTAATGAAAGTAAATCTGTACATGTGTAGTTCACCTATAACCAGACTGTACAAGCATCAATAACATTAAATAATACTATCATTACATATAGCAACAACGCTAAATATCTCGGAATGAATATTAATGCAAAACTTCGCTGGAAGGAACATATAAAGAAGAAAAGAACAGAACTGGAATTGAAATATAAGAAAATCTACTGGCTAATTCGAAGAAAATTACAATTATCGGTACATAATAAATTGCTATTATATAAGCAAATACTGAAACCTATATGGACATACGGAGTTTAATTATGGAGATGTTCGACAAAGAGTAACATAAAAAAAATACAAATTTTTCAGAACCAAGTCCTGAGAGGTATAGTGGGTGCACCCAAATACTATAGGACTGATTACCTACATTGAGACCTTCCGATACCCACAGCCAATCAAGAAATTAAGAGAATTGCAAGGGGGCATGAGGAAAGACTCCATACTCATGAGAATATTGAAATATTGCAACTTTTTGATACTAACAGAACAGGATACAGACTCAAAGGATCAAACCATTTGATCTTGTGTAGTGTTGTGTGGTGAGGCATATATATTTTTAATATACAGCAGTGACATGTTTAATACATAATTTAGTTTATTTATTTAATAAGTTTTAATTAAAGTAATATATATATATATATATATATATATATATATATATATATATATATATAACATATGGACAATCACGACAACATTTAAAATAAAAAGGTTTTCATATGACAACATAAAATCAATATTTAACGGATATTATCTGGAGGAACTGGATAAACAAAAACCAGGAATTGTTATAGTTGCGATTTAGGAGGATATTGATGTCGTCGTTCTCATTGGTATCCAGATGGGCTTGTCATCTAGCCTAGAATAATACAACGAAAATTAACTACCTTAATATTCTTTTATAACAAACATAAATAACATTCGTACTACAAACAATAGACGGGTTAAGGTTACGGTTACATGCTCTACGTTATAATTTTTGTTTTGAATCAATCAATAGTGTATATTGTTGATATATTAATGCATAAAGCATAATACTGAAGTGTTGACACACAGGAAATATTTATAGAAAAGATGAAAAATTAATCAACAAAGTCATGTGTACGGAATCGGATTAGCATAAAATTTGATGTAATAAAATTAAAGGCAATAGCTACTAGCAATGCAATTTTTGAGTTACTGTGTCTACGATTCTGAAAAAATATGTTAACGTAATTTTTCTGTCACGGAGAAAAATAAGAGATTCCGAATAAGACATGATCAAAGACTCCATTTTAACACTGAAGTGCTTCAACTCAAATGCTGAAAATTACATCATTTTATTAGTGACTAAGAGCCAATGAGTCTAGCTATGCTAGTACCTGATTTTTAATATACCAAATGTGTAATTTCTAGTGTTAAGACACGCAGTGTTAATTAGCAGATTGCTAGAAACATTTTCTAGATGTCAAACAATAGCTGATATGCAGTGTAGAGATTCTGCGGCACAAATGTTCTTAAAGTTGAAAATTCTTAGAAAAAATCCACAAAATAGATTTGGAACACTCTAAAGTGAAATGTTTAGAATGGCTGACACTGAGTTATCAAGGATTTAATGATATCAGGAGATATTTATAATTTTACTTGAAAATTTACTTCGAAAATTTGTTGTCGACGAGGGGTTCGAAGTTTGCTTATATTTTTGATGTAAATAGCTTTGCTATAAAAGAGACGTCGAACATTTAGAGGATCGTTGCAGATAATCTGCCCGGAAGATGTAAAATTTCTATAAAAAGATTTTTTTTTTTTGAGTTAGACTGAGCAAATCTTAAGTTCTGTATTGGAATTTTAAATTTACTTTTAGATTTTAAAAAAATACAGTAAAATATTGTATATTAAGTTAAATTACAAGTAATCGTTATTTAAAGAATTGGTGAGGTTGTCTCTTATACAGAATATGCTAGCATTGAAAGTGTTATTTTTAAAAAAGCACATGGCACGCATATTACAACTAGTTATTATCTACAACTATCTAGAAATTTTTTTAATAATATTTTTATTTTATTTATTATTATTATTATTTTAAGTCTAGATGTAAGACCTAAACTTAATTAACAAGTTAGATTGTTGACTCTTCAACCGCCTGGTTTATTGTCCTCACGTTCACTGTTGTCCTACAGTTGTAGTACTTTGGCGTTTTTATCATGTAATCTGTCTTGATGTTTCGCAAATCTTTTAATTACTTCTCTGATCGTCGCTACCCTTAGATCCTTGTGGATGTGTTGATATTTAATATACTTATATGAGACCTTAACAATGCTGTGGGGAGTTTTATTTTGGTAAGTTTAGATCATGTTAACGTTGTGATTTCTTTGTACAACCCTATGATTGCAGAGCTTAGGTTTCAAGATTTGCTTGTATTAACATATTTTATTGTAGATTGTTAATTCGAATAGTTGCCCAAAAAAAACCTCTGGATTGTTTTGAAGCGCATTCAAAGTTCTACAAGTTACTTTTCAACATGTTCTTTTCTCTTGATCTTGGCGGCCACTGTCATGCGTAAGTGTCTAGTTGTGTTCGCATACGGATTACTCTGGAACCAATTATAAATGGCAGGTAGTCTATTTTTCGTATGTGACATCCATATATGTAGACTTCGTATTATTCACATTCGCATTCAATTTTATTCATCATTTCTTAGTCCAGTCATTAATGTTATTGATAGCTACTTGTCCTATATTTGCTATGGTCCCAATATTGCAGTATTATCAGTAAATGTAACCGTTTTTACTCTTTCACATTTAGGTATATCACTAGCATAGAGTAAATAAAATACACTACTTTACGATACACATCTACATACTTAAATTATTTTTAGGTTTTTAAATATGTATACTTGTCACCTTATGTTATTCTAAACTGACGTTTGGAAATATAGGATCTTAGACTCTCATGCCATACTTTATCAAAGGCTTTTGTCACATCTAGAAATATGACTGAACATATGTAAGTTTCTTCTTCGATAATTAGTTTGAGGCGTTTTAATAGTTTCTCGAATAATTTAAATAAGGTTGGTCGATATGATGTTTTATCATTAGGAGATTTGTCATGGTTAGGAATTACAATAATTTTCTTAGTATTGCACTGCACAGACAAATGTTGAAATTACGGTATATGCTGAACATATTATGTCCTGTCTTGGTAGCTTGGAGCTTTTTTGACATTGAAATTTTTATGAATTTCTTTAACGATTATCTTTGGAATGTTTAAGTTTATATCTCTATCTTCATTTTTGTTTGTACTAGGTAAGGTGTCACATCCGTCAGTGGGCGATATTAAGTTATAATAAACAGAAAACAAGAACAATTTAAATTAATGCTTAACAACTCAAACTCTGAGCAAAATAAAATTAAAATTAAACACAAAGCTACGTCTTCAACACACCCCGTAGTAACAATGCAGAGTTGGAAATTTTTTCTTTAAACATGACTTATCATTAGGACTGATTGCGTGGACGCCTCACCGACCTAATCTAACCAGAAAGAAAGCTTTATTATACGAAAAAGTCAGTGATTTAAAATGGAAATTAGGCACCGTACATCACGTCGCGGATTTAGCACCCGATCTACAATCAGTGTGTGTGGCGTTTGGGCGGCCAACGAACGAGGCGGGAGGATGGTAGTTGGGGGTGTCCCCCTGCGCCTTGTTCGACGATCTCGAGCGATTAAACATCACCGGTGAAGATGGGTCGCAAAAAATTGTTGTAGATCCAATTTTTAGTCGCCATTTAATTGTCGTAATGGAATAAAAGAAGGTTATAAATTGAATCTCTTTCTAGACGGAATCCAGATCAGGTCTGCTTTGTATTAATATGTTTTCTTCTATAAGAAATAAGGAATATTCGAACGATTCAGACATTGTATTAAAACAGTAATTATACTCCTTTATTTGTATTTTGTAAACATCGTTTTTAATGTCCTTTTTTAATCAAATTTTGACCTATATTTCAATAATTTAATATCATTATATATGATTTTACTATTTTTTACTAAATTAATTGAAAAAGTAAAAGATTATAGTCCTTAATTGTTGTTTTGTAAATAGTCTATTTTATGTTTTTTAACTTTGACTAATATTTCGTTAATTTAATATCATATTTATAATATTTTAACTAAATTAATTGAAAAACTACGTAAAATATGACATTGCATTTAAACACAAATTAATGTCCTTTATTTGTATTTTGGAAAAAGTCATTTTTTATGTCCTTTTTTATATGTTGACCTATATTTCATTAATTTAATATCATATTTATAATGTTACCATACTTATAAACTAAATTAATTGAAAAACTACGCAAAACATATACGCAATTATAAGAAAAAAAGGTGAAAAACGAACGTATTAGAAATTAATTAATTCGATATAATTTAACTATTAAACATAATTAATAACTATTCATTTTGATTCTTGTTTTAATGGTTTAATATATGATAATGATAAACTGACTAATTTAGTGTGTCCATTTTTTAATATCGATTTTATTAGGACATTGTGCTTTAAAAAAATAAGTAGTTAATAATTAATGATTTATTAATCTTGGTACTTTATTATTATTATAAAGTATTTCTAGTCCATGTCTAATAATATTATGGTAAATAGTGTTATTGTGATATCAAATTGACTTATAACCTATAAATCATGTTGAGTCATTACGGATATAAATAAAAAATAAACAAACAATGAACTGTGTGGATATCAATACATATTAGATTAAAAGATGTTGAAGCGATTATTTCAATCTATATGAATGTTTTCGTGTTTCTTTGAATAAATTGTTTAATAAATATTAGATAGGAAAATAATCTTAGAGGGAATTAAAATTGCTCAATATCTAGTAGAAAGAAAAGGTAGATAGAAATATTGATATCCGTATACATTGAAGAATTATTTGGATGGTAATCTTCTGGATAATAAGCAGCCACTATCAATGCCATCATCAGTGAAATCGAAATTAAACTTTCATTTTCTGAAACTTATTAGGAGTTTTAAGCATTAGAAAAAAATTAATCATTTAAATTAATTATATACCCATTATTTCCATATTGACTTGTATACCAAAATGATATTAATATTTAATTAACCTATTGTTAATATTTTTTAATATGCCAAAATAACTGCTTAAAATAATGATAATAATTAAGCAAAAATATACGCCGCAAAAAAAACATACGTCAACATAAAAAAAATATTGAAAAACAAAAAGTAAATTAATTTAAAAAGTGTATAGTTTCCGTATTTTTTAAATTTACTTATTGAATGCTTTGTTATCAATATTTGCTGATGTGTGGGGTTCCTGATATTTTTTGCCAGTTAGAACATTTTATAACATATGTAAACACATCTTTCAATAAGCTGTCGGTCTGATATATTGATGAAACCACTATTAGTAAACACTTCTGATTTCTGGATGGTGTAATATTCAAACAAATATAGGTTATACGCCATTTTAACTCCTAGTTTTGTACAAAGGTTACAAAGTTGGTAAAATAATGTATATTACAACAACAATTTACGTTCGACTATTGAATAAAAAGCAGCTTATGTTATTATTATGAAATTATGTTAGGCTGATGTTTTGGATTAATTTAAATATTTTGTAAAATACACCTAAAATAGTAAAAGGTTCGATAACTTAATTTAATATAATTTAACATCACCACCAATAACAATTTAATTTTATCATTATTGATAAATTACCATAATTGATATACATATATATTTTTTACACAATTTTTCCTAATAATCATAATTAAATTCTGTTTGTTAAATCGGTAGTCGAATATACGATTATTACTAATTCGTCAAATATTTATTTAATGATTTATATTATTTAGCGTCAAATTAAGATGTCGAAACCACAATCTTAAAGTTAAATTTTTATGCGAAATTAGACAAATACATTGTAGAATTTAATGCATTTTTCGATCATTAAATAGTTTATCATGTATAAATTACAATAATTGATGTAGGTTTTACGTACTTTTTGTAATATAATTTTAATGGCATTTTTTTGACGTACAAAAGTTTACGATCATCAATCAACTATGAAGTTTCTTTTTTTATGTTTTGATAATTAATATAGTGTTTTTTTACCTTTCAAAAGTTTCGAAAGTCACCGGACAGCGTGCGCAATTCTTACCTGAAAGAGAAAAAAAATTAGTAATTTATTCATAGAAATATTACATAAATAATTCAAATCTCTGGTTGGTTTTCGTGTTTTATGTTGTAACGGAGTGTCAGTAGAAAAGTTTGTAATTTGATAAATAAATAGAACTCTATATGTTTATATATTATATTTTATTTAATATCAACGCAAGTAACTTTTAAATTCGATGTCTGTGGATCTTGTACATATTTTTAAAATTTGAAGCTTTATTGTGGGAAATCGGCACAATAAATTTTATTCAAAGTATTGTCCATCGATAGCCGTTACTTTTGCCTATCTTTTAAGGCAATTTATCGATTCCATATCGAAATAACGATGTATCTTTTGAGCCTATCCACGAATCGGTTCATTATTGCTGTCCTTATGTGGACTAACATGTGGTCCTGCGTTGTTATACTGAAGAATAACATTATTGCGTCTGTTATTCACACAGTGCTTGGTTAAAATACATCAACAGTCGACAGCGATCACCCATGATGCGTTCGTAATACGAATAGAATAGTAGAGTAATACGTTGAAATCCTCGTCTTTACATTTTTTGGCTATCTTGAATGCTTTTTGTACTCGGTCTCAAAATCACCGCTTTTAAAAAATCGAAACCAGTAATCGCACGGTGATATAAATGAATCGCGGTTTCCATAGGTTCTGCATTTCTTCTATTCTTCTGTGTGCTATTTTAATCCGTTTCTGCAAGTTTGTCGAGACAAAAAGGATAATTTATTTGATTTATTTGGACTGGTATTGAAGTCCAAGTCCAAGTCCATGGTTTTTAGCCCCATTATATTAGGGAGAGTTACCCCCATAAACAGTGAAGCGAAATATTATTGATCATAAAGCCTAGCTGTGCATATGGTTGGATCAACAAGTTACTGGCTGTTAAAACCGAATGAATTTCTTATTGGAGAAACTGTAAATATCCCGTCGAAGTAAATTGAACAAATTAATTAACATATTGTTGCAAAATGAACCGGCACGCATCTAATAAATTTTTAAACATCTTTTAGTATTTTTTAAGCGATTCGATTTTAGTCTCTTCAACCATGTTGGGTTTAAAGTAGTTTTTTCAGTTTAAGGATAAGCCATAAGTCCGACGGAGCTAAAACAGGTGTATAGGGCGGTTCAAATAACGACACAAGGCACTCAAATAATATTCTTCACTAGTTGTTTGTCCTATGAAAGAAATTCATAAAGAACAAAATAACGATTTTAACCGATAACTATTTTTTTATCACAGCAGTACGCATATTAGTGAAATAATGTAACAGCTACATGAAATTAATGACAATTATCTGTTGAATATTTACTGAAGAAGCCACAAAGCGACACGTAAATGAATTAATAAATAAACCGAAACGGAATTAACCGCCGAAAACTGGCCGAAATCACTCGCACCACCTTCGCAACTGTGTAGAAATTACAAAATTAAATCGCCATTAAAAAGCGGTTTGCGCCATCAGGTCGGAAAATCGTTTCAAAATTAAAATGCGGCCGATATCCGAACGTTGAAAATTTCCATAGGGGTCGCTGGAGGGGAACGGAGGGGAGCTCTCGGGCACATGTGGAGCGTTCAAATTGTACGTTATTCCGTGGTCGAATGAAACAAAAACAATTATGAAAAAAGGACGGGAATGCATCTACAACTACATGATTTCTTCCTATTTAATTTCTCCCTTTTATCGTTTTATTTCTCCATTTTAATCGATAATATTATATATACAAATACAAGCGTGTTCTGGTCCTTTCTATATGCTCATTCTTGATGATATATCTTATGTTAAATATTCACTAGCTTGTTGTAAATAACAGCTTAAAATAATGATAATAATTAAGCAAAAATATACGTCGCAAAATTTGCGTTATTGAATGCCTTGTTATCAATATTTGCTGATGTGTTGGGTTCCTGTTATTTTTTGCCAGTTAAAACATATTATAACATATGTATAACACATCTTTCAATAATCTCTCGGTCTGATATATTGATGAAACCATTATTAATTCACTAGCTTGTTGTAAATAATTTTACAGGTTCTAATATTACCGTTTGGATATCTTGATTGAGGTTATAAGACATATAACACACATAACTGAGTCTTATTTCAATAATCTCTGAAAAGGAGATAATAAATATTGTAAAAACTATTGAGCTATAAGTCTCCTATTAAGAAGGGCTTTATGAAGATCGCGAAAATGAGCATTCAACGAGGTTGTTGGGAGACCAGACCAGAAGAGTAGGTGATATTTAGACTATGTATCAGATGTCGATTCCAACGTAACAGTATTGAGTAGTAAGTTTTTGAAAATACCAATATGATGCTACAAAATCTGAAGTTATATGAGATGTTGGAATTGGTAATACACAAGACGCATTTTCTTCTAAACTTCAGGAACTTTTGTTTCTTTAAGATGAAGTATGTGGAAGAAAGCCAGGCCAGCAAAGCCAGGTAAGAAAGCAAGGCAAGGCTCTTTCCAACGCCCAGGTTGCCAATCTTTTTGTGTGACTTCGAAACTTGGATATTGTTATAATCTGACATCTATAATCTTGAGGTACTTCAAATGCGATGATTGAGACAAATTCGATCTGTTTTTCTTCTGTTTTTTTTTCAACAGGCGACAATCAGTGCACAGTTGAGGAAAAAATCATAAAAGCAGATTACAATGGTTTGGACGAATGTTTGTCGAATGAAAAGTGAACAAAATCCTCTCATCCTTCTGTGTCGAAATTTACCTTCTTAGTGGAAGATGCAGTGAACAGCTCTGAAAAATATATTGATCAAGATCATAGAAAGCGATCTAAATAAAAGAATATAGGCGAGCTTTAGAGAAGATTGTACGAAGTCCTATGGAATTAATAGCAACGTATTGGTTGAAAAGTAGATGTTAGGTGATGATAACAAGTTTTATTGTTTCCGAAGATATTATTTTCATTATCTTATGAATATTATTTACGAGACATATGATACTAACGAGAATCAGGAACTAACTTATAATATTGATACTATTTTAATGTAAATTTAATAACATAGTTAGGGAAACTATGGAAGAAAATAGGAAGTTTGTTAAGAGAATAGATACATCTTAATTAACTAGATTAATATTACAATAAGTATATTTCGTAAATCGATATAACAAATTAACTGACAAAACAAAATAAACTTTAATAAGTTCAACATATACCTTTTTAATTATTAATTCATCACCTCCATAGTTGGATACCGAGCAACGCTATGCCCTGCGGAAATTCCCAATAATCGAATGTAAAATCCGTTAATTCGAACCAATTAAAATTTCGCTGCAACTAGGCATCGTATTCGAAGCTCTGAACAAGACGTTTTCTGATTTAAACTTTTCCGACGAGGAGGAGAGGGGAAACGATCTCAAGCCGGAATCTCCGCTTCTCCTCCCGCCTCCCTGCTGCCTTTTTTCTTCAGGCCTCGTCTGTCCGACGCTCACGAAATCCTTCGTCCTCCTATTAAAAAATATTAATGAGTACTTCAGCAGTCTGACTTAAACGGATCGAGGAAATCTGATCGTGGACCGTTTGTTTTCGCTCTCTCTGTCTTTTTGTCGATGGGGATTTGATAAAAATGCTTCGCTGGAAAAATGGAGTTTGAGTCTCTGGTATCGGGTTCCGGTTACTTCGAGAAATGCCAAATTATTATCATTGTTCGCCATGTTATTTTGTTTGTTGCTATTTAAGTTGAATAATTCATTGCCTTGCCTAAAATATTGTTATTCAATACTAGATTACCTGGTAAACTTCGTATTTCTTGTCTAACAAATCACTTTCTCTGACAATAACAATAACTACTTCCTCTATTTTTAGTGAATTAAACCACTTCACGTGCTCACCGATATTATAACTGTCAAATGAAATCCCTTTCGACGTTATTTTGAACATTTTAATTAAATCGTTGTTTTAATTAAACATTTTAATTAAATTTTATGCTCCGACAAAATAAATTTGGATGTTACCAAAAAAGTGGACGTGAAATTGTCCCGTACAATATGCGTTGCGCAAAACGACGTCATTAGGAAATTATTATTGAAGATTTTTGAATGCTGACCAAGAAGTTGTTAGAATCATTTCCCATCTCAGAAAATAATGAGAGTAATGCATCTGGTTGTAGGACCAATGCCTAACAATATTGACAGACGATTGTCATTTCCTCAACTATATTATAAAGTTGAACGAACTCGTTGCATTCTAAGTCTTCACTTCCTCCATCCACTTCATTCCCAGTTACTCTCGTACACAATTGTGATATACTAATACAACTATTATCATTTTCTGCCTCTCGCTGGTCATCAGTGAGGTTAACACGTAAGATAACTCACCTTATATTTGATTCACGTAAGTCAAAGCAAGTCAAGTTAAGTCAAGCGATGACCTAAGTCAAGTCGTCTTTCCGTTGAATAATGATACCGGCTACTAGATAGTTTTACGACACAAACCTTTCCTTGATTCCCACAGATACTTCAAAACCAAAATTAGCCAATTGAGTCTAGCTATTCTTTATCTGTTTTCTGTCTGTCCTGTTTTAGCGAAATTAACTATCAGCAATTATATTATATACTTGTATTATACTGGTGTTATAAAAACACGTTCAAATCATAGTGATATTGACCCTGAGTTCTATTCTACCGTTATATGCTAAAAGGAGATCTTTTTTGATGAAGATTATCTTTTTTTATCACCATTATGTGACCGCTATACAGTTTTGGTTCTTATATTTTCTTAGCAACTAGATTATTGATTAGCCTAACCTGTAAATAGCTCCATCGGACTTCTAGCCTAAATTGCTCTAAACTCAAAAAAACGTATCGATTTTGAGTCGACTAAATGGTTTTCAGAAAACTATTAATTCAACAATTGTTTCGAACATTGCATATATTGGTGAAATTCATTTGTATCCGAAAAGGATTACTTTAAGTGAGATATAACAGATTTAAACAAATAAATACCCTATTTGCAACAGTATATTTCCTGATGATTCAGATTTAATGGTTGATAGTATTTCGAATTATATTATATTGTATGTACCATCTATTAGTCATATTTCTTTCAAATATTCTCCTTTGATATTACTAAATTCTTATTAAATTATATGTATATAGATATTTATGTTATATCATAAGCAGCTTAGTAATAACGTGAAAAGATATTTTTTTATAAATAAAAAGAAAAAAAAAGGAAAAGATGTCGATAAAAATTTAGTAAAATTCTTTAGACATATTGAGGTACTGATATTGATTAGAATAAACAATATCTGTTTAATTATTATTGTAAGATTTTGTGTTACAATAATGCACTGATTAAATATTTATTAGAAATTCCACAAAAAGAAAACTGAAGATGACGAATAATTGAAGAATTTTTATTAGAAAGAAAATCAAAGATATGAAGATCCGGTGGAAATTATTTGTATTGCAAATAGTCTAAGAAGTTTCTTTAGAGGATCTGCTATTGCTACGTCATATAGACCAATTAAAAATTAAATATATTGGATATGTGTGCCTTTTTTCGACTGTTTCGACACTTAAATATAGACGCATACAAAAATAAAGCGACAAATTTATTATTAACATCAGTCGGTGCATTCCCATACATTTCGGGCGTAAACAATAACAATTTAATCCCCATATTATGCGTATTATATATCAAATCGTAATGCGTTTATTAAAAATAATGGCCGGCAAAAACGGGGCTTTATTTCGCTAACCGTCCTGCGAACCAATTCTGCAATCTACCAGCTGTTACCCATTAGCCAAAAATTATATTATATACATTTAAAATATTTAACAATACGCAATAGCATCGGATTGTCTATTGTTCATTACGAATATATATATATATATATATATATATATATATATATATATATATATATATATATATATATATATATATATATATATATTTTTTTTTTGTGCGTGTGTGCGAACACCCCCTAAATGGTAACATTAATTTTGATGAAATTTATGTGGGTTTATGTTGATTTGATAAAGGTGCAAGATTTCATTTCCATCGCATGTAAATACGTCTGGAAGTAGTTATATTTGTTTTTATATATTTTGTCAATATGTTTATAGTTCGAAGAATAATTTTTGTTATGGCAGTATTCTTTTAACATTTAAGATACATATTATTTACTAACATATGGAATACGACATAAAAAAAGTGTTGTTTTCCAAGATGTGGTCTGCAGGAACGGTTTTTAATTGTAATTTTAATAGTAAGTCCTTTATTAAAATTTGCATCATTAATTGAATTGAAATATTGAATACACGTATATTCATACATCATTTCCTTTGACATATCTACAAAGAAAATAGGAGGTAGAAGTTAAATATTGAAGTCAGCCCACAGTTCAAAAATAATTAGAAGTAAGTACAAATGGAATATTTTTTTCCAAAGGAAGTAAATTTAGAGATTTGAAAAATATACGACGAGCTTCCCCGCAGGTCTTTTCGAATCAGACGAATCAGTGCGTTTGCCTTCATGCAGATAAGAACACTATAACACCAACACCAAAAAACCCAAAACTATATATCTATGTGAGAATTGTTACATCTATATATGATTTTGCTATTATGTTAAATTACCGAAATGCTCTTTAATGGTACTAAAAACCCATTTTCATTCGTTTCTGTGCGAAACTACCTCTAGGATCTTTTATTTATAGGCAAAAAAAATTACAAAACCAAATTGAACGAAAATTCTCATTCAGATATCATGTTAGCTAATTGGATTCTTTGTTAATCGACTTTGAAAAAGGAGAAGGTTCTATGTTCCACAGTATATATTTTTAAATTAACGTATTGTTTGTCGATTTCTTCGTCGATTATGGACCGATTTTTAAAATTCTTCTTTTATTCAAAAGAATGCAGTTCCGAGGTGGTCCCATTGGAACTAAATCACGATTTGTTGGAGGGAAGGGAGGGAGGTCGAGGGAAACTCTTAAATTTCAAAAGCAGGTACAAAGTTTTCACATATTTTTTATCGAAAATAATCAGATATTTGATTATAATAATAATAATAATAATAATATAATGTTATTGCAGAGCTGATGTGACGAAAAATCGAAAGTAATTTAAAACTATTAAACCATTAACCATTAAATAAATTAAACCATATAACCAACCATTAAGTTTGCTTTTTAAGCGCAAACCCTAATATATGAGGCGATGTAGAAACGTACTCAGAAACTCTGTTTGGTGTGATGATGCGAACGTTATGCTACCACGCGGAGGTCGAAGCTTTAATTCTCAACGGGGGCAGCTACTTTTTCTTATTTTAGTTTGGTTTGAAAATTTGTCCGATCACCTAGATTAGGTAGCGGATCCAGGGTCCTGAAAGGTTCCCTCTTTTTAACCATCGTTTCCTTATCGCTACGTTTCCTCATACGGGCCGCACTTTCAATCGGGCTATTCATTGTTATACTTAATAAAATAAATGCATAATTTATAATTTAACACTAAAAAAGGAAAAATGAAATATTTTTAACAAAAAATTGAACCGACTTCAAAAAATAACTAAGGAACTCACTAAAAATTAAAAAATAATCAAACCAAAAAAAAAAACAATAAACAATACAAAAACAATGTTATTGTTTAATTTTTAGTGAGTTTATTATTTATTTTTTGAAGTCGGTCCAATTTTTTGTTAAAAATATTTTATTAAAACTATTAATTTTATACAGTATCCAGAGCAAGGCAATATAATAAGAAAAATAATAACTAGGTGTTGTTTGTTCAGAGGGATGATTATTGAATATGACATTAAACTGTAATTTACAACACATTTTTAGTTGAATGGTGTTTTCCTTTGAATATGTTTTTCAATATTTCACTGGATTTCGAAACCGATTTGATAGACACGATATTATTTGGAAAAATGAACAGGAATACAAAAAACGAGCTACAGACCGGAATACCGAGGACGATGAAGCGTACACCGACTTATTCTTTGGAGTTCTAAAAGCGGAAAGATTGGACAATCGAGCGATGGCCTAGGTCAACGGTTCCCATATATCCGGGAACTGGGGGGAGACCTTTCACGAATTGAAAACGCTCTATCGCGGGCACGACCACCATCAATGCCGCCTCCAACGTTCCGCCAACGGAGACCGGGGCATCGGAGTCTATCCTTTTCAGATTTAAAATTTCATAAAGTTTCGGATAGAAGGCAGACGGACAGAGAGCCACCGTCGATCGGATGACGTCGTCGTTCGATCGGGAGACCGCACATTTTACGTTTGATTGAAATGGGATGCCGGAGGGAAAACCGGATTAGTCACGTGGCATTTTTAAATTAAAGAACAGTCCCGGCCGTTTTGTTTTATTACGGACACGGTCCGGCCGGCCTCCGAGATTATCTATTTCTAATTCCACGGTCTCTTTTAGTCTGCGGCACGTCCGGTTTCCGGTTCACGTTTTCTATCCGAATTTATTCATTCACTTTCGATAAAAATGATATCGATCTCCGGTTATGTAGAAAGTGACCAAGGGGGGCGAACAACTAATTAATTTTTAATAAATTTCGTTCATTAAGGAATACACTGAAGATAAAAAACAACAAAGAAGACATTTTTGTAAATTCGTGCTTCTTTCATCGAATTTTAAAAATTAACATGAATTTTGAGGTTATATCGTACATAAGAGACAAACTGTTTCCTGTTTCTTTCAATAAAAATGATATGGATTCTCTGGTTCTGTAGACAGTCATTAAGGGGGGTGACCAACTAATTACCTTTTAATAATTTTACTTCATTAAGGTAGATATTGGAAGATACAATCTTCTCAATAAAACAAGTGCAAATTATTTTGAAGCTCGGCAATAAAAAGTCGATTACAAGGTAAATTGGGCGGGTTGGATCCAAATCAGCTGTCCGTTTTTTAATATTGAAAAAAAAATTATTCATTATTTTACTATTTTTGACCATTAACGACCATTTATTGAATTAAAAAGTATGTAAATACTTAGTATAGCCTTGCAATGTTCGCTATATCTTGGTGTAGCCTTGCTCATCGTTGATGCCGCCAAGTTTTGTGGGAAAACATCGAGAGGTGAATGCAGAAAATATATTTTGAGAAATAATGGAGCTCCAAACTTGTAACAACTTTACAACAAATTGTCGATTATCTATTTGTAATCTGATGGTTTATGATTACCGAGAAAACTGTGAACCACACTTTGATACGATGCCCATGTTGCTGCTTCTTCACACCTTAAACATTTTTATAAAAGTCGCCTCATTTAATAGTTATCAAATATCAGGTCGGGCAAATATTCCCTCTTTGATTTTTGCGTATAACAGTTTTAGAAACAACTTGGTTAAGTACTGGAAAGACGGTACTTCTCGAAGGCATATTTTTCTTTTGCACCTGCAGAAATTCTTCGACATTGCTGATACATCACTTCTTTATCTAGTTTACAATAAAGCTAATCAGATCTAACGATAATATTTTTCTTTTGAGATCTTGAGGAAAATGTGTTTTCTTACTGTCATATATTTTAAATATATTTTAATACAATTCCTTTAATTCAATTTAAAATATTCTATTGCATTACATGCTATTCGTGTTTTTTTTTTGTTTGTTCTAAATTTTGAACGAAGATTCTACACAAAAAGATTTTAATATTTAGATAGCATGAATGACCTCATGTTCTCCTTCATCAATAAGGTCAGTGGATGAAAACATCATTAGTCATCAATGTATTTTGCCTGCGACCTTCTTCAAAGACGTGTATATTATGAGATAATAGATATATTAAAAATCTTGAAATATTCTTGATATGTCAACGAATTATTAATAAAATATGTTAATATTTCACCTGACTTTACTAATTAAATAGACATTTCAAAATAATTCTGTAAATTCTATGTTATAAGAAAATTTGAAACTTAGAGATATTTGTATGTATGTGACCTATTTAATAATTTGGAACTATAAAGGTGGAATAATATATTTATTATTCCATCTAATATATTTAGAAAGTATCATATTTCTTTTCATTTTATTATTATATGCCTAATAGTAAGTATTTGAAATATTATAAAGAGTACTTCAAAAACGCGGAATATGATTGTAATGTACTTAAAAATTTGCGTTACATTCTATAATGAACTTTTAAGACGCTAATGTTATGAGGACATATTATGAATATACTTATGAGATTAGTATAAATACTAGGAGATAAACGGGGTAAGACGTGATGATTTTGAAATGTTTTCAATCTGTTTTGTCGGGCCGAATTGTCAACAAGAATATCATTTGAATATTACGCGTCCTTTCTATGAGGCAATTGATCTTGGGATTAGTTAACGTCGTCGATAATATATGCGTCTTCTCACACAATATTCGTGAAACCTTTTCATAAAAAATTCGGCTCAAATTATTCGGTAAACCCACTTTAAAGACGGCGGGCTTCATTTAGTTCCCTCAGATTTTAAATGTCAATTGCTTATTTCTTTATTTTGTCAATTGTTTTTTTATTTAAAATTATTAATTTGTAAGTGTCGGTATTAGTTTATACGTTAGTAACTAGCAGAGCAAATCAGGTTGAAAATCAGAGAGAGTAAATCAAATAACAAAAAAACACTCAACAACTTTATGGTCCAATGATCTCTTCTTTCCCCTTGAGACAAAAGGCAACGGAATTTGGCAAAACCAGCTTGTAGATCGAGCAACACGCACAGCATTTTAAAATCATCATGCAACTACTAACCATAGTCTTCATATTTCAATTTGCGAAGAACCAATTTTAAGTTCCTGTAGGTTTCTTTGAGATGTACAGAATGACCTACAGAAATGGAAGTATAAAAACTAGTTGTGAGTTTTTTATGAAACCATGAAAATACACTATTGTTCTATATCGTATTATCCTGAGGTCCTAGAAATACTCGTCTTGCTTGTGTTAAGAAAATTCTAATATTATTATCGTGGAATATCGTTTTTATTATAAATGCGCTTGTGTTGTTCCATTTGTGGTTATCTCAAATTGAAACCCTTATGAACCCAGAAAGAAAAATCCTTATAACTGTCTATCGGTCAGAAGGGAAGGTTATTATTTCAGAATGGCACCTTAAATAAGACGAACTAAGAGATTTTAGTAAGATTGTTCATGAATCTACAAGAATATTCAAATACCTAGTCAAGGAAGTCCACAGTTGGTTCCATCTGACAGTGTGAAGATTGTCGTTATTAATCATCTATTATACCTGTCTGTTCTTTGTAATGTTTGCTTATTTTAAATATCTCAGGTACATTAGGGAGAAAAACCTAGCTACAATAATGAATTAATTTGTAAATTAATATTGTATTAAGAATCTCTAATTTAAGGTGCAATAATAAAAAAGTATTACCACACGACATATGAATTAAAATCGTTTCAATATAGCTGTGCGATATTACATCGATACCGAAATGTAAAAAAATAAGAAATATACCTGAGCAAAACATGGTGCAATAATAACGCTCGTAACGCAAAAGAAAACGTCGACTTTCCCGCTGGCTTACGTCGTTTCTCATCCGACACCGTGCGCGAACAAATTAATGTCGTTTCCTTTTATTTTCGATGGGAAAGAAAAAGAAAATCGCCTGGAAATATCGGGCAATTTTCGGGCCAATTGCGGAAGGGCGAGGGGCGGCGAGGTCGGCACTGCCGAATGTCGCCTTTTTCGCTGATTAACGGTCCGCCACGGCGGAACGATTCCGATCTGGTGTTGAATTTAATTAGAACACGCGTGGTTTTGCCCCTTTTACGACCATCTTCGGCCGGTATTAATATCGGCCGATGTTGTTTTAACGTTTCCGTTTTGAGGAGGGAGGGCGCCTACGCTCAACTAGTCTCCGGGGGGTTGTTTGACGCTCCGACTCTATTCGGGACCCTTCCGCTGTCGGCATATTTCCTTATTTATCGTCCGGTTCGAATAGCCGCGCGAAAGAAAACGTTTATCCGTCGAATATTTTGTAGCTTCCCTTTCCGAACTATCATATACTTTTTTTAAAAAAACAAGTTCGAACTTAAATAGTTTTGTCTATTTCGGGTTCAGGTCCCCATGGATTTGCAGTTGGTGGTTTTATTGATTCTGCTATGAAATGTTAAATATAAATTTTGGCGTAGGTGCTGTTGAAATCGAATCGAACAAATGTTAGATAAGACTCAAAGGGTGTTTTTTTATTAATATCAATAATTTCTATTTCCAAGCTGTATTAATAACGTTGATAGACGAATGAATGCCATGCCGATTACTGTGACGAAAAACATTGTGAAACAGGTTATTTTTTTTCCAATAATATTTGATCTCCTCCTCCTCATATATAATCAAATCAATAAATGTATTTTCCTATATTTGATACAATTTTATTAGTTGAATAGAATCACTAACGTTTCCATGTAGTTCAGGATGGCTTTGACTATATTTTCTAAGAGCTTCTCTATATACTTCATAATGACTCTATAACTGAGTATAACCTGCAGCACAGTTCTTCAGTATGACCTTGATAATATTTTGAATTAGCTTGTTTTAAGTATTTATTCCTAACTGCACTTGTAAATCTTTTCATTCTTTCTGTTTGTCTTTGTGTATAGTTGAACATATTCGTCACTATTTTAATTTAAAGCAATAAAAAAAACCTCTGTCAATGTTTTATCAACTGTCAATGTTTATCATCTTCTGGGTCACGCTCTTCACGTCATATTATGAGATTTAAATGTAAAAACTGTATTAAACTGTAAAAAAAAGATTAATAATTTCAATTTCTAAGCTAAATGACTAACGTTGATAGATGAATCAAGTAATGCCGAACACTGATGAAAAAGAAGTGAAATTAAAACGTGTTATTTATTTTTAACAAACATATTAAATCGATCAAATTTATGAAATGCAAAACAGTAAGTAGTTTGTCATATAAACATAACTTAATACAACTATTTTTTTAAAATTATTATTTAATTAATATATTGTTACTAGTCGTTTCCCTTTAATCTACAATCTGTCTTTATTATAACTTAAATCTATGTATATAACTAGGAGGGCCCCTAGTCTGTTCTGGTGGTATCCAATAGTTGTAATATTTCAATATTCCTGTGAGAATGGAGAATCTTTCCTCATGCCCCCTTGCAGCTCTTTTGATTTCTTGACTTGACTGACTGACTATCTGAAGGTCTCGATGTAGGTAATCAATCCTATAGTATTTGGGTGCACCCACAATACCTCTCAGGACTTTGTTCTGAAGAATTTGTATTTTATTTATATTACTTTTTGCAGAACATCCCCATAATTGAACTCCGTTTGTTCATATAGGTGTTAATATTTGCTTATATAATAGCAATTTATTATGTACTGATAATTGTGATGTTCTTCCAATTAGCCAGTACATTTTCCTATATTTCAATTCCAGTTCTTTCGTTGTTGCTATATGGAATGATAGTGTTATTTAATGTTATGGGTGCTTGTACGGTCTATTTATAGGTGAACTGCACATGTACAGATTTACTTTCATTAATTCTTATTTTACAATCTTGTGTCCAATTATTTATATTGTTACTTGCCTGTTGTAATTTTCGTGAGGCTTCTTCGCTATTTCGTTTGCTGACTTCCCAGGTTTTGGAATCATTATAATTTCCGCCATCTTCCAAATATCTGGGACATGTTTTAATTTAAATGCTGTATTGATCAAGTTGGCGAGTTTTATATTTCCCTTTCTTGGTAGTTTCTGCAGTAAATCTCCTGTTATTAAATCGTAGTCTGGTGATTTCCTGGGGTTAGTGTCAGTTTTAATAAATTTGGTTAACTCTTTCGAATTTTCAGCTTCTATGTCCGGCAAATTATGTTCAATATTAGTTTTGTTTGGTTTGAAAGCTTTTTCTAGATATTCAGCAAATGCTTCTACTTGGCGATTGTAACGTGTCCAATTGCCACATATGTCTCTTATAGGTGGATTGTGTAGACATGAGCGCGTTAAATATGTTGTGGCTTTCCAGAGTGAGTAATCAATTTAATACAACTATGTTAACAAAAACTGTTAGTCTGAGAAGTTTTCTTAAGACATTTTCTTTATAATTTGCATAATATTCTATTGTGTAGTAGAAGATAAAAGATGTAACGTGATGATTTAGAGATGAATGAATTCGTTTTGGTGGGTCTTTTATTGAGTGTTAAAAAACCGAAATTATGTAGCAATTCAGCCCTGTTGACTTGGCTTAGTCCCGTCGATCTTTTGGTTATTTTCGCAATTTAGAAAACTATTTTAAAGATCTCGCTTAGAAACTACTTAGAATGTTAAAATCGAGTTGAAGAAGGCTTTTCAAGCAACTCTAGAATTAGATTCGGTATGGGGATGTTTTTTATAATGTTTAAGGATTATATATATTTTTTCAATTTCTAAAAAATATCAATATTTCGATAAAAAAATGTCCGCTAAAAATATCGATAGATCGATATATTTGCTTGGTTAGTATATATTGATATATCGATATTTTTTCGGCATCCCTAATTCGGGACCCTTCAGCTGCCGGCATATTTCTTTATTGATTGTCCAGTTTGAATAGCCGCGCAAAAGAAAACGTTTACGTATCGAATATTTTGCCAAATCAAAACAAGTTCGAACTTAAATAGTTTTGTCTATTTCGGGTCTTAAGTTCCCGTGGGATTATTTATTTTTACAAAAATATTACGCCTCTTTCTTCTGGACACAATCAAATCATTAAATCGATTAAATTTATGAAATCTATAAAAACAGTCAATATATATATATATATATATATATATATATATATATATATATATATATATATATATATATATATATATATATATAGATATATATATATATATATTATTTTCTATATAAATAACATATAATATAATACAAAACTACAAAATATTCCAAATAATTCCTTCAGACACTGTTGAGAAACATAGATTTTAAATAGTGTAAGGATAATTCACGAAGAGAGCTACTAACCTTTAGAGGCTACTTTTAAAGGAATACAATTTTTAAAAGCGTATAGTAAAATTACGGGAGATTCCTTATATATATTTGTAAAAAAATACAATCCTAAAAAAATTTTATGGAAAAAAGTAAAAGTTACAATACTGGTTTGATTAGGCTTAAGAAAAAATAGCGAAATTCAGACCGATTACTTATTTTTACACAATTCATTTATGCCCACCCTTTTTTTAAACGTTTTAGAAATAATAAAGTTGTTCGAATTCTATTAATGTTAAAGTCTATAAAGTCTTCTTGGACTTGATTTTAACCGCTTCGATTAACACAGAATGATGTGTTCAATGCTCGAAAATAAGTTCAAGGAAAAGCCTGAACATCATTTTTAAAACGTCTAGATAGTAAACATGGGCTATATTAAGTTTCGTACAATACTGGATGGTTGACGAAACTGAGTTTTAAGCGACTACGAAAATTAAAACATTTTAAAAATAATGTAAGTAAAATTATTCATGATAAAAAAATAAAAGTTTAGCTTTAATAGGCTTTAGGCATGGTGTAAGCTCCGCAATGTTAATTGATAATGCTGGTAAATATATTATACGTGTACAGGAGCTTGCATATATTTTAATCAGCAACATTTAATGATGAAAATGTGAGATATCAATATAAACAAGTGTTAAATTCGATGATATTGATATCTTTCTGTAAAAACGAATAATTTTACATTTAATATAATTGAGTTATTCAATATATACAGACGCTAATTACTGGACCCTCAAATTAAATTTTCGACATTCGAATCTCATCAAACCCTTTTAGAAAGTTATGCTGATGCCATTCCCTCATACTCCAATTGTCGGTCTTGATACAATGATTTAAAAGTTCGAAGACAAAGAATTGCAAAACGCATGATATGAAACAAGTTTAAACTCTCGAAGAATTTCCAGATAACTTAGCAGTTGATAAACGCTAAAGAAGCAAAACAAAAATGATATTTCTTTCTTTAGCGGATATTTAATGTTATAAAATATTAAAGAAATATAATTTCCTTGAATGATTGACATGAATGATGATTCATATTTAACTTTGATGTATATTTCTGGGTAATTACATTCGTTAAAATTAAGGAACAAATAATTTAAATATGGTTTGAGTATTGTTGCTCATTCAAATATCTACAGTCCTCTTAAGTTGCCTTTGGTACCATAAAACTAGAAGATTTATAGAATAACTAAATGCGATAATAATAATAACGTAACAGTCTACGTGCTTCGACGATAATTCATTATGATCAAGATCGTAGACAGATATCAATTATGTGAGATAAATGGTGTTTAATAATAAAAAAAATTAATTATAAACACGTGCGTATGTTATGATACTCAAGTATTCCATTTAAAAATACAATTGACGAGGTACTGTTCGATTTTATAGACAGGATTTGATTCCAATTGCAACTATTTATCTAACACTTGAAATGCACTGATATAACAATTCAATAGACAGATCAATTATAGCATCCATTGTTAAAATCAAAATAACTATATGATTTAGCAGATTCGTTAATCTTATAATTATTTATTTCACATCGAATGATTTCGTATAGAATCGTACGATGCTCTTCAGTGTTTTTTGTATTTTATTATCAGCACACCTGTAATAATTGAATATAGATAAATCAAATAAGTGTAATTGACATTGGATGAGATGTAGATATCGATAGAAGAGTGAAATAATAAGATTGAATCTCAACAGGATACCATTTTTTTAATTAATTACATCTTATATTACATATGCTCAGTACACTCTTAATTTAAAAATTAATTTATTACTACTGTTATGCTGTACTTGCATTAAAACAGAAATTAATTCCCAAATTAAAATAAAACCAATCTACTTAAGCTAAAGTTAAGAATACACTAAGTTCGTGTGGTGACCAGTAGCTGTATTGCTTCCACGTTGCTGTGATTTAGCAACCTTATTTAATGTTTTAAGGCGAAATCTTGATTCGCTTCGTGTATCCATTTGATTTCGAGGTCATTGTGCAGCTCTTCGATGATTACGTAGCGATAAGCATTGGTAATTAATCGTAGAACTTTGTTTTGAGTGCGTTACTAATTGTTTGATGTCTTAATGCAACCCCAAATGTGTATCCCCTAGTTCCAAATTGACTTTATGCTATGAAAAACCAATATCTTTGAGTTTAGGTCATATTGAGGGTATCTTCCGACCAACTAGTACAGCCGCTTGACTTGGACTTTAATTTGTTCTGCTTTTTGTCATGTCTAACATGATATTTCCAGTCTAACCTATCATGGAGACATATTCCGAGGTATTTGAGTCATTCTGCTTGAGGAATCGGGTATCCATCAAGTGATATAATTAGGTATTTGTCGTTTCCTTTTTTAGGTGTTAGTAATCGTGAACCCCAGGCCGTGTGTTTAACATTAAAGTCCCCAGTTGTTGTATTATTTTGTATCTTGCTGGTTTTATATAGCTCTTGTCTTTATTTCAGCACCGTTCCTTGCTAGCAATCATAGTCAATGCTAGCTATCATAGCTTGTATTTCTTCTTCTTTTATCGCGTTTTGTTGGAAATGCTGTATATTTTGTTTTACTATTAGAGGGGTTCCGTATCGAGCACGCTCACTGGGGTGTACTGTCCAGTATGCATCATAAACCCGTATTTTAATATATTTTTTTTATAATAATGAGCCTCCGGAGAGTCTTTGGAAGCTATATCTATGTAATTTATTCTCACAAATATTTTTAGTTCCCGCAGTTGCTGATTTGCGTTCCATGTTATCACCGGAAACGAGAATATATGTAATTTAATATGTAAATATGTGATTAAGAAAGTAATAAATATGAATAGAATCACAGGAGTATCCGATGCGATGTACATAAATAATTTGCAATAAATCCTTCAGTACTTGTTAATTAACCCTTAATTTACTTTTAAATAGTTGCAACTAGCGATTATTATGTCCTATTATTGTAAACAACACTACTTCGGAATACAGATGAAGTATGTTGTAACGGTCCTGTTACGCAAATAGTTGAAATACCTTCAATCAAAGAACTCTACCATTCCTATAATGACAAACCCACCATCTGCAAGTAATAACGGTTCTGCGGTGACGACTCTATCGGACACCAATTCCGAATTTCGCTCCGAAATTAGCCGCAGAGACATATTAACCTAAACCACCTGGAGATAGTTTCCATCCCATCGGGTAAGAGCCGGACACGGTCCTGTCCGAATTTGACGAACGGGCTATAGCAGGAACTCTGTGGATCGAAGTCAATAAATTCGTAGGGGAGAACTGCACTAATTTTGACAAAACTTGATATAAATATTATCGTAGTTTTATGAGAACAAAACATTATATAATATTATTTATGTTATTAAGTAATTAATTTATATGCAACAACAATTATTTACATGAATTATATAAAATATTGAACAGTATAGTGGTAACTGAAATATCTTCTACTATAAGTTCTATAACTATGAGTTTAAACATTTTCTAGAACTTAAAATAAAACTCATTAGTTGATTTAGGCTATATCGTATTGAACTGCAGCTATGCTTTGTTAATTAGCAAGTTAAATATAACGTATTGCCGAAGTGTATTGATAGAAAATATTTATTTAAAAAAAATTTGATTAAAAGTCTCCTTTTAGCAATTAGGTGTTTATCTGGATTAGACCTACAGTTTAACGTGGGCTCCGAACCGCGGTCCTCGGCATTAAGCCTACCGACATCCGACTACCGACCGATCATCCCAGAAGACATCCGGTCTTACCCAGCCTGGTTACGGACTGGCGAGTGACCAACTTTAAAAATCATCATCCCAGTCTATCGCAACAGTAGGAGAACGTCCTGTCGCCTTTATCACTGCGCCACCAAGCCGGTTTATTTATTATTACTTAAATACGTATGGGGTGTTGCTAGTAAAAAAGAACTGTGATAAAAACGCAAATTTTTGCTAGTATCAATTTTATTTTTATCAATATTCTATTATTGATGTTATTGAGCTTTTACGGTATCTAAACTTGCTTGATTACTTGCCTAAATTTTAAAATAAAAACCCTCGTACGTTATAACAGTATTCCTAAACTAGGATAGACTGTCGGGAATATTTAGGATTAAAAGCTGCGCTATGATAATTTAACTTAGTTAAGAAGTTTAGTTAAGATTTTAAATATCTGTTAATTAGAGAATTTAGGAATTATTCAAGTTAAAATAGGTAGTTGGAATTGGGGTTTATCTAGGATCTTGTAAACTTTTTATAGGATTGAAATATGCCGAAGACTATAAAATGTTGGCAAAATTAATATGCAAGTTACGGAATATTTTTATTTCATTTTTCTGATTCTGAATCTAGAACTCCTGAAGAGTAGCTGAAAGAAGAACAACATGATTCAAAAACTAAATGGATTTACGAATTTATCCAAGACTTACTCTTAAAACATGAAATAAGTTTACTAAATCACAGCAGCTTACAAGCAATAGCAAATCAGAAGATTGAGGCAAACCAAACTACATGAACTTGTGTTGTGTATAAGTGTACAAGTGTTAACCTAATCTTCTTAACTTAATCTTAATTTAATTAGTAGTCTAATTTAATTTTAATTTGGGAAATATATACTCGATGTATTTATCCCACTAGTCATCTTGCTTGTATATTGATGCATGTACAATAAAACAATAGTAATACATTAAATTTAAAATTCAGATTGCAGTAAACATATTTTGCTTTCTTTTGTAAACTGGAATCACAGGTTGTTCACAGTAATTGTTCAAACAGTTTACAAGCAATCTATTTAAAACTTAATACAATAATTCATCATTATTTTCTATCACATTACATCATTTTGTATCACGTTTTCTTATTTTGAACCACTTTGTCTCATTTTATTACTATTTTATTCTTTTATCTCTTATTTTTTAACTAGTGTAATAGTAACAATAAGTAAGTTGTTCATATACAAGTCACTTAATAAATAAATATACCTTTGTACATTAATTTATTTACACAAAGAATATACTTATATCGTTTAATTGTACGATTAATAATTAATTAATAATAATTAATAATATAATATAATATAATAAAGATCATTTTTATCATCCTCTCGTAAAATTTAATAGTATTCTTATATTTTTTCTAGCAATTGTGACTATCATTGATCCAGAATCCATAAAAACTGTACTTTAATTAGCAAAGTAGCAGTGAACAATAATGTTAAAATACAATCATATTTTATACAATTTTATATACTTTAGTCCAAAGACGCCCAAACTCTTTTTCGTATACCCAATATATCAATTGCCGAAAAAACGAAAACAAAATCATCGTTTTCAATAAGGCTAACATTTCTATTACCATTATTCTTCTGTTTTTATTTACAGTTTTAGTTCGACTAAAACCAAAGTCCGACCAAAATCTCTGTCGGGGGAAAAAGAGACGCAAAGGACTCGCTCTAATTCAAAAGGTAAGCCGCTTGCCCCTTACGCGTCCTTTTTCATTAAGGACGAAATTGATAAGGGCAGTTGGATCGTTGGGGTCGAGACAAGGGAGGGGGCGGGCGAGCGCCATTGACCAAGGGAGTGCGAATAAGAATTAGCGGCGATGCGCGGAAAGAGAAACGAAAAAAAATGTTGCCATTCTACATGCGGTCGGCAGGGCGGCGGGGAAGGGTAGGGATAGGGTTGGTTATCTAAAAAAGAGCTGGAAATAAAATATTGAAGGGTTTGTCGTCAACGGATAGGCCATAAGTAGGATGTAAATCATGTTGTCTGGTGGTTTTTTTACGCCCTCTCGCCCCGACGCCGTCGTATACAGACAGGATTAATGGTGTTGTGAATAGTCCGACGGCTGAAGAATATCGAATCGGTATGGTTTTATATGCATGTAGTGTTGGGTCGGGCTAGTTTTCTGTCTGGCTTCACTCTGGTTATTTTTTAAATTTAAATTTACTAAAGTTTGAGCTTCTTATCAAATTCTTAATATTTCTATCTTTAATATACAGGGTGTTTCTGCAAGGGCGTGTCGATGTTAACTGCCTGTTATTCTTTAATTTATCGTTAATCATTAAATAAATTATGCCCAATTACCACGACCCGCTACATGATTAAGTAGTTGACAAAAATAATTGTCGGAAATGGGGACGGCACTATCTCACTAGTTTCACCAGATGGCAAAACTAGTATAAAAAGTAACTGCAGAGTGTATATTTTGAGTCATTGGCGTCATTAAACCATCTGCAGTTTACCTCTCATCCTACCATTATCGAACGGGCTATAGTAAGAACTCAATGGACCTAAGTCAATTTATCATATTAATTCATCATATCATATCATAGTCAGTCAAAAGTATTTTTACGAAGTTTTACAAAAATTATTGTGGTTGTACAAGAACAAAACAATATAAAATATTATTAATGATATTTAGCAATAATTTAGTAATATTTTAATATATAATTATTTTAAATTGTATTATCTAATATCGATTTTCTAAAGTTTGGTCTTTCAATCAATTTTTTAATATTTCTACCTGTTATATACGGGGTTTTTCTGTAAGGGCGGGTCGATGTTGATTGCCTGTTATTCTTTAACCTATCGTTAATTATTTAATCAATTATGTCCAATTACCACAACATGCTACATGATTAAGTAGTTGACAAGCATAATTGTCGGAAGTAGTGACGGCGCCATCTCACCAGTTTCACTAGGTGACAAGACTAGTATAATAAGTAACTGTTGAGTATAGATTTTGAGTCATTGGCGTCTTTAAACCACCTGCAGTTTCTCTTCCATCCGGTAAAAGCCGCACACAATCATGTCCGAATTTATCGAACGGACTTATAGCAGGAACTCATTGGACCAATAAATTCAGAGGATAGAGCTGCAAATTGAAAAATATCCTAGAGTTTGCTTTTTGTCGTGCCTCTGTGAATCGGTTGAGTAGACTATCATTAATAGTGCTACGTATGACGATTACAGATATAAAAGTCTTAAGAACGATATGGAGAAATATAACAAGATACATCGGTAAGCATTGGGTTGGTTCTTTTTTGAGACACTGCCTGGACTGAGCGTCTGCTAGAGATACTCTCCTCAAGGAAAAGTGGTGGTAATTAAAGGAAAGTTCCTTGTGATTAGAAGGCCCTTAGTAAATGTAATCTTATTCTATTTTCTTATGTTTTTAATACGTTTCCGCTAGGTCATTTTACAGGCTATTTATAATTTGGCTACTAAGCAGATGAGAGCAGATAGATTGCCTCGGCGAAGAACTGGTGTAGAAAAATCAGCTTACACAGGACGCGAACGATGTGTGATTCCAGCGGCGCTATGTACCATATAGTCAAAGCCACAAAGAATATTCTGAACTGATCCCTCTAAAGTGATATTATTATCTAGATATTTGAAGATATTGATTTTTTTTATTTTCGAAGCTTTAAGCTTAAAACTTTTTTTTTCTTTTAAGTTTATGCTTCTAAGAGGATTTTTCAAAATTTAAATTAATTCCTATATATATATATATATATATATATATATATATATATATATATATATATATATATATATATATATATATATGTTTTGTTTTATTTATTAATATGTTATTACTGGTTATTAACATATGGTCGACTAACTTAAAATTTGTCTCTACATTGACTTAAAACTAGGTACTTATCTAGGAAGGCATTGGTCCTTACATTCAATAAAATAAAATAAAATAATATAAAGCACTTTTCAGTGTTTTTACCATTTAGTACACTTCACCACACATCTACACAAGATCACATGGTTTGGTTTTCTAGAGTTTAAGTTCTAATTCAACTGCTTTAGTAATGGAGCATCTAAACCGCTATATCTAAAATCGAAATTTTAAAGCATTATTTTTGAGACGGTTGATATGATATCCCTAGTTTATCTGCACCATTTTACTTGACATTTAGTGGGTGCATTCTCCGTACATTTTCCTATAATATCAAAGTAAAAGATCTGTCAGTAAGTCCATTTTTTTCGCCCATTTAAAGTTGACCGAAAAAACAGGATTAAAAAAAATTGACATTTCCGAATTTTTGTTGGCAAGCAATGTTGGACTAAGCTAACTTTAATTTGAATTATTTTATCTACATTTTTAAATTCACTTTTTGGTTTTTGTAAGAACTTCTTTGCATTGAATGGCGATAAAAATGTTTACCTATATAAAGGTTAAATATTGAATATTTATGAATCAAACCATATGTTTTGTTTATTAGTATTGTGTACCGTAAGTTAAATGAAATCATTATAAACGAACGCTACTGAATTCAATTAGTTTATATTTTCGAGTACCACACTGATGAAAATTGGCTGGTACTCGAACAAATATGCGATAAAGAAAGCACTATTAAAGGTAGATTCATGAAGCAATATTGTGGTGAGTTTTACTTCACATGTTCAGTGTGGCCAACAATATTCATATAGAGTACATATTCCTCAAATATGATAGATCTTGGTTAAGTTGGGCTTCCAGTTGGTGAATATTAGCAGAAGATTCTGTCAACTAGGAATTTATGTTCTGTTAAAAAAAAAACAGTAAAAAAGTAATGAATTTTATTGTTTTACTGTATTCATCATCATGCTTCACATACATCAATCTACCCATGCATAAATGCGACAACGTGATGCAAATGATCCATCATCATGAAAGAAAAAAATATGATGGTTTACAAAATCTGAAACAATCATAAACTCTTAAATATCGTCTTATTTAGGCATCACTATTTATATTATACAAGATATTTTTTTGAAATACATATTGATATTTTTAATAAACATTTTACAATTAAGCACCAACATGTACTAATTCTTTTAAATTAAGTGCCAAAATACACTAAGCCTTTAAAACGCCAATTTTAAAGGCTTATAAAAATAATTAAATGGTTTTTTATAACGTTTAAAAAATATTTTTTTTTTAATATTGAAAAATATCGATATATCGTCCAAAAAATATCGGTCAAAAAATCGATATTTTTTCGGCATTCCTAGTACAAATGTACAAATACATTAACAAGATTTCTAAAAGCCTAGAACATTGAAGGTTTAAGGTGTTTATAATAAAGTGTACCATCAATCGAAAATGGTTTTTAATAAGCTGTAATTACCAATCCAAACCAATGAGGACCAAATCAAACCCATCAGGAATCCCACGTTACCGTCTCCATTTAGTCTCAGGTAAACATTAACCGCCTCCTCGAGAGAGCCTTCCCGAGACATCAGTCAGGAAGCTCCGGTCCACCCCCCAGCTCTCAGCCTAATGAGAGCCGATAATCCGAAAGCTATAAACAAGCGGTGCCAGAACTTATGCCGGCCTCGGCAGATGGTCGACCGCCTCGTGCCACTACAGATCGATGTCTGGGATGCGACCCGAGGCGTCCGAAGGGACATCGAAGGGCGATCGTTCACACAGGCCGCTTATTACTCACTGGAGGCAACGCACCAGGACAACCCCCAAGATTAATCTTTGGCTTCGACAATGCCGGCCACTAGAAATCGGACTCTCGTTACGTGTTTTACAAACCGATTTAATGGATGTGTCGGAGTTGGATGGTTAATATTTATGTTATGACAAAGGATGTTAATAAATATTTTTGTAAACATATAATAAAAAATGAGTAGGTTAACAAGGGTTGTCTGAATCAGCGTTGCCAAATTGTGGGTAATTCCTCAATCTACGGGGCATCTCGTATTTATTGAGGATATTTTGACACTTCATCGTAAATATAATATCAATAGTCTGGATCAGAGAACTTCTAGAAGAACTTCAGATACCTTAGTGTATTGGGAATTCATGTTTTATGTACTTTTACTGCTTTTCAATTAATTTCAACACCTTGTTTCATTCAAAAATATCCCTTTTTACAAAATGAAACTATATGTAGGAAATATTTTGAAAACGTTGTCCGATAGTTCCATGAGAATTAACTAAGTACTGTGCTAATATTTTAAATGGTGACCTTAACAATTCAACACATTTTCCAGGCATAGACGAAATATGCATTGAAAAAAAAGTTAGAGAAAGTATGGACAATTTGAAAAAAGAGAAAATGTACCTCGTGATGCTATTGCAGATTTCTATAGAACATGCCAAGAATATTACAATAGACCGCGATTATTAAGCGTATTTGAGTTCAGCGATTCTTTATTTTCTTTTATATCCATTATAAAACCAAATGGAGATTAAATTACTGGTGCTAATGCTGAATCTACTTCCAATACTTCATAAATCCGATGAGTGGCAAGATCAATCTATGCTGGATCTTGATCAAGAAGGACTTGGACTTCATGGAGATAGCATTAATAGTGAATGCTACTGGGTAACTGTTGAGTTGACTGTTAAGACTTGTTTCATATCCGAAAATAGTTTTGAGGAATTTGTGTGAAATTAGCATTTTTTTCTGCCAGAATTGCGGAATTTTACCTAGAGTATTGGGATATTTGATAAAATGACATTGGCAACACATAACAGTGAGGGAGACTAATGTCTGGTAAATGAATGAGTGAGGTAATGCTGTCCGGTTTCATGGATTTAGCAAGATATGGCCGAGCCTTCTATAAGGACAGTGAATAACTTCAATGAATAACTCCACTACATGTTTTCTATATCAAACATGTATAGTATAAACATTTTTTAACAATTGATAGGTCTCATCTGCAATTTCTTCAAATAAAAGATAAAAATTATGTTAGTGTTAGAAGTTGAATTCAATACAGTTAACAAAGATATGAAGAATGGTAAATCTAAAAACTGAGACCAGAAATTGCAAGTAAGTAATTGAATAAACTACCACAAGATATAGCTACCTACAAACCTTTGGTCATAATTGTAAAAATGATTGTTACAAAAGTAAAAACAAAAGAATGACATAACTTTTATAATACTCTTATAGCACAATAAAAACTTAAATTTGATTTAGTTCGCCCATAATCTTTAGCCCCAGATACGTTTATTTTTATGAAGGAAATTAATCGGCTCTTGTATAGTTTACAAAATGTTTTAAAAGATGGAGTTTAAATGAAGACTGACTATAGATTGATGATGAAAAAATGTGCTGATAATATTGTACAACAAATCCTTAAATTTATAAAGATACAATTAAAAATTGATTCACAGACTTTTCAATATAATTTCAATCCTAATACCTCAGGCTGCATTTCAAACCCCGATCTTATTGTTTCTTTTAATACTACTTTTAATACTTAGTCTGTATTGTAGAATATATTTTAATCCTTTTGATATTAACTTAGCGTTTCTATTTGTTTCTTCCTTCATATATCTGGTGTATATATATTTTTATATAGTAGTACAGTAGTAGTAGAGTAGTAGTTTATATAGTAGTATATTTTTATAAGTGTAGCCAAGTATTCATTTAACATTATTTGTACTTATTATTTTTTGTTGTCATTGTGTAATTAATGAAACAAACAATATTCATAACGAGACATATAATTAAGCACGAACGTTCGCTATATTTAGCGGGATGATATTTACTGTCAATAAACCTTTACTTAATTCAAAATGGAGGTAACAAGACGCAACAACGTCTTACACCTTCGGAGCATCGTCGGTCTCGTTTATCCCATTAACTTCGGAATTAATAAACGTAAACGGTATTGTGACGGATTTTAAACGTTACTCGAAATTTGAAATCCCCGGATCTCGAAGAGCTTTCGACCAGTCGTAAAAAGCAAAATTATGGCTAGAAATTTAGTGTGTTTACAGTTCGCGTTCAGCAATCTTCTAATTTTAAAATAATTGATGAAAATAAATAACTTGCATAAAATGTTATTTTATTATGTTGTTTCTGCTGATAATTAAAATATCCTAGTTGAAGTTTATCACCATCCGTATTGCTGATTAACAATTAACAATTTGAACATCGAAAAGACTAGAATAAGATTAAAAAAACATTATTTTTGATTAAGTATTTAAGGTATTCGCGAATAAAATTTTCGAACAAGACTAAAGTTTTCGGCTAAACGAAAAGTTATTTGTATATTGAAAATAACAAAAGCAGTTTTATTTATTAACAATATTATAATGAAATAAATTAAATTCTTGTGCTTACGTTGTACGCATTAATATACCGTAAAGTTTCTGTAGAAATGCCATAATAAGGGACACGTGTCTCCTCTGGTGTTCTTTAGATCTATAAAGAGGAATAAGTTGAGTTACTCAAAAAGCTGCTAGAATAGAAAATGCGAATTTATGGGAGTTTGTTAATACCTGAAGAGTTTTTTTTTATGTTTTGAGCTTTAGTTGTCTTTAATGAATGATAGACCAAACATTTTACATGGTTTTTGAAAAATATTATGAACCACCAAGCTCTATGCTTAGCAACTTTTTGGATATCCTGTGTCTAATGAACCATGGCTCCACTAATATCTTTTCAATTTTCGTAGTTCCTAAAGTGTCTCAATTATTAAATTATTTTCATGGGAACGTTGTCCCATTTTTATATTAATACATCCGCTTATATCTTCATTGATATTGGAGTTCTACTTATCATTCTCTACTCTGAAACTTCCATAAGGTTTTACTTACGTTGCGGTCTTTATGATGTTGATTATGATTATAATGTTGATACTAATGAAAGCAAGACACAACTTAACTTTGGCTGTATATGTGGGTGCATTATCATCTTGGATATAGTAGCAATATGGTAATAATCACTACATAGTATAAAACAAAGTCGCCTTTTCTGTCCCTATATCCCTATGTGCGCTTAAATCTTTAAAACTACGCAACGGATTTTGATGCGGTTTTTTTCAATAGATAGAGTAATTCAAGAGGAAGGTTTATATGTATAATACATGCATAATATACTAAGGCAACATTGCTAATTTTAGAGGTTTCTAACGTGATGTCGTAAATTAACCTATTTTTTTAGGCTTATTTAGCAATTAGCAAAAACGCTGCCTAACCCTACGAGTTAGATCAAATTAATGTACTACAGTATTGTACACCATAAAAAGGTCTACAAAAAAGTCCGCGATGGTATATGTTTATCTTTTAGGGATAACCCACATTAACCATTTTTATTGTTTACTTTTTACGTGAGAAAATGGCTTATTTACGAAGCTATTTTAAGCAATACGGCATTAATCCTTATCGAATTAAGTACCTTAAATACAGTGTGCAATTAATATAGATCAATATGGTTCCTTACAGCATGTAAATTAAACAAATATTTTCGGAGATATTACAAATTTAAAATTTGTGTTTAAAAATGTGTAATGTAATAAAAAATTGTATGAATTTAGATATTCCAAAGATAGCAGGAAATCTTCATAGTAAGTATAGGGGAAGAGGAATTGTTTTACTCCAAATTTAATGCGTGCGCTCCAAGGGCAGTAATGAATGAACCAAAAATACTGGATCGATTTTAATCATGTTTTCATTGAGTGACATAGGCATATATATTTTATGCCCGTGCAAAGTCGGAGCGGGCCGCTATGTTTTTATATACAACGTTCATATTTTTTCTGTAGTGTATTTAATTTAGTATCAGCATTGCACCCGTGCGAAGCCGGGGCGGGTCGCTAGTAATATAATAATATAATAATACAAATATTAGCTTTGTGGAGTTCCCACTGTACTATTTATGTCGAAACAGTATTACAGAGGTGAGCGTTGAGTTCTGCTGTCACTTTTGCCGGTAGTTTTATGTCGTCTGGCCACAATCCTTTTTAATATTTGTCGGTTTCTGTCAATTAACTTTTTGGGTTTCGCCCAATACTTTTTTTCACTGATGATGTTTTACTATATTTTGTGTATGCCGTCATTACTGTGGATACTGTCGCCCATGAAACCTTAAATCATTCAGAGATGACACATTTCAGCAATCGCTTATTTTAATCGTCACAGAGCAAAGCGTATAATATATTGAAATATAACCTACAAGTCTTGTAAACTGAGCAATATATACGCGTCGTATTATTTACCTGGAAACACCATTACCAACATGGCGTTCATATTATTTTACATATCCCCTGTACTTATTCACTGTCAAAATCGTTTTAGATACAACAGCAGTTTATCTAAGCACAAACCGATCAGGAACTAAATTCTTAATTGCTTCAGTGGATACAGGTTTATGGTGGAAATCATTATATTCCATCAAAAACTATAAATCATTGGGATTTAAGAACACCTAACAGTCGATATATATCTTGATCATGATAATAAAGTTGTCTGGAACACCACTGTTAAAATTTTAGACAGTTCAGGAAACGATGTCATTGTTCATACCTGTTACTAACGGTAATGGCGATTAATCATGAACATCGTTCATCAACAACAGATTACATCGTTCGGATATTTGAAAATCTATCGGTGAACTAAATTAAAAAAGAACATTTCGCAATGCGATAACACGATATGGTTAGTGCTTTTAGTAATTTCGAGCGAGCAATTTAATCAAGTCGCATTATTTACACGGAAGCTGTATTACCAATATGCGACAAGATGTAGTACATTGCATGGTGTTCATATTATTGTATCTATCACCTGTAGTTATTCCGCTTCACACTTATCTATCCCCTCATCGTTCTATATTCCGTAGGAGTCATCTTAGTACCAAACAATCAAATAAAATATAGGATTTTTGCAGGTGCTATCAGAATTATTTGAAAATGCATCATTGTCTAATTTCAGCCTAATCAAATTCTTTAGTGCTACAGTTTGAGACAATCTCATAGTGTAAATTATTACATTCTATTAAAATCATAAATCATATGGATTTAAGGATTGACAGTCGAAATGTATCTTGATGACAATAACAAAGTAGTCTGGAACATCACTGTTAAAATTTTAGACCGTTTAGATACTTTGTCATTATTCATACCAGATACCAACAATCATGGTAATTAATAACGAACGTTCCTGAATGAATAGAAATAATCTTCACCAGTGAATAGATTATATACTTCGGATTTTTGGGAATTTATCGGTGGACCAAACTAAAAAAGAACATTTCGCGTTGCGAGAACACGATATGGTTAATGTTTTTAGTAATTTGGAGCGAGCAATTTAGTCGATGATTTATAGGCCACCGACAATCGACATGCCATTCGCCTCGTACCTCCAAGATATCGGTAATTGTTAAGGCGAACACGGCGAGTAATGAGCACACGACCGAGGCACTTCAGCAAAGTCCCGACACGCGAAGGTCTGTCAACCCCCTTCGCCGCGTGCCGTTACGATTCCCTCTCGTCACAGCAACTATTCGAAGCAATCGATTCGATAATTGTTGAGCCACGAAATGTCGTGGAGTTTGAGGAGGTAGCTAGGCTGGCGGGGTATTATTAATTGACGTCGTGTTTTGCGCGCTCTTCGATTCGATGGCTTCGTTAAATTTTCATAATTGTCAGCAATTCTTTGTGGATCCAGTCAATTAGGGGACGTGGTGGTTCGGCTGTCACCGTTTCTGCCAATTAGATGTGGCGTAATTGCGAAACAGTTTCGGTTTTGCGGCTCCGAAAATAAATATAAATATCGATGGAATCACACGTATTTTATTATTAATAAAACGTTGCGCTTGATAACAGTACTCTTTTAATAAACGCGTTATCTTGATGAAAGGTTTCTTTAATATAAATAGATTTTTTAAAGATTTGGTCCAAAGAGTTATAAAAACAGTTTAAGTAATTCAGGAAAGGAACGTTTTTCGTATGTCAAAAACAGCTGACCATTCCTTGTGATCAAGAATCAAGATCTATAGAAATTTTAATGTCACACTCTAATTTATTTTTGCTAAATTGTGGGAGAAAGCTGGATATGTTGATACTCTAGAGACCTGCTGGTGTATACTGTTTGTAAATTCTGCTGTTATATATTTATTACCACATAATTTACAAATATATTACAATTATATTACTTGTCAATTTCTTATATAATGTTGTGAAAATTGGCATTGACAACAAATGACGGCTAGAAGGACTAACGTCTCGTAGATGCATGAGTGACACAGTTTTCACGGATTTAGCGATATATGAGTCTTCTATAACGACAGTCAATAACTTCAATGAACAAACTCAAACTTTTCAGTTTCAATTTTTAATTTTACCTCTTAAGTGTTGCTCAATGTCATCCGGTATTATTGAACCTTTAAGGTGAAAATATTTTATAGAGATTAAAGTAACAATGTTTTATGTATTAGTACTAGTACTAGTGCTAGAAGTTAACTTTTATATATTTGACAAAGATATGAAGAATGGTAAATTTAAAAACTGGGACCAGGAACTGCAAGAAGCTACTAGCTACTGAGTGTAAACGTTTGGTCGAATAATTTAAAATTAGTAAAAATGGTTGTTGCAGAAGTAAAAAATTCGAGTGATTAACTTTGATAATGCTCTTACAGCACAAGATAAATTTAAATTTCCTTTAGCTGATCCATTATCTTCACCCATAGATATCATTTACATTTTCTATGAAGGAAATCATCAACAACTTCTGTGGTGTGAGACTACAGAGAAGCAAAGCAAACAAGATGTATATGATCGATTCGTTCAGCCTATGCGCATTTCGATAATCTACCACATATCATTTACGAATTTCTGAGTATGAGAAAGCCTGTGTGGTGGGTGCCGTGCGAGCTCACTTTTGATCAAAAATAACGATGAGTTGCTGATTCGGAGCAGTGTTTGAAGATGATTAAGCGTAATAAACCTGAATTTTTGCGTCGATATGTGACAATAGATGGCTCCATCATTTCACTGCGAAGTCCAATCGACAGTCATCCGAGTGGACTGCACACGATGAACCCGCTCCAAAGCGTGGGAAAACGCAACAGTCGAGTGGCAAGGTTTTGGCGTCTGTATTTTGGGATGCACATGGAATAATTTTCATTGATTACCTTGGAAAAGGAAGGGCCATCAACAGCCACTATTACATAGTTTTATTGGACCGTTTGAAGGACAAATCGCCGAAAAATGGCGGTATTTGAAGAAAAAGAATTTCAATTATCTGTTATTTATTTTATTTAAGTGCACATGCTGCCAAACTAACCGATCATATATTAACATCATGTTTGTTTTCCTATAGTCTGTGTTTTGTTCCATTGCAATCGCTAAAATTTAGTTATATTCTTATAAAGATCGATATTAATGTTATATCAGAACAATGCCATAAAAACTTAATTTTTAGAAAATAATATAGAATGACATGACTTTATTTTTCGTTTTTTGGGATTTTCTATTGTTTCCAGCTATATATCAGAAATGGTAGAAAATGGACATTAGAATATAAACCTCCAGATAGAAAATATTACGAAAACAACTTGTTTTATGAAAGATACATATGTGTAACGAGTAAGCTGATTTTTACATATTGATTATTAATCAAGTTGCGGTACAGTATAGTAACTGAAAACGAGGTCTGATATGTTAGTGCTATAGTATATTGCTGCTAATACCTTTTCACCATTCATATGTTTTCATTACGAAACAAAAATTCATTACAGAAACTATTACTAATTGATTTGATCATTATTAAGGGAAATGCAGCACAGGTGGTAGTTGGCGCTATATTATTAATTGACCGAAATCATTTACGGTTTCAATAATATTCTTTTATTGAAGTTTTAATTCATAATTGTCGGAATTTTTTATAGATCCAGGATCCAGTCAATTAATATATATAGTATGACTGTTGTCGGTTTTCCCAATTAGATATGATGTAATTGTAGAACAATTTTATGTTTTATGCATCGGATATCAACACAATTATGTTATTTGAATCTTCCGAATTTTGAAAAATTATCGGGTATTATATATTATTTGTTTTATAAATTAATAAATTAAATATCGAAAACTGTCTTGAAATTTAGTCTTATCTTCAAGGTAAGGATGGTAATTTTATACCTTCAACACAGTAAAAGTATTTCCCTTATATGCACCCTGAATGCTCCCTTATGCCACCTTGAAGCTCCTTAAGATAATTATACAATTCCTACTTTTCTCTGTTTTTAAATAGAGTAGATTAATTATTTAAAACTCGTGCACCCTCTTAAGATTATCATTTCTGTTAAACCGTGTACTACAGGAAAATGCAGCAGGTAAACACAGTCAAAAGGATAATCATGGGAAAGTAATAAGAGTCTTCTGGAATTTAAATCATCATCAGAATCAAATTAAAAAGATATCTTACGATCTTGAGTGACGTTAAGATAAAGCACACTCTGGCGTTCCGAAATAGCTTCGAAGTCGAAGAACTGGGGGCATTACTCCAAGAGAACATCGCGTTAGGCACTAATTAAATTTAATTATTTTAATTACCGTTATTTATAGGTTTTAATAATAGAGACTGAATTAAGAACAGCAATACAACAAAATGACCAGGAAAAGATGAATCGTAGAAAACATGATACTTAACATTTAGATAGTAGGAAAAACTAATCCTTGTTTAAATCCAGGTATAATGATATAGTCCTCTTAAGAAAACAGTGAATACAGATCGTAGATGACATCGAATATACTGCCAAATACAAATGTGAAAATGTGAAGTTCGTCTTAAACTCGTAGCGGATTTTTCCCTTCTCATTTTACAAATTAAAGTCTCCTAGTTAAAAAGAGAGAGGATGCTTTCTAACGTGTCGGAACACGTAACTGATTCAGTCTATAAAATTCGATTTACGTTGATATTGATTGAACCTGTTGTCAAATGTCTGCAAATTTCTTCAAAACATTAGTGATAAAAATTAGAGGTTATAAACTGGCAAACGTATAACTAGAGAAACATAAATTTTGATGACTTGCATTGTTTTATTGGATAAATATATCCAGATATGAATTTTTATCAAGCTTCAAAAATTGATTACATGGATATGTAGCTGATTAAATTGTTGGAAGTACGAAAGTTAAATATGTTTTACATCTGAAAGCTATGATGATTTTGCTGAGTAGTTTTAGAAATATAAGAAGGACTAAAATTGAAATAAAATTCTAGAAAAGGAATGTTATTTGCTGAAAAATAGTAGGAATTACTTATTATCATGAAACTGAGCTTTTCGCTTGTCATCATATGACTAGAAAAAATTAATTATAGAAAACATGACAATTAGCATTAAAGTAGTAGGAAGAGATAGTTCTGGCATATAGGAATGTATAAATCCAAGGAGAGAATGGAACATTTTACGTATTAATAGAATGATATCTTTAGATACGAATTTTTATCAATTTTTCATTTTTTTGTTGATTATTAATATAAAAAATCTAGATTACATGGATATGTAGATGATTAAATAGTTGGATGCACGAAAGTTAAATATTTTGTAGAACCGAAAGTTGTAACAAAATTATTGCGTAATTTTAGAAATATAAGAAGCAGTAAAATTGAAATAGAATTCCAAAATGGGAATGTTATTCGCTGAAAAATAGTGAGAATTCCATTTCAAAAGCCACATACAATTTTATAACTGCATATTATCATGAAATGAATTAATGAACTTTTTGCTTGTCCACGAAAAATTGATTCCTAGACAACATGATAATTAGGATTTAAGAAGTGGGAAGAACTAGTTCTTCTATACACGAAAGTGTAAATCCAACTAGAGGGGGGAACATTTTACGTATTAATATAATGATATTTCCAGATATGAATTTGTATCAATTTTTAATTTTTTTATGATTAGGAATATAAAAAAATCTAAATTACATGAAATATAAGAAGCAGTACAATTGAAATATAATTCCAAAACGGGAATGTTATTCGCTAAAAAATGGGGAGAATTCCATTTCAACAGCCCCAATTTTATAACTCCTTATAATCATGAAAATGAGTTTTTTGCTTGTCATCATATTCTAAAATTAGTTGGACACCTTGCGAAAATAAAACAATTATCTGCGTACGCTGCTGATCTCGCAACCCGGTTAAATATCGCTATTAAATAGTCAAATTTCAAAGGCCACGAAAGCCATACGATACCGACCATCCACCTGGCGGTTCGGGTTGCTCGCAGGGTGTGTAATTACCCCGGCAGGATTATATTTAATTTCGGCGGGTCTCTAGTTAATAGTTCCCTTCATTGTAACAGTTCCGGTAAACTTGCAGTCGGTAACTCAAGATGGATACGAACCAATTAGCTCCGTAATGGCCCGCTTTCGATGCAACGATATTTAGTTTGAGTTCGCCTCGATCGACTAGACGGAAGTTGCTATTTGTAGTGAGAATCAACCTTAACACCATATTATAGAAATACTACAACTATCAGCAATGACGCTTGAAGAATTCTTTTTTACGTAAATAAATGGCGAAGGCGCCATGCCAGTTCTTAAATGACTTACCTAAATTTATTTACTTTTGCACACAATAAAGATTTTTTGAAGGAAAAGATGACGTTTGCAATAGTGTCATTCAAATGTACACAAAAACGCTCCATATCAAAGTCTTGTTTTGATCGTGCTGGACGATTTGTACGGATACATTTTTTATTTATGTATTATATTGATAATTTTGTGTTACAACTGACTATTCTAATGTGTATCGATGGTGTAAGATTTTTCTAATGTAATTATACATGGATAAAAATCCAAACAAGTTCAAGTTTACTGGTATTTACGGTAGTAAGTATTAACTGTTGAGAAAGTGTCCCTTTTTACCAACGAGGGTTTATCTGGGCTGGACCTACAGTTTAACATGGTCTCTGAACCACGGTTATTGGTATTAAACCTACCAACTGGCCAGTGACCAACTTAGAGAGCATCCCAGAAGACATCTGGTCTTACCCAGCTTGGTTACTGGCATGACTGGTATGGTTATTCCTTGTCGGATTATTCACTGTTGCCTATAAAGACACTTACAATTACAATCACAAACATAAAGTACATCCATGCCCCAGCAGGATTCGAACCAGCAACTATCGCAACAGTAGGAGGACCGTCGGATTTTATTAATTTGCCAGTCACCAAAGAATACGACAACTATTTGCTATAATGTGATTAGTTTTACAAGTGTGCAAGTCAGCATTACTACAAGATTCGAATGAATGCTAGCAAAACGGAAGAAAATGGGCTTCTAACATTACTGAACGACCATATATTCTTAAAATATTAATTAAATAGCCAAGCGCCAACAGGTGTTGCACATGAAAAACCAACATGGTAATATTAGAAAAAACTATCTAGTTATATTATGGTATGTATCAATTATATTATGTTATTATATATATTGAAGTAATTTTTTGAGTTTAAAAAATCAAATATCCATAATCAAAAGTATATAATTCAGGTTTTGTTTCTGTTGTTAGTAACAAATATTAAACATTAATTTTTTAATGTCAAATAGTCTTTTAGTGTCAAATATATTTGTATCTGCATCTTAAAATTATCTTCACAAAAATATTAAGGATTCCCATCGATACAATTTGGATATGTTTTAGAAAAAAAGTGCAAATAATCAAAATTAAAGTATTTTTTATAAAAGAGATATTCGAAATATTCTTAACGTATGGAGGATGATAGAAGGATGATGGAGGACCAAACTAGTTGGTCAAAAGGAGAATTTAAAATACATTAAAAAAAACAAATAAAATTAATTTATTCAAATGTATATCGAAACCATTGATCATACTGGATATATTTAAACATTTGATAACCAAAAGCTATTTTTATTTATTATTTTTATATCTAATTTAATTCAATACTATACTAAAATATCTTCATGCTACGTTTTATGTTCGATTTTGGAATCTTGCACGTTTACTGGCGGTACTTTTTAAACATGAAATAAAAACTGACAGAATTATTTAAAAAAAGCTTCATATCACATTACAAATTTCATTCGAGTGAGATTGATATTGTTTTTATTTTACGGTTTGCCTAACTATAAAATAAAATGAACAGAATCAAAATGTGAATAAATAACATTAATTATTTGAGGAGTCGTTTTTTTCAGTGCTGGTAACCAAGATAATAGTATAAATATGTTTATTAGCCATAAAAATATATAAGAACTAAATGGAGGTTAATAATGTATACAACCTGGAAATAATATCTTCGGAAGTAACATAATACTAGTGAAAGTGTGTACAATTTCTGAGCGATAATAATATGATGACAGATAATCATGACTGCAAAAAATCAGCAACAAGTGTCTTCCATACTAGCATGGTTTAATGTTATCTGGTAGTAACGCCAATGAACAGACGACAAATGTTAGCAATTATGTAAAAAAATATAACCCAAGCAAACAAAGATCTTCTTTATTCTATTGAGGGATAAACAGATTTTTCTCTGATTGTAGTACCGCTGTTGTAAAAGTCATTTAAGATAAAATAAACGTCGGTTGCTTAAAATAGAATTTCTACCAATTTACGACAATTGAATCTGCATCTGTTCGAGTAATAGGCCCTTGACTTTTACTGTTTAGTCTGCTTTGGGGGAATTACGGCATTAATTGAGATCGATTAGAGCTAGCTGGTAATTGAACAGTTGAACTTATTTCATCATATAAGTTATCAGCGAGCAATTAGCAAATAGAGAGCGAACGATGGGTAACGCATATTAATAAACCAGCATAGACAGTATGTTCTAATCAGAATACACCGTTTGATACAGCCATATAACTCTCATTTGACGTAGAGAAAAATATATTGATTTTCTCCGTCATTTAACTTATGCTACAAGCTCTTTTATTAATCAAATGTGTTCAAAAGAAAAAGTTTGAGTCGTTACTAGTTATTACTTAATTTATTAAAATAATTTTATACTTTTATTGATTTGAGACCTAATTTTTGCGACTTGTTAAAGAACATATGTTAGCCGAGACGTTAAAAACAATACTAACGTAAAAAAAGAGAATATGCGAAGAACCCTCGATAGGTATACCTATATCATACGACGGTTGGCGAATCAAAAATTTCGAATATCCTTAAACATTCTCCCTAATCAACGTCGGGGGGTTGCCAGTTCGTTGTTTCTGTTGGTTTTGCCGTCGGTGCTGGCCTCTCGCACGCGTTTCAACTTCAAGGACAATATTTTTAGGTAATATGTGGACCACTGTTGCCAAATGTAAAGTTGGTGGTGTAAAAACTGTTAAAAAGATCGCTGAAACTGTCTTGTACAACAAAATCACACAATATTATATTACACTTTAGAATTAGTACTCTCGTTTTCTTTGAGACTTGCTGGATATCATCGCAGTTGTTGCTTTTTGTTCAATGAATAAAACTATTCGACTAAAATATATAAGGATGTCGTTTCGTTTAACATCATCATTTTGGTTTGTTTGCAACATGCATGCTTTTCAACACATCACATTGACATGAATACAAAATTGTTTTAAAAATTCCTTTTGTTAAATGTTTCCTGATCGAAAAGAAAAATAATCGGATAAATACTGAACTTCTCGGAAAGAGAACAGGAATTTTATTCTTACGCGGTGTTAGAGAATCTGTAAATTGCTATGCAAATATCGATGGTACCCGTGATAAAATGAAATGTTACTCAGACAATAACAAAGACACAACCAGAAAACTGCAATGCGCAGGTAATAATACAAATCCAGCGGATCCAGACATGGAGAATAAAAGTAAACGAGAGTAAATCAATGTATATTTAATTCACCTACAACCAAACAGTTACCAATAATATACCAATATATATGAATAATACTATTATCCAACATAGTAACAATGCTAAGTACCTTGGGATGAAGCCTAACACAAACTTACGCTGGGAAGAGCATATCAAAGAGAAATGCATTTGAATTAAAGTACAAAAAAATATATTGGTTATTAGTAAGAAAATCTAACCCATCCGTACATAGTAAGTTGCTGCTGTACAACCGGATACTTAGCCTGTATGGACCTATGGAATTTAGTTATATATTCTGTGAAAAGTAATGTCAAAATAACAGAAGTATTTCAGAATAGGCCCTAGGAAGTATTGTGGATGCATTCAGATACTACAGGAACATTTACCTACACAGATACCTTCGGATTACACCTGTCATATAGAAAATTAAGAGATTGATAACAAAACTTGAGGAAAGATTCAGCACCCTTGTAAAAATGCTGCAACTCATAAAAAACATTGAATTATGACGCAGACTCAAGAGAACTAAACTTGTCTAGTTATATAGTGAAGTGTATTAAAGGGCAAAAATACTTAAAAGTTTTTATTTTATCGGAGATTAAGTATTAGCAATAGGTCTTCCCATCACTAGTAATAATATATTAACAAATTAAAAAATAGTTTGTTGAAGAAACATAATTATTTATTAGTTGATTAAGAACATTAGCAGCAAACAATATGAAAACACGTTTGTAAGTCATAACTTCTTAGTCAAATGTTATTTATTATATTAGAACTACATGAACTACTTCGATTAGAAGGTTATTACTTTGAAGACGGTGAAATTAGTATGGAAAAAGAAATAATCGTTCCTATTTTATATCAAAAGTCTTAGTTACGCGAACATTATCTCCAAATCAATTCTAGTCGAAGGCAATCAATCAATATTGGATGCAAAAGGTGCACTATCCTTATTAGTAATTGAAAGCACATGGAGAAACATCTTGATATTATTTCAAAACGAGCTTATAAGCATCCTATTACGTAAATAGTCCAATTAATAACACCATAAAGATCGTAAACAAATAAGGTTGCATTTTTGTTGGCAAATAAACTGAAGTATCGGAGCTTCGAACCGCCCGTTTCATTTTTCAATTTCCTTTTACGGCATTTCCGTATCGAATGGCGCGATAATTGAATGCACGAGAAAATACGCTTTTCCAATTAGACGTCCGCTACAATCCGGATAATTATTTTCCAGGTTCGTAGGCGAAAACAAGCCGATGTGTCAATTATATTGTTTACTGAAGACTTTCGACCCGAATTCCTTCTCGACAAAGACCGAGGTCATTATTACTTGAGCCGGTTGATATTTTCCGATTCCAGTCGGGTTCAAGAGGAGCTCGTCATGAAAACGACGGGAAAACAATAAAAAAGATACAAAAACTCACCATTGCGATCTGTATTTTAATTGGTCTGGAAAATGGAATCTATTATGGAGAATATTACGATAAAAATGGGGAGGAATTTGAGGTACACGAAATGTTTGGTATTGACTAGTGTTGAGAACTATCGACTGAATTCGACTATCGATTGCTTAGTAATTCACTACTTTTTACTATCGACTGTTTCAGTTGCTATTTTTGGTTCGATTGATTTTACTACTTTTTAACAGTGACTGTTTCAGTCGCTATTTTCGGTCCGACTGATTTTGTTACTCTTTACTATCGACTGTTTCAATCGTATACATTTAGTTACTATTTTTGGTTCTACCAGTTTTATTCGACTTATTTTTAACATTCTGGCTCTGTTGTCCTAGTCACAACCTTGACAATAATCTACCCAATTTATATTTACATAGATTCATATGCAATATATATAGTTTTATGATTTTTTGGTAGTTTGCTTGTAAATAACAATATATTGTATATTAATATAGCAGCATTTTACGACGATATTTTTCAAGATTGTTATTGTAATAGGGTAAAAAGATTAAAATTGTAAATGATAAATAGTAAAATACTTTTGACTATTTTTATGGCAATAATAGGTAATATTTGGATTACTCTCTCGATTTTTGTTAAAAAATATTTCCGTTCTATAATAAATAAAGCATTTACTATATTTAAAAAAGCTCTAGTAGTTATTGTGCGATCATTTTTAATTATGTCATGAATTAGTTTTTTTTTCTATGATTTTCCATGACATCTTTAGTTTAGGTTTTGTTTCACTTCTATTGTATTGTCTATATTTATTATAGTATATTATTTGAAAATAGCAATTACTATATCAAAATACGATAAAACATTTGTGGGGTATTATTCCCTTCTATCGAAAAAATCCATTCCTTATTACATATCCACGGAACATTCAAATATAAAAGTAATTCTCCTTCGTTTAAAATGAAATTATTAATTGCATATGTTAATGTTAATAGTATTCAGTAATACGAGCATTTTTTTCTTTTTCTCTTTAGTTAGTACGTTAAGGAATATGTACATCTCCGTCTCTCTTACTACCGTTGGAAAATATAAGCACAAATAAAATTAGTTGTTCCAAGCAATTATCTCTGAAATGGTTCGTACAGATTCGTCTGACATCAAGAATTTGAAAAAAAAAACCGTCGAAACGTGCATATGACTGAAAATAGTAATTAATATTTTCACTTGCTAGTTGTTTGACTGTCGACTGTTTCGACTGTTTTGCGACCATCGACTGTTTTCAGTCGATAGTTTCCAACGCTAGTATTGACGATTTACCATTATAATTTATAATTTTATAATAAGTTTTAGCAACACTTTTGAATATTCTTTTAACTATTTTTGTTGCTAACTATTTTTGTTAATAGTTTGGATATGTTTGTCGAAGAGTAAACGACTTCCTCACTTATTCTGTGGTGAAGCCAAAGAAGGAAGGTATAGATTCACCATCATTATCGCCCGATAGCCGGTGTTCGAGAATCTATTTCTCAACCAATAATGTTGCGTCTCTGACTCTGCTCTTCAATTGTGTACTGTTCATCGCATCTTAAACAAATGACTTCATATCTAGCATGATCTCGGAGAGAAATATGTAGAATTAGCTTTAAATATCTCATTAGAAACTTTGATCTCGGAGCCATACAGAAGAATTGCCAAAGAGAAGACAGCTCCAAAGAGGCGGATTTTTGTTTTGATTATAATTTTTCTTCTCTTCCACCTGTATCTTAGTGAAACAAACGTTCCTGTAGATTGACTGATTCGGCTGATTGCTTTAGCGGTAGATGTCTTTTTCTTCTCTGGAAGAAATTTCTGATCCCAAAAATTGGGAGTTATTAATACTTTGTTGGTCTTTTCGTTATTATCTGTCAAGCCATATGGGTCTGCAGTGCGAACTATACAATGAAGAATGCTAGAAGCCTCAATATTTGTATCGACGAATATGGTCAAAATATCGAGAAATCCGTAATCTGATGTTCAGTTCCAAAGATGTCAAAAGTAAGTAGTTGACACGTCATGCCGTTGAAGCAATGTTTCCCCACCTTGGAAATTGCTATCATCATTTGGTTGACTCGAGTGGCCTTACTCCATCCAGAGAACTCCTTCCATCGTTAGAAAACATGGATTACGATAATAGAGAACAATTCGAAGAATAAGGCGCCAGTGGGAGTAAGACTTCACCACACACAGTAATTTATTCCAATTCCCGGCATTCCTAGCTGTTATTTCAGTGAGAACTGCTCTGATTCCAGTTAATGTTGTTCACGATCGTAATAATTAGTAATAATTCATTTTACATTATACTTTAATTTATTTGGTAATACATGTGTATGACTTATTAATAAAATATTATACTTTTGGAACTTTAATTTGTAGATTGTCGTTGAACAAAGGGTTATTTATGTTAAATAGTATAAATATACAATTTGTTTGATATATCTGTTGATCTCTATCTTTATTTAAAGATGTTTGAATTAAAAGTCATGAGTTTTAAATTAGTATAAATAGAAGATAATTAATAAAAATTATGTGAAACCAATGATTACAAAAGATATGAGGCTTTATGAATTATTATTTCTTTCAGTTTATATAGCTGTCTCGAGAAAGCAAATAATGCGGGAAGATAAAAGAATATATGACATAATACGTTTTATTTCAATAAATGGATTAGAATAAACAAGGAAGCTATCTAAATGAGGAACAATTGAAGTAGCAGCATATGTAAGTTATCTAGACTACATATTTATTTAACACATTTTTAACAAAAATAATTTTTAACAAAAATAAATATTTTATTTTTGCAACTATTTCTTATTAAGAAAGTAAGATTGCTTTTTTATTGTATTATTTGAGATTTCTTTATATTCGTTTTTCAATTTTACACATAATTATGATATAATTTATCAGCTACAGAGTCAAAATAATAAAACCATTTGATCTTGAGGACTACACAAATAGTGAGGCGCATTTAATATAAAAACAACAGTGTTAATACACACACATTATTACACTAGATAATAAGATAGGATCGTTGAGTCCTCCTAGATATATAGCTAGATTTAAGTTGAGTAAAGACAAATTGTAGGTTAGTCAGCAACGTCTAGTAAGAATGTAATAAATAAATTTTACAAAATCTGCATCAGCTACAAATTTTACAGGATTAAAAAGCTATTATAACGTATATAGTTATATGAATTTTATTAGTGTTTTACTAATATTTTATACCTTACACACTAACATAAAATATCATCTAACTATCACTGTCGTAAACAACATTCTGCGTCTCCAGATCTAACTGAAATGACATGTGGAAATGTTGTAAATTGGGGCATATTCCAACAGTAAATCGTCAATATATGTGGTGTTTTTTTTACAGTACCCTATTGGCGAAGAGTGTTTGAGGACCCATAACGCCAACAGCGCCAACCTCAATGTCAGATTTCCTCATACCCTCTTTCTGACATATGTGAAAATATTCTTCCTTTGAAGAATTAATTATGGTAAATCAATGGATAATTAATTCTGCATACGTTAATAAACAGGTAAGGTGCAGCTTTAGAACCGCTGCTACAAAATTCCTGTATAATTAGAGGACGGTTCGGTCGAAGACGTCTCATCTTCTCGATAATTATTAACGAGCTGTAAATAGCTCGACTCATTGTACGACAAAGATATAATTGGTCAATTATTTTTAAATTGGTACTAATCCGGGGTTTGTTGCGACTGCTGCGTGTTTGCTTTTTATTCGCGACCTGCGTCGGCGTGTTTTCGCCGTTGGAGTAGAAACTGTCGAGGAACCCGAGCCAATGACGAGCCGACGTTAATCAAGTATGGAAGTGGGACAAATAATTATGCTGGTAGATCGGTTTCAATGGTGTTTCGTTATACGAGGGCTTGTGAATAATCTGGTGTTTGCTATTGTGTGTAGATTATTAGAAAACCTCTTCCAGGAGTATATTTAATAATAAATCTATTTTATGTCTCATGAAATTTCGATGAATCATATTAAATGTTGTTTCGTTATACGAAGGTTTGTGAATAATCTAATGTTTGCTGTTGTGTGTAGGTGACTAGAAAACCTCTTAGTGAAATACATTTAATAATAAAACTATGTTATGTCCTATGAAATTTCAATGAATCATACTAGGCTTATAAATTAGTTATAAAGTTGTTATAAAGCGTTTTATCGATGATACCCTTATTTGTATGTTTTTAGTTCACTTGCAAATATCTTGTATGGCTGGTCTTAGTAGTCTAGATAACGTACTATTTATAATTCAATTGTTCCTTATTATATCGAAAGAACGATGTATGGAACAAGTAGTAATCAGAAGAAGGAAGGTCTGGAGAGTGCGGCAGGTGGAGTAGCACTTTACATTTTTCCAAGTACGTTTTCACCGCTTTTACAGCATATTGTCGAGCGTTGGCTTGCTGAGAAATAACATTGTTGTGTTTTTACTTGTATTCCGGTCGTTTTTCGCAAAATGTCAGTCACAAACACGTCACCAAGTGTAGTCGATAGTGATACCCATTGATAATTGCATTAGATTTTCGCAGCTCATAGTAAATCACATCAAGACGATTTCACCAAATACAGCGATATTGCGAATTTTGCAACATTCAGTCACATATTCGGCAATATCCCCAAAAATATACATGGAAATGCTTCTATGGAAAAACCTAATCCATTCGTCGTATTCAGTAGAATTTGTTACTTACGACTACAAAATTCCGTACGAATGTGCTAAAAATTGTGTCGATTCTTGAATCAACTAATTACACGAAGCATTTCTTTTTCAACAATGCATCTGCAGGCTATCGAAAGGGTGGAGAAAAAGCGTTAGCTTCTGTTATGGAGATTCAGCTTTACCGTTGATGTTAATGCATGACCACTAAGCCTTTTTTCGCTTTGGATTATCGTAATGAATCCATTTTTCATCACCATTAACAATACGATACAAAAAACCTTTCTAGTTTTGCTGATGAAGCAGTATTTCAGACATGCATTTCAATGTCTCTTGTCTTCAATTCATAACGCACACCATATCCAAGCTATACAAAAAAAATATATATAACAACATTCAATGACCCTCAATCGCATTTTTCTTCAAATTGACTGTCAACGCACTGAAAAAGATTTCGCTGATATAACACATACTTAAAAATGAAGTGATTTAACACAGTAACACTATAGGTTGTTAATTATTTTGATTTAATATATAGGCCTCATACATAAACAGAAATGAATGACAAATATATTACTAAGCGGAAAAGTTGATTGTCAATGTAAAACCTAAGCTATTCAATACATGCTAACCCCACCCTTTAAAATTAATTTATAGACCTGGTACTAAAAATAATAATTAAATAACAGGTGAATTGAAAAGTCCACGACCTGATACATAGATGGCGCTACTAGAATTAAATCCATATGTTTCTTAGTTAACCCTAATCGTCAAAAGATGCGTGTATAAATTTGACAGCTGTTGGATCTTTAGGTTGTGAATTATAGCATTTTGAGTGAAGCAACTTTTGTTATTGTGAAAAAAATTGATAAAAAGGAATTTCGCGTGTTGATAAAATATTTCTTGCTGCAAAAACTTGACTTGATGCCGAGTTTCCGGATACTATCGCAGGAAAAATCACTCATCAATTCAACGCAGTGGACGCCCAAAAGAGGATGTTACCGACGAAAACATTTAAAAAATCCACAAAATTATTTTGAATGACCGTAAATTGAAATTGAATGAAATAGCATACACTCTAAAGATATCCACTGAACGTGTACATAATGTCATTAGCGAATATTTGTGTATGAGAAAGCTCTGTGCAAAGTATGTGCAGCGCGAGCTCACTTTGACCAAAAACAACGACGGTTTGATGATTCAGAGCAGTGTTTGAAGATGATCAAGCGTAACAAACCCGAGTTTTTGCGTCGATATGTGACAATGGATGAAATATGGCTCAATTATTTCACTCTGAAGTCCAATCAACAGTCATCCGAGTGGACTGCACACGATGACCCGCTGCAAAGCGTGGGAAAACGCAACAGTCGGCTGGCAAGGTTATGGCGTCTGAATTTTGTGATGCGCATGGAATAATTTTCATTGACTAACTTGGAAAATGAAGGACCATCAACAGCGATTATTACGTAGCGTTATTGGACCGTTTGAAAAACGAAATCGCCGAAAAACAGCCGCATTGGAATAAAAAGAAAGTGCTGCTTCACTAAGACAATGCACCGTGTCAAAAATCCATGAATTGGGCTTCGAATTGCTTCCTCATCCATCATACTCTCTAGTTCTGGCCCCCAGCGACTATTTGCTGTTCTCAGATTTCAAAAAAATGCTCGCTGGGAAGAAATTTTCATAGAATTAAGAGGTGATCGACGAAACTGAGGCCTATTTTGAAGCAAAGGATAAATCGTACTACAAAAATGGTATCGAAAAGTGGGTGCGTCGCTATAATCAGTGTATTATACTTGAAGGGAATTATGTTGAATAAAAAAAACTAATTTTGTCAAAAAATGTGTTTACTATGTGTCAGACATAGGACTTTTCAATTGACCTGTTATATCAACTAAATTAATTAGTTAATTAATTTATAGACCTAATACTATTTGGGTTCAATTGATTGAAAAAAATAATAATTAAATATCATCCAGTTTCATCAACCGTTCTTTTAAAGATTCAATATAAAGTTGTTAAAAGACGTTTTCCACAAATTAGATGTACAACAGGGCGACAAAGACGACCATTATCATTTTCTTTTTATGCTCGCCAATCCATTATTGAATATATAATTTAACAAAGTGGCGGCATTGTGTACGGCGTTCTCCCATTCCACCATTCGATATCGCAAAGGCTCTCGCGGATAACTTTCAAAAATAAACTCGACTTGCACGAGAATTATTTATTCAATCTGAAAATCCGCAGGGCGGATCGGAAAGGATTTATGTTTCTTCGAGGCCGCAAAAGAAACTAAGAAGTTCGTATTGTTAAGTACAAAAAAACAGCATGAGAAAATCTATTTACTATACACTCAACTTTTTCCCAATGATATAATATCACAATATGTGTTCTAAATTAGGCCTAAGATTACACATATTGGCTGAAAAATAATCGGTTGACCCAACAAAAACTTTTAATGTCAAAGTTGTAGACCGTCCAATAAAATAGCTGTAGCGACCTTGACGTTAATTGAGATGTTAAAAATATGACGGGTGCCATCAACGTCCACTGAAACGAAGATCTGGTAACCATAGACGTTGATCTGGGATACTATCGAAGGGTACTTTGATTCATTCAGTCACCGACCACCAATCAAATCAGCCGTGCCTCCATTGACTGTCCAAGCGTCTCTTCAGGTAAAACTTCGCCGCTCCCGTTTATCTATTAATATTTTCTTAATATTTTATAGCGTCAATAAATAACGGTCACATAATATCCACAATCCTATTTCCATTCACCATCCTAATTTTGTCCTATCTCCATTTACCTACCCATATAACCTCCCTAATAGGACTGTGAAAAATACAAAAAAAATTTAATTAAAAAAAAATCAAACCTAAGTTTCAAATTAACTAGTCATCCAACGCTGTCAAAACAAGGTTCTTCGATTGATTACCAATACTTCGCTACGTAACCAACGAAGAACTGCACGATGACCTGGAAATCAAATGGATTTGCGAAGTTATCCAAGATTTCGCCATGAAACATACTAACGTAGAAGCAATAGAACTGCTGGACAGCGCGCAGGATGTCAGGAGATTGAAGAGAACCCAACCATACGAACTTATATAAAGTGTATATCTATATATGTATGGAATACATATTGATGTGTTTTCTTTTCTTGCACACTCGTCTTGCTTGTGAATTAATCTAAGTAAAAATAAAATGTAATAATAAATTAATTTATAATTAAGATTGTACTAAGCGTATCTAATAAATATGTTATAAAAAAATTTCTACTAGTAATATCACTGATCAGGGGACAATAAGTTAATTGGACTAAAAAATAAAATAATTGTCAAATCAGTTTTTTTTTAATGTGTTTCATTTGTTCGAACTAATTAGACAACCTAGTATCTTAATAATATTTTATACAGGACTTTTTGTCAGTAGTAAAAATATGCTCCGATTTATTGTTGTAAACGATTACTACACATTTTAAGCTGATGTGTAATAATTTCCTCTCGGTTTACGTCTCCGCGTTATAATAATAGAAAATATCGACGTTGCTTGTTTATTAGGTATCCTATCTACCCAAAAACAAATCTCATTAGCGTTACACGGAAACAAATTTCGGTCAATTAATGAAACATAAAAACTAAACTGCCTTTAACTAAATAAAGTTTTTGTTTGCAGTTGTTTTCGTTCCTTTTTTTTTTGGTCGTCATACGTAGGACCCGTAAATTAAACTTGACAAAATAGTAAAGTAGTAACCTTTTCGGCCGACAAAATTTCCTACTCGCCACGAATTCGAAATCGTGTCCGTTACGTAATCGAAAGTGTGCCAAGAAAAATGGTTCAAGTATTCTTTGCATATTCGCGAACACCTTGTATTAGAAAATGGCAATGAAAAATCACTACATGAACTCAGTCTGACCTAGATATGTGTGTCTATACAGTGTTGTGTTCTATATTCAAACTTATTTAAATATATAATATTTATAGTTCATCATGAATGTGAATGTCGAATGTATTGCCTGTTGCAATTTGTAAGTCCGTTTTAAAATCAGACCGTATATTTCTTTCCTATTTCATTCTGATGAAAAAGAGATAAAATGATGCCCTATTCATAACATGTAACCGAATAAGCCAATTCGAATAAGAAATTCAACCAATCGCCAAATGTCTGTAAAATATTCCAAATATTAGTGAAGAGGTTATAAACAGGAAAACGTTATTCTGGTCGTTTGCTTATTTTGATAAATTTAAAATCGTTGTTTAATATTTGTGATTACTCTGATTGAAAATGTCGAAGCCGATACTCGTATATAGTCAGAAACAGATTGCGTCTCAAATAGGAAACAGAAAAAGGGCCCCTACCTCTTGCAAAAACGTGTTAGGGAAGTACATACTGATACTAATAAATATTATTAGAAGTTGCTGCTGCACTGAATCTTAACATGACCATCTTAAATAAAATCTCTCAAAATACAACAATATTTAATTATAAATAATACAAATACATTATATTTAACACAAATAGAACAATATTTCAGATTCACAAAAGTGAAAAAAATGAGTATTTTTTTCAATATTTTGGTCTCTATACAATTATAACGGGTCAATTGAAAAGTCTCCGGCCCACAATAGTAAAACACTTTTTTTTGCAAAATTAATTTTTTATTCAATATAATTCCCTTCAAGGGTAATACACTGATTATAGCGACCATCCAACTGTTCGATGCCATTTTTGTAGTACGATTTGTGCTTTGCTTCAAAATAGGCCTCAGTTCCGGCGATCAGCTCTTCATTCGACGAAAAATTCTTCTCATCGAGGGTTCTTTTGAGATCTGAGAACAGGAAATAATCGCTGAAGAATACGCTGGATGAGGAAGCAATTCGAAGCCCAATTCATGGATTTTGCCATCGTTTTCACTGACTTGTGACACGGTGAATAGTCTTGGTGAAGCAGCACTTTCTTTTTCTTCAAATGCGGCCGTTTTCGGCGTTTTCCTCTTTCAACTGGTCGAATAACGCAATGTAATAGTTGCTGTTGATGGTGGTTCCTTTTTCAAGGTAGTTAATTAAAATTATTCCATGCGCATCCCAGACTGTTGCGATTTCCCACGCTTGGAGCGGGTTCATCGTATGCAGTCCACTCGGATGACTGTCGATTGGACTTCGGAGTGAAATGATGGAGCCACATTTCATCCATTCTCACATATCGACGCAAAAACTCGGGTTTATTACGCTTGATCATTTTCAAACACTGCTCCAAATCATCAACTCGTCGTTGTTTTTAGTCAAAAGTGAGCTCGCGCGGCACCCACTTTACACAGAACTTTCTCATACCCAAATATTCTATTTCATTAAATTTCAATTTACGTTCCTTCAAAATCATTTTGTGGATTTTTTCAATGTTTTCGTCGGTAACAACCTCTTTTGGGCGTCCAATGCATTCACCGTCTTCGTCATTTCACCACGTTTAAACTTAGCGTACTAATCCTTGATGGTTAATTTTCCTGGGACAGTATCCGGAAACTCGGCATCAAGTCAAGGTTTTCTTCCAACTGTATTCTTTCCCTTCAAAAAGCATTGTTTTATCAACACGTGAGATTCCTTTTTATCCATTTTTTTCACATTAACAAAAGTTGCTTCACTCAAAATGTTATAATTCACAAACTAATGATCCCACAGCTGTCAAATTTATACACGCATCTTTTGGGTGTTATGGCTAACTAAAAATTATCTGGATTTAATTCTAGTAGCTCCATCTATGTGTCAGGCCGAGGACTTTTCAATTGGCCTGTTAATTTAATACAATTACTTCAGAGGAAACTGTTAATCTCCTTCCGTCTTTAAGGGATGTTAATCATTCTTTTATATAGTCTTTTATACATTATAGAACCACATGTTTTAAACCGTCTAAAAATAATCGACGAAAAGAGCTGAAGGAATTTCCAGACATCGATTTTCAATGAATCCAATTTTTAAAAGTTTATAATCAAATTAAGGAAGATTCCTTACATAATTTCCGTACTTATACTCCTAGATGAAACTTGGATATTCCAAAATGGAACATTGAGTAACTCATGGTAAGGCAATATGATTATGATGAATTAAGTAATAAAAATTGCGGTGAGTTAATATGAAAACGATGTTTAAATCATTATGGGAAGTCGAAATAAACTGAAATGGTTCGGGTTAAGCAATGAAAAAATACGATGAAATGATTTTGCAATATATATTATTCAGTTCAGTGTAATGGCATATCAAGTAAAATGTGCCAATTCAAAATTTTTCATATTGTAATACAAAAATAAAGAGTGCATTGTATTTTTAAAGGAATTTTGGAAATATTACATTGAAATGTTGGTACCTCAGCAAAGGGTATTGTGTTATAATTAAAGCCATAACAATACAACGAAATAAGTTTTAACACAAAATTTACATATATTTTCATATTAAATGTTGTTATAGAAATGGAAAAATTTTGTATTCATTTTGAACGAACAAGATGTTTATGGCATCATATTTAATATAAACGAATAAACATTTCAGTATATTTCCATTTAAAGACTAATGAAAAATTTTGCATGTTTGTTATGATAAAAAATTATCACATATCGAGTTTGCATGTGTTTTGAAAATGTTTAGGTACTAAATTAGAAAATAATCGTACTCACTAATACTGTTGAGAATCTTAAATGGTCTTCTTTAAGAATAAATTACCTGAAAACAAAAGAACATTAGTTAGTACAAATTAGATGCAGACAAACTAAGATAGTAATAACCAGTACCGGTTCATCCTATTATAGACGTTATTATGATTAAAAAATCACTGTATGAATCTTAATATACTTATTTAAATAAATTCGTAATCATTTGTCCACAAAATGATTGCCATAGTTTGTTTTAATTGTTAATTGATTATTAAATATATTTATATATTTTTCAAGACATAAAATAGTTATATAAGATATTGCTTAGTCTTAGAAATTATATAAACGGAATATATAAGGAATACGTGCTGTTGCAACATTATTATATCATATCATTGCAGCTAATATTGATAATATTAGAATTGATATTATTTATGCCAATAGTATACAGATAAAATTTGAAATCTATTAATAATAAATCAAGTAGAATTTCATATGGCTAATGTAGATAAAAACACGAGTATTATATGAGTAAGTACACTTACTTTTAGACAATAATTGGATTGAGTGACATTAAAAGCCAAAACATCAATTAATCACTATTTGTAAACAAAGTGTGTCCAATATCTGAAGTTTTTCTTGATTACATGCATGGTTTTTCTTACACATAAGCATAATCATCACTTAAAAATACCCAATAACCTAGGTATTTCTAGATAGATTAGAAAAGGAAAATACGATCCCATTTTCACTATTGGAATCAGAAGGTATTTTTGAGACTATCCAGTTTTTTCTTTTGATTTCTGGCAGAGAGCAACTAGGTTTTTCAACACCAGGAACACCAGGAGGTAGTGCAGTTATAACGAGCAGATATTACGTTTGTAGCTAGTCTAAGTAAAGTTCTTAATAATATTTAATGTCAGTCATTTTATGTCAAGTTTTCGTATGGAATCTTCGTATAGAATTTCATGTGGAATATTATGTACACAATGGAAAACATTTAATTTTTTTATTACTCTTGTAGCGACCTTGAGGCATGTCGAATTTTACATTGTGGAATAACGGTCTACAAAATACCCAGAAATATAATCCCAGATATTTAACATGGACGGGGTACCAGCAATAGTTGGCAACCCCGAGACGTTTATCTGGGATGTTATTGAAGGGTATTTCCATTCATTCAGTACTCGACTATCGTTTGGTTTAGACGTGCCACCATTGACTGCCCAAGCCTCGTCACCAGGTAACACCGCTGCCATCCGTTTTATCATGTATTTTTCACATTTTTTATATAGCCAATACATAACGGTCACATAATGTAAACACCACTGTTTCATTTTGTTTTACCTCCATTCACCGAGCCACATCATTTACCCTAAACTCTTATTAGTACCACAATCTGCCTAGAGGGGATATATATATATATATATATATATATATATAGAATCACTTCAAGATGATCTGTATAAAATACTATTTTAATTAATGACTCTTTTTTCTAAAGTCTATATATGTCCAATAATCAGATCGCATGGTGTTACAGTATATTGGGATGCACTGTTAACATATTTCCAGTTCTGTACATGCTCATCTATAAAGTTTGTATTCTATGATTGATTCTTCAAACAGACTTGGTCAAAAACTGCTGATTTTTAAAAATAAGACTTTATAGATGGGGGCTAACTCTGAACATATCATCGTACATCAGGTAACAACCAAGTAAATTAGAAAAATGATATAATGATGAATAATCTTACATACTATGTAAATGCAAGGTTCGGACCAGGTTTTTCTATCAATACTTCTCAATTTATTTGACTATACATACATGACTGTATAGAATTTTTTTTGTGGAGATAAAGATATTGATGGGAAATTATATATCTCAGAAAGATCTCGCATAAAATATATCCATTCTACAGTACGTCTGAATTGGCCACTCTCCATTTCTGCGTTTAATTATAAAGCCACGATGGCATTCTCGGCGCAACGGTTATTTTCGATCGCTTTCCGTCAGGTTTCTAGACAATCGTACGATACGATTTCGACCAATCAGAGAGCGAATACGGTGGGCTCGACCGTATTCGAGGCGTACGACCACGTCATTCATTACAGAAGCCTTCACCTTTTTGATTGCTTGTTGCCGAGGCTGTATGAAACAGCCGGCGGTGTTCGACCGGGCTCGCCTGCGGTACCTAAGGTACTACCGGCGATATTTTTCTTTATATATATATTGTATATATTCCGATGGTTGTTAATGAGAGTTGTTTATGATATAACAGTAAGAATTGGGTTATCAGTTTATACAAACATGGTTAGTGAACCATCGTAGGTTACAAAGTAGGCGTAACAGGTGTTACCACATATCAGAAATTATTCCTTTTTATAATGTTGTTTACGGAATGTTAGGAGAAATGTTTTTAATATCCGTGACCTTATAAAATGTTTGTTCAATTCGCTTACGGTTAATAATATACCTTACTTACGGAGAAAGACCAATATTTAGTGTTTACTCTTAACTTTTGCTATGGATGTTAAATTTGAGGACTATATTTATATATAACAATTAAAACAGTATTTTAACATTAGAGATGAAAGAGAAAATATAGAAATGAAGAATTCCAAAATTATATCTAGACCATAGCCCTCCAGTTAACCCAACTATGCTATATATAATCTGAAAATTAAATTAAACGAGAGGCTAGAAACCCTCTGTTTCGAGTAAGATCATGCAATTACTAGTCGTCAACAATGGGCTTGTCACCAAATGAGAAGATTATAACGACTAGTACTGACGAAGACGATGAAAAGGCGAAAATGTTACCGTAAACAGTCGACTCTCTATAAACCAAAAAAACATAAGGCAAAACTAGAAAAAAATATATATGCTCAATATCTTTGTATAATAGAAACAATATCAGTTGAAGTACTTTAGAGTCAAATACGATGGAACATGTCATTTCCATAATATGTTCCTTGTTATTTGATGTTATTGTGTACCCATTACATACCATATTCATAAGGGAATTCTTTTAATAATATAAATGTATGTAATTCAGAATATTTTTTTTATTAATTACATCCCACATTAGATATACTTAGTAGACCTATTTTACAAATAAATTTATAGTAGGTGAGTACGGGATTAATACATCAATATCTTTTTCCCAAAATTAAAATAAAACTAACAAATAAAGCTAAAGTTGATAAATTTAAATTATTTTCGGAGATATAGCGGTTTTTGTAACGCGATAACTAGCTCGCACCTAACCCTAAATTTTAGGTGGTAGTAGTTTTTGATACTTCCAAAACTTAACGATTTATTCTAAATCAAAATATTCTTCTATTGTACTAAAGTAAAAAAAAGTCAAACACATTTTCTGCCAAATTATATTTTATATTTTACCACTTCTTTTTACATTTCGATACGATGGAACAATATGTAGAGAGACTGTCACCAAATCTGTACAAAATGTAAAATGGTATAGAACTTGAGACGTCATATCTAAAAAAAGTAGTTTCGAGAAAAATGCGTTCTTTTTAGTTTCAATGAAATTTCAAATACAAATTAATTATAGACATAACAGGTCAATTGAAAATTCCTCGGTCTGAAACATAGATAGCTACTAGATTTAAATCCAGATGTTTTTTTAGTTAGCCCTAACCCTCAAAATATGCGTGTATAAATTTGACAGCTGTCGGATCATTAGTTTGTGAGTTATAGCATTTTGACTGAAGCAACTTTTATTATTGTGAAAAAAATGGATAAAAATTAATTTCGAGTGTTGATAAAATATTGCTTTTTGAAGGGAAAAAAATACAGTTGAAGCAAAAACTTGGCTTGATGCCAAGTTTCCGTACACTGACCCACGAAAATCAACCAGAAGACGGTGAACGCAATGGACGCCCAAAAGAGGTTGTTACTGATGAAATTATTTTGAATGACCGTAAATTGAAATTGAATGAAATAGCAGACACTGTAAATATATCAACAGAACCTGTACATCATATCATTCACGAATATTTGGGTATGAGAAAGCTCTATGAAAAGTGTCTGTCGTGCGAGGTCACTTTTGAACAAAAACAACGACGAGTTGATTATTCGGAGCAGTGTTTGAAGATGATCAAAGGTAATAAACCCGAGTTTTTGCGTCGATATGTGACAATGGATGAAACATGGCTCCATCATTTCAAGTCGAATCGATACTCATCCGAGTGGACTGCACGCGATGAACTCACTCCAAAACGTGGGAAAACGCAATAGTCGGCAAGCAAGGTTATGGCGTCTGTATTTTGGGATGCGTATGGAATAATTTTCATTGACTACCTTGAAAAAGGAAGGACCATCAGCGACTATTAAATAGCGTTATTGGACCGTTTGAAGGACGAAATCGCCAAAAAACCGCCGCATTTGAAGGAAAAGAAATTGCTACTTCACCAAGACAATACACCGTGTCACAAGTCAGTGAAAACGATGGCAAAAATCCATGAATTGGGCTTCGAATTGCTTTCTCATTCACCGTATTCTCCAGATCTGCCCCACAGCGACTATTTTCTGTTCTCAGATCTCAAAAGAATGCTCGCTGGGAAGAAATGTTCGTTGAATAAAGAGGTCATCGCCGAAACTGAGGCCTATTTTGAAGCAAAGGACAAATCGTACTATAAAAATGGCACCGAAAAGTTGGAGGGTTGCTATAATCAGTGTATTACCCTTGAGGGCATTATGTTGAATAAAAAAAGTAATTTTGCCAAAAAAATGTATTTTACTATGGTAGGCCGGGGACTTTTCAATTGACCTGTTATTCTTATAGGGTTAAAAAAATTTATATTTTCACATTTTTAGAGTAGAATAGCCCCTTAAAGTTGCATATTAAAAAGACAAAATTTTAAGATAATTATAGATCCGAAGACGGTCGAAAAGCATCCGGTGATCAAAACCTGGCTGACACTGAGAAACGGTGCAGGTGAACGTACTAGACACGTTCCGACCACTAGAAAATAGCAGACCTGAAATTGCAAGGCAGTTTTGCAGCCAATTATTATATAAATATAATTTTGTTTTGTCGCTGGTTGACTGGGGCAGTTTGCGCTGTCTCGGAATAGTTTCACTGCTTCAAGGTAACAACAATTTACTGAATTAATTTATCGATTATCTGATAACTTGAAATAATCATATCTGTAATATTTTCTTGATATCAGAAAAGATATAAACACGATGCTTACTATTAATTCATTCATATTTATCCCCAATGGAGAGATTTGACATTAATTTAGTGACAGAAATAACTCTATATATTAGATATATACTATGGTATTCAACAGACGTTGTTCTGTCCGATCATTAATTTTTTGCTTGGATGTAATAATTTATTTCGCCGATAAAAAAAAGTAACACAATTCCTGAAAAGTCCTGGGTCTAACAAGTAAAACAGTTTGGCTTTATTTATCAACGTAATCTCAATCAAGAGCCACACAATCATTCCAGCGGCGCTCTAACATGTCACCAGTTGCTACCGACTCGGATGACGATTGTTTTGATTCCGGAGTGAAGTGATGGATCCATTTTTCATCCATTGTCACACATCGACGCAAAAATTTCGGTTTGTTACGTTTAAACATGGCTAAACACTGCTAAGAATCATACGTTCTGGTTCTTGGTCAGTAGTGAGCAACGAGGCAATAAGTTTGAACAGAGCTTTCTCGTTGTCAAATGCTCATAAAACCAACACGTTCTTTTGTTATGTTTACGATGTTATCTAAGTTACGTAACTTCATTTGGGCGTCTATTGCGTTCTGCATCATCGGTGTCTCTACGACCTTATTTGAAGTCAGCAAACTAAAGTTTTATTGTTGCTGATGGAGCGGAATCCTTATGATACGTTTCAGGCTATTACTTCACTTGAACGCTATTTTTCCCATCAAGAATTAGTGTAAAATTAAAATACGAAATTGTTTTTGATCCACTGTTTAGAAAATAACAAAAATACGAACACACTTAGCACAGTAAATCACAAAGTTATGCGTAGAGTATCATGAAGTTTCAACAGGTTTCTTTTGAAGGTTAGTACTAATTGAAAAAGTGGTGAATGTAATAAAACTAGCGCCATTCATGTGTTAGTTGCTGAACTTTTCAGGCCATGTGTTACTATAAAATGAAAACTTCAATAACATCCAATTAGTGGTTTTGTGGTGATATGTTATTAGAACCGAAAAATATTTAAAAGATAATATCGAAGCGCCAGCTACTGAGTTTGATAGGGAATTTAAGCAACTCTAGAACCCACATAAACACAATATTAAATATTAAACTATAAATGATTATTTCCTGGAATATCTATATATATATATATATATATATATATATATATATATATATATATATATATATATATATATATATATATATAATATAGAATAACATAGAATAGAAATTGTATAAAACGGTCAAAAGCATAACAATCGACATGAAATGCCACGAAATGCGCAATCTGTGTTGTTTTCCATCAACTATATTGAGAAGAGAATTTACCAATTAGTGTTAAAATTAAGCAAAACATTGTTGTCGACTGACAAAAAAATGATTTGGTCTCAGTTAATAGTATTATTTGCCAGCAAAAGATAATTCATGGGGAAATATTAACGCTAGTGAAGGATTTATAGTCGGAACAGGTTTTTTTTTCAGAGAAATACATTGAAAATGCAGAACGCATTGGAATGGTCGTATATATTTTAAATTCCATCAAAAAATTAATAAACCGGAGACTTTTCACTTTCTAAAAGTGGCCACTGAGTCATTCAGTATTAGAGTATATCACATTAATTTAGTAAGTGATTAATATATTGTCAAATTTGTAATGCACACATGCTACCTCACATGTTATGATTCAAACTAATACAAATAAAAATGCTACTTTTATTTTTAGGGCAAATATAAAAATAGCTATTGAAGAAATGTTATAATATATGTATAAATTAGATGAAAATAGCTGACACTGGTAATTTTCACTTTCTACTGAACAATAATTTAATATTTCGTATGTAAATACTAAAATAACTATGTAAATTGTTCAAGATTTTAAACAGTTTCTTTGAAAAATCTATAAGTTAATATTAACCGAATATACAAACTCTGTGTTTCTGTCTAATTACTTTTTAACTATGTATAAATTACTTAATAATGATAGTTTTTTTTAATAATCTTAGTTTAAGTAATGTATTTAATTGTTTTATGGATTATATCCTTTGTAAAAAAGTAAACTGAGAGTTATGTCTATTAAATTTCAACGATTCTTCTGTAAATTCATGTCACTGTTATGAAATATTAGGTACATCTTATTAGTCTTTGAAGTACTTTACAGTTACATAAGCAACTATCGCCAACTTCTTCAGAAAATAGTGATATATCCGTTATTTTGATGGATGATTTTTGTCACTTTTCTAAATATAATAATATAATTCCGTTATTATTGGAATACTGAACCAAATAAATAAATTTCGTCCTCTTTTTTAAGTAGCAATTTACAATTGGAAACACTTACAATTTTCAAGCAACTTTATATCAATATCAATCTTCTATGAACTGTTACCTTGTGTGTGATTTCATTCAATTAGTCAAATTGTTGAAGGATCTCTTTCTATATTTTAGATCAAAATTCAAAATTCGTTCAAAATATACATTAATGTATTATTTAGAACTTTATTGGAATTAGTTCCTACAATTCAACAATTTTATAACATTAAGAAGTTTTTCTATACTCTACAATAGTGAAACACAATTATTTTTAATTTAACATATTCTTGAATTTTTAAAAAATGCTTGTATTCCAAATTCCATCAAGGTTAATTTTTTAGATAAAATATACGAAATACTTGATCTGATATAAATAATATTTTTGGATTTACGATGGATTAAAATCCATCGTAAATCGTTCTAAATAAGTGTCAACTAATATAACGATAAAACTACTGGTGATAAGGAAATACGTACAAAATAATGTCGTTTCAAACTGATCAGCGCCTACCTCGACCTCGAAAATATTCTAACGGCATACCGAAAGTTTTTGATACAAAAACTGTTCAGCGCGGACTTATGCCAAATTCTTGTCGTAATTCGTGATTAATGGTGCTGAGGTATCCTCGACAATATTATTTTTACTGCGGGATTTTTGGACTATATTAAAAAGAAAACCGAAATTCAAAATTATTACAAATGAACCAAATCGAAATCTATTTATGGAAAATGTGTTCTTTTTATAGATTACGATGTTGTTTTAATTATCGTTGTTGATAAATGATTCTTATTATTTTTAGTTTTAAGCAAGTTTTCTTGTGGCATTAGGCAATTTCATTTCCACATTTAAATTTAATTATTTTTAATTTTTTTGTGAGACTTAATTTTTTTTTAACAAATAGTTAAATTAAAATAAATTTGTTTTGTTCCTAATTTAATTTTGTGTATATGACACTTAATAATGTTTTTGTATTGTTTAGACTCATCACCACTTCAAACTGATCAGTTGGTATTAATTAAAATAATATTGTAAATAGATAAATAGGTTTAGGTAGGTATTAAGATAAATTGTGTGTGTATAATAGAATATGAAACACCTGTAGTATAATGTATGTATATATATATATATATATATATATATATATATATATATATATAAATATATATAAATATATATATATATATATATTTATATATATATTATATATATATATATATATATATATATATATATATATATATATGGGTTTATCTAGACTGGGCCTAAAATTTAACGTAGACTTCGAACCACGGTTCTCTGCATTAAGCCTACCGACTGGCGAGTGACCAACTTTAGAAATCATCCCAGAAGACATCCGGTCTTACCCAGCCGGGCCCCGGCGTGACTAGGATCATTCCTTGTCGGATTTTACGCTCTTATCTACAACAATCACAAACATAAATTTACGACCATGCCCCAGCAATATTCGAACCCGCGACTATCGCAATAGTGGTCCTATGAAATATTTGTAATTTAGAACATAAACAATATACAATATTGCTTGTACCTTTAAAACTACAGTTATTCGATACCATTTATATCGACTTTTGGATTCAAAATATATGAGAATAGACTATTTTTCAGCCCGAAATATTTTCGTTGCCTCATTTAAATGAAATGTGACAAAAGCATACTCCAGGGCGATTCAATAATCTTCACGCTATTCTAAAAGCAACCTAACATTATGGGACATATTATTTCCGATGTAGCAGCATTGGATCTCTGACTATTCTTTCAGCTCGCTATTCCTTATTCAAAAACGGCTTAAGCAATAACTATAACAACCGTAACAGTAATAAAAATATTGTAAATATATTCGTTGTAAAACAATTTTTTTTAATTATTTTTTAATATAGTGAAGTAACAAGAATTGATTTTAAAAAGGGGGGTCATAGGAATGTGGTTGATTATAGAAGTGTACTAATAATATTATGTGATGGATATGATGCCTTACTTACGACATAAATATGTCTGAATACAGTTTCAGGGAGATGGACCTTGGCCTTTTGGACAAGTATAAACATACATTTAGGAGCATGCATGACCATGTAGGAGGACCGTCCTATCGCCTTTACCACTGCGTTACCAAACCGGCTTGTTTATTTTTATTCAGTTGTTACAACGATTATTATGTAAATGCTTTATTTTAAAATGTATTTTTTTGTGTTACAAATCTATATGGTTATTTTTTACTTTTTAGTGAGTTCCTTATATATTTTTTGAAGTTGGGTCAATTTTTATTTTTCTCTTTTTAGTGTTAGGATATTTACTTAATAAATTACGCCAATATTTTATTAAGTGTTACAATGAGGAAAAATAAGAATAAACAATGACTGAGAATAAAGAACGATTAGAGATAATTTAACAAATGTTCTAACAAAACTATAACAACAACGAAAAGGAGTTGTCCCCGCCGGGAATCGAACCCGCGACTTCCGCGTGTGAGCTGGATGCTTTAACCACTACAGCATAGAGGCAGTTGCCTGCAATATTTCTACGGTTTCTCATATGATATGATTTGTGCTTAAAAATCAAATTAAACTAATTTTGCACTGAACTACTAAAAACTCCTCAAAAACCCCTGAAGGGTATTACGGTCCGGTCCCTACTTTCATCATCAGCTTACCCAAATTACTTCAAACTATACAATTAATTGTCTGTGAATACCCATAATATTTAAAGAAATATCCTCTAACTCCTAAACTCTTAGGAGTTGTGTCTTCCGTCACATCAGCACAGCAATAACATTATACCCAAATATCTGATTATTTTTAAAAAATATCTGAAAAGATTGTACTAGGTCTATCTATATATATTGTACTGACCAGCTATCAGATCCTGATTTGGTTCAAATGGGACCACCTCGGAGTGCACTCTTTCGAATAAAAAAAGAATTTTGAAATTCGGTCCCCAATTGACAGAGAATTTGGTGAACATGCATTAAAAATATATACAGTCGAACATAGAACCTCTTCCTTTTCTGAAGTCGGTCGGTGAACCTGGCAGGATTCGACTGTCGCAACATTAGGGGAACCTTCCTGTTGCCTTGACAATTAAAAAAAAGTATACTTTTTAAAAAATATTTAATACAATGTTAATGTATTAATTATTATATGATAGAAATGGCTTTTGTGCAATCTATGATTTTATTTTAAAGCTGTAATAGCATTTAATATTCGTAATCTTACGATATCATTCAACCATTACATCACAACTTCAACCAGACGTCATTAAAATGTATCAAACATATTTCTTTCCATAACAAAAATATATTATTTAATATTAGTATATACGTGTAAAAATATTGTATGCTTTGACGCACATTGTTTTTGCTTAGTTTCTCGCTGTTTATAAACAAATCTCGTTGCCAGAACGATTAACATATAAGACTTGTTATGTCCAATGGTTTAATTTATTATACAGACTACAGGGAATTGAACAAGATGTACTGTATAATTGGCTCATTCTGCGCATGCGCATTTCGAAAAGTTGTGTTTATTATTTGCTAATTCATTGTTTATGTATTAACAGACTTGTTAATTTTTTATATACGGTTATGAAAATTTTATGAAAATCATAAAAAAATAACAAAACAGTGTAGTTATTTGGTTGGTGATTAATGAGAAAAGTAAAACACTCTAGCGAAGTTGATACGACAAATTGAGTTTATGAATATATATTAATCCCAGTAAGTATGTGTAATTATATTATATATTACTGATACGACATTCATTCAGAAACCTAACTAAAATTTGAAATGGGAGAAAAAATTATAATATATTCTTGATGTGACAACATCAACAAAATTAACAAGATACAATAATTTTTAGAGCTCACATGATGGCAGAAAATGCAACTAGTTATATAACGTTCTTTAGTAGAGTATGTTAAATTTGTATTTATCAATATAATTGTGACTGTTCTTAGTGGTTTTTAAAAACATTAAGTAAAAGCATGTACGTTTAATAACAATATGGAATGAGAACAATAAGAACTGACACTGTTGTAGACACTATTAGAATTATATCAATTTATATATTTAAAAGAGCCATGAATATTTCAGAATGGTACATTGGGTTGCTCATGGCAAGATGATATAGTATAAAGACAATAAAGGTTCATGGAAAAAGCTGAACGTTGAAATAACTATCGATTAGGTTTTTTTGAGTCATAACATTTATTCATTGCAGACATATAGTTCTTCATGCTGGAAACAGGAATGGTTTTATTCCTGGTGCAGAATTAGTGTTTTTCTAAGTCCAAGGGTAACTACCATGAAAAAATGAACCATAATTTACATTTTTGCAGTAGTTTGAAAATCAGCTTTTAAAGAACTTGGAGGAACCATCAGTTATTGTTATGTACAATGCACCATATCTACCATATATATAGAGTACACTGGTGGAGAAAATACTAACAAGTTCATGAACAAAGGCTGCCATTAAGGAATGGCTTAAAGTACATAAAATAAGTTTCGAGGAAATCATGTTAAAGAATGAACTATTCAAAATTATTACTCGGTAAATATAAATGAAATATTTAATTGCATTTTATGTAATTTACTTTTTTAGAATTAATCCTGAGAAAAAATACCTAGTAGATCAGATTACTGAATGTTATGGCCACAGAGTATTATGTCTCCCCCACCCCCTATCACTGCATTCTTAATCCAATTGAGTTAATATGGGGTATTATAAAGAATTATTACAATAGATATTCAGGTCGAGGAGGATATTGAGACCAGAACTGTCTGAATTTATGGAAAGAAGCATTGTCGAAAGTAACACCTTCGGTTTGTATGAGCTTGATCAGACACATTGAAGAAGAAATTGACAAATGGTAGAAAATAAACAGCTTGGTTATTAACTTGACTAGTATTTCTGAAAGTGACTGTCATTGAATAAAACTTTATGAATGTTGGTTTATGATTCAATGCTGATGATTTCCAAGACAGGGTGATGAAAGAGGAAATCACTAAAGGTCAGTATACAATTAATAAACTTTAATTGTACGGAATTGTATTATAGAGTGTGAAAGCTTTATGAGCATGTGTGTTATTGTTCAGAATATACATGACCGTTTGGTTAACATGTATGAGTAGAGATATAACAAATAACTGTTTTGCAGATAGGCAAATGCAGGAGGATGCAGTGATTAAATGTAGTTTTATCAAGAAAGATATATACAGATAGTAACAGGACAAACTAAAGAGAAATGTAGTAATATCATAATGACTTTACAAGGATACATTGTATCGATAGAAACAAGAACTAAGCGTAAAAATTAATATGAATGAAAATACTCTCTAATGAAAGTAAAATACATTACTCAGATATACAATTGTTAATTAAGTGTTAGTTAAGGATTAGGCCTTCGGGGGATACCACTACATACAAAAAGGCGTCTAGAACCTTACCGATACTAGTGGAAAAAAGCTCAATGTGTATATAATAAAACAACTCTAACCTATAAATTATTGTGGCTGTAAAATTAATTGTAGTTTTAAGTTCTTCGATTATAAATGCATTTGATGTACTATAATGTTAAAATAAAATATATTTAATAGAATATTTGTTCAATTATTTTATTTATATTAAAATTTTGTTATATGTCAGAGCCCAAATGTACTAAAACTCAGAGTAGGTGCGGCAACATTGCGACGTTTCCCGTGTCACTGCTATTTTGAATTGACTATATAAGGAATATTTAGAGGACATTATTGGTGTCAAAACACCAAAAGCAAATGAATTAGATAAGTATCATGTGAATGTAAATGATTAAATATATTGATGATGCTACGTCGATATTGAACTATACCATATCTGTCATCTACTTTGTTTTGTTTTTTCCGTCTTCATTGATGTTTGTTAACCTGAGTTATTTAATTAACATGAAATAGAGTGGCGTATTAGTAAATTTGAGCAATTAATGAACCTCTATTGATAGCAGTTTGATTTTATTTTCAGTTAAATTTTTTAATTTTCAATTTCACTAATTGTCCTAAAATATTGAAACTATACTCGCATTCATTTTGATTGAGTTGTTTTTCAAAGATAAACTATATTACTTGTTCACTTTTCTGTAGTTTTTATTATATTTTATATTCTCCTTATTGTATATTTTAAGAAGTATGGGTTAGGATCTAGTTCTTATCGTTTGTTTTGAATATGTATTTTATTATATTCTCCGTATCACTTCAAGTATTATCTTAAAATATCATTTCAAAGGCATAATACGTTTTCACATCTAATTTCGCCTAAAGAATTCTAAACTGATTGTCCTAGTAATATATTGTTAAGATGTTGTTATATATTGTTATATGTAAATGACATAACAGCATAACAGCAGTAGTAGGATCATTCATTCATTTTTCATTTATATGTTTTAATGTTGTTATATGCGTTTTTTTATTATTGTTTAATTTCAATATTATAACAACGATTATTAATAAATCTGGAGAGTATTACGGATATATATAAATGAAATACATCAAACATATGGAAATTGAAGATGAAAATAGATTGAAATAATGGTAAACAAACGTCGAAAATATAGACTTGGGCGTAAAATCAGAACGAGGGACTTTGCTATTAACGTAAGAGAGAGGTGTGTACAGGAGTCGTTGGAGGCGACACACAGTAATCCTATGCCAAGTAGTTAAACAAATTTTGGTTTGTTTTTGAAAAGCAAAACAAAATCAAAGTCCAAAGTCCGTAGGTTGTTTTTTTGTTGCGTTGTGAGATATGTTTTTTCATATTATTGTAGTAGAGTAAATGAATAAAGCGGGAATAAAACCTATATTTGTATTGTTCGGATATTAAATAGATAAGAATCTGTTTGAATATCGTTTAAAAATCAATAGTTTTGGCTAAGTACCATAATAAGTGCAATAAAATTGAAGAATTTCAAAAGCCAAGGACCGTAAGTCAACACCGGATTAACATTCAGATGTTGTTGAGTTTGTAGGGACAAAATGTAATTTCCGACAAGAAATATCATGTCACAATCTTCCGACAATCATGTCAGTTGTAAGCCTAGATGTCTTCTGAAGAAATTAAATAAATTTGGGTACAATATAGGGAGTATCTGTCCTTTTATGATTTTTTTAAAATTAATAGTTTGAGATTCCAAGTATCTGATATTTATATTATATTATATATTATATTTATTATATATATATATATATATATATATATATATATATATGTATATGTAGTATCATATATTTCAATATGATATGACGCGTTATCATAAACATATTTTTAATTCAACAAAATTCGACTGATATTATCAAAAATAGGTATGCTTCATTTACTGCGATAGTTGTTGATGGATATAACAGCGAAGAGGCGGCTAGAAAGTTACAATAGGCGAGTAACAATATAAAAAACTGGACCTAGACATGCAGAATAAAAGTTATCAAACCAAATCGGTGTATATCGAATAAATATATAATCAAACTGTACTTATAGTCTCAAAATAACAGTGAATTCAGGTCATCAAGATGTTTAATGTATTGCTTATCATAATTTGTAAATTCCTTTTAGAATCAGACAATATTTTTTTTTTCATTTTATTTTAGTAAAAATGAGATACAATGCTGTTTAGTACTTCGAACATGTTACCGAATCAGCCTACGAAATTGGTCCAGTTGTTAAACGTCTGCAAAATTCTTCAAAATATTAGTTATAATAACTACGGCAAACGTTGTTCTAACGTTTTGCTTGTTTTAATAAATTTCAAATCGCTGCTTATTATTCCACCAATACCTACAGCAACAACGCTAAGTATCTTGGAACCAATCTCGATGCAAAACTCCATTGAAAGGAGCACCTTAAAAGGAATAGAACAGAACTAGAAATATAAAAGATTATATAAGTTAATAGGATGAAATCTCAATTATCCACACATAAGTTGCGTAAAATTGATACGGACCTATGGAATCCAGTTATGGTGATATTCCATGAAAGATAATAAAATAAAGTCTTAAAAAGTATAGTAGAAGCATCCAGATACTATAGGAGTGATTATTTGCATTGTGACCTTCAGATTCGGACTGTTACACAGGAAATCAAGAGAGTCAGACTGACGTTATCAAAAAATAGGGACAATAAATCGAACCACTACTTGAATATATAATCTATGTAAATCATGTAGATTAACAAAGAACAATGTATTGTACAACACATGTATTGGAACAAAATTTATAAATATTCATCCAGACTCCTCCGATGTACATCCATATTGGGCATTATTATATGACAAGATTGTTAAAGCTTCTGAAAATATTACCAAAGCAACATACCACGCTAAATTTTTTGTATCTCAGTCAAAATATTCAAACAAGAGGACGCCTATTCTACAATAAAAGAGGCTAAAGCAGGTGTACAACACTAAAGTGTATTGGGGTCAATTATTTAACCGCTACATATATAATCACAAATGAAACATATTAAAATGGCTACATTTACAGTCATAGTTATTGTTGGAGATAACAGAGAAAAAGTGGCCAGAAAGTTACAACAGGAGAAGATAAAAAACCACACATGGAGAATAAAAGTTACAAAAGGCAAATCGATGCATATTGAACAAACAAGTTAAACTGTATATACAACAATAACAGTGAATAATACTACCACCACTTAATATTACTATTAGAACAGAACTGGAAATGGAATATAAAAAATAGTATTGGTCTTCACATATAAAAGTTGCTGTTGTATACGTCAATATTCATGGAAGTTATTGGGATATTTCGTGATAGACAGTATAAATAAAATACAAATTTCAGAATGAGAGCCTAAATGGTATCATAGAGGCATCCAGATACTATCGAAACAATTACTTTACCTTCAGATACTGACTATTATCAGACTGACGTTATGAACTATTCCTTGAAATCTAATCGATGTATAAAGCTGTAAATTAACAACGAACAATATATTGTAATATAATTAAAACAATGATTTGGTTGAATGACGCGTTCAGTTGTTTAACAAAATATTCAAATACCCATCCAGACTTTTTCGGTGAACATCCAGATTGGGCATTATATGACAAGATTGTTAAAGAGGCCGACGTTCATTCAAACTTTAAAGCTTTATTATCCCCCCCGAAAGCACGGGGCCTTACGAGGAAGAAAGCGAGGGAAAAAAAACGCCGTAAATCCGGGACGGGGGTACAAGTTGGAAAAATATTTCTGGGGCAAAAGGCGCTGCCGCTCCCGAAGCCGCATCGTTAATGTTGAGCCGAAGAGGTTAGTCTGTGGCGAAAGGAGGGGGGGACGATATAAAAGGGCGATATTTCAGGAACTTTGTCGCCGCACGGCGTTCAACTCCAGCCTGATTTATGACCGGTGATTAAAATAATGTGTCGCCGCTGGTGCACTAATCGAGTCGGGGCTGAGTCAAGGGGGAGCACCGGTACCATTTGTGGTCACTAATATAAACCGTTTGTTTACCTTTTCCCCAATTGTCGAATAACTTCGATATCCTGGATTTTCTGGAAGGCATCAACATATCTGTACTGTTTTCCCCCTTGGGTCTTGAAACATCATTTATTACTTGATTCTGATTCTAGACATGTAATACCGAAAAGTCCCGAACGTAACAAAGAAAACGCGGTTTTTTTGGTCAAAATTGGCTTTATTCATCATCGTAATCTCAGTCAGGATCCACACAATCATTCCATCGCCGCTCTAATATTTTAATACCACTTTTGTAGAACGATTTATTTATGTTTTCTGGTGTTACCACCTCCATGATTCATCAAATCAAACCAACGTTTTATTATTGTTTCTGATGGGGTGGAGTATTTTTCCCATCAAGAAGCAGTGTAAAATCAAAACATAAAATTGTTTTTGATTCATCGTTTTGGAAATAGCAAAAGTATTGTCACCCTTAGCACAATAACTCACAAACTTATGAGTAGAATATTATGAAATTTCGACAGTGTTCTTTTGAAGGTTAGTACTAACTGAAAAAGCGGCGAATGCAATAAAACTTCGCGCCATCTATGTGTTGGGTTCGGGACTTTTCAGCCCATGTGTTATATATGTTATATTGTAAGACTAGTACTGCGGCTACGAACTGCACCGTAATCTGAGGGACTATCTGTTAAGAATGGTGAGTGAGATATCAAAAAATAGACGTCAGGATGAACAAGTAGCCTATTTCTTCCGTTGAATAAAATAGTTTTTCAAGCAAATAATTTTTGTGAATCTCATTTGATAGCCGGAGCAGTCGGTAGGATTCCTGGGAGATCATAACGCTGTTCACTTTTGAATTTGTTCAATTAACCTGAATCAAATTAATTACTAAGAAAATAAGACAGATTAACGTTGGATTGGCAACCCTTCCACAGTTACTCGATAACAAGAATTCCTTGGTGTAGTTAAGTGGAGTTCGGGTAAAATTATCGCAGCAGAAGCTGTAAGGTCACAAAAAGACTGAAGAAGATCAAAGACGCTTAGCCATAAACTATGCCAAGTAAGAAACATTCAAGTTTTGAAAATATCCCTAGTCCTAGTTCAAGGTGTAAAGCCATCAAAGGTGGACTTCAGCAACTAGGAATTAACATAGTCTTCTAGTATTTGTACAGAACCTTATAATAGAGGGTAAACGGTCTCCAAAGGTAGGTTGTAGCCTGGTGTATCCCACTCTCTTAGCCGCAGACTATTGGAAAGTGGGGACATTATGCAAATTTGTGTAGAAACAGTGCAATTTCGGCGATTTTCAAAGACAAATTGGCGAGTGAATGTACAAGCGATGTACTAAGATAACTTTATTAACTACCACGGCCATCCCTGTAGTATTTTCATTATGGGAGAGGGATTATATTATGCGACTAGTACTGCACTGGCTACGGACTACACTGTGATCTGAGGGGACATCTTTTATGAATGGTGTTACGAGAGATATATCTAAAAATAGACGTTTAGATGATTTTAACTATTTTTACCCTCAGTATCATCGTTCACCAAGAAGAGACGACTTTTTTCCATTAAATTTTTCTGTTCTTAACCCTTTCTCATTTTATAGCTTGTATCTATATGGATTTTAGTCTGGCCTATCTCTTGCATTACTTAGTGACTGGATCTACTTCTTAACCTCAGTATTCATTAAAATGCACCACAGTAATTTCGATATGCCATCTGCGCATGCTCCAGTTTTCAATATGTTCAGTTATTCCTGATGAGCCAGTGAGAGATAACACGTGTTTATATTTATAACTAAATATTAGATTGCATATTTTAGATAAACTTCAAGATCCTCAATAAGTGCGTTAAAATAACAAAGTTAATCCTCATTTAATATAAAAACTAATATAGAAAATTAACAGTATATAATATAAAAATGTGTGTATACCTTTAAAGAAGTGTAAGATATGAATTATTATAGCAAAATGTTATGATTTTCCAGCGCTAACTCGTAGATTTACATCAAACAAAACTATCTATATATATATATATTTTAAGTACCAGGAAAATACAATTTACTTGAAGATGCTAGCAAAGGTAATAATAAATTATTTTGTATCTATATATGTTTAACACACCTGTATAATTTTGCAAATGTTTAAATAGATTAGCAAGTAGTTGATGGCTCTGAATTGTAAATAAATGCATCTAATATGTATACAAGCTATATTCTATTGTTCGTATATATATAAGATCTGTATTTTCATTAATATTTTTTAAAAATTCAACCATTAAATTATTCAACCTATAAATTAATTTTATAAAATATAATGTTTTACTGATATTTTATATTACTTTCGCTTCGTTAAATTCATAGCAGCATCTACAAACTGTCTGCTGCTAATTTCCTTTAAAATAATGCAAACATAAAGTTAACCTAAAACATCCAATGTAACGTTCGCTTATAAATGATATTGTGTGCCACATCTTTCTAAATGATATGCGCAAAGACTAAATCAATAATTATGTGAGGTGTTTTAATATATTCTCTTAACGTGGGCTCTAACTACGGCATTGAGCTTAATATTTGGCGGCTGACCAACTTAGATTTATCCTACATGATTATCTGCTTATATCAGGCCACCTATTAGTATATATCATATATCAACGCATCTTAAGGCTTTAGTACTAATGAAAATTCTAAATTTTAGATAACTTTAAATGAACAAGATTGGATACTTTCATAAATGTTAGTTTGGAATTACGTGAAGTTGTCTTGATGTTGTCTGATTGATTGACTACTTGTTTAACTTCATTTTGAGAAGACTGATTAAACAAATGCTAATAAAATAGAATAATAGAAGCATTGTAAAAAACAGTTGTAAATTGCGATTTATATTTTCATAAGTTAAGAAAAAGATATTAAAAATTTTTATCAATAAAGTATAACATCTTAGAATCTGATAAAAAGGGGAATATTTTTTTTGTATTTGCTCTTCTTTCATTCGATTCAATGCAGAAACCAGAGGATTTAGAAGAAGGAAAGGAAAGTTATTAAATAAGTAAAATAAGATATGTACTAAAGAAAGTGCTAGAAGAATTAATAACAGAAGCACAAACGACAGAACTGAGAGTGAGCAAGGAAGAAACACAATTAGTAATAAAAATAAAATGAGCTAGGATAGGTAGATACGTTTAATAATTTAAGAATCCACTAAATTACCATAAAAAGAAGGGAAAAGTCATTTAAATAAAACAAGAAGGTTATACCTTATCCTTCTTAGGATATATCCTTTTATATCCTATCCTTTTAGACTTATCCACTTCAAAGGATCTAAAACACCTATTTAGAAACTGACCTTTCATGAGGTGCTAAGCAAATCATTCATTTTGCGTCTGAATTCAAAATGTTTTAATTTTAGAGTGCGAAATTTGCTAAATTATTTTCAAGAACTGACATAAAAAATCACATAAATATAAGCTTTAGTCGATAAATTCCTTGAAAAGTCATAAAATATAATCAATCAAAACGTAACATGTTTGGTATAATAAAGTCAATATAAATGCAAATATTGGATGAATATGTTGTTAAATAATAATGTTGCGTAACTGGTTAAAAAGGTACTAAAACCTTTTTTTAAAAACAAACAATATATCAATCAATTTGTCGTCATGGCGTTATTAATGCAAATCAAGTAAAAAGAACGTATCAAAAAAATTCAGTATTTTCCGAACAATTTAATGTTATTATTTTGTTATTTCTTTCGAAATAACTTAGTGTTAGAAACATAATTCATTTTGAAAACAATGACACAAAATTTACAGTAGATCCGTAATTATAATCATGTCTAATTTGTGTTATTATATATTAATATTATTATAAACTTTATACAAGGTCAACAACATTGTTTTTTAGAAATAAATAGTTAGATTATAGATCATACAATAAACTTGGACATCTACCAAAATAATACTATGCAATTATATTTGTCTTTGTATGATTCTCGATGGAAAATGTTAGTTCTTGATGGATATTTGAATGTTGGACTAAAAGAAAAAACTGCTAGAATAACAGTAATAATTTACATCGCTTGATTCAGTAAAGTATTTTTTCAAAATTAAATTACGCTCTCGGTTAGTAGTAAAGAAAAGAAAAACCAGAACCATTGAACATTACTCCAGGTTAACTGAACAAGGGTACAATATTTGTTTGCAATATGAGGTAACTATTAAAGGTTTAAAAATAGAGTTTAGTTATTATTCATATCTTTTCATCATCAAGCTTTAGAAAATGGCACCAAAGGAACACATTCATCTTCTAAACCCCTACATGTCAGCTAGAATGTTTAGAGTGAAACAAAAGGAAGCTTATCCCACAATACAAAATAAATTTCAGCAGATGACAGCAAGAAAGTATATTGGAGGCAATTATTTATCTACTTTATATTTGTGATTTACCACCAATAGAAAATATCACCATAGCTGGATTCATGGAGAATACACAAAGAATACACGAAGTTAACTACACAAATCGATGCATATTTAATTTATATATAGTCAAACTGCACATACAGTAATCACAATAATAATAAATAATATTGCCATCATATATAGCAACAACGTTAAGTATCTTTGAATGAATCTCAGTGTAAAAATGGAAGGAGAATAGAACAACTTAAAAAGAATAGAACAGAATTGGAATCGAAATACGAAAAATCATTCTTAAATGAATAAAAATTATATTGCCTAAAAATCGGAAAAAATCTTGATTATACTTAATAAGTTGCTACTATATAAGCAAATATAAATGTTGAAATAGAAATATAAAGAGAATCGCCAAAAGATATGGGGGGAGACTCCACTCTCATATTAACAGCGAGGTATTGCAACCCTTGGATAACTTTCGAGCACAACACACTTAAAAGAATCAAACTATTTAATCTTGAAGTGCAGAGAGGTGTACTTAATACAAAAAATAACATTGCTAATTAACACATTAACTTTATTACTATAGAGAATAACAGGTCAATTGAAAAGTCCCTGGTCTGACACATAGATGACGCTACTAGAATTAAATTCATATGTTTTTTAGTTAGCCCTAACCCTCAAAAGATGCGTGTATAAATTTGACAGCTGTCCGATCATTAGTTTGTGAATTACAGCATTTTGAGTGAAGCAACTTTTGTTATTGTGAAAAAAATGGATAAAAAGGAATTTCGCGTGTTGATAAAATATTATTTTTTTAAGCGAAAAAATACAGTTGAAGCAAAAACTTGGCTTGATGCCGAGTTTCCGGACTCTGTCCCAGGAAAACCAACCATTAAGGATTGGTATGCTAAGTTTAGACGTGGTGAAATGAGCACCGAAGACGGTGAACGCAATGGACGGCCAAAAGAGGTTGTTACCGACGAAAACATTTAAAAAATCCACAAAATGATTTTGAATGACCGTAAATTGAAATTGAATGAAATAGCAGACACTCTAAAGATATCAATTGAACATGTACATCATATGTGACAATGTATGAAACATGGCTCCATCATTTCACTCCGAAGTCCAAGTGACAGTCATCCGAGGACTGCAGACGATGAACCCGCTCCAAAGCTTGGAAAAACGGCTGGCAAGATTACGGCGTCTGTATTTTGAGATGCTCATGGAATAATTTTCATTAACTACCTTGAAAAAGGAAGGACCATCAACAGCGAATACTACATAGCGTTATTGGATCGTTTGAAGGACGAAATCGCCAAAAAGGGTCGCATTGAGAAAAAGAAAGTGCTGCTTTACCAAGACAATGCATCATGTCACAAGTCAGTGAAAACGACGACAAAAATCCATGAGTGGGGCTTTGAATTGCTTCCTTATCCACCGTATTCTTCAGATTTGGCCCCCAGCGACTATTTCCTGTTCTCAGATCTCAAAAGAATGCTCACTGGGAAGAAATGTTCGTCAAATGAAAAGCTGATCGCCGAAACTGAGGCCTATTTTGAAGTAAAGGATAAATCGTACTACAAAAATGGTATCGACAAGTTGGAGGGTTGTTGTAATTACTGTATCACCCTTGATGGAATTTATGTTGAATAAAAAAAACTACTTTTGCTAAAAAATGTGTTTTACTATAGTAGGCCGGAGACTTTTCAATTGAACTGTTAAGTAAGAGTTGATCTCCTAGAAATATACCTATTTTTATTACTTATTTTACAAATAAAGTGTAGATATGACGGCAACGATCAGTAATAATGTTTTAATAGAAAAATATCACTATAACTGCTCTGATAAAATACTAGATTGTTCAGTAACATCCATTCGACAAATTAGAGCTAAAAATTCGACGCCATTTAATTTAATATTTCATAAAAACATTAAAATTTTATAAACAATTTAAAATACTTTAGACTTTAAACTTATGATGAACAAACTATGGATAACCATGAAACTTATGTTTTGCAGCCATATCTTCAGTAAACCTGTTGGAGTTTTGATGACATATTTAGAACGGAGTAAGTTTTTTATTATTCATGTCATCATGTTAAATGAAGTGTAATTAATATCTTGCCAACCCGATCATTTTAGCTCCCTAATAATTCATTTTATTTATATCAGAGCATCCAGGCATCTCGGTAAACGATGACACTGTCCACACTGCAGAATTGATACTGTTTTTCGATAAATTAATAAGCAATGTCTCGGCTGTTCTATTTAGTCCCATGATTACGCACAATACTTAACTCAACAAGCAATCTTAGCAATATTTTATATAAATGCCTCCGATTTTTACAAAGAGAGGAGGTTCGGCTATATATATATTTATTAATGTACGTTGGCCAATTTCTCCATCTGTTGTGGACCGATTTTTAAAATAATTTTTTTATTCGAACGAGAACACTTCCGACGGGGTCCCATTGGACCAAGTCAGGATCTGACGGGGGGAAGATAAGAAAATAAGATATTTGTGTATAATATTATTGCTGAACTGATGTAACGGAAGACCGGAAGTCGTTCAGTGCAAAAGCCGTTCAGTTTGCCTCTTAAACACTAACTATATCATATGAGAAGCCGTAGAAACTTTGCAGGTAACTGCTTCTATGGTGTAGTGATTAGAACGTTCAGATCGCACGCGTAGGTTGTGGGTTCGATTCCCGGCGAGGGCAACAACTTTTTGTTGTTGTTCTAGCTGGCGAAACATTTGTCAAATGACCTAGGTTAGATAGCGGACCCTGAGGTATGAAGCCTTCCTTATTTTCAATAATTATGTTTTTATTCATATTTTTCCTCATGCGGGCTGCACCTTTATTGGGCCTATCTATTTTAATACTTAATAAAACAACTGCGTAATTTGTTGAGTAAATATTTAACACTAAAAAGACAAAAATAAAATATTTTTAACAAAAAATTGAACCGACTTCAAAAAATAAATAAGGAGCTCACTAAAAATTTAAAAAATAATCAAACTTAGATTTTTAACACAAAAAAAAAACGTTTTTAAATAACATATGTTCATAATAATCGTCGGAATAACTAAATGAAAATAAACATAAACAATATTTATTTTCCGGCTTGGTTGGCGCAGTGGTAAAGCCGACAGGAAGATCCACCTACTGTTGCGATAGTGGAGGGTTCGAACCCCGCTGGGGCATGGTCGTAAGTTTATGTTTGTGAATGTTTAACATTTGTGATTGTCCTTAGGCAAGAGTGCAAAATTCGACAAGGAAAATGATCCTAGTCACGCCAATAACCAGGCTGGGTAAGACCGGATATCTTCTGGGATGATTTCTCAGTTGGTCACTCGCCAGTTGGTAGGCTTAATTTATAGCAGGCTTGGTTGGCAAGCCGGCTATAAATTGTTTTTTGTCAAATTTATTGTAAAATGTGTTAAATTTTAATAGATTGTCATTAAAAACAAAAAACTTAAAAGTTCTATGAATTCCCCTTTAAAATAATATTACTATTGTAATGAAAAAATGTATTATTTCTGAAATTGTTTAGTTAGTATTTTGTAGATGTTTTTCCAAATATTTATTTAAAGTGTTAGACACACTTAAACAAAATTTATTTGTTTACTTTTATTATATATTTATTTTTACTCTTATTTTTTCTACTACTATTACTATTTTTATTATATTTTAAATTTCACGGTACTCATATTGACACTGTCGCGTCCTCCAGTGCGAAAAAAAAACTAAACTTTTCACAGGTAATACAGACTGAAGAAAACTAGGCTACAACCTAGCATTAACAAGATATTTTGAATTTGTACACAACTAAGAGAAAAATTAAATAAGCTGCAGTATTTTCCGAACTATTTCCCATAAATTTCGTTCGTAAACTGATGCATCAATAAGAGGAAAATCTACGAAACGGAATTCGTCTATTAGAGGTATACGAAATAAGTTCGGCGAATGAACGAAGTAAGTCCGCACAATGATAGGGCTTTGCGTGTTTTATATAAAGGAAATTGAAGAAGGAAGCCGTTGATCAATCCCCCCCCTCGACCGTCCCCCACACCCCTTGCGCCGCCCACCAATCGGCGACGACACGGCATCGCCGCGGAAAATCTATTAAATCTAATTAGATTTTTACGTTTCCAATTTCTAAGGTTTCCTGTTTAATAATCAATCCCTGATAGACGTCATTTTTCTATCGGGCAGGTCTGCGGAGCGCGACCGAGCGGAAGCCCGAGGGGGTGGGTTCGGTTGATGCTTGTGCGCTACGAAAAGCTCATTACTTTTTCATTATCGTGCCGCTTATGCTGCCGGTATTAAATATTTTAATGTAAATAAATGAAAATCGGACGCTCGTTGAATGAATGTCGGAAATATTCGATGACGGTTCGGGGCGACGTGGCAGTTGTTTTATTTGGAGCATTGACATGAACAGCAACAGGCGACTGGATGAATGATTGACGGTAGAAATAGTTGAACAATTGTTACTTTTTATCGTATCAATCAATATTCTCTTCTGTTTATTTATTGGTATAATCGTATTCAGATAAATTATTTTGGAGTTTTGGACTGCATAGGCGTTTTATCAGCCTATACATTAATTATAAAGGATTTTCACTAGATGGCATTTCTGTGTACTAATCTGTAAGAACGTCCATTTCTTGTGGTTATTGAGTTTGTTTGTTTGTTCAAACACTTACTACTGTTTTACGGACGGAATTTGCACGGAAACAGTGCTACCTTTTTACTAAAAAAATGCTACCTGAATCGATGTTCGATGTTTTGGTACAAGAATGGTAGAACAATTGCAACTATTTTAAAAGCAAATGAACACCTTATGACTACTAATATATTATAACATATACTAATATAAAATATTGTATATATGCCAAGTCTTATTAGACTTTAAATACTTTGAAATCTGTATTGAATAGAAAACCACAACAATATGTGGGTTTATATAAGATTTTTCATACGTCATATTAACTTGAATAACATCAACAGTAAATTCCTTACTTACTTTTTATTTATTATAATATATAATTATAATACTTTGAATAATTACTTTAGGTACATCTCAGTGAACTTTCAATTTATAAATTTGACTAAAGGAATATTTTTGTGATAATTCCTACATCGACAACCCAAGCGAAAGTAAAATAAATCTTGTTGTGTAACGTGACCCATTCATTGTGTTGCTCTTATACTATATACCATATACTGGTTGTATTAGCTTATAAGGTCAGCAGTGTTGGTGCTGGAGAGCACCAAGAAGACGCATTCTCTAGACGTAGAAAAAGAAAGATGCCTGCAAGGAAATAATCAATTATTAAGTGACTGAAATAGAGAGAAAGTGAATCAAATAATCTTAAATAGATAGCAAAATAGGTAGGAGTAGGATGATCTGAGACTGTGAATTTTTAACGCTGCAAAGAACTTTTCTAAAGTCAATAGCACCATCGTAAAATAACTGTAAGACATAGAATTCAGGATATTGTGAACGCCAGTCATCTTCGAGTATAAGATGGAGATTGGAGAAAGCGTTTGGTAAAGTGAATTAAGGTGTTGAATAGTAACGTAGATTTGGTCAATCGAAAACTAAAAAAACACAATGTATAACTATGATGGAATTTGCTAATTAATAACCTTGATGGAAAATCAGATAACTTTTTATTACATTCAATTATATAAAGTAGCATTAAATCAAGCTATAGGTACTGATAAAATAGAAAAAAGTATGTATTAAAAACAAATAAAATCCACTGAATATACGGACACGGTTTTATAAACAATGTATATTTATTCGCATCGACAAATACAAACAAAACATCCACTAATTGAATGGGTTTAAACCGCGAAAAGCATTATTCTGTTAGGCATCAGTATCAGCGAAATTATTTTAACATGTACAGAACATTTTTCAAAAACATGAAAGTTTTCGGTTAAATATATGAAATGATATGCGGAATAATAACTAATAAATAAATAATATAGCTATGAAACCTTAAATTTGTATTTGGTTTCATATTGCTTCCCATATAATGTAAATTCTATAAATTAGTTTTAAAGGATGGACAGGATTAACAACAGTTGGTGTAACTAATTCCACATTTCTAATTAAGTTCATGTTGACACCTCACTGGCTTCACTTTTCAGTATGTGTCATTCTATTGAAACATGAAGAAACAACTTTTTCAGTGCGTTGAAAATATCTGAATTTGTACCGAATAAATCGTATTTGGTGGAAGTTTCCCTTTCTTACTGCAAATTGAAGAAAAAGGCGGCCCAAAGTTATCGAATGCTGTGTGGAAATTATGACAACCATAGTGAATTTTCATTCACATGTGATTTAAACATGTGAATACAGACATTTTAAAAGTAGTGATTCGTGAATATACACAAAAAAACGCATCGTTCTTTTGAGGTGGAATCTGCTAAATAACTGAAAGATGACAAAAAGTAGCGGTTATCGATGGAAAATGGTTTAAATAACATAGTATTGATTTTCCACAAGTTTTAAATTAAGAAATCCCTTCAAACTAATTTATAGGCCTAATATAGTATATATCAGTATATAGAAAATATGTAGTTGACATATAATATCCATATATTGGTTCTTGTTTCTACTTCTTTCCTTACATATAACTGATTAAATTAATCTGCAAAATAACTGAAAGATGAGAAAAAGTAGCGGTTATCGATGGAACATATTTTAGATAACACAGTATCTATTTTTCACAAGCTTAAAATGAAGAAATCTCTTCAAACTAATTTATAGACCTAATACATTATATATCAGTAATACACAAAAATGAAGACACAAAAAAATTCTTACAAAAATATCGATATATTAGTCAAAAAATATCGACCAAAAATATCGATATTTTTTTCAAAAAATATTGATATATCGATATAACGATATTTCTTCGGCATCCGTAGCTGGTGATTCAGATATAACTGACACGTAATAGGTATAGTACGAGAAAGTTGAAAAAACTGAGTAATGATATTGTGCATATCTATATAATAAGAACAATTTTAAAAATCACTAAATTAAAAAAAAATGTCATTAAATCACCAAGGTTTTCGGCATTGGCTTAATGCCTGATTGTTAAATGACCAACATAGAAAACATCTATTCCAGAAAGTATCCAATCTTACCCAGCCTGGTTACTGGAATAATAGTTTTTGTTGAATTTAACACTCTTGCATAGGGGCAATTACATATTCTCAGCTGCATTGTTTTACAAACGTAGAACAATAGACACGAAGGAAAATCACCTAAAATGGCTAGCAATTATCTTTGAAAAGGTCTTTGAAAATTAACTTATACTATATTTATATACTTAGTTTATACTATAATATATCATAAATAGACTTCAGTATTTTAATTTAGTAAATTACTTTTTAAAATAATAAGTTAGTTCTACATTACTACTACTTAATAAATATTCTTTATTCTTACTAGGCTGTACTTGAAAACCGCAAGGTAATGACAGTGTAAAAGTTCGAAGATAGAGAATGTTACGGTTAGAAAGTCCACAAGGTGAAAAGAACTGTGGGAATTTTTTACTGTGCTCAAAAATTCTATACATTCATTCTAATTTTCTTAAGTAGGTAATAATCGTAAAAATTTGAACATAAACAATAAACATATTTTCAAAGTTATGATTATTTAATAAAACTTCTACTACAAAAGTGTAATATCAGAAAATGTAACATTTTGTTACAACAACATTTTTAGAAATAAAATTTATTTTCTCTATTATTTGAACTGTTCGTATTACTTCAAGCTACTATCAATATATATAAATAATACCTATAAGCCATGATAATAATGTAACATATCAATTTTGTCATATAAATATACATAAATGACAAAATAGATTAAATATTTAATAAATATTCAAAATTGTTAATAGAAAACTATTATTATCAATTTCATATTGTATTTTATATAATTACGCTGTATTTAAACCAAAAGTAACAGAAAGAAAGTAATATTAAAAAATATTAGTAATTTTTTATGATTTTTTCCGTTTGTATAATTAATTACATTTAAAATATATTAATTGAATCACTTAGAACAATTCCAAAAAAATCTCAAAATTTATATTCTCTCATTAGGCTTTATAAAATAGCATTGAAAATAATATTATATAAATAATAGTAGTAATAGAAAAATAAAAAAAATGCACTATTAAAATTAAAAATAATCCAACATCTGCCTTTTTGCGTTATAACTGAAGATAAATAGTAGAATAGATTAAATATTTACTAAATACACAGAATTTTTTAAACATAGTTATTATAAATTTCTTATTATATTTTATGTAATTACATTTTACTCAGACAAAAAATTTAAAATAATAGCTTCTTCCCCATATGTAATATAATTTTTCAGATTTTTTTTATTTTTAAATAATCAATATTATATGTTCACATTTAAAAAAGCTGATTGAATCACTTAAAACAATCTTAAGAAAATGTAAAACTGTCTCTCTTGCTATTATAACATTAACATATATCATAAAAATAATAATAGTACTAAAAAAATATTAGTGTTAAAATTTAAAATAATCTATCAGTATTTTTAAGTGATAAATGGTAAAATAGTTTAAATATTTAATAGGTATTCAGAATTTAATCACAAACAATTATTATCAATTTCTTGTTATATTTTATATAATTACCTTTTATCCAGACCAAAAGTTACAGAAAGTTTGTTTAACTGAAATAATTAAAATTATAGCTTTTCATTTAAAATAAATTAATTAAATCACCTAGAACAATTCTAAAAAAACTCAGCTAAATACGACCAAAAAGGCATTAAAAAAATGCATTCGACACCGGAGTAAGCGGTACCAGTTTTTCTGTCTTTTCCTTATACATACACAAGCACAAGGTCGCCGGTAACCGGCGAGGAACCAAAAGACCTACCTGTTAGCAGGACGGTGCAGAACACCATAAAATTGCGTTTGATATCATTGAAGATGGGATGCATGGTTGCGAACTGTTGAACGATAATTTTTTCGAAAACAAAAAACGGAAGGAAGTAACGAAACGCGAACGTTTCCTGTTGAAGGGACTGAACTGAACGCGCGGAATCACCTCTCGAATACGGTTGGCGTGATACGTTCGTCACGTGGTTTTGTTGGCGAACGGGCAATCGACTACACCCCACGATTGTCGAGAAGAGACTAGCGGGGTTTTTACGGTTTGGCGGCAAGCCGACGTTACTGACTAGTCGTCAACGTTGCCGAGATGATGGCGATGTGTAAGGTTTCCTTCACAAAGTTCTCGTCGATGCACTATTATCGGAAGTTTTTCGCTAGATAATTGGATATTACAGGAAAGGTTTCGTTCTATGCAAGCATCAGAGTCGCTATCATTATCCACCGTGCCTCTATCGAATGGAAACTCTTCACCGAATCGAGCTCAAATCACTTGTACAGCTGCATATTATTTCTGAGATTATATATAAAACTATTACGCTCTATTTTTAAGGCCTTATTCTAGTCTAGAAATGTAAAAAGTTTGATTTTTTTTCAAAGTTCAATCCTTTAAGAGCGTATTTTCTGAGACACTAGCGCTTTTTTCTTCAAACTTCTTTTTTTCGTGACGGTTCTACTGAACAGATTTGCTTGAAATTTGATATGAGCCTTCTCTATATATAATACTCTAGAGTATCAAAGTAAAACTGTAATAAAATATGAATTGTTACTATTTTTAAATAAATCGGATTTCATAAAAATGGTAAAAAAATGTATCGTTTTCTTGATCAGCCGTAATTTCGAGAATAAAACATTTTGTTTGCCATTTTTACTTTTTCAAATAATTTGTACAGTTGCATATTATTTATAAGAATAAATATAAAATAATTACATTTAATTTTTCTTTTGCTATTCTAGTCTAGAAATGTGAAAAATCGATTTTTTTCCAAATTTTCTATTTCAATCTTTAAGAATACGTCCTTAAGTAAGAGGGTTTTTCATATTTCAAATTATTTTCGGAAATATAGCCGTTTTAGTGGCGCAGCATCTGAAAACGAAATTTTAAATGTGTTTTTTTCGAAACTACTTTTTGCGAGACTGTTAGGAAGTCAAAAAAAAGTTACAAAAATATCGTTTTCAGTTATTTTAGTTTTTTAAATAATTTATACAGCTACATATTTTTTATCGGAATAAATATAAAACAGTTACATTCTATTTTTCTATGTCATGTACTATTCTAGTCTCGAAATGTTTTTTTCTTTTGGATCGCTATTGTCCTTTGGTTGCGAGTCCATATGCTTTGCTCTTTGGTATAATAATAGCTTTCAGAAAATTACTATATTGATAACATCCATCCTGGATTAGCACCTAAAATAACAATTAATTATAGACTAGATTACCCCCTTAAAATGTTTAATTGATATAAGCGACAATGTTATAAAGATTCTTAATTTAATATTTATTGGGTGTATTATTAGGTATTTATACTTAGGCACATCCAAACTACTAAAACAATAGACCCATGTTATTATCATAAATTTTCTGGACCAATTAAATGCAAAAAATTGTTAAAATGACCAGATTTACAGAATACATAGATAGCATCCATCTTGGATTTTCTAACGTATTTAGTACGTATTTTTATTTAAAATTTAGTTAATGAATTTTCAAATATTTTTTTTTAATACCTAAAACAACAATTAATTCTAGACTAGAATAACCTCTTAAAAATTGTTACTTGATATTAGCGACAATATTATAAAGATTTTTAGTTCAATATAGGGTGGGGCAAAAGACCCGCTAGCATTTTGATTGCGCGCCATCTTGGTTATGACACCTTTAGCTCAGTTCACAAAATATTGAGAATTTAGAAGGATTTTAAATGTGCGCATGCGATACAGTGTTTTAGTTATTTAATTTGCCACCAGGTGGCTCGAGGTATAAATTTGGTAGCAAAGCTGAAATTTGACACTTTCTGCTTTCAGAAGCCTATACTAAAAAATAAGAAGACATAATCAAAAATTTACTGGATATTATGCTACCTGAACAATTTGATTTATATTCAAAAATTTCGGTTTAATTTTTTTGACAAAGCTTTTGTTGAAAGCGTCTCTTTCATTGCTGACAAAGCAAACTTAAAAAACTTATGAACTTAACGTGTTAAATACTCTTATTTTATTAATTGTGTTTTTATGGTTCTTTTTTGTAGTTAAAATGATTTATTTGAATCTTAAGACATCTCAAGTGTTGCGTCTCAGGATGTAGTACCATTTCAAATAGAATACCCAGCTTTTCTAGGGATCCTGCTCTATGTCAGAAATGCCTTTTAGCAATAAATAATAAAAAAAAAAACTGATGGGAATCTCTTGTGAGGTCTTAAATTAGAGCAAAAGGGTTTGTAATGTACAATTTACACAGAACAGCTACAAACCGAAATGTAGAAGAGCATTTCTCAATAGGGATATGGTTTCCGGTTGTTATTTACATTGTAAGTCTTTTATAATATAAATTATATGTAACTGATTTGTAAAATATAACAAGCGTCCATTTTAGCTATGGTATACAAGAAAGAAAACATTGATCCAAATATGTTAAGAAATGTGAGTTGAATAGTGAAGTCATTAAAGCCCGGCAGTATGATGTAATTTGACAAAGCCGGAGACCTTTTTTACTTTGTTGGTAAATGATATCCTGACTGTTCTATTGAATTCCCAGATTATGCGCAAAACTTAACAAGCAGTCTGTCCAAAATCTTAAATCACCAAATGCCTTGTTTTTTTCAAAATAATCAACTGTTTTAAGCATTCTGAACGAGACATAATTAGAAAGATAATTGGTATTGTTTGTTTTGGTGGATGAGAAAACTGAACAGAATAGCAAAAGGCAAAAATTAAACATTTTTTATTGTAATATCTAAATATAACATAGCTTATATGGATGATGTACAATTATATACAACATATATTACAATAGATATTTGACAAAGGAAATATTTAAAAAAACATTTCAAAATCAATAGTTTTCAACATATATATTGTACTGTACTCTATATTTGGCGGAGTTATATTTAAGATAATATAAAATGTTCCATATTCTATAGTTTATTAAATTTTGTACATTTAAAAGTATAAGTTTTGTGTTAAATCTGTTAGATTACGTTTTAATGTATTATTAGTATAATATATTGTCATTAAACATAAAAAATTCTAAGAATTTTCCTTTGGTGTAATTGTAATGTAAGTCTTACGTAGATTTAAAGAAAATGTATTTTTAAGCTTATATTGCATTTTTATTAATAAAATATTTTAAATTTCCCGCTTTTAAAATTGTCGGTCGCGCCCTCTGGTGGCAAATTGATGCTAAACTTGTTCAGCGGTTATATTGGGAGATACACTTCTAATTACTCTGTGTTTTGTGGTTGTGTTTCGCTTTAACCCTTGTGTTGTGTAGACGTCCAAATTTTAAAATACTAATAAATAAATCGATAGAAGAACGAGCAGAAATAGGGACAATATTTATAGAAAATAGTCGTATTGCCACCTAAAGAAAATTGCGTAGCGGAACTTTTGCCCCACCCTATATTTATTGGCTGTATTATTGGGTATTTATAGGTACACACTTCCAAATTAGGGATGCCGAAAAATTATCGATATAATTTTGGGATATTTGATTTGTTTTTAGTCGATATTTTTCGATACTAAAAGAAAAAAAATTTAAACATTACAAAACAATCATTTAATTATTTTTAATCAATCTTTTAAATTGATACTTTATTTTAAAATCTATATATCGATATTTTTCTTAGCTACCGATATCCCTAATCCAAACAATAAACTTAAATTGCCGGCTTGGTGGCGCAGTGGTAAAGGCGATGGGACGATCCTCCTACTGTTGCGATAGTCGCGGGTTCGAATCCTGCTGGGACATGGCCGTAAATTTATGTTTGTAATTGTTTAATATTTGTGAATGTTCTAGGCAAAGAGTGTAAAATCCGACAAGGAAAATGATTCCAGTCACGCCAGTAACCAGGCTGGGTAAGACCGAATGTCTTCTGGGATGATTTCTAAAGTTAGTTACTCGCTAGTCGGTAGGTTTAATACTTTTGGTAACCTTTACACCATAAATTGTGATGCTTGTACTGGGAATTCACAGACTAGGGGTGTTTTTCAAAACTTAAATGTTTTTTAATTGGACTGGTTTATGGCTAGGGGTATTTGAGCACCTTCAATCTACATTTTGTGACGTTACAGCTTCAGGTGCGATATTTTGCCGGAATCCCACTTAACTACACCAACGAATGCTTCGAGTATCTGCGAACATATCTTACACGTTCACAATTTAGGATGTCACTCACTGTCACTATCAATTCTAGATGGTCGGGTGAAATGTTGGCCATGTTGCTTACTAGCTTCGAAAAAAACATCAAAAGATGTCAGAAGTCATTGAAAATGCAGTATCATCGGGGAATAAGTTTCCATTTAATTGTCAGAAAATGAGACTTTAAAGGACTGATAAAGAAACAAAAAAAAATGCTAAAAAGACAGGCAAAATTTAGACCGAATCACGGTTGTAGAGATAAGATTTTCTCTGATGAGAGTGTTCGATTTAATGATAACGATGATATAATCCCAGTGGGTAGCTGATAGGGGAGATGATAAAGAGGGTCCAAACATTCTTCAACCATCAGATATTGGCAACTGACTGTTTGTCTGCTATTGTCAATCTCAACGGTATCCAGTTATAGCAAGTACAGGAATTCAAGCACCTGGTATCCGTAATAGGGGATAAGAACATCTACATGGCATCTACAGATCTCTTTCCAACTCTTATATTTCCAGTTCTTCTTCATGGCTCCTGGATTTAGATACTGCCGCAGAACGACAACTGTAGGCCTAATGTCTTTGAAATCTGATGCTTAAGAAAATTGTACATGTTTCTCTACGACTTAGTCTTAGAAATCAAGGCATACGCTTCAGATGATTAAGATAAGACAATCTCAGTTTGCGAGCAAGTCCAGAAACACACATTGCAATCATTTGGACATGTCTGTTAATTGAAAAGTGAAAGAATCTTTCTCAGATCTATTATGTCACAGACCTAGACAATATCAACTTTTAGGGTGGCAGACGCAACGAGCAGCTCCGAAAAATCATAGATCAGTATCATAGAAATCTATCTGAAAAATAGAAGACTAGTGTTTTCGCTGTTTACAGTGTAGTTTGTAATTAGTTTAGCAGTTATTTATATTGATACTGTCGCATATCACAAACTAAATTACATGCAGTATATTTTACAGTGGTATTATAGAGCTTCTTGATTAAAATAAAATATATAGCTTACGTAGTTAATTTAACAACTAGCTCAAACACTTTTAATATGAACTTATGAGTTTTTTATGCTTTCTGCTGATAAGTTTCTCGATAACATTTTTCTATATTCTAACCAGAGTTAAAAGAGCAAATGCAAAATTAAATATGAAGTAATCTTAAAAATTGTATCCATATTTACTTTTGACTGTATATATGTTCTAAGAAATACTAACAAAATAAGTAAAGTTTCTTCGAAAACTGCAATGTAATTGTCAACAGCGTGAAGTATCATAATCACTAGACATGTTGTGCAATCAACTTTTTGTTCACTAGTAATTAAATTCTAAATGGTCGGGTGAAATGTTATCCATGTTGCTCACTAGCTTGGAAAAAAAAAAACGTCAAAAGATTTACACCTTAATATTTCTTAATGATATTAATCAAGATTAATGGATGTCTGATATCGGTGGTTTGAAGCCAAACAGTAGGCCAATCAATAAAAAGTTCAAGAGTTTACTCATTTACATATTTCTCGCGTTTTCCAAAAATAGTACAAAAATTACTACAAAAATTATATCATATTTGGAGATAAGGATAACGTACACCGAACGTACCGACTAATGCTTTAATTTGTTTTCTTGCTATCAATGAAAAACACAGCGGTGGCGTGACAAATTTATCATTTAATTAATTTTGTAGATTAGTTACGATGCATAATAATGTTATGTTATAACCAGTATATAATGTTTCTGTAAGAAATTCGGTCAAATTTGATTATATATTATTATATATTATATTATAAATAATTTGTTGTGATGTATTTATTTGAAAATAAATAAACTCGATATGTGTTATAATCTGCTCACTGGGGTAACTGAGTAGGTTGTTTCTTTTTTTGGCGTACATTTTGTCAGCATATCAGCTAGAGCCCATCACAAACGCCACTGTTGTAATTGGAGGAGTGTCTCTTGACTGTCATTACTGCGACCACCTATCCGTTACTAACAATAATGTTCTAAGATTCAACATACAGACTAATAAGATTCGAAATAGGTTATTGGGTTTCCTTGAAATTCACGTAAAATTGTTCTCCATGGCAACGCTGCCGATTCAGCAAATGGTATTGAAAATATTGCAATGTAACAGCTGATGGCGATGTACCTGGCGTTAAGGTATCTGGGATCACGCCACTAAATAAACTGCTAGTCATAGGCCGAGAATTATGGTGGGGAGATCGTACGATACGATTCAACTGAATTTTGGGCGACACGTACCGGTGACGTCAGTGGTGACGATTACTTGGGAACATTTTATGATTGCATTATATATATTTAGAATCATACGAGGTTAGATCATGCTCTCATTTGTAAAATATTAGAAAATATAGATATATTATTTGTAATTACACAGTATAATATGAATATCATATGACATGGCATGATATGGCATGGTTTGGTATGGAATGGTATGAGTTAGCGCAAAGTCGCTTATAATATAACAAATCATATTGTTAACGTTATTAACTCCATCTTAGATGATGATATTTAATTAGGACGTAGACAAGGTGAATATACAAAAATATCATAGACAGGATGTTTATGTTAACCCAAAGGCCCAATAGCACTATGATACAGTAAACTGAAGGTAATTTCACTTTAGCACATGCACATTTTCATTTATTTGAATTAATAGTATGAATGAACAAGGGTTCTATTGGCAAGCTCTCGCATAAACTTTGTTTTGTAGATGGTGCTATATTTTTTATTATTTAATAAATATATTATTACTCGTCATTTCCGTCTAACCTACAATTTGTCTTTATGCTAACTTAAATCTAGATATATAACTAGGAGGACCCATCGGCCCTAATTCAGTTTCTGGTGAAATAATGTTTATACATGTCACTGCTGAATTTTTTATTATATGCACCTCACTGCACAACACTACACAAAATCAGATGGTTTGGTTCTTTTGAGTCTGTGTCCTGTTATGGTAGTATAGAATGGAGTCTTTCCTCATGCCCCCCTGCAATTCTCTTGATTTCTTGACTGACTGTGGGTATCTGAAGGTCTCGATGTAGGTAATCAGTCCTATAGTATTTGGGTGCACCCACAATACCTCTCAGGACTTTGTTATGAAAAATTTGTATTTTATTAATGTTACTCTTTGCAGAACATCCCCATAATTGAACTCCGTATGTCCATATAGGTTTCATTATTTGCTTATATAATAGCAATTTGTTATGTACTGATAATTGTGATTTTCTTCCAATTAGCCAGTACATTTTCCTATATTTCAATTCCAGTTCTTTTCTTTTCTTCTTTATATGTTCCTTCCAGTGAAGTTTGCATTGAGATTCATTCCGAGATATTTAGCGTGTTTGCTATATGGAATGATATTGTTATTTAATGTTATTGGTGCTTGTACGGTCTGTTTATAGGTGAACTGCACATGTACAGATTTACTCTCATTAATTCTTATTTTCCAAGCTTGTGTCCAATTCTTTATATTGTCACTTGCCTGTTGTAATTTTCGTGAGGCTTCTTCACTATTGTCCCCGACAGCTATAATCGCAGTATCATCAGCAAATGTAGCCATCGTGATATTTTCCATTTGTGGTATATCACAAGTGTAAAGAAAATAGAGCATTGGTCCCAGTACACTTCCTTGTGGTACACTTGCTTTAGCTTCTTTCATTGTACAGTAAGCTTCTTCTTGCTTGACTGTAAACATTCTGATTGTAATGTATGATTTTAATAGTTCGGTGTATTGTTTTGGTAGCATTTTCTGTAGTTTATGAACAAGGCCTTCATGCAAAACCTTATCGAAGGCTTTTATACTTGTTGATTTTCGTAGGCTTTTTCAATAACATCTGTTATTCTGTGGACCCAGTCAATTGTCGAGTGTTTGTTAATAAACCCAAACTGGTGTGTTGGTATTAGGTTTTTTCTCTCTATGATCGGTTTTATTCTTTTCAACAGGAGTTTTTCAAAAACCTTAGATATTATTGGCAGCAGTGATATAGATCTATAACCTTTTATATCGTTTGGTGACTTCCCAGGTTTTGGTATCATTATAATTTCCGCCATCTTCCAAATGTCTGGGACATGTTTTAATCTAAATGCAATACAGCTGGTGCTAATAATTTTAGTCTAATATATTTTTCTTTGTATATCCTTTCGCGACGGAGATATTTAGCCCCATGAAATTAAAAAGCAATAATCAAACATATGTTACAATAGTAAAGGAAGTGCTGGGAACTCATTTAAAGACTAGCAAAGATAGTAATATGAAAATAATCGTCAATTTTTTATATAATTATTTTATTAATAATTTTTTATGAAATATTTTAAATTAAATACTAATTGAAATGAGTAAATAAAAATTGGGAAAAATTTGAAAATAAAAAGTTTTATTCTATTAGAAAATGTTACTTCAAATCTTTAAAAAAACGGAATGGAAAATATCATATTTATATAGAGATTATATTGAAATATATTTATTGTTTGTGACATTGTTCGAAAACATTCTTAGAGAAAGTCCATAAACTAGATATACATAAAGACTTCTAGATAAAAAACTAGATATTATCTAATATTATTTACAAAAATTCTAGAAACTATGTCTTATATCTCACTCATCTATTTCAAATCTTCATCTTGCGGGCCCTCGCATTTTTCACTTGAAAGAAGTCTCTAGTCAATATATAATTATTTTGACAAAATAATAATTTATTTACCTGTACCCTTTTATAAAAATATATTCTTTTTTCCTTGTTTGTTTCACTCATCCACCTTCAGAGTAATAGTCATTACATCATTAGTGTGTCATTGATGATTCATGTTATAGGGTTTGTTTTTTCGATGCAGGTCAACTCTTATTAGTATCTACTTCATTGTCACTCAACGCAATTCTGACATAGCAATACGACTATTTCCTTGATCTGTCTCTTTCTGGTCATCAGTGCGGTTAGCATGTGAGGTAGCTCTTCGCACATTTGATTAACTGCGACGACGAGGTCAGGTCGTCTTCTCCTGGGCATCGTAAATTGTAATTAATCAAAGTGAGAAAAGTGGTCGCGCCCTTAGCAGTAGAGTGTCACTATTACAAAAAATCAACAAAAAAAAAAAGATCACATAATTTGAAATGTCACTATGACAAAAGATCACCGAAGTTAAGAAAGTTCTCGTGCACGTAAACAAATTGTTGTTTTTATTTAATTTCGAGCATTTTCATATTTATTCACCTTCTAAACCTTCTCTGGACTTTCACAAGTAATTCAAGACCAAAATTATCCAAATCGGTCCAGACACTCTCGAGTTTTAGCAAGACTAACGAACAACGATTCATTTATTGCATTTATTTTATATATATATATATATATATATATATATATATATATATATATATATATATATATAATTTATATATTAAATATATATATAAAATAATTTCATTTTAAATAAATGCAATAAATGAATTTATATACATATATATATATATAAATTATATTTCTGCTATGATAATATGTCCTATAAAATTGCATCTATTTATATGTGACTTTCAAAATAATTTAATTTTAAATAAATGCAGTAAAGTTATCGATTTAAGATAATTACTAGTCTTTCACGTTCGGTTCATTATCAATTTGGGTCAATATGTAATTATTTAATTAACTTTTAAAAACCTTTAATTGTTTACATTATAACGATTACTGTTTAATTTTGGCCGTCCAATACAACTGACAGGTCGGTAAATAATGTAGGAATCTTCATGTTTGCGCGCTGTGTTTAAATATTGGCATTATTCCGTAAAAAAAATGTCAGTTAACAAATTTTAGTTGTAGACTTAAGCAAGTCGGGAATAGGCGCATATATTTTACACTGTACCAAACGTTGTGTGAAATGTTTTAAAAGTCAATGCATTTAATTAATGCTAAACAGACGACATCGTCTGTCTAGGGGAAATTGAAATTTAAATTAATATGGAAATAATAATGGAGTAGGCCGGTAGATTATATTACTTTTTAATAAATAAATAAAAATGAAAAAGTAAAGCAAATTTCAGCATCTTATTAATATAAATGATATTATCTAATTATAAACTTAACATATTATACCTAATGTGAAACATTCGAATAAGTAACAATTGACAGATTAAATGAAAAAATTCTGATAGCTTAACATAAATTCACATATCCTTAGAGGTAAATCAAAATAAATCGTTACTTTATATGAATTGTTATTGTAGCATATAAGTAAACATTTATTACAGTTTGAATATGGGGATTTCAAAAGGCAATTATTAAGGTTATTTACATTTGATTTTGATCGTTTTCATTTCAAACTTCACTCTTAAGGATGACGGTCGCCCTGGTAGGCTAATTGAAATATTCGATGAAATTCTTAAATATAATAGGTAAACTGAAAAGTCCCCGTCCTACCATAGCAAAACACTTTTTTGTCAGATTTAGTTTTTTTATCCAACATAATCCCTTCAAAGGTGATATACTGATTATAGCGACCCTCCATCTTTTCGATCCCAGCGAGCTTTCTTTTGAGATCTGAGAACAGGAAATAGTCGTAGGGGGTCAGATCTGGAGAATACGGTGGATGAGAAAGCAATTCGAAGCCCAATTCATGGATATTTGCCATCGTTTTCACTGACTTGTGACACGGAGCATTGTCTTGGTGAACAGCCACCTAATCCACTGTGTTTTTTTTCAAGCCTTTTTCTAAGCAACTGAATATTTTATTTGTACATTTATTATATATATACCACGCGACAATTTGAAATGCTTCATTCTTTAACATTTAACATCTTCAAAATTTAATTTAAGTTTTGCAAGGGATCTTTTAGTTTTTATCATGAAGAACAATATATCTGCAATATGAATCAGCGATATGAATTTTATTATAACATTCAAAAAGCCAAAACAACGTTTGTCGGTTTATAACCTCTTATCACTAATGTTTTGAAGAATTTTGCAGCTATTTGATATCCGAGGACTTTTGCAGGCTGATTCGTTACATGCTCGAACTTATCAGACAGCATTGTATCTCCTTTTAACTCGAACAAAATGAGAAGGAAAAAATTGTCTGGTGTAAAAAGTTTTAATATCCGGATAACTATAAATGAAAATAAAGTAGATATAAAGTTGATTTTAAATTAAAAACTCACACAAATATCAGTTAAACTATAGAATTAAATTTAAAATAATATATTTTAGTCGACATAGAGAATTAGTAAGGGTTAAAAATTAAGGCAGAAAAAGGATCAGCTTGAAGTTTACAACACATAAATAGTCAATAAACAGTAATATCCTGACCGCACATAAAATATAATTTAACCTAATCTAAAAACATTCGTGATTCGTGAACTTGTATTTACATTATATATATTACTTGAATGACAACTTTCATTTATATTTCCTTATCAGCTTATTTTGAGAATCTCATTTAATAAATCAATCTGTATGTCAACAACATAACGGCCTTCAAAAACTAGCAATTTTTTATATTTAAGTTTCGATACTTCGAATATTTGGTTTTAACCGTAATTTGATTTTGATGTGTTTCAGTATGAGAAGATCCGCATATGAGACTCATTCATTGTTCTAAAAACACATGGTAATGCCGATTTAGCTGAAAGATGTTTCCTGAACCGATTCACGGACTTAGTGACTGCGAATTTTGCTTCGAAATGGACAATAAATGAAATATAAACTGTTAAACAATCAAACTAAAATAAATAATCCTAAGGGATTGCTGTATATTTCCAGCTATAGATAATTTATACATTTAGGTCAAACATTGAATACAAATTGCTGTACAAAAGTAAAAATACGATGAAATGCTTTTATAATATGACCATATCTTGCGGAATCCGTCTAAATATACATGAACAAGCTTAATGGAAAGCCTTGGAGGAGTTCCTTGTTACTGTATCAGTACGCATCAGCCTGAAATATGAAAAAAACTTACACCTAATGACAGCAATTTCTCGGACTAACGCTTTCAACTCACTGCAGTACTAGGAACAAACTTAACTATTTAACATTAAACTATTTACATTTTTCATTAATAATAAATAGAAATTATAGTATGGTTGTGGCATTTTATGTAACTGATTCACATTTTCAAGCAAAATTAGTTAATGGTCTCATAGTGGAATCATTTTGTGGATTTAGTTTTATAGCAAAGAATAGGTTTTTAATAATAAATGTTTAACAATAACAATTATGTAACAGAAGTTAAAATCTAAAAAAAAATCATGACTTGGTTGTTATGTTTCTAGCTCGAAAAAACAAGACAGACGTTTTAATAATCTGTTACGTTTTACGTATATAACATACATGATAATATATTAAACTTGCAGTATACTATATTGATATTTAGGTTATATTAAAATATTATAGTAAAGTTTTAAATAATTATTCGAACAAGAATAAGAATAAAAGAATAATTTTAAACTATATAATTAGTTATCTATAAATTTCGATATACTTATCTTAATAATATATGTGTTATAAGATTGGAAATTCCATATCCTACCCATTCTCCCACCACACTTCCTGGACATTTTTCAAGTAGTATCATTGCAGATCTACTCCAAGAAAAACTATTGTTCTTCTTTCCTTACAACAAAATATCGCGAGCTTCCTTCCTGTTGTCAATTCCACAATTTTATATTTACAGATGTCTCTAAATCTATAAATAGCGTTGGCTGCGCTTTTTGCAGCAACAGCAATAGCATTTCTACTGAGCTCTCTGAGCATGCTTCTATTCTGTTTACAGAGTTATACGCCATTTTTATGGCACTCCAAAAAATAACCATTTCCAACCACAAACACTGGTTAACTAGTTCCTTTAATTTGATGACTTTCCTCTTTGGGCTTCAAACTTTCCGAAGCATGGATTATTTTTCATGTGGAAATATCTGGTATAAGAGCATGCTAGTACACTAGTTAAAGAGGGAGCTTCCAGTCAGCCTCTCATACATGTATCGTTCCACCTGACAACAAACTCTTCCTTTTTTTAAGCCAGATTTCTTTCCCAACCTGTCACTCAGGACACGCGCCACTATAGTCAATCAAATCAGATTTGGTCATTGTAAGATGCGTTATTGCGGTCCCATTTATATTATAAGGAACAGAAAATCATTCAATTTTGGCGCATGCGTATATACACCTCCATTTATTTTAGAATATTTTAGAATATTATAGATTGAGATTACATATAAGGAGATAAATAAATATTGACTTTTTTTGAAATAACACATTCACAAAAATGGTTGAATAAAATGAAATAATATAAATATAAGTAATATATATCCAGCCTTTCTTATAAAAAACATGATATTTAAATAAATTTACATATTTATTAAATTATTAATATGAATTTGAAACAGAATTTATGTCAACATCAACAAGCAATATACAATTATTTACATCATTTGTATCAAGACCAGCCAATATAGTTAAAACGAAACAATAAACAATTCAAGAACCATTATACATTTATTGGACGATCTATTAACGCTAGAAACATGTGTTAGCTATGTGCAATTACCTAATTCTTTTTTCAACTTTTAGATAATGTATTCTAATTGTTGACTATTATCTGTAAAATTTTCCAATTATGATTACAAATATTCACAGCTTAATAGTCCAGGATAGATACTGTGATTATCGACATTCTAGGCTAAATAATCAACACGTGGCTATTATATTCGAGTAGCTATCGCTTCAATTGGCACTAGAAAGATATTTTGATTATAATAAGTTGTCTCAGAATTTTTTTAATATAAACATTGGAAAACTCAGTTAAAAGATTAGTAAAGCTTTTTATAAGACTAACCATTTTAGATCAACTGCGAAATCGCCTAATATTGGATATAATATTAATAATTTTATTTTAATTACAATTTATATGGTAACTTTTTATTACGGAATTTTATTAATTTTGTTATCAAAAAGAATAAAATATTGCTATATATATATTTTTTATAACATCTTTTTTAGATACGCTTAGTAGAATCTTAATTATTATTATTATTACAATTAATTTATTACTACTTTTCTTATGTGCTTGGATTAATTAACAAGCAAGACGAGTGTGAGAAAATACATCAGTATGTATTCCTCAATTATAAAATTATAATTATGTATTAATTATTAACTTATAGCTATAGTTTACACTAAATGTTCACACAAGTTCGTATGGTTTTGTTCGTTTCAATCTCCTGACATCCTGTGCGCTGTCCAGCAGTTGTATTGCTTCCACGTTAGAATGATTTAGTAATCTTCTTTCGTGTTTCAAGGCGAAATCCTGCACAACTTCCCAAATCCATTTGAATTCCAGGTCATCGTGCAGTTCTTCATTGGTTACATAGCGATAGGCAATGGTAATCAATCGAAGAATCTTGTTTTGACAGCGCTGTATGACTAACTGATTTGAATTTTTAGTGCAACCCCATATTTGCACCCCATAGGTCCAAATTGGCTTTATAATTGTATTATAGATCAACCTCTTTGATTTTAGATCAAGTTGAGGCTCTATATATGGTGATAATAACAGTTAAAGGTAAAATATTGTATATTTAAATCTAACTTTAAATGTTTTAGTGATAATAGAGATAATTAACAACGTATAGAGGAAAATAAATAAAAAATTAAATAGAAAGCAACTACAGTGATACCGTTGTAATTTTTGACACAGTATTATTAATGAACTTAGTAAACTTTGAAAAATAACCATAAATAATTATCAGCAATTAGAGTTAATCCGGTATTGGAGTGTGAAAACGTTTTGCTTACAACGAAAATTTAAAAATAAATAAATATAGGATCTACAATTTCAATATGATTGATTTAATTTCAATTTTGTAATACAAATACACTTTTTTGGTTTTGACATCTTTATATATGATTTCCAACTAGAAAAACGCTTTTAAAATACGGCAATGAAATTTAATGATGTTAACGCCGACATCTCATGAAACATTTTAAAAATGGTTATATTGATGTTACTGGCTATTTTAAGTGAAGACTCAATATAGATGCAAAAAGCTTTTGTTGATTCAACTTAGGGGTGTTGGCCACAGAAAAAATATCGATATTTAGAAAAGGAATATTTAGAAATGGTATATCTCTATTTAGAAAAATATCGATATACCATATCGATATTTTTAAAAAATATCGACATATCGGAGGAAAAAAATATCGATATTTGTTTTGCAAAGAATATAAAAAATATCGATATTTTACAAAAAAATATACTATTTAGAAAAAATAAAAATAGTGAGTATTAACCTAAAAAGATATACCGATTTTAAAGGTTTTTTTTGAAAGTATATTATACCTATTCTAAAAAAAAATCGAAAAATGTCGGCCCAAAATATTGATAATTTTTCTGCATCCGTGGTTCAACTCATCTAGAAGTCCCCAAACAGTGTTTGCAGCAAATAGGAAACATTTAATATTTAGTAGTTCAGTCCTACATGAGATGATCACAAACAATCTAGGTAAAGTTGACGAACTGAAGATTAAAAATGTGAAGGTTGATTAAAATTGTATTGTTTAAATATGAGAATTTCATGCGTATAAAAAGCTAAAGATCTTGGATTCGTTAGTGGTTTAAACGGCTAGACTAAGCGTACAATGTTCCTTTGCGAGGGCATTCACATATCGACTAATTATCTAATAAGACTTGGTTCTAAAAAATAACATTGCTAAAGGCCGAAGTAGCATCACAAGGCAAAATATTGACGATCAATGCTAATTATTTGAGAGAATTGGAAAGGAACTGAATGTAGAGTTATCAGGGGTTATTCAAACCTGGCCAAAACATTATTTTGACGTCGTACTCGCCATTCCGAGTACCAGTTATTGCGATTTCTTAATGGTATCAAGCTAGCTTCGATTGATCTAGGCGCTGCCACATAGTTTAACTGAAACTCGTTTTCTCGAGCTTTAGAAATCCATTACTATTAGTCATTTATTTATTTAAATGTTTTCATAGGATACCAAATAACAATAGTGAAATGGTTCTGCGGAAAACACTTCTAAGAGCTGTTTAGGTTTTCTAATTTAATTTTTATGTATTTGTCAAAGCACGACACGTCTCTGACAGTTAGGGTAACTATACAAACAGAGTTATTACATTTGAATAAAAGAGAATAGACGTGGACATATTATTTTATTTACACGCTATAAACGATAACTATTTTTTATCTGTTAAAAGTTCACTGGCAGACTCCTATTAGTATATTTTCGTTTGTGGGAAAAATCTGGAAGGTCTGTCTGAAGCGCCCAACAGTATAATTTCTTTGGAATCTTTCCTTCATGTCTTCTTCTTCATTCTGGTGAAATCGTTCACTTTGCTTTTCACTCATATCTCTCATATTTTTCGGAAAGTAGTCGTGTGGTGGGAATGAAGTAAGTATTCTTTTAGTCTGATTCGGTACCTTAAAGCTTGAAATGCTTTTAGCATTCTTTTACGATTTGTTACTAGTTAGGGTCTTTATGATTATCTAAACATATTTCTATGACCTCCTTAAAAGCATTTCACCTTGGCTATATTTTAACATTTTCGTATTAAGCTTAATCTGTCTTGATGAACAAGCACGTGAACATTTTGCCGGTTTAAAAAATATAACAACCAAAAAAAGTACACTATTAATTATCAACGTTTCCAATTAATACGTTTTTTTATACCCTGGAAATTATACACCGGAATGGAATAAACGAGTAATTAAATAAAAACGAACGCAGTTGTACGTTAATGTTTTCGATCGCGGTATTAATTTACGTTGGTGTACGAAAAATCGTACGATTGCAAATGAACCATTGTTAGTGCTCGTTGTTTAATTCGAAATCGGCTAGACAATTTATGGAACGGTTTACAAACTAATAAATAAATGATTGACGAGAGTCTCTACGTTATCTGGTTACTATAAATATTACTGTATTTCATGTCTTATATTATGATGGATTAAAAGTGTCTATGTGTTCATTACTATCTAGTATTTTGATAACATATTATTAAGAAAATAATGTTACCAATTACTAAAAATTAAATATAGCACCATTATGTAATCATATATAATGTAACATAAAAAGTGTCGCTGTCGTTTATTAAGAAAAACACGATATGATAATTTATCCAAAATATCACTTAACTAACGTCATCAAGATGTATAATGTAACACGTCAATACCATACTAAAACATACTACCATAGTAAAACATTTTTTTGGCAAAATTAGTTTCTTTTTATTTAAAATAAAAAATAAAGGGTGATATACTGATTATAGCGCCCTTCCAACTTTTCGATACCTTTATTGTAGTACTATTTGTCCTTTGCTCCAAAATAGGCCTCAGTTTCGGCGATCAGTTCTTCATTCGACGAAAATTTCTTCCCAGCGAGCATCCTTTTGAGATCTGAGAACAGGAAATAGCCGCAGGGGGTCAGATCTGGAGAATACGGTGGATGAGAAAACAAATCGAAGCCCAATTCATGGATATTTGCCATCGTTTTCACTGACTAGTGACACGGAGCATTGTCTTGGTGAAGCAGCATTTCCTTTTTCTTCAAATGCGGCCGTTTTTCGATGATTTCGTCCTTCAAACGGTCCAATAACGCCATGTAATAGTCGCTGTTGATGGTCCTTTTTTTTCAAGATAGACAATAAAAATTATTCCATGCGCATCCCAAAATACAGACGCCATAACCTTGCTACTCGACTGTTGCGTTTTCCCACGCTTTGGAGTGGGTTCATCGTGTGCAGTCCACTCAGATGACTGTCGATTGAACTTCGGAATAAAATGATGGAGCCATGTTTCATTCATTGTCACATATCGATGCAAAAACTCGGGTTTGTTACGCTTGATCATCTCCAAACACTGCTCAGAATCATCAACTCGTCGTTGTTTTTGGTCAAAAGTGAGCTCACGCGGCACCCACTTTACAAAGAGCTTTCTCATACCCAAATATTTGTGAATGGTATACTGCACACGTTCAGTTGATATCTTGAAAGTGTCTGCTGTTTCATTCAATTTCAAACTACGGTCATTCAAAAATCATTTTGTGGGTGTTTTAATGTTTTCGTCGGTAACAACCTCTTTTGGGCGTCCACTGCGTTCACGTTCTTCGGTGCTCATTTTACCACGTCTAAACTTAGCATACCAATCCTTGATAATTGATTTTCGTGGGCAAGTTTTTGCTTTAACTTTATTTTTTAGATCTAACTAAAAAACTTAAGGATTTAATTCTAGTAGCGCCATTTATGTGTGAGGTCGGAGACTTTTCACTTGATCTGTTATTTATTGCCTATTTCAGTTTCTAAAGGCGTTTAAAAATCAGACAGTTCAGATCAGTTTGTTTGTTTTGGTAAATTTCAAATCGCTGCTTAATATTTATGGGTACTCTGATTGAAAATTCTGAAGCCAATAAATAGTCAGTCAGAACCAGACTTCTTCGATAACTTCGAACGAGGTAATGGAGGTCCCTTCTTACCAGTAAAATGCGTTAAAGAGATAATTATTGATGCGATTGAACCTTAAGTGGTGATGTTTTTTATTACTGATTATTAGTACTAAAATTTCTCAAAAAAAATTAAAAACAATATAATATTGGATTCACCGAAAAGAGAGCGTCTATATATAATGATAATCTATTTGTTCTATTCGAGATAAAATATATAAATTGTATAAAAACAGTGATATATATATATATATATATATATATATATATATATATATATATATATATATATATACATATATATATATAAATATATATATATATATATATATATATATAATTTAGTACAACTATTTCAGAGATAACTGTTAGTATAGAAAGTATCCATAGACAGCTTAGGGATATGCAGCCCTTTGAGGGATGTAAATATAGATAACTCACTAAATTTTAAAGAGGTTTGATAAAGTGTCCAAACATTGTTTGTAGAAGATTACAATTTTTAAAAGTACATAATATAATCGAGGAAGACTTTTATCTTTTCTTGAAGGTCCAGGGGTGATTGGAGAAATAAACCATAATATGTTCTTGCACTGGTTTAAGAATCAGCTCTTAAAGAACCAGGTGGAACCATCAGTTTATATTATGGACAATACACCATACCATGCAATACATAAATTAAGTTTTGGAGAAACCATGCTAACTTTTTCAACTCTGTTACTCGATAAATCTAAATGAAATGTTTAATATCATTTTATGTAGTTTTCTTTTTTAGAAATAGAGCTGAGAAAAGATACACATTATATCAGATGGCCGAACGATGTGCCCACATAGTATTACGTCTTCCTTCCTATCACTGCGTATTCAATCTAATCGAATTTAGATGGGGTATGACAAAGAATTATTACAAATTACAAATTACAAACAACGATTTACAAGCAAGATCTATTTGGATATGTGGAAAGAAGCACTGAACTCCATCAGACATACTGAAGAAAACATTGAGAAATGGTGGAATTATGTTAAATAAATTTGGCTACAAGTTATAGATAGGTTGGAAATTAACTGAATTGTTCTAAATTGTCTAAATATGTGAAATAGTTCAGAAAATACATGAGCATTTGCTTGAAATGCGTGGGGAGAGAATTAAAATGTATTAGGGAGAATGCAGTGGTTAAATCTAATTTTATCAGGATACAGGTACGCAAATAGTATCAGAAGATACTAAGGAGAAATACAGTGATATCAAAATAACAAATAAATAATGTACCAAAAGAAATAAGGACTAAATGTAAAAGGTAAATATGCTATCTACTGAAATAAAATATATTACTTGAATATACATTTGATAATCATGTAGATTAGGCCTCCATGGGATACCAGTACATAAAAAATAGGTGGTATGGTTCATTGCAAATATAATAAAATACAATCCCAACCTACAAACTATTGTTACAGTATAATTAACTGTAATTATAAGTCCTTAGATAATATATGCATTAGATGTACTAAAGTTAAAATTAATTATGTTTGATAACATTATTTCTGTTTTATTATTTTGTTTAGATTACAGTTTTGTTATATGTCAAAGTCAATATGAACTAAAATCCGATGCTGATCCGGCAATATTGCGACGCTTTGACGTTAAAAATTTAGATGAGGTGAGTTCACTGTCTTATTGAACTGGCGATAGATGCTTATAATAAATAATATATTAACTATAAACTACTTGAAGAATAATATAAACGTAAAATTGAACTAAAAGTAGTATCTAACCTTTATCTCGACAACCATAATACGTGGCTACTAAAATAACAGCTAGAGATACCGGAGGACGATAATGTATGCGTCTAATGCCCCTTCTATTAACGGTGTTTTCTTTTTTTGGGGTAAAATGCTTAATGTATAACTAATAACATAATTTCTATCCATGTATGGAGTACATTGTACGTTTCCGAATAACATTCTAATTCTAATTGATTTACGGAAAGACAATACCCACCAATGGTCGAAACATTTCCATCAGTGTTTAGCTGGCGTTCACCGCGGCTTACGAAACTCCACACAGAGTTTCCAAAACGCGCGGTAAAGGACTCGGAACGATAAACAAAGAGACGGACGCAGAGCAGAAATAAACTGTCGGCGAATTACGACAGATTTGACAGGTGGCAAACCACCGCGGCAACAGATAAGCCGGAGCGATCGTTAATTTATATCGGCGAATGAAACAAATCGAAACGAAAATGTACACGGCGCGATACGGCCATTGAAAATTAGCAGAAACGGTCGACATGCCAGCAGCACGGGACGAATCGACAGATCGGATTTATAGCCACGAATTAGGACTCTATCATTCGATCGGAACCGTTTTTTTGTGTGGGGGGCGAGGGTGGTTCGTAGTGCGGGAGCGGCTTCGACGGATACATAAAACGACAGCCGATACTGAATTAAAAGGATCGAATGAGCACGAAAATATAGACGGGATTTTGTTAAAACGTCATTACTTGCACTATTTTCTCTATGGTTCTGTAGGAATGTTCGTCGGGTCGGTCAGTCGGTCAAAATGTGTGCGATTTTTGTGTGCCGCTGCGATTATTTGTCAGAACACTCACTACTGTATTTGGAAGGAATTTGCACGAGAACTGAAAATCACTGGTTGAAGCAATACTGTTTATTTTAATATTAAATTATACATGTGGTCGACGGGAGAATTGAAAGGATATTAGATTAGGTAGAGAAAGTACTGTAGCGCTGTGGAAGTGGTACTATTACAAGGGGATGGAGTAAAGAAAAGAGAACGAGACCTTTGCGTTGCCAACCTTTGTACTTGCTGGTGGTGAATTCGTGGTGGCCCAAAGGGTCGTGGCGGTCGCCACAGTTCGTTCCTTTATTATTTAGAACTGCAAATAAAGATTATTTGAAAGGAGAGAGAAAAACTATAATAAATTTTATAAAAGTTTAATTTATACTTGGATAAAGTGGGATACTGGATATTGGATAATTATGTGACTTATAATGGACAAATTCTCAATACCAAAACAAGAGTATCATTAAAATGTTAATATCTGTATTAAATATTCGTTCCTTTATTATTTAGAACTGCAAATAAAGATTATTTGAAAGGAGAGAGAAAAACTATAATAAATTTTATAAAAGTTTAATTTATACTTGGATAAAGTGGGATACTGGATATTGGATAATTATGTGACTTATAATGGACAAATTCTCAATGCCAAAACAAGAGTATCATTAAAATGTTAATATCTGTATTAAATATTTTCTACTGGTAAACACTTAGGAATTCCCCTTTTAAAATAAATAAACCATGCGACAGTTGCGGGTTCGAATTCTGCTGAGACATGGATGTATTTTATGTTTGCGAATGTAACAGGTCAATTGAAAAGTCCCCGACCTAACACATAGATTGCGCTACTTGAATTAAATCCAAATGTTTTATAGTTAGCCCTAATCCTCAGAAGATGCGTGTATAAAATTAACAGCTATCGGATCATTAGTTTGTGAATTATAGCACTTTGAGTGAAGCGACTTTTGTTATTGTGAAAAAAAATGAATAAAAAGGAATTTCGCGTGTTGATAAAATATTGCTTCTTGAAGGGAAAAAAAGTTGAGGCAAAAACTTGGCTTGAAGCAGAGTTTCCGGGCACTACTCCAGGAAAATAAACCATCAAGGATGGGTATGCTAAGTTTAGACGTGGTGAAATGAGCACCGAAGACTGTGAATGCAGCGGACGACTAGATACAAAACAGTACAAAAGAGGTTGTTACCGACGAAAACATTAAAAAGTCCACAAAATGATTTTGAATGTCCGTAAATTGAAACTGAATTAAATAGCAAACACCCTAAAGATATCACTATCACTAAAAAAATCTAAAGATATGAACGTGTACATCATATCATTCACGAATATTTGGGTATGAGAAAGCTCAGTGCAAAGTGGGTGCCGCGCGTTGAATAAAAAAATCTAATTTTACCAAAAAAAAATGTGTTTCACGATGGTAGGACAGAGATTTTTCAATTTACCTGTTAATTATAAGTGTCTTTATAGGCAACAGTGGAAAATTCAATAAGGAATAATCATCCCAGTCACGCCAATAACCTGTCTGGATAAGACCGGATATCTTATGGGATGGTCTCTAAGTTGGTCACTGGGCAGTCGGTAGCCTTAATGACGAGGACTGTGGTTCGGACCCACGTTAAACTGTATATCCAGTCCAGTTAAACCATCGTTGTAAAAAGGAGACTTTAAAATAATAGAAAAACAAACTAAAAAAACTATATTGTTGTCTTTTTCTAATCACGGTACGTTCTTTTCCAGTCGATAAAGTGAAAACAACAAATATTGTAGAATATTTAAATTTTATGCGGTATTAATTCTATAGAAATAATAATTAAATTGTTATTTTATTCTTGATGGTTTAACAAACATAGCTTTTAAATTATGAAAGAATAAATGGAAGATAAAAGCAGAATATAAGTTCAAATTTAAAGTAGGTAGGTTAACCTATAACTGGTAAGTTATAAAATCCAAACAGCATCAATTTTGTTTCTAATGGGAATAACACATTTAGCTGCAAAATTATTTATTATTACTTTAATTATTATCTGAAACATTAAATAGGAATCAACATGTGCCAAAATTTCACTCCAAAATAGCTACAGATTACAAAATGACAACAAGCAGCAGAGAAGAATATTATCTTTATCCTAAAACGTGTGAAAGAAGTAATATACAATTGTACTATAAGTAATACTAAAGATGTTTTTTACTTTTATACGCATATTGTTGGAATTAACCATACATTCGTTTCAAAAGCTGGAGGTAGTCAATTGATGAATGGGAGTTTTCTATCAAGAATGGCAGCAAAAATGCAGATCATATTCGTAGATTTTTAGAACATATTCTTTGCTTCCATGTATAATGGTTCTTTTTTTGTAATGGTTTTTTTAAAATTTATTTTAACTATCTCGGCTAGATTTGATCTAAATAATGTAAATAATTATTTATGCATGTATTGGAAAAATAGGAAAAATGAAAACAATATTTAATTAGTAACACTATCTTTCTGTAAAAGTGGTAAATCTGACCACAAAATATTTCAGCTAAATATTTGCATATTACAAGCACGTTATTTCCAAGGAATACATTGTCTTTATGAAGAAACTAGTTCTTATAAAATTTACACATCTATATTAATTAAAATATTCTTCATTAATAGGTTTTTTCCCAATATATTAATGATTTGCAAGTGCTCACATTTATTTTGATCAGGGATATTTATTGGTAAGTTTGCAAAGTTTGCATATGTTTTTTTGTTAGTCCTAACCCTCAAAAGAGGCGTGTATAAATTTGACAGCTGCAGGGTCATTAGTTTGTGAATTATAGCATTTTGAGTGAAGCAACTTTTGTTATTGTGAAAAAAATGAATTTTGCTTGTTGATAAAATATTGCTTTTTGAAGGGAAAAAATTCAGTTGAAGCAAAAACTTGGCTTTATGCCGAGTTTCCTGGACACTGCTCTAGGAAAATCAACCATTAAGAATTGGTAAAAAAGGTTAGACGTGGTTAAATGAGCACCGAAGACGGTGAACGTAGTGGATGAGCAAAAGAGTTTGTTACCGAAGGAAACATAAAAATTCACAAAATGATTTTGAATGACTGTAAATTGAATAGCAGACACTTTAAAGATATCAACTGAACGTGTACATCATATAATTCACGAATATTTGGGTATGAGAAAGCTCTGTGCAAAGTGGGTGCCGCGCGAGCTCACTTTTGCCCAAAAACAACGCTAGGGTTGATGATTCGGAGCAGTGTTTGAAGATGATCAAGCGTAATAAACCCAAGTTTTTTCGTTGATATGTGACAAAGGATGAAACATGGCACCATCATTTCACTCTGAAGTCCAATCGACAATCATCCAAGTAGACTTCACACAATGAACCCGCTCCAAAACGTGGTAAAACGCAACCGTCGGCTGGCAAGGTTATGGCGTCTGTATTTTGGGATGCGCATGGAATAATTTTAATTGACTACCATGAAAAAGAAAGGACCATCAACAGCGACTATTTCATCGCGTTATTGGACCGTTTAAAGGACGAAATCGCCGAAAAAGGGCCGCATTTGAAGAAAAGGCAAGTGATGCTTCACCAAGACAATGCACCGTGGCACAAGTCAGTGAAAACTATGGCAAAAATCCATGAATTGGGCTTCGAATTGCTTCCTCATGCACCGTATTCTTCAGATCTGGCCTTCACCGACTATTTCCTATTCTCAAATCTCAAAACTTATTACAAAACTGATATCGAAAAGTTGGAGTGTCGCTATAATCAGTGTATCATCCTTGAAGGGAATTATGTCGAATAAAACAAACTAATTTTGCCAAAAAATGTGTTTTACTATGGTAGGCCGGGGTCTTTTCAATTGGCCTGTTATGGTTGCAGAAGCGAAGTTGTGTTTGGATGTAAAAATTGTATTTTCACATTGTGGTCGATTAAATTTAAGGTATACGGATGTCTGGGTACCTTGTCCATAAACAGAAGTAACTTAGATGGTTTGAGACCTAACACTGTTTAACACTTGGCACAAAACAATAAGCAAACCAGTCTGTAAATAGCGTCATCGTAACTCAAGCTTTAGGATTTGCTTTCCAAGACACAGACGGACCGTCCTTAATTTTATTTTTCAAGGGAATTTAGCGATGAATTTAATAATTTGTAAACCAGCACTGGCTTAACCATAAAATCACCTGTTTTGCTGTAAAAACAAGAGGGTTAGTCGAGCCTTATTTAGCTTAAACCTCTAAAGCGAAACCGCGGATAAACGAAACCATGATTGGCGATACCGCGTGTAACGAGGGATTACGGTACCACTATACATTTTTAAACTTGATCCCTTATAACGTTTTGCTTAAGGTTCATTATTATGAAAAGCGAAGAATCAAAAAATGCCAATCAAACGAAGTATAGCCAGAATTCGGATACATGTATATATTGAGGTAAAACACCTGGGACGTTTTTTTGTCCTTTTGGTATAACTCTCATTTCGTAACATCCGAAAGCCGGGGAAATGCTGTCGTGTCTTTCTCGCGAGACGAAGATTGATTGTCTCACTTTTCATTAATGCGAACTAAACTTTATTCTAGTAATTTATTGTAAGACATATTTTCTTTCTCACTCCATACATATTTACTATTTTATATATACATCATTTTTACTGTTCTATTACTTGAATTTTTTGGACTGATTTTAGTGGATTTAAAAAGCCTTAACTTTTATAAACATTATATATTTATATAAACATCTTTTAGCAAGTTTAAGCCAAAATTTAAATGAAAGTTTTGTTGAAAACTTACTTGGATATATAAAAAATAGTGCTATTGATACAGATGACAATATTGGTTTGTTCAAACTAAAACTGTTTGAAGATTTAATATTGAATGAATATTAATAATAATTCTCTATAAGAAATACTTTTATTTACAGAACATTTCCTATTATAACAAACCAAGACCAGACGGATTTATGAAGAAGCAATACATTTGATTATCATCATCGTACTCTATATTTCATATATCAGATGAGATTAGACTCCAGGAAACCGTAAAGTTAGTCGTAAGAAAACCAAGGTTCTGGATACCACTAAACTGTCTTCCATATTAAAACCCTTAATTCTTCATATTCGTCTTTACTTAACTGATGTATATTTTCTTTGAACAGGTGGTGGAATATAAAATAAGTAAGAACATTTTTAATATAAACTATTTGGGATACTGTTTAGTTTCATAAAAATTGCATTAGAAATGGTGGGTATCTGAATGTTTAGAATAAATTCCCTACATAAACGAATAAGATATATTAAATGTTTGATCTATTTTGACTCTTAAAGGACTATTTATGTCAAATAATAATATAGATTCGAAAAATCTCCATCAATATATTATTAGTTCTTGTTCTAATATATTTATACCTTATAGTTATCGCCATAGTATTAGATTGAAATCAAAAAATTGATAGGTATTTTTGTCTATTTTTCAAAATTAGGACTTTTATAAAAAAACTCTAGTAAGCTTATTATATAGGTCTGGCACAAAAAATCTGTTTGAGTATTTTCAATTTATTTCTATGCTATTTGTTATGTTGAAAACGGAAATGATATGCAAAATATTCCAAGATGTCAAGAGTTTTGCTACAACTCCATAATTGCACATTGTAAGTCTAGACTACCTTCAATATTTGTTTATTATATTAGCAATTTATTATGTATTTTTAATTCAGATTGTCGTCCAAGTAACCAGCACATTTTTAGAGACTCATTCTTGTTCTGATCTTTTTCTCTGATCCTTTCTTTTTAACATGCTGTTTCAGGTGAGATTGGTGTTCAGTGTCAGGCCACATTTAGTTGTGTTCGCACATGGATTTGCTTTATAACAAATTATGAATGGCAGTTTCCTTAGTCCACCCAGTAATATTATCAACAGCTGTTTCTAGTATATTTGTTGTTGTCTCAATATTATTACTTGCAGCGAGTGAAGTCTGCCCATTGTTACTCCTTAACATTTCTGCATATAACTAATATAAATTAAATACAATATTGGTCCAAGGAGACTATCTTGTGAAATAACCACATAGATGGCTTTCAAATCTGAATTTCAAGCTTCACTGTATCTTATTCTGAAATAACAGCTGGAAATAACAGGTCAATTAAAAAGACCCCGGCCTACCATAGTAAAAGTCAGTGTATCACCCGATTATAGCAACCCTCCAACTTTTCGATACAATTTTTGTAGTACGATTTGTCCTTTGCTTCAAAATAGGCTCAGTTTCGTCGATCACCTATTCATTCGATGAAAATTTCTTCCCAGCGAGCATTCTTTTGAGATCTGAGAACAGGAAATATTCGCTGGGGGCCAAATCTGGGGAATACGGTGGATGAGGAAGCAATTCTAAGCCCAATTCATGGATTTTTACCATATTTTTCACGGACTTGTGACACTGTGCATTGTCTTGGTGAAGCAGCACTTTATTTTTCTTCAAATGCGGCCGTTTTTCGGCGATTTCGTCCTTCAAACGGTCCAATGACGCGATGTAATAGCCTCTGTTGGTGATCCTTCCTTTTTCAAGGTTGTCAATGAAAATTATTCCATGCGCATCCCAAAATACAGACGCCATAACCTTGCCAGCCGTTTTTCCAAGCTTTGGAGCGGGTTCATCGTGTGCTGTCCACTCGAATGACTGTCGATTGGACTTCGGAGTGAAATGATGAAGCCATATTTCATCAATTCTCACATATAGACGCAAAAACTCGGGTTTATTACGCTTAATCATCATCAAAAAGTGATCAAAAGTGAACTAGTGCGGCACCCACTTTGCAGAGCTTTCTCATACCCAACTATTCGTGAACGATACGATGTACACGTTCAGTTAATATCTTTAGAGTGTCTGCTATTTCATTCAGTTTCAATTTACGGTCATTCAAAATTATTTTGTGGATTTTTTAAATGTTTTCGTTGGTAACAACCTCTTTTGGGCGTCCACTGCGTTCACCGTCTTCGGTGCTCATTTCACCACGTCTAAATTTAGTATGCCAATCCTTGATGGTTGATTTTCCTGTGGAAGTGTTGGGAAACTCAGCATCAAGCCAAGTTTTTGCTTCAACTGTATTTTTTCTCTTCAAAAAGCAATATTTTATCAACACTAGAAATTTCTTTTTATCTATTTTTTTTTTCAAAATAACAAAAGTTACTTGACTCAAAATGCCTAAATAATTCACAAACTAATGATCATCTTTTAAGGGTTAGGGCTAACTAGAAAACATATGGGATTAATTCTAGTAGCGCCATCTATGTGCCAGACTGGGGACTTTTCAATTGACCTGTTATAAGATTTGAAGATCTGCCTCATCTATCTAGATAGCTTGTATTGGAGGTAGAAGATATTGAAAAATATTCCCATGATACCATTCCGATTTTTCTCAATAAATACCTTCATACAATAAAAAATAATCAGAATACTTGCATCATCTTTTAACTAGTTAGAAATGAAGAATAACAAACATGATAATGAATCTGATGCTGTTAAGATAATTTTAGCCGTCGTCGCATACCTATTTGGTTATTGATCATTTACCCTCCATCCACTTTATAAAATAAAATATTTAAACGGTGAAAATTATCGGGCTAAAATGAGTGGTGTGTCAACCCTTTAAGAAGGAAAATCGACAACCATAATTCTTCATCAAACATTAATGGCCAATTAAAAAAGGGAGAAACTTTTTTATATCGGTTTGTTTTTCTCCACGGCTCAAAAATTGCTGGAGACGATTAGGATGCCCATTTTAATTATCCGGTCTCGAGTCGAAGTCGACGAAAGAACATCAGAAAGAAGTGCTGGGGGGAGGGTTAATTCAATTTTTTCGCGACCGACCCGACTTGATATCGAGAAAGAGAAGATATCACGTGTTTCGTTGTTTTCGAATTTCTCTGGAGTTGAACTATGTTAATTTCGAATTACAAATTATTATATCGTATTGAAATATTTATCTTCATTTTTAAATTGTTGATCAGTGAAAGATCAGTAACAGAGATGGTACATAACATTAATTAAAGTAATATATGTCTGTATGATAAAGAGAAAATAGGCACTTTTTACCCGGTTTATAAAATAATATATTGAAGGAAGGAAACCGATAAAAAATACAAAAATAATACAAAAAGTAAGAACAATAGAAATATATTATCTTTTCGAGTCTGTTCGGGAGGTTTCCTCTCCTCCACCTACCTGCTCATGACTGGAGTCCTTCAGGGTTGAGTCGTACATTACTTTTAATTACCTTAGATACAATAACTAATTTCATCGACTCAAGGCTCACCTACCGACTTTTTGCGGACAACATATTTATTTATTGCTCGATCAAGCCTCTAAAATTTAGAGAAAAACTCCTTCAAGGAATATTAAACCATCTTTTTTCCTGGTCCTCCTCCACCGGATTCCTTACATCTCCCTCAGAGTCCTCTGTAATTCACTTGTGTCGGAGGCGTAACTGTACCCGCATCCATTCCTACTCTCTTAATAATATTCGAATTCCAACTGTTGATCGTTCCTGGGACTCATTTTCAACGAACTTAAAACTCGCTGTTCCAGAGACATCCAAATGCTGCATCAGCTATCTAATCGGCGCACAGGTGCAGATCAGGAAACCATACTAAAAATATATTCCTCCATAATCTTTCCTAAGCTAGACTATGACTCCCTCGTCTTCGCCGCTGCTGGTCCAATTTACCTCAAATCCCTTGATGCCATTCAAAATACTGCACTTAGAATATCACTGGGTGATCCTCTCCTGCTATTAACTTGTGCAGTCTTACATCCACACCACCTCTTTCTTATCATAGGGATTTTATTTCACTGAACTATTTTATGGTCAATATTAAGGTTCATAGTGATGTCCCGATATAAAATGTGCCTCTTTGATGAAGAATTATGGCACTGACTACTTAAAACTCTTATCACTATAACCAAAAACACCACATTTTACATTCACAAGGCATGAGCTGCATTATTTAAGGAAACATGAAATGATATTTGACAGTGCACGCTAATAAAGATTCTATTTTTATATCCGAAATTTAAAGGTACCTTTTTAAACTGCCTGTGTTACTGTGTTGTAAAACTGTGTTACTAATAATGCGCGAATTTCAAGTCAGCTGTAAGAAAACCTTGAAATTAATTTTCCCCAATCTTATAGTTCTTACATATTTTGTGCTGTGTATGCTGTTTATATACAAGCCTACACGATACTGGAAAGGATTTTAAGTCATGTTAATTCATATATTGTTACGAATAGATGAAAAATTATTGATATGATATAATGTAGCGGGTAAAACTAGCAAAGATAAAGGGCACCGTATCGAACTCGCCCTTGTAGTAAAAATTGTTAAATGCGTCGGAAATACTTCTTATCAACTATCAAATTTTCAATAAACGCATGCAATTTACGAAATTAGTGTGAAACCAAAACATTTCTGGAAATTAAAAAATGTTGATTTAAGATAGTAATATAACATATTTTGACATATCAGTGTTTATATTTCCCTAGAGTTTAAGATCAACAAGGAAATGTAAATAAATTATGTGATGTGAGGTTAATTCAGGTAATATGTTATACCGCTGATAAGATTTTTTAGAGATAAGAGATACTATAAATTAGAGAAGCAAACAAGAATATCAAAAATTATTTAATATTTCGGTCAGATAATCTTTTGGTCACTAATAATTCTATATCAAAATTAATGAGATAACTATTTCATTAATAATTATAGCTAATAATATAACACTCAATAAGTGTATTCCTCTAATTTCTAAACAGAAAACACTTTGGTACTTATTTCTTTTATACCTTTGTATTTTTAGGTTTAGTGAACTTATCAACTTTCTAACCCAAAAAGCACATATTATAACTATTTAATAACCTTCATAGTTCCTTCATATTGTTCGTTAATCCAGAACATTTCAGATCCAAACTTAATTAGCATTTAATGGACGTACTTACACTGGTGTGCTCCGAATAGTTTCAAAACATGGTCCAATTTTCGCACATAATTTAACTATATTAGTTCAAAGGGTTTTTTGTCTTCTCAGTTTCCCGACACTGTTGTCGAGCAGTTATAATACTTCGACGCTTTCATATTCAAGCAACCTATTTTAGTCAATTTTCGGAATCTCTAATTTCATAGCTGATCGTTGGCACCATTAGATCTCTGTAGATATTCTCGTTCCAATATACCATAGGACATTAACAATTCTCTAAAGAGATTTTGCACATTAAAGGCAAAAAATTATTTACAGCGTAAAAATCCAATTGAAAGCCTTAAAATAAATAAAAGGAATTTAACGATAAGTTTTCTAAAATAATTCCGTCAATTTAACAATCAAAGATCCATTTTCAAATAATTTATAAGAAATTGGAAATGCAGAATAAAATAGTATAGAGATTGATTAACAAAGAAAATTGAATCCAGATATTGATATCATCTCAAACATCCAGTAATTCAATACAGGTTTACAAGAAATTAATGAAGTTGTTATATCTGAATAAGTAGTAATAAGTATGTAAATAGGTCTAGCAGAAACAAAATAAGAAACATAGATCGTATTGTTTTACTACTATTGTAAAGAAATTATTCTATTGTAAAGAGATAATGAAACAAAAATATCATAAAATACAAATTATTTTAACATTATAGTATCTAATTCATATATTATCGAAGTTTGGTTCCATCCTTCGAAGGGTGAAGACGTATTTTCAATACGCTCCAAGCTCTAGAAAGATACATTTCTTTATTATCGGTTATTTAATTGAGTATTAAAAACACATAACAGATGCGGCTATCCGTCTCTCAGAGGACCTAAAGTGTAGTGTTTACGTGACCAGACAAAAAGACTGCATCTCATTTTTATTAAAATTTAAAAATTATTGTCCCTTATTTTACAACAGTCTTTTTGAAATTCATTTATAGTATTTTTGGTCAAAAACTAGTGCAAAAAATAATACGTGAGTGAAAAGTGCGTGAAATAAAAAATATATTTATTTTATTTTTTTATCCTTTGGAAGCTAAAAAAAATAACAATATAAAATTGGTAAACCATAGCGATTCAACCAAATCACCTGCACACTATTATATAAGATTAGAACAATCAGCAATAACGCAAACCCTACAAACAGAATCGACTACAGTCATTAACAAAAAACGACTGAGAAGCCCTGAAGAAGAAATCAGGAGGAAACAAACAAAGTTCAGTGACTATTGATTACAGAAACCAATAGAGATAAAAAAAAACAGCTTTAGCGACCTATTAGAAGAAATTGAAGAGAATACAAAACCATGCCCTGAAAAAGCTGTTCCCAAACCATCCCCAATAACAACTACGAACTACACAATTAAAACAGTGAGCTATGAAACAATATCAAAATAATTGTTTGAAGCGGAGCATTTTAAAGTTCTAGTAAAAGAATTAGACGAAAGAAACACCCAGTACCATACATTCAGGCCAAAACCCTAGAGAACATTTAAATTCGTGTAAAAAGGATTACATCACGGGACGGACTTTAACACCATCAAAGTAGCCCTAGCTGAACAAGGCCACGAGGTCGTAAATGTTCACAATATACGACATCGCGCGACAAAAAATCTCTGCCTCTTTTCTATATTGATTTGAAACCTAAGGGAAATAATAAGGCGGTGTATGAAATCACCAAATTAGAAAACAATATTATTAAATTCGAACCGCCATATGCAAAAGAATTATACCACAATGCACGAGGTGTCAAGCGTATGGGCACACAAAAACTTACTGTCGCAAATCATTTAGATCATTTAGATGCGTAAAATGTGCAGTTCGTAACGCAAATGTGCACTCGTAAAGTTCGCGATGATAAAGTGAAATGTGCTAATTGTAACAGTAATCAATCAGCGAGCTACAAGGGTTGCGCAGTTCACAAACAACTACAGCAGAAACTCTATCCTGCCTTAAGAGAAAAAGCATCAACAGCAACAAAAACAATCCACACCTACTAGTCTACCCACCAGACCAAGTCAAAGATATATAACTTACGTCCAAATGGTTGAAAATGGTTCAACACAAAAACGAGAAACCACATCACAACCTACTGAAACTAGCAGCAATATCTCTAGATAAGAAAAGATGATGGCCAAACTAATGTATCAAATAAGTACGATGCTTGGTCTACTCACAACCGTCGTCAGTAAACTTGCCTAATGCCTGAAACCATTAGTTACAAAATCGCCGTCTAGAATACCAATGGGCTCCAATAATACGCCAGGGAACTAAAAATGTTCGTAACTGAACAACATATTGATGTTATGATGATTTGCGAAAGACATTTTACGGACAAACATTATTTGAAAACTCCCAAATATAAACTTTATCATACAAATCACCCTGATGATAAAGTACATGGAGGTACAGCCGTAATCATTCGAGATGATATAAAGCATTTCGAAAAAGAAAAATTACGCAAAGAATACCTGAAAGCCACCAGTATAACCATAGAGGATGTCCATGGACCATTAACAATGTCTGCCATTTATTGCCCACCCAAACATTACAACAAGCCAGAACACTTTCAAGAATTCTTCAGTACGCTGGGTAATAGATTTATAGCCGGAGGAGATTACAATGCAAAACATTTAATGTGGCGTCCAAGAATAATATCCTCAAAAGGTAGAGAACTGCTAAAAGCAATAAAGACAGATAATTTACAACATATTAGAAGGACCGGTGAACCAACATATTGGCCTTCAGACAGAAATAAAAAACTATATACTATAGATTTCTGTATTACAAAAAAATATTGATACAAAAATGTGTCATGCAGAATCATGTTTCGACCTGTCTTCTGATCATTCACCAATAATAATAACACTTTCATCAAAAATTACCATCAAAGATAAACCCCCTTCTCTGTACAATAATAGGACTAACTGACCCTTATTTATAGAAAACTTAGACCGAAACATCTCTCTAAACTTACCGTTACAAACTGAAATTGATATAGAAATAGCAGCAGTAAACATTACAAAAAATATACAGGAGGCAGCATATTCCGCGACTCCTAACAGTAAAACATTTCCAAGAAAAAATACACATATATCATGTACAATACAGAAAATGATAGCAGAAAAAAGAAAGTTACGACGGAATTGGCAACAGCAATGGACTGAAGAGAATAAAAGAAAATTTAATGGGGCACTAAAAGAGCTGAAAGAAATAATCAAAAATGAACAAAACCAAGGCATTCAAGAATATTTAGAGAATTTGACACCAACTGAGGCTACAGACTATTCGTTGTGCAAAGCAACAAAATATCTTAAGGGACCCCAGCAGCATAACCCACCTATTACACAAACGAAAATAATTAAGCTAGAAACAACAAAGAGAAGACCAACATTTTCTCAAAACACTTAAAATGTTTTTAAACCTTTCCAGTCTGAGCTACATAAAGATGATGAAAATAAAATTACTGGCTTTCTAGATTCGCCATTTCAAAAAAATTTCAGGGTCAAAAAAAATTAAACAAACAACAATGAGAGAGGTTAATATTAAAAAAGCTGCTGTTTATGACTTAATTACTGGTAAAATTTTAAAAGAACGATCAGAAAAGTGTATAAAATTATTAACATTAATTACTTCCCCAGCATCTGGAAAGTAGCTAAAATATTAATGATTCTTAAACCAGGAAAAATACCAGAATATGTGACCTCCTACCGGTCTATAAGTTTATTACCAATAATCTCGAAAATTTTGGAGAAACTATACATAAAGAAACTAAACTAAATAATAGAAAAACGAAAAAAATTATTCCAGAACATCAATTTGGTTTTCGCAATAAGCATAGGACTATAGAACAAGTGCATAGACTTGTAAACAAAATAAACACTGACCTAAATGCCAAGAGATATTGTTGAGCTGCTTTTCTAGATATATCTCAGGCTTTTGAAAAAGTATGGCATACGGGCTTGCAGGATAAACTAAAGAAACTTCTCCCTCATCCGGAGTATTAGTTACTAAAATCGTATCTCATTGATAGACATTTTATTGTAAATCAAGGCGATGAACATACCGAATTAAATCCAATATATTCAGGAGTTCCGCAAGGTAGTGTAGTGGGTCCAGTACTGTATCTTCTGTATACGGCTGATCTCTCCACTACAAAAATAACTACTGTGGCAACATACGCACATGACACAGAAATCTTAGCATCCCATGAAGATCCAACATCAGCATCAAAATACCTACAAACACACCTGGAGCAAATACAATTATGGTTGAATACAGGGCGCATTAAAGCCAATGAAACAAAATCCACCCATGTAACGTTTAGTCTGCGTAGAAGAACATGTCCACCAACTCCCCCAAGCATAGCATGTTAAATATCTTGGTGTACACTTAGATTGACGCCTAACCTGGAAGAAGCACATACTATCTAAACAAAAACAACTTGAACTTACATTATATCAAATGTATTGGCTTATCGGGCGCAAATCCAAGTTATAATTAGATAACAAAGTATTGCTGTCTGCAGATTCCTAAGTTTTCTATTTTTTCTATGGAAATTTTCTATGACTATTTTTATAGAAACTTTTTCATTAAATTATGTTCCTATTAAACTACTCTCTTTTTTTATACATTTAATAAATTTAATCTCGTGTAAAATCCCAGCAGCTTAATACTTAGTAGTATTAATACTTACCTCTCTAACGCACTTTACTGGTGAAAAAGGGCCCCTGTTACCTTGTTTCTGTTCGAATTTGTTAATTGCAGGCGTAATCTGTTTCTGACTGACTACTTATTCGCTCGGCATATTCAAAATCACGAACATTAAGCAGCGATTTGAAATTTATCAAAACAAACAAAGAGCCTAAACATCATTTGCCGGTTTATAGCGTTTGTGCTTCATATCACTAATGTTTTGAAGAATTTTTCAAACATTTGACAACCGAACGACTTTTACAGGCTGATTTGGTTACATGTTCGAACGTATCAGACATCATTGTATCTCTTTTTAACTGGAATAAAATGTGAAGGAAACTATTGTCTGATATTAAAACAATTTTACCAATTGCGATAGGAAATACATTATACATCTTGATAACGTGAGTTTACTATTATTTTGAATATACTATACATTGATTTTCTTACTTTATAGACCATTGTAATGCAGATCGAGTATATTTAATTATAGATATAAAAATGTACATAAAAAAATCATCAGCTTTGAGTTTATATTAATTGTAATATAACAGTGAAGTACAATTCATCTTAATTCGCTGGTGATTTTTAAATGTAGAAGCGAATGAACAAGACAAAACCGCACACAAGAAAACAGAATGCCTTCTAATACAGTACGAAAATAGGGTTTAGTTCGCATTAACGAAGTGTAGGATAATCAATCTACGTCGGATGCGAAAGACACGACAACATTCCTCGGGGTTTTCCGGTGATCCAGGCCTGGAGCGAGAGAAAGGAGACAAAAAACTGTCCCGGATGCTTTCACGTACCAGGGGTAACCTACCCCAATATATTTAGATTTCGCATTTTGCCGGGTTTCTCGATTGCCATTCAACTGTGTGTTTTGCAGAGAAATGTCTTTAAAGCTAAACCTAATTAATTTAACATATGGGGCCTAATGTTAAGGACTTAGACAAATGGAAACTATTTTATGACCAATTTAGCATAATATATATATTTTACATTAAAACTGTCTTGTCATTTGTTCTATTTCCACTGACTGATTTATAATACATCTGATAAATAACTTAATTTTACACTTAATTAAAAAACAAATGTATGCATATAGTGCAGCACATATAGTTAAAACGTTTATCTATCAAAGCGTTCTAACTGAAACAAATTGTAGTTGGGTGGAGTTACGTCTGGTAAATACTGCGCGCAAACCTCACGAGGGACATTTGAGTCATACAATCATATGACATACTTAATCCCTTAATCACTTCTTGTGGAGTTCTGATATTTTTAAGTGAATTTTCTGTTTTGACATCAAAGTCAGTATCAAGAACATTTTACGTTTAATATTTTGGTAAATAAATGTCCAGCCATATATTTTCTTAAAAATGCTTTGTTGACTGGGTATCATGTCTGGGAGTCAATACATGTGGGCTCCAATACAAGTTTATGACTCCCATATTATACAAATATTATTAAATGAAAATTATATAATATTGGATTCACCGAAGAGAAAGCTATATATAGCTATATAAAAAAATAAAACGCTTCAATAGAAACACTCCTTATAAAATAAATGTATATATAAGCCTTTCAATAAAACGGTGACATAATGTCATAGGATTAATGACGTCAAAACGTTGCAATGTTGCCTCATCAACCATAAGTCTTAGTTCATTTTAACTTTGACAAGCAACAACAAAATTCTAATTTAAACAAAAAAATTAAACAAAAATACTGTTAACAAATATAATTTATTTTAATCGAAGGAAGAAGGAAAACTAAAATTCATTCTAAAGTTATAATAGCTGGTAGGTTAGGGTTGTGTTTTATTATATTTATTAAGCCTTAAAAACAACGTTTGACGGTTTATAACCTGCAGTTGTCACAATTAATATTTTGCTGACATTTGAAAACCCGGCGACTTTTGTAGGCTGATTGGGTTATATGCTCCGATGTGTCAGACAGCATTGTGTCTCTTTTTAACTAGAATAAAACAAGAATGAAAATATTGTCCGATTCTAAAACGATGATTTTACAAATTGCAGCAGGCAATATGTTAAAAATATTGATAACGTGAGTTCACGGTTATTATGAATATGTGGTTTAACTAATTAATATAATACAAAATATAATAAATAATTTATATATATATATATATATATATATATATATATATATATATATATAATACTATATTTTTCTGACCTTGACCAAAATAAATTGTTTCAACTTTCTTTCTCTCTTCTTTAGCTTTTTTTAGCCGTAAGGAGACGGGATGATGAAAATGGAGATCGTAATCGTCTCCATTACCTTTTTTTGTCCAACGAGAAACTTATAATGTAGACATATTTTTATCTCAACTGTTAACTGTTGTTTTCTTTAACAAAAATTAAACAGTTACTGTTGTTAACCTTGATTCCTCAATCCTATTTATATTGTACATTTTATTATGCTTTTAGTGCATAAGTGGCTTATAGTAAACTAATTGATCATTATAAAAAACAAAATCAATCAAGGTTAATTTAATATCAATTGAAGCAACAAGCACAATTATGTGGTTTAAATTGTCCTACAGTTTTAATTGTTTGAATTCAGATAACTTCCACTATGTGCTTGCATCTATTCTGTTCTTTTTTTACACTTGGTACAGTATACAAGAAATGGTATAATACATAAAAATATTTTTTATTATTAGTTTTAATTTTTTAATTTTTCTGGTAATATGGCCATTGCGACATAATTACATTTATTTGTATTTAAGACAATTAATTCTAAATTTACGGGACATTATATTTTTTTTGTATAGTTTAGATGTATTAGACAATTTAACAGTTTTTTGTAGTATTTGTGACATGGGAAAATATTTATGACTTCAGATAATAAAATAGCTAACTGAAAACGCCTTTTCCTTACCGAAATTCCGAACAAATCGGGAAGCAGAAAGGGGTTTCTTCAAAGTCAGCAACAACTCAATAAGTCAAATAACAGTTAGAATAGAGTTACAGAACAGTCAAGTGTCGAGAATGAAAGCAGAAACAAGCGTCAGAATTAAGAAGAGAGAAAAACGCAACAATAATCCAATGACAGAACATAATAGTTAACTTTAAAGAACAGTATAATGTCTTGTATATAACCATCAGTTGAGTCCGATGAAGGAATTAGTATTAGCTAAACCAAACATAATATTTAGTAAGTTATTTCCATTCAATTTATAATTATTTTCACCATTACGTATCTATTTTATATTATTTCATTTTACATTTTTCATTTAAATAAATAACTCGTGTTTATGAATTAATTTACGCAAAGAAGAGAGAAAATAAATTATATTTGTATTTTTTTCCAACATTGTTTTCTCTTCTTACTAACTCAAAAATGGCGATACTTTTTCTGACGTACAATGTTCGAGTGGTAGCAATACAATCCAGTGAGTGTGCTGTTGCAACGTGGCGACCTAGCATTTTCATACAAGAGACCAACTTTTTGTGCTTGGTATTGTCGCAGTAAATCCACTTTTAATTGCCAGTCAAAAACTCAATAATACTAAAGAAAAATCTGTAATTTTACGTAGAAAAATATCATAATCATCTAATTTAATAAGAGAATATCGCTGATAAAAATGCTCCTATCCAACACTAAAAGCTACAGTATTTCAATTTTATGAACATCTAATAAAAAATATCTGTGATACTATAGCAATATAAGTAAATAGTAAAATCCGATAGATATTTTTTATCAAATCTGTTATCTCTCTTTGAATTGAGAAAGCTTTTCTTGCATTTTCTTGAATTTACTTAGTACATTGAATTGGGCGAACTGAACTAACTCAACAGTAAACTCTTTCTATATTAGATCCTTCCTTCCTTTTCCATAAACACCTTCTCCCCTACTCTACCGTGTTGTGGGTATCAAACTATATGATCCAAATTTAAAAGAAATATATTTCTTAAAAGCGCTTTGCGCCAAATGAAGTAGAAGTTGAATTTTGATAGCCTTTCCCGCTTTCATTCCTTGAAAAGTATACTGATTTTGAAGTCAAGATATATAATATAGTCTTTTCTTTTCTTCTTTTTCTTTAGCATTTCTTTGGTAGGCTGAGAATTTTCCCATTGTTCAAATCAAGAAGATTTTTCTGTTAAATGCCTGCATCTGGTGATACCCGTGCTGGTTGCTGTCGTTCTCCTTTAATAATTGTGCTCATTTACACAACCATAATGGCGATTTTATAGGCAAAATAGATATACTAATGAACATATACCTATAATAATATATAATTTTAACACATCATTTAAGCTCAATTAGTGAGCATGTTACCATAGTGATTTGACATAAAGGACTGAATAATAAATAAAAGAGAAAAGAGACTATATGCAAATAACGTGGCTACCATAATTTGCCAACATTTTATGAGAATAAATAACACCTTTGCTTATTAACATGACCATAAATATTAATTATCAATCAAAATTGAGGCCCTAATGAATAAATATTTTGATATATAATACATAAAAGCTTTACCATTTTAGTTATGCCATTTGCCATTTTGATTTGCATTAAGTGACTGAATAATAAATAAAATGTAAAAAGGCCTCACCAGAATAACGTGGCAGCAGCAAAACACCTTTAAACAAAAATCTGTAGATAAGGATCACTTATGGACAAGTACATATAAGTGCAGGGTGCATAAATGTTATTTAGTATGATTATGTTTCAAGCTAAAGTTGGAGATATTTTTTTTTAAATTAATTACATCTTGCATTAAATATGCTTAGTGCTATCTTAATTTAAAAATTATTTTATTACTGCTGTTCTCTAGATCTTGCATTAATAGGCAAGCAAGGCAAGTACGGGATTAATACATCAGTATCTGTTTCCGAAACTAAAATAAAACTAAACTAATTAAACCAAATTATACTCTATACAAGTTTGTGTTGTTTGGTGGGGTCCAGCAGCTTTATTGCCTCCATGTTGCTGTGATTTAGCAACCTTATTTCATGTTTTAAGGACAAATTCATAATCACTTCGTGTATCTATTTGATTTCGAGGTCATCGTGCAGCTCTTCATTGGTTACGTAGCAATAAGCATTGGTAATTAATAGTGGAACTTTGTTGGCTACGTTGGATTGATCTTTTAGTACCATCCCAATATCCTATGTCCAAATTGGCTTTATAACTGACTGATAAACTAATATCTGTCATTTTAAATTAAGTTCAGATTATCTTCCGACTAATCAATACAGTTGCTTGACTTTGAGTCTGATTTACACTGCTTTATGTCTAACATAATGTTTCTAATTTAACCAACAAACGAGATGGATGCCGAGGTATTTAGCTGATTCTGTTTGACGAATCGGGCACTTGTCTAATTCTTTTGAGTAGTCGGGCAAGTGGTATAGGTTTTAATCATTTCGCTCCAACGCAAAATTAATATGGGCCGATTTTGAGCTATTAACTTATATTTTCCAACTTTTAGACAAATCGTAAATCTTACTCGTCACTGTTACTTGTACTTTTAATACAGTCTTACACAGAGATATAACTTTTACCATGATAATTGTATTGTCAGCATTTGTTGTTGGGGTATCAGCAGTCTAAAGCAGATATAGAAGTGGTCCAAAAACACTACCTTGGGAAACTTCAGCCAAAATAGGTTTGTGTTGTTGACAATGTATTTACATACGAGACTATAAATTTCTTTCTTCTTTTCTTTTCTTTATCAAAAATGTATGATTTCAGAAGTCGACAGTAATTAAGAGGTAGCAATATGTTTATTTTGTAGATTAATCCCAAATACCATACCCGGTCAAAAGCTTGTGTGACATCCAGGAATATTTCAGGGCTGTATTTATTTTCTTCGAATGCCCTTTCAATACCTGATGTTACTTTTTGCACTTGGAGCGATACATTCTAAACGTAAATACACATTCTTTCAGTGATGCCTGTTATGGGTAAAATAACTACACGGAAGTTTTGCTGATAAAATTTAATTATTTAAAGAAAAGTATTTATGAAAGGGCACGATAATGCCCTCTTAGAAACTTTCAGTGAATGTATTATATTGAGTAAATATTATATTATATTATATATTATATTATATAAAATTGTTATTTCAGCGATGTATATTCATCATTGAATGTAGCAATCCAAGAATAAACTGATTTTTGTGACCACCCACATTCACTCAACGTTATATTTTAACAAATTTTATTTGTTACGGTAAAAGTTATAGATAAAAAGTTCATATATATTTCAATTCAGCTGAATGCACCCCAGACAGTAGTTTGGAAAAAAATGGGTACAATGTTTAATTTAAAAAAGAATATAATAAATATAGCATTTAAAATATTTATTCAGTTTCCTGGGTTAATGATGCTATTTGTATTTCGTGAATTTTAATTATATTTGCTTACGATATAGTCGTTCAGGTGGTTTTATCGATTTTATAGAGTGATTTTGATATCAACTTTTCCGCTTGTTTTCATTATCAGTGATATTAACTATTTTTTCATATTTCACAACACACGGTGACAAGTGATGAATACGGCTTGTCAGTTTATACAGATAATAATTACACGTAACTTAATTTATACACAGATAACGAGAAAATCCAAATTCCTTTTAATAAAGTGAATAGAAAAACAAACTAAACATATAGAAATAAAGTAGGCTCTCAGATCATCTTACTTCAATCTTATGAACATTTCCATGATAGGTCTGAGTTCTATTTTAATATTACTTCTATTTATATATATTCTCCTAGGAATATCTTTATATAGAAGTTCAGAGTAATACGAGTACATATACTAATTGAACTAAATTAACTATCATGCATATCTAACTGCAATAATGTAATAGATACATTTTTTCGGTGATTTTCTCTCGTTGTGCCAGGTAACTTGTTACATACCTATCTTAAAGACCAATTTCGTTATAGTGGTCTTCATTCACTCTTCATTCTACTAACATGTCCAAACTACTATAATCTGTATCTCTAACTTTACTTCGTACACAATTTGTTATGAACAAATCAAGCTTACAGAGATCGGATTGCTACACTGTCCAGATTTCAGCCTGATATAATACTGACAGAACAAATGTTGGAATGTGCCTGACCCATATGACAACAACAAGTGGTTCTGTCACTTGTCAATAATTTGGTGCCTTCAAATCTCAAGATCTGTATCAACATGAAATTGATCAAGAAGTTTGCATCTACTATTTTATTGAAAGGCACTGGAGAGATATCACTTTGACGAAACCCGGCTCGCATAACAAAAGAATACTGCCAATGAAATGAGGGCCAATGAATATAGTCGAAAGTAGAATGAAAATGAATGAAAATGACAATATACAATAATAACAATCGCAATTTTGCAACAAGCTGCAGATAATGTGGAAACTTATCTTATTTGTTTGTAAACTTGTTTGAAGTTTCATTTGTATAATTTTGATAAAGGGTTTTCCAACAATTATAGGGGAATTTCTCGGTAATATTTGCAATATTCACTCTCTTGACTACATTACAATAGTGTTTTGTTATATAGTTAAAGAAATGGTTAGTTCTAAAACGGCAGTTATGTAGTAATAGGCATGATGAATGATAATATAATAAAGAGTGACAAAATATTAATTTATAATAATAATATAAAAGAGATTGATTCTAAAAAAAATTATTTTATATTAACAAGCGTGATTACCAAGAATGATTACTAAGAAGAAGATTCAGTTATATAATATTACCATCCTGACATGTAGAAAATCACTTCAGTTAGTGATCTACTGTACTAATTTATAATCTAAATTTTATTCTAGATACTAGTCTAACATATCTTAAAGTCTATCCTAACTTATTCTAAACACTATTCTAGCTTATTCTAGGGATTATTAAATCTCACTCTATATGTCTAGTTCGTATGGTAGTTTGCGTTTGAGTCTAAGTACTTCACTGTCATCGCGCACACTTAACTGTTTGGCGAGCGCATTGAGATGCGCTAATAGTCTTTCGGAGTACTTCGCACTAACATTCCGAATCACACTCGTTATGGATTTTATGGGGATATCGCGCCGAATCAGTTTGCTGGATACGGGGCATCGACAATAACTCGCAACTGGAAACTCTGGAGGATATCCATGTTTGATTTGTTAGTAGTACCCCACAGTTCAATATCATAGATCCAAATGGGCCTAAATATTGACTTATACAGTGAAACCTTGTTATCTAAATTGTATATATTGCCTGTTTCAGTGTGTGCATTCGTTTCAATTTCAATCAGTTAACTTTGATTTGATTAACTTAACACTTTTGATTACTTTGGTTGAAGATCCCGAGGCCAAATAAACAGAAACAGATTACATAAAAGTCAAGAAGTTCGAACAGAATTAAGAAACGAGAAAGAGGAACGAATGGGGGCCCGTTCTTATCATTAAAAATAGTTAGAGAGATAAGTATTGATACTATTAAATATTAAGCTGCTTGGGGTTTTATTGGAAATATTTTAATATATAATTATTTTATAATATTTAAATTAATTTATATAATTTAATAAAATTATTTCAGTGATAACTGTTCGTATGGAAATTATTCATAGCAGGCTTAGAGAGTTGCTCTTCGAGCCATCACTCTGAAACACTGGTAGGAAATAGAATTTAAATAGTATAAGAATAACCGACGAAGAGGTCCATTGAACGTCCTTTCAGATATTTCTTTAAAAGAATAAACTTTTCAAAAGAATTTCCAATACAATAACATTAAAGGAGACATGTATTTTTTTTCAATTTTTGTACAGACATAGGTATTTCAAAATGGAACTTTAAGCCACCCTTGGGAAAATGTTAATAAAAATGTGTAAAGACAATAAAAATTTACAATAGGTAAAAGTTAGAATAACATTTAATTGGGTTTGTGAATCATAATATGTTTTAATAATATATTGCAAATATATTGTTCTTGGACCAGAAACTGGAATCTAACAAAAAGATCACAACAACAAGTGGTCGGTTGAAATGAAGGAATGGCTTGCAAAATATAAATTAAGTTTTGAAGATGCTATGTTAAAGAGTGAAGTATTTCAAATTATTTCTTGATAAATAATGAAAATTGGTAATAAATGAAATGTTTTATTGTGTTTTATGTAATTTTCTTTTTTACTAATAGGCCTGACAATTATACACAGTAATTTAGATGTGAACAATATGGCCATAGAGAGTAACGTCTTCCTCATTATCACTGTATATTAAATCAAATAGAATTGATACGGGACGCGGAAAAGAATAATTACAATAGAAGACAGATCTAAAAAATATACAAGCAAAAACTATTTGGATATGTGGAAAGGATTATCTACAATAACACCATTCCCCGGTCTACCATATTAAAACACATTTTTTTGGTAATTTTTTTTATTCAACATAATTCTATTTATTAGATTATAGCGACCCTCATCTTCGATACAATTTTTGTACTACGATTTCTCCTTTGCTTCAAAATAGGCCTCAGTTTCGGAACCACCTCTTCATTCTGATCAGTAAACCATGGAGATCTGAGAACAGGAAAGAGTCGCTGGGGAGAGATCTGGAGAATACGGCGAATGAGGAAGCAATTTGAAGTCCAGTTCATGAATTTTTGGCATCGTTTTCAATGACTTGTGACACGGTGCATTGCCTTGGTGAAGCAGCACGTTCATCGTGTTCATCGTGTGCCGTCCTCTCGGATGACTGTTGATTGGCCTTCGGAATTGGCCATCTATGGATCAGGTCAGAATTTTCAATTGACCTGTTATTGACAACAATACATGTATTCCAGCAAAAATGAAACAAGAATTCTAGAACAAATGAGGGTCCCACAGGAAAACTGTTTGAAAATTAATTTGATTTTTGCATTTGATGTTTCTTAAAATTCTTTGGTTTATTATTCATATTTTATATTTTTATCTTCTTTCTTATTTATTTCTGCTTACTTTTTTGTAGTATATTTTTTACTGGAAAACAGTAATAACACGAAAATATATTTTGTATCAGGAAAATAGCAGGTTGAAGTAATTATGAAATTATGTAAATTTAATATTTTATAACAGGAAAATAATTGCGACTAAAAATATACAATATCGAATATATTATAGTTTTTTATACAGCACGCCACTGCTGTGTATTTGAGTATGTTTATTATTATATCGATTCTTGAAATATTTTTTAGAATTGTGTTTACAAACAACACTTTTATACATGACAAAACAACAATCAACAGTAAAAAAGTAAACGATATAACTCTTGGCAGCTTATTAAATTGTATATTTTTTATTTTGCCCGAAATATTACCTCGGGTTACAATTAATATTCTTTTTCATTATCCCGTCTGACTAAAGTTGAAGGGAAAAAAACACAAAAGAAAACGTTAATTCAATTTTTTCGGTCGAGGCATGTTGTTAAAGTAAATGCCCCCGGCTTAAGGGAAACTCTGGATTATCGAAACCCTGATATATATTGGGGTAGGTTTTTCTGAGGTTCTACGTAGATAAAATGCTTTTTTTGGGGATTCTTGCTGTGCAGTAAGTAATTGTTACGGCTTTTAGATAATTTAGCTAATATATTGGTTATTTATTATAACCATGATAAATTCGTTTTTTTTTTATTTATACTGCATACTAGATGATGATGAACTTCGTATCACCTACAACTATTATGTGAATTTTCTTCAATAATAATTGTTGAGTTAACAATTTTAGAGGAGATTTTAGGAGAGAAAACAATTTTATAATTAAAGTACAGATTATTTTCTCTCTTCTTTGCGTAAATTAATAAAAATCTATACATTTAAAGATGTTAAATATGATGAAAAGTGTTATGAATTGGATGGAATTGACTTACTAAATCGTATTCCTGGATTTGGATAATACTGAATGATGGGACCCAACTGATTATTATACACACGATGCAAATTTTATCGTTCTTTTTACTGCTTCTGATCTGGGTTCAATCCTTGTCAACTCTTTAGTAATTCTCTTTTGTCAATTGTTGTAAATATTTAATAATTCTGCTACATATTCATATTAGCAATTCTGATTTTCGCTGTCGAAGCACCGTCTTTTATCGTCTAAGCTCCTCCCTCCAAGTTCTTTGCGGTGGTTGAAAAGGCTGGTATCAAAAATATTTTTCTGTACTCCGATTCGTTCAGAATATCAAGGTGGGAAAGATTCTTCAAGCTAAGAACTTCGCACGTCGATATAACACGTGCGTTTCGGACTCTTAAGGAATTCTCGAAAATTCCACGATCTCGGGCCTTCTTGATATTTATGGTTATAGGCGCCATAAGGAGTACTCTACCAGGTCTAACTTCTGGCGCGTTTCGTCTATCCTCGGTACGTGAACCCCTCGATCCGCCATGGTTAGTTTCTCTCCCCCGATCATTAACAATAATGTGCTGGAATGCATTTTCCGTGCGTGGTAAGAAGAAGGAACTTATCGCCGCACTGTCGACACACAATATCGACATGCTGCTTCTCTAAGAAACCTTTCTAAAACCCTTCATTCGATTCAAGATTCCGAATTATTCGATTTATCAAAACGACAGAACAACAGGCCACGATGGTGGCACAGACATCGCTGTTAAAAATAACATCAAGTACATCCACTGCAACCGCAGTCTCTTTCAAGTCTTGAACACACCTCCATAGCAATCGAGTCGAATAGCAGGCGAATTCAGTTCACATCAATCTATCGAAAAAACGATCGATTCATTCAAAATGAATTTAAGTCATATTTGGATATCATCCACTTGGGAGCACAAGTACACCAAACTGTGTTGGTAGGGACGGGCATCGTCGAGATAATAGACGAAATGGAACTTGGACTAATTGCTCCAAGCGAACCAACTCATTATTCCTTCCGATCTGCAAGTACTTCAAGAACTTGATTCCGACCACAGGACAATTCACCTTACTATCAGCGACTTTCCCCTGAGTTTCGTCTCTCCTAAACCCAAGAAAATTACCGACTGGAGTGTGTTTCAACTTGAGCTTCAGCGAACAGGGCATATCCCAAGTATGAATTCTCCAGACGATCTAGAAAGAGCGGTCTCGAAACCCACTTAGATATTCAATCAGCCACAGACCGAGCTGCTAAAACAAGCAGCCCTGAACCTTTTCAATTTAACCTCCCTAGAGAAATAAAAGAACTAACCAGTTACAAGAATCGATTAGCGAGAAGAGCTCGCGCCACTCTGGATCCTGAGGAAAAACGCGTGACACAGTGCGCAATCAGAGAAGTCAAGGACAAGGTTAGAGCCTGGAATGAGAAGAAATGGGAATTATTTATGCAAAATCTAGGCAACCCCACTGCTCCGAATAACTTCTGGCGCGCCGCCAAAAGCGTAATTGGGTAAAATTCGAAAGCAATCCCCCCTCTGAAGGCTGATTCCTCTACGGATATCGCCTTTACATATCTGGAAAAAGCCGAGCTCCTTGCTAATTCATTCGCTTGGCCCACCTCAACAGATATTATTCATCATAAATGACACTATTTCCTCTCTAAAGCGGAAATACTTCCACTCAGTTCATCTTCTGAACAGCATAGTCTCTCCCAGACACCTTCCGCTCTCCATAAAACGTCTGTCTCCTAAAAAAGATCCAGGCCCACATGGTATAACAGCAAACTATCTGAAAAACCTCACTAGCAAGCAACTATTAGAACTTGTTAACATTATTAGCTCTATCCTGAGGTTAAGGCATTTTCCAAAGAACTGGAAACATGGACTTGTCGCGGTCATTCCTAAAAGATAATAGACTTATAGAATTTCAATCCATCTGACTGCAGTCCCATCAACCTGATTAGTTTCTCCTCCCTCACTTTCCAAACTTGCCGAAGAAGAGATATTACACGCTTTAAACAGCTTCACAGACGCAAACCACATAATACCAAATAAAAAATTCGGTTTCTGTGTTAAACATTCAAGCCGTCATCAAGCTACGTTACAGTAACAATCCACCAGGTATTAAGAAAAAGTCGAAAAACTGGAGCCATCTTTTTAGATGTCTCCAAAGCTTTCGATCAAGTATGGCACCACGGTCTAATATTCAAAGCGAAACAGCTTGGTCTACCGAATGGCCTAATCTCCCTAATAAATTCATACTTGGACGGTAGGTCCTTTCAAGTGAGGATCGGCGACGTCAGTCTCCTGTCATAAACAGATATCCGCAGGAGTCCCGCAAGGTGCTCCACTAGCCCCAGACCTATTCAACCTTTATACGGCTGATTTTCCACTCTACAAACTTTCCCACACAGCATTTTATGCAAACGATAGCGCTTTTTTCTCAACCGGTTATTGTCCCGACGATATTCGTAACAGACTCCAAGTCCAGCTGAACCAAGCGATAGCATGGTACAAATTCTGGCGGCTACAGATAAATCCGAGCACAACATAGGCTATTCTGTTCCACTGCAAGAAGGAGTTCCGCGCGCCTATAGCTTCTAAATTTTTAAATAGCGATTTTTCGGAAGTTCCTATCCCTTGGCTCCAGAAAGTTTCATACCTCGGTCTCCAATTCGACCGCAGATTCCTATGGTCAGCTCAAATACAGCACGTTATTTGCAAATGCAATGGAGTGTACAGCCTACTATTTCCACTCCTCTGCAGAAAAAGTAAACTCCCAATCCCCCAGAAAGAGACCCTGTATAAAATGCTAGTCCGTCCAGTCTGCCTCTAAGGTGCACAGGTGTGGTAAAGATATGTCTATGAGAGACAACTTGAACTACTCCAAGTGTTCCAATCCAAAAAGTCCACGCTGTGCACAATGCCCTATGGTTTATGAAGAAGTTCAACACTCACCTCGAGTCAAGCATCCCGTTTGTGAAGAATTTCACGAATATGCTCAGTGGGTTCTCCATAGGTGCTCCATTAGAACACGACAACATCTTGATTAAATCCCTACCCATCCACCAACTACGATAATCCCAGTCGTAATCCAGGGTTTCTGTTGCCCGCAGAACACTCACTATCCGGGCCCCGAAGCGAAATCAGCAAAAGACCATTTGGTTCTATCATGGAAAAAGAAAAAAAATCGGCGATCTCGGGCCTTCTTGATATTTGTGATTATAGGCGCCATAAGGAGTCCTCAAACCAGTAGATAACGAGCCGATGGAATATCCTTCTTGTTGAAAACGTGTGTTCTGTTTACTCGGTGCCTTTCTTGGTTGGATTAATTTTGTCAGACATTCGATTCAATGCGAATATTTTATGTTGTCTCAAATCATAATTCTTTTCTCATGTCACGAATATTACGAAAAACAGTTAAATGGTCTAATTAGTTAGACCTCTAAACTACACGAAAGAAAAAATATTTCTATTTTCGTAAACTTAAATTGCCTTAAATATAAATAACAATAATTGCGTCCCAACAATAACAATATCCACTTCGTCTATTATCGGTGAATTAAACCTCCTTCCGTACACATTGACAGGTGTTTTGTCAGGTCTGATGATATTATTAACATTTTGTGTGGGAAAACAAAATTGATATTTTTACTACTTTCCTCGCTATTATTTCATATTTTCAAGCTTCACTGGACTTCTACAAATATTTCAGATCTAAAATTAGTTAAATCGGTCAAGCCATTATAGCGAGACTAGCATCAATATTTCAATGATTTAATATACTGATAAGGCAGCCATATTCAATAACAAGATTTGTTTTTGCTTTGATTTGCAATATTGCTTCATACCTTGACATGACATTACTCAGGATACTTATACGAAAAAATGTTCTTCGGAAAATATGTTTATTTAAAAAAAAATTCACTAATAACTTTTGATGATTTGAAAGGAATTATTTTTTCTAAATATTCTTAAATATAAACATTATTTAAAGATTATATTGAAAACTTGGATACATATCTCTTAGTTTGTTTTAGCCTTTGAATATTTTTGCTTCATTAGTTTGCAGTATTGTAAGTATGACCAAGCGGTTTAGTTACTGATTTCATCTAAGGACATCTAAATATACCTTTTTTTTACAAAAATTTCTAATCGGTTTTGTTAAGTACAAGTAAAAATCAATTATATAACCTCTTTCACTTTTTAGGACATTACTAAGCGATCACTTTCAAAAATAACTTGGTGTATACTGAAACAAAAATAAAAATTATAAAATGGTGCCTAATACTAATAACAGGCCTATTAAAAAGCCCCCGGCCTGCTATAGTAAAACACATTTTTTTGGCAAGATAATTTTTTTATTCAACATAATCCCCTTCAAGGATGATACACTGATTATAGCGACCATCCAACTTGTCGATACCATTTTTGTAGCACGATTTGTCCTTTGTTTCAAAATAGGCCTCAGTTTCGGCGATTTGAGATCTGAGAACAGGAAATAGTCACTGGGGCCAGATATGGAGAATACGGTGGATAAGGAAACAATTCGAAGCCCAATTCATGGATTTTTGTCATCGTTTTCACTGATTTGTGACACGGTGCATTGTGTTGGTGAGGCAGCACTTTCTTTTTCTTCAAATCCGGCCGCTTTTCGACGATTTCGTCCTTCGAATGATCCAATAATGCTATGTAATAGTAGCTGTTGATGGTCCTTCCTTTTTCAAGGTAGTCAATGAAAACTATTCCATGCGCATCCCAAAATATAGACGCCATAATCTTGCCAGCCGACTGTTCATCGTGTGCAATCCACTCAGATGACTATCGATTGGATTTCGGAGTGAAATGATGGATGCCGAGTTTCCGGGCACTGTCCAAAAAAAATCAACCATCAAGGATTGCTATGTTAAGTTTAGATGTGGTGAAATGAGCACCGAAAACAGTGAACGCAGTGGACGCCCAAAAGAGGTTGTTACCGACGAAAATATTTAAAAAATCCACAAACTGATTTTGAATGACCGTAAATTGAAATTGAATAAAATAGCAGGGACTCTAAAAATATAAACTGAACGTGTACGTCATATAAATCACGAATATTTTGTATTAGAAAGCTCTGTGAAAAGTGGGTACCGCACGAGCTCACTTTTGACCAAAAACAACGACGAGTCGATGATTCGCAGCAGTGTTTGAAGATGATCAAGCGTAATAAACCCGAGTTTTTGCGTCGATATGTTACAGTGGATGAAACATGGCTCCATCATTTCACTCCAAAGTCCAATCGACAGTCATCCGAGTGGATTGCACACAATGAACACCCTCCAAAGCGTGGGAAAAAGCAACAGTCGGCTGGCAAGGATATGGCGTCTGTATTTTGGGATGCACATGGAATAATTTTCATTGATTACCTTGAAAAAGGAAGGACTATCAACAGCGATTATTACATAGCGTTATTGTACCGTTTGAAGAATGAAATCGCCGAATAACTGCCGCATTTAAAGAAAAAGAAAGTGTTGCTTCACCAAGACAATGTACCGTGTCACAAGTAAGTGATAACGATGGAAACTGAGGCCTATTTTGAAGCAAAGGACAAATCGTACTACAAAAATGGTATCGAAAAGTTGGAGGGTCGCTTGAAGGTTGTTGTTGAATAAAAAAACCTAATTTTACTAAAACAATGCATATGGTGGGTCGGTGACTTTTCAATTAACCTATTATATAGAATATTTAATAATCAATTTTTTGTTTTGCATGGTTCACTAGATTTTATAGCTTGGCACTCGTACGTAATATGTTGTATTATTTTGTTGTATAGAACACGGATAAAATAATTATCCAAAATGCAGAACCAGAATCCTCCAGGAGCGAGTAACCGTTGTTTTGACTAACGTTGAAGAATAAATAAACCCAGCGAAATAAAGCGACCAGGAAGGCAATTTGAATTCCTGCGAGTCGGGGATTTTTCTCAGGGCAAAGAAGCAATATCGGAGGCCGGTATATATTGAGGTAGGTTTGTTCCGAAACGGAAAAACGTTTTTTCTCCGCCAGTCTGGATCCCCGGAAAATCCCGGGAATGTCGTCGTGTCTCCCGCGTCCGACACTGACTTATCATTCGACGTTCCGTTAATGCGACCTAAACTTTATTTTCACTAGTGAATTATACGCAGTTATTTCTTATGGGCCGGTTTTTTTTCTCCGAAACTTTTTGCCTTAAAAACATTTACTTTTATATACTATTGGGTTTTTGGAAAATATATTGGGGGATTTAGTAGAAAATCCAACCTCTTAAGTTCTCATTTACATCGACTTATCAAACTAAGTATGAGTATCAAAACTTATCTAAACAAACAAGTAACGAATTCTCGATATATACTCTATTCAAAATAAGAGTAAACTCATGTTATTAAGAGGAGTAATGGATTGCCTGGCGCTATTTCACAGGTCAGTTGAAAAATCGCCGGCCCACCATAATAAAGCAATTTTTTTTGGCAAAAATGGTTTTTTATTCATCATAATTCCCTTCAAGGGTGATATACTGATTATAACGACCATCCAACTTTTCGATACCATTTTTGTAGTACGATTTGTCCTTTGCTTCAAAATAGGCCTCAGTTTCGTCGATCGGACAAACATTTCTACCCAGCGAGCATTCTTTGGAGATCTGAAAACAGGAAATAGTCACTGGGGACCAGATCTGGAGAATACGGTGGATGAGGAAGCAATTTGAAAATCAATTCGTTTTCATTCAATTTTAATTTACTGTCATTCAAAATCATTTTCTGGATTTTTTAAATGTTTTCGTCGGTAACAACCTCTTTTGGGCGTCCACTGCGTTCACCGTCTACGGTGCTCATTTCACCAGGTCTAAACTTAGCATACCAATCCTTGATGGTTGATTTTCCTGGGACAGTGTCCGGAAACTCGGCATCAAACCAAGTTTTAGCTTGATATTTTTTCCCTTCAAAAAACAGTAGCGAAATTCCTTTTTATCCATTTTTTTTACAAAATAACAAAAGTCGTTTCACTCAAAATGCTGTAATTCACAAACTAATGATCCGACGACTGTTAAATTTATACACGCATCTTTTGAGGGTTACAGCTAACTAAAAATCATCTGTATTTAATTCTAGTAGCGGCATCTATGTGTCAGGGCGGGAACTTTTCAGTTGACCTGTTATAAATTTGTTTTAGAATTAGACAATATTTTCCTTCTCATTTTATTCTAGTTAACATAAAAAGAGAAACAATCTATCTGATATGTTCGAACATTTAACCGAATCAGTCTACAAGTCGTTCGGTTGTCAAATGTCCACAGTACATTTTAAAATATTAATTATAATAACAACAAGTTATAAACCGGAAAACTGCATATCTAATCAGTTACATCTAACAGGGACGAGGGCCCCTTTTGCAAGTAAAATTCGTTAGAATTTTTTTATTGAAAATATTTTTAACGCGTTGCAGCTGCATTGAATATTAGTATGGGTAAGGTCACTGATATATCTCAAAAAATGAAAAATATAACCTTGGATTCGCCGAAAATAAACCGTCCTCATAGGAAGCTGGCTCATAGGTATCAGAGCTCAAATATATGAAATATATGAAAGTGAGCAGTTTTTTCAAAAAATTAATTTAATACAATTATTTCAGGGGAAACTGCTAGTCTGGAAATTATCCATAGAGAGCTCAGAGATATGCACCTCTTTGAGGAATATATAACATTTCTTCATACATTATTTATTATTCATATTATACATTGTTGTGTAACATAGAATTTAAATTGTATAAAGATAACCCACAAAGATGTCCCTTTAAAAATATACAGTTTTAGAAGGAAATACTAAAATCAAGGAAGACTTATTATGTCAATTTGTGTATTTAAATGAGACATGGATATTACAGAATGGGACCTGGGACCTGGTATATTACCCAATGCTAACTCATGGCAAGATGATAATAAAAATAGTGTTAAAACATAAAAAGTGGATATCAATTCACATAACGTGAGTTTACTGTTTGATTGATCGTATTATATAACCTGCGGTTAGAGATTAATGGAGAGAAAACTCAATAGGGTTATCTTGGGAAAAGTGTCGCTACGTCTAATATCTAGATAGGGTTAATAATCGCTATTTCCAGTGATTTGATTGGTTAATTTAAATCACTATTATAGGCACCTGTAAACAAAACATTTTGATGCAAAAACATTTGATTGGTTTTTAACATTTTATCCTGAAAATCATTTGTACCTGAGTGAACATACAACAAAAAGGTTTGAAATGTTTATTTAAAAATAATATATGAAAAATGACGATGGTGTTATTGGCAGAATTTAGGAATAAGATAAATAAAAATAAAGTATATAAATCTACACATAATATATGTTAATACAACAATATTTATGAAGTTGGTAACAACGTTGGTTGTTAAGTATGAGAGATATGAGATATTGCGTTGCCCTATAAGCTTTATCTCTCTATTTTGGTTTATAGAGTTAGTCATAACAGATAAATAACAATTTCACTTAAATTCTTTTTTACATATAATTATTGACGTATATATATTTTTGACTCGATGATCTCCAATATATTTCCAATCTTTCTAATAAATTATGTGTTGATTAAGTAGACAAAATATATTTATATAAATTAATTAGCCCCTTGGCTATCTAACAAAATTGATGCTTCCTTAATAAGAATAATTTTTAAATGTATTACAATTTACAATTAAAAATTAGTTAACTATTAAAATGTTGATTCAATCTGATATACAAATAGTCTTGTAGTGTAGTGGTAACAAAGTTGGTAACAAGGTGAATATGTTTACTATCCAAAAAAAACAATATAGGTTTATATATATATATATATATATATATATATATATATATATGTGTGTGTGTGTGTGCGTGTGTGTGTGTGTGTGTGCGTGTGTGTGTGTGTGTGTAAATAATACTTAAATTCACACACCACACATGGTTGATCCAGAGATTTTGGGATTTTTAACTATCTATATTTTAAATAAGAGTTGGAAACTTTTTAAAAGGAAAACAATTAAGTCTCATTATTTACCTGTACACGTGGTTACACTTCTTAGAAGGAATTTACATTATAACGAACTAATTTTGATTATAATTTATCATAAAAATTTAGAAAATCTCTGAAAACAATGTATTTTACCTCTCCACTCGGTAAACGGCGCTCCAAATAAAACAAACGCACCATAGAACCGAAATGAACCAATCAAATGTTTTCGCAGCTCTTAGCATAGCGATTAAAATAAGTAATAAGTTTAAGGTAGCGACATCTAGATATTGGACGTCCCGAAACATTTCTCAAAAATTGCCTAACTCAAAGTTAAATCTCCGTTAATTCTCTGTGATTATAATTTACTTCATTTGTAACACTCTGCTGATTATTATTCTTTAAGTTTACATGGAAACAACTAGTTACCTTTTAACCATAATTTAAATAGATTTAAAATGACAATTACTATGTTTATAAATGTAAATTACTATGTATGTAAATCATATCATTTTCCTTCAATATTAATTTAAAAAAATTCTATTTTTACATTATAATGTAATATATGTAATAAATATAGTTTTATTACCTTTTATTTAATTGTTATTTTTCTTATTGCAACGTATTACAATACTGGCATTTAATGATATAAAATATGATTCATATTTTTGTTAAATCATATGTTGAATTTACATCAGTTCCTGGAACCGTTAAATAGCAATTACATAACGTAATAATAGTAGTAGAATAATAAAAAGATATGTACCAATTATTGCTTGCAATATTATTACATTAGTCATTCCAAAGGAGCAGATTCGTCTCTTTCCAAAAAATCTACAGAGTCACGCATGTTATAATTTTCAGTTTTTAAACTATGAATTTACTTTCTTTTAAATATACATATTTATTTCTACTTACTTCTATTATTTTTGAAGATTCTAATATGGGTTGTATGTTATTACTGATTCCACTATTAAACTTGTAGCCACATTTTACTTTTCTAGATAGATTGTGGCAAATGATCTGTGAGTGTACACATTCGTATTTCAATTTAATTCAAAAAGTTGCTATTTAAATTACAATTTGGAATTGCATTTTGGTTAAGCAATGCTCTTTCACATTTGGTTTTATAATAATCTGGACTAAAATGTAAAGAAACAACTGTAGAAGATATATGAAGATAAAAATGCAATATGATTAATATTACACTACCGAAAGCAAGATGTTGTCTAAAGATTAGTGGAAGAAGGAGGAAGGGGCGCCAGTCAAAGTGAAAACAACCAGGTCCGCGGGTAAGATTCTGTGTACGGTGTTCTGAGGCCGGCGGGGCGTACTGTACGTCGATTTCTTGCGCACCCAACGTACCATTAATGCTGCATACTACTCTAGACCTCTGAAAACACACGTAAAACCAATAAATTGAAACCAAAAAATTTTGATCTAGAAACTCCAATTGATCAAATAGCAATGGTTAAAATGCATATGTATAATTAACACGTTTTAGAAAGCTCTCGGATAATAAAGCGAAAGTTTGTTCATTAAAGAATTTGTTTACCTCACAAACGTATGTTATCAGAGTCCATATTTTGAATAAAAGATCACCACCAAAAAGAACTTGAGATTGATCAAGGTCTTTATCGAAAGCGATCTGAAGAAGAGAAGGCAAAATCGACGTGAAAGAGTTGAAGACCTGCAGCACCAACAGTGATATTTCCTAAGAAAAAGCACAGACATAATGATTATAATGATTATGAAGGGCATTACTTAAAAAAGCAAATGTGTTGATAAAACGATACAGAAATGTATATATATATATGTTTAAAAATAATAACACGCATGAGAGAAAAATATGCTACAACATTTTAACAATATAAATATAAATAAAATGTATCACAATAAAGTATAATGTACAATAAAATAATAAGGTTCCGTAAATCTTGTTTTGAACTGACACATTACCGAACAAATTCATCAATAAAAATGCAATCGGAAATGATAAAAGTTATCTATAAAATAACCCATAAAATAATAATGAACATTTAAAAGGAAAAATATAATCTGGAGCATCTCTTAGTCGGATTCTTCTTTTAAAAAAATGACTGGAAACGATTATGATGCTCATTTTCATTATCGCGTCCCGTGGAAGTTAAGAAGAAGAAACATCAGAAAGAAAAGGGGGAGAAAGTTAATTCAATTCTTTCGGTCGGCCAGTTGGTCTTCGTAAAATAAAGGGGAAGGTTGAGACTAAAACGGAAAAATCGAAATTCCTGGATGTCACAAACTGTTTGTCTCGATTGTTTCTATTCTGATAATAACGACAATAATTTAATTATTACGTGGACATAAATAAGCATAATATTGGCTAACATGAATAAAAATGCGTTTCTATATGTCATTCAAAATTAAATATGCACTGATTGAAATTAGCGATCCAATTTTTCCCTGTTCATTTTATTGTATTTATAAGTAATAAGGAACAGAAAAAAGTTTTGAAAAGGGTTCAAATGTAATGAAAATCAAATATTTAACCGAGATTATTTTTGGTTTCTGAATATATTATGATTTAAATATATACTTCTACGTGTTTTGATTACTTTTTTACTTTAAAATATAATATATTGGGAAAAATTGATTCAAGATATATTAATTAAAATATTTTCCATAATTTTCTACAACTTTTTCCCATATGTTTAGCAGAATGGCCACACCGTGTTGAGAAAACTATGTCGGTTTTGCAGAGATCCAATTATCGATTCATTTTTCAAGTAGTAATCAAAAAGCGCTAAGCCTGGTCAGTACGTTGTGTGGGCGGAACTTTCATGCGTTGTCAGGCAAGAACATGCTTTTGCGTCTATTATTTGCGATTTCTGGTCTCATTTTCAACAATACATTATTCTGTACATATTATAATAAGATCTTCACTGCTCAACTATTTGCCTTACTGTAGTCCATTGAATAGCTTCTGTATGGAGAGCTACAAATCACAAACTCACGATCATCAAAAAAGTTTAAACATACTTAATACCCTACAATAACTAACCACACTATTCAGAAATGTTTCCCTCGCCTAGATCTCCAGCCACATGGAAATCAACGAAAATGGACACATAATATTATGGAAAGACTCATTATTCCCCTTCACTGAAGCTAAGCTTGATCATTTGACCCTGTTGATCTGGGACTTAAGATAATAATAAATTGTGGCCAACAGAACATGATTTTTCTCCTCCATTATCCTTTCCAAATCCAGATCCTGCCTAAATCGTCCAGTATGACGCACTGCAAAGCTACAATGTCTTCGCTATGGCGCTCCATATTGAATGTGTCACATTCTCAAGTAATATCGCTTTGCCACATAGAGATCTGAACTGATCACCCTCATCTGATCATTGATCTAATTTCCCTTATGAATTAACTGACATATTTATCTCAAGTAACCTGTCCAAACTTTTTTGTTTCCTTGACATCCTTGAACTAGGATTTAAAGTATCCCTTCAATAGTGGTCAGTATTGTATTCAGTATAGTTCTGTTTTAATTCCCTTTTATTATATACAAACTACCTCTTTATATTTTGACATATTCTTGTAAATTGTAATTGTTAATCAAATAAAGTATATATGTAGAGGCGGCTTTAAAATAAATAAATAAATAAATAAATAATTCTTTATCCAGTTTATATTTCATGAAAGTCCCATAGTATTTCATTCCCATCATCTAATCTTCGTTTTCTTCTCTTATCTTGTTCAACTTTTGCCTGTATTATTTTTGTTTCTCTTCACTTTTGTCTTCTTCCTCTTTGCTGAGCAATAAGCAATGAGCTTTCCGTTTTTCGCTTCTCCTTTTATCTCTCTAAATGTACCCTCACACTCTTTAGTTGACTTTCTTCCTTTACTCTCACATGTTCTAAACTCTTCTTCTCCACTATTCATTTCTTGAATGAATACACCACCGCAATTCTTTAATTTATAATCTTCAGTGTATTTATTATTATTTATGAGCCAGTCTGGCAACAACACAGCTCTGGCTACTTGTCCTTGCGTTAGCTAAACTCTTTTATTACCACTATTAATTATATTTACAATTATTTATATATTATATTAACAATATACTTGACTTAAATATATCAATATTAATGCTCTTATTCTTGTTTTTTTTCTAGCCCATAATAGGTGAAAAAAAATTTGCTGATCTGGAAATAACAATCAATTGTCAGTTTATGGAATTTTCCTTTCATTCCTCCTTCACCCTGTTGAATTTATTTTTTATTCTCTTTCTACGTTGTGTTCTACCTGCTACATTCTCAACATGTCCTTGCCTTTTGTCATCATCGTTATTTCAATCTCCTTCCATATGGTTTTATCTTCCCACGACTTTTATTCCAGTTTTCCTGAATTATTTTATTTCCTTTCGATCTATTTTCATAAATGATTTTTTTCCTTTGTTTGTTCAATTTATACTTATTTTTCATAACTAATGCTTTGTCATTTTCATTTTCTAGTACTATTAGACATGAATTTGTTATTTCAATTTCCTCACATTTTGTAGTAGTTCTTCTATCCAGTTTATGTTCATGAAATCCATCGTTTCTTTCAACTTTAATCCTAATTTCTTTCTTATAGCGTATCCATTCCTAAACATATTTTCTTTCCTTTTTCTCCATGTTATCAATTATCTTTTTCATTCTTAATTCTCCCAATATGTAATTTCTTGTCCTTTCTTCTGTCTTTTTTTATCTTGATCAACTTTTCTCTATAATATTTTGTTCTTTCCTTATTTCCTTCAATAATTGACGGGTTTCCTTTTTCAGATGCAGCAATAGTAGCAATAAACAGATCGTGACTCTTCCATACTCCTTACGCTTTTTACGCTCTTCCTAGATCTACACTTACGCTCTTTAGTTAACATTCTTCTTTTACCTTCATGTGTTGTATACCATTGTTTCCTTCTTAATATATTGTTCTCCGTGTATTTCTTATACATTTATGAGTTAATCTGGCAACAATGCACTTTCATTTGGCTCGTCGCAGCCCTTTTTACTACTTACATCAAATAACCTACTTAATCCTGCATCACTATTAACTATATTTACAATTATTTTTCTACAAATCCTTGTCAATACAATATCCTTGTCTTAAACACTTCATTATCAAACAACCTAGCGAATATCTTTCCACTGCTATACTCCTTTCTACCAAGTTTAGAACAGGCAGAAAATTCCACTGTTAACTTCCGGCGTTACCAACACTGTTTCCTGATATGGAAATAACAATCTGAATAAAAACGATAATTTAGCTTTGTCAGCTTATTTCAGAGCTCTAAGCTGGTCAACCTAATATAATTTTATGTTTGTATTCATATCATCAAACTCCCGAATAAAAAATTGAATGATAACAAAAAACCGTTTGCATATATTAAATCTAATCACAGTAAATATAACAGAAGCATTTCCGGTAAATATACAAGACCGAAAAGACCGACCGTAACGGCTAATTCTGGGAAAATTAATTTTCTTTTTAGAGTGTCGAGAACGGAAGGTCCATCGCCGAACAAAAAAAAAACCTTTGAATAATTTCGATTTAAACGGCTAAGGAGTAGTACAGAGCCACTCGGGAGATTTAAAAATTAAACGAAAGAGCTCCGCAGGCGAAAGATCTCACCTCTCGACCCCCACTCGCTCACGACCAGTTGAGTTTACTGTAGTTAAAAACGTGGACGAAAAGGCCTCGTTTAATTAGCGTTTGTAGGACAAAAGGACAGGGAAAGCCATAGTAGCGAGAGAATAGAGATTCATTATTGATATAAGTTTGACAGCTGTCGGATCATTAGTTTGTGAATTATAGCATTTTGAGTGAAGCAACTTTTGTTATTGTGAAAAAATGGATAAAAAGAATTTCGCGTGTTGTTAAATATTGCTTTTGAAGGGAAAAAATATAGTTGCAGCAAAAACTTGGCTTGATGCTGAGTTTCCGGACACTGCCCCAGGAATATCGACCATCAAGTATTGGTATGCTAAGTTTAGACGTGGTGAAATGAGCACCGAAGCCGGCGAACCTAGTGAACGCCCAAAAAAGGTTGTTACCGACGAAAACATTTAAAAAATATACAAAATGATTTTGAATGACCGTAAATTGAAATTGAATGAAATAGCAGATAAGAACTAGCTTTAAAGATATCAACTGAACGTATACATCATACCATTCACGAATATTTGGGTATGAGAGAGCTCTGTACAAAGTGGGGGCAGCGCGAGCTCACTTTTGACCAAAAAACGACGAGTTGATGATTCGGAGCAGTGTTTGAGGATGATCAAGCATAATAAACCTGAATTTTTGCGTCGATATGTGACAAATGATGAAACATGGCTCCATCATTTAACTCCGAAGTCCAATTGACAGCCATCCGAATGGACCGCACGATGAACCCGCTCCAAAGCATGGATAAATGCAACAGTCGGCTGGCAAGGTTATGGCGTCTGTATTTTGGGATGCGCATGGAATAACCTTGATTGAAAAAGGAAGGACCATCAACAGTGACTATTACATAGCGTTATTGGACTGTTTGAAAGACGAAATCTCCGAAAAACGGCCGCATTTGAAGAAAAAGAAAGTGCTGCTTCACCAAGACAATGCACGGTGTTACAGGTCAGTGAAAACGATGGCAAAAATCCATGAATTGGGCTTCGAATTGCTTCCCCATCCACCGTATTATCCACATCCGGCCCTCAGCGACTAATTCTTGTTCCCAGATCTCAAAAGAATGCTCTCTGGGAAGACATTTTCGTCGAATGAAGAGGTGATCGCTGAAACTGAGGCCTCTTTTGAAGCAAAGGACAAATCATACTACAAAAATGGTATCCAGAAGGAGGGTCGCAATAATCAGTGTATCACCCTTGAAGGGAATTATGTGAATTATTATCTTTCTTAAGCTGTATGCCTATTCTAGTAATTCATTGCCACATTCCATAACAATTCGATTTGAATGAATATGCAGTGATAGGAAGAATGACGTTACATTCTGAGGCCATATTGTTCAGCCCTTTGAACTACTATGTACCTTTTAAAGCCTATTTCTAAAAAAATAAATTATATAAAACACAATTAAATATTTCATTTATATTTACCAACTACCAATATGAAATACTTCACTCTTTAACATGCTATCTTCAACTCAATTTATGTTTTGCAATCAATTCCTTAATTACAACCTTTGCCGACCACTTGTTCGGATCTTCTTGTTGGATTACTGTTTATAGAATAAAGAACAATAATCTGGAATGAATTATTAATAAAATTATGTTTTACAAAACTCAATCCAATGTTATTTTAATGTCAACGTAACGTTCCATTTTGACATATATTTGTCTATACAAGTCTTTAATTTCATTAGATGCTTTTAAAAATTATATTATTTTAAAAACAATAACTGAAAGTTACAATAGAGCTCTTCTTAGATTATCTTTATACTATATATATCCTATATTTCCTGATAGTCTTTGAAGAGATGACTTATCACGATCAAGATTAACGTGTTGCAGCTGCTCTGAATATTACTATGGAAACGGTTATTAAAATATCTTAAATAATGAAATATATCATCTTAGATTAACTGAAAAAAAGGTCCTCATACGAAGCGGGTGACGAATCAAGTTCAGTTTGTAGTTAGCTCTATCACAGATCAAATATATGAAATAAATAAAAACAATGAGTAGTTATATAACCCATGAAGACGTCCGATAGAACATTCAGACATTGCTTTTAAAATAATACAATTTTTAAAGGCATATAAGAAAATCAAGGACGATTTATTATTATTAATTTTTGTATTTAGATGGGACATGGATATTTAAAAATTTTCAAAATATTGGGTCCACCATAGCAAGATGATAAATAAAATAATGTAAAGACAATAAAAGTTAATGGAAAAGGGTAACCGTTGGAATAACAATTAATTAGATTTTATTAGTCATAAAATTTATTAAGAATTCATTGCAGATATAATGTATTTCATGAATGAAAACCTTCGTTTGTATGAACTCGATCAAACAGATTGAAGAAGAAAATAACAAAAGATGAAAATGTGGACAAATGTTAGAGGGATTGCAAATATTAACAGCTTAGTTATTCACTTGAATTAAACTTTCTGAACGTAGAATTATAACTCAATGATGATAGTTTCCAAGACAGGTTGATGAGAGTGGAAACAACTAAAGGTGAGTGCATAATTAATACACAATAACTGTAGGAAGTTGTATTAGTAGAGTGTGAACGTTTTATGTGCATATATATGTGTGTAATTGTTCAGAATTATATTATGAGCATTAGGTTAGAATGTTAAATTAAAACAAATTAAAAAAATGCAGTGATATCAAAATGACTTCAGTTGTGAAGTTGATGGTGTGTTGACACCATCGAAGCAAACGAGAAGTAAAGGTAAAAAGGTAAATATGCTCTCTAACATCAACTCTAAGTTTTAGTTCAGTTTGGCATATAGTTAGTACTTTCAAGAATTTTTCATACATCTGGAAGCTGATCGCCGTCCGGTTGTCAGATGTACAATAAATTATTCAATATATTAGTTATAATTACCACAGGTTATAAACCGGCAAACATTATTTTAGCACTTTGATTATTTTAATATCTTTTAAGTCGCTCCGTAATATATCATATTACTTTGTTTGAAAATGCCGAAAACAATAGATATTCAGGGTCACAAATTGATTGCGTTATTTGGAAAAGGAAGGAGGTAATGGAGCCCCCTTTTGCCGGGAAATTCCGTTAGTGAGGTAATTATTGATGATATTAAGTGTCTCTCCAATTTTATAGAAATTCTTTTTAACAGGTTGCTGCCGCGCTAAATATTAGTGTGGGTATTGTGAATAACATCGCTTACAAAATAAAGAATAATACGTTAGATTCACCCAAGAAAACCCGTCTATATACAAAGTGGGTGACGAATCTTGACCATCTTGATATTGGCTCTATACGACACCAGATATACGAAATGTATAAGAACAGTAAGTACACAAACTATTTTATCAGTATAAATATAATTTAATAAAATTATTTTAGAGAAAATTGTCTGTATGGACAGTATACATAAGAGAAATAGGGACATGCAACTTTTTGAGGGATGTTGGACATCCTTTCATGCATTCTTACGGGGCATAGGGTTTAAATGGTGTAAAAATAAGCCTCGGAGATGTTTAATGGAACTTCCAGAAATTAGCTCAAAAATAATTCAATTTTTAACGGCATAAAATAAGACCAAGGAAGATAAACTATTTGAATTTGTGTGTCTTGATGAAACTTGAATATTTCAAAATGGTTCATTGTGGCACTCTTGGCAAGTCAGTAACAAAAAAAGTGTAAAGACAACAAAAATTTAGGGAAAAAGGTAAAAGTTACAATAGCATTCGATTAGGTTTTGTTGATCATTATATTTATTAATAATTAATTACAGATATTAGGATATTCCATCAAAAACTATTTGAATATGTAGAAGGAAGCATTGTCAACCATAACACCTTAGGTTTGGATGAACTCGATATGACATACATACGAAATAATTGATAAGTGGTAGAATCTCGAATATACTTTAGATAGATTAGAAGTTAACAGTTTAGTGATTGAATAGGACATTGAGTTGGAAAGTGAAAGAGACTGAAGGAAACTTTCAGGATATGTGATAATGCTGTGCAACGCTGGAAATTTCTGAGATAGAGTGATGAGAGTGGAAACAACAATGCGAACTAAAGGTATGCACATAATTAACTGAATATAACTGTAGAAAATGGTGTTGTAGGGCGTGAAAGATTTGTATGCATACATACGATTGTATTTGTTAAAAATTAAACATGACCATTAGGTTAGAACGTATGAGAAGAGAGTGAATACTAACTGTTTTGTAGATATGGTAAATGCATTAGACAGAATTCAGTGATTAATTGTATGAAGAATAGTGTACACAGATAGTAGCAGAAGAAATAAAATATACAGTGATACCAAGATGACTTAACAAGTAAACACACCATCGAAGGAAGCATGAACTAAACGTAAAAAGGGAAATGTGCTCTCAAATGAAAATAAAATACGTTTTTTAGATATATAATTGTTAATTAGCTGGATTAGGCATCCAGGGGGATAACACTATATAAAAAAAACTCCCCTAGAAACTCTACCTCATGGATGGTGTATAAAAGAGTTAAATTTAAACAAAACAAATATAACCTACAAACTATTATACCTGTGTTCTTAAATGTGGCTTAAGTCATTCGATAGTATATGAATTAGACGTACTATAATGTTAGAGTGAATTATATTTCATAACATTTTTGTTCAATTATTTTATTTAGATTAGAACTTTTTTATATGCCAAAGCCAAACTGAACTAAAACTCAGAGTTGATGTGGCAACATTACGATGTTTTGATGTCACAAATTTAGATGACGTATGTTCACACCTACTTTGGCTATGTTGATGATAGAGGCCTAAACTATTTTCTACAACTATTATTTCGAGATATTTTCCATAAATTCTTGCATCCCATTATTCTAAAATATATAATATAATTTGTATCTATGATAACATAGATTACACAGATTTCTGTAGCGAAATCGACTCATTTTACATTTGCTTTTTGTTAAGTTAATCTACTAAATAAAACGTTTTTGCGTAAAAAATAATTTCATATTATTAAAATTATACATTGCTGTTCACATTTAAAATGTAGAATAATATTTCAACAAAACAGCGTGTTATTTATGTCCAGATCTTTCGGTCGGCGACTATCGTTAAAAAACCCTGTTCCAATATTTGTTTAGGAGGTCCGTCGCGAATTCATATTGCATCAATTGTCCAGTTTTATACACAAACCGGATCCAATCCACTCCATAATATATTATTTGTTCGCAATCTGCTGTTTTGAAGCACGATTCGCCCACTACTGTTTACTATCCAAGCGTTTTCAATCCGGAAACATTTTCTAGAATCAGCTCGTGTTATTATTTTCATCATTGTCATACAGTTTGTGGATTATTTGAATTTCCGATTGCATTGAAATATATTTCCAGTCATAATAATATTATAAAAATATATGTCATATATTCCTTCCAATAAAACAGCCAATGCACGTCCTCAACACCGTTGAACCTATTGCCAAATTCAGTTTATAAAAACGTAAAATCCCTTTCCAATCCATTGTGAAACTCCCTTAAAGCATTTTCCTTTCTCATTTTACTAATTAGCATTACTCTAGTTAAATAGAGACAGAATAAAACCTAATGCGTCCGAACATGAAACCAAATCAGTCTATAAAATTCGATATGTGTTTGTACTGGTCGACACCGTTGTCATATGTCAATATAAATATAGTCTATATAAAGTTTTTTATAAATGTGTCAACGAAATTTGTGACAAAACTTTACAATGATACCGCATCAACTCTGAGTTTTAGTTCAGTTTTGCTTTGACATACAAAAAATTTTAAACTAAGTAAAATAATTAAACAAAAATACTGTTTTTAAATATAATTCATATTAACATTATAGTCCATCTGATGCAAATATTATCGTGGAACTTGAAACTACAATTAAGAATAAAGGTTAAAGTTGTTTATTATGTTTACATTGAACTCTTTTCTACACCACCCATGAGGTAGAGTTCTAAGCACATATTTTTAAGTCGTGGTATCCCCCTGGAGGCCTAATCCACCTAATCAATAATTATATATCAAAGTAATGTATTCTTTCATTCGAAAGCATATTTATCTATTTACATTTAATTATTATTTCCTTAGATGGTGTGTTTACTTGTCAAGTCATCTTGGTATCACTGTATTTTTTATTTCTTCTGCTACTACCACTGTACACCGTTTTTGATAAAATTAATCACTAAATTCTGTCTAATGTATTTACCATATCTACAAAACAATTAGTATTCATTCTTTCCTCATACATTCTAACCTAATGCTCATGCTTAATTCTGAACAATTGCAATCATATCTGTGTGCACAGATCTTTCACGCCCTACAATTTCATTTTATACAGTTATATTCTATTAATTATGTGCATACATTTAGTTGTTTCCACTTTCATCACTCTATCTCAGGAATTTCCAGTATTATCATATATCCTGAAAGTTTGCTTTAGTCACTTTCACTTTCCGAGTCACTGTCCAAGGCAATCACTAAATTGTTAATTTACAATTTGTCTAAAACATGTTCACGATCCACCATTTATCAATTTATTCCTCGGTATGTCGAGTTCAACATAATAACTGATGGTTCCTCCATGTTTTTTAACAATTGATTTTCAAAACCATAACAAAAGCATGTTGTGGTTCATTTCTCCATGGTAATTGCTCTTAGATTTGGAGGAAAACACTAACTCTGTACTAGGAATAAAACCATTCTTATTTCCTGCATGAATAAAATATATCTGGAATTAATTATTAATGAATATTATGATAAACAAAACCTAATCAAATGCTCTTGTAACTTTTACTTTTTTCCATTAATTTTTACTGTCTTTTTACACATACATTTTTTTTGAAACTGTCTTGCCAAAAGTGCCCCAATGAACCATTTTGAAATATCCAAGTTTCGTATAGTTGGACAAATTCAAACAATGTATCTTCATTGGTCTCATTGTATGCCTTTAAAAATTGAATTATTTTTAAGGCAATATCTGGAAATCTCATTAGACCTGTTCGAGGGTTATTTTTACACCATTTAAATCATATGCCCGGTAAGAATGTATGAAGGAATATCTCATATCCCTCAAAAAGCTGCACGTCCCTAACTCTTTTATGTATACTTTCCAGAGTAACAATTTTCTTTAAAATAATTTTATTAAATTATGTTTATATCGATAAAATAGTTTGTGTACTCACTGTTCTTATACATTTAGTATATTTAATGTCGAATAGAGCCAATATCAAGACAGTCACGTTTTCTTGGTTGAATCTAACGTAATGATCTTCATTTTGTAAAGGAAATTATTTAAAAATGGATATTTTTTTATAATGACTTTTGATAGTCTTAACAAAACTATTTAATTTATTGCCACTCATTTTTATGATTATTTATAATGTGTCCTAAGCAACTTATTTCAGTAATCCTAGTAAGTAAAACAATCAATACATAATTGGAAGTCAGAAAATTAGATGCTTTATTTCAAAAGCTTTGGTCGGCGCACATGATTTAAAAAAATAGTTTTCTCATGCTATAGTAGTGTCACAAAAAAATAATCATCGCTTTCATTACCGTAATTATCATCGTCTTGGGAAGTATTGTCTTCTAATATTTGATCTAATATAAAAGTCTGTTTCTTGCATATCTATATCCAAATTGAAACTTGAAACTGCATCTCCTGACGTGGTCCCATCATTTGAACTTAGGACAGCAACTCCTGGTATAACAGGTCAATTGAAAAGTCCCCAGCCTACCATAGTATAACACATATTTTTGGCAAAATTATTTTTTTTTATTCGACATAATTTCCTTCAAGTGTGATACACTGATTTTTCGTTACCATTTTTGTAATACGATTTGTCCATTGCTTCAAAATAGGCCTCAGTTTCGTCGATCACCTCTTCATTCGAAGAAAATTTCTTCCCAGCGAGCATTCTTTCTTAGGAGATCTAAGAACAGGATCTGGAGAATACGGGAGATGAGAAAGCAATTCGAAGCCCAATTCATGGGTTTTTGACACGGTGCATTGTCTTGGTCTGTGGTGTGTATCTTGGCGCACTTTCTTTTTTTTTAATTTGGCTGTTTTCGGCGATTTCATCCTTCAAACGGTCCAATAATGCTATGTAATAGTCGCTGTTCATGGTCCTTCCTTTCTCAAGGTAGTGAATGAAATAGTAAGACAAAATTATTTTGTATATTTTTTTAATGTTTTCGTTGGTAACAACCTTCTTTAGGCGTCCCCTGCGTTCACCGTCTTCAGTGCTTATTTCACCACGTCTAAACCTAGCATACCAATACTTGATGGTTGATTTTCCTGGAGCAGTGTACGCAAACTCGGCATCAAGCCAAGTTATTGCTTAAACTGTATGTTTTCCCCTCAAAAATCAATATTTTATTGAACACGCGAAATTCCTTGTTATCCATTTTTTTACAATAACATAAGTTGCTTCACTCACATTCCATAATTCACAAACTAATGATTCGACAGCTGTCAAATTTATGCACGCATCTTTTGAGGGTTAGGGCTAACTAAAAAATATATGGATTTAATTATAGTAGCGCCATCTATGTATCAGGCCGAGGACCTGTTATATATTTCAATTTAATTATCGATGTAGATTTTAATTAAAGATTGACTATTGAATTTATAATTACGAATTACACATTGCCTTTACAAATCTAAAGGAAGAAACTTCCTGTTCGTAAACTTGATGTAGGAGGTTATAAGAAGTTTCTTGAAATTTATCATGGTTTAATTTTTAAAATCGTTTCTGTGGTAGAGCAGAATCGTTTGAACAGTAATTAATTTTATTTGAACCCTTACCTTAGAAAACAACACTCTTATTATGTTTTTGCATCTAAATAAATAGCATCTATCTTAATGCTATAATAATTACACCATAACAACACATTTCCTTAATATTATACACGAAAGTAGCTAACACATATGTAACCTGTCACAAAATTTCAGACCGAAAAAAGGAAAAGAAATATGTCATCTTTTTAGTTCTGGTCCTCAAGATTTGGTTAAGGTGTGCTCATTTAAATACCCGTTGAATATTTCTATATTCTGTGCTCTGCGAATCTATTCTGTGAGGAAATGTTGCTCTTTTAAAGGCATATGATAGCACACCATCTGATTAATAAATAAATATTTTGTATATATCAGGTGTTATAAATAAATATTAAATATTTAAACAGTATATAATGAACAGGTTTTGTTTATTATTTACGTGCTCAACTTACTATTCGACAATTTAAACAAAATAACTAAAATTCATTTTGATGCGGTGTATCGAAATACCCCTGCAAATAATCGACAGACAAAATGAAAATAAAATCGTCCGTACTTAAAAACTATTTGCAGTGACATTTGCGAAATGATACGGCCGGTAAATTTATTTCGTTTTGGAAAAATCTCAACGCAAGCAACTATCCAACAATCCGTTTCCAAATAACAAACATCGCACTAAACCATCCCGGTTATTTGCCGAATAAATATGGCGGAATTTGGGAAATATGGGATCGGTTGTGTATCTTTTAAATATCGAAATACCGAAATCAGTTTTTTCCTGTTCGAAAATTAATTGTTGTTTATATGAATTTGTTACCTATGCGTGTATGTTGTAGGTTCTATCTATATAAATAAAAATGAATCGCTGAAATATATGCACGCGCCATAAGTTCCACTGCACCAAATTCGATTATAAGCATTTTTAAAAAACCACTTTAAAATAATTCTACCTACGTACCTACCTACTTGGTTGGAGGGAGATTATTTCAATATAGGTGCTACCTTAAATTCTTTTTTATCAATCTCACATTGGGTGGCTGTGATAACATAAGTCTTTTTAACAGTATTAACAAAGTTCATCTGTGTTATTCATAATTGCTGCTTAGATAAGTTTCTGGTCATAAAATATGAGATTTTTTCCTGTACCTTAATTTTTTTTATTAAAAATTCTTCTTTATAAACAGGGCATCCCTGTATCTTGGAGAATGCTACTCTCTACAATGTACATAATGAGGCGGTGGGGAACATTCATTTTCACCATGTGCATTTTTCCCACAGGAGGGACAAGTAGGTCATACATAGGTGCAGTTCGTAGACACATGTCCAAATCTCTGACACTGGTAACACCTCATTGGGTTTGGAATGTACTGCCTAACTCTCAGACTAAGATATCCCGCTTTGATCCGTGGCGACCTTGAGGCATGTCGAATTTTACATAGTGAAATAGCAGTCTACAAAATACCCAGAAATATAATCCCAGATGTTGAACACAGGCGGGGTGCCAGCAGCGCCAAATAGAACACGATAACGCATAGCTGTCAACCCCGAGATGTTTATCTGGGAGATTACATTGAAGGGTACATTTAATCATTCAGTATCTGACCACCGTTCGGTTTAGACGTGCCACCATCGACTGCCCAAGCTTCGTCACCAGGTAACACCGCTTATCTATTTTGTATTTTCCAAATTTTGTATTACATCAATGAATAACGGTCATATCATGTAAAACCACTGTTTCATTTCGTCTTACCTCCATTCACCGAGCCATATAATTTACTCTAAAGATCCTATGGGGGATATGATCTTTTCTGAAGGTAAGGATGAAACTATTGGTTACCATGTTGTCTCCATTCTTTCTCGAAACAATCCGCTTGGCCGATGTTACTTCCTGCGATGTAGGACCCTCCAAAATTTTTTCATCCGTACACACAGACAAGTTCCTACCTGATATCATGTCTTTACAAAGTTCAGTGTGGTATGTGGGGCAACAGTAACTTTTATATTATGCAGCTTTTTAAAATATAAACCTATCTCTGATTGCCTAGAAGTATAGTCCCATTTCTTAACTTTTTCATACACCTCATAACTCTTCCACTGCAGATAATATTTCTCTGTGTATAATAAACGGAGATAGACCTTTCAATAGATCACTCTTTGATATTATTACAAAATAACTGTCTTAGTCTTCCTGCGCATATCTGTCTAAAAATTCTATCTCTCTCCTAGGTCTTTTTAAACCTATATTCTGAGTGCCAGTAGTAATTACCTGAATTCCGGCCTGGTCATTTGCCGGAAGTGCAGCACAATCGACGGCTAAAGATCGTGCGGGGCCTGCGATCTCGATCGGTACTGGATTTGCGAATCTCTGCACCGTAATTTTGGCATTTATGTTATGTACTTCCACAATTTATAGAAAAAGACATAGAACATGCAGGGGACGTCACAAAAACACCACACAACTGGAGCCCCTGGGTCGTCACGCCCATACTATTATGGCTGCGACACATCAACCTTGGTCAATACCTCGCAACCTGACGGTATTATTAATACTAATATGAGGAAAATTGTACTATCCCCTGAGGGGATTAGTATAATTTAAATAGTCTAAGAGATAGCAATGTTTTTGAGGGAGAATTTCAGGTAAGTTGATCTTTTAACATATCATCTCTTTCACTCTCTCGGTAAGCAGGCAGCCCATCTGGCCGATGGCAGGAGTTGCGTTTATGAGTGCGCATCGTACCCATACAAGTAAAATAATTAATGTTTATATTAATTAAGAATGGATAAATTTTTTAATGACTTTTGGTATGTATACAGACTTTATTTATATATTGTTTTAACTATTTTGTATTATAATTATGTTAAGCATTCTAACATATATCGACGGAGTCATGATCCCTAATGTAATTATTTATTTTTTTAAAAATTATGATACACTAGATTGCATTCTGTCACCTTCTTAATTAGATTAACATCTTTTAGTTAACCCTTAAGGATTAATTGTCTTAATGAAAGATTGATGTCTTCAGAAAATTTTCGTTATCAATAAGAGAACAGATTTTGATTATTTGATTAATTTATATTATATTTCTTATTCCAAAATCCATTTAAAAATATAATTATCATAAATATATCAAGCTAATTCTTTAATATATATTTAGAAGGAAATATCTTGTTGAAAAGTATTTTTCTCCTCTAACAGCCTTACTGCAGGATACTGCAAACTGTCAAAAAATGATTAAATTATTGTTTTGCAATACCTTTTACAAATATAATTCGAAATGTCATCTCCTTGTACTCTTTGTTAAGTATTTAAAAATCTTCAGAACATTTTTCAGAAAACTCACAGTTAATATATTGTGCTGACTATCAATTCCAAGAGTTTTCTCACTTTCTGCGTATTAAAATTTGCAAGGAGGTTACTTGTTCTTTTATTAGACAGAAATATTCAATAACTTGACCTTTAGTTAATCAATATGAGTCTATGAATATCTGTTACAATAGGTCAGTAGTTATGAATATAGAACTAGTTATAAAATATTTAAAATTAATATTAAGATACTATACTTGGCCGTCCGATCTATTGCAGCTTTCCTGTTACCGACTGCTAAAATTGGCAATGGGTAGAGCATAGGAAATCTGCCAGAACAGAACAATACCTAAAAAGGCCTCCGAAAGAAATTAATATAGTTATATCATCAAATACAATACTGATTGCTAAGTAAATATTTAAATTCTCATTGATATCAGAAAATTTTTAAATAATGTGTCTGGAACAATATTGAATATGTCTTTGGCAATGTCACTGTCATCTTATTGCGTTTAGTGAACCACGATCCAACATGTAATTTTTGTGTATATGTGTAATAAAATATATAACCATTAAATTCACTGAAATTGACCGGGAATTTCTAGAAACGATAATAAAAAATGAAATTTACAACAGTTGAAAAAATAAATTTATTTTTCGATATATTATTTAGCTGCATTTGTTTCAACGTCTCTTGCAGTATTTACATTCAAAATTTCCGTAGAGATGTTAAAATTTATTTTAAATATAATATGGTGTATAATAGCAGTAAGCAAGCATTAAGCTCCATGATATCTCCATGAACTGACCCTGCACGGAGCTTAGGATTAAAAGATATTTATGTAAATGCTAAAAGTATGAAAATACAATACTAAACTGTTGAAGATCTCATTAACGAATTTACTAAAAACAAAGCTAGAAAAACGAAATTTTTAAGATACTTCCGTCTTTTCCCTCGAATAAGCCTATTTAAAAAGGTGGACAAACTAAATATATTTTATATAGCCATTTGTTTCTAAATAGTTTGGAATATATTCTATTGTCTCTACGCAATACCTATTGATTACTTACGTTAAACTTTAATGATCATCAAATTATTGTCATGTAAAACGTCAAATGTTTAACCAGGATAAAAGCTTAACGAGCGTTTAAATTTAACTACATATTCTATACTTTTCGCTCGGTAGGCGCTTCCCAGTATTTCACACGACGATGTAGAAAGTGCTTGGGGCGTCATTGGTAATTGCAACTTGTAGTGATGTTGCCGTTTCATTTTGTTCTAGAATAATATATAATAGAAGCATTAATATCCTTCTACAATATTATTTATACCATCCGACTTGATTGGCCAAGGCGACAGGACGGTCCTCCTACTGTTGCGATAGTCGCAGGTTCGAATCCTGCTGGAGCATGGTCCTAAATTTATGTTTGTACTTGTCCAAAAGGCAATAGTACAACATCCGACCAGGAAAATTATCCCAGTCACGCCAGCAACCAGTTTGGATGGGATAGGAGGATTGAATGATTTTTAAGTTGATCACTCTCTAATCGATAGGCTTAATGCCGAGCACAATGATCCATTTCGACTATGCATTGATCGAAATATATTAAAAAAAGTAAAATACAGCAAAATCAATAAAAAAAAGTGTTGAAATCAATTTAATGGGAAATTTTAACGCGCCCGCCGTACTCTCCAGACATTGTTTCATCCGACTACCACTTTTTAGTACCGATAGGACATGCATTTGGAGAGCAGTAGTTCGCCGATTTCTGAGAAATTAAAAAAAGGTTGATGAATGGTTTAGCTTAATTGAGAAACCCATAAATTGCCTGATTGCCTATATGTATAGAATCAATGGCCAAAACTTTGAATAAATTAACTTTAACTGGCTATTATAAATAACGAAATTTCTTTAGATAACAAACCGGAAAGGAATTACAGATACATAGATACTTAAGTTAGTAAGTTCAAATTTATATAATCTACGGCTGAGTATATCAGGTACTGCAATTCACTGCAAATCCCAGTAGATTATGTTAGTTGGCAGCAACTTTAATCCGTCTTTGGTGGTCTTGCAGCCTGAATTGCGATGCTTATGCCAGTAATCCAGAGACTAGGGATGAAGAAAGCATGAATGTGACCATATAGCTCCTTTAGTAACTACACCACTTAACTGTATCAAAAAATCATTTGAGTAACTGCGATTGATAAATAAGTTGATTCCGGCTAATTGAATGCATTCAGATGAATAATGGTAAATTAAATAAATTTGTAAGACTCAATTAAATGCTCAAGGAGACAAAATATAAAAAGACGCTTATGGCGTCAAACAAACATACTAACAATAAATTTTACTTAAATTGATATATTTAGAAAATAACATTGAAAGTTAAAAATCCTGAGAAAAACCCTGAGACATTTTTAAGATTTATATTACTTTAAAAACATTATTTTGTTTTCATGTTAATACAAAAATCGCTATTTCAGTTGAAAGTAGACGTAATCTCTTTGTTTTAAAAATCTGGCTTTATCTCGTAATGCTAAGAAATATATTTTACTGTTTCAATATTTGCTTAGAGCGCACGCAAATGTCTCATATTGCACTAAATTTCTTTTTACGCTGACAATCGATTGAGAACGCTGGATGATAAAGCACTTTCTAGAAATCAAATCTTACTATTCGAGTTTTTCTCATTCATTTTGTATCAAGAAGATTTCAGAACGTTAAAAAAGTATCTAATATGATATTTTATTGATATTAATAAAAAAAGTTAAAAAAAAACAATTACGAAGATTACATTACAATTGTTTATCACGAGAATATTGATTTCTGATTTCAGTTTCTAACAATTTAATATTTATTTGATTGAAAAAAAAAATTAAGAAAAAAATTTAACCGACTTAAAAAAATAAATAAGGAACTCACTAAAAATTTAACAAATAATCAAACTTATAAAATATGTACCTAATAATCGTTGTAATAACTAAATTAAAAGAAATAACTTTAAAAACTTTTAAAAAGTTTGATTATTTTTTCATTTTTAATGAGTTCGTTTTTATTTTTTTAAGTCCGTTTAATTTCATTAAATATTACAATGGGTAGAACAAGTGAACTAGGAAACAATAATTGAATATTAGGAACGTTTCAGGTCCCATTGACGCTATCTATCTTATGAGATTTTGACAAATGTTCTAACTAAACTGCGAATAGTTTTTGTACTGAATGGCTTCCGTTTTTCCGTCACATCAAGTTAGCAATAACATTTTACACAAATATCCGATTATTTTAGATAAAAAATATGTAAAAACTTTGTACGTGTCTTTGTGCGACTAACCCCCTTCGCCCAACAGGTCCCAACTTGATTCCAATAGGACCACCTCGCAAGTGCACTCTTTCGAATAAAAAAGGAATTTTAAAAATCGGTCCATAATTGATAGAGAAATCAGCGAACATAGACCTCCTCCTTTTTCGAAGTCGGTTAAAAATAGAATAAGTTGTTGAACGAGTCTACAATATACAGAAACATTGAGTGAGAAGTTAAATAGCTCCACTCGCAAATATATTCTTAGTGTGTGTCTAAATCACTAGAGTGCCACAAGTATAACAGAACACCTGACAAACTGCTTTATTTATGTTTTTTTTTTCTATTTTGGCTCATAATTTTAACGAAATTTGTTATTATTACGACATTTTATAGCATTTATGGCAAAAATAACTTGTCTAAATGCAAATGCAAAAAAAAACTAGTAAATGTTGTTTTCAGGGATGTGAACGCTCGAATAGAATATAAAACTCACGATTAAATTCAGTTGGTTCTTGAAAATAAAAAAATAATTCAGTTTATCACGGCACATTAAGCTTCTGGCCAGGAAGGTTTGTTTATATTTCACACCAGATAACTATAGACCAAATGTGGAAAAGCATTGCTTAACCAAGACGCAATTCATTGAAGCACATAATAAGTTTATATGTTGTTAAATATTGGAATCAGCACTTTTTCAAACCACATTATACAATGATACGAAAATAATAATTTACAAAAATTTTTGCGCAGATTCTTTTGAAGCAATTCTTCTATTCCTTGAACATCATGCAGATAGGAAAAATTCAGTTCAACATCAAAAAGACTAACCACAAATTATATATGTAGTAACTAGAATTGTTACAAATTTTATTATAATCCTAACTAATATGTTAGTATGTTATCTACTAGTTATTTCACAGTCCCAGGAATATATTTTAATTAATTAGTGAATGGTGTTACATCTTGATTTTTTGTTAATTACTAAACTATGTACAGCACCTAATTTAACTGAAATTCTATATAATATTTTATGCCAGTAAATGCCAGTATTTTGAACATAATAATAATAATCTAGTTCTCAATAGGACAATGCAACAAGAATAACAATTACAATTAATGTTATTTTGAAGAATGAGAAAAGTCAATAAAATTTCAAAAGACCGTTTTATATAAACATAAACGTTTTATATATTGAATATAACATTATTTTTAAACATGTTTTATTTAGGTGTGAACCGCAATTTTTAACATATTTTAGGCAATTTACGCAATTTTTAGCTTTAGGCAAAGGCCTTATGCTTTGTCTTTAGGCAATTATTTTATTATTATTTATTTTTAGTCATGAATCGACCCATTTTTGATATCTTTAAAAGATGTAAAGCGCTGCTCAGGCAGATCAGACTCACATATCAGAACAGGTAGTAATAAATATCAACAAGGTCAGGAGAAAATGACGGGTGAGATAGCACTTCCCATTTTAATGGTTTCAAATTTGTTGGATAACATTGTTGTTTGAATAAAATTTGGCTCATCACATCAATTGTAGTCGATAGCGATCCCCATTAATGAATTCATTAGATTTTAGAAGCTCATAGTATTCCACACGAAGCTGATCCCACCAAATATAGAACATTAACTTGGAGCCATGGCAACAATACGATTCAAAAACGTTTCAGATTTTATCGTTGAAGCATGGCCAAACGCCCTTCACTATTTCTTGACTTTAATTCATACGACAAGCTCTTGATTACTCCTTTGCACGCTCTTCAAGCAATTGAGAATATTTTTCTGTGTTAGTCCCAACAATTTTGCATATTTTTCTTGCGTTTATCGCGGATAGTCATCAAGTAATACCCTCAATCCTCGACTTAAATTTTTTTTCACTGCCCGGAATGCTCTTTCAAAACCACAACTTTTAAAATGTCGAAACCGGTGTTGACATGTCGATTTCCATAATATCCACACCGCATTCGATGACCTTCGACCGCCTTTTTCTTCAAATTGAAGTAAAAAGTAAAACTGAAAAAAGTCTTTGTCACACTTCAACAAAATAACACATATTGAAAAGTGAACCTCTTACTATTTGTGGTGTGTACGTCGATAAGCAGTATTTCTTTCGTCTATGGTTTGGAAATAGTTCAAATTCGCTCGACATAATTAGATATAACGTTTGACATATGCATAAAAAGAGGTTAGATTAAAATAAATGTAGATTAAGAGATGTGAAAAAGAAACATGCGTGAAAATATAGAATAAGTCACCTAGTATAATATGTATAATAAAAGTTAGTGAATAAAGTCCATAAACAGCTAAGAAAATCGTTTATTATTTGCTAAAGCTAAATGGTCAATCAAAAGCAAATTGGTCCTTCAAATTTGAGGCACTTTTGATATCTGTATATTTAAATATTTGATGAAACGAAATGGCAGATTAAAAGTTCCAACAACACAATGTGTTGTAAATTCTTTAAGATTAATTTATAGGCCTAATAAAATCCTTTATTTAAGTTTTCTGTTATAATAAATATATGCTTTGCACGCCCTCTGGTGACTCTGACGCCAAAAACTTGGTTACAACTTCGTATATGTAAGATCGCATTCTATATATAATTCTGGCTATCAATTCAACAAGCTACTATATTTTGCACGCCATAATTAACACGTCTACATTCAAAATCCTACATAACAAGATCATATTAAAAACAAAATACTATTTTTACGTTAATAAAGTAGTCCTATAATTAACGTGGCTGTAAATTATTGATTTAAATGTTCGTAATGCGAGAATTTTAATATGTTTTGCTTGTGTTCATCACAATTAAGTTATTTTAAAACGAGCTATATTATCTCGAAAGGCCATTACAGTTGAAGTCATAAAACAAAATATTCGTACGTAGTTTATTGCCATGTTACACTCTATTTTCGATATAGATGAGTCTACAAAATTAAAAATTAAAATATTACTATCAATTTTAAAATCAGGACTAATAAAATAAAATAACGAATTTGTACTCGAAATCATTACGGCGTAACCGTATTTATTTGTCTTATATTTATTGTAGCTTAATATTTTGTCTCTATTGTACTCATAATTCTTGGATAATAATGATAATAAATAACATAATAATACAGTTATAAATATTTGAAATATACTAACGTGAAATATGTAATTATAGTTTATTTGTTTTAACATAAATAAAATTTATTATATAAAAACGTAATCTACCATTTATCAGTCTAATTTTATGCCACGCAATTTGTTTGTTGGAATGTTCGAAAATATGAATAAATACTGCTAGTTCCTCTATCAGTTTATATTTTTATTTTATAGAGTGAGTCATCTATGAATTTATTTGTTATAAGTTTTTCAATAACATAAAAATCGTTTTTAAAAAACAAAAGTGTTCAATAAACGTGTGATTATCTACGCAATTTTTTTCAATTGATTATTTAGTCTCTTAGGCAGTATTAATTAAGTGATAATGTTTTGGATGAAGTTGTTGATTCCCTAATAATATCTGCATAATAAATGCCAGATTCGTTAGCATTTCTGTAAAAAGACATTTTAATTCGATAATTGTTGATCTGTCAAAAGAAGAAGTTAAATGGTGCTGCAAATCTAATAATTTGGCCCCGAAGCGAATTGAGATGAACCACTGTGAAGGTGTGAAGGATATTTTATTCTTGAATACTCAAACTGGCAACACAACAATATTTCATTATTAATGTATTTTGGTCCAACTAGATATAGGAATTATTCTTATTCAAATGCAATTTACAGAAGAAAAAATATTGTTGCATAATCCGCCCTATTGTCCAAAGAAAGCTCGATTAATTATGAAGTAGTACAGCAGTGTAAACAATAAGGAACTGCACATTGACATCGATACCAAATGGATCAATCAAAATATCCAAAATGTACACACGAACTCATATAATGTGTCTAAGTGTTTAGCTTAAGAAATTCTGATGATTTGTGTCGTACGCATCTCGATAGTAAATTGACTCAAATACAAAATGAAAGTAGTAATAAATATATGTATAATTAATATAGTATTAATACACTTAATCTGATAAGTTGTATAGAAGTTCTTTGAGAGTTTGAACTAGGTTTCATGCAATATGTATTGCAATTTATTGTCTTCAGTCTCGTTTGATTCTTCAGGCTGTTCTTTATACGTCGTCGGGGTCATCGAGACTATGATACTGAGGGACAATCTCAGCCAGCCAGGCCTATCCACTACCAAATTATTTTTATAGAAATATCTCAAATTATAGATATATATATATATATATATATATATATATATATATATATATGTATATATATATATATATATATATATATATATATATATATATATATATATATATATATATGTGTATATATATATATATATATATATATATATATATATATATATATATATAACACAAAATATCTTTTTTTATGTTTGGTATCCACGTAATTATCAACTGTATATCTAAGTAATGTATTTTATTTTCATTAAAGTGCACATTTACCTTTTACGCTTAGTTTTTGTTTCCTTCGATACAATGTTTCCTTGAACAGTCATTTTGATATTACTGTATTTCTCCTTAGTTTGTTCTGCTACTATATGTATACATCTTTCTAAATAAAACTACATTTAATCACTGCATTATCCTTAATGCATTTGCCATATCTGCAAAACACTTAGTATTATTTCTTATTCAGATCTTTATTCTTTATTCAGTCTCTGTCACATTCAGAAACACTAATCAAGTGAATAACTAAGTTGTTTATTTCCAATTTATCAAAGACTTGCTTCTGATCTTACCATTTATCAATTTCTTCTTCAATGTGTCTAATCGAACACATCCAAACCGAAGGTGTTATTTTCGATAAAGCCTCTTTCCATAAATCCAGACAGTTCTCGTTGGAATATTCTCCTCGACCTGAATATCCATTGTAATAATTCTATGCAATACCCTATATCCACTGTATATAAATATATCAATTATATTTACCGAGTAAACATTTTAAATAATTCGTACGTTATGTACTTTAATCCATTTCTTAATTGCAGCCTTTTTTAATGCATTTGATGCACTCTTCTCCACCAGTGTACTATGATATGGTGCATTGCACATAACAATAACTGATGGTTCCTCCAAGTTCTTTAAAAGCTGGTTTTCAACCACTGCAAAAACAAGTTATAGTTCATTTCTCCATGATAGTCACCCTTCGACTTATAGCAAAACACTAATTCTGCACCAGAAATTAAACCATTCCAGTTTCCAGCATGAATAACTATATGTCTGCAATGAATTATTAATAAATATTTTGACTAATAAAACCTAATCAATCGTTATTCCAATGTTTACATTCTTTCATCAACTTTTGTTGTCTTTACACTATATTTATTATCATATTGCCATAAGTGATCCAATGCACCATTCTGAAATTTCCATGTCTCCTCTACAACTTTATAGAGTAATTCTTCCTTGATTTTGTTGTGTTTTTAAAGATTGTATTCTTTTAAAAGCAATGTTTAGAATTTCCATTAAAGCCCTTCGTAGTTTATCTTTACACCACTTAAATCCTATATTACCCAACAGTGTATGAAGGGATGTTCTACATCTCTCAATAACCTGCATCTCTTTTGGCTATTCATGGCTACTTTACAAGGAACTTAACAATTTTCTCTGAAATAATTGTACTAATTATAATTATGTTTCGATTGAAAAAACTACTTACTGTTTTTATACATTTCGTATATTTGATCTCAAATACAGCTAATATCAAGCTGATCTGGATTCATCAACTGTTTCGCATAAGACGGTTTCTTTTTGGTAAATTTAAGGCTACATTATTTTTTATTTTCTGAGATATTTTAATGATCTAATAAAAACCGTAAAAGTAAAAAAATAATTTGAAATTTATCAAAACAAAGCGTCAAAACAACGTTTGCAGTTTTATAATCAGTAATTGTAATATTTTGAAGAATTTTGTAGACGTTTGACAAATGGACAACTATTGCAGGCTTATTCGGTTACATGTTCGAACTTCTCAAACAGCATTCTATCTATTTTTAAATAGAAAACAATAAGAAGGAAAATATTGTTTAACTGTAAAACGAATTTACAACTTCCTACGGGCATATATTGCTGAGAACAGTCACTACTTTTTTTTGAATAGACTATATATGTCAGGTGTTCATATTATTTTACGCAACCTGTAGTAATACAATTAATGAAATAGTATATATCAGTTAATTTAATTACATATTAGTTACTAAAATCTATGCCTTGTAGATACCATATTTAGATTTATATATTGCTTGTTTAGAATATTTTTGTAAAAATATCAATATATTATCCTAATATATTAATTTTCTATTGTATAATGAAAATTACTAATAAAATGCAAACTATTTAATATTTTTGTGTTAAAACATAACGCTATTATAATGATCTAATGAAATGAAACGTATTACATTTCAATTAGTTCATCTGACAAAAGAACTATATTATTGTAACAAGGCCATAATACATTTTTTATCATTATTAAAATGAACATCGTTTATTTGGGCGTGCGTACTTGTTAAATTTTAATATATATTTTGCTTTTGATTATATTTCAAACGCTATTTGCATTGAGTTAATACAAAATAATTATACATACTATATTTGTTTATAAATATATTTAATGAATTTTTTGCTATACTGGAATACACATGTACTTTTTAGAATATAATGAAAATGATAACATAATGTATTAAAAACATTGTCATACATAGGTAAAGCTGATAGTTCATTCATTTTATATTATTCCGATAATTATTTGTACGAAATATATATAAAATTGTCAACATATTTATTTGAAAAATGCAATTAATTTCACTTAATGCTAATTATAAAAGATGGTTATAAAGAGCAGTAATAAGAAATGTAGTTAGCGTAGCAAAATCTTTGGATTCAAATATCCCGGGTATAAGCTTAAACATATTTAATGCTTAATGTTATGTTTATATGACAAAATTATGGCCCTTAAATGATTTTCGTTAGATAGAAGAGATCTGTGGCAGCCATTTCATACCTTTTATATAAATTTATGTTGTATTTTATTAGCAATCACGTATCAATTAGGCTGATGAATGCGGATGAATTAATTTTTACAGATTTTTCTTATAAAATACAAAGGATTTACTTAAAGTACTAAAAATCAGTGTTAGTGTACCTCATTACAATAAATATACCATTACAATAATAATAAATAAAAATAAATACAGAATTGGTATCTTTTTGTAAATATTAAAGTCATTTTGAAACAAGTTATATTAAATCACACTATTTTGGACGTTTTCAATAATATTGTCATAATAGTAACAAAGTAATAAAATAGTTAGCATAATTTTGACCTTGCCTTTTGATCCAACTCTCAAATAACACAGCTCAGTTTTGAATATGGTTTATACCGGTTTATTACATATACATAAAGGCTTTATAGATTAAATAACCAAAGAATAATATTAATGTAATATATGATACCAATAACGATTTCACTCTGTAAATTAATTGAAACGTAATAAGCCTTATTAGCGTAACATGCATTAGAAGGACAAAGCTTGATAAAACAGCATATTTGATGTGATTTTATTGTTATAAAATTTTAATGTAACGACATAAAATTATGCACACTTAATAATGATCTTAAAATATTTAAAAAAAAATATGTTGAAATAATGAAAATAGTATATAATAACAAGTAAATTGAAAAGTCTCCGGCCTACCAAAGTAAAACACATTTTTTTGGAAATGTATTTATTTTATATTCCACATAATTCCCTTCAAGAATGATACACTTATTATAGCGACCCTCTAACTTATCGATACTATTTTTGTAGTACGATTTGTCCTTTACTTCAAAATACGCCTCAGTTTCGGCGATCACCTCTTCATTCTTTCAAAAATTTCTTCTCAGCGAGCATTCTTTTGAAATACGGTGGATGCATGGATCACTTTCACTGACTTTTGACACGGTGTATTGTCTTGGTGAAGCAGCACTTTCTTTTTCTTCAAATGCGGCCGTTTTCGGCGATTTCGTCCTTCATACTGTCCAATAACGTAATGTAATATGTCGCTGTTGATGGTCCTTCCTTTTTCAAGGTAATCAATGAAAATTATTCCATGCGCATCCCAAAATACAGACGCCATAACCTTGCCAGCCGACTGTTGCATTTTCTCACGCTTTGGAGCGGGTTCATCATGTGTAGTCGTAGTAGATTGGACTTCATAGTGAAATGATGGAGCCATGTTTCATCCATGGTCACATATCACTACTCACTCATTCAAACACTGCCCCGAATCATCAACTCGTGGTTGTTTTTGGTCAAAAGTGAGTTCGCGCGGCACCCACTTTGCACAGAGCTTTCTCATACCCAAATATTCGTGAATGATGATGACACATTCACTGATGTACACGTTCAGTGAATATCTTTACAGTGGCTGATATTTGATTCAGTTTCAATTTACGGTCGTTCACAATCATTTTGTGGATTTTTTAAATGATTTCGTAGATAACAACCTCTTTTGGGCGTCCACTGCGTTCACCGTCTTCGGTGCTCATGTCACCACGTCTAAACTTAGAATCCTTGATGGTTGATTTTCATGAGGCAGTGTCCGGCAATGTTTTGCTTTAACTGTATTTTTTCCCTTCAAAAAGCAATATTTTATCAACACGCGAAATTCCTTTTTATCCATTTTTTTACAATAACAAAAGTTGTTTCACTTAAAATGCTCTAATTTACAAACTAATGACCCGACAGCTGTTAAATTTATACACGCATCTTTTGAGGTTTAGGGCCAACTAAAAAACATATGGATTTAATTCTAGTAGCGCCATCTGTATGTCAGGCCGAGGACTTTTCAATAGACTTGTTATATAAAGGATATATATTAATATTTAAGATTTAAATGTAAAATAAAGATAAGTATTACTTATATTAAGATTAATGCATTCATATTTATATATACTAAGTAATTCAATAGCACTAAAGGCAAATAATACTGTTTTATATAGAGAAATGTCGAGCACTTTGTCTTTTTAACCAATAATCTCCGACCAGAATGAAAGCACCTTATGTGGTTACGGAAAAAATTGTACATGTTATAATGCAATTGTAATTTGGATTTTATTTTGCGTATTGAGTAATATAGATGAGATAAAATCCCTTCTCAGTACTGTGGAACCATACAAACAATTTTAGCTTACTTAATGGTGTCGTCTTTACTGTACTTAATTTATTAATTAGCATATTGAGATCTATATGAATGTGCCGTTTTGAGATATACCTTCTGAGATTTCTAAACAAAAAACTAAAACAAGTGGTTTTCACAAATGTCATTTGTCGAAAATTGTCGTGGACCACTAATCTACAATTTGTCTTTGCAATAACTTAAATCTAGGTATGTTATATAATACGGGCCTGACTATCTGGCCAACAATTTTTAAAAGCATATAATATAATCAATGAGTATTCGATTGTAAAGATTGTGTAGATTTATGTATTTAGATGAAACATCGATATTTCATAATGCGACATTGTGTCACACATGGCAGGATGATAATTAAAGTCTTAAGACGACAAAAATTAATGTAAAAAGATACACGAACAACAATTGATTAGAATAACATTAGGAATAACAATTGATTAGGTATTATTAGTCATAATATTTATTAATAATTCATTGTAGATATATTGTACTTCATACTGGAAACAGGAATGGTTAATAAAACCTTCAGTTTGGATGAAGTCGATAAGACACATTGAAGAAGAAATTGACAAAAGATTAACAACTTAGTTAAGGAATTAACAGCTTAGTTATTCACTTGAATTAAACTTTCTGTGGATGAGAGATAATGATTCAATGTTGATAATTTGTATGACAGGGTAATGAAAGTGAAACCAACTAAAGCTGAGTATATTATTAATATACGACAACTGCAGAAAGTTGTATTGTAACAGTGTGAACGATTTATGTGCATAGATATGTGCGTAATTGTTCAGAACTATACATGAGCGTTAGGTTAGAATATATGAGGAGAGAATAAATACTAACTGTTTTGTAGTTATGGTAAATCCATTAAGAAGAACTCAGCGATTAATTCTTATGATGAATGGTGTATACAAGTAGAAACAGAAGAAACAAAAAAAAATTTACAAAAATTAAAATTCATTACTTGGATATACAATTGTTAATTAGGTGATGGATGGTTTATATAGAATTAGAAGACGCGCCTAGAACTCTACCTCATGGGTGATGTAGAAAAGAGTTCAATGTAAATAAAATAAAACAACTCTAACCTATAAACTATGGCTGTATAATTAACTCTATTATATATTGTTTTATTTAAACTAGTTTTTTGTTATATGTCAAGGTCAAAATAAACTCAAAACACAGAGTTGATGCTCCAACATAGCGGCGTTTTGACGTCATAAACTGAGATGACGTAGATTCACTGCTACTTTGGATACACTATAGATTGCAAAACGAAATATGACAATCTATCTTCGATCTTTATCATCGATCATCGATATTTTTAAGAATCGACTTTCCAACGATTAGAGGCTACTATTCACTAAAGCACCCATCACCATAAACATCGCATAATTTTCTATGAGCCTGGGATGCATTTGTCACTTTTAAGAAGTAAAATGAGCAAAATATGACGAAAACGACTCGCTGTAATCTCTGTTTTAAAAGTCATTAATTTGATTTCACTACATAAAAAATTTAATTAGTTAATATTATTTTCGGAGATACGTAATCTAAAATATATGTATTATTGCGGCACTTTATGCATGATATAAATAGAATTGTCACCGTTGGCGATGGAAAATGTTAGACGGATCGTGCAGTAAAGAATAAACTATCGAAATCACGTTTGCCCCTAAAGAATTACGACTCTAACTGCAGTTAAGATCCCGAATTTTGATAAACATAGTTCCATATCTGAAATTACTACATAAGGTCGGCCAGAAATAAGGCAATTCCAGATAGCTCTTATAGGTACCGTAAAGTCTTGTACGGCAAATAAAAAGACCGCCGCTAATTCGATACTTCTTTTACATTGTTTTATATTGTCGGTCTTTTATATTGAAATAGAGACGAGCTCATTTTCTATTATGTTATGTTTTTATAATACTTCTACTCTGATAAGAAATAGTAAGACTTAAAACAAATTCCAAACGAGCGCTATTTATTTTTGCAATTTTATTTCGTCTGTTTCTTTGGATACAATGCGTTTACGTCAACGTTTTTTTTTTCAGTTCTCGAAACAGTTGTTGAATCCAATATCTAGAATGGTCCGTTTAGAGAACTCCTCTTCGATTCGATTTTAATCTCCCCAATTGGTTCAAAACAATACCTTCCAAATTGTTTTTTGACTTTATTAAAATAACTAAATATCCGACGGAGCTATATCAGGCAAAACCCTATGAATTTTTAAGAAAGGTTATGGATTTTCATGTGATGGATGGAAAGAAGAATAGTAACAGGTCAATTGAAAAGTCCCCGACCTGACACATAGATGACGCTAATAGAATTAATCCCGTATGCTTTTTAATTAGCCCAAACCCTCAAAAGATGCGTGTATAAATTTGACAGCTTTCGAGTTATTAGTTTGTGAATTATAGCATTTTGAGTGAAGCAACTTTTGTTATTGTGAAAAAATTAATAAAAAGCAATTTCGCCTGTTAATAAAATATTGCTTTTTGAAAGGAAAAAATACATTTGAAGCAATAACTTGGCTTGATGCCGAGTATTTGCCACTGTCCCAGCAAAATCAACCATCAGGGATTGGTATGCTAAATTTAGACGTGGTGAAATGAGCACCGAAGACGGTGAACGCAATGAACGCCCAAAAGAGGTTGTTAGGGACGAAAACATTTTTAAAAATCCACAAAATGATTTTGAGTTACCGTAAATTGAAATTAAATGAAATAGCAGACACTCTAAATATATCAACTGAACGTGTACATCATATAATTCACGAATATTTGGGTATGAGAAAGCTCTGTGCAAAGTGGGTGCCGCGCGAGCTCACTTTTGATCAAAAACAACGACGAGTTTATGACTGGGAGCAGTATTTGAAGATGATCAAGCGTAATAAACCCTAGTTTTTGCGTCGATATGTGACAGTGGATGAAACATGGCTCCATAATTTCACTCCGAAGTCAAATCCGCTCCAAAGTGTGGGAGGCCGGGGACTTTTCAATTGACCTGTTAATCATAAAAGAACAATAGTCAGGTGGTAATTTCGACCTCTTGATAGCGAATTCCTTTATACTACATATAACACAAATAATAATCCTTATACAAAAAATAATTACAAGAATTTTAGGAATTGTAGAATTAATTTACACTATATGTAAAAGAATAAAAGAGTAAACATTTCAGTATATTTCCACTTAAAAATATATTGTTGGGTTAATTAATAATTCTTGATACATTTTCAGACATAAGAATTTTTAATGTGTTTTTTTTTGTGAAAATGTTTCATTCTTCTTAGTCCAGCTGCAAAGTTTGAATAATAATAATTTGGTAATTATGAATAAATAGCCAGTAAAAACGTATAACGTTCGATAGAAAAAAGAACAATATAGTGCAAATGCACAGAACAGACCACGCATAGACGCTGGTTAGATCGTGAAGACGGTGAACGCAATGGACGCACAAAAGAGGTTGTTACTGACGAAAACATTTAAAAAAATCCACAAAATGATTTTGAGTGACCTCTACGGTTGAAACTGAATGAAATAGCGGCCACTCTAAAGATATCAACTGAACTTGTACATCATATCATTCACGAATATTTGGGTATAAGAATTTTTTTTATTCTATGAAGAAATCAGTAATCTTTTTATTGGCGGCTCCCTGGCGGTGTGGCAGTGCACTGAGATCATGGCTACGAGTGTACCCATTTAAGTTCCCATTCTATATTTCAATATTTGTGGTAATAATAAGCAGCGATTTGAAATTTACCAAAACGTCAACGTCAACGTTTGCCGGTTTATAAAATGTAATTATCATAATTAATCTTTTGAAGAATTTTGCAGACGTTTAACAACCGGAAGACTTTCGCAGGCTGATTCAGTTGCATGTTCGAATGTATCAAACAGCATTGTGTCTCTTTTTAACTAGTAGAATATAAGACGGAAAATATCATCTGAATAGTTATTTTGAATAGACTATATTCGCATGGGCCTTTGGCCTTTACCAAAACACTTAAGTTTACATTTGTATCTATACCGCTTTTAATAACTTTTGGCCGACATTTCTACTAGTTTCCAGCAGTTTGTTGTATTTGCAGTCGTGTAGTTTCCGCTCTCCCTTCTTCAGTTCCGCATACCGCTACACTACAATTCATTACCGACCTATTCTGCTTAGCAGTCGAAAATCTATTTGAACTGGGCGGGCTGGATGGGGTTGAGAAAGAAGGGAGGGGGGTGTGCGCCCGCCAGCCCCCCATCCAGCCACCATCTTGCCATTTATGATTATTACCGCAATTTGCAATGCGAGTGTAAATTTGGGCCGAACAACGTCGACAAGGAGTTTGATGTAAGTCGGCGGGATATTTGGCTTCGGTCTGAACGATTCGCTGTTCCGTAATTAGGTCAGATCTCATTGCGGGATCCTGCGACAGGGTTTACTACCGTCTGCATTCGGCACTCATTCAAATAATTCATTTCCTGTTTCGCCGTATCCCCCGAAGAAATGTGGTTGTAGTTTTTAATAGATTGTAATTATTCCGAAGACATAACTATTATACTAGTGAAAAAGCATATTATTATATCTTCAATGTCCCTAAAATATATATATTTTTGCTAAAACGCTATAAACTCGTTATAATAAAGCACGCATATTTTTGCATTGAAGGAATTGAAATTATTTTTGATTTGAAATGATTTGAAAGTGGTATTTTTGGTGTCAACTTTGAAGCCAATTATTTTCAAGGCTTACAAGACGGCTCCTGCTCAAACTATCAAAGAACTCTCTGACAGCTTACCAGTTGATGAGTTAACTGTTTCCAAATCTTTACATGCTATAAAAAAATTGTTACCACATCTGAAGAGACTGGAAATCCAATTTCAAACCGTTTAGACATTGAAACATTCCTTCAAATGCGGCCGTTTTTCGGCGATTTCGTCCTTCAAAAGGCCCAATAACGCTATATAATAGTCGCTGTTGATGGTCCTTTCTATTTCAAGGTAGTCAATGAAAATTATTCCATGCGGATCCCAAAATACAGACGCCATAACCTTGCCAGCCGGCTGATGCGTTTTTCCACGCTTTGGAGCGGGTTCATCGTGTGCAGTCCACTCGGATGACTCTTGTCGATTGGACTTCGGAGTGAAATGATGGAGAGATTCATCCATTGTCACATATCGACGCAAAAACTCGGGTTAATTATGCTTGATCATCTTTAAACACTGCTCCGAATCATCAACTCGTCGTTGGTTTTGGCCAAAAGTAAGTTCGCGCAGTACCCACTTTGCACAAAGCTTTCTCATACCCAAATATTCATGAATGATATGATGTAGACGGTCAGTTGATATGTTTACAGTGTCTGCTATTTCATTCAAATTCTATTTACGGTCATTCAAAATCATTTTGTGGATTTTTTTAATGTTTTCGTCGGTAAGAACCTCTTTGGGGCTTCCACTGCGTTCACTGTTTTCGGTGCTCATTTCACCACATCCAAACTTACCAATCCTTGAAGGTTGATTTTCCTGGGGCAGTGTTCGGAAATTTGGCATCAAGCCAAGTTTTTGCTTCAACTGTATTTTTTCATGTTATGTGCGTTAACTGTTAACTGTTAAATCTTAAATATTAACTAACTAATGTTAACTAAAAAACATATGGATTTAATTCTAGTAGCGCCATCTCAGTGTCAGGCCGGGGAATTTTCAATTGACGTGTTACTTTTTACTTATTTGATTTAAAATCTCACAATAAAAATTCACTCAGTTATTTTATCTCACCATCATATTTTTATTAGCTGTTATCTCTCAGATATTCGAATTTTTTACTTAGAAATAATTTAATCCTGGAATATTATTTAAAACAAAACACACGAGTAATCTATATATTAATCAGTTTAACATTGCATGATGTGCATAATTTTTAAAAACAAAATATGGCAGCGCTGTACCGGAAAATGTAAATTTCTAAATTTTATATTTCAAATAATATTGAATCGAAAATTAAGTGTGTTAAACGATGTTACTTAATTTTAAGCAGTGTCGTTTAAGATTTTGTGTTACTTTCGGTTGTTCCAATATTTTAGGAACTATTACAAAGTTATGGCAAGTTTGGATAAAAAACAATTTAGAATTTAGAACAATTTAATATAACCGCATTATCGGAAGATGAAGAAAGACCCTACTTGCGAAAATTTCATCCTAACATAAATTAACAAAATTCGAGAAAAACCAGAATCGTCTGTATTCTTTGTTTACAAGATTATTGAGATTTTTTTTGTACATTTTAGTCGTACCAACTTCTAATTAATTACAGGTTTCGTTGCAAATGCATTTCATAACAAAGCTCTATCCTAATATTGCAGATAATAAATGCATTAATTTAGGCATCAACAGTTAAAATGAATGTTGCAAAGAATATTAATAATTTCAAAATGGCTTCATAGTTAGTTTCCTTGTGGGACAAAGACAAAGTAAAGGACAAGATTACAGATTTACCTAAAATACATAAAATAATAGCTTGAAATAAATACATCTCTTGGCAGGAAAAAATACTACAGCTACAGTTTTGATCAAAGAGTGGTATAAATATCGGATACTTACGAACGATGCTATTATATTTAAAAATTTAGGTAAAGAAATGATTCGCTTAATCTGCCTGATGTATTTATTGTTTCTCAGAATATATTTTAAGTGAGAAATATGGATAAAAGATAAAAATTATGTGAATATATAAATGATGAAATGAAAATATGCAGCAGTTAAAATGACTAACTAATTAACTTATTACAACATCTACATAGATGGAGCAAATAGTACAAATAGAAGAAATAATGATTGTAAATATATGTTTTTCTTTCAATATACATTTCTAAGTTGTATAAAATAAATTACCTAATTATGTTCCTTATTATTTGAATATACATGCTAAAGTAAAATATTAATTTCAAAATTGTTTTATTCATATACTTCCAGCTTTAGTGAATGCTGCTGTTTTACTTATTATTCCATATTTTTGTATATAACATAAAAGTAAAGAACGATCATATGTACGTATATTTGATGCTCTTGTTACAGTTTTGAAAATAATCTTTTTCGTTTCTTTGTACAAATTTACTTATCAGTTCATTATTGACAATCAATGGAAATTAGATTTAATTAAATACAGTTTAAAAAAGGTTGAGTATTAGTTCTTGAGATAGTTTAATATGATATTTTAATGTTATTATATATATATATATATATATATATATATATATATATATATATATATTACTTTAATTAAAACTACATATCAAATATATTTCTGATCTTATGTTTAAAATATTATAAAAACAAGTTTTAGTACTATAACATATCATTTTTAAATTTTTCTCTTTACTCTATTATGTTATTGGAGAAACATAATTAACAGGGGTGCTGGCCATCGAAAAAAATATCGATGTTTCTAATTTTAAAAAAATATCGATATATTGATATATGGGAGAAAAAAATTTCGATATATTTGTTGTAGTCTAAAAAAGAATCGATATTTTACAAAAAATATATCGATATTTTTTAATAAGAAATAAAATTAGTTAAAAATTAGCTTAAAAAGATATATATTTTTTCTAAATATCTTAAAAAGTAGTAATAAGTAGTAGTATTAAGTACCTAAATTCACCAAACAGATCAGATATCGATATAACGACATTTTTTCTGCATACTTAATTATTAACATAAGAAATTGTGGTCGAATTTCGACCATGGTGCCTGGTTTGGTTTCAATTCTCTTTCGAGTAAAAAAATAATTTTGAAAATCGGCCGACAATTGAAGGAGAAATCGCCCGAGAAAATATCGAGGAGAAAAAAAAATACGGTCGAACATAGAACCTCCTCCTTTTCCGAAGTCGGTTAATAAAAAATATATAATTTTTACAACTATAAATACGCCTTTCTATTTCCATTTGATTTCCGCGATTTTTTTAACGCAAAGAAGCACATAGTATTTTACATAGTGGTTTCACATTTAAACCACACTTTAAACCGGCTTGGTGGCGCAGTGGTAAAGGCGATGGGACGGTCCTCCTACTGTTGCGATAGCCGCGGGTTCGAATCCTGCTGGGGCATGGTCGTAAATGTATGTTTGTGATTGTCTAATATTTGTGAATGTTCTAGACGAGAGTGTAAAATCCGACAAGGAAAATGATCCCCAGTCACGCCAGTAACCAGGCTGGGTAAGATCGGATGTCTTCTGGGATGATTTCTAAAGTTGGTCATTCACCAGTCGGTAGGCTTAATACTGAGGACCGTGGTTCGGAGCCCACGTTAAACTTTAGGCCCAGTCCAGATAAACCCATAGTTGGTAAAATGAGACTTTAAAATATATATTTAAAAAAAACCACACATTATTTGCTGGAAACTCTGTTACAAGAAATTCAATATTTTCAACTAGCTTTTTGTAGTTTTCCACTTTGATGTTTCCTGAAAATTCAGAAACGACTGCTTTCAAACTGTTTTAACTCGTTTTTTTGAGTACGATTCAGCAGCGTTAGAAATTTTTCATCGGAGAATATCTGTCTGATTTGCGGACCAACAAAAACCCCAGCGTTAACTTTTGCTTCTAATAATTTCGAAAAAAAATTCCTCAAGTATTCAAACGCTTCTGAAGTTTGATCCAGTTTTTTAACAAATTGTTTATTAACATTAACACTTTCTCTAATTCAACAATTGGCTCAAATTTTATGTTTTCTTTCCCGACACAAAGTTCTGTTCTTACAGGCCATACCCATAGGGTATAATGCTTAGCATCCGCTCTGCTATCCCCTAAACACAAATAACACGAATACATTGTATATACGCTTTGTACCATAAATAAGTATATAGTACCATAAAAATTCCACCATTTTAAAATATCTAGTCATACTCGCGATACTTTACAAATTCAAGCAAAATTTTAACACTTTCATAATTTTCTTTAAGATGTACTGAGTGAGCGATTGGAGAAGATGGGAATTCATTTCCGTTGTGTAATAAAACAGCTTTCAAGCTTTGTGTAGAGCTGTCAATGAGTAAATGCCATTCGCTAGGAACACAAGGTATGCTAATTTCTTCGAGCATACCTTTTATATCATGGCAAAAACAAAGTCCATCTTCTTTTCATATATCATACAGAATATCATCAAGAAACTTCCACTGTTTTAAGCGAGAGCCTAAAAGCTCTGCTTTACTTATCAAATTAAATCGTTAAAATCTTCTGCAGTAATAAGATAGTCTTTTGGTTGTTCTAGTGTAGGTGAAAACTCCTTATCGGAATTACTTCTATGAAAACTAAGAGATGAGCTACTTTTCCGCGATAATTTTTCTCGGTAGCTCAGGTACTGGTCGTGTCAGATCATGTGCGACTGGAGCGGAAGAGGATTCCACATCAGGATATTCGATAGGTTTTGCATTTTTACCTCTACCTCTTTTACAGATTCACAATGCAAAACTACCAGTCGTTAACGTAATCTTTTGGTTCTCGCCAAAAGGCAAATTTTATTGACCTTTTCTCACCTCGATACCAACCTAAATTATAGAAATATAATTTAATATGTCTATCATATTTAATTCACCATTTAAATAAAATTTGCTGATTACCTTCCAAACATCTTTTACAATTATTACAAGTAACATGTGGAGCCCATGTGTTGTCTTGATTCCTAACAGGACAGTTAAAATATGCTTCGTAGGCTTCACAGAGAACGTGAGATGTATTTAATTCGTATTTTACGCCTCGAACATTAATAAATTGCCCACATATATAACAAAATGCATCAGCATCATATTTACACTTTCGCGACGGCATTTTAAGGTATTCTAGATTTGTACAAAACACCTGATCGTTATTTATCGCTCTAGTGCTATCTATCAGCGCTGTGTGAACGTTTAAACCCCACTCCGATCGCACGATTTTTTAACGATGTAAAAAATGCAAATATGGGTATTATTACTATAACTATTACAAAAGCAAACTTTATACCAAAAAAAGGAATTTTCTTTTCGGTTTTGTTCATAAGTAAACGAATCATAAAAATACACTTTAGGAACAAGAACGAGAAAACGAGTCATGTAATTAATGGAATATAATTTTTTTTTCTAAATTTTCTATTCAAAGTCCTTTTGTCAACTTTACCGCACACAAAATATAAGGGTATCGGAGACTAAGCATCTTCTCTGTTCTCTATCGGTTTACGACGTTTACTCAATCGAATCGTGACCCCCTTTCGACTGCGACAGACTTTGCCTCCGCTTCTGGACACGGCGGACCAACAATTTCAATTCGACAACGAAAAGAAAAAGTTTTCGTAAAAGTCGTCAGCATTTAAGAGCCGTCGTTCCTACGCCAGAACGGTTGATGGTGCCGTTGAGCGCTAGGACGACGTCGCGTGGCAGGAGGAACGGGGGGGGCTCCACAGTTATCGGGCCGCCCGAACTTATTTCGAACGCCAGAAATGGACGGCGAGCGAGCTCGAAAAAAGAAGTGAACCGTGGAAAAGGCTTAGGGAAGTTCTTAACGGATAGTTGGAAAGTGTTTTGCTCTAAGCTCTTGTCGCTAATCGAACTTAAAACGGATCAGGGTGATGTATTAGTTGTGTTTCGGCGACTGGGAGAAGGTGGATGTATATGGTCGTAAGGAGAGTTTGAATGATGACTTTATGCGTTTTATTTTTGAACCTCGCAATTGCAATATTTTAAAGAAATTACGTAATTATTTGGTATCTTACGGGCTTTTCGCTTTCATCTTAATCGGAATAAGTGTATTAAAAAATTATATAAAAAATAAATAATTTTTACTATATATATTACTATTTTAAACTATAAAAATAAACTTTTATTTCCATTTAATTTCCGCAAGTTTCTTTAATACAAAGTAACATATAGGGTTTTACAATTATTATTATAAACTTTAACATTTAAAACACACATTGTTTGTTGGAAACTCTGTTTAAAAAATGTTCAAAAACAAAAAATTCGCGTGAAAACTGTCGTTGGTATACATCATATCATTGAGATCTGAAAACATCATTCGCTATCATTGAGGCGCTGGGACCAGATCTAGAGAATACGGTGGATGTAGAAGCAACTCTAAGCTCAATTCATGGATTTTTGCCATCGTTTTCACGGGCTTGTGACACGGTGCATTGTCCTGGTGAAGCAACACTTTCTTTTTCTTCAAATGCAGCGGTTTTCGGCGATTTCGTCCTTCAAACGGTCCAATAACGCTATGTAATAGTCGCTGTTGATGGTCCTTCATTTTTTAAGGTAGTCAATCAAAATTATTCCATGCGCATCCCAAAATGCAGACGCCATAACCCTGCAAGGTGACTATTGCGCTTTCCCACGCTTTGGGCTGGTTAATCGTGTGCAGTCCACTCGGATGACTGTCGATTGGACTTCGGAGTGAAATGATTTTTGATGAGTTTATTACGCTTGATCATCCTCATACACTGCTCCAAATTATCAACTCGTCGTTGTTATTGGTCAAAAGTGAATTCGCGCGGCACCCACTTTGCACAAAGCTTTCTCATACCCAAATATTCGTGAATGATATGATGTACAGGTTCTGTTGATATCTTTAGAGTGTCTACTATTTCGTTCAATTTCAATTTACGGTCATTCAAAATCCTTTTGTGGATTTTTTAAATGTTTTCGTCGGTAAGAACCTCTTTTGGGCGTCCACTGCGTTCACCGTCTTCGATGCTCATCGATGCTTCAACGGTATTTTTTCCCCTCAAAAAACAATATTTTATCAACACGCAAGATTCCTTTTTATCAATTTTTTCACAATAACAAAAATTGTAAAATGTTAACAGCTGTCAAATTTATACACACATCTTTTGAGGGTTAGGGCTAACTAAAAAACATATGGATTTAATTCTAGTAGCGCCATCTATTTGTCAGGCCGGGGTCTTTTTAATTGACCTGTTAGGTGTAGAGACTTCAAAAAAAATGTTTTCTTTCATAAATCGATAATACAACCATTCAATAATATACTCTGAAAATTTCAAAGTAAAATTCCAAACTATTTAATAGTATCAAGCAATTTGGTGAACGCTCTTGGTTACATGAACTAGTTGGTTTGGGATGTTCTAGAAGCAATCCTGCCTATAAAGCAGGTGCTGAAAAGTCTCGGTCGTAACAAAAAAATGCATTTTTCTTGTTTAAAATTGGCTTTATTCATCAACGTAGTCTCCATCAAGAGCCACACAATAATTCCAGCGCCATTCTAACATTTCAAAATCACTTTTGTAAAGCGATTTATCTTTCACCTCAAAATAGGCCTGTCACCAGTTGCTGTCCACTCAGATGGCGATCGTTTTGATTCCGGAGTGAAGTGATAGATCCATATTTCATCATTGTCACATATCGATACAAAAATTTTACGTTTTTGTTTTTGATTAACAGAGAGTAAACGCGGTGGCATCCACTTTGAACAGAGCTTTCTCATAGTCAAATGCTCATGCAATATAAAACCGACACGTTCTTATGATATTTTTACGATGTTAGCTAACTTACGCAACTTCACTTTTCGATCATTCAGATCGATTTTGTAGATTTTTTTTATGGTTTCTGGAGTTACTACCTCATTTGGACGACCACTGCATTCTACATCATCGGTGCCTCTACGACCACGTTTGAAATCAGCAAACCAACTTTCTATCGTTGTTTCTGATGGAACAGAATCCTTATGACACCGTTGTTTGAACTGAATTTTTTCCCATCAAGAAACAGAAAGATAGTACACAGAAAAAATAATATGGGGAAAATTTCATTTTCATACTTACAAACATCAAAGACTTTAAAGAAAAATTATGTTTAAAGAAAAACTGCAGAAATTAATAAACCTCAATTTATACAAAATAATGAATCGAATATTGTGAAAGGGTCCAAACTACTTGAAGAGGATTAATATATTGCTTCCCGTAATTTGTAATTTCGTTTTAGTGTCAGATAATATTTTCCTTCTCATTTTATTCTCGTGAAAAAGAGACACAATGCAGTCTCATATGTTCGAACGTGTAACCAAATCAGCCCGCTAAAGTCGATCGGTTGTTAAACGTCTGCAAAATTCTTCAAAATATTTATTATAACAAATAAAGGTCATAAACCGGCAAACATTTTTTTAACGCTTTGCTCATTTTGATAAATTTCAAATCGCTGCTTATTATTACTGTGATTAAAAATTCCGAGGCTAGATAGAACATATTGAATCTCTAGTCACTTTTGTTCGAACAGGAACGTGGTGAGGAGGCCCTCTCTCGCCAGTTATCTCTATCAAAGATAAAATATATGAAAATAGTGACTAGGTTTTTCAATATATACATAACTTAGTACAATTGTTTTAGAGGAAACTGTTAGTCCGGAAATCCATAGAAAGCTTAGAGATATACAGCTCCTTGAGGGATGTAGAACATCCCTTCATACACTATTGGGTAATATAGGAAATAAATGATGTAAATATAAGCCACGAAGATGTCTAATGAAACTTCGACATTGCTTTTAAAATAATACAATTCTTAAAAATTTATAATAAAAACAAGATAGATTTTCTTAAGATTTATTTAAAATGTGTGAGCAGAGAATAATAATTGTTTTTGAAGAAATGTCAAATGTAATAGGGATAATGCAGTGATTAAATCTAGTTTTATCAAGAAAGATGTATATAGGTAGTAACTTAACAAACTAAAGAGAAATGCAGTGGTATTAAAATGACTTGTATTAGATGTATTATAATGTCAAAGACAAAAGTAACTAAAACTCAGAGTGAATGCGGCAACATTGCGACGTTTTAACGTCATCAATTCAAATGACGTTCACTGTTTCATTGAACGGACTATAGCTAATACAAAAAATAAAATATAACATCAGGACAGGCCAATTTAGTCCCGGATGTGTATCAAGGTTTTCCCATTATTGCCTAGCGGGCTGAAACAGGTGGCCGGAAAGGCCTCGAACTTAAACTTCATGCTCAAATAGAAATCGTTTTAAAATGCAATTTGCCCGACACAGGTTCGCGTCGCGTCTACATCATCGCCGAAACATTGCCCTTGTTTGTATCGCAAACAATAATAAAACTTTGCCTAGTTTGCGGCGCGAAGTTGGACGGGGGAGTCCGACGAAAAATTGTCTTTTTCCCCCGCTCGCAGCCTCGAACTTTGCAATTTTCCGCATAAATAAGGCCCGACAATTATTCCGCCGTTGCCAGCGGACAGTCCTCAACGAGTTATTTATGTAGATTCGGTTAGCGGCGACCTGACAAAGGGACCTCTCTCCACTCAACAGCCCGAACTCATCAGAAACTTTTATTAAAAATACAACTCGATAAGACTGGATCTTCTTCGCCTTTTGCCTCGTCCGATTCGGCGAAAAATGCGTAAGGATACTCATCGTTATCAACTGTAAGGCGTTGACTTTGATTGTTCGACGCGTGAATGTGCTGAAATCTAATCTTTTTATTTTATAGTCTGTAAAAAAATATTTTAGTGACTACTTTCTGTTAAAAGTTATATCACATCACATATTATTAAAAAAATAATTACATCTTACATCAGATATGTTTAGTACAATCTTAATTTACAACTTAATTTATTACCACTGTTCTGTTGTACTTGCATTAATATATAATTGTAGCCTTTGTTTATACACTTGTTGGGATTTTCCACACCAGTATACTATATATATGATAGATATGGTGCATTGTACATAACAATAACTGATGGTTCCTCCAAGATCTTTAAAAGCAAATTTTCGAACTACTGCAAAAACAAGTTATTTCTCCATGGTAGTCACCCTTGGATAAAAACACTAACTCTGCACCAGGAATAAAAGTATTCCTGTTTCCAACCTAATCAACCAACAACCTAATCGATAGTTATTCCAACGTTTTCCTTTTCCCATCAACTTTTGTTGTCTTTACACTATATTTACTGTTATCTTGCCATGAGCGACCCAATGCTATGTCTCATTTAAATATATAAATTGATATAATAATTCTTCCTTGATTTTGTTATATGTTTTTGTTTATATGTTTTGTATTCTTTTAAAATCAATCTCTGAAAGTTCCATTAAACCCCTTCGTGGGTTATCTTTACACTACTTAAATCCTATATTACCCGACAGTGTATGAAGGGATGTTCTACATCCCCCAAATAGCTGTATATGTTTTGGTTTTTTATGGATACTTTCGAGACTAACAATTTTCTCTGAAATAATTGTATTAAATTATGTTTCGATGGAAAAAACTATTTACTGTTTTTTACATTTCGTATATTTGATCTCTGAGACAGCTAACAACAAGCTGATCTTGATTCGTCACTTATTTCGCATAATCACTGTTTCCTTTTGGTGAATTTAAGGTTATATTGTTTTTTTTTTGAGATATTTTAGTGAACGTGTCTATATTCTGCTAATATTCAGTGCAGCTGCAACGCGCCAAAAAATATTTTCATTAAAAACCCCGAGGATTTGCAATGTATTAAAACAAAGCGTTAAAACAACGATACGAACGTGTGGGTTTATAACCCGTAATGATAATAATTTGAAAAAATTTGCAGGCGTTTGACAAACGAACAACTTTCGGTTACATAATCGAACTTCTCTAACAGAATTATATAACTTTTTAAATAGAATAAAATGAGAAGGATAATATTGTCTGACTGTAAAACGAATTTACAACTTTTGTCAGACACATATTGATACACCTGTCACTACTGTTTTGTATTGACTATACTTAAACTAAAGTTAAGAATACACTTATACACTAAACAAGTTCGCTTGGTTTGGTTCGCTTCAATCTTGGATCACTTCGTGTATTCATTTGATTTCGCTTTTCGGACATCCGTTAAGTGATATAATTCGGTTTTTGTCATTTCGCCGAAATGCAAGATTAACTTGGACAGACTCGGAAATATTAAGCTGTATTTTCCAAGCTTTGATCTATTTGTAGGTCTTGTTGACCGTTACTTGTACTTTTTCTACTACAGCCCTTAGACAAAGATACATCTTTTACTATAATAACTGTGTCGTCGGCAAATGTTCCAAGAACTGTTTGTTTTGTTCAGATATAGGAGTGGTCCTAAAACACTACCCTATGGAACTAGAGCCGAAATAGTTTTAATTGTTTAGAATTACCCGTCATGCGAGACTTTTCTTTCGAAAATATTTTATTCCAGCAGTTGACAGTAATTCCGCTGTAAATTAAAAGAATAATGAAATAGAACTTATTATAACTCATCGCCCTGTGATCGGAATTTGACCACAATTTATTAAGTTAATCATCTTTCTCTCATAAGCAAAAATAATAATTTAAAAATGTTATGTTAATTAAGCTTGTTTTCACAGTAAGTTGTTAATATAAAATCAGAAATATTAAAACATCTTAAAATAACTATCTCAAGATCTAACACTCACTAATTCTTTTAAGCGGCATTTAATTAAATCTAATTTCCAATAAGTTTCAATAATCAACAAATTATTAATAAATTTAAATTACTACGCCACTGAAAATTATAACAAAGTATCATAAATAAGATTACATATATAAATATGGAATAATAAATAAACTAATATATGTTTGTATATTAAAACAGAGAATATATGAATAAAACTATTCTTTAAAATAATTCTTTTAAGTGGCATTTAATTAAATCTAATTTCCAATAAGTTTCAATAATCAACAAATTATTAATAAATTTAAATTACTACGCCACTGAAAATTATAACAAAGTATCATAAATAAGATCACATATATAAATATGGAATAATAAATAAACTAATATATGTTTGTATATTAAAACAGAGAATATATGAATAAAACTATTCTTTAAAATAATTCTTTTAAGTGGCATTTAATTAAATCTAATTTCCAATAAGTTTCAATAATCAACAAATTATTAATAAATTTAAATTACTACGCCACTGAAAATTATAACAAAGTATCATAAATAAGATTACATATATATATATATATATATATATATATATATATATATATATATATATATATATATATATATATATATATATGGAGTAGTAAATAAACTAATATATGTTTGTGTATTAAAACAAGTAATATATGAATAAAACAATTTTGAAATTTATATTTGACTTTAGCAGATATATTAAAAGAACGAACGAACACAATTAGGTAATTTATTTTTTATAACTTATAAATGTTTATTTAAAGAATGTATTTAAGAAAATAAACAAAATAATTGATAATATATCTTATTGCCATTCTGTTTTGTATCATGTCCCATGTGTCCCAATTAAAATTCTTTGAAACTATTTTATAACTGTTAATATTCTATACAACATTCATTTTAACTCTTGATGCACAAATTAAAGTATTTATCACCTGCAATATTCGATTGGTGCTTTATTAATAAATGCATTTATTAATGAAACCTGAAGTTAATCAGAAGTGAATACCACTAAAATTTACAGAAAAATCGCAACAACCTTTAAAATTTCCTTTATTACAATGATATCTCCAGAACCATATCAATTAAGAACAGTCCTTAAGCAAGAATAAATTTGATTTTTTCTTTTTCTTCGCAGACATCAAATTAAATCAACATTGTTATTTCAAAAATTTAAATATTTTGTAAGTAAAGAAAACAGACCATTCTTGTCATTCTCGAATTTTATCAATCTACGTTGGGATGATATTTTCACATATGTCCGGTTTTTCTCTCACAGCTGTATACCTTCCGATAAAACGGGTAGATTAATTTGTTTTCTCTGCAAAAAGTGTAAAATATAACTTTACGTGACCATACTATTCTTAATCGCTTTTTATACAAACTTGCCATAACACTTTAATAGTTCCAACATTATGGGAATAACCGAAAGTAACACAAAACCCTGCTTAAAATTATATAACTTCGTTTAATAATGTTTTAATCACTCACTTTCCATTTTAATATCGTTTAAAATGTAACAAACATTCACTTAATGTTAACGAACAATATACTCTATTTTATTAACATAAAAAAGTCTTTAACCCCAACGAGATTTCATTATAGTACGGTATTGTCGGTAAGCTGAACTGTCAGCTCGCACGGCTTGATTTATTTAGATATTTTATGTCACCGATCTGACGGCTATTCCAGGTTACTTGATTTGGAAGTTTCAGTTTCGTTTTATTGGAATATATTTATTTGTAGTGCACGTTATACCAAAATGTTAGAGCTAAAATTGATATAAGTTTTAACCGTGTCAAATTTCACGCCACCAGATAACCCCGTTTTCTCCAAAAAGAGAGGCAATTTTTGCGCTAAACCGATTAAATTATATACGTATAATTTCAGAAATGCAAAAACACCAGTGTGGATCGATTCTTTCCAAGTCGAGCCGAGTTCCCGACTAAGTAATTTCTTTGGTTGGTTACCAGAAGTAACGCGCTAGCAAATCGTATCAAAGCGCGGGATTCCCCGAATCATAGCAGTGAGAAACTCCATTTAAATATAACATTATATATATATATAGTCTATATTCAACAAACATAGTAATAGGCCAGTTTCAGTACATGCGCACTTTGTCGAGGCAGGGAGGTTGTTCGGTACGCCTAATTTGTTGTCTTTGGTGTAAAATAATGCAATAGTGTTATAGTAATCAGACTTTAAATTAATTTTAAATGTGTACTAAATACACAAAATACACTCAGATTTTGCCGCCTAGCAACGTAACTGGTTTGATGGACGCTGGATGCATATTTTCATCTATTTTCGTGTAAAACTGATGTAATTATAATATTTATAGTGAAATATGCATATAAATGTAAATTACAAAGGGTATTTTTATACATTTTTAGATTCTAAGGAAAAAACGGTGGATAGTGGGCGGGTCTTGACAAGTGAATTGCAACTTGTTGCCAGATTTATTTGCAAGTGTTAGTACTTAAAAAATATTTCGTGGGCAAATCTTGGCTAAGTGAAATGTGACGTTACTGGAGTGATTCTGAAGTGTTAGATTTAGGGACTAGCACGCGGTTACAGAACGGAGAGTGTGTTTCAGGTGTTAAGATACAATTAAAAGCGGTATTTTTTGAGGCATTGATATTCTATATGAACATTTCTTTCTGACCGAATTTATTTTGTCTGTTTTCCATTAGTATGAACTGTTGTAAACAATCATAATTATAATGAGAGATTAATTATTCAAGAAAAATAGGCGTATCATTTTTATATTAGTAGAAACAGAAATATCCGTAAAGGATTTCCAAATAGTATTTAATCAAATATAAACAAATTTCTTTAATTTATTTAAATATTATAACATAAAATCTAATAAATCTATATATTATACCAGAAGATTTAACTACTCCCAATTATCTACTATCAACAGATGATTGTATATAATGAATGTATTTATATGTATGTACTATTATATTTATTTTCAACTATTATCCATACCATTTTTATAAAGTTAAGTTTTAGGCGCATAATGTTTATGTGGTAATATTATAGTTATTAGTACCTTCCGATCAACCTAGAATTCTGCTTGGACATGACTGTAGATTTATATCTGTGATTCTTTCCAGTTATGTGTATCCTTATTTCAAGGATGCAGACCTCAAGCCAGTAATCAGGCTACTGGGTAAAACTGTAGATGTCTTCTGGGAGTTATGAAATGTGAGCGAGATTTTCATCTATAACCATTAACCACTTGGAGCTCAGAACGATGTTCTATTAACGTGGAAACTTTAACATATTTGGCTTATCTCATTTCCAATACAATTCTCCTTTTATGCTTGTTCTATTACTACCTAATTTGTAATTCTAATTTCTACCAATTTCTTCATCATGTGATTTAATCACTGCTAAATCTCTTGTCATATCATCTACAACAGATTTTGTACGTAGTATTTTAATACAATGTTTAATTACAGTAAATTAATAAAAAAACGAAGAAACGAAAAAAAAAAAGAGAGAATGAGAAAGAAAAATTACATGGTGTTCTAATCGTTGGCTTTTATAGTCTATCCAAAGTTGCTGTGAACATACATCGTCGATATGTTTTATGTATTGCATACCGCAATTTGTAAATTTGTTTTATAATTGTACAATAATTTCGTTCTCATTTTATTCTAGTTAAAAGGAGATACAGTGCTGTATGATACGTTCGAGCACGTAAACAAACCATCCTGTCAAAGTTGCCGGTTGACAAACGTATGCAAAATTCTTCAAAACAATAGTGATAAGAGGACATAAACCGGCAAATGTCTTAAAAATGCCGATGCCAGACAGAACAGATTGCCTCTCTAATCAGTTCCTTCGATCATGAACTAGATAATGGAGCCCACCTCACAAAATTCGTTAGAGAACTAAACATTTTTACTGTTAAATATTAATTTGCTGCTATTTTATTGAAAATATTTTAGTAGTATGGACACGGTCATTGAAATATCTCAAAAAATTAAAAAACATAATCTTGGATTCGCCGAAAAGAAACCGTCCTCATACGAAATGGGTGATGAATCAAGATCAGCTTGATGTTGGCACTATCAGAGATCCAATATATGAAATGTTTAAAAACACTGAGCAGTTTCTTCGAAAGAAAGACATTTTCGTCGAATGAAGAGGTGATAGCCGAAACTAAGGCCTATTTTGAAGCAAAGGACAAATCTTACTACAAAAATGGTATGGAAAAGTTGGAGGATCGCTATAATCAGTGTATTGTCGTGTTTGAGAATGACAGCACCCAATCGTCATATGCGCGGTGCATTAAACCACGAGTTGCAAAGAGAACAACAATATGATATTGAAGCATTGGCCGAAACAATTCGTACAAATGTTCCACAATTAAATCAACAACAAAGAATTGCGTACGACACTTTGATAGAAGCTGTGAACAGTGGACCTGGTGGAATTTATTTTCTTGATGCTCCCGGAGAAACCGTTCTTAATTTCATTGCTTTTGGCGAGGATCAGATCGTGAAAAAATGTAGCTCTAGCGTTGGCTTCATCTGGAGTAGAATTAACTTGTAACTAAGTAATTAGTTACTTGAAATTACCATTAAGCATGCAAATCAACGAAACACCAATTTGCAACATCGCCAAAAATAGCGCAATGGCCAAGATCCTACGGGTATGTAAATTGATTGTTTGGGATGAATGCACAATGGCCCATAAGAGGTCACTGGAGGCACTGGACAGAACGTTGAAATATCTTCGTGAAAACCAAAATATTTTTGGTGGGGCCATGATTCTGTTGTCAGGTGATTTTGGTCGGACTCTTCCAGTTATTCCCCGATCAACTGCTGCTGATAAACTAAACGCATGCCTAAAATCATCGGTCATCAATCTTGTGGCGGTACGTTAAAACATTCCAATTAACAACTAACATGCGAGTATTTTTGCAACAAGATGAAACTTCAAATGTGTTTGCGAAGCAGTTGTTAGACATTGGAAATAATAAAGTCGCAGTGGACAGCTCGTCCGGATTCATCACATTACCTACAAATTTCTGTCACATCACAAACTCAAATGAGGAGCTTATTCAGCAGTTGAATAACCATAATTGGCTGGGCGAACGAGCAATATTGGCGGCAAAAAATAAAGATGTCGAGGATCTCAATGGGACCTTTCAGAATTTTCTTCCGAGACAGTTGGTTTCCTTCAAATCAGTCGGCACCGTTAAGAACCAGGACGACGTAGTCAACTATCTCACGGAGTTTTTAAAATCACTGAAATTGTCTGGATTACCACCTCACAATTTGCAGTTAAAAGTAGGATCAGTTGTCATCATGCTGCGTAACATTAATCAACCTCGACTGTGTAATGAAACAAGACTGACTGTGAAAAATATGATGAATAACGTCATTGAGTCAACAATCATAAAGGGAAAATACAAAAGAGAGGATGTCTTGATCCGCGTATACCGATGATTCCAACGGATTTACCATTCGATTTTAAACCTTTACAACTTCCAGTACGTCTGGCCTTTGCGATGACCATAAAAAAATTTCACAGCCAGTCGTTCGAAGTTTGCGGAATCAACTTGGAGTTTCCCTGTTTCGCGCATGGATAATTACAGGTCGCGTGTTCGCGCTTCGGAAAATCGTCATCTTTGTTTATTTACGCACCACAAAACATAAACAAAAAATATAGTTTATCAGAAAGCTTTAAATTGATTAACAAACTGTATCATAACTGTGTGTGTCTGTAAATATCTAATTGAAACCTTACAAATAGTGAGTATTTCAGGAAAACTCTGTTTCTTAAGTATGAAACATCATGTACACTAACTTAATAATCATGTAATGATTGAGGCAATACGAAGTCTGCAGGGTCAGCTAGTTAATAAATAATTATTGTTTATATGTCAGGGGTTCAAATTATTTGCTCCATCCCCTGTATGTTGTGTATGTATTATCTGTTCTTATTTTGAACGCTCCACATTAATTTAACTGTTATTTTGAAATATTGTAAAGAACAAATAGTATTATATAATATTCAATTCAATTGTGTTCATATTTTCAAACGGGTCGATCCGAAATTCGAATCAAATATAAGAATATTCCGAATATCGGCGATCGTTTCTGATATTGCCACAAAGCAAAAAAAAAAATCATTTGCAAAAACAATTTTCCGTTACTTTTTCCCCGTTTTATTCGCGGCTATTTGCACACGAACAAGAAATCATCTCAGTCAACGCATAAAAAATACCGATCTTGTTCATCGTCCTTTTTCCAATCATGTCAATATCATGCCCTTCACGAGATTATCTTTTGAATCTCCCATGACCCGGGAATAGTTACTTCCTAAGGAGAAAGGTTAATTTTTCTGACGTATTTCCATCCGAGAAGATACCGAGTTAATGGGAATGGATATTAAAGACAGGACGCTGCCTTCGAAGGGGCCTGTCGAAGATTATAAGGCGTCCGGGATGTGATAAGCGTAACATTTTTATTTTCGCTGTTCGCTGTTATCTTCTCGTCCGATACGACGATCCTGAATTAAGACATTCAGATTTTTTGGACAATAAAAGCAACTTGGAGGCGTTACGACCTAGGTTAATTTTGTCGAAGATACTCTTTCGTTAACATTCGCATAAGAATTTTTATTGTATTTTTTAATAAAATTACGGCGGGTTTTTAGTAGCATAATACGAGGTGTACCGGAAAGTCATTACCGGTTTTTTTTTCCTAAAAGCTACATCATTTTCAAGAAAATGGAAAACTGTACGAGGGTCACTATTTATATTTCTGGAGTAGGAAACAACAAATAGTTAAGCTGCGAATATATTTTTATTGATTTTCAAAGTACTTGCCACGATGATCGATACACTTTTGCCCAACGCTTAAACCAATTTTCAAAGCATTTATTCCATTCCGAATAAGGTATCTTCAAAACATGATTTTTGAACGCTTCGATAGCTTCTTCGGGCGATGAAAATCATTGACCACACAGTTTATTCTTCACGGATGGGAACAAAAAGAAGTCATTGGGTATCAAATCAGAGCTGTACGGCGGATGGCCATCAATTCGATGTTTTGAGTGCTCAAATAATCTCTTGTTTCAGCCGATGTGTGAGAGCTCGCATTGTCATCATGAAGAACAATCCGGCGTCTCTGTTTATTTCCCTTATTTCACCTAAGACTATATTATTTATTACTTATTATCAAAATGGCCTGATGGAGTGACTAAAACCTCGATTTTCTTGTATTGAATGTTCAGTATGTCAATATCCATTCAGTTTCGTATGCCAATTACGGTGTTCTGCCAAGGCTGACTGACATTGTTCTTTTATCCGTATACTTGTCATCCTCCTAGTTTCCACACCACATTCGCAGGCGACCTTATACATACCTGCAACTTTTGGTGATTATTTAATATTTTTCTAATCTTGATATTAAAGATCTTTCTTTAATAAATTTCACCGTACATTAGATATAGTTAACACAATCTTAATTTATAAACTTAATTTGTTATCATTGTTCAGTTGTACTTGCGTCAATATACAAATAGAACGAGTGTGGGATAAATATATTATTATGTAACAGGTCAATTGAGAAGTCCCATATGTTTGTTTAGTTAGCCCTTACACTCAAAAGATGCGTGTATAAATTTGACAGCTGTCGGATCATTTGTTTGTGAATTATAGCATTTTGAGTGAAGCAATTTTTTTTATTATGTAAAAAATGGATAAAAAGGAATTTCGCGTGTTGATAAAATATTGCTTTTTGAATGGCATATAGTTGAAGCAAGAAGTTGGCTTGATGCCGAGTTTCCGAACACTGCCCCAGGAAAATCAACCATCAAGGATTGGTATGCTAAGTTTAGACCTAGTGAAATGACCACCGAAGACGCAGTGGACGCCCAAAGGAGGTTGTTACCGACGAAAACATTTTAAAAAATCCACAAAATGATTGTGAATGACACTCTAAAGATATCAGCTGAACATATACATCATATCATTTACGAATTTTAGGTATGAGAAAGCTCTGTGCAGAGTGGGCGCCGCGCGAGCTCACTTTTGATCAAATACAGCGACGAGTTGATGATTCGGAGCAGTGTTTGAAGGTGATCAAGCGTAATAAACCAGAGTTTTTGCGTCGATGCGTGACAATGGATGAAATATGGCTCCATCATTTCAATCCGAAGTCCAATCAACAGTCATCCGAGTGGACTGCACACGTAAACCCGCTGCAAAGCGTGGGAAAAAGCAACAGTCGACTGGTTATGGGGCCCGTATTTTGGGACGCGCATGCAATAATTTTTATTGACTACCTTGGAAAAGGAAGGACCATCAACAGCGACTATTCCATAGCGTTACTGGATCGTTTAAAGGACGAAATCGCCGAAAAGGGCCGTATTTGAAGAAAAATAGTGCTGCGACAATGCACCGTGTCATAAGTCAGTGAAAACGATAGCAAGAATCAATGAATTGGGCTTCGAATTGCTTCCTCGCTATAATCAATGTATCACCCTTAAAGAGAATTATGTTGAATAAAAAAAACTAATTTTGCCAAAAAAAAATGTTTTACTGTGGTAGGCTGGGCCTGTTATTCACAAATTAAAATTAAATTAGACTACATAATTTAATAATAAAACTTTTGATTTCCTGCATGTTTGAAGCTGTATTGCTTCTAAATTGCTGTGATTTAGTTACCCTATTTCATGTTTAAGGCGAAATCTTAAATAATTGCGTAAATCCTTTTGACTTCAAAATCATTCTGTAGTTCTTCGTTGGTTATGTCACAATAAACATTGGTAATTTATTATAGATTTTTTTTATTTTTCCATCCTGGGTTTATAAGTTGGTTTGATGTCTTACTACAACCCCATATAGACATAAATAAACTTTATAACAGATTGATAAATCAACCTTTTTTATCTTAGGTGGAGTTGGGAATATTTTCCGACTAACCAGTATATTTTTTTGACTTTGAGACTGATCTGCTTTGCTTTTTCTCTAACGTAATGTTTCCAATTTAAACTGCCATCGAACTGATTCTGCTTAAGGAATTGAGCACACATCGAAGTATAATTAAGTTTTCATCATTTTGCCGCAATTCAAAATTAATATGAACAGATTAGGAGCTAATAATTTCCATCAATTTATGGATCTTGTGAGACGTCCAAGACTATTGCAGGGTAGTATTCAATTTCTTCAAACGTCTTTACGATGCTTTATATACTTGGTCGATTGTTAAGTGATGATTTCGAAACCAAAACTGGAAATCGGTTATTTTTATAAATGGTTTAACAATTAACAGGAATTTCTCAAATTTGAATATCACATGTATCAGTGAAATGGACCGGTATTAGTCAGGTTCCTTAAGAAAAATTATTTGTGCCACCTTAAAACATCCTGAAACGTTCTTCATCCTCAGACAAACATTAAATGTCTATATCAATATGATGATTGCTATTCATGGCAATTCTTTCAATAACCCAGATAGAACAACATCAATCTAAAAAAAAATTAGCATTGAGGCTGTTGCCAATTTCCGTGGCAACCTCCAAAACTGGAGAAAGCAGCTCTGTAGCAATTTCAACTAGATAAACAAAGGATTTTCTGACTAGTATTCTGTTACAACCGGAATTTTGTTATCTTTTTATTTTGATTCTGGTGGAGTACTATTTATATTGTTTTCATAACATTTATATTTTATAAAAGCAATTAATAATTTTAATTCTTCAAAATGAAACAGCATCGACCCAAGCTTGGTAGTTACCGTTTAATTTGCAACGAAAGGCCGTGTTCTATGATCACATATTTTAGAGTAATGTTACAGCTGCTACCAACAAAACAACAAATTATGTTATATGCATTTCCACTGCCTTTTTGTTCTTATTTTGTGGTCATATCCTGCAACCGGTTGCATTAAGAACACACTAACACGTACACAGTGAATATTGATTAGGTTAATAAGGCTTAAAATGTATCTGCGAAACCAATAAATCCTACCTAATAGCCTTGTTTCTTATACTCACCGTGCGAGAACTTTATATCCTATGAGGATGTTTTATTCTTTATAGATAACCAGTAATACACAGCGCATAGTAGAAAAACATTCTGCAGAAGTGCTTCATTATCTAAAAGACAGATGGGGCCTCTACTATAAACATAGAAAGGGAATCTTCCAATAAAGAAAATAAAAAGAGCTTAGGGGAAATGTAAATATTGTTTCCGTTGTAAATCTCACAATAATATAGTAGTTATGATACCACTTAAGTTTTAAGAGTTAAACCCAAATTTAATCACAAAATATTGAAATATAAGTCTGTATATTTTGTGATTTTAATACTTGATTTTAAGATGGTGATAATATAAAACTTTCAGAAGTTAGAGAATGTTTAATTCAGATATAAATAAATGTAAAATGATCATTTGAAGCTGGACAAACCCCTTAATTAAAATTAACGAGGTTAATACTCTCTTTTTATGATAACGGGTCAACTTTTAGATCTCAGCTTGAAAGCAGTACAAGTTTTGAAATTCTAATATTTATCGAAATTTATTTCTTAATAACAATATTATATTTTTGTAGTGTAATTATTTTATGACTATATAAATTCTATTGATCGTAGTATACGTGTCAAACAAATATGTATAATGTCTCTCACAAACATTTTTAATAGGGAAGATTATTTACTTCGGAGAAAAGTAAATAAAACACTAGAAAAATTCAATGAAGACGAAAAAAATTGTTCTTCCAACTCCCAAATATCATTTAGAGTATGATTGTATCCCTCCATTCATCAAAGACTTTAAGAATTAAAGAAGTTATGCATTGCAGTTGAGTAACAAGAAACGAAGAAAAAGAAAATGTCGAAACATTCAGATAGCGATCCTGATGAGAAAATTAAGTTTTTACGGATACGTGGATGAGACAAAAGAACTAAGAAAAATGCGAAGGAAGATGCATTAAACACAATTTTAATGTACAAATTTAATGTTCTGAAAGAAAAATTGTCAGACAGTGGCCTAAACGGCAAAATTGATAATAGTAGTGATGAATCTGTAAAAAAAAGAAAAAAAGGAATCGCAGAACAAGCACCAGTAATGATAGAAATTCTGAAGATGATCGATATCCAAAACATAAATAAAAGGCATAGAAAAAGTTTAATAAAAACAAGAAAAAATACATTGTAAAAAGGAGGAGTAGAGGCAGGCCAAATAATGGCTTATAAGTAAAGGTAAAACATCAAGGAAGCATAGTTTAATCAGTGACTCTAGCGATTATGATATTAAAAGTAAATATTATTCCAATAAATGAGAGCATACAACACCATCAAAAGAGAGTTCAGAAGAAAGATTATCTAAAAAATAAGAAAAAAATAAAAAATAAAAGAACAATAAAAGTAATTGTAAAAAAATTATGAAAAAAAATAATAAAAAATAAAATATATTTCTTTAAATAAATGAATAACTCCTGAAAACATTTGATGGAATGATGGAAAAATAAAAAACTTTTATAGGCATATTTTTAAAGAGCAATACTATTTGATTCTACTCAATGTTGAATGACTGTGATAAAAATTGTAGTGTACTCACATAAAACTTTATAATTTTGAAATTGCCATGAACATTTGAATAAATTTTGGGTTTATACTCTTGCCAATATTTTACAATCATTACGTGAAAAACAGGTTACCAGTTGTAGTTAACTTGTGTTTAAAAAACAGTGTATGTATAAGGAAAACGATGTCTCATTTCTTTGCTTTTCATACCTCCGGTTACGCGATACCTCTTAGAATGAAGACATATTTTAACGAAGATTGATAATAAAACGTAGAAAAAATGCTAAACGTGCCCCCTCTTCATATTCTACACACAGAAAATGGCACCTAGAACAAATAAACAATAAACGAACCACAGAAATAAAAAACTAATCAAATGCTTTGGTGGTTGACCAATATTACACACCCGATAGCGATTCAAACAAAACAATGAAGTTGACCGAAAAACAATTGCAAAGTTGCCCATAAAGTTGAATCTCTATTTATTCTGCGATTATTAATTTAGATTGTTAGTGACAGCATAAAAAATATACAGCTTACAATTTAAAACCGTTAAAAACTCAACATAAAGAGAATAAGCATTGTAGCTTATTAATTGAAGTTGTCCTGCATATGTTAGGAAATGTAATCTTTAAGTAAAGCACTTAAAAATATTTCTAGTTATTTCAATAACGAATATTAAATAAAAAATTAATGAAATCTTCAAATGAAAGTACACATATACATATTCTGTAATAACATTTAACATAAATTTGTTATACATTTAATTTGGTACATGTATTGTACATAAAACTAATCTCTTGCATATAAAACAGGGGAAAAAAGAAAGATAGGTAAAGGAAACAACACTGGTCATGATGAATGTTTAATGAGAGAGCTAAAGCTTTTTATATGTACAAGCTGATAATCATATATACAAGTACTATCTTATTTTTCTTGTTTATTTTTTATTCTCCACTGAACCCTGCATGTATTTAAATACATAAATCATACTGATATATATTTATATATAATTTTTATTTCACCATCGTATTTTCGTTAAATCAATATGCAAAAATAAAGGCATTTCTGTACATACACAAGCATATCAATTAGTAATAAAATACCTATGTTTACTCTATGCAGTTTCTACATCGTACATTATTGTTTCTCGGGAAAAGGCGAGGGGATAATGAGGGGAGGATAAGGGAGTTAAAAATCTCCTAACTATATATTATCATATGAGGGAATAAAATGTTATCAAATAATATCAAACAAATTATCTGGAATAAATTAAAAAAATAAGATCCAAAATACTTTTCTGCTTTCTTATATACGTTAACAACAATGAAGAAATGACGTAGATACTACGTCAGAATAGTAGGTAAGTTAAAGTATTAGTGTGTTACTATTTCATGTGGATGACGGGAGATTTAACAATCAATATCTGCATATACAGAACGAAATGAAAACAACTCTGAAAATAGAGTCAGACTATCTTGTATACTTTTAAAGCACCTAAAAAATGTATAAGCGTATAGTTGGGGGGTAAATTAATAAAAAAACAGATACTTAAATTATACGTGAGGATTTTCTCACGATTCTAAAATAACTTAATACCTCAATGAGGAATCAAGAAAACAATAATACCAAAAAGAATGAGGAAATGTACTACTCAGTAACGTGTTATCAAAACTAAATAAACAACTATATATTAATATTGTAAAATATAATCGTATACAGCATGAGGGATGGGGTTAAAAAAGATTTGACGAGTGAAATGTCTGGATCTGAATAATCAACAGAAAATGGAAATAATACTCGACATAATAGTGCTAGTTTTGATTTCCGTCTAAGTACTATCGTTTTGAGTACATTGCACGTTATTGATAACTATAAACTATTCAAATGTACAAAGGAGGATTGTGGATCAAAAAATGCCCAAAACCAAAAATAAACACGTAAACCTAATTTTCTCACAGTCAAAATATCCGTCTTTTCGTTTCAGCTATGTATATCACCAATCTATACTTTTGCCTTTGGGCTTTTTTGACTTTAATAAGTCTGTCAACAATTATTGTTATAATAGAAAAAAGTGGATTAATCTCAGTTGCCTTAGAACACCTTTACTCACTCACTAAATTTATATCGGTAAAATATTGGTTTACTTATTATGGAAGCACTATTAATATTAATATAGTCAATTCAGAAAAGCATTGATATTTACTGTCAAAAACATGTTTTATTAAATTTTTGTTTGATTCCCTTTATATTTAGCAAACCAGCATTTCAGAGCTGATAACCATAATCGACTCAATGGGTAACCGCTGTCTTAATGCCCGTCAAAAAATATCATAAATGTAAACTCCAAAAAAATGCATTATTTTAAAAGTGTCTTAAATATTAAACATGCATAATCAATGTTTATATTTTGATTATTTAAAATAAAGCATACAAATATATATTTTATTGCTTTGACTATCTTTTTTATTTATTTTTCTAAATTATAAACAGAAGTTTGGCATACATGAATAAAAATACGGTTAAATATAACGGTGTTACAAAAACATTTTAAGTTCTTATTATTCAAGCTAAGTCGATTATAGCTAAAAATTCCCTAGAATTTACTGTTTATTGAAACTCGTTCTTAGAGTATTTTTATTTATTTGTGTAATAGCTCAATTATTAATTTATAATGATAATTCGCTGTAAATATGTATTGGAATGTTTAATATGAGTGTATTCTGTTTTTCAAATCTTAAAGCTTGACTAATATAAAATAGGTGTGTAATATCTATGTTGACAGACCCAAACATTGAGGTTCTTAATTTTAATTCTAACATTACCATTTGTATTCTAGTCCAATAGATATCAGTCATTAGGTCGAAAATACATAAAAGTTAGGCACCTTTTCAACAGTCCAAACGTTTCATAATTGTATGATTGTGTGAAATATTTTTAGAAATACATTTTTGTGTTTTTCTGGGTACCTGGTTAAGTAAAGGAGACCAAAATGACTCAGCTATTGGTCCTAATATCAAAATATATATACTCTGTAAGCTGTAACGCTTCATATCTGTTTTATCTTCAATATATATATTTGTAAAAGAGATAGATAACTACTTTATATACAAAAAAACCTACGATAAATTTGTGATCGCTGAAACTATACAGTTTCATCTTTTCTTATCTTTGACACCAAATGTTTCAAATTTAACCTTTATAAATATTTGTATGTATAATATAATTCGCGTTTCATGTTTGTTTCTTTGTTTCTGAATAAATTTTAAAAAATATATATGGCGTAGATGTTGTAAAACAATCTCGGCGTCCCACAAAATAAAAATCAACAAAATGAGTGAACGGAACACATGTAACATCAACAGAACAACAGACCTCAAAAAACGTAGCACCAAAAATCACTAGATCGTATATTTTCATTCTTAAACGTTGGTATTGCTGTTTTAGACTTATATTAACTTGTGAGCTTGACAGCAATCATAACTCTGCGGTACCTTGTCAATTTTGCGTCTTAGAGTTGATGAGGATACCAACATATAGGTACTGAGGCAGAGTTAAGTTGGTCAACTAAACTCATATATATTGTCTTTAGTACTACCTAAAAACTGGACAGACACACAACATTTGGTTAAATTCCAATATTAGAGTACATCTGGTAGTTGGTCATTTAACATGGCACAATATCTTAAGAAGTACCACTTTTTGTATATTTTTGTACTCAGAAAGCAATGTTACTGAAACTCCCATCAGTTCTGCTCCATTAATGGTATGCCATTCTCCATTCTAAGGAATAATGTGGTTGGTTTGTACAGTCCTGCCAGGTAATACATGTCATTATTTTCATATACAGCTTCATAAGCTGTTGGGTCCTCTCCAAATCGATCGATATAGTCCTTCAATGGCACTACGTCACATTTGTGTGATATAGTTTGAACGTCGTTTTCGTCAACATGATCGGATTCGAACAGAGCGCCCTAAAAATATAATACATCGTTAAATAAAATCAAATCATTATATAAGTTTATTAACATAATTCAGTTAGCGGCTTATTTAATCATTAAATTAAAGACTCAGTTCTTTTAAATATGTTTACATTGTATTCAGATCTTTAACAAGTTAGCAAAAAAAAATTATGTGGTATGTTGATGGTTGAGCGTTCCAACCAACACTTTCATCTTTAACAAAATCATATAACAAAGCCATTCTGTGGATATTGTTTTGCATGGTTTTCAAAAACTTCCTTTGACTTATTATATTAGAGTTGTTAATGATTGATTTTCCTTGAACAATGTTCAACTCAATGTCTTTATTATAACAATATCCTTATTTAGTTACCAGTTCACTTAATATTTTGCTGATAAGTTTAATTCACACAGTTCAATTAACAATTCAACACACAGCAACACATTTATTTAATTGAAGATTAAAACGAAACTTGATAATATACCCAAGGAAGTAGAATACTTTACTTGTAAGTTATATTATAATCAAAGGATATACCAAAAAAATAATGAAAAAAACATGTCCGACGTTTAAACCCATGTTTAAATTAAGAGCAGTTTAGGGTTACATCAAATATTTCAGTTAGTTTTTAGGTAAATTAAATTCATTTCAGCAATTCCTGTTTGTAATGATTTATTTGATGACAATGTTTCGAATTAATCATGAAGGCAATTGAATGATTGAACCAATTGAACGAATACATGGTCTCAATAATAGAAATATTCCTCAATTCAACAACAAAATTCAAACTATAATGTCCAATTGAGGATGCTATTTTGATCCATATTTTAATTTTTATGAGTTTGGTAAAGTTGATATTGAGCAATATAAAATAAATTGCAATAGACATGCTAAATTAATAATAAAGAATTACATAAAGCAGATATATTTAAATATAAACATGGTTTTTGAGACAAATGTAATATAGTTATAAACTAGTGTTATTAATTATTTATGTTTAAACTTTTTTATTCATGAGGGAAAATAAATAATATTAAAAATCTGGTTCAATCTATATACAGATATTGTGGAATTTTTAAAAATATTGATGACTCTTATGTATGTAATTCTAGATAATAAATAAATATAAGGTATATTTATTATATTAGAAACAGCTAAGAACTTACTGGATATTTGAGATTCAAAGTATGATTTTGTAATTCTTCTGGATGATAGAACCATTTGACTTGAACCGTCATGCTTCCATTGTCTTCCCACATGGATTTAATTCGGCCTATATAGGGACGGTCTGGTCTACCAGTTGATAAAAAGACAGCTGCATCGCCAACCTATATAATCAACAGAATTAACCATAGTTCAAATATGAGTAACATTATAACTTACATTAATAGATTCCTCTCCTCTTTGGATCGACTTATAATAAGTACATTTTTTGTACTTGCTTTTGCCTTTACGACGCTTTAGTCCTTCACCTGCCCAGTGCCACATTTGCCTGTCTGGAAGAAATGCTCTTATCATGCTTCTGCTTTCCGATGATTCCTGTCTATCACGGATTTTTTTCGATTTCTGGAAAAAAAAATAGAAATAAGTTATTGTAATAAAACAACAAATAAAACACTATAATTTTAACAGATATCTATTATATATTTGAAACAAATATTTAAATATGGTATAAAATCACCGTTGTGATAATAGAAACAATAAACTGGACTCAACCACTACCTATATCTGCTACTGTATCATGCGTTTGAATCAATTTAATTAATAAGGTTATATTTTGCGTTAGTAATGTTTTGTTAAATGCAATTTTTGTCGATATCGAAGCCTGAAACAATCCACAAATCCTAATTTATTTTGCATAAAATCCATTACAGTAAAGTCAAATTATGAATGATTTATTATTATATAATTATATTTAATAATTATGTACTATTTAGTATCTTATTACTTACTGGAATTGATTTCTAACGTTTTTCCGACAAAAAACTTTATGTAAAATGAATTTCAAAAAAAAATACTAATATTACTGCTATTACTTTTTCCCATTTTTGAAACAAATGGTAGTAAATGTGACTAAAAAATAAAATTAATAATAATACTATAATATAATATAGAACGATATTAAAATTGAGTGCTTAAAATATTTTTTGATTGGTTTTAATATTAGATTTATGTTTAGAATTATTGTAACTAATATAATTTATAACAACGGTGTTAATTCGGTGTAAATATACTTCTGTTGTAGTATCAAGTCACAAATAAGAAAAAAATCTCTCAGTTTTGCAAGTGAGCCAATCTAATAATGTAAAAAATCACATACTTTGACATCTAATATCGATAGAGTAATCAAACTTAATTAAACAGATGAAAACTTTATTTCCATTTTGTGTGATGACCTCTGTAATATTTATGACATTTAATAATAATATAATTTATACAATCATCATCGATGTGTGGTTAAACTTAAAGAGAAAAATAAAGTATCGCAAATTTGAAAATGGTAGTCAAAAAGTGTCAAGTTAGATTAATTATTCTATTAATGACTAATATTTCAATAATTAATTATTCTCTCCTATACTTGTAACTCATTATTCCTTAAAGTAATCAATTGATAACTAAAGTATGCACAGTTTTGGAGCTGAGCAACCAACAGTTTTTTATAAAGTAAATTGGGAAGATGAATCCAAATCTGCAGTCCGTTATTTAAAAGTGTTTCTAGTTTTCGATACATTCAACATCTCCTTGCTTGTCGTTTGTGTCTCCCAAGTTTTGCGGAAAAAAATCAAGATATGAAAGTAGAAAATAAATTTTGAGCTCCAAATTGTCGATTACGTGTTTTTGGTTACCAAGAAAGTTGTGAAAAACACTTTGAAAGGATGTCCATGCTGCTGCTTAATTAGGCGTTAAACATTTTGTAGGCTTTGCGACAGCTATTAGTTTTCGAATATAAGTCCGACAAATGTTCCTTCTTTGATTTTTAAATTTCGATTGAGTGCCTTGACAAAGTTCTTAAAGTTTTTTGTTGCATTTGTACTAGACTGGCCTCTGCATGTGGAAATAGCTTCGACGCTGATGATACATCATGATATTTGCATTGTGCTATTTTTTTGCATTTATAAGGACAAAAGACAAATAAGAACAAAACATTCGTCGAACAAAAGTAGCAATAATCTACAGGATTTTTCTGTTCTCTAAATAATGTTGGTACAGAAAATGAAACGTATACATTTTCACCAAGTGACTACCCTGCACGTGTTACAAAACGGTTTCGGTAGCCATCATCAGTCAGGCTTGTCAGTGTTTACTATAGCGAATCCAAAGTACTAGAAATACGCATCGTGTTAGTGCATTCGTGATTATATTTCGAGGTTTACTGAGTATTACATATAATATCCACAAATGTAACAAAAACACTTTGAATCGACTTTGCCCTTTTTCTCTCCATTTTCACAAGTTCCAGATGATGTTTAATGCAAGGTCGTCAGCTGACATCCGTTAAAAGACAACGGATCAGAGTTCAGGGTGTCAAATAAGGTTGAAAATTGTTCTCATCAGCTCGTGTCCAAAATTTGGCCCAGTTTTGTAAACTTGTGTAATTTACACCTAGATTAGATTGTTTTGTAATCATATTATTATAAAGGCTTACAAGGCTATACACGAAATAATATATCCCTTGCTTGTAATATTACTAATATCAAACTTTAAAACATCATAATATATGAATATTACGAGATCGTTTATTTCCCAAGAAGTTCATCTAGCTCTATACTTACATTTTTCCGCGTTATATCCAAAATTTCCTCCATAGTGGCCTCATCTTCTGAATTAGCAAAATCATCTTCCTCCTCTATTACGCTACCTGCTTCCTCTTCATCCTCCAATTCCTTATTATCCACGTCGTTGTTCTCATTCTCCGGATTAGCGGTCCCTTCGACAACCTTCTCTTCCTCGCTTTCTTCATTAACTTCAGCATCCTCTTCTTCATTTATTACTTCCAAGGTGGGTTGGGCTATGGTCGAATCTTCAGAGCTAACGCTGGACCTGGCAGTTTTGTCGTGATGTTTCTTGTGCTTTCTATGTTTTTTATGATGCTTCTTGTGTTTGCAAAATTCGTCGCAACACTTGTGCTTCTTCTTAAGTTTCTCGCGTTTCTTCTTTTTCTGTCGTTTCTTTTCCTTGTGGACATTAACGGGATCGGTAGACGCTATATGTGGCATTACTGGTGCTGTGACTACTGGCGTCTTGACAGGTTCGACGTGGGACTGTTTCTCTTCCACAGACACGCTGGTAGAAGTGCGTCGTTTTCTCTTGGAGAGGCTCAGCAGAGGATTCGGGTCATATTCTAAAAGTCGTTTATGATATATAATTATATTTTATTAAATAAATTCATGTGAATGAGCCTTACCAACAATGGGGTAGTTGGGGGGCAGTAACCTGATGTCCTGTAATGAAATTTTGCCACTGTCACCGTCATCAAATTCGACGGAGACAAATTTTCCATCCAGATGAGGATCCGGGGTTCCTGGTTCGGCAGCACTGCCTGGATATAAGCACCTATACTGTTGGCTCCAGTACGCACAAAGTCGCGTGCCTACCGGTAATTCCTCGGTACTTTTTGGAGCTACCTCAACAATCTATATAAAGAAAGAAGAATAATTTAAAAAGCATGAAACGAGTATGATATTATTTTCTGAAGTCAAAGTTCAAGAAGTTAAAAATAGTTTTGATTTTATTAGATTAGTTTTAAAATATTCGCGTGAAATTTTAGAAATAACAGGTCAATTGAAAAGTCCCCGGCCTACCATAGTAAAACACATATTTTTCGCAAAATTAGTTTTTTTTTTGTTCAACATAATTCCCTCGAAGTGTGATATACTGATTATAGCGACCCCCCAACTATTCGATACCATTTTTGTAGTATAATATTTCTCATTTGCTTCAAAATAGGCCTCAGTTTCGGCGATAATCTCTTCATTCGACGAAAATTTCTTCCCGGCGAGCCTTCTTTTCAGATTTGAGAACAGGAAATAGTCACATGACGGCCAGATCTGCAGAATGCGGTGGATGAGCAAGCAACTCGAAGCCCAATTCATGGATTTTTGCCATCGTTTTCACTGACTTGTGACACGGTGCATTATCTTCGTGAGGCAGCACTTTCTTTTTCTTCAAATGCGGCCGTTTTTCGGCGATTTCGTCCTTCAAACGGTCCAATAAAGCTATATAATAGTTGCTGTTGATGGTTCTTCCTTTTTCAAGGTAGTCAATGAAAATTATTCCATGCGCATCCCAAAATAGAGACGCCATAACCTTGCCAGCCGACTGTTGCGTTTTCCCATGCTTTGTTCATCATGTGCAGTCCACTCGTATGACTGTCGATTGGACTTCGGAGTGAAATGATGGAGCCATGTTTCATCCATTGTCACATATTGATGCAAAAACTCGGGTTTATTACACTTGATAATGCTCCAAATCATCAACTCGTCGTTGTTTTTTGGTCAAAAGTGAGCTGGCGCGGCATCCACTTTGCACAGAACTTTCTCATACCCAAATATTCGTGAACGATATGATGTAGACGATCAGTTGATATCTTTAGAGCGTTTATTATTTCATTCAATTTCAACTTATGATCATTCAAAAGGATTTTGTGGATTTTTTAAATGTTTTCGTCAGCAACAACCTCTTTTGGGCATCCACTGCGTTCAACGTCTCCGGTGCTCATTTCACCATGTCTAAACTTAGCACACCAATCCTTGATGGTTAATTTTCATGGGGCAGTGTCCGGAAACTCGGCATCAAGCCAAGTTTTTCTTCAACTGTATTTTTTCCCTTCAAAAAGCAATATTTTATCAACACACGAAATTCCTTTTTATCCATTTTTTCACAATAACAAAAGTTGCTTCACTCAAAATGTTATAATTCACAAACTAATGATCCGACAGCTGTCAAATTTGTACACGCACCTTTTGAGGGTTAGGGCTAACTAAAAAAAAACATATGGATTTAATTCTAGTAACGCCATCTATGTGTCAGGCCGGGAACTTTTCAATGGACCTGTTAGCTTTAAATCTATATATAAACGAATTGCTGTTCGCTACTCTCGCCAAAGCTTGAGAACGGTTAAACCGATTTTATTAATTGTGGTTTTAAAATATTTGTGGAAATCCAGGGAAGACTTGTATAGCGAGAAAATATGAAATAATTGCGAGAAAAATAGTAAAATATTAAAATATGTCAAATATTTGTGGTTTATTTGTAACTGAAAATGTTGAAAACTAGTTAGAACCATCGGTCACTATTATCACACCGTAAGAAATTTACTCGGCACTGAGCGTTTAATACTTTATCACATAGTCCTTCCAATAAAACAGCCAATGCACGTCGTATATGAACATCGAATATACTGCCAAATGTAGTTTGCAGAAACGTAAAATTCGTTTTAAACTCGGAGCGAATTTTTCTCTCTCATTTTGCCCTATTTAAAAAAGAGACCGAAAGATTTTTGATGCGCCAAAACATCGCATAAACGCATCAGTCTATAAAATTCAATTTGTGTTGATACTGTCAGACCCTGTTGTCAAATGCGTATAAAATGCCTCAAAACATTAGGGATAATAATTAGAGGTTACAAACCGGAAAACGTAAACCGATAATGATCTACGTGCTGACATCATGAATTTTAACGACGTGCATTGGTTGTTTTATTGGATAAACTATATGTAAATATTTTTTGGTAGGTACATCAATTCTATAACGTGAAAATAAAGTGAAAAATAATGACATAAATGTCAAATACTATATAACTATGTGGTAACAATATTTTCAATATATATTCTAATTCTGATTGCAATATGTAGTGACCATTTATGATAAAGCATATTTTGTAAATGTATTTCAATATTGTTATTATTTAGTCACAAATTTGCATTAACGCTAAGGAGAAGACGATCTGAGTTTAGTTGTCAAAGTCAATCAAATGTGCGACGAGTTAACGCTTTTAACGCACTGATTATCAGCGAGGGACTGAAAATGATAACAATGTTGTATTGGTATGTTGCGTTCGAGAGTGACTAGAAAATGGATGATAGGCTTAGAATGCAATGAGTTTGTGCACATTAAACACAACAACAGCGAGCCCTGCTCAATGAAATTGAGCTATTCTACAGACGAAATGATCCTGTAATCCAGGAAGGAGCAGTATTCTACTACGATCAGGAAATAGATTCTGGTGCCAACAATTCAGTTATAATTGGGGAAAAGATCGTCTGTCAATATTGTCCGGCATTAAAATAAAGCGGTGAAATTGGTATAATCGGTCGCACCACCACATCAGTCATCAATATTTCTGGTATAGGAAATATGGATATGGGAAATGATTCTAACCACTTCTTGGCCAACATTCAAAACTATAATAGTTGTTTCCAAATGATGTCGATTGGTACATCGCATATTATACAGTGCCATTTTAATGTCCACTTTCAAGGTATCATACTATAAAAGCTTTTTATTAACATTCAAATTGGTAAAAAAATAAGTTAACAAAATCTGTTAGCGCTGTTAACACTTCCACATACAGACCATCAATTCTTAGATATTTATTTATTGAATAATCTAGATGCGGAAATTGATAGGCGTTGTGAAACGAACTATTATCCAAGAAGTACAAACGTTTCTTCATCAGATAAACGATTTAGTCAACATGTTTCAAAGCCATAACACAACCATAACATCGTCATCAGAGTGGACTGAAGCACCTGCCGATGAGCACGCGAGGAGGTTTGGTTCACCGACAATCGACGAAGTGGCTACTGTTAAGCCATGAGCAAAATGGTGAGGCGACAAAGTGAGGCCCATGGCGAGTGAATGCGGGATAAAACTATTAGACGCCGAAATCGAGCAAATATGATTGCAGTTCTCGCTTCGCAGTAAAGCTGTACATAGTAGTAGGTTTGGTACAATAGCAATTAATACCGCACTAATAACGACTGAACTGATATATAGTTCTGAATCTGATTGCGAAGACGAAGACTCCCAGATAACTAGTAAAAGATAACTGAGTTGTATTTAGAAAGAAGAAAGACTCATGGAGAATTTACTTTAATTAAAAAAATTTAGTGAAGAAATTAAATATAGTCTACATGACTTGTATCGTATAAAACTTGTCGAATCCGCACAGCGATTAATTCTTCTTCCATATTTAAACACTGACCGTGACTTTAGAAGAGAGATTGTGACAACAAAACTGCGTCAATAGCTGCGCTGCGATGCAATATTGCGCGGTAGCTATTGTTCTTTAAACCCACAAAATCTCGCCGTGACTCACGCTCCGTCAACTCACGAAGCTGCGTCTCATTTTGCGCCTGGTCTTATTGTCAAAGAAAATTTGCAAGTTCGTCTCGATGAACAACGTACAACTTCAAAAGGTGTGTATCACATCTACACAGGTGACGAATCTTGAGCATGTGCACCAAACAAAATAATAATCCACCGTATGGGTCCTTGCAGACGAACCAAATCCAACAAAAGTAATTCATATGCAAAGCAATTTGAAGCAAATGGTTGTCTGCTTTTTCAGAATAATTGATGGGCCATATTTGTACAGTCCTGATTTCCCATCAATTGACATTCTTTACCGGCATATCAAGAATAAATTGAGTTCAAAACGTTAATGCATTTAAAAATTACGTTTTGGAGGTTCCTCAATTAGACTGGAAAAAGTGTTACGAAGAATGGTTCAATTAAAAATGTTAAAACCATTTTCATTAATAAATTACTGTATTTTCAGTATTAGGCTCAAAACATAAATAGCAACTCTTTAAGAATAATTTTTACAAACAAACTAATCGACAAGCGAAAACATGGACTGAAAAATCCCGAGCGTAACAAAGAAGACGCGTTTTTTTTCCAAATTGGCTTTATTCATCAACGTAATCTCCATCAAAACCCACACAATCATTCCAGCGTCACTGTAACATTTCAATACCACTTTTGTAGAACGATTTATCTTTTGCCTTAAAATAGGCCTGTCACCAGTTGCTGTCCACTCAGATGGCGATAGTTTTGATTTCGGAGTGAAGTGATGGATCAATGTTTCATCTATTGTCACATATTAACGCAAAAATATCGGTTTATTTCGTTTGACTTGGCGAAATACTGCTCAGAATCATTAACACGTTCTTGTTTTTGGTCAATATAAAACCAACATGTTCTTTTGATATCTTTATGATATTAGCTAACTTACGCAACTTCATTTTTCGATCATTCAAAACGATTTTGTGGACTTCTTTCATATTTTCTGGTATTACCACCTCATTTGGATGTCTACTGTGTTCTGCTTCTTCGGTGTCTCTACGACCACGTTTGAAGTCAGAAAATCAACGTTTTACTGTTGTTTCACTTTTCAACCACTTTTCGAGCCAGTGCTTCGCTCGAACCATATGTTTTCCCATCAAGAAGCAGTGTAAAATTAAAACACGAAATTGTTTTTGATTCATTGTTTTGAAAATAACACTCTTAACCCAATAACTCACAAACTTATGAGTCGAATATCATGAAATTTTAACAGCTTTCTTTTGAAGGATACTACTAACTGGAAAAGCGATGAATGCAATAAAACTAACTCCATCAATGTGTTAGGCCCGGGCCTTTCCAGCCCATGTGTTAGTCATAACTTAACAATATATAATGTAATAAGGCATTCGATGAAGTTTAATTCAAATCTTTAACCCAAAAAACTTAAAAACACATGGTTGTATCAAAAATCAAGAAAAGTTGTACTGTACTGTGCTGTAAAATAAACAAAAATAGGCTGTTTAATATGTATTTAACCTAGGCTAGAGATAGTATTATTATCATTTAAAATTCAACATTATTAGTAAATATCTAGTCTATATATCTAATATATACCTTTCCCAAAGAAGTTATACTCTAACCACAAAATACTGTGGCCATAAAAACTAATGAAAATTGTCTAAGACGTTTATAAATTGGAAATATTCGCAATATCATGATTATTCAACGTATGGTGTTCATGGTGAACATTTGTTCAGTATCAAAAATAAACAGACACGTGTGTCAACTTTAAAAGAATGTCTGGCGACGTTAAAATGCAATCCGAATAATTTTTGGCGTCGCTTTATAACTATTGACAAAACATTGAGTCACCGCAGGACACCATAGGTTAGAAACTACTTCAAGTAGTAGATTTTCTTAAACAGAATTGTGCCAAAGAATAAATCCTTGATGATAATTCTGATGGCTATTCCACATAATTTGGATCAACAGTTGTAGCAAGTAAATTAATAGATATGTTAACAATTAAAACATTATAAATGTATTGTATGAACAACCGTTAAGCAACATAACCTAACTGTTAAATTCGACAGATTTGACATTTCCCTAGATAAAATTCTATTTTCGCTTTAGTGTTGTTGAATTATTCATTGTATACAAACGCTAATTATGAGCCTTTTAATTTGCTTTTAATTAATTGCATTTTCGACAATCATTTCTTTTGAAGAAATCGGCTGCCTAAGTTCATATATATACTTATACTTTTATACACTTATGTCGATGCTGATTCCTCATAATTCAATTGAAGGTTTCCATTTTAACGATTTAAAAGTGCCGATTTTAAGGCCCATGTGTCAAATAGATCTACTACGACAGAACCAAGAACAAAAAGTTATGAGTTCGTCAAGAAGAATCATCCACATCGACACAGAAACGGAATATTTATGGTCATAAAGTCTTCCTAAACATATGATGGGATTAGCAAGGTATAATGTATAACGAGCTGTTAAAAACAAATGAAACTGCTAGAGCAGATATCTATCGACGCCAATGAAACAAAGTGGACGATCTATTGCATGACTACTGTGAGTTGAAGGAAACACTGTTGCAACTCAAATGGACAGTTCTACCCAGCGTATTAGTGAGTCTTCTGATTACAAAATGTTCAGATCGATGTAGCATGACACACGGTTAGATCACTGACAAATCAGTATCGAAAGTGGAAAAAGGGCAAAAGTTGAAAAATATTTTGATTAATATATATTGTGTCATTGTTTCTTAACAAATATCCTTGGAAAATTAAAAAATGATCAGAATAGATGCAAACACCTAATATTTCATTCATCGCCATGATTAACACTTCATGAGTTAGGATATTTATTCAAGAATTATCTACTTAACCAACTAATATTTATTAAACTGTTGACATTTTGATAAAGCGCGAGTAAATTCTTTTGGAAAATACTTGGGCTAAATTCAACATTGTAATGAAATTATTTTTTATCAAACAATTGGATCTGACTAAACGTGTCATTTCACAAACAATCACAGTTGTTTTGAACATTGAGAATCTTCAACTGGAGTGTCAAAACTTTAAAACACAAATTCAAAACACAATTTCTTTAATTGACAAATTAATAAAAAGATAGAAAAAAATCGTGGTTGTCTCTTGCTAATCTGCATAAAGAATTCGTTTCAATTCATGTGAAAACTACAATAAGGAAGGAAACTGCTCAACTGGAAAGTATTTTCAGATAACTTCATAAATTAAATGTTGGTGTAATATACATTTTTTTAGAAATAGGTGTTGAACAAAGATACACTGTAGACCAGATTGGAAGAAAAATATGGTCAAATGGTAAAATTGTGAATAAGCTTTCGATAGATTAGAAATTAACAATTTAGTAATTTACTTGAACAGTCATTCTAATAGTGACTGAATGAAACTTTCCTGATGTGGACTTATAGCCCAATGTCAATTGCCAAGACAAAATGATAAGAGCGGAAACAACTAAAGGTGTGTATATAATTAATATAGGATAATTGTAGAAAATCATATTATGTATAATATTTGAGTGCATAGATATTCAGAGTCTTCATAAGCATTTGGTGGGAATGCCTCTGGAGAGAATAGATATACAGATAAATAGATTTTACAGATGATATGTCACAAGGATTTGAGAAAATTCTGCAAAATCTGTAAATTTTACAAGAAAAATGTACATAGGCAGTAACAGAAGAAAATAAGGAGAAATATACTGAATTCAAAATAACTTGACAAGAAGGGAATGTGAGATGGAAACGTAGCAACGAAGAAAACATGAACTTGATATGGTACTACTACATAAAAAACGCTAGAAGAAGGCTAGAACTGTACTTCATAGGTGGTGTGGAAAAGAGTTAAATACAAATATAATAAAAGAACCTCAGCCTGCAAACTATTGTCATTGTATAATTAACTGTAGTTTAACTCTTTTGAAAATATACGAATTGAAGTTTCTATAAAGTTTATTATGCCTTGTTTATTGATTAAAAAATAAAGGTTTCTCAATTCAATATTAAAATTCTAAACTATATAAAATAATATTGGTAGTTTTGGACAGAATAATTTTTTTTCGAGAAGGGAAAAGAAAAACTAATAATGAAATATTAATATTATTTGAAATGATAAATCTAGAACCTCTTATTGCTGTTACAATCAAAACCGTTCGTAGTCAATCATTTGTTTTGCTATTATCGAACATTTGGGCCCGAACCTCCCGATGGAAACGGACTGATAACGACGAACAAAAAAGATAGGTAACAAAACAGAGAGAGAGAGAGAGCGAGAGACGGGGCACGTCTTCTACACGTCATCGAGAAAATTATATTTCAGTATCCCCATGTTTCATCTGGCGTAGCCTTGTCGACTGCACTCGGCCTGATACTGGCAGCCGCTCTTATCTCTCGACACTGATCTCCAGCATTCTCCCGCTCCGTTTCGTGCCTCTTCCTTTAACGACGACCATCGTACCGGCTCGAGCGATGGGTCTCGGTCGAAAATATCGGGCGGTCATCGGGGAACGTCTCGTTCTCGCTTCTTGTAGGCGTAGCGTTCACTCCAGGTTCGGTTATTTAGCGGTAAAGCTCGTGTCATTTTATCAGCAACCAACCGACAATGACTAACTGGTTTCGGTCTTCCGACCACATAATTTGAGTTTTAGACTTGGAACATAACGCAACATCCTCAATGATCATCAGCACTTTTATGCAGCGTCACGTTATAACATTATTTGTATTTCATTAACACCGTTTTAAAAATACTGCTAGATCACTTCGAGATCATGTTTCGTTGGAGCCATAAGAGCATTACAGCGAACCATGAAAGCAATAATAGAAATATGACGAATAATAATGTCTTTAAAAATTTTGAAATCATTTAAATGATTTTTACAGAACATGCAATATTTTCATAACCTCACAACGCTTATCTTCCATGTATTAATAGACTTAGCGAAAATTTTAACCCCCTGGTGGAGGAAAACGGTGGCACCTGGAGGCGTCAAATGTGGCAAGTTAAATCGTATATCGCGGAAGAATTGTTAGGCCTAAAACTTTTGTGTAAAATACGCTACAGATAAATCAATTCCAATAAAACGAAATACTCTTAAATCAAGCAACCAGGAATAGCCGTCAGATCGGTGACACCAAATATATAAACAAATATTTTAGGCTCTGGCCGATGCGCTGTCAGCTTTAACCGTTACGATATATCGAAAGACCATTTTCGACTCGAAAGATAACAAAACAGATAAATCGTAATAAAATAAATATACATTTATCAAAATAACACAATTTAAAGATTCTATTGATGACCTGTGAAAAGACTGTTGCTATCATATTATCAAAATAGAAATTGAGACATTTTCATTTTTAAATATAACATACTCTTCAAGATTTTTCAGCTGATAAATCAAGTACGAGCATTATTCACAGACCGTACCTACATTTTAAGGATGTACCTACATTTTAACCAAATCTTACAAGTTTTGTTAACATTTAATTTTATTCCTGATTACCCCTTTGAATCATCGTTCTTATCAATGACAAATCCGCTTTCATGGCAATTTTCTCAATTGACATAATTGTACCCTTTAATGTTTTTGTCTTTGTCTTATTCATGAAACAAAATTGATTGGTTACTATTTTAACTACTTTCCAACATTATCCTCATTTGGTATATTCTTTTCACCTTGTGTTCCAATTAGTCTTTATTCTTTTAGTACATTTCTTTTTTTATCTTACTTTCAGTTTTTTTTTAAATTTTCGTTTCTTTGATTATATTTTTACAAAATAATATACAAATCTACAACACTTTGAAGTTAATAGAAAGCACTGTTACTCAAATATACTCATAGATAATAATTATAATCCGGAAATATCATCATATTGTAAAATATTACTAAAAATAAGAAGAATTTTACTTATTTTTGCCAATACTTTCTTCATACAGCTCCAAGCAAAATCTAAACGCTCACAGTCGATATCTGGTGATTACTGTAGAAAATATTTCTATTGGTACCCACCTTGTATTGTAAAACAGACAAGAGAAACGGAATTAAAAAATTCTTATTTATCAATATCGTAGAAGTTGCTCAACTGAGTTAAAAATGCATCTAATAGTTTTCATTGTATTGTAATGTGTATTTTGCAATTTTAGCACGGCGGTGACGCCCTTTTTTATAATTTAACAATTTCCGTATATGCGACAATCTGATATTTATGGTCGTGTGTTGGTCAGACACCTTCATTATGCGGCACGGCATTTTGCATATCAATGAAAAACGATGTGTGTACCGTGGCTATTACATTACAATGCCCTTTTTTTCAATCCAAATTTCAAAATAACACTGATATTATCTGCCGCGGTCTTGCATTATTTATAATTTCGTTGCTCATTTACATTTAGTTCCGCAATTATTAATATATTATATTTTGCGCTTAACCCCAGACACCATTCGCTTTTTTTGTTTCTGTTAATTGGTATAAAATAGAGAAATGAAATTAATTATAAGTCCAGATTATAAAACATAATCCTATCTATTGTTTCTTATCTATTTTTTGTTGTTATCCCTATGAATATATTTGTTTAACATAATTTTTTAAAATTCCCTAAGTCTAATTAGTTCTTTAACTGAAAAACAGAACTATAATCTATCCAAAAAAACAGTAAACTCACTTCATCAAGATGTCGAATGTATTACTTATTACAACTTGTAAATTCGTTTTAATATTAGACAATACTTTTTTAAAAAGACACAGCACTGTCTGATGCCTCCAAACATGTAACCGAATCAATCAACAAAATTGGCCTAATTGTCAAATGTCTGTAAAATGCTTCAAAACATTAATGATATGAAGCATAAGAGGTTATAAACCAACAAATTTCAAATCGCTGCTTAATATTTGTGATTACTCTGATTGAAAAGCCGAAATTAATAAGTACTGATACTATTAAATATTAAGTTGCTGAATTTCTATTCAAGATTAAATTTATGAAATGTATAAAAACAATGAGCAGTGTTTTCAATATAAACATAACAATTAAGTCAATTATTTTAGAGATAACTGTTAATCTGGAAAGTATCAATAGAAAACTTAAGAGATGTGGAGCTCTTTGAGGGCTGTAAGTCACCCTTTCATACACTGTTAAGAAACATAGGATTAAAATAGTGTATACTCTAACTGTTTTGCAGATATGGAAAATGCATTACGGAAAATGCAGATATTAAATTAAATGTATTATTTCACCAGAAAAATAAACCAAGATGATAACAGAAGTAGAAACTGAGGAGAAACACTGATATCAGAATGACTTTACGAGGAAACACAACTTGTCTCTCTTTAAAATTGAATAGTCATGAACTTCCGCATGCAGACAACGTTAAATATCTGGGAATTCATTTTGATCGACATTTAACATAGAAAAAACATATAGTGACAAAACGCAAACAGCTTGGGCTTCAACTAAACCAAATGTATTCGGCGTAAATCTAAATTATCATTAGATAACAAGGTTTTGCTCTATAAGTCAATACTTAGGCCAATTTGGACCTATGGTATTGAACTGTAGGATACAACTAGCAAATCTAACATAGCTATCCTCCAAAGGTTCCAGAATAAAGTGGAGTCATCGTCGATGCCCCATATTACGCGTCCAACCAACTGATTCAGCGCGATATAACGTTAGAACCCATAACGAGTGTGATTCGGAGTGTTAGTGCGAAGTACTCTGGAAGGCTATTAGTGCATCCCAATGCACTCGCCATACATAAGCTCAAACACAAAGTACCATATGAACTGATTAATATACGCATAGAGTGAGATTTAATAATCTCTAGAATAAGTTAGAATACTAACTAGTTAGAATTGTATCTAGAGTAAGATTTAGATTATATGTTGTACAGCAGATTACTTACTGAATCTGATCTTCTACATGTCAGGATAGTTATATTATATAATGGAAATCATATAATAATACCTATTGCCCACGGGCAGATGGTTGATGTTCTAAGAGAATAATAAAAAATATTTCCAATAGAATATTGTTATATATCAAAGTCGAAATAAACTAAAAGTCACAGCAAAATGCGGCATCATTGGGACGTTTTGAGGTCATAAATTTTGATGTGAGTTCACTGTTTTATAGTATAGACTATATAAAAATCCACGCACGTTTTTATATATAAGTTTTAATGATCTATAATTAAATATAAAGATCTTGCCAAACAAATTAATAATATTTATATGTTGATATTGGTATACGTATTATAATGTTGTTCTATTTGAATTATATTTTTTATATATATTATGTATATTTAGATAATTTAAATTTTGATATCAACTCAATAATAAATTATTTCTAAATTTCAAAATGAAACTTACTGCATCTCTTAAAATCTCCTCCCTAGACAAGATATGTGGTCTATTGCCTCTTTCCCCATCGAGAGTGATTGAGTATATGTCAGGAGGTTCAATTGCGTTCAGTTGACCAGCGTAAAAAAGACCACCCATAGCAGTGAGGACACGCAATTTATCCATTCTCATATGTTGGTCCGTCAGAGTACACGGATTCGGTTTCTCCTCCTCCGCTTCTTCGTTAACAGGCTCTTTTGCTTCCAATGTCACTGGCTCATCTTTGACCAACACCATGTCTTTCTTAGGTATATCTTTTTGCTCGTTATCTTCATCATCTTCGTGAAACTCGTCATCTATATCTTCCTCGATATGATCTATGATGCCTTCGTCATCAACATCCTCACCTTCTTCTTCGCGAGCAGAGTTACACTCGTCTTGTTCTACCTTCAAAGTGGCTTCGGCTTTCAGCTTGGGTCGAATTTTAGATGATTTAACGTCATCGGCGACTATGGTGTTGTTCTTCACTTTCTTGAGCTTATGGATGTAGGTGTCTTCGACGAATCTAGGCGGCGTCGAGGCCGGACATTCCTTGTTCTGTTGTTTCAGCTTCTGTTTCGCTGCCAGGAGATAACCGACGAAATTGTTCTTCGGCTTCTTGGCGACGATCGTCTCGGTGCCGATGGACTCTCCAGAGGACGTGAGTCGTTTAGGTCTTCCCACTTTTCGTTTCTTGGAGGACGAGTGTTTTTCGGGCGAGGAATCGGTCTCGGAGTGTCGCCTCTTATGGACCTCCTCGAGTTTTGGCATCACGGATAATTTGGGCGGTTTCAGCAGCTCGCTGGTTTCACGAACCTCCTTGACCGGCGAGTCCATCTTGTCCAACACTGGCGGAGGGGTACTGCTGCGATCCGAGTGTGTCGACTTCTTTCTCGATTTTTTCTTGGAGCATTCCGAATGGTGCGAGTGTTTCTTCGGTTTCAATTTGCTAAGTTCCTTCTGTTTTTCTTTGTATTCTCGTTGGAGTTCCGCCAGCTTCATTCTCATGTCTAATTCAAAAGGGTTCATACAAGGCCAATCGCCTTTGCAGCAAAACGTCTGCGGCGACTTGCTCTCGAGAAATTTCTTTACTTCCAGTTCGGATTCTGGTGTTCTGTAATGTTTATACTTGCAGGCACACTCGTCCGAGTCGGCTTTATCTGGAGACTCTTTCCTCTCTTTCTTGCGATGTTCCTTGCGTTCCTCGCTGGATTTCCTCTTGTCACTTTTCATTTTCTTCCTCTTGGGCTCATCGGACGAATGCTTTTTCTTTCGTTTTTCACGGCGTCGCTCTTTATTCTTGTGCCTGTCCTTCGATTTTTCTTTGACGGGCTTGTCTATGTTCTCTTCCAAAATCCTCTGTTCGGCCAAGGCGCATAACAGATCCAGGCCGCCTAAATTGTCCGTAATAGGTGGCGCTTTCTCGGACAGACTACGATTGAAAGTGGCTTGTTCTGAGGTAGTTACTGAATGGTCCTGAGGAGCTTCCGGTGAAGATAACGGCTTTTCTTCGATGGAATTTCTGGAACTCTCGAACTCGACTATACTGTTCGACAATAATTCTAGCCCGCTTAGGTCTGGGGTTATTTCCGGGGTTTCCGTCGCTTCTTCGGTTTTCTCCGCTTCAATGATAGGGGCCTCTTCGGTTTCAGTTGACGATGACGTAACCACAACCGGTTCGTTTGGTTCTTCCATTGGAACTTCTGTGATCGATGGGGCGAGAGTCTCATCGATAACGTTACTTTCGCTCTCGATTACCTTCACCATGTCCGGGAGCTCTTTTATTTTTTCTTCCACGACGCTATCGGGAATGTAATGAGTGGTGTTGTCATCCTCGCTACAAATAGGTGTGTCGGTCTGATTACTCGCGTCCTGTACCATGGACGTGTTGGCGGGTTCGTCCTCTGGATTGTGTATTGAGTCAGGAGGTGGTGTTAGACAAGCTGCCACCGGCGACGTGGCCTGGGACCTACACGATGCCGCTTCTGTTGGCGGGTTGGGTGTTTGCGACAATATTAAGTTCGTCGGATGTTGATAGATGACGTGAGTCGTCACTAGCGGTGGTACGGTTTGTTCTGTGGTAAATACGGTACCAGTGTTGCTGGCAATGGTACTGACGGCTTGCAGCGTCTTAGTCTGGTCGATAGTACCATCCGTTTCTATCTTAATCAGTGTGGTAGCGGGCAAAGGCAGAGGTAACTTCCTTTTGGCGTCTGTGGTAACAGCCACCAACCGCGTGCTGTGAGTCTGGGTATGTTGAAGTGTGGTGCTCGACAGGTAGTCGGACGAAGCGGAACTCAACAGCTGCAGCGGAGGAGGGGGCATCGATGGTAGCGACGGCAGCAAGACGGACGACGGTTGAGGGTAACTGGGCCATACGACGGTCTGTGGAAGCGGTTCTGAAACAAACGAGCGTTTACAGTACATCGATATGGTCTAGAAAAGGGTGCTAAACAGGAAAGCAGCGGGGTTAGGCGACAGCGTAACAAATGTAAGCGAAAAGGAAAAAAATAAATCAACTAAAAACCAAACTAACCTATTCCTGTGGTGGTGGATAAAAGGAGAATTCCCCCAGTGGTAGAATCGCGAACTAGTTGATACCCCACCGGAGGCATAGTGGATACCGGAAGGGGAACCATAGGTTCCACTGGAACATTCGCTAAAACAAAAATGTAACGTTACGGCAAAGAAAAAAATAAAAAACGGCACAAAATAATAGCATGCACAAGAATCTCATAAGAGTATTAAAAAGCAAAAATTAACTTACAGTGTGCACCAATTATACATACAATTTTAGACTGGCTTGATAAGAAACGTCTGTTTATTTTTAGTAAATCAATTTATTTTTTCCTTGTAATATTATTATTATCTTGCTGATATCATAACAACTTGTTTATTTTTTAATTATGTGGCTCTTATCATCAAACACATACACACTCAATAAAGAATAGCCTATGCGGTCCGGGCAATTTAAAATGGTTATATTTCATCTAGAATATATATGAACTGAGGATTAGCTGTTGTTTAATCCATAACGCATTGGCCGACAAGAATCCGATTTATGTAATAAAAAAAGATCTTTAAATCATTCAAGATCAAGGTTTCTCCAACATTTTTATGTTATTTTTGTCGTAAAAATAGATATTTGTTATATCTATTTCTGTTTCATTCATCGCTGTTGTGATAACATATGATATTGAATAATAAAATAATGTTTTTTGGGCAACATTTTATGATGATAAAAATAGTGACTAAAACTGCAGCTTTCTCTTTATTGATCAATGATAATATTGGATATTAATAATAAAGTTTTTTGGTCAATATTCTATCGTAAAAGCTTTCTCTTTATTACGTCAGGTTTTGGCAGCTCTATATTTCGATTCATTTACATTGCATTATAGAATTAACAGGTCAATTGAAAAGTCCTCGGCCTACCGTAGTAAAACACATTTTTTTTAGCAAAATTAGCTTTTTTATTCAACATAATTCTCTTCAAGGGTGATACAGTGATTATAGCGACCCTCCAACTTTTCGATACCATTTTTGTAGTTCGATTTGTCCTTTGCTTCAAAATAGGCCTCAGTTTCGGCGATCACCTCTTCATTCGACGAAAATCTCTTCCCAGCGAGCATTCTTTTGAGATCTGAGAACAGGAAATAGTCGCTGGTGGCCAGATCTGGAGAATACGGTGAATGAGGAAGCAATTCGAAGCTCAATTCATGGATTCTTGACACGATACACTGTCTTGGTAAAGCAGCACTTTCTTTTTCTTCAAATGCGGCTGTTTTCGGCGATTTCGTCCTTCAAACGGTCCAATAACACTATATAATAGTCGCTGTTGATGGTCCTTCCGTTTTCAAGCTAATCAATGAAAATTATTTCATGCGCATTCCAAAATACAGACGCTTTAACCTTGTCAGCCGACTGTTGCGTTTTCCCACGCTTTGGAGCGGGTTCATCGTGTGCAGTCCACTCGGATGACTGTCGATTGGACGTCGAAGGGAAATGATGGAGCCATGTTTCATCCATTGTCACACATCGACGCAAAAACTCTGGTTTATTACACTTGGTCATCTTCAAACACTGCACCGAATCATTAACTTGTCGTTGTTTTTGGTCAAAAGTGAGCTCGCACAGCACCCACTTTCCACAGAGCTTTCTCATACTCTAATAATCGTGATTGATATGATGCACACGTTCAGATAATAACTTTAGAGTGTCTGCTTTTCATTCAATTTCAATTTACGGTCATTCAAAATCATTTTGTGGATGTTTTCGTCGGGAACAATCTCTTTTAGGTGTCCACTGCGTTCACCGTCTTCGATGCTCATTTGACCACTTCTAACCAACCACTTAGCATACCAATCCTTGATGGTTGATTTTCCTAGGGCAGTGTCCGGAAACTCGGCGTCAAGCCAAGTTTTTGCTTCAACTGTATTTTTTTCCTTCAAAAGGCAATATTTTATCAACATGCGAAATTCCGTTTTATCCATTTTTTTACAATAACAAAAGTTACTTCACTCAAAATGCTATAATTCGCAAACCAATGATTCATTTAAAAACTAAGATTTAATTCTAGTAGCACCATCTATGTGTCATACCGGGGACTTTTCAATTGACCGGTTATTTAAAGGATAAATATTGTGGTTTCGAATAATATATAGCGTTAAATTAATTAGTCTTTGTCGACTTTTACTGTTATTTAATGCTATACAAATATTTACTAAAAACCAATTAAGTTATTTCCTACTGCATTATTTCCTTTTTGACAGGTCGGTGTAAAGAAGGCAGCTTCACTATGGTTGAACAATTGACGGTAGTTTGTGAATGAAAGGGGAAAATCAAATGGAGTGACCGTAACACCGCTGTAGTAGAAGTTTCGCTGATTACACATCACTTGTTTAACAAGATAGAACAAGAAAAGCTTTGACGATGATAATATTTTTCAAAGATAACTGTAAAATGACGGTTCCAATATGATCTAGATATTCATATTAAAATTATAATTAATGATGGTGACTTTGATCATATTAAGGTTCTACTAAACTAAAAAACAAATCTACGTTGTTATATCAGGTGTGCCGGAAAGTCATTACCATTTTTTTTTCGGAAAATAACTACAAGATTTTCAAGAAAATGGAAAAATTTATTTATTCATCTTTCAGTCAGGTTTATGGATGCCAACACAAAAAACGGTTTGTGCTTTGAAAATCATTCATCGAGCCAGTTTCTAACTTCCTCGGAATTGGCGAAGTGTTGCTCTGCTTGCAGTGTCCATTTGATGCTAAAATTTTATAGTCGGACGGGGTAAGATCTGGAGAATACGACGGATGCGATAATATGTCTCACCCAAGGTGTTTCAATGCTTCCTTGACGGGTTTTACTTTTTTAAAATCATTTCACTGTCACTTGCGGCCTATTATGGGCGTTTCTCGATCAATGCATGGTTCAAATTGATCGTTTTTTTTTTCAGTAACAATCACTATTAACTGTTTCACCAGGTTTCAATAGTTCGTAATACAACACGTCACTCTGATCTTACTAAACACAGAGTATTGTCTTGCGACCAAAACGATTTGGCCTTAGAGATGATAGGTCGACTTCGCCTGATGACAAATGTGACTTAGGGTTTTTAAAATAAATCCACGTTTCATCACCCGTCACTATTAGATGCAAGAATAACTACCGATTATACATAATTTCACAAATGATTTTTCGATTTCCCATTCGCCCTGTCATTCAATTGACGTGGCACATTTAACGCTTCTACCAATGGTTTTTGGATTTGGATTGGGTCTTCATCGAATCTCTTGTAGATTCACATGTTCAACTTTTTTTGTCTACCAGAACATTATGTGTCTTGCAAATTGTAATCGCCACTTTTGAGTTTTTTTAAGGTTAGAGCAAGCTCACACAGGCATTTTGAAAGAGGTGTAAATCTACAACGATACTACTTTCACAAAATATAACATGTATAGTTTTGAAGCCTAATGCCAGTAGGACAAAATAACATATGTGTCAAATCATAACATTGCATACTTAAGCCCACCGACCTCTGTTAGAAAAACCGGTAATAACTTTCCGGTACACACCTTGTAGAACGGTAGCATTGATGCTAATTGTTTATCCATGCATTGAAAAACTTTGAATATATGGTATTGTTTACAATTTCCATATTTAAGTCAACTTATATACTTTTCTGCTTTATCTATTATTTTTATCCATTTTTATTTTAGCACCACGGGACCCTTTGAGGTAGTTGAATTAATTTGTACCATTATAAAAATATTTTACGTAAGTACTATAAAAAACAACGGGATATTTCTTACTTTTAATGTTTTTTTTTTCTAGAAAACATGAGTTATTGAATACATTATTCTGTACATGTACCACTAACTATTACTATTAGGGAACAACGTTCTATTCTTTTAATCTTCATAATAATGAATGTTGAGCTTATATAGATCATGTGGTACGACTATAAAAAATGATAACGGAAAAAGAGGAATCTGTTCAATACTGCACGTAGTGTAAGACTTTCGATCTATTTTAGTAGTACACGTAGTGGCGTTTTTGGTAAAAAAAAATGTTTTTGCTATCAATTTTTGCTGTGTTTACAGTAATTTTAGCTAAGTATAATTAAAATATTCTTTATAATCTACCATGTCTCCTTGTAAAAATAAGCGTTTTTTTTTAAGTTAACAGAAAATGTAAATGTTCTTGACAATGGTTTTTTTGCATTTAATTATATATTATTATAGTTGGAAACAAATATACTGTTAACAATACAGCCTAAGTTATGATATCTAATTGTAAATACATTAAACTTAATTGACAGCCGTAGTATTATTGCGCTTACAAATTATTTTTCTCTTGTGATGTCATTTTTTATTAATGTTATTACAAAAATACATAGGATTAAAAATAATTACACCACAAATACCAAAAAGGAAATTAAACTGAATATAATGTTCCTGTACAACTTGTACTAAACGTATTAATTAAAATCAAGACTCCATCGATAGACATTCACTCTATTATCACTTGCAACAGAATAAATAATTACATTTCAATGTCAGCTAGTGTTTAAACATTCAAATTTTAAATCCATAAGTCAATATTGGTGGCTGGCATAAACCGCAAAGGCTGAATTTTGTTCTGAAATTTCCTGTCTATTAATAAGGTTTGAAATATTTAAACAATTCGTCTGTGCTATCTCTATCCGTACAAAAGATAAATAATAACAGAAAACTATAAAGTATCTAGGAAGTTTTTTGGAAAAAAATGTCTCACGGGTCATTAGTCTTACCCTGCCTGATGATGAACGTTTCGCCCGTCATCCAAAACATGTTTAACCGCACCGTACCACTACTAACTGTACTTATATGCGCAGTCGTGGCGTTAAAAATAATATCCCCTTCACCTAGACCAATCCGTGAATAAATAATACGGGAAAAATCGAAACGGAGGAAAAAAACAGTCACACATACGTATACACGGGCACATACACACATACACACGCCGAGAAAAATAAAGCGGCCGTCCAAACAAAAACCGGTCTAAAAACTGTCCGTGCTGAAAAAAGCGATCGGCTCCGGCTACTCACCAGGATATTGCCAGAGCGTGGGCGCGGCCAAGGCCTGACCGTGCGCCCCGCCCATCGGCCAGGCGGCCAATCCAGTCGGGCGCTCGTCGGTGCACTGTAGGACCGCCCCGGCCGAAGGCACGGCCCCCGTCGCGCTTGCAGCCATGCTAGGCGCGGAGCTGGCGCTGTCTGAAACACAAACGGGTCAGAGTTAAGTTAACGGGAACTTTAACTGCAGGGTAAATTGGTCGAAATGTAAAATTTCGATTTTCTATTAGAATGTTTTTTAAAATCGATAGAATATTACTCAAATAACAGCCTAATTATATTATTGGAAACGTATATTGATAAATCTTCCGACAACTGACACTGTATTTTATTTTTTATAAGTCAATAATATTTCACTGAGAAACAAATATTGGGGTACTAATAATTTAATAAAAATCTAAACTTATGGAATCTAGTAAAGTCAAAATGCCTCATTAACTACATAACCTATAATGTTCATTATTATTAAATTATTTTAACCATTATTATTATATATTCAAATAAAATATTTCATATATTTGTCCTCCTTATGGAAAAGATTAAATCTTGAAGCCTCACAACTCAGGAATTATAAATTTTTATTACAAAGATGATAGAAGGAACAAACATTTAGGCATTTAGCTTTATTTTTTAAGGAAACATAGTCTATTCAATTTTTTTTGTACATATGTCATCAAGATGTTTAATGTATTGCCTGTCGTAATTTGTAAATTCGTTTCAGAATCAGACCATATTTTCCTTCTCATTTTATTCTAGTTAAAAAGAGATACGATATTGTCTGATTAGTTCGAACAAGTAAACAAATGAGCCTGTCAAAGTCGCCCGGTTGTCAGACCTATACAAAATTCTTGAAAACAATAGTGATAAATGGTTATAACTCTAACCTATTGTGGCTGAATAATTAACTGTAGTTTTTAGATGTACTATAATGTCAAAATAAAATATATTTGTTCAATTATTTTATTTAGATTAGAAGTTTGTTGTACTTTAAAGCCAAACTGAAATAAAACTAAGAGATGATGCGGCAACATTGCGACGTTTTAATGTCATAAATTTAGATAACATATGTACAAAATAACTTTAAACAAACTATATGTAGCTGCTTTATTAAAATTTGTGGATGTTTATGTGATTACATATAAAATAATTGAGTAATTTAAACAAATAATCATAAATGCTACTGCTGATTAACCAACTATTGTTCATTTCTGTTTCCTGATTACCTTTATATATTTAAGTAAATTAAAATATATTGTATTTATCTATATTTCTTCCCTTTACGAACTTAAAGCTTGAAGCTTCACAACTCACCAAATATTAATTTATACTATAAATATAATGGTAGGGACAAATATTTAAACCTTTAACTTTATTTTTCAAAAATACTATATATGTAACTATCATATTGCAATTTCTGAATGTTTATGCGATTATATATAAAACAATCACATCAATTTCAATGTTGCCATAAAGAATGGAAGAAATATTCTTATATAAGTAATTTAAACAAATAATCAGAAATGTTAGTGCTGCTGTAATATTAAGTTTATTTTGTAAATTCAAGAATTTTCATGTTTAGTCATTTTTTGGCAGCACTTGAATTTCACATCAGAATCCTGGTACGTATCTTGAGTCAATGTAAGAGGAGTCTATTCATTTTCAGGTTTGATCTGTTGTTCCAATGGGAAACAATAATCAGAATGTGGAATGTCTGGTATATTGGCTAGTATGTTCAGGGAACAGTATGAGGCATTAAAACGTTACATTATGGTTTGTAGTTACTGTTTCTCTGTCAATAAAAGAAAAAAATCAGTTCATTTTGAGCGTTTAGCTCCAAATCTCCAAAAATGATTTTTCAAACGGTTCTAAGATAACCTTCAGTTACACTTTTTTTTATCAAACAATAAAAGTTAAACCCACAAATGGTGTCCTGCTGGCTCGTATTTCTATTTCAGAAAAATACAATAAAGACCTGATTATATATATTTGAAATATATATGGAATATATACATGAATATATATATATATATATATATATATATATATATATATATACATTAAATCCTTGAGAATTCATTAAATTAAGATTGTTCATACAGGAGTGTGCAATTCATTAAAGACTGAACAATTTAATTATGTACCGTCAACCATTTAATTGATATTCACTGATGTTTTGTTTTATAAATTATAAATTAGATAACGTAAGAAATGCTTGTTGGTTGGGTAGATTGTTGAGCACTAATGCCGGAGAAAATAATGACTACATTTAAACGCAGTAAAACTCAAGTTTCTTGTTGCAAGAGTTCTATCAGGGTACTGTTACGAAAATTGATCAACTCATCAAAAATTAGGACGTCACCAGGAATGTTTTTTGGGAGGTAATAATACTATTAAATAATATAAAATATAGAAATACACATTAATAGAATATACTATATATATATATATATATTTATATATAAGCTTACAGATTAAATTAACCATCCGAAAATATATAAACTTTTTTTAGAACAGCAATATTAACTCCTTACTTAGGTTCTATTATTTCTTCACTAAAAAAGTTTTCAACACGGACGGAAGCATTTTCGTTTCTGCAGCTTCAGTTAGAAAATATGAGAAAATGATACAAATCAGCATATTTAACGATAGTTGAAGATATACAAAACCTCCACTGATGCCTTTTACACTACTTTACTGCCGAGGTTACCACATGGTACGAGATGGTGAAGACAAATGATGTGATTATTACGGTTTCAAATCATTCTATGGTTGAATACGAAGATGTAATATGTCATCAACGTATCTTTCTTCCACCCCAAACTATCTTCCCAACCATCTCGTGTCTCCAAAATCTCTGCGGACTAAATATCCGTGTTTCGACGGAATATAGATCACTCAATTAGAAAAGCTCGAGGAGCAAAATTATTTCCATCTAATTACAGACCCATCAGCCTTCTCATTACCATTTCGAAGTTTGCCGAGAGGGCAATACTCCACACTCTCAATTCTTTCACAAAGGAAAACAGCATAATTCCTCACGAACAATTCGGTTTTCGCGCTCACCATTCATCCATCCTCTCATCACGGTCATCCTGGACTTAACCAAAGTTTTCGACAAGGTCTGGCACGATGGTTTGTGATCACACAATGCATACGGTTAGGTCTCCCAGAAGACCTAACTGTCAAGTCGTATCTGTCGGACAGATCTTTCCAAGTGAGGATCAGGAAAATTATTTTCAGTCGAAAATCACTCAACCCTGGCGTACCTCAAGGTTCTCCGTTGGCCTCAGTCTTATTTAACCTTTTATTTCGGATTTGCCGAGAAAAGAGCACATTGACGTCGCGTGTTTCGCTGACGACTCTGTTTTCTTCTGGGCCTCCAGGCTCTAAGATACCATTCAAGGATGTTGCAAAAGTAGCCTGATCATGCGGTCAAGTGGTTCAAATTTTGGAGGTTGCAAATCAACTCCCTGAAAACCCAGGCCATCTTTTTCCATAAGAAGCGTTATGTATTGCGCGTCTCGCAACTCAGAACAAACCAATTCTTTTTTGATCTGTTCTTGTAGCAGACTTCCCATCTCCATCAAATGCTTATTTTACAAGATATTAATTCGGTCCATACTCCTCTACGGATCTAATGTGTACTTCTAGTTTGTAACACCCAACCAGGTGAAACGGCTTTAAGTTGTCCAACATAAGCTCTTTAGGAGAATCTTAAACGCTGCATGGTTTATCAGAAATACTCAAATTCATAGAGAAACTGATACTTCAGAAATCAGCAAGCAAGTTCGTATCTCAATCCTTCCACAATCAGTTTAGGTTCTTCTGCAAACGCATTTGTTCGTTAGTTGGCCGACATGCTGGAAGCTGAGCACCGCGTCACCGCTATTCCAAGCTGCACCGACCTCCTCCGTCGCTGCAGTCATAACTTTTGTCCCCATACGAAAACCCCCAGTCGTGTGTTAACTTAAGTTCTTGAATCAATAGTTAGTTTAACTATCTGTCCTTTCGCCGTGTCTTCAAGCCCAATAACGGCTGCCCGATTGGCGGGTGCAATATCCCCAAATTTAATGCAGTAGCAGTAACAGTTTTAGTTTAGCGTATTGATAAACTCTCACTATCAATAGACCATGTTGTATTGACTTAATAAATGACAATTGAAAGGAAGAGTCTGTTCAATACTGCTAGATCTATCCAGAAATCAATGGTGTGCTGTGTTAGTTTAAGATCTCAGATTTATAAAGTGATATATTAGCACGAACTAGCCAGAAATAATTTGAAATTGTACTAAATCAAATCATATTATGTTTATCCACTATTCAATAAATTGGCAAAAAACAAAAATAATTATTTATTTAATAATAAAGACAATGTTAGACGGGCATTTTCAATTATAATTATAAATACAGCATAAAACTACATCATCCGAAAAGTGATGTAATTCGTATTTACAGACAGGAAAATGTAATATAAACGAAATAACTATTTAGTAGTAACACCATATCAGCAAGATGCTGTAGATAAGATCCTACGCGCAGCATAAAACATGTTCCGTTCAACTGCAAATTAATCAACTAATTCAAACGTTTATATTCCATGCCATGCCACAACAGCTACATGCAATAGATGCTGTAGAAATACAGATACAGCTAATTGGTATATTATTCCGTCAGATCAGATCATCAAGACAACACATGCATGGTTAAGTACCGGAATATAATAGACCTAAAGTGTAAAATGTGAACTGACTACAAATAAATGACACTGACGTAACAATTCAGAAGATTTAACATATGGACATAATTATCTTATTAATGTTATTGATAAATTTAATCTTACCAAAAATATTGCCTTTCATCAACCATACTATAGTGAACAAGAAGTAAGTAGACTAAAAATTGTACTGCTTTTTATGAATTTCAACTGATGATCTATGATTATTTATTAATATTACTTGAGTATTATGGTGCTATGGATCATTTGTGTGAATATATTCTCTTCAAGAGGCAGGAAATATGAACATATCATTCTGCAACCGTAGTATTGCTACAATATATAGGTAACAAAACATAATAACTAATAATACTTTCTATAAAACCGTAATAAAAGGAACTCACTAAAAATTAAGAAATAAACAATCCTAGATTTTTAACACACAAAAAAAACGTTTTAAAATACAATATGTACATAATAAACGTTGAAATAACTAAATAAAAATAAACAAAAAGCTTATTTAACCCACCTACTAGGCGTATTTTAAAATCTACTATATACACACAATTTAGCTTAATACCTACATAAACCTATTTATCTATTAACAATATTTACAACAGTGTTTCTATGACTTCTCATACGATATAGTTATTCCTTAAAAAGCAAACTAAATGGCTTTTACACTGAACTACTTCCGTTCTTTCGTCACATCAGTTCATCCATAACACTATACACAAATATCTTAGATTATTGAGATTATTTTAGATAAAAAATATATATATATATATACATACATACATATATATATATACATATATATATATATATATATATATATATATATATATATATATATATATATATATATATATATATATATATATATAGCAGAACATAGGAACCTCCTCCATTTTTGAAGTCGGTTAAAAAAGGAATGGTCGTCTCGAAGACTGGAAAAAATGCAACTGAGTACAGGACGAAATATAATTGCAATAAAAATATCTATAGGTATATTATTGGGTCCTTGCCATTTACTTTGATCAGCGATACCTATTTAGTATCCAACGTAATTGGACAAATTCGATACATTTAAGAAGTATTTACATAAAATAAAATTTTGCCATCATTATTGAGTTACCCAGCGTATACAGCCACTCATCGTGAAGCGCTAAAAAATGCATCTTCGGCATTATTTTTGTTGCTGTATTATTTGAAAAATGGTGATCCTGCTCAGTCATATCTCAGTTGTAGGTTTTGAATTCCACGATTTAATAGTATAATCTATTCAAAGTTTATATAAATATTGGAGGAAAATATTGTCTGATTCTAAAACGAATTTACAAATTGCGGTACGTAATACATTAAACCTCTTAATGACGTATGTACAAAAAAACTTCGAATAGACTATACTGATTTTGAAGTCAGTGACAAAGAAAGGTCTGGGAAACCAAAAACGCTCAAAGATAGTGAATATCGAGATTTTTTGGACGAATATCCAGAACAAACTTTCAGACATTTCTCTCTTCAATCAGCTGTGTCCTGATGTTTACATGGGATGGAAAATGTGTAAAAAGACGGTACTAGAAAAATGGCTACCACAATAATTGATTGAAAATGTCATTTTGAACATAGCAGTATCATTGCTTATCAGATAAAAAGCGGAATTTTCTACGGTGCATTTTGACTGATGATAAAAAGTGAATCTACCATACATATCAGTACCGAACTGGAATATTTGTAGCTACAAAGTTCGAAAATGTCCATCGACATTAAATGAATAAAGTGAATTACGTTTTGAGGTAAAAAAGACCAACGAGAGCGAATAATAGACATAGGGTCATCCTCTTGCACGACAATGCATGGCAATAGGCTTCGTGTATCGTAATAAAAAGGCGCCACATTTTTAAAGGGCCCTTTAAGATCATATAACATCGAGTTACGCACATCAAACGTTTTCCATTTTGTATATTAAAGTAGATTAAAATTGATGTTAAATGAAGCGTGCGAAAATCACTTTAACCAGTTCATTATCATTGCCTTTGTAACGATTATTGATTAAGATGTAACATACATTTTTAAATTTGAAAATTATGTTTGTCTAGCACGTGTTAAATATAATATTCTCTAACATTCTGATGAAAATAATTCTACAATAGAGGCCTTATAGTTTTTAAGGCTATTTAACTTACTTGTTGTAATTGTTAATTTATTATTGAGAATTGGTATATTATGTACTACACCAAATATTTTCGGTTGTATAAAACAGTTCTCCCAAACCTTTTAATGAAAAGAATTCGTTAATGCTCTTAAAACTTGTTTTGTTTAGCTATTTGTTCATGAATTGTTATGAATCATTCTTTACATAAATTTATTTAATAGCTTTTAATATTACTTGTTCACTAATTGAGAGTGCGTAAGATGAGTCATTATATAAAAAACTAATTGGTAAATCGCAAATAGCAACGAAAGAAGAATGACATGGTCTTTATTGACTTTAATTGCTTTCCTAAAATCTAATTTCACTATAATTTGATGCTTGAAAAAAAGAGTCTGAAGTTATTCTTAATATAAAGCTATCCAGATATTTCGCAAGTTAATATATAAATTGTTTATAAATTAAAATTAAAGAAGAAATTACGGTTAATTTTCATTGGTCATACTTTGATTATGACATGTATTACATTATCAACCACAAATAATTCAACCCATGCAGGTTTAAAAAGAGACTATCTAAACAAATCGTCTAAAAAGTACGAGGGTCACTATTTAAATTTGGGAAATAGGAAAAAAAAAACAAATAGTTAAGCTGCGAATATATTTTCATCGTTTTGAAAGTACTCGCCATGATGATCAATACACTTTTGCATACGCTTAAACCAATTTTCATAGCATTTATTCCATTCCGATGAGGTATCTTCAAAACATGATTTTTGAACGATTCAATAGCTTTTTTAGGCGATGAAAATCGTTGACCACGCAGTTTATTCTTCACGGATGGGAACAAGAACAAGTCATTGGGTGCCAAATCAGGGCTGTACGGCGGATGACTTATCAATTCGATGTTTTGAGTGCTCAAATACTCTCTTGTTTGAGCGGATGTGTGAGAGCTCGCATTGTCATGATGAAGAACAATCCGGCATCTCTGGTTTGTTTTCCTTATTTCACCGAAGACTTTTGGCAAACAAATGGTTGTATACCAATCAGAATTTACTGTTATACGATCCTCTAGAGTCACTGTTGTAATATGACCAGTTTTCCCGAAGAAACAGGCCACCATTTTCTTTGAAGTACTTCGTGCGCGAGCAACTTTGTTGGATTTGGTTCATCTTGAAACACTCATACAATCATCTGCTGTTACTTTCGGGCTCATACGAATATATCCATGATTCGTTACTTTTCACGATTTGATAAACGTCTTTGGAAGCACCGTGATTGAATTTCTTAAGCATTTCTTTGCACCAATCAACACGAGCCAAGTGTTCATGTAAAATCGCATATATGCTGGTGGGACTAATGCTTAGGGAGGCCTAAATCTCATGACGATCTTGCTTAATCATTTCGCGCACAGCATCGATGTTTTCTGGCACAACAGCCGATTTTGGACGACCTTTACGGAACTCGTCGGACAGCGAACTACGACCACGATTGAATTCACTAAACCAGCGATACACAGTGGTTGTTGATGAAGCTTTACCGCCAAAAGTCAAATTTGTTGTTGTCAAAGTCAAAGTTGATTGATGCACTCTTCTTGTGATAATCCACGTCGAAAATCGTAAAAAATCATCGCACGAAAATGTTCACGATTCAGTTCCATTTTTTGCCGAGACAAAATTTTCAATTAAATATAAAATAAACAAATAGCGTCCGTGCGACAAAATGTTCTGAGTACGTATATTATCAAAAATATCAAACTTTAGGATGGAACCGTCAGATGAACTCACATGACAACAGTGTTGCCAATTCTCGAAATATAAAGAGTGATACTCGTAATAACTCGTAAAATGCTACAAATATCTAAACTGGAAGACCAAAAATAATAAAGCTATTGGTTTGAATATAAACAAAAAAATCTAGATAGTAATTTAATATCGAAAAGTTATGAGGTAAAAATCTCAATGTACTAAAGATCAGTGTAGTTTTTTCAAATATCTATCTAATGGTGATACAGCTTTGTCATATTCTAATTATCGGTTTTGATTTTTATTATTTAAAACTTTTGATCTTGATATCAATGACTTGAAGACTGACTAGATGACCAAAAAAGTTCGAAAAGAATTATTTGAATTTGAAGACTTATTGGACGAAATTCAGTTCAAATTTTCAAGGAACTTTTAGACAGCTTAGTAGTTAATGATGAATAAACTGTTTCCAGAAAATGGCTGCCACACGAATCGACATAAAATGCCATTTCGAACCATTCTAACGTCAAAATCATTGCTTGCCAGATACGAAGAGTTTTCTATGACTACATGCAAGCACTTAATATATAAAATCAAATGTACATAAAAAGAAGAATAGGAGAATCAGATAATCACAAAAATGTTCAACGTCAACTAGGCTACTGCAATACAATGATTCTAATATACAAGGTACTCCAATATACACATCCAATTCCTTGATCCATTTTACTTTAATTCATGAAATTGCATATATTATTTCAATGTTCCAATTAACATTGTCTTTACAATTGACTATAATTAATAATTATCAATATTAAAAAGTATAGTAGTAGATGCCAGTTGTATTTTCATGGCAGTATTATTATAACACATGGGCCAAAAGTCCCTTGACAAAGAAAACGTGTTTGTTTTTGTTGAAAATTGGCTTAATTTATCAACGTAATCTTCATCAAGAGCCACATAATCATTCCAGTGCCGTTCTAACATTTTAATACCACTTTTGTAGAACGATTTATCTTTTGCCTCAATATAGGCCTGTCATCAGTTGCTGTCCACTCAGATGGCGATCGTTTTGATTCCCGAGTGAAGTGATGTTTCATCCATTGTTATATATAGACGCAAAAATTCCCGTTTGTTACGTTTAAACATGGCCAAACACTGTTCAGAATCATCAACACGTTCTTGTTTTCGGTGACCAGTGAGTAAACGCTGCACTTTCTTTTGAAAGTTGATACTAACTGAAAAAACGGTGAATGCAATGCAAGAAAAAGCGCCATTTATGCGTTAGGCGCGGGACTTTTCAGCCCATGTGTTAGATAACATTAGCCATCAAATTGACGTTTTGGGTGATAAAAATGTCACCCGTTTGGTTTGGTTTGTAAAAGATTAGGTTATTTTAGTGGAAATATATATAGTAATAACGAAAAGTAAGAAATAATAACTAAGAATTCTCAATTCCAGGACAGCTAATTTAGTGAGCTGGTTTATTGAAATAAGTTCATTTTAGAGAAACTTCATCATATTCGCCTATAAGCAAACTGTAACCGTGATTTCGCAAATAGTCGACACATGGCAATCCTTGATGATGTCTTAAGGTCATATATCAATTTAACTTAACTGATTAAGTATTGTTAAAGTAAATAATTCGGCTCAGATTATGATATATTTAAAACACTTTGATTACAAAATTCTCTATTGATTCCAATATTAACATAATATCTATATATAAGGGAAACTATTATACTAAGATGTTTAATTTTCAATTAATTACAATACATAATTCAATATTTTCAATACAAACTATTCCACAATATGATTTTGAATGTATAATTTTATTTAGTATTCTAAAACGCAGCAAGTAGAATTTATTTTCTCACCAACCAAATACTTAATGTCGTTAATATCTACTTTTTGTAAAATATTATCATGTCAGCGTATTTACTAAATGTCTGATGATACACACATCTGTGTTTATCTATTTGAATATAGATCAACAGTTAACAACCCTCACGCCTTAGCGTCAAATTCCCTTTAAAGCCTTTCAAGTCTGCTTTTAATTATGAGGCATCGTAAAGGATTTACCTATCTTTTTCATTAAACATAAGAACGTCTGGCCAAATACCAATTAATTTATTAGTAGAATACGTTGGCTTATTAGTTGTTACTTTTATTGAATAAAAAAAATTTAGTTAATATTTATTGAAAATTTCTATTTTTGAATACAAATATATTTAAAACACTATAGACAGAAATATATTTTAATCCTGCATATAAATATAACAGAAAATTGACAGATTCAGATCGTTAATACTGTCTCATCAATATCAGTGTTCGTAAATTCCACTCAGAGTGTTTTAGTTACTAAATTTATAAGCTGATGATTCAATTGAAATAAAATGTGGTATCTGTGAATCGTTAGTAAAATAATACCATCTCTAATTTTATGTTAATGTAAATGATCGATAATCGGATAATGTAAATAATCCGTCTTCATTATAACAATGTTCTTAAATATGATCCAGGTTTACTAGAAATATGGCAAATTTAAATAAATTTTTGGAAAAAATACTTTGGCATTATTTTTTATGCCTTTTGGTAAAAAATTAATAAACAATTAATATTTAGTATAATTGGTGTATTCTATTTGCTGATATATAGGTTGATTGTGTAGACTATGTTATTCATACAGCTAGAAGCTCTAAATATTTATTACGTAAGTATATAAAAATTAAGACAATTACGTAAATAATGAAGTCTTTGATAATGAATGTCTTGAAATAATGAAGAATTTTGTTGTCAAAGAGTCAAAATAAACGAAAAATTTGGGACATCAAAACGTCGCAATGTTGCTGCATCAACTCTGAGTTTAATACCAACACACCAGTTTGGGTATATTAATAAGCCTACGGAAGTAAAAAGCCTAGGAAAGTAAAAAAGTATGCTCAGCTAAATTCTTAGATGTAGCACAAGACTTCGATTAGGTTTGGCATGAAGGCCTTGTCCATAAACTACAGCAAATGTTACCAAAACGACACACCGAACTATTAAAATCATACATTACAACAAGAATGTACTCTACGATAAAAGAAGTTAAAGCAGGTGTATCACAAGGAAGTGTACTGTACTCTACACTTGTGATATACCACAATTGGAGAATATTACGATGGCTACATTTGCTGATGATACCGCGATTATAGCTGTCGGAGGCAATAGTGAAGAAGACTCACGAAAATTACAATAGGCAACTGACAATATAAATAATTGGACACAAGCTTGGAAAATAAGAATTAATGAAAGTAAATCTGTACATGTGCAGTTCACCTATAAACAGACAGTACAAGCACTAATAACATTAAATAATACTATCATTCCATATAGCAACAACGCTAAATATCTCGGAATGAATCTTGGTGCAAAACAAAGAATAAAAGAAAAGAACTGGAATTGAAATATAGGAAAATGTTCTGGCTAATTGGAAGAAAATCACAATTAGTACATAACAAATTGCTATTATATAAGCAAATACCTATATGGACATACGGAGTTCAATTATGGGGATGTTCTGCAAAGAATAACAAATATTATAGGACTGATTACCTACACCGAGACCTTCAGATACCCACAGTCAGCCAAGAAATCAAGAGAATTGTAAGGGGGCATGAGGAAAGACTCGATTCTCATGAAAATTTTTAAATATTGCAGCTTTTGGATACCACCAGAACAGGACACAGACTCGAAAGAATCAAACCATCTGATTGTGTAGTGTATATATTAAAAAAATACAGCAGTGACATTTATAAACATTATTTCATCAGAGACTGAGATAGGGCCGATGGGTCCTTCTTGTTATATACCTAGATTTAAGTTATCATAAAGACAAATTGTAGGTTAGACGGAAACGATTAGTAACAATGTATTAATTAAATAATAAATATATATATATATATATATATATATATATATATATATATATATATATAATTTATTTTAACATTATAGTACATCTAAAAACTACAGTTAATTACACAGCCACATTAGTTTATAGGTTAGAGTTATAACCTCTTGTCACTTGTCTGACAATTGGACGACTTTGACAGGCTCATTCGTTTACGCGTTCGAGCTAATCAGACAGCATCGTGCCTCTTTTTAACTAGAACAAAATGAGAATGAAAATATTGTCTGACTCTAAAAAGAATTTACAAAATGCGGCAGGCAATATATTGAACATCTTGATGACGCATATACAAATAAACTTTAAATAGACTATAGGTTATGTTTATAGTATGTTCTGTTCCTTAAATGTTATTAAATGTTCAATGTTCTCCTTTATTCTAGTGAATTATTAGATTAATTAATTCTGCTATCCAATAAAATTATACGTTTGCCTTAAGTGTCTCTAGGAAGACCTAATAGTTTAGATAAATATTATGCTTAAGCCAAATCATCAAGTTCAATCAAAAAGTCACCAATCATAGACATCTTCAGTTAATTTTCCAGGTGCGGAAACGAGAATTTCGAAAAGGTAGCTAAAGAGGCTTCAAGAATAAGAGATGTATACATGTCTTGATTGATTTGATCGCTGCAATAAGTTCACGTAATATTTACCAGTGAATGTGATGAACACACATTTTTGTTTAATACCCAATGTACAGCATATTTTATCTATTGTATTTTCTGTTATATTAACCAATGCTATTTGTCACCTCAATCTAATCTCAACTCAATCTGTCAACAATACTATATCCTCTACGACAATTTGCCTTAGCATTTCTTCATTTATTATTTTAAATGTTCACTTATTATAGCTTTAAAATTAAAAAAAAATCTGAAAATGAAGCATATTTTAGAAGACTCTGACATTCCATAAACACAATATTATTTTTGTATTTTGTTTCTAAAAAACAAAGGTATTATTCGTGGAACGCCCTATTATCTATACCAATTATAGTTTGAAATATTGACATATATAACATCGACGTCCTTTTATGCTTGTTGTTAAATATTTCCAAAACCAGCTGCGTATCAGTTAACAATCTGAAACGCTCATTGGTAATAAAACATCGTTTTATTGATTTTGTCCCTTTATTTTTCGAATCAAGCCAATCAATCACTTTTCAAGCGGTTCTTTAATTTGAATCTCGATCGTTTCAAATTTAGTTTAACTGATTGATGCTGTTATTAAATGTTAAAGAGCCGACCCCAATAAAAATATTTCTATTTAAGAACAAAATCTATCGGTCTTTAATGAAACAATCAAAATAAATAAAAATAAATATCATAAAAGTAATAATATATGAAATGAGTAAACATTAATAATCTTTAGACATAGCAATATTTGCCTTGAACATTCGTAATTAATGTTTCTTGGTAAAGAGTACAAGTCACGTGAAACCTGTTGCGGTTGGCAGTGGAAGACCCTCACTTTTTTCAGACGACGGTTTTTTTATGTATTGTTTCAGTTTAAAATTTTTTTTATAACATCTTTATTAGATACGCTTAGTACAATCTTAATTTACAATTAATTTATTACTACTTTTCCTATGTACTTGGATTAATTAACAAGCAAGACGAGTGCGAGAAAATACATCAGTATGTATTCCTCAATTATAAAATTATAATTATTTATTAATTATTAACTTATAGCTATAGTTTACACTAAATGTATACACTTTATATAAGTTCGTATGGTTTTGTTCGTATGGTTCCACGTTAGTATGATTTAGTAACCTTCTTTCGTGTTTCAAGGCGAAATCTTGGACAACTTCGCAGATCCACTTGATTTCCAGGTCATCGTGCAGTTCTTCACTAGTTACATAGCGATAGGCATTGGTAATCAATCGAAGAACCTTGTTTTGACAGCGTTGTATGACTAGTTGATTTTAATTTTTAGTGCAACCCCATATTTGCACCCGATAAGTCCAAATTGGATTTTCAGTTTAAAATGATCAAACAAATAGTTCAAGTTTGATATAGTTTCATTTCACTAACCTAGTTAAAATATCTGCAATATGATGATTCATAATATGTATGATTTATCAGCAAGGCACTAATCTACATAGAATTAGTGAAGTTTCTGAAAGACGCTGACCAAGTCGATAAAAAAGGTATTTGGCCAATTATTGACAAAAATTCCTCCAAAACAAGACAAATAAGTACATTTGCAATGAGAAGGCTTTATAAAAATACAATATTGATTTACTTTATTTTTAAATTAGGTTAAGTCTGTTTAGAAGTAAATCTTAATTTATAATAACTTAAATATTTTAAATAATAATAAATATCTGCTATAGTGAATATTCTGCAATAAAAAACGAAATAATAATATATAAAGGGAAAAAGTATCACAAGGAGAAGAAAACATTTGACCGAATATAACTGATATTAATGATTGATTAATTGATAATGCGTAATTATTGAGTTGTCGTCCACCATGACTAACAAATAATGAAAAACGGAGTGAAAACGATTATACGATAAGGAAACAAAATAAATTAGTAGAATAACATAAATACAACAAAATATAAACTGCCAATAATTCGGAACAGAATGAGATAAAGATGCCTACCACTAACTATTTACATTTTACTAATACGTTTGTAAAGGGCCCACAAAAAATAGATAAACTCGATGTAGTAGCAACAAATATTTATTATTTTTTATCATGAAGTTCATTAAAACAAATGGTAAATGAAGCTTGCGAAAACCACTTTAACCAGTTCATTACCAGTGCCTTTGTAATGATTATTGATTAAAATGTAACATACATTTGCAAATTTTAAAATTGCTTGTTTGTGTAACATGTTTTAACTATACCGTTATATGAAAAAATTTCGAAATATGTGCGAAATATTTTCGGTTGTATAAAACAGTTTTCCCGAACCTCTTAATGGAAATTATTCGACAATGCCCTTAAAAACTTGTTTCAAAAGTAAAAATTAAAATTTGTTCATGAATTCTAACATCAATTTATTTAATAGCATTTAATTTTACTCGTTCATTAATTGAGAGCGGGTAAGGTGATTCAGAACATAAAAACTAATTCGTAAACCACAAAGGACAACGAAGGAAGAATGGTGTTGGTATGGCATTTATAGAATTTTTAAAAAAGTTGTAACTTTTCCCAAAAAAACTGATTTAACTATTAAATTTAATGCCTGAAAACAAATTGTAATCTGAAGTTATTTTTATTTAAAATAATTCAGATATTTACAACAGGTTAATATATAAAATATTTAGTATATAAAGTTTGTATAGTTTAGTATATAAGTTAGATTAGGTCTGTTTGTAAGTAAATCGTAGTTTATAATAAATCAAATACATATCTTATATGATAATGAATATCTATAGTTGCGAAAATTTTATTTTAAATCAAAAGAATATATTTTTGCTCCATAGAGTGAAAATATTAGAATATTAAAATATACCTCGTTAAATACAAAGCTGAACAAATCAAACCCAAAATCAAAGAACTGTGCTAGTTAATCAGAATATACTCTCAACTTAACTTAAAATTAAGGATTAATAATTTATCAGTCAATATAATGTAATATAAGATTGCACCAAGAGATCAAACGAACTATTAACAACGGAGAACTGCACAATGGCCTCAAAATCAATTTCAATGAAATTTAGCTAACAGGAGAATTACTGCAAAAACTACCAAGAAAGGGAATTATAAAACTCACCAACTTGATCAATGCTGCATTTAGATTAAAACATGTTCCAGGCATTTGGAAAATGGTGGAAATTATAATGATTCCAAAGCCTGGAAAGACACCAAACGAAATAAAAGCCTATAGACCTATATCACTGCTGCCAGTAATATCTAAGGTTTTTCAAAAACTCCTGTTAAAAAGAATACGATCATAGAGAGAAAATACCTAAAACCAACACACCAGTTTGGGTTTATTAACAAGCCTTCAACAATTGACCAGCTCCACAGAATAACAGATGTTACTGAAAAAGCATATGAAAGTAAAAAAGTATGCTCAGCTATATTCTCAGATGTAGCACAAGCCTTTGATAAGATTTGGCATGAAGGCCTTGTTCATAAACTACAGAAAATGTTACCAAAACAACACACCGAACTACTAAAATCGTACATTATGGCCAGAATATTTAGAGTTAAACAAGAAGAAGCTTACTCTACAATAAAAGAAACTAAAGTAGGTGTACCACAAGGAAGTGTACTCGGGCCAATCCTTTATCTACTTTACACTTGTGATATACCACAATTGGAGAATATTTCGATGGCTATATTTGCTGCGATTATACCTGTCGGAGACAATAGTGAAGAAGCCACACGAAAATTACAACAGGCAAGTGACAATAGAAATAATTGGACACAAGCGTGGAAATTAAAAATTAACGAAAGTAAATCTGAGCAGTTCACCTACAATCAGACCGCACAAGCACCAATAACATTAAATAATACTATCATTCTATATATGTTAGCAACAAAGCTAAATAACTCGGAATAAATCTTGATACAAAACTTCGCTGGAAAGAACATAAGGAAAGGAAAGTGTATTGGCTAATTGGAAGAAAATCACAATTCTCATTACATAATAATTTGCTATTATATAAGCAAATACTGAAACTTATATGGATATACGGAGTTCAATTATCACATAGACTAAAGAATCAAACCATCTGAACTTGTGTAGTGTTGTGTAGTGAGTTGCATATATTAAAAAAATCACCAGTGACATGAATAAACATCAGAGACTGACATAGGGCCGATGGGTCCTCTTAGTTATATACCTAGATTTAAGTTATCATAAAGACAAATTGTAGGTTAGTCGGAAACGACCAGTAACAATGTAATAATTAAATAATAATAAAAAAATAAAGATAATGCGTTAAAACATGCAAAAATTTTACTAAATCAGAGGAAAGTCAATAGAGCTACTGGACATCGCGCAGGAAATTAGGAGATTAAAGCGAACCAAACCGCACGAACTGGTATAGCGAATAAATGTAATTCCTAACTTTAGCTTAAGCAGTCTAATTTAATTTTAATTTGATACATACTAATGAATGTATCCCGTATTCGTCCTGCTTGTGAATTAATACCAGTACAACAGAACAATAGTAATAAATTAGTTTGTAAATTAAGATTGTACTAAGCATATCTAACATTAGTAATAATAAAAAACATGAACTCGAAGAACGCATTTAGAACATAAAGAAAAGATGCCATACCGTTAAAACCAGTCAACAGCCAAATGTCAACAATTATAGCAGTTAATTAAAATTTCCTAACCTAAATTACTGTTTTAAATTGAATAAAAGCCTAAAAAACAAAAATACGCCAAATGTGGGTTCTAAATACTGTTTTTCGGATTGCATAATTTTAGCCTTAGGAAAGATATGTAAATGATATCAAAGCTATATACCGTGATGTGTAAATCTGAAATAACTGAATAATCGTAATTTTATGGGATTGAAATAATTCCGATCGTATACTTTCTTCAATTTATTTTTAGAATATAATTGATATATTCCTGTCTTGTTTAATTAATTGATAAAAAGATAAAAATAAATATTACGGAATGCCTTTTATTAGTAACATAATTGATATGTTCCTGCGGTTAAGAAATAAGCTCAAATCTTGTATTTACGCAAAATTTTAATGAGTTAAATATATGTAAGAATATTTTTAAATGTTATTTATGTGAAATTTGTTTTTTTTTTGATCGGATATATTGCAAATCTTGGCAAATATATGCATTTTACGTGTGAAAAGGTTATGTAACTCTTTTGGGAATTTGAAAAAAATTGCGGTAAATATTATATTGTAAATTCAGATGAAATATTATTATAAGAATTGTGATTGTAAATAACAATTAAGGAAGCTTTTCATAAACGTAACGCTTTGTTGTGAAAAATTATAAACATCGTTATTTTTCAACGTATTGTTAACCGCTAACCGCTAGCCTTTATTAGATTATTCTTTGAGGCTAGCCCCTTTTCGAGTATTTTTACAAAAATAAAAGTGATTTATTTATTTACGAGATAGACAGATATATGAATATGTACAAGCAACATCAATAAAATCATACCCATTTAACAAAAGATCATGTGTACATAATGTGACCGTTTTTCTTTAAACTCAATACCGAACATCAGTTTATTTATGTCAATTATTTGGTCATTGTTCAAAACTCTTTATTTTATTTATCAAAATTGAACACTTAAGCTTCTACAAATTGCCTATAAATATATAAAATATTCAATCTCAATTCTTAGTTCAGAGGAACAAACCTGTAGCTAAACAAATTGTGAACAAATAAAGCTAGTAATTATTCCAAGTAAGAATTCATGACAAATTTTTTGAATATTCACCTTAGTTATTAAATTAGCTCCGAAATCCGGAATCTTTAAGTGGGTGTTTACAATATTTCATAAATTCTTCAGTGGAAAAAATACTCTTTTAATAGGTACATTTGTTCCAGGTCGACAAAAAAACTGACTACTCTGACACGTTTATTTACTATTGAAAAAAATTACAAAAATGTATAGTTTTTCTAGTTCTTTCTCCTCACTTGTTACGCATTTTGTCCATCTTTCCGGAAGTTTTTTGATGCCGGTATCGAAGAATTCCTTGGGCAACTCGGACAGCCATGTGCGTACGAACTCCTCTACCTCGTCGTCGGTGTTGAATCTTTGACCACCGAGAGCTTCTTGCAGTAGTCCAAACATGTGGCAGTGACAGGGTGATAAATCCGGACTGTAGGGGGGTGTTCCAGTATCTCCCACCCTAATTCCGATATTGTTTCACGTATGTTTTCAGAAGGTTAGAGTAGTATGCAGCATTAACGGTACGTTTGGTGCGCAGGAAATCGACGTACAGCACACCCGGTTGTCCTCGCTTTGACTGGAGTGTAATAGTATATCCATGTCTCGTCTGTAGTGAAGATTCGCGCTAAAAAACCGCTCCCCTCCACCTCGTATCGCGTCAGCAAGCGGCGAGAAACTTTCAACCGCGTAAATTTTTGCTGGAAGTTCAACAATTTAGGAACCCATCGTGCGGTTATTTTGCTATATTGAAGGACGTTCGTGAAGAAGAAGAAGGTATTGTTCGTGGGTGATAGACTGTACACTACCAATATTGATGCAGATTTCAGCCGAAATGTCTCGAACATTCATCCTACGGTCCTCCAAAATGAGTTGTTCTACGCGGTGAATGTTGTCTGGTGTGATGCTGGTTCGCGGTTGACGATCATGCGGCTCATTCTCGACGGTTTCGCGGCCATCCTTGAATGCTTTGGCCCATTTAAACATGCTATCCAATTCGTTAAATCGGTTTTGTTTCCATCAATATAATCAGATCACACATATTTTTAAAATTAGCTGAATATAACACGTGGTCAGTTCTTTAGTAAATAAACAAATCTACTGTTCCACCAAATAATTACGGCTTGTTTTGTAAGTTTCTGTAGCCGTACAAACTCTTCTTCAATATCAGTGACCCTATCTCGCAGGCTTGACCTCACCAATAAAGTCTCCAATCGGATGCGGAACTTGTTTTCAAAAAGTGGTTCTTTAGTTGCTAGTACATTAAAAAAAACCCTTTCAAGAGTTGTTGAGTTGCAAACCAAATGGTATAAATATAAAAAAAGGAATAATTTATAGGGGAACCATCTGAATCGGTAGATATAATTCTATTACCTTGTTAATATTCAATTGTTGAATATTATTCTAGGATTCATATTGGCTACTTGTATTTGCTTCAATATTGAGTCTTATAACATTCTTAACAAAAAAAGACTTCATAAAATATAGGCAGATTCAAATTAATTCTTTGCCGATTTTAGTATATAATTATATACTTTAGTTATAATTTCGCAATTACATTATTAGTTCATTATTAAAATTTATCGTTAAATTATTGTCCCCATCAAATGCTACAACTTTCAACTTATTAACGGTCTAAATCTGAAATTTTTACTTACACACCTTCGTAAGGTTGAAAAAAATACAAAAGTAGAAAATGTTTTATTATTACGATGGTTTAAAGTATTGGTCAAGATTGTAATACAGTTGATAATTTACCATAATCTTTTACAAACATTTAGCTTCTGTTTTCGTACGCAAGAAATATCTGATTAATGTCGACGCTATCAAACCCAAAATTGTGGTTTTCTTGTATCGTGTGATACAGGAAACCAAAAGTCTTCTGTCGTCAGACATCCACATCTTTTGAAGTTGTCCGATTCTTTCATTTTAAAATGCTGTTCAATAAAGTAAATTCTGTACGATGCTTTTCGCATCTAGCATCTGAAGAAGTATTTATTTCTTAACAAACGATTATTTTATATATACACTATCATTGAATACGAGGGTCACTATTTATATTTCGGGAATTGGCAACACTGTTGTTATGTCAGTCCATCTAACGGTTCCATCGTAAAGTTTGACATTTTTGAGGATATACATACTCAGAACATTTTGTCGCACGGACGCTATTTGTTTATTCTATATTTAGTTGAAAGTTTCGTCTCGGCAAAAAATGGAACTGAATCTTCAATATTCGTCCATTCATTATTCCATTGGTTCGTGATTGGGTTTCGCACCAAATCTTTGGTTGATGTGAAAAATATGTCCATTTGTTGCATCAACTTCTTTCAGATTCAAACTTTGACCTTATAAGTTCTTTAGCAATACTTTCCTGTCTTGTGTCTTAGATGAGACAGATCTTTCAATCTTTCCAATAATAGTGAACACTTACAATAGTTAGTAGATCTAGTGGTTAATCCCTATTATGGGGAGCCATTGTATTAATCTTCTATCACTATCAAAATGCGTATCCCCAATTTGTTCTAGCAAGTTAATAGATAATGATATTGATAGCACACCTTAAAAGAGAATCTATTGTTCCATCATAGAGCCCTCCTCCATTCCAACCAACCCCCCTTTAGAGAGTACGAATGAGCGGAAAAAGTGAACCGAATTTCTTGGAACTCTCGATTCCGATCGACCTCCAGGCTCTAAGCGTATTCGACGCAATGGAAATGACACGTCAAATATCGCTTTATTTATCGGTAACCTTTTACAGTCACCGCCTGCATTATTACACAAATTGCAGCAGCAAAATTTTGCAGCCAAGGTTGCGGTCCGTTTCCACTTTTCCGCCGTTTCCTCTCCCCTCGCGCCACCTGTATCTCTCGCGATCGTACGCTCACTCCGTCTCTCTTCTCGCGACTAGGATCGCCAAGTAATTAAGCAAAAGGCGAACCTATCGCCTTCAGCTCGCCTTTTATTCGTAAACCTGTTCGTACAGGACGGGCAAAGTCGACATCGGTCGATAGATCTTTTGTTGTTTAGTTTACAGGATGGTTTCAACTCTGTGACTGTTAGATAAACTCAAGTATTAGAGGTACCGAAAACTTTTGAGATATTGTTGGTCAAAGTGTTAAATTCCAGATTGTAAATGACGATATCATATAAAGAAGAGAACGATGGTAAATTAATAAAAATCTCTAAGCTTACCATGTCTACTATGAAATACTTGTAAAGGTCTACCTTGAAATTTTGTAAAAAAGTTGCTACAAAATTATATTCCATGTAGTAAGCGTAAATGTAGCAAACAACGAAGCCGTCATCATGTAATTTGATGCTAAAGGCTATTGGAAAATATTAAGAACTTATGATGAAGCTGCTCTATCATATTACAATTGGCGGTTTATGTTTCAACGCGTTAAAAGTGATTATGTAGATATCAATGACAAAAAACGGCCTGAATTGTACAACAACTATTAAACACAATAAGGTTTGAATAAATTATAGCTATAAAATATGATAAAGTGCCACACACAATTGTTATTTTTATATCTATTGTATATAATTGGCCATGTAAATATCATCACTTATGATATTACCAAATGACAAACACAATAAACCACTGATAAAAAAAAATAAATATTGAGAAATCAAAATGCATATATTACGAAGCAACATAATAACACTGTTACTATTAAATACAAAACATTTTGTAGAAGGTTTAAAAACTATTGGTGTGTCATTCCTTTGTATTTATTTATTTCAAGAGCTTTTAATGTGGTTTGATAACGTGGTTCAATGTACTTGATCACCTTTATTATTTCATATTGTGACATTAATATATTAGCTGCGATTAGTCAGTTAAGAGTGCTATAACTGTTAAAATACACATGCATAATTTGAAGACATATGTTATGTAATAATGTTTTACGGATTGCTTTAATTTAGAAACATATCTGAAGAATACTTACTAACTAGGTGTAGCAACAAGAAATCCATTATTTTTGTATAGAATTGTAGGTTATATTAAATATGATTGGAAGGATTCGATTCAGTCAAATATTCTTCGTTTTTCCGATAATTTGTTGTCATTTCGAATGTCTATTCGGCCCATCAAACTTCTTGGTTTAACTAGTGTGCCGCTCATATATCCAGTATTGTATCGAGCCTGTTCTCAAGGATTCAAAACGGATTTTTGTGCAATATTTAACTCCTAAGCTACATAAAAAGTTCCCTATAACTAATCAATAATCAAATCTTTGGTTTCTTTCTCAACTCAAGCTTAAAGAATAACTTTAGCTTTCATTATTTCCAAATTACTGCTATGACTTTTAAATGGCTTATAATATCTCTATTGATACTTAATGTTGCTTGCTTAAATTATTTTAATACTTCCTACATTCTACACTTTCAGTTTGTTCTTCTAAGTATTAATAAGTAAGTGTTTATTCTAAGTGAATAGTAAGTGAATAATTCTTAACAGAAAACGCGTTTACTTTTTCTCTATTCAAAATAACTATAGATTAAAACAAGCACTTTAGCTTCTCATTCCAGGTGTTTGCTAGATAGAGGTACTTCCAATTTCATCAAACACTCAAAATTATTTATGAACTCAAGAATTGACTCTATATACTAATCTGCGTACTAACTTATTTACATTTGCAGATCGCTTGATTCTGTGTTATTTTGAACGTATTTTTAACAAGTGCAATTTCTTATTAATTTTTGTCTCGTATAAATTTGTCATAAAATGTCATTAATGTCAAAGGGTACAAGGTCGTATAGGATTTAATAAGGCATAGATCTAATCTGAAATAATACCCTTCTTTTTGACTTATCTAAGCTGATATCGCCACAAGAATTATTGATGATAATGTACACTGTTCATAATGACCAAAATAATATTTACGCTTCCATTAATTTCTCGAGATAAGATTAACCAATGCAGGGAAAAAGATCCTAAGTATACTATATTAAACGCGATCTCTATTTATATTTTTTATACAGCTTAGCACCTACTCGTAAAAAGAAATGACAAATATGTATTAATGTTTTGGTTTTGAGATATCTGTGTTACAGACTAAAACAACAACGACTATCGTCACGTTTGTGCTCGGCAGTGGGTAAAACAAATATTTGCTGGCAAAAAAAATAAAAATACTTTTATCACCAGATGGGATAGTTTTTCAAGCAATGTGAACAACTTACGACATCAGAAAACAAACACAGACCGTCCTTATCTTATGTAATTGTTTAGTTTATTTTATAAGAGATTGTTTCTTAGGACTATCAAGTAAGGGTTAACAAATTATAAAGGAGTTCAGTGTCTGTTGTATATTGTCAAAAACTAATTCGGTTTCATTTCATTCACAATTTGTCCAACAAGTCTTACGAATGATTGAAGAAGTTTAAAGCCTTTAGGACAGTGACACAAAGATTACTTAAGTTTTAGCAAAAGTTATATTGAAATATATAAAACATGCAATTATGATTTTGCTAACTAAATAAGTATTCACTTTTAGTTGAAAACATATATTAATTGAAATAATATTTGGTAGAAAATATAGTGAACTAAATGAAATGAAATCAATCAATGCTCAATGATATAAATAAATCCCAGCTCACATACTTAAACTATGTGTTAAACTACTAAAATGTAATAAGTTGTACTTGCTATTCTAAGAATGGTATACTATATTCATAATTGAAGGAAAAAGAAACATTTCTATACAAAAATCTAGAAAATAAACGCCAAACGCCATTAATTCCTAACATCAGGCAGAATAAAATATCAAAGAAAATGCGTAAAGAAATACCCATCGAAATCGTCAGATTAATATTGTAGACCAAAACAATTATGTCAGTTTTAAAAAGATATTAACTATGATTTCACCTGCATATAAATGTCAGGAACATAATTCTTGACAATATATTCAATAAGCAAATGTCTGAAGAAGCTTTTTGAGAAACATTACTCAACAATTCTAATCTTAGGTTTATAACCAGATTCTATATGCTGATTTTGAGATGATATATCTCTCTTAACATTGAACAAAAACCACCACAAAGATACATCCACAAATAAACTTCAAGCATCAAGAGATATCATATTGACTCAACTGAACAACGACAACAACTGAAGACGGTTGATATTAGTACTATACCTTTTCATGTTACTACCAAAATAATTAGCAATAGAATACAACTAATACAAGACCAAACTTATTCGACGAAAATTTAATGTTAAAACAAAACAAAATTGTTGTCATTTTTTATTACTTTCAGAAATATATAGTGAAGTACTATAAACGAAAATGAATAAAATACTGCGGGTAAATTTTTAAATAAGTTGTATATTCGAAAAAGTATAAAATTAAGTAAGTATATGTTTGAGATATACTTTGTTTACATTAAAGTGTTAATAATAACTGGTTAAATACATATTTCATAATATTCCGGTAAGGTTTCTGTTTTAATCAAAGATCGTTAAAACAAGAAAACTTCATTCAGATTTGTATTAAGTTTACTATTTCCAAACTTTAACTATCAAACTTTGCAGCGGTTTCATGTTAATACGTTTTCAAATATGTGCATGTCTCTTAGGGGATTGGGTATATCCATTGTAACGCAATAATGAAACAAAATATGGATATTTTAAAATTGCTAGAATAAATTATAAATTTGTAAAGCTACAAACTATGAGATAATTATAAAATTGGTTTAAAATAGTAAAAGACCAGTAATAAAAAATGAAAGTTACTATTAAGTAACTTTATTTAAGTTAATTTTTTTATTAATTTTAATAAGTTTATAAATTATACATAGTGTTTATTATATTTTATGAGCAATATGATTATAAAATCAAGTGAGAAACGTTAAGAAATATGTAAAGGAAACATTGTCACGAGAGCTACATATAGTCTATTCAAAGTTTTTTGTATTTACGTCATCAAGATCAATGTATTGCCTGCTGCAATTTGTAAATTCGTTTTAGTACCAGACAATATTTTCCTTCTCATTTTATCTTAAAAAGATACACAATGTTGTCTGACTAGTTCGAAGACGTAAAAGAATGAGCCTGTCAAAGTCGTCCGGTTGTCAAACGTATGCAAAATTTTTGAAAGCAATAGTGATGCCTCTAACCTATAAACTATTGTGGCTGTATAATTAAGTGTAGTTTTTAGATGTACTATAATGTTAAAATAAATTATATTTGATAACATATTTGTTCAATTATTTTATTTCGAAGTTTGTTGTATGTTAAAGCCAAACTTAAGCGTGATAATGTTCGGCCACATGTTGCAAAAGTAGTAAAAATATACTAGAAAAGATAAAATGGGAAGTGCCAACCCACCCGCTGTATTTTCCAGACTTTGCTCCTTCCGATTACTACTTGTTCCGACGTATGAGTCGTAATCTGTTCTAGTAGCGCTTCGCTTCTTATGAAGATACCAAAAAATGGATGGCATCAAAAAATACATCGTTCTTTCGAGGTGGGAATCGTAAATTGCCTGGAAGATGGCAAAAGGTAACTGCTAACGATGGACAAGACTTTGAATAAAATATATTGCACGTAACAGGTCAATTGAACAGTCCCCGACCTGCCACATAGGTGGCGCTATTAGAATTAAATCCATATATTTTTTAGTTAGCCCTAACCCTCAAAAGATGCGTATATTAATTTAATAGCTGTCTGATCACTAGTTTGTGAATTATAGCATTTTGATTGAATCAACTTTTGTTATTGTGAAAAAAAATTGTGTGTTAATAAAATATTGCTTTTTGAAGGGAAAAAATACAGTTGAAGCAAAAACTTGGCTTGGTGCCGTGTTTCCGGACACTGCCCCAGGAAAATCAACCATCAAGGATTGGTATGCTAAGTTTAGACATGGTGAAATGAGCACCGAAGACGGTGAACGCAGTGGACGCGCAAAAGAGATTGTTACCGAATAAAACATTTAAAAAATCCACAAAATGATTATGAATGACCTTAAATCGAAATTGAATGAAATAGTGTATCAATATCAATCAATGAAATCATATCATTCAAGAATATTTGGGTATGAGAAAGCTCTGTGCAAAGTGGGTGCCACGCGAGCTCAGTTTTGACCAAAAACAACGACGAGTTGATGATTCGGAGCAGTGTTTGAAGATGATCAAGCGTAATAAATTCGAGTTTTTGCATTGATATGTGATAACGGATGAAATATGGCTCCATCATTTCACTCCGAAGTCCAATCGACAATCATCCGAGTGGACTGCACATGATGAACTCGCTCCAAAGCATGGGAAAACGCAATAGTCGGCTGGCAAGGTTATGGCGTCTGTATTTTGGGATGCGCATGAAATAATTTTCATTGACTACCTTGAAAAAGGAAGGACCATCAACAGCGATTATTACATAGCGTTATTCGACCGTTTGAAGGACGAAATCGTCAAAAACAACCGCATTTGAAGAAAGAGAAAGTGCTGCTTCACCAAGACAATGCACCGTGTCACAAGTCAGTGAAAACGATGGCAAAAATCCATGAATAGGGCTTCGAATTGCTTCATCATCCATCGTATTTCCCAGATCTGGCCCCCACCGGCTATTTCCTGTCCTCAGATCTCAAAAGAATGCTCGCTGGGAAGGAATGTTCGTCGAATGAAGTTGTGATGGCCGAAACTGAGGCCTATTTTGAAGCAAATGAAAAATCATACTACAAAAATAGTATCGAAAAGTTAGCGGGTCGCTATAATCAGTGTATCAACCTTGGGATTTATGTTGTATAAAAAAAAATTTTGCTAAAAAATTGTGTTTTGCTATGGTAGGCCGGGGATTTTTCAATTCACCTGTTATAGTTATAAAACTTTAGTATCTGTTTGCAGCTAAACTTGAGGCACCTTACAAAAAGATTATTTTCCCACCTGGAAGCCTGCACGCAAATATCAATATTCAATAAACGGAAGACAAAACATCTCGAAAGCTTTCCATACCTAATAGTTTGTCATTAATTAACGCGCAAGTCCACCGTTGACACCATAAAACAATTATATTAAAAGGCGATGCGTTGTCCTTACCAATTTCTTTAATCTGAGCGCCGCCAGCGTTATTGACCGTGGCCAGAAGACCGGCAGGGGGTAACGAGGGGGAGGACAACACCTCTTGTTGCACCCTCTGTCTGGCTACCGCTATGCCGATCGGAATTTGGGCCCCTGAAAAAAGCAGAATACATGAAAGGGGAACGACAAGAGTGAAGTGTCCGAATGGGCTGCGGTCGCTCATTGTCTAGTCACGTTTTGATGCTGCTGACTGGCGCTCGCGTCAATGACGGACGGCCGCCTTATTAAAACAACATATGGTGTTCCACCGTTTATCAAGTCTAAGGGTCAAAAACATTCATTTTAAAAAGACGCCAATATTAAATATGTTTAAAAGAAAGTTTAAATGATTGTGCAATTTATTTTTATTTATTTAAATGATCAGGTAAATTTCCCTCTCATTTTATTCTAGTTAAAAACAGATACAATGCTATCTGATAAGTTCGAACATGTAACTGAATCAGTTTACAAAAGTCATCCGGTTGTTCAACTTCTGCGTTGTTTTAGCACTTTGATTGTTTTAATACATTTCTAATCGCTGCTTTTTATTACTCTGATTGAAAATGCGGAAAACAATAGATACAGTCACAAAAAGATTGCCTCTCCAATCAGTTGCTTTGAATAGAAACGAAATATTGGAGGCCCCCTCTTATCAGTAAAATGCGCAAATATAGAGAAGTAAGCGCTTATACCATTGAATACTAAGTTGTTTTGGATATTTATGAAAATATTTTTAGTGTGTTGCAAGTGTACTGAATATTAGTATGGAAACAATCTCTAAAATATATCAAAAAATGAAAAACAATGTAATCTGATATTCATCGAAAGGAAACCGCCCTCATAGGAAGCTGGTGACGAATTAACGTTTATGTTAGCTTTATAAGAGATCAAATATAGGTAATGTATAAAAAAGTGAGTAGTTTTATCAACATAAATACAATTTACAACTACTTCAGAAGAAACTGTTAGTATGGAAAGTATCCATACAAAAATTGGAGATATGCAATCTTTGAGGGATGTAGAATATCTTTTCCTACACTGTTGGGTAATATAGGGTATAAATGGTGTAAAGATAACCCACGTAGAGTTCTAATGGAACTTCCAGCCATTACATTATGGCATGATAAAAAAAGTAATGTAAAGACAACAAAAGTTGATTGAAAAAAGTGACCGCAATATGGAATAACAATTGATTAGGTTTTGTTCATTACAAATATATCGTTCTTCATGCTGGAAAAAGAAATGGTTTTATTCCCGACGTAGAGACTTCATGGAGAAATGAATCATAACATGTTTGAAAATCAGCTCTTCGAGATCTTCAAGGATTCGTCAGTTATTGTTTTGGACAATGCGCCATGTGATATATTAACTTTACTCAAATGAAATGAAGCCTATATTCGTCAGCTGTTAAAAAATTCTGTAGAAGAACATAAAGCTTGACATCAAAGCCAATAAATGAAAATGAGACCTGTAAAACTGCGGTAAACACTGTATTTCGAGAAGAGTTAGAAAAACCAATTTTATGCCTCAACCACCTTATGGTCCCTACTTGATGCCGTAGAACTTCTTTCTATTATCCAAAAATTATGCGAAGTCGTAAGGGATGCTTCTGAATATAATGAAAATACATAGAAACTTTTTAATGCATTGCGTAAGGGAAGTTCCATCTACTGGAATGGCAGAATTGCTACCAAAATTGTAGTAGACGCCTAGCTTGATTTGCCATTTTAAGTAAATTTATCTGTCATAAATTGTCTGAAAAAAATTCTAGACCATTTTCAGACGAAATCGTCAGAAACTCAGATTAGGCGAAAAAATTTTTCCTAGCTACGTAATTATTATACTAATACACGAAACGTTGAATAAGAAGCAATAAGCAAAATCTTGTAACAAATTGAAATATGTTATGGACAAAATAAAAGTGTTATAGAGAGATATATCATTCAATCCGTGATAAATTATAAGCTAATAATATTATTAGACGCTATCAATTGCCAGTTGCTTATTGCTTCAATATGAAAGCCGTTCAATAATGATCCAAATATCATCAACTAAAATATGAGTTATTATCACTGGAAGTCATATATATCTCATGCACTCTCATGATCTACATATTTATATATAACTTACGTGAATTAATTTCGCCACTCTATCGTACAGTAATTTACAGCTTAAGCTACTTTTGAATATATGCTGAGAAGTAGTTTACAGTTCCCAATTTGCATAATCTGCATTTACTTATCATTGGTGACTTTCTGCATACTGCCTATTTTAGAGTTGCATACATATGAAACTTTTAAACCATATTTGCTTTTTAGCACACGCAGTCAGTGTCAAATAGTAATGTTAATTATATGAACCGTTTTTAGTTGATATTGTTCACAAAGTACATTATTTGTTGAAACGTCTCATTAAAATTTACCTTTTATAGATGAATTCGGCTTTAGTTTGTGTTAACTAAGAAATATCCAAACAAATATCAAAATTTGTTAATACAATCACTATCAAATGAACAATACCTATACTGGAGTAACAACTGGCATTTAAAAAGCTAGCAAATGCGCATTTAAAATTAGTAATCTATTAGGTATTCGGTCTCATTCAAGTTTAAGATTTTCATATAAAATCTTAAAAGTTTGAAAACCTTGATTTTTCCATCCTTCATGAAGTTATTTATGTATTTGAGCTTGTGCCCATTTCTGGAATTTGACTCTAATTGCCATAGATGTAAGGCAAGTAGTAGGGTTTTTTAATTACTAAACATTTAAAGACCAGATATTTTAGAAGTAAAAAGGTGGCAAACTACTTTAGTAACAGGCGAACGAATGCTCCGCTACATATTGCGCGTTCAAATTATTCTTCAGTCTTATTCACTAGAAATTAACCGCTACTTTTTTCCATCTTGTTGGCAATTTACTTGGACTCCAACTCCCATTTTTTCATATCTCCATAAGAAGTGAAGCGCTGCTTAGACTAGTCACGACTAATATGTCGTAGCAAGTAGTAATCAGAAGGAGCAAGGTGTGGAGAAGACGCGGCTGAGGTAGCGCTTTCCATTTTGATATTTCCAAGCATGCTTTCATTGGTTTTGCAAAATGTCGTCGAGCGTCTTCATGTTAAAGAATAACATTGTTGCGCCTCTGCTCGTATTCTGACTGTTTTTCGTGCAGTATTTGGCATAAACGCATCAATTATAACCGATAGAGATTCCCATTGATGGTAGGTTTAGTACACCAAGCTAATCCTATCAAATACAGAGCATTATTTTAGACCCATGGATATTCGGCTGTGTCGTTGTCCAGAAGCATGACCAGATAATACTCACAATTTTTGTTACTTTGGATCATCGTAATGGAATCACTTTTCATCACGAGCAACAATACAATGCAAAAAACCTTTATGATTTTATTATTGGAGCAGCATTTCACACATGACCAAACGCTTTTCAATGTCTTTTGGCTTCAATTCATACGGCACAAAATATACAACTTTTTGGATCATTTCCACGTTCTTCAAGCAGTTGGAAATAGAATTATTTCCAACAATTATGCATATTTTTTTGAGTTTTACATAGATCATGATCATCGAGTAATGATTTCAAATCCTCGTCTTCGGTGTCACAATTATCACTTTTAAAACATCGAAAAGTAGTATTCACATGTTGAAATCCAAGATCTGCAAATGGGCTTGAAAATACAGCTTAATTTTGAGTTTCGGCGAAATGACAAAACCTAATTATATCACTTGACGGATGCCCGATTGCTCAAGCAGAATCAGCTAAATAGCTCGGAATATATTTCAATTAGGTTAAATTTGAAATATCATGCTAGACAAACAGCAAAGCAGATTAGACTCAAAGTCAAGCAACTATACTGATTTGTCGGAAAATACTCTGAACTCGACCTAAATTCAAAGAGAATGTTTATCAGTCCATCATGCCAAGCCAATTTGGACATATGAGGTGATATCAAACTAACTAGTAATACAGCGTATCCCGCAAAATAAAGTTTTACGATTTATTACCAATGCTCATGGCTACGTAACCAATGAAAAGCTGCAGGATAACCTCGAAATCAAATGGATATACGAAGTGATACAAGATTTCGCATTAAAACATGGAATAAGGTTGATAAATCACAGCAACGTGGAAGCAACACAGCTATTGAACGACACGCAGGAAATCAGAAGATTGAAGCGAATCAAATCACACGAACTTGTTTAGTGTATAAGTGTATTCTTAACTTTAGCTAAATAGATTAGTTTTATTTTAATTTGGGAAATACATACTGATGTATTAATCCAGTACTCGCCTGGCTTGTGTATTAATGTAAGCACAACAGAACAGCAGTAATAAATTAATTTGTAAATTTACTCTCATTAACAATAAAAAAAAAGTTGAAATCAATGAAGCGCATGGCTGCCAAAAGTTTCTCAGCATTTGATGGCCTTGAATTTAAGTAAAAAAAGTAAATATTCCCGCATAAGATATTTACAACGCATTCATTTTCTGGTGTCAAGTGAAGTCTGTCACTGAGGTTTCAAGATGAAGTTGGTTACAGATGTACCTGATACGATTTAATATACAGTGACACTATCTGTTGTATACCCTTTAAAATTAGTTTATAGGTCTGATATAATTATAGCAAAAAATCTGTCAATTTCTAATCAACTTCAAAACAAATTAGTTGTAATAATTTTTGTGGAACTTCTGTATTTTCATTCACAGGTAGGACGGATCGTACCTCGACTGGTTCACGAAATGACCAATTTGGTCGCTGCGATCGATTATCGACAATTTAGCCGATTTTAATAACCGAAAACTGTCGAGCGGAACGATTCGATGACGCTACACCGACCGCCGGTCATCTTCCTTCGCTTCCTCGTCCACGCTCACGCACCTGTCCCCCGAATTTTCATAAATTATATTTTCGTCGTCGTATATCTAAAACGAACCGATATTTCGCGCGGTAATTTATCACCATTAAAACAGTTTGCGGCTGCAAGCGATAGCAGTTCTGTTATTTGTTCTTGATCAGCCCATCTTGCTCGGGGCTTGGCGACCTGTCCAATAATTATTCCTTGACCGTTCGAGGTTTTCTCTATCTGATTTATTTTAATTAATTCAGGCGATGATGCATATTAATTAAGAACAAGGGTTTGTGGGTCATCAGCTCAGTATCACTACATAGTATAAAACAAAGTCGCCTTTTCTGTCCCTATATCCCTATGTGCGCTTAAATCTTTAAAACTACGCAACGGATTTTGATGCGGTTTTTTTCAATAGATAGAGTGATTCAAGAGGAAGGTTTATATGTATAATACATGCATAATATACTAAGGCAACATTGCTAATTTTAGAGGTTTCTAACGTGATGTCGTAAATTAACCTATTTTTTTAGGCTTATTTAGCAATTAGCAAAAACGCTGCCTAACCCTACGAGTTAGATCAAATTAATGTACTACAGTATTGTACACCATAAAAAGGTCTACAAAAAAGTCCGCGATGGTATATGTTTATCTTTTAGGGATAATCCACATTAACCATTTTTATTGTTTACTTTTTACGTGAGAAAATGGCTTATTTACGAAGCTATTTTAAGCAATACGGCATTAATCCTTATCGAATTAAGTACCTGAAATAGAGTGTGCAATTAATATAGATCAATATGGTTCCTTACAGCATGTAAATTAAACAAATATTTTCGGAGATATTACAAATTTAAAATTTGCGTTTAAAAATGTGCAATGTAATAAAAATTGTATGAATTTAGATATTCCAAAGATAGAAGGAAATCTTCATAGTAAGTATAGGGGAAGAGGAATTGTTTTACTCCAAATTTAATGCGTGCAGGCCAAGGGCAGTAATGAATGAACCAAAAATACTGGATCGATTTTAATCATGTTTTCATTGAGTGACATAGGCATATATATTTTATGCCCGTGCAAAGTCGGAGCGGGCCGCTATGTTTTTATATACAACGTTCATATTGTTTCTGTAGTGTATTTAATTTAGTATCAGCATTGCACCCGTGCGAAACCGGGGCGGGTCGCTAGTCAAAATATAAATAACAAACATTTTATTAAAATATATTTATCTAAACAATTTTTGATCAAATTCCTATATGGATTGATACATGTTGGATGCTAATGAGGAAGTTATACGCCATCAAAAAACTCTAGAGTTCATTATAGAGTTCTAGAATGTATATAACTTTGTTTTCTTTGTTAAGCAGGCTGATTTATGAAACTCTTATTATTGCTCATAAGTTCAGAATATAAAGACACTAACTATTCATCAACCAGCAACACCCAATATCGAAGATTTCTGCATAAAGCTTGAATTTCTGACCAGATTGATATTTGTATATCTTTAAATACCTATGTACAAGGTTCTCTTTAATCTTGAACAAGTGCCTCTATAAGACCAGAAGATATAATTTAGATCATCCATATATTAACACAATATTGTATTTATTTATCAATCCTTATGCAGTATTAACCAACAAATAGTAATAATGATTTCCATATTGGTTGAAATTCGATAGTAATTCATTAAATTAATTTAAGGCATCTTTCAAAAAAGAGTAAAGCCTGAGTAAAGAGATTGGAACCCTTCTACATCATGTAATTACGTCATCATCATACTATAGAGTCAAAATAAATTGAAAAATTTTTCAATATAGTATACTAAAACTTGCCCCTATCTTATAATAAAACAACAATTGATAATATTAAAAAAAACTTTTGATATCACTATTAATTAACATAAAAATATATTAGTTAATATAAATCGCTAAAAATTAAAAGGTACTTAAACAAAATCTTATCTTTTAAAATAAAAAGTCCACCCATTTTAACTACAAATATAATTATGTTTTTGTGGTAGAAATATTTAAAACTAAAGCCAATTTAAATCATCCGTTAGAACTTCGAATTCTCTATAATACAGAAAACTCTACTCTATGTCATAGTTTTGCTTATAACGATCATTTTAATTATTACTAAAATACTATATATAAATAGTCTATTAAGAATACTGCTATAATATATAAGAAACAGGAAATATCAAACAATAAAACTTTTTTTTGCGAAAATATATCAGACGCTTCACTCGTTCGAGTTCGTGCGAAAACAAAACAATATTCTTGGTGAATTATAGGGCGCTTCCCCTTACCAACACCCTTCTCAAGATTGACAGCAGTATTAATGCTTGGTCTTTTCATGTATAAGGGCTTTTTTGAGTTTGTGTGATGTATATACGTTATGACTATAGATGAATCTAACATTTTATTTTATTGTCTATATAACACTTCGTTTTGTTGCTTTTATTGTTTTTCGAAATATTAAAGAAAATATATCACTACATAGTATAAAACAAAGTCGCCTTTTCTGTCCCTATATCCCTATGTGCGCTTAAATCTTTAAAACTACGCAACGGATTTTGATGCGGTTTTTTTCAATAGATAGAGTGATTCAAGAGGAAGGTTTATATGTATAATACATGCATAATATACTAAGGCAACATTGCTAATTTTAGAGGTTTCTAACGTGATGTCGTAAATTAACCTATTTTTTTAGGCTTATTTAGCAATTAGCAAAAACGCTGCCTAACCCTACGAGTTAGATCAAATTAATGTACTACAGTATTGTACACCATAAAAAGGTCTACAAAAAATCCGCGATGGTATATGTTTATCTTTTAGGGATAACCCACATTAACCATTTTTATTGTTTACTTTTTACGTGAGAAAATGGCTTATTTACGAAGCTATTTTAAGCAATACGGCATTAATCCTGATCGAGTACCTTAAATAAGTGTGCAATTAATATAGATCAATATGGTTCCTTACAGCATGTAAATTAAATAGCAGTATAGGGGAAGAGGAATTGTTTTACTCCAAATTTAATGCGTGCAGGCCAAGGGCAGTAATGAATGAACCAAAAATACTGGATCGATTTTAATCATGTTTTCATTGAGTGACATAGGCATATATATTTTATGCCCGTGCAAAGTCGGAGCGGGCCGCTATGTTTTTATATACAACGTTAATATTTTTTCTATAGTGTATTTAATTTAGTATCAGCATTGCACCCGTGCGAAGCCGGGGCGGGTCGCTAGTAATAGAATATAATAGAAGTATAAACGTTCCAAAGAAGATTATAAAGGCCAAACTTAAAATGATGCTTACAAAAAAATTAATTAGAAAGGTCAGATGGAGTCCAACAACACTTAATGTGGCGACGGAGGATTGTAGCCCCTTTAGGCCACCACAAATACATCCACGCCGTATTCTAAGATTGGAAGCGCTAGTTGATTGGTATCATGCGGTTTTCGGGTATAAAATACCAATACGACGACGTCTCTCTTTCTTTCCTATCTATATTTTCAAATCCTTAACACTTCCGTACATCTCTGACCTCCTGATATCCTGTCCATCCTCCCGTCAACCACATATAGTCTAACATTGAAATGAACAAGTTTCATTAGACGGTCGTAGAGAGACAAATGATGCAGAACGCAGTGGACATCCAAATGAGCTGGTAACACCAGAAAACATCAAAAAAATCCACAAAATCGTTTTGAATGATATAAAATTGAAGTTGCGTGAGTTAGCTAACATCTCAAAGGTATCAAAAGAAAGTACTGGTTTTATATTGCATAAAAATTTGACTATAAGAAAGCTCTGTTCAAAGTGGGTGACGCGTTTGCTTACTGTTGACCAAAAACAAGAAGGTGTTGATGATTCTGAGCAGCGTTGGGGCATGTTTAAACGTAACAAACTGGAATCAAAACGATCGTCATCTGAGTGGACACAACTGGTGTCAGGTCTGTTTTGAGGCAAAAGAAAAATCGTTCTACAAAAGTGGTATTGAAATAGCAGAGCGGCGCTGCGATGATTATGTGGTTCTTGCTGGAGACTACGTTGACGAATCAAGCGAATTTTGAACAAAAATAAAACGCGTTTACAAAGTACGCTCGGGACTTTTCATCCCATGTGTTATGTAATCTAATGTTGAACGACCCGGCTTAAATGTAAAATTCGACGATTTTAACGTTTTTCTACTTAGAATAACAGTTTTCTATTTGGTATTACTGAGTTATTCGGTCTATACAGACATCCCTTAACTTTATTGTTTGAACTTTATTGAAGAAGTATGTTGGTTTTGGTTTCAACTATATAAAAGTGCTATTCTTGTTGTCAATGATAAAGAGTGGCCTGGACCAAAAAAGTTTGTTAAAAAAAGTTAATGAAGTGCAAGAGTTATTAGACGAAAACCCAACTCAAACTCTCAAAGAGCTTTCAAGAAGATACGTATAGAGGAATATGGCTACCACACTAATAGGCTGAAAATTCAATTTCAAATCCTTTCAACATTGCTTGCCAGGCAAGAAAAACGGTTTTATGTGGCGTACTCTGATTGGCGATTAAAAGTGGATCTACTACGACATTCCTAAATATAAAGAGTCACGAACAGGTCCAGAAGAGCCATCCACTTCGATACCGATGCGGAATATTCATGGTTATAAAGTCTTGATGTACATTCGGTGCGATCAGCAAGGTATAGTCTATTAGCTTCTAAATCTAAATCGAAACCGTTACTATACGAATATGAAGTTCATACTATATATGAAGTTACCAACGTTAAATGAACACATTTAACGACGTACTGTTGTAGAAAAAGCAACAATGGCTACCAATGAAATGAAAAAGTAAAAAAAAATCATCCAATTACCTCAAACATTTATGAACATTGTTTGTATTTTTAATTTAGAAAATATATGCAGCTAGAATTAGATTTCCAGAATAAAATATGGCAGCTTATTTAGTTGGCAACCATAATTAAACAATGCCTTTTCAAAAATTTAAGATAGTTTATGATGAATTGTTATATTTATTCCCCTGTCTTTGTCTTAATCTCCATTTCTTTTTATATATTTAGACAATGCTTAATTAACATTAAGGGACATGATAATTGTTCGCCAGTAAACTAAAAACCGACAATAAATTGTCATGAGATAAATCATAGCACTTTTAAAAATACATGCTTTAGTCTCAAAGTTAAACAGATAATTATTCGCAAAAACCTTTGTTTCTAATAACTTGAGTCAGATATAAAAACAGCGCACAATAACGAATGGTTGAATAAAATGTATGAGTCATATTATCTTAGTGAAAGAAAACTTGAAGGAGAATTACGCTAAATGCTTTCGTTAAAAAACTCGAACAATTTCAATTAAGGACTCGATGTTAACCGTTACTTTACTAACTATATTCAAACAAATGCGATAGCTACAAACAAAACTAATTGGTCTGATGTTTAAGAGTAAGATGATATAACAGAGTAGTTTTTCTTTAACGCTGTATTTATAGGGCTTTCAGTAAGAGCGTTGTGGAAATGGAATGAAATTAAGCTATGTGTAGGCATGCAAGGTTTATTTATATTATATATTATCGATATATCGATAAGGGTATATATCGAATTAAGTAGAATTATATCGATATAGCAGGCTAGAATCTTCTTTAAGCGTAAATAAATCGTAATCGTCTATCCAAAGAAGTTTTGCACATACGTCATCAAGATGTTGAATGTATTGCATATCGCAATTTATAATTTCGTTTTAGAATCAGACAATATTTTCTTTCTCATTTTATTCTAGTCAAAAAAAGACACAATGCTGTCTGATAAGTTCGAATATGTAAGCGGACATGCAAAATCCTTCAAAACAATAGTGGTAATAGGTTATAAACCGAGAAAAGAGGCAAACGTTATTTTAATGCTTTGCTTGTTTTGATAAATTTCAAATCGCTGCTTATTATTAATCTGAATGCAATTTGTAAAAGCATATAATAAAATGAAGAAAGACTTTTTATTTCAATTTATATATTTAGATGAGACATGGATATTTCAAAGAAATGTTAGATATATTGAAAATTAAGAGGTTAGTTATTCACTTGAATGAAACTATGAATATGACATAATTCAATGCTGCCAATTTTTTAGGCAGGGTAGTGAGAGCGGAAACAACTAAAGGTGAGTGTATAATTAAAATATGATAACTGTAGGAAATATTATTGTAGAGCGTAAAAGATTTATGTGCACAGATATGTTTGTAATTGTTCAGAATATACATGAGCATTTGGTTAAAATGTGTCAGGAAATAAAGGATAGTAACTGTTTTGCAAATACAGTAAATGTATTAAGGAGAATGCAGTGATTAAATCTAACTTTACCAAGAAATATGTATACAGGTATTAGTAGAATAAACTAAGGAGAAATGCAGTGATATCAAAATGTCTTTACAAGGAAACATTGTACCGAAGGACACAAAAACTAAGCATAAAAGGTAAATAAGCTCTAAAGTAAAATATATTTTACTTGGATATACATTTGTTAATTAGGTAGATTAGGGGATACAACTACATAAAAAACGATCCTAGAACTCTAACTCATAGGTGGCATGGAAAAGAGTTCAATGTAAATATAATCAAACACAACCCTAACCTACAAACTATTGTGACTGTATAATTAACTGTGACTATTAAATGACTAACATTAAATGTTTAATTTTTGTGATGCGGCTAAAGATTTATATTCTGAAAAGAAAATTACATTTCTTGACGTCGCTTATGCACATGCTTCAAGGTTTTTGAAACGAGGGTCTAGCAATGTCGAAACTGCAAACAACATATTATATTCCAGCTGGCTAAACAAGCTTTTCTATTTCAAGTGTGACATTTATCTTCAAATCACAGGCGATGCTAGAAGTGCACAATCATAGTCACACCTTTTGAAATAGTGACATAATATTCGGCAGATGTCTCTCTCGTCATAGCTTCGAATGGTAGCATAAGATAAGCCACATCTTTTATAGATTTGAACAATATTATATTATATAATATAATATTGTTCAAATCTTTGCCGGGGTTTGTCACAATAGCACGGATACAAGTGATTTTCAAGGGCTCTTCGATATAGATCTGCAGAATTTGGACATTCATGTTACAACAGCGAGAGATAAGCATACCCTCAAGTTGTTGATGCAGTATGTCCATTATAACGTTCACTATATGGTAACCGACGACTCATTAATCCACCACATGTTCACCAACAAACAATTTTACGATTGACAATGCACGGGGATTGGTACCATGCCATCCTAGGGTATAGAAGACCAGTATTTAAAAGTTTTCCAGTCTATAAAATACGACTACGTCTCTTTTTATTTTCTCTTTTATTCAATCCCCGGAACATTTCCGCAATAGCCTTGACCTAACCTAATTATCCTGTTCATCCTCTCGTCGACTACGTATAAACTTTAACATCTTATTAAACAAGTTTTAAATCAAGTGTTTTCTGTTCCCGTGTAATTTCCTTCCAACAAATGGTAGTTAGTATTTAACAAACAAAACAAATATAACAAAGGAGCATTCCTACAACAGTCCATATCATTATGTAAAAAATATGGACCAATGATGCCACAAGAAAAAATATGCACTAGCTAGTTTTTGTGGATACATTGCCTTTCAAAATGGGACCCAACGAACACTTGTTTTGATAACAAATTTTATTATTTGGGCCCACTGTGAATCGTCTAAGCGGCCATGGTGATCTATCACTGCATAGCATCACTGGACTGAATAGTAAACCAAATACGTCGCAAAAAAAAACCTAGGCGCCAATGGTTGCCGACACCAACTCACCCTTATTGAAAAATCCAACATAAAACTTAAATAATAACAAGAGCAAGAAACTTACCATTACTGCTGATTAACGAATTGCCCAATATGTTATCATTTTTCTGTGTTGGTGAGGTCACTTCTACTTTTACAACAGGAGACATACTGGTGGTGATTTCAGCCACTTGGCATGGATTGGAACCGGGTTCCTTCTTGACGTTTACTCCCGTCCATTCGATTGGGTTCGTTCTCGAACATCCCGATGTAGGTATCTTAAAAAAATAAATACCAGATAGTTGATATATTGTTAACTTTGAGTTGAGCGATTTACAAAAGATGGCGTATCTTGACAGTTTTACAACTATATTCATGGTAAAGTGTCATCGGTTCTCACCAGAAATCTGTATCATTTCGCTAAAGTGCACTCAGCATACAAAAATTGATGTGCTTAAATTATATTTAACTTTTGTTATGCGGTTAAAGATTTATATTCTGAAAGATAGATTTATATCCAACAAAACATAATTTGCAGGGAGCTCTGTTTCTGAAGTACGTGAATGAAATACCAGTGATAAAAAATAGGAATGGGGGGTCATTAAAGTTTCGAGATGATGATGATGTTGTTGGAGGCGCCAAAATGTATTTAAAATGCAAGAGGTACTTGCTAAAGCCTTGGGAGTGACTCAATAAACGATGTCAAACCATCTCAAAGCCATGGATATACTGCAAAAATGGAGAATCTATATGAACTCAGGCCAAAAAACCTTTAGGTTCGTTTTATAACCAAAACAGAAGAAATTAATGAAGCTGGTGAAATCATATCAGGTCTCCATTAAGAGCTACTACAATCCAACGAAACTATCATTGAGGAGCGGTAACAACAATAATTGATCCAAATAATCTGAGTATTTTTAAGTTTCAATGTCGAGAATATTCCAGAAGATATGATAGAGATTTTTCAGAACGACATCACTTGACCACATGTCGTCGCAAATTCTAGCCGCCGTACTCACCACAATTTGCTCTTTTTATTACTATTTATTTCGGTCGATGATTCATGAGAATTTTTTTTCAGCCCAGAAGCCATTTATACTGCCTGAAATATATGAAAATGAAAAATTTGGAGTAGTGTTTTTAGAGGGATGAGCTACAAGTGTACACTAATTTAAGTTTTCCAACTGTTCTACGTAATTTGGCATTTGATTTTATAGAAGTCAACTAGATTATAAGAAATAACACTGGTAGATCTTGTTTTATTTTAAAATGTGATTAGTATTTTTAAGGGCATTGAGAAATAACAGATTCTTCAAATTACTATAACTTAGATTATTTCAAGGTCCTTTATAAGTTGCAAATTGAACAATCTCTGATATTTGATTAGTCTATTATCAACATCACGCTAAGTAATTAAATATTTTCAAATTTCATTAGACTTTTTACTAATTATGCTACCGGTTTATCGGTATATATATTGGGTTTACAAAGAAAAAGCTGTTTACAGTTTCTGTTATTTAAAACTACTTAGTTTCTATAGGACAGAAATATTTTTTAACATTGTCTGTCATATAAAAAAAAACAGATAATTGACCGAGTAATTAGTGGTTTATGTACCACATATGATCATGCCGTCAAATCTCCAGTCCGATGGTGCAATTTAATGAGTTTAACGTGAGTCACAACCGCTGTATGCTATCACATACATTGTCATATAGTAGGATTATGTTGTGGACCTCATCCACAGTTACTATACGGAAATTATTCAAGAAATCTTCAAATCAATCAAACATTCTTGACTTTTTTCATTTCATCAGAACATTTCTGAACCAAATGAAACACAATTTGAGTTAATTTGGCCGAATTTTAATACTACAAAATTTATATCAAAATATTTGACAACAATAATATGGTCAATAAAAAATTGATGTCCTGATAATGTGTACGGTCATTAAGAAAAAAGATAGGTTGACATTGGATTGGCAATCCTTTCGTAATTTCTCGAAGCATTCTTTGACATATTTAGTAGAAGGAGGAGGAGTTATACATTTTTATGTGTCAGGTAAAAGTATCATAGTTGAACAAAGAACGTCACAAAAGGTGGATTGAAGGTATTCACAGTTCCCTGTTGTTAACTGTTAGAATTAAGAAACATCCATGCTTTGAGAAACACCCCTAGTCTTTGGATTACTTCCTGACACGAGCACCGCAGTTCGGGGTGTAAAACCACTAAAGGCGGACTGAAGTTGCTGTCAACTAAAGTAGTCTACCGGATTTCTACAACTACATCTACAGAAGCTTGCAATTCAAAGTGTACGGTCACCAAATACGGACTGCAGTAGGTCAGTTGCTCAGTCGTCGACTAATGGAATTTGAAGTTGCCAAAACTTGGGAAACCATTCATTTGAAGCTATTCAAAATTAGAAAATTTAAATAAGATTAGCAAAGGCAAACTGCCGGACGAAGGTATAAGCAATATTCAGAAATAATTTTTCTAAAAATAATAGTATAAGCTGTGCAGGTTCCTTTGATCGTTTCTTTGGGAGGTAGGTGTTATATCGCATGATTAATAAGGAACAGTGTTAAAGAAAACAAGACGATGACATAAGGGGTTTCGATTATTTTAGAATAAGATTAAGTTGGCATATTCTTTCTGTAATATAAAATAGTTAAAGTAAAATAAAATCCCTCACAATAGAAAAAGGAAAGATTATTAAATATTAACAAATAACAAAGATTATTATATTAACAAAGTAAACATGGACTTAAATACCAAAAGATGTTGTTCTGAGGCATTCCTGGACATATCTTAGGCTTTTGTAAATTATGGCACACAGGGCTGCAGGTTAAACTAAAGAAACTCCTCCCACATCCCCGTTTTTATTTACTATACTCTTATTTCAGAAATAGACATTTCACTATAACTCAAGACGATGAACACACTGAATTACATCCAATATATTCGGAAGCTTTGCAAGGCAATGTACTGGGCCCGATACTCTATCCCTATCTACTAAATAATTTTTTTTATTCAACATAAATCACTTCAAGAGTGATACACTGATTATAGCTACCCTCCAACTTTTCGATGCCATTGTTGTAGTACGATTTGTCCTTTGCTTCAAAATAGGCCTCAGTTTCGGCGATCAACTCTTCATTCGACGAAAAGATCCTCCCAGTGAGCATTCTCTTAAGATCTGAGAATAGGAAATAGTCGCTGGCGGTCAAATCTAGATAATACGGTGGATGAGGAAGCAATTCAAAGCATAATTCATGGATTTTTTACACGGTGCATTGTCTTGGTGAAGAAGCCCTTTCTTTTTCTTCAAATGCGGCTATTTTTCGGTGATTTCGTCCTTCAAACGGTCCAATAATGCTATGTAATAGACGCTGTTGATGGTCCTTGCTTTTTCAAGGTAATCAATGAAAATTATTCCATGCGCATCCCAAAATACAGAAGCCATAACCTTGCCAGCCAACTGTTGCGTTTTCCCACGCTTTGGAGCGGGTTCATCGTGTGCAGTCCACTAGGATGACTGACTTCAGAGTGAAATGATGGAGCCATATTTCATCCATTGTCACATATCGACTCAAGAACTCTGGTTTATTACGCTTGATAATCTTCAAACATCAACTCGTCGCTGTTTTTTACCAAAAAGTGAGCTCGAGTGGCACCCACTGTGCACAGAGCTTTCTCATACCCAAATATTCGTGAATGATATGATGTACACGATCAGTTGATATCTTTAGAGTCTCTCCTATTTCACTCAATTTCAATTTACGGTCATTCAAGATCATTTTGTGGATTTCTTTAATGTTTCCGCCTTCGGTGCTTATTTCGCCACGTCTAAACTTAGCATACCTATCCTTGATGGTTGGTTTTCCTGGGGCAGTGTCCGGAAACTCGACATCAAGCCAAGTTTTAGCTTCAACTGTATTTTTTCCCTTTAAAAAGCAAAATTTATCAATACGCGAAATCCTTTTTATCAATTTTTTTCACAATAACAAAAGTTGCTTCACTGAAAATGCTATAATTCACAAACGAATGATCCGACAGCTGTCAAATTTATACACGCATCTTTTGAGGGTTAGGGCTAACTAAGAAACATATGGATTTAATCCATATGGACCTGTTAGGACATATACCGACTCTTGAATAAGAAATGTCTATTGCCCACTAGGCAGATTATCGGACTACTAAGAGTACTAATCTTCACGTTTCATAATTTAAGTAGTCGTCTATAGTGGTTAAGTACGTGTTCAAATTGTAGAAAAGAAACTCATGAGTTACACCAATTATAATAAAACATTCGATAAAAATTACCTCTTGGATTTTCTTCACGGGAGATGAACAGGAACAATTCTTCTGTGATCGCTGAATGGAACAGCATTTGTCGTCGCAACGTCTCTCGGTAATCTGGATTTTCTTTGGGCTGACTGGAAAGTCCGGCTGCTGAATGATGATGTTGTTCGAGAAACCCTTGGCGAGCAATTCCAGTTGCGCCACCGGTATAGGCGAGTATGGCGATCCCGGTGGTGGTGTGGGAGCGCCAAAGGTATAACCGGTCGCCGAGAAGAGAGAGTCTGAAACTAGTACGAAGAAAATTAATCGATTGAAGGTAAAGGAAAATTGAACGTAAAATTAATCAAAAAATACTATATTCGATAGAAAAAAATTATCTTTTTCTCACTTCTTTTCTAAAAAATATTCAACAGTAAAAAGAAATAACAATAAATGAATTATTGCTACAATCCAGTCCTTGATTTATCATATTCAACACTAAAAGCAATTAGTTTCAGCGTTTTAATGTCACGAATATTCCAGAAGACATGATGACATGATGATGATGGCAAGTTCTAGCCGCCGTACTCACCATAATTTGCTCTTTTTATCACTATTTGTTTCGGTCGATGATTCATGAGAAATTTTTCAGCCCAGAATCCGTATATTGACTGAAATATACGGAAACGTGCTTCAAAGTTACAAAAATACATTAATTTTAAGCTGAGAAATTTGGAGTAGTGTTTTAGGGATGAACTACAAGTGTATACTAATTTATAACTAAATTACTATAAGTATATTAATTAATACTTAAGGTACTAATTATGCATTCTTACTATTTGTCATATTAATTTCCAAAATACTCTTGTTCATAAGAAAATATTATTCGGTACCAGTTTTCCAACCGTTCTACGTAATTTGGCATTTGGTTTTATAGAAATCAACTAGATTATAATAAATATCACTGGTAGGCCTTGTTTTATTTGAAAATGTGATTAGTACATTTAAGGGCATTGAGAAATAACAAATTCTTCAAATTACTATAACTTAGATTATTTCAAGGTCCTTTATAAGTTGCAAATTGAACAACCTCTGACATTTGATTAGTCTATTATCAACATCATGCTAAGTAATTAAATATTTTCAAATTTCATTAGACTTTTTACTAATTATGATATCGGTTTATGGGATTGAATATATATTTTACAAAGAAAAAATACTGTTTACAGTGTCTGTTATTTAAAACCACTTAGTTTCTATAGGACAGAAATATTTTTTGTAATAAATTGTAGAATAAATGACTTACATGAAGTAATCTACTTTTATTAATTTTTAACCTAGAATTGGATACCACCAACTGTATATTCATTCTGTGCATATGTTTCATCATTATATTTGGTTCTGGTGGGTAGTAGGGATATTTATCTACAAATTTTGGATCATTATTTAAATTTAAACCTCTTAGTGATATTATGCGTTAGTTCACTGTTATGACAGATATAAAAGTGGTTCACTTTTAAAAAAATATATATATTTTTATATAAATAAACTACTTTTACTAATTTTTAAGCTATAATTTAACACCGCCAACTATAATTCATTGTGTACAGCGGTTCAATCATTATATTTGGTTCTGGTGAGTAAAAATGATACTGATCTACAAAGTTTAGATTACTTAAAATGAAACTGTTTAGTGATAATTGTAGTCAGTTATCCTATAATAGATATTGTTGATATTTTGAATTTTGGTAATGCTGTAGTCCGATGCCATATTCCGATTTCAACGGAAAGTTTCACAATTTTGTGAATACATATCGTCAGAAAATTTTACGTATGATGAGATTACGTATGAGATGTAGATTATCTTTCATAACCTTCCATGTGGATTAAGACTCTACAGAAAAGAGTGAATAGATCAAGTAAATTCTACTTAATTAATTCGAGATAATGTTCCAAGTGTTCCACAGAACAGCGTCCTTAGCCCATTGTTATATCTCCTGTATACAGCTGACGTTTATCTGTCACAAGGATCCCGAACTTTATCTTAACAAAATTCATTTATGGGTGAAAACATGGCGTAAACAACCTGTGCTTAAACCGAACCAGACGTATTTGCTCATATGGCGCAATTCAAGTTACCCTTGGATAACAAGATATTGCTGTATAAGTCTATTCTAGGTCTATATGGGCATATGGTATCGAACTGTGGGGTACTACTAGCAAATTCAACATAACCATACTTCAGAGATTCCAAAATAAAGTGCTACATGCTATCGTTGACGCCCCATATTATGCCAGTAACAACCTAATTATATAACAGGTTAATCGAAAAGTCCCCGGCCTGACACATAGATGGCGCTACTAGAATTAAATTCATATGTTTTTTTAGTTAGCCCTCAAAAGATGCGTGTATAAATTTGACAGCTATCGGATCATTAATTTGAAAAAACCTTGAAAGTATTGTCATATCTATCGGTGGTTCCGAAATATAGAAATATATTTTGGTTGACAGTTGTTCAAAAACCGTGTTTTGGAAATGTTTCAATAGGAAAGGGAAACAGTACTGTTTTCAATCAAAAAAGTATACTAAGTAAAATATGAATGCTATTTTATACAGAGAAGAACCTTTTCCAAAGATCCACCTAATCTCTTCTGTAGCTCCATAATTTCTTCATCTCTTTATAGATGCGTACTGTAAAAACATTGTCATCCTCTATTTAGTAAATTACTAATTTGTGAGAACCAACAGCTAAAAAATTGTCAAAATTACTTCAGCAACCCTAAAAAGGGGAAATAAAAAACGAGAATGTTTCCAACAATGAGGCTATGTGCTCAGAATGCCCATGACGATAATTTTTACGAGTTATCCCTAGGGAGCCTCTCAACACTCCTATGCTCTTATCAAAGATAGGTTGCCGCATTCGCTCACATTCTAAACGCAGTGATCTCAGGTGAAGCCCCATAATTATGCCCTGAAGCTGCGACGCTTCCAACGAAATTAGGCGGCGGCGATACGATCTTCCGCCGGACTCTCCGTCTCTTTTTCTCTGCTGCACTCGCGCACACATACACACGCTCACACACATTTACAAGACGACAGTCGAACCGAGCCGAGTTTCTCTTGTTTTTTTTTCTGACATACGAAAGGCGTTTGTTTCATTATAATTCCTGTTTCTGCATGTTAATTGGCGGAAATGTGAAAGGGTATTGGCGTATGGAACAGGTTTTTTCTTATTCAAATTATGGTTTTAAATAGTGCCGAACGACCATCAAATTGCGGATGTAATAAACGTTTTTATCAAAATACCGATTTCCAAATACCGCTGGGAAGCTTCCTTATTACCCGAAACAGGCTTATTAGAATAAAATTTAGAGTGAATAAACATATTTTTATATTATTGTTTTAATTAGTGTTGGGAACGATCGACTGAAATCGACTGTCGACTGTTCAGTAATTGACTACATTTTACTATCGACTATTTCAGTCGTTATTTTTAGTTCGACTGTTTTGCTGTACTAGTTCATTCGACTGATTTTTAACATTCTGGCCGTCCTAGCCGCGACCTTGAAAGTAATGCGCCGTTTTCTTTGTAGTTTGCTTGTGAATCACTATATATTGTAAATAAATATAGCAACATTTTGGAAAGCTAGTTTTCGAGGGCAAAAAAATAAAATTGTAAATAATAAATAGTAAGATACTTTTGACTGCCATAATAGGTAATACCTTTTTAATAAACTTTCAGGATTTTTGTCCAAGCCTTTTGTTTGTCAAAACTTTTTTCCTAAAATACTGAAAAGTAAAATGAGGTTCCAAAGGTTTCAAAAATTGCATCGATTCCAAAAGATTTGAAGTTTTTGCAGTAAGAGTTGTTAAATTTCTTTTAAAAATATTAACGGTTGTAATAAATACATTTTCTGATAGGAAAACTCTATTTTAATATTCAACAACTGTTTATTTTGATGGCTATTAAGAAGAGCACTACAATTTTTATTTGTTGACGAATGGACTATCTTAACAGAGTGTTTCCAACATTCTGGACCAAGAATGTATTGACATCTGAAGATACTTTGATAAAAAAATGGCTAGAATGAAAGAAGTAATTACTCCAAGTACTGCAGCAACGGACGGAAGCAAGCAATTCGGATTGTAAGCTTCTTTCATAGTTCTTCATACACAAACTTGATCATTTGTAGGAAATAATGTAAATGATGATTCATCAGACCATACCAGATTCTTCCAATCATCAAGTCAAGGTTTTATTATCACATCACCTCTCTCCAAGCACAGCCTTGGCTTCCCATCATAAAAGGCAGCAATCATTTCGCAATCGCAGCCCTTTAATGAATGTGAGCCTTGTGGAGCTCCCACCGTATTTAAGTGAATGTTGAGTTCGGCTGCCACTTTTGTCGCGGCAGTTTTATGTTGTCTGGCCTTTTGAATCCTTTGTAATGTAATTTATCATGTTTTGTCACCGTCACTGTCACTCGTGAAACTTTAAACGATATCTGATTTTAATCGCCGCAAAAGTGTATGATACACTAAAATATAACCTACAACCTACATGTAAACTTCACATGCTTATATGGAAGCAATGTAGCTAACAGCTAACATTCAACACTTTGTTACAAGGTATTCATATTACGGTGTTTATCCACTGTATTTACTTTATATTGTATCATATATTATATACTAATTATATTTCTCTCTGTTACATATTAGTTTTTTAGTAATTTCAAAAGTATCTCGGCTTTGCGGCTACCAAAATTAATACGGATTCAGAAGGTCAGTAAAGAATACATTAAAATAAGGAAGGTCTATTGCATCATATAACACTTTATAATAATATATTATCTAATAAAGATTGTTACTGTTCTAATATAATCTATTGATTTTTAATAAAATCTACTGATATTTACAGACTACAAAAATCACTACTGCCGGCTTGGTTGGCGCAGTGGTAAAGGTCCACCTACTGTTGCGATAGTCGCGGGTTCGAATCCTGCTGAGGCATGGTCGTAAATGTATGTTTGTGATTGTTTAATATTTGCGATTGTCCTAGGCAAGAGTGTAAGAGTGCGACAAGGAAAATGATCCCAGTCACGCCAGTAACCAGGCTGCGTAAGACCTTGGTCTCTCGCCAGTCGGTAGGCTTAATGCCGAGAACCCCTAGTTGGTAATAGGAGACTTTAAATTATAGAAAAAAAAATCACTACTGTGGATACATACTCTTAAGTATCACACGAAGATATGATAATAGCACAAAAAAAACTCTAAAAACATTTTAATACATTATAATTGTGCCTGAACGGTTTGCATATTAAAAGATAATGAAATAAGATATGCTCATGTAACTTTTGTGTTTAGAGCCAAACAAGAAGAAGCTTACTCTACAATAAAAAAAGCTAAAGCAGGTGTACCACAAGTGTACTGGGACCAATGCTTTATCTACTCCACACTTGTGATATACCACAAATGGCGAATATTACGATGGCTACATTTCTGATGATACTTCGAATATAGTTGTCGGAGACAATAGTGAAGAAGCTATTACTATTGTTACTATATATACTCACAAAAATTACAACAGGCAAGTAACAATATAAATAATTGGACATAGGCTTGGAAAATAAAAATTAATGAAAGTAAATATGTGCATGTGCAGTTGACCTGTAAACAGACCCTACAAGCTCCAATAACATTAAATAATACTATTATTCCATATAGCAACAATGCTAAATATCTCGGAATGAATCTTGATGCAAAACTTCGTTGAAAGGAACATATAAAGAAGAAAATAAAAGAACTTGAATTGAAATATAGGAAAATGTACTGGCTAAATGGAAGAAAATCACAATTATCAGTATATAATAAATTGCATTATATATAAGCAAATACTGAAACCTATATGGACATACGGAGTTCAATTATGGGGATGTTCTGCAAATAGTAACATAAATAAAATACAAATTTTTCAGAACAAAGTCGTGAGAAGTATTGTAGGCGCACCCAAATACTATAGGACTGATTACCTACATCAAGACCATCAGATACCCACAGTTAGTTAAGAAATCAAGATAATTGCAAGGGGGCACGAGGAAAGACTCCATCCTCATGAGAATATTGAAGTATTGCAGCTTTTGGATACCACCAGAACAAGACACAGACTCAAAAGAATCATACCATCTGATCTTGTGTAGTGTTGTGTAGTGAGGTGCATATTATAAAAAATACAGCAGTGACATGTATAAACATTATTTCACCAGAGACTGAGATAGGGCCGACGGGTCCTCCTAGTTATATAGCCAAATTTAAGTTATAAAGACAAATTGTAGGTTAAATAATAAAAAAATTTAACTTTTGTCTTGCGTACAAGAAAACGCCGTCTAGTGAATATTAATAGTTACCGACTACTACAAGCAGAGAACGCTAAATATCTTGGCATCCATCTAGACCGACGCCTAACTTGGAAGAAGCAAGTACGAACGCAAAAGCTATCCTTAGATAACAAGTAATGGTTGTACAGCCTTAACATTACATAGACCCATTTGGCTCTGTACAATCCAACTACTGGGTACTTCTAGCAAATATAATACAACCATCATTCAACGGTTCAAGTGTTGCATGCTATAGTTGACAATAATGTCGGTATTAGCCCAATTAGCTAAAGGGCAGAAGGTAGTAAATAAAGTGATTTTCTACATGCCTTAAATTTAAACTCATTTCCCATAGTGAAGATTGTTGTATCACTAAGACAATAAATAAATAAGTATTATTCATCATTTCTAATAATATAAAAGATGGTGAGGACTAAATAAAACATAGGACTGAAAGCACTCACCCAAATCGGTGAACATTTCCGAACGAACAGATGGAGAGAGAGGCAAGAGGGGAAACGAATCGATGAGAACAGAAATACGGATAATTGAAAAAAATAAAACAGAAGCCGACAAATTAAAGTTCGTTATATAAAAGCGTGGTCGGCATTGAATTTGGCATCGGTGGTCGGTGGCTCGTCTGGTCCACAAAAGGCGTGAAGTTTTTGACATTCGAATGTGAACGAAACGATCGGTTCTTTTTTTCGTGCTGTTTGTCGGCTAATAGTCGGAATGTGGAAAATCGGACACGAATGGAGAATTAATCGAGATATTTAAACGGATTTACGTGTAAAGCGGTGTCTGTTGGTGAGGACAAATACTACACCACTTACTTTTTACTCGTACATCAAGTAAAAAAGATATTAAACTATTTTTATTATTTAAATTGTTTTAAATATCGACAAAAATGATAAAATAGTCAAATATCATTCAAAAATCTGAGAAAACACTACTTTTAGTTGTCTGAAAAAATACTGCAATAAATCATTAAATAAATATATTGGAGTTTATTACGACCTTGCTTATAACTATGGTAATCAAAAAAATTACTAGATTTTTATCAATTGGCCCTTATTTTGAAAAATGACACATACATGTTTGTGACATACGTGTTTTATGACCACTAAGGTGTTGATTGTTGGTTTTAGCCATTGCTTGAATATTGAACATATTCTAATATTTTAAATATGACTTTATAACTTGAAAAATTAGCAATTATAACAGCACATAAGTGAATAAAATGGTAAAATGAATCAATTCTTACACAGCGGAGTGTTATCTGACTGATCCAGGAAGCATATTCTATGAGCTAAATTGAAGAAAAAGTTGGAGTTTCATGTAAAGGTTTACATTATACAAGCAAAAACGAGTTACAGTAGAAAATCAAGCTCGGAAGAGACCTGGACAACAAATCAGGAAAATAAGTTTATTGTAATGTAATCGAGATGAAACTGTCCTTTAACTGCATTTCAAATTACCACTACTTTTAATAACCGTAATGTTTAGTGTCTTCTGGCCTGAGAGGATGCGTAGCAGCCAAAGGACCAACACTAAGCGGTATTTATAAGAGATGGCTACACATAAAATGGAAAGAACTGAATAAAAATGTCCCGTGAACTGAGGAGTTCAAATTTCAGGTTTTGGATCTAATAGATGTGTTTTTGTGCTCCCATCAAAAGGCGAACGGGCATCAGAAGAGTGCCTTGTGCAGATTGTTAAACATAGTGTAGTGTACTATAAGTATAGTGTGGTAATAGCGGGCTGATTTGATGATGTATTGGTAACAGTAAGCTGGCCATTTGATTAATTAATAACGAAGGACCTAAGCTATCTGAAGATATTTAAGCAAAGTGAACATAATAGGTTAAGTATTGTTTTTCAACAAGACAATAGCAAAAAGTCATTCGTCAAATTATTTGTCCATTTTATTTACAAAATGGCCATAAAAATTGCCCGAATTTGATGAACTTGATTGACAAGTGAAGAATCAATCGAGGCCCATCGAGCTCAGCACACTTGTGGAATACAAAGTGAATGAAAGTTATTGTACTATAAATAATTGAATTAGTTGAGTAAAGTATATTAACAAGTAAAATATTCCCATTTTGACAAGGCCAAAATTTATACATCGTTAACATAACGTTACGTTATATTCAGTTTTTTTATTTATACTAAATATATTTAACTATCTTGTTAGTATTAATAAATAATAAATTATCAGTTCTATTGTCGTTTTGTTAAGCACCTTATTGCTTCCAAAGTTTAGATGGGCATTTTTTCGACAAGTCTAGAATGTAAACGTTATTCTGTTCTGTGTGATAATAATTCTTCCTCAATAATTTCTTGTCTTCTTATCGTTTTTTCTACGTTTGTAAAAACTATACACTTTAGAATTCATAAATAATACGTCAAATAAATTATTTTGATGTTTTCGACTAAGTTCGTTATTAACAAATTGTTTGCTTTTTTTTACGTTTTAATATATATTTGATAATAGTAAATCCAATAGAATATTATAGATGATTTAAAAATTATTCATCATTGCAATAACAACAAAATAATTTGTTTTTGAGGACTTGATATCGCAGTAGTCGTGACAACAGGATGATCCCTTTACGAAGAGCAACTATCTTAGTCATGCCCCTAACACGGTTAGGGGTAAGACACCCTAAGTAATATTAGAGGGGTCCTTCAAGGTCTCTAAGTAATTCATCAGTCAAGTATGCCCACTCCCAAAAAATGCTAGCTGGTAAAAAGGATGTCTGTGATATATTTTTAAATGTTTCGTTTATATGAAAGGAAAAACATATAAGGGAAAACAAATTATTTAAATTAACAAGATGCAATAAGACACATAAGCTGAAATTCTACATGTACATACAGAAAAATGTTTATTTAGTATTTATTTTATATTTATTGTCTTACTTCCATAAAATCATAAATTTAGTTCAGCTAATAAATAACAAGACATTCATTGACTTTTAGGCTGTGCGAGGTTCGCCGGGCTAGTTAGTATAATATAAATAATAAATTGGAATGTGCTCAAATTGTTTTTATACAATTACCCCAAATAAACATTAAGTTTACTCTCATTAAAAGATTATACAATAAGTGCCAATGAGCTATAGTTAATAAAATATGCGTAAAAATCCATTAAAAACAGGTTTAGGTCAATAAAAAGAAAAAACTACAGTTGCAAAATAACAAAAAAGCATTGCCTTAAAAACCCGTCTGCTAACAAAAGACTATATTTTAATAAATCACGAATGGTGATGATGCATGACGCCCCAACACACAAATTCAAACGCGGCGTCACATGATTCAAACTATCCTCTCCGCCCAGCGACCGAAATTCAAAACAAAATCCGCACATCCCCGCACGAGATCGAGGGCCCCAACACACCCCAATCAAACTCCGCTGCGCCGATGACGTAAGAACGGCGGAAGCTTCCGACAGCCCCGGGCGGAAGTCGTTCCGTTCGGCGATTACTGCGAATGTCACTTTCAGATATTCGTTTGTTTCTCGCCCACTGCGGCTGGAAAGCCGGTTAGGACGATGATAAAGTTGAAAATTTTTCTTTTTGTTCGGATAGCAGAAATAATATTATTTTCTTTTCTTTATTTAATATTACTGATTAGACATTTCTCCTGAATGTACGAAAAGTATTCGATCCAACATCTAGCTCTTTTTATATACTAACAATTTTAAAAATCCTGAAACATCTATACATCTCATACATGTTCTCATATATGTTTGTATTATATATACATGGCATGTAGAAAATCACTTCATTACGTGATCTCCTGTATAAAATACTATTTCAATTAATTGGTCTTATATATTTAAAAGCTTATTCTTATATATTTCTATTTATATATTATATATTATCTTATTTATATATTTCTTCTATATTTCTAAGTCAATATATGTCCAATGGTCATATCGGATGGTGTTAGAAGTTTTAGTCTACGCACTTCACCGTCACTCTCATATTTAGCTGATTAGCGAGTTCATTGGGGTGCGTACACTGACACTCTTTCGAAGTACTTCATACCAACACGTTGAATTACACTCGCTACTCGTTCTAGAGGAATATCGCGTTGTATCACTTCATTTGAAACATAGTACGGAGCATCGACAATGGCACGCAACACTTTATTTTGGAACCGTTGTATGATGGATATGTTAGAGTTGCTAGCGGTTCCCTATAGTTGGATTCCTTATGACCAAATAGACTTGAGTATAAATTTATACATTAATATTTTGTTATCTAATGATAACTTGGTCGATTTACGTGCACATCAAGATATTTAGCATCCTCGGCTTTCGGGAGTTAACAATTATTGATATAAACTGGTGGACATGTTCTTCTACGGAGCGTAAAAGTTATATGACTGGATTTTGTGTCGTCAGCTTTTATACGTCATGTTTTCAGCCACATTTATATCTGATTTATGTGTGTTTGTAAGTTAATTGATGCTATGGCTGGAATCCTGAATATATAAATTTTAATTTTTTAATTTTATTTGGTCCTTTAATGAAAGTATCGGTATAAAAATGGAAATGAAATCCTGGAAACAAATGGTGACTATGGAATGTTATGACTAACGAACGAAGAACTTTTCCGCATGTGACATACTTTCCAGATTACGCCCTATTCAACTACCATTTATCGTATTTTATAGCCAAAAATAAACTTCTCAATAAAAAAATACTTACAATATATATAAAGTTATAACAAAACAATTATTCCAAAAGATTCATTTTATTTTAGTGTAGAAACGCATGTTTCAATCAGCAATATCTATTGGTAAAAATCCGAAGAATCAATGTAAACAACAATTGGTTAACCTAACTATCTGTTAAATTCGAAGGTTTTGGCATTTCTCCATATAAAGATAACAGTTCTTTTCGTTACCATTCCCGCGTTATTCAGTGTATATATTCAATATCCGTTATTTTTGTTGTTTGATTTAAGGAAATCTGAAAACTTTCTTCCACCGATCAAACGGATGCCCCATTATATCTCAATTGTGATTTTGATATCATTGACAAAAAATGGCTAAAAGGAGAGAAAATACCATGCGAATTGCCTGAAAATGTCCTTTCGAACCGTTTCGACATCGCAGATTCATTTGTTGTCAGGAAAACAACAATAACAAACAGTCTTCTGTAACAATATCAAGCGCAAAAAATCATGGATTAGAGAAGGAAAATACCGAAATGAAACATTCATGGCCATAAAGCCTTGCTGTGCATATAATGAGATCACTAAGGTATAGTGTATTACGAGTTGCTAAAATAAAATGAAAATGTTACTGCAATGTGTCTATCAACGTCAACTGAAGAAATGTAACAATGTATTGTAGTAAAAACAAGCAATAAGGACTAACAGAGTTTAGAGTTAAAAACTTATCTGAATATATGTAAACTCCCAAACATCGAAAACAGTACTGCACGAAACAGATATACCGTTTAAAAGCAGATCTATGTTAAAAATATTAAACTATACAAATTGCATTATGTGCTAGAAGATAGCATTATCATATCATTAATAACGAATAAACACATTATCTACGTTTGTAATGATAATCTATTTAATTAGCCTCATATATCAAAATTAAAACCTTTTACAGATTTGATATTAGCTGGCCCAACACCATAACGCATCAACCAATACGAGAAATCCAAAATCCTCCGGAATGAATATAGTTTTAACTCAGACAATTATTGATAAGATGCTAATCAAAAAAGTGTAAATGAAGTAAAAACTGATGAAAAAAGGTAAAAGTTAGAATAACATTTGATTAGGTTTTGTCAATCATAATATTGTTTAATACTTCATTGTTCTTCATGCTAGAAATATGAATCCAACAAAAAGATCCCAACAAGTGGTCGACAAAGGCTGTAAAACTGGCTTGTGAAACATAAATTAAGTTTTGAAGATACCATATTAAAGAATGAAGTATTTCAAATTGTCACTTGGTAAATATAATTCAACATTTAATTGTATTTTATGTAATTTACTTTTTTAGAAATAGGTCTGAAAAAGATACACAGTAGATGGGATGGCTGATATATATTATGGCTACACAATAATGTCTTGCACTCTGTCACTGCATATTCAATCAAATCGAATTGTTATGGGATGTAGCAAAGAATTACTAAAGTAGATATTCAGGACCGAGAAAGATATACAGACAAGAAACAGATATGCTGAAAGGATTGTCTACAATACCGTTCCTCGGTTTGGATGAACTTCTTCAGACACACAGAAGAAGAAATTGACAAATGGTGGAATTGTGAGTTAGTGTCAGAGTAGAAATTAACAGGTTAATTGAAAAGTCCCCGGCCTGACACATAGATGACGCTACTTGAATTAAATCCATGTGTTTTTTAGTGAGCCCTAACGCTCCCTAGCTCTTGACAGCTGTCGGATCATTAGTTTGTGAATTATAGCTTTTTGAGTGAAGCAACTTTTGTTATTGTGAAAAAATGGATAAAAAGAAATTTCGCGTGTTGATAAAATATTGCTTTTTGAAGGGATAAAATACAGTTGAAGCAAAAACTTGGCTTGATGCGGAGTTACCGGACACTGCCCCAAGAAAGTCAACCATCAAGGATTGGTATGCTAAGTTTAGACGTGGTGAAATGAGCACCGAAGACGGTGAACGCAGTGGACGTCCAAAAGAGTTTGTTAATACGACGAAAATATTTTAAAAACCCACCCAATAAACCTGAGGTTTTGCGTCGATATGTGACAATGGATGAAACATAGCTCCATCATATTACTCCGAAGTCCAATCGACAGTCATCCGAGTGGACTGCACACAATGAACTCGCTCCAAAGCGTGGGAAAACGTAACAGACAGCTGGCAAGGTTACAACGTCTGTAACATGTAACCGAGTCACAAGTCAATGGAAGCGATGGCAAAAATTCATGAATTGGGCTAAGAATTGCTTCCTCATCCACTATATTCTCCAGATCTAGTCCCCAGCGACTATTTCCTGTTCTCAAATCTCAAAAGAATGCTTGCTGGGAAGAAATTTTCGTCGAATGAGTAGGTCATCGTCGAAACTGAAGCCTTGAAGCAAGGGACAAATCGTACTACAAAAATGGTATCGAAAAGTTGGAGGGTCGCTATAATTAGTGTCACCCTTGACTATGTTGAATAAAAAAAGCTAATTTTGCCAAAAAATGTTTTTTACTATGGTAGGCCGTGGACTTTTCAATTGACTTGTTAACAGCATTAGGAAGAATGCAGTTATTACATCTAATTTTATTAAGAAAAATCTACATAGGCAGTAACTGAAGAGACTTAGGAGAAATATATTGAAATCAGAATGCTTTGACAAGAAAACACTGCAGCGAAGGAAATAACAACTAAACATAAAAAGGTAAATATATTCTCTAATGAAAATAAAATACATTACTTGAATTTACAATCATTAATTAGGTGGATTGAGATTCCAAGGGATACCAAAGGTGATTTAGAAAAGATTTCCATGTATATATAATAAAATAACTCTAACCTACAAACTATTGTGGCTGTTTAATTAACTGTAGTAAGTAGTAGTCCCTCGATAATATATGCATTAGATTTTATTAAATTATTAGATAATCTTAAAATATATATTTTATAACATTTTTGTTTCATTATTTTATTTATATCAGAATGTTGTTATATATAGCTAAAATAAACTAAAATGGGTAGAACGTCAAAGTTGGATGCCGCAACATTGTACCATTTTGACGTCATAAATTGAAATGACGTGAGTTCCCTGCTACTTTGGATAGAAAATAATTCTATTATAATTAGTTTTTTACAAAGAACATTTAACATGATCCTGTATATAAACGAAGTCATGCCAATTAGAGATGAACAAAAAAACGCAAAAGAATCGACTAGTTTCGATTTTATGAATGAATCGTTCGAATGGTTGTTTTAGAACGCTTATTACCTTTGTGAGCGGCGTGAAAGGTATTCCCTGATGATTGCTGGATATGTCCGGAGGCGAAACGTCCGATGGTGCTTGCGTGCGAGTAAAGCGCGCTCCCAAACGTCGGCCCGCCGGGGAAAAGCGAGTACACGCCATATTTGCTCAGACCTGTAATCAACAAGAGGATGATAAATAAAAGATGTACTCAACGGACATTACAAGATTTTACTAACTTTTACCAACGTTAACTAACGCGGTCTAGGGAACTAATTTGTCCGCTTAATTTTTTAAGAATTCAGTAACCATTTTACGTCGCTTGCTTGATGGCAAACTCCCATTAAACGGTTTAGTTTAATTTGGTAAAAGTTGTTTCTTTAAAATATGTTTTAACAGACTAAAATCAAATATAAATCTCGCTGTGTGTAACATTTATAAACAATAATTTTATTCATCAAAGCATCCATTGGTATTTTAAGCGGATTAAATTTTAATAAGATTAAAATATCAGTTATTCTGTTTCCGATAAGGTTATGGCTTAAGAAACTATGTTATCTATGTTCTAAAAAGAAACTAAATTTAAAATACAATTTAGTTTTCCTAGTTTAATAATTTGGATAGCAAAAGTTATCTTATTAAAATAAATACGCTTTAATAAATGCTGATAATATAGATTTTATTACATTATAATCTATATATTCTATATATTAATTTATAGGGGACCGAAAACCTTCCTAAACGGTTAAATGTTTCTTAAAAATGTTGGACACAGTTAAATTTCATGTATATAAAAAGCTAAAAATTATACAAAATTTATATTACAAAAAGCGTTTATTTTTTCTCATTAATTTTCTGAAATACTTTTTTACTAACATCTAGGTAGTTTTTTATTATATTTTAAAGTTTCCCTTTTACCAACTAGGGTCAGAACATCGATAAAATATCGATATATCGATATTTTTGTTAGCCAATATTTTTAAATACTTTAAAAACAGTTTAATTATTTTTAATAAACCTTTAAAATTGGTACTTGATATTAAAAGTCTGATGCATTTTTAGCATTTAAATTAAAGGATTATTAAAAATATGAGTACTTTTTAAATTGTTAGAATATTGATATGTTTTTGGATCGATATAGCAATATTTTTATTTTTTCTTAAAAATATTGATATATCTTTTATAAAATATCGATACTTTTCCTGCTGATTGCAAAAAAAATTATATTTCGATATATCGCATTAATCCTGACGACTGGCGAATGATCAAGTAAAATATCCCAGATCTATCCCAGAAGATATCTGGTCTACCCAGCCTGGTTACTGGTGTGACTGGGACAGTTAATCTTTACCGGATTTTGCACCCTTGCCTTTTGGATAGACAATTATAAACAATTAAAAATATAAATTTACTACCTCTACCACTGCGCTAGATAGTGTTAATATGAATTTGTTTTATACGTCATCAAAGTTTGATAGTTCAAAATATAAATCTCAAATATCCCTATAAATTAGTGAATGAAATAATACTAATATTTTTAAAATGTTAAATCAGTGGATAATGAAATATGTTTTTAAAAATATTTGATACCGATTACGTTTTGTTTTTTATAATTTTATAATATCGGGCATTTTGTAAGAAGCTAAGTAAGAAGCATTTTATATCGTCATCCTAAAATATTATCTAATCCTTGTTTCAATTATTTCTTCTTGCTTTCTTGTACCAGTTACAGTAAAATAACTTGTGGTGATGACAATGAAATTTATAACTAACTAGCAAAGATTTAAAATTCCATAACTATTAGATGCTTGCCACCACATATGTTCTTAATGAACTGTTGTACTGGTGAGAAACTGAAATAATAAGGAAACATTAGCCAAATGGAGTAAAAGTGTAAAAAAATGATGTTTTAGTATAAGATTGATTGTTTTTTTTTTAACTTGGACTTAACTGGAATTACTCATATTAAGATAATTTTGATCCCACGTATATATTTGATTTGTAATAACTAAATCACAGGTTAATTGAAAGGTCTGCGGCCTAAAGCATAGATGGAGCTACTAGAATTAAATCCATAAGTTTTTTAGTTAGACCTAACCTTCAATGCGTGTATAAATTTGACAGCTGTCGGATCATTAGTTTGCGAATTATAGCATTTTGAGTGAAGCAACTTTTGTTACTGTGAAAAAATATTGGTTTTGAAGGGAAAAAATACAGTTGAAGCAAAAACTTGATTTGATGCCGAGTTTGGTATGCTAAGATTAGACGTGGTGAAATGAGCGCCGAAGACGGTGAACGCAGTGGACGCCCAAAAGAGGCTGTTACCGACGAAAACATTAAAAAAATCCACAAAATAATTTTGAATGACCATAAATCGAAATTGAATGAAATAGCAGGCACTCTAAAGATATCAACTGAACGTGTACATCAGATCATTCACGAAAATTTGGGTATGAGAAAGCTCAGTGCAAAGTGGGTGCCGCGTGAGCTCACTTTTGACCAAAAACAACGACGAATTGATGATTCGGAGTAGTATTTGAAGATGGTAAAGCGTAATAAACCCGAGTTTTTGCATCGATATGTGACAATGGATGAAACATGGCTCCATCATTTCACTACGAAGTTAAATCGACAGTCATCCGAGTGGACTGCACACGATAATACGCTCTAAAGCGTGGGAAAACGCAACAGTCGGCTGGCAAGGTTATAGCGTCTACATTTTGTTCTGCTTTACCAAGAAAATGCACCATGTCAAAAATGAATGAATTGGGCTGGGAATAATTGCTTCCTCATCCACCCTATTCTCCAAATCTGGCCCACGGCGACTATTTCCAGTTCTCAGACCTCAAAAGAATGCTCGCTGGGAAGAAATTTTCGTCGAATGAAGAGGCAATCAACGAAACTGAGGCCTATTTTGAAGCAAAGGACAAATCGTACTACAAAAATGGTATTGAAATTTGAAGGGTCGCTATAATCAGTATATCACCCTTGAAGGGTATTATGTTGAATAAAAAAAAACTAATTTTGCCAAAAAACTGTGTTTTACTATGGTAGGCCGGAGTTTTTTAAACTGACCTTTTAATATTATTTTACCCTTTAATATTATTTCTAAATATTTCAGTTTCTCATTACACCGGCATTTGCGATAACAATAAATAGGTTTTAAAAGCAAATATTCCAATAAATTGGAAGCATGGTTAGGAATATTGAAACAGCTAGTCGTTATATTTCGTCAATTCTATGTACTAGTTAGTAAGCTTCGATTATTTGATGGTTTGAGACTTTAAATGTCTAAAGATAATTGTTAAGTATTACGGGATTACATTGTAAAGTATTCGTAGTTCAAAAAAAAAACATTAATTTTTAATTACTGTTTGATCCGATAAAAACAAGAACTGAATAAGAACTGAAAATGGTGCTTGTTCAGTAGTTTTATTAAATTTTTAACTTGATAGGTATTACAAGGAATTAGGGCCAACAGCACTAACTAATTACGAATCGGTACAAGCTTATATATAAGCCAATAACCTGCTTATATATAGGCTAACCTAAGGTAAACATAATTAACTTAGTTAATTACAATGTAATATTGAATATTGAAGAAAAGGGCGGCTAAAGATTATCGAATGTTGTGTGAAGCTTATGGAAACCAAACTCCATCGATTTGAACGTGTGAATACTGGTGTAGGAACGTTCGTCGGGTCGGTCAGTCGGTCGAAATGTGTGGCTGCCGCTGCGATTATTTGTCAGAACACTTACTACTGTTTTGGGAAGGAATTCGCACGGGAACTGAAAACACTGGTTTAATAATCACTTGTTTATTTCGATATTGAGTGATACATGTGGTCGACGGGAGAATTGACAGGATATTAGGTTAGGTAGAGGAAGTACGGTAGCGCTGTGGAAGTGGTACTATTACAGGGGGATGGAGAAAAGAGAAGAGAGCGAGACATCGTCGTGATGGTCTTTTATACCTTGGAACTGCATGGTACCAATCCACCGGCGTTGCCAACCTTTGTACTTGTTGATGTATTCGTGGTGGCCTAAAGGGTCGTTGCGATCGCCACACTGGTTTCGAGATTTTTAAAGTTTCGTTTTTGAAACCGAAGTCAAGAATCGTTCTGAACAACCAACCTTGGATCGAGCACTGCGTGAAAAACAGCCGGAATACGAATAAAGATACAACAATTTGATTCATCAGCATAATAACACTCGACCGCATGTTGCAAAATCAATGAAAACACACTTGGAAACATTATAATGCGAAGTGCTACCCCACCTGCCATATTCTCCAGACCTTGCTCCTGATTACTACTTGTTCCGGTAGGTCAGTCGTGACCTGACTGATCAGCGCTTCATTATATATAAACATACCAAAAGATGGGTGGATAAGAAGGATGGGGGCGATTCGTAGATAGCCTCAAAACATAGAATCCGTAAATTATTTGAAAAATGCGAAAAAAAGCGGCTATCGATAAACAATATTTTGTATAAAGTACAATGTTCCGACTTTTCAATATAAAGCTTTACATTTAAAAAATCCCGTAAAACTAATTTATAGATCTAATAATGGTGAACGTTTCTGTTCATCCTGAACTTTTTTTTTGTAGAATATGAACTTTTGTTAGAATATGTTTTTATAACTATTACTTTTGAAAGAACTAACACTAGCAACTCCTTTTCTATCTGTCAAAATTTCAACCAATCCATATGATCCCGATGAAAACAAATCATAGATTATAATATTAGATGAATAATTTAAGGATTTTTATATAGGCTCTGACTCTCACAAATATAGCAAAAAGTTGCTGACTACCATACCTCAAAATTACTTCATCGTATTTCTACTTCTACCTACTTCCACTACGCTAAATCCTCTGCCTGACAAACCACCAGAATAAGTTGGATCTTACAGGCCTATTTCGCTGCCACCTGCGATATCCAAATTATTCGAGAAACTGCTGTTAAAACCCGTTCAACCACTTATAGAAATAACAGATTTCCAGTTTGGATTTCGGAATCAACATTCGGCAATAGACCAAGTGCACATAGTTGCAGCGGTTGATGAAAAGGCATTCGAAGAAAAGAATTACTGCCCTGCAATATTCCTGGATGTCTCACAAGCTTTTGACCGGGTATGGCATTTGGGATTAATCTACAAAATTAGCAAATTCCTACCGCGGAATTACTGTCGACTGCTGGAATCATAATTATTCGAAAGAAAATTTAGAGTATTGCACGAAGCGGCATTCTCAACACTTAAACCTATTTTGCCAGGAGTTCCACAAGGTAGTATCTTGGGACCATTTTTATATGTGCTCGATACTTCTGATATCCAAACAACAAAAGAAACAATACTTGGAACATTAGCTGATGACACAGTTATAATAGCAAAAGATCCTATCTCTTCTAAGGCTATAGAAAAAGTAGCGGTCAACAAGATCTACAAATGGACTAGACACTGGAAAATACAGCTTAATAGCTCCAAATCTGTCCATATTAATTTTGCGTTGCGACGAATTGACAAAAACTTAATTATATCACTTGACGGATGCCAGATTCCTCAAGCAGAATCAGCGAAATATCTCGGAATATATCTCGATGGTATGTTAAACTGCAAACATGATGTCAGATAAAAAGCAGATCAGATTAGACGCACAGTCAAGCAACTGTACTGGTTAGTCGGAAGATACTCTCAACTTGATGTAAAATCAAATCAAATCAATCAAATCTATCACTCAATCATAAAGCCTGGACCTATGGTGTGTAAATATGGAGTTGTAGTAAAACATTAAACCAACAAGTAATCCAACGCACTCAAAACAGTTCTACGATTAATTACCAATGCTTATCGCTTCGTAACCAGCGAAGAGCAGCACTGTGACCTCGGAATGGTGGATACATGAAGTGATCGAAAATTTCATGAAAACATGAAATAAGGTCGCTAAATCGCAGCAACGTGGAAGCAATACAGCTACTGGAACACAAGCAGAAAATCAGAAGATTGAAGCGAACCAAACCATACGAACTAGTTTAGTGTATAAGTGTATTTTTAAATTTAGCTTAAGTCGATTAATTTTATTCTAATTTGGGAAATACATATTAATGCCTTATTCACGCCTTGCTTGTATATTAATATAAGTATAACAGAATAGTAGTAATAAATTAATTTATAAATTAAGATTGTACTAAGCATATCGAAAGTAAGATGTAATTAATTAAAAAAAAATGTATTTATAAACCTTAGAAATGAGATAAATATGTAGAGAACAGATATTACGCCACATGTTTTAGTGCTAAAATTAGTTCTCCAGATTGATTGAAAAAATTTGTAAATGTATAATAAATTATATAACATGACATGACCTATTGCTAACTGCTAGTTTCGAACTACGGATCGGAGCCAATCAACACGCTGTGGGGTACCAATTGTTAGAATTTTACGTAAGTAACCAGAGATCAACATCAAATAATTATTCTTTACCAACAATACTTTTGAAGTTTTAATTCGCTAGGTGGATTTCTTTGTTATTTTAGTAATTTAACATTTTATATCTAGCAATACGAAAATATATGTTCTTATATATAATATATAGTTATCATGTAGTATAGGAAAACAACAGGAAAAATTATCTATATATTTAATAAACAATTCATAAATAAACATCCACAACCAAATATTTATTGTTATTGTTCAATGAAAACAAAAGCTTTGTGTCGCGTGAGTCATACATTGGTACGACCGCAACTATTGGACTGGCTGATAAGATCTCATCATAATTGGTGTGTTTATTGTTATCGTTCATGCAATATATTGCAGCAGCTGTTTGATCTATTAATACTTTAAACACGTTGATAAAAGCGAATCTCTTATCACTAATTGCTTTTGGAGATATTTTTTGCTTGGTTAGCTTTATTGTTTTATCTCGTTTAAATGTTTTAACACTGACCTCGCTCTCGGAAATTTAGAATTGCGGTAATGAGGTTTTTAGTTGAAAGTTCAGATTTATACAGTTTACGAGCACTGGATTTTATGAAATATGAATTTTATGAATATGGAATTCTGTGAAAATACCGTAGTGTTGTTACGACAACAGGATTGTTAGGGGTCCAAAGAGCACGGACGCTACGAAAAGTATGGCTAAAAGTGCTCTACTGAGTATTAAGTTGATAATGATAACATTTCTCCATAGGTTCAACCAAACTCCGATAATATGAAAAATACTAGCATATATTAATATTTATTATTGACTCAGAATTTTGTTATGTGTTACTTTTTAGTGTCTTTTGTTAAATTTATAGTAGAATTTGTCTATTCATTAATGAAAAAAAATTTATGTGCAGCATACGTAAATATAAAATTTATTATCATTTATAATTTAGTTGCTGATAAAGACATAAAGTAACATAAACCACCTAACAGGTCAATTGAAAAGTCCTCGGCCTACCATAGTAAAACACATTTTTTTGACAAAATTAGTATTTTTTTACTCAACATAATTCCCTTCAAGGGTGATACACTGATTATAGCGACCCTCCAACTTTTCGATACAATGTTTGTAGCACGATTTGTCCTTTGCTTCAAAACTGGCCTCAGTTTCGGCGATCACCTCTTCATTCGACGAAAACGTCTTTCCAACGAGCATTTTTTTGATATCTGAGAATAAAAAATAGTCTCTGGGGGTCAGATCTGAAGAATACGATGGATGAAGAAGCAATTCGAAGCTCAATTCATGAATTTTTGCCATTGTTTTCACTGACTTGTGACACGATGCATTGTCTTGGTGAAGTAGCACTTTCTTTTTCTTCAAATGCGGCAGTTTATCGGCAATTTCGTCCTTCAAACGGTCCAATAGTGCTATGTAGTAGTCGCTGTTGATGGTCCTTCCTTTTCAAGGTAGTCAATGAAAATTATTCCATACGCATCCCAAAATACAGATGCTATACATGTTTCATCCATTGTCATATATGGACGCAAAAACTCGGGTATATTACGCTTGATCATCTTCAAACACTGCTGCAAATCATCAACTCGTCGTTGTTTTTGATCAAAAGTGAGTTCCCGCGGCACCCACTTTGCACAGAGCTTCTTTGTACTCAAATATTCGTGAATGATATGATGTACATATTCAATTGATATCTTTAGAGTGTCTGCTATTTCATTATATTTCAATTTACGGTCATTCAAAATCATTTTGTTGATTTTTTAAATGTTTTCGTCGCTAACAACCTCTTTTGCATCTTTTCTTAGCATAACAATCCCTGATGGTTGATTTTCCTGGGGCAGTGTCCAGTACACATTTTTTTTCATATTCTTGTCAAGTATACTAGTACTAGGTGACACTACTGACACTCCAAACGGTGTTAAATAACTAGTTACATTTTACATTACCTGATATTAAGTACATTTTACTTAGTTTTTAAAATTAATTTTCTACCAATAATATATAGTATACTAACAGATACTTACTAGGATTAATACATATTCATGAACTATCACTAGCCTCACTACTAATTTTTGCATTTCTTCGATTACCAAAAAAAGTAATATTTTGTTTTTTTCTGAATTTCATCAAATTCTCACAAACTCATATAACAAATTAACAAGCACTTGAAATCTTGTAGATCATGTAAATTTCATGTTCATAATATCTTTGGACCAAATCTGATCACTTCCTAACATAAAAAGATCGTTCAGCGCTTTTAAATTCAACGATTCAAGTCAAATAGATACCTGTTTTGATGACTTTCCAAAATGTAACAATTTACATGTATTATTATTATTCCTTCCAAAATGTGACAATTTAGATGTATTATTATTATGAAATATATATAACCAAATAAAAAATAATAAAAAAATCAATATATTGTTTTTGAATATATTTTCTACGAAATAATTGAACGACAGCCGTGATATAATTTATTAAGCGAATTATAGACATTAAAATCACAATTCTCCTAACTCGTTCAAAATAACTCGATTTCAATTTCTCTATAAAATAATTAAAAAAATTGTTCACATTATACCCAGAACTTATATTGTATGCATATTTTCCGGTTTCTAATTGATTGCAAAAAAGCACGCGGTTAAACATACTTTTTCTATAATTAACAGATTAATATACGGACAAAATACATATTTTAAATAAAACTGTTACTGGTATAATTGACGATAATTTTCTCCATTTATCATTAATTGGCAACAAGAAATTTCTCGCAATTTTTATGGAAATATAATTGGCGACATGTGAACTAATTGCATGCTATACTATTTTCCTTCGTACAAATTAACTTTTATGCAACGGAGGATAGAACATGCGTCACATCTAATGGGCTTGCATCAGTCTAAATATTGTACTCGTTTCTAATATTTTTAAGGTAAATATGAGCAATTTATTCTGTAAATATAGAAAAAAAGGTAATAAGATACTTAAATTAAATTTTAGAGTCACTTTTTAACAAGTAGCGTTTATCAGGAAACAATATATAGTCTATCCAAAGTTTTTTTGTACATACGTCATTATGATGTTTAATGTATTGACTGTTGCAATTTGTAAATTCGTTTTAGAATCACACAATATTTTCCCTCTTATTTTATTCTAATTAAAAAGAGATACAATGCTGACTGATAAATTCGAACGTGTAACCGAACTGGCTTGTCAAAGTCGTCCGGTTATCAAACGTATGCAACATTCTTCAAAAGAATAGTGATAAGAGGTTATAAACTGGAAAAGCTTTTCAATTTATGTATTTAGATGAGACATGGATATTTAAGAATGGGACCAATCTACCCAACGGTCACTCATGGCAAGATGATAATAAAAATAGAGTTATGACAACAAAAGTTGATGGAAAAAGGTAAATGTTGGAATAACAATTGATTAGATTTTATTAGTGATGACATTTATTAATAATTCATTGCAGACTTAATGCTGGTAACAGGAATAGTTAACAACTCAAGAAGTAGAATAGAAGAAGAAATCGACAAATGTTGGAATTGTGAACAAATATTAGATAGATTGGAAATTGGCACCTTAGGAAAGCTGTGGAAAATCATATTGTAGAGTATAAAAGATTTATGTGCACAGATATGTGTGTAATTGTACAGAAAATACATGTATTAACAGAACAAATAAAAGAGAAATACAATGATATCAAAATAACTTTAGAAGGAAACGCCGTACCGAATCACACAAGAACTAAGCGTACAAGGTAAATAAAGACTCTCTAATGAAAGTAAAATATATTACTTGGATATAAAATTGTTAATTGGGTAGATTAAGCCTCCGGGGGATACAATTACACACGTTCCTATAACTTAACTCATAGGTGATATGGAAAAGAGCTTTATGTAAATATAATCAAACACAACTCTAACCTACAAACTATTACAATTGTGTACTTAATTGTAGTTTTAAGTCCTTTGGTAATATGTGAATTAGATTTACTATAAGATTAAAATATATTATATTTGATACCAGTATTTTTGTTTAATTATTTTTTTTTAGATTGGAATTTGGTTGTATCAGAGCCAAACAGAACTAAAAGTCAGAGTTGATACGGCAACAGTGCGACATTTTGACGTTACAAATTTAGATGACGAATGTACAAAATGACTTTGGATAGGCTATAGTTTAATACAGGCGTTGAACCATGGTACTCAATATTAAGTCCGCCAACTGACGAGTGAACAACTTTAGGGTCCATCCTAGAAGTCAGATCTTCGACAAGGTTAGAATCGAATTGGACCAAACGTTTACAATAAATATCAGAGTTGATTATTTTACCAGTTTTAAGGTAACCCATTGATAAAATATTTTTGTTAATCCAAGAAAAAAAAACTGACTTTAAGAATTTCCTGGATAACTTGTGAACAGAAGTCCTGATTCATACAGGTCTTTAGACTCTTGTTATGATTCAGTGCCTAAGCTTCCACAATACCTATGAAATCCTTTTAAAAGTCGTAAACATTTTCAAATTCAATTTAATTCATAACCATGGTACACTTTGGTTATTCTTTTATGAAATAGTGATTTTTTAATTTTACTCTTCTACAACTGATGTCTAATGTATCAACCTATTATCTCACAATATAAACAACAATATAAAAAGAATTAAGTTTAGCAGATTTGTCAGAATAACCAATTGATTTATATTTGAGAATATAACGGAATATTGCTTTTTTATATATGATACTATATGAAATGAATTGCCTATGGGAGTGATGGGAGATCCAACTACCTTGAAGTAAGTTGAGATAGTTCTGAGAGTTTGTAAATGATGTGAATAGCTTTTTGAATTACGCTATATTCATTACATTATAATAAATCAAAATATATGGTTTATTTTAGGAACAAAGTTGTTAGGAATCTTTTTAGGGTAAACTAGTCCTTCAGTATCATTTCGAAGACTGAAGCACAGAATTCAACAATTCAGAAATATTAATGCACATTAAGAATTCTCATCCTCCTCTAGAAGAATTAGAGACATATTATGTCAAGTTCACTGATCATTTAAAAGTTGGCTTAAAGAAAATGGTGTTACAATTCCTTTTATTATTAATTTGTCACACCTGTCCTCTATACTGATGTCAAACTTTATGATTATGGATGGTTACGTTTAGTTTATTTTTCATTTTTCAAAACCATTTTATCTAGTAGTGCAATTAACTTCTATTAGCAGAAACAAACAATAGTATCAATTAAGTTTACTATTTAATTATTCAACCAACTAGTTTTTAAGTTAGTGTAAAAACAAATTATAGGTTAGTCGGCAACGACTAGTAACAATGCTTAGTAAAAGAAAGTTAATATCAGATCAGATATTTTTGCAATGAATAAAAAGCCGAATAAAGAGTTTGTGTTGAATTTGTGTTAAAAAGATTGCAAACGTCTCACGGTGAATCGACTTTACCAAAAATACGTGAATACCAGTTTTCAACTGAAGTTAACATCCTTATAGTGAAAGAAATGACAACAAAAAAGCCAATTCGTTCAAAAAAATCTATAACTTTTTCTTTACAACCACCGTATATTCCTGAATTAGTTCCATCCAACTTCTGACGAATACCTAAATTTAGAAAACCGCTTCGAGAAAATATCTTTGGAAAGGCAAATCATATTAGTCACTTGGTGACTGGTAAACCAGGAGGGGTAAGACCGAATGACATCAGGGAATGGTCTCTAACTTGGTTGCTCAGAAGTCATTAAACTGTAGATCTAGTCCAGATAAACCCTTGATAAAAAGGAGACTATAAAATTTTAAAAATAACTGACTACTTCTTGACCACAGTAATATTAAAACAGTCTCAGAGTGGAAACAATAAAAAATTTTTAAAGTAAACATAGTATACAAATAGGAATATGAGATTAATATTAAATAATCATAATAATATACTCAACAACACAAAAAAAGAAAAGAAACAGATGAATATCATCAGGGTTTTTTTTTGAAGGCTTTTGTGTGCGTTTTATAAAAGTTTTTTTTTTCGGTTTACTACTTCGTCTTGTAAATTCCTTAGGTCTTAACGCCACGGAAAGCATGACAGTCTGCTATCGGGTACGCTTTGTGCGTTTCGTAGAAAGGCCACTCACGTTCTACAGGCACCCGCATCGATTATTTAATGAAGATACACTGCAGTCAGACGATACGGTTTGTCTCTATCACCTAATTAGGGCCGTGTTTAAAACACACATAACTTATTGCGTAAATGGTTCGAATTGGCTAAATGTTATTGGTACTGTTCTGTTGAGAATGCTAAATGTTTTTGTAGAGGTAATTCTAAGAATAATTTTTAAATGTTTCTTTAATATTGTAATTCTTTATTATTATATTAAAACTTTCTCATTCAAGGTAATTTTTTTTTCGTTGTGGAATTTATGGGACAATAATAATAGTATATAGCTTAATTTGAATAATTTTTTTTGACACTTGAAATTATATTTAAAATAGAAATATTTTCATGGAATTTCGTAGTTTTAAAGAAGTCGAACGGAAAATATTAGCAACACCGAGCAAATCTGCGTATATTGTGCACAGTGTTGCCAACTTGTGGGGAATCTAATGTTGTTTGGGGATTTATTGGGAATTGACATGATGCGTGGAAAATCCAAGGATTTTGACATTTCATCGCAAATATAATATAAAATAGCCCGGGTCGGAACACTTCTACAAGAACTCCAAATACCAACATATTTATTTCAAAACAATTTTAGATTACTTATGAATATCGAACGATCCTCCATATTTCAATGTTCTCAGTATTTCAATCATATTCAATTTTTATACGATTATACAATTTTATCAATAACGGTATTCAACATTATGGAAATAAACTGACTGTTTTCAACAAAAAAAAACACATTTTCTAGCTTTAGAAAAAATATACATTGGACTAAAAGCTCGACAAAGTATGGAAAATCTTGAAAATGTACCTAGTAGAACATGCGAAGATATGGGCTTAAAAGTTTATTTTAAATTAATAGTTTATATTAAAAGTTCCGAGCCTAACATACAGATGACCCTAATTTTATTGCACTCACCAATTTTTCAGTTAGTACTAACCTGCAAAGAAAAGCTATTGAATTTTCATGATATTCTATGCATAAGTTTGTGAATTATTGCGCCAAGAGTAACACTTCTTTTCTTATTTAAAAAAAAATGGATCAGAAACAATTTCGTGTTTTAATTTTACACTGCTTCTTGATAGTGAAAATACCTTTCAAGTGAACTGGCTTGAAGAGTGTTATAAGGAGTCCATCCATCAGAAACAATAATAAAACGTCGGTTTGCTGACTTCAAACGTGGTCGTACACCGATAACGCAGAACGCAGTGGACGTCCAAATGAGGTGGCAACACAAGAAAACATAAAAATAACACAGAATCGTTTTGAATGATCGAAAAGTGATATTGCGTAAGTTAACATCGTAAAGATGTCAAAACAACGTATTGGTTTTATATTATATGAGCATTTGGCTATGAGAAAGCTCTATTCAAAGTGGGTGGCGCGTTTGCTTACTGTGAGTACAGCAACTGGTAGCATGCTGAACGCAGTAGACGTTTTGAGGCAAAATATAAATCTTTCTACAAAAGTGGTATTGAAATGTTAGAGGGGCGCTGGAGCGATTGTTTGGCTCATGATGCAGATGACGTTGATGAATATTAATTGATGAGTGTAATTTTGAACAAGAAAAACGTGTTTTTTTTGTCACGCCTGGGACTTTTTAGCCCATATGTTATTACATTAACGTAAGATATTACCAAACGATCTGATTTCAGCCATTCTTTGCATTCTGCAAATCCATCAGAAGCTCAAGAGCTACAAATTAAATCACTTGCGGTAGTGCTGAGGCGATTTCTAGCACTTCATAAATCAGTAACATTATCAAAATTAGATGACAAATGAGCTTGAATTTCAAGAAGGTAAAAGGTTTCGCTTTAAAAACGTTATGGGAGAAAAATTATTCCCAAACATAAAAATTGTGAAGTTCTTACTGCTGACATTATCGTTTTCGAACTCATCGGTGGAGTGAAAATTTCATTCCTTAAAATGAGACCTTAAAATTTAAAAAACAGAGAACCGCAATGGACTAATTACAGATAGGGAACAATATGGGAGAGCGCAACGTTATAATCATAGAGAAATAGTGATTTAATTTCATAGGAAATTTTGGCGAAATGTATCGCGACGTCCAACATGTAGATGTCGCTATCTTTAATATATTACTTGTTTTATTCGCTATGCTAAGATCCGCGACGGGATCTGATTGGTTCATTTTGTTCTATAATTTGTTTGTTTTGTACGCCATTTTCAATGTGCCCTACATAGAAAACAGTGTGGTTAGATTTTTATAACGTATATATTATTAAATAATTATGATATAAAATAATTATTTTATTTTATTAGTATATACAAGTGTTGTGTGCCCGGATGCACAGATAGTGAGGAAATGCATCATCGTTTTCCGTTAAAAAAATACCCGGCGATCTTTAAGAAATAAGTAGAAAACATTACAAATACTAAACTGGTTGGGGTCATGAAACAGATGAAACAGATTTATGATCGTTACCATGTCAGACATTTTTATGATAGATTTAAACTTTCTTTTAAGTACTTATGAACAATTTAGCGATGGCGAAAATAATAAGAGCCCAGAATATGTACAAATGGAAGTGGATTAAAATCAAAATGATATAGAAGGTAAATTGAAGGAGGCAGTCACAAATCTGTTCATAATTGTTACCATTAATTTCTAAACTGTGTTACTTTATTTGTGGTGCCTATTTCTATCGTTTCAGGCTCACTACCAAGGTGTTCGAAGCAAGTATCATCGACATTTGAACAAACTCCAGAAGGTAATGGTAAAGTTTATATTAATTCAGCCAGTATCCCCCTTTCTGCTCATTCTTACTTTTAATTACTTGACTCTATAACTTCAGTCCAAATATTCCTATAAAAACAAACAAAGTTTTAAGTTGTACCATAGTGTACATCTCAGGTTATTATGTAAAACCTTTGAAAAAAGAAATTAAGTGTGACATACAATTATGAATAAATCAGTAGACCCACATATTGGGTCTGATTCTATAGAGGCAAGACAATATATCATGCCCCAGACTCCAACAAAACTGTTTTATTGTACTGTCAGTAGGTCTTTGAGCTATGTCTTATTTTATTCAGCGATTTTGCCACGTCGATAATATAACAAAATTTTTATCAAATATTTAAAAAAAGTTAATTTAAAACCCTTCAATTGTACATTCCATAATGATCTTTTGGATAAAATATTAAAAGTACTAATAAGGTGTGCTATATACTTTTGAGTAAAACAAGTGAACGGAATATTAAGAGGGAAAGACTCAAAGTTTGCTTTCAGTATAAGAAAACAAAAAGACAGAACTCTGATAGATCCTATTAAATTAATGGCACTAAACAAATATGAAAAAGAAAAAAGACGGGAGAGATAATTTTGATTTGCAATGAACCAAAGTTTTACGGTTTTATATATATGTATATAATATTTATATTTTATAGATATATTTATTTTTGTATTATATTTATATTTTGTAGATAAATTTACATAGTATATTTATTGTTATAGATTATATTTATATTTATTTATTTTTAAATATTATATTTATATTTAATTTTATTTTATTTAATAAATTTATTTCAGAAAAAAATTGTTTTTTATTTAAATTTCATTGGTCAATTAAACATGACGTCAAGGCTGTCACGTGCCAAACATTACTAATGAGCCAATCAAATGTCTTCACACTAAAATATTTTTCTTACAGATGTCTATAACGGAGATGTAAATTGACAAATCAAATTACTTGAATGGCCCATTCTGGCGCCGTCTGGATGTTGGGCAAATCAAAACTTTGCTCCAGAGTCCCCTATTGAGTTCCATCTCTATTACTCAATGGTTATAATCCATAAATAATACACTTTGGAGAATTTGATAAATTGGCGTTGGCATCCCTGGTTATGCAGCCTCTCATAATATCATATTTTAAGATAGTAAGTGATAAACAATACATTCGGAACAGAATTTTATTCCAATTGGAACATCGAAAAATTGTTCTAAAGCACGGAGATCAATTAATAGTATTCTTGGTGCTAACATATTTTACTATTTTAATCCTTATAAACAATTGGAACGTAGCATATAACATAGTAACATAGTAAGTCCGCAAGTTTATTTCACAACAGCATTCGTGTATTATTTGAGAGATGTCATAGAGTTATAAAGAACAATGTACAATGTTTTCAACAACAACGACTCTATTTTTATACTTATTTTATAAATCTGCTGAAATATTTGTAAACATTAAATCACATACCCATGTTCAATAACACGGTTTTAATCTCAGTAGTTCTGATTTAAATAGTTTTTTCTATGGCCAATATTTACATCATTTACATACATATTTTTATTGCATTTAAAAGATACCTATTGAGAAAAATTAGTACAATTTCCATCTTTCTGTTAACATGGCGATACCTTGCCGAAAAAAGAATATTAGTTTTTTACTAGTTGGATTTAGCTGCAAATGATTTCAATACTTGACATAGCTCTCATTCACCCTGAGTTAAAATTGACACATCTTTTTCAAACTATAATAAAATATTTTTATAACATATTCGATATATTGTCAAGAATACAGACCAATCAGAACATGTCCATATAGAAGGTGCATTTAAAATAACTTACTATGATATTAATTATACTTTCTATAAACGAATGCTATAAAATATATAGTAAAATATAAACATGCCTAATTCATAGCTGCAGCAATATTACAGCATGATTTATAATTTGATGGATTATTTGGTATCGGAAATATCTTGTTTGATCAAATATGGTGTTATATCGGCATGAGAATCAAGATGATGGACTCGAAAGGAAACTGATAATTAAAGGATACTGTAGTTCGTAGTCTTATAGCTACTTAATAAAATTTCCATCAAAAAATTAAAATGTCCACAAAATTTATTTTATCCATTTTTTTTTTCATTTAAAAAATTTATTAATATATTTCCTTTCCTTTCCCAAAACCTTTGAAATGACTTACTGTGATTTAATAATTTATAATAATGAAGGAAGGATAATGAGTAATAAATAATGAATGAAAGCAATTGATATAATTGTAGACTGTAATGGAGCATCTATAGCTGTAAAGATGCACTGTTTGATCAAATATGGTATTATATCAGCATAATAATCAAGATGATCGTCAGGACTAAGGAAATTGTTAGTTAAAAGATATTTTGATTGATAATATTTCAATTATTTAACTAAATTTCCTGTAAAAGAAACAAAACGAAAAAATGTACCTTTATCCTATGGATTATTTCTTTTAGAAATTTATATTAATACATTACAATAATATTTCAACAACACAATAGGTACCTAAATCGATTAGAAAACCCGCAATACGTTTTCCTTAAACAAATATAATATGCCGGCATGTTGGCAATTAGCCAGCTAAAATAATGGAGAATGGATGGTGGATAACGGTGGTAAAACCGATGATGACAACTACAGCTATTTCCGAATATCATTTAAGCAACATCTGGCGGGCACTTAACGATTTTAAGCATAGGAACGTTTTTTTTTCTCTCTGTCATATGTGAAGATATAACACTTTTTATTGCTGTGAAATATATTAACTTTCAAAAATGAAAGATGTTTATTCTTTTAACTCATCTTTAAAAATCTTTACTTACGTGATTAACCACCATAAACACTAAACCCTAGAATTTCTTCATTTGTTTAATGTTTTACTGACTCATTAAATTGTTTTTTTTTTGTTATATTAATGTAGCATGTTTAAATTAAATAATAATAAATATAATAATATTAAAATATTAATGTATTATGTATGCATGTATACAATGAAAAATAAATTATTTATTAGTTGTACAAATCAGTTTCCTCTATTAACAGAAGAAGACGCCAACGGATAAGTAATGTAAAATTGGTTAAAAATCAAATTATTTTTTAATATGAGAACATTTGGCCGAGCATTGCATTATACATTAAAAATCATCGTGGTCCGGCGATTCGACTACTTTCGAAACTATTAAATAAAGTCGGCACAATCTACTCGCCTCAAGCCGAAACGCGAAAAGTCGATATTGCCAAATTTACAGGTAGGCTATTTTTTATAGATATTTTATTTTTGAAAAATAATATACTTAACAAAACTTTCTGACATTAACTTTTAGATTTTCTTTTGAAAAATAATAATAGACTAGATACGTTTTTTAGTATGTAGTACAATATGTAGTTCTTGCCTTTAGACTTGGCAACACTCCATGGTATTGCAAGCCAGACATTCCTCAAAAGAAATGGCGACGTACCGTATTGCTCTGAATAAATATTTTGCATTTATTTCTTTAACTATTAAAGTGTTTGATATGGCTTTTCATAAAGTTATATTTTGATGTTCCTTTTTTACTTAAAAAGAAGGCCTTTTAGTTTAACATTTGATCGTTTTAATAAGATAGGTTTAGTTTCAGTTGTTACAAATAGGATAAAGTAATTAATATGTCAAGTTTGTAATAAAACATACTTAGTAGCAAAAGAAAGAAACAGAGCCGATGACAAAAAGGATCATCTGCCTGTTAATGATTTTAGTATTCATACTTACTGAATTTCAGCAGCATCTTTGTCGGATCCATAATGCAGATGTTAAACAATCTAATCTTTATTATAAGAATTGGTAAGGCTTTGAAAGTTGGAAGGCACAGATAAAGACGATAAAAGATAAATAGATAAGGACGAAAAAGAAAAAAAATATCGCTTAAAGAATTTCTCTGGGAACAAGAAGTCAAAAATCTTAATATACGACTGTATAAGAAGTGATTGTTAAGGTAGTAATTTCCATAAAAGTATTGATGTGATTATTACCTTACGAATGAATTTTAGGTAGAGTACGATAAGGAAAGAAGAGTTATGGGCAAAAAATTAATTTGACTCTGTCTATATGAGTTTTATTTTGTTAAGAATGCTATAAGACTCAACATAATATAAGACTCATCATTGAATTTTGACAAGGTAGTACAGAATTATATATTTAAGCAATATCAATTAATATCCAGTTTATAGGTATTACAGAAGTGCAGGAAAATATTGCATACCATTAAACCTACAAAGGTAGTTATTTGGGAAAGTATTGTACTTGGTACAGCTGTATGATTGGTTGATAACGAAGAGTAATCTCTCAAAATGTCAAAGAACAGAAAAGCAGATCTAATAAAAAATGAAAGAAAATACTTGAAGTATATATATATACAAAATATTAACATCATTAAGTTTTTAGGTACTTGAGTCTTGATTTCATTTAATATGGTGGTGGTGTTTTAGTGGGTAAGCCCTTTTTCCATTAAATATATTAACCTTGCCTTTATTTAGAAAAATGTTCTATTTCAACTTTTGTACTGTAATTGGTGCGAGTGTAATTGTAAATAGTACGAGAAGTATAAAGGAATGTATTTACAAGGAAGTTGTTATAAAATTTTGTTTAAATTTAATACATTTGTTGTATTGTATATTCAAATATATGGTAATTTAGTAAATGTTTATGGCATAGTCCAGGTTCGTTGTTTTATATCTTTTAAAAATGTATCCCTTATTTTTTATCCCTTAAAAATGTTTTGTAAATTAACGTCATCATACTGTTTCTTAAAGGTTATTTCTACTATCTGTAAAACTTATGAACATTACCATTTAATTAAAAAAATAATACAGAGGATATTTTACGTGTTGAATACTAATACTATGTCGATATCGGAAGTTTTCTTTATAATTAAGACACAGAATCACCCATGACGTCCCAAGCAACACTGAGAATATTCAAATATTTCTAACAGTGGGAACGCACGCACCAACGCTGTATATTCAATCTACCGGACCACGATGATGTTTAAGGTATCCTGAGCATTGCTTTTGTTATTATTTTTTATCATAAATAATATTCACTATACAACATTAGGAGGTTTTCAATAGCAATATCCTTTAAACTGCAGAATGCTGGTTCTTGAAAATAAAAAAGTTAAACTTCATTCAAGCGTTTTTGGACTCTAACTCTCTTTTCTAACATCAATTTCTGTGTTGTCATGATTATTATAATAATACTGTTATTTAAATTTTATCAATGTTTATTACTTGACTAGTAAGGACATACCTTGGCGACAATTTGAACATATTTTGACCGTATGAATGAGCTTGGATATAATAACAGACTGATACTTTAACTAAGCGATATAATGTATATACGTGTTTGAAGCTATAGCACAGTCTGGTTCTGGATATCCATTATTATATACATATGAAAGAGGGTAGGCTGACTGAAAGGTAAATGAGCATATTAAAGCTACACAAAACCCATTCAACACGCTATCAAAGCAAGTAGGTCAGCGGAAAATACATATGGAGAAAAAAATATGTAATTCTTCGAAATAGAGCATATTTATAATTTATTTACAACTATATTATTAATGAAATAAATAATTAAAATCCACCATATTGTTTTGAAACTAGAACCAGGTGTGTGAGAAAGTTTTTGCAGTTTTTTTATTCAAAGTATTGGCCATTTAATTCTATACATATTGTTCACCTTTCAGGGAATTTATGGATGCCATCCCAAAAAAGCTGTTTGTCCTTTGAGCAAAAAGAAATTGACGAAGTGTTGCTCTGCAAGCGCATGCCCCATTGACGCAAAAAGTTGATAGTCGGAGAGGGCAACAAGTACTTTCAACGCTTCCTTGACTGATTTTGCTGTATGAGATGACGATGAGATGATGAGATTCTGAGCGTTTTGTATGGTTCAAATTGATCATTTGTTATCGGTAGCGATCACTATTAACTATTTCACCAGATCTCAACAGTTAGTAATACATCACGCCACTCTGGTCCCACCAAACACAGAACATTGTTTTGCGAGCAAAACGATTTGGCCTTGGAGCCGATCGGCCTTCTTTGTTAAATGATAAACATGCTTTTTGCGCTTAGTGTTTTCAAAATAACTCAAGTTTTCATCACCCGTCACTATTCGATGCAAAAATGACTTCACATTTCACAGACGACTTTTCGATTTTCCATTTGCCTGTCATTCAATTGATGTGGCAGCCATCTTCCTATTTTTTGGATTTTCTCCATTTCTCATAGTCGGTCGCTAATATTTTCTTGGTCCACATTTAGTGCTTCTGCCAATTCTTTTCGAGTTTGGGTTGTGTCTTTATCCAATAACCAAAACCTACCAGAACGTATTTTGTCTTGCGCATGTTTTCACAGGTTTTTAAAGTTAGAGTGATCACTGTAAGTTTCTACCAGCAAACAATGCCGCTGAGTTTTTTTTTTTTCAGGTAGGAAACTTGCCATATTCAAAGAGGTATAAATCTATGACGGTGTTATTTTCGCAAAATATAACATGTATAGCTTTGAAGCTTGATATTAGTAGAATAAAATGACATATGTGTCAAATTACAACATTGCATACTTACGCCTAGCGATATCTGCTGGTAAGCTGGTAATGATTTTCCGGTACACTTAACTTTAAATGTTTAATTGTTTTCTTTTAATTAACAAAGTATTTTTGATTAATAAAAGAGTTTATTTTCACTATATATATATATATATATATATATATATATATATATATATATATATATATATATATATATATATATATATATATATATATATATATATATATATATATATTAGTATTACATATACATTTAAAGCTCACAAAATACAATGTAACAAAAGTTTAATTCCAAAAAGTTATAACCTATAAGAAATTTTAATTAAGACATTCAATTTCAGATGGATGGAAGATTACGAACCATCTCGGCTTTAACGCAGTAACGATTTCGGGCAAAAAAAATTAACTAATGGACCCTAATTATGGTGGCTACGTTTATTTGTCGGCGATGTAATAATGTATTTGGAATTTCTCATAAAAATTGACGATTCTTGAAACGTAATGCAATATTGTCATGTCAGATGGCATAATACACCGCACTCAATCGTTAAGAGCCTTTGAACATACGCTGAGACCGATACAGACAACCGAAGGCCACACAGGAAGTGATTGCTTAATCTACAAAAGCGTTCGTTTTTTTTCTGTTTCATTTACAGTGAGCGGTAAAAGTTTTCGAATTTTTATTCGAAATTGTTTTAGGCGATATCATATTTTGATATCTCACGTATTTCGATATTCGTGTGTCGATTTTTATATACAGGATGTCCCAAAAAACTGCACGAAAGTTTAATTTATCCTAGCACAAAAGCTTTATACCTTACCAATCTACTTTTTGATACATCCGATTCGCCATGTATTTATATGGCATTATTTTAAGTTTCCACTTTATGCTAACTCATTTTATCGTGTTTTTAGAAATATTATAACTTATAAGAAATTTTAATTAAGACATTCAATTTCACATGGATGGAAGATTACGAACCATTTCGGCTTTAACGCAGTAACGATTTCGGGCAAAAAAAATTAACTAATGGACCCTAATTATGGTGGCTACGTTTTTTTTGCCGGCGATGTAATAATGTATTTGGAATTTCTCATAAAAATTAACGATTCTTGAAACGTAATGCAATATTGTCATTTCAGATGGCATAATACACCGCATTCAATCGTTAAGAGCCTTTGAACATACGCTGATGCCGATACAGACAACCGAAGGCCACACAGGAAGTGACTGCTTAATCTACAAAAGCGTTCGTTTTTTTTCTGTTTCATTTATAGTGAGAGGTAAAAGTTTTCGAATTTTTATTCGAAATTGTTTTAGGCGATATCATGTTTTGATATCTCACGGGTTTCGATATTCGTGTGTCGATTTTTATATACAGGATGTCCCAAAAAACTGCACGAAAGTTTAATTTATCCTAGCACAAAAGCACACATACCAATCTACTTTTTGATACATCTGATTCTCCATGTATTTATATGGCATTATTTTAAGTTTCCACTTTATGTTAACTCATTTTATCGTGTTTTTAGGATGTCAAACAAACGCAGTGTAATTTTGGAGGATGATTATTATTCTGGTGTAAAAAAGCGGGATTGTCAATGCTAGTTTATCAAATTCCCCGATAATTCAAGTTAAATTCCCCAAATTTTGAAAAAATTAAACAAGTCTCAACCGCTTAAATAATATTTATTTTTTATCTTTTCGTAATATGGAGTAAAGTGTAATGTTATGTTGATACTATCGCCCAATTTGTTAATATGTTGCCTTGTTGGCAAGCACCTAATAGTAATAATACTAAAATGTTATAAATATTCTTAAAATTATAAAATGCATACTGTTAAAATAGAAACTGGAATTGATCACTCACAAAACTTGTTTAATGTAATAATTCTTTTTCACACTAAGTTGGCACAACTATCCCTGTAACAACTGGCACCTGTCGTTTATTTTGTTTATAGTTCAACAACGTTATACATCAACTTCATCGAAAACGCTTACATATGAGTGTAAACAATATGCAAAAAGCAAATACGTCGAAAAAATTATGAGGCAATGCCATCATCTTAAAATATTATTACTGTGAAAGAATTAATAAACTCAGCAAACACAGTAATAGTTCGATGAGCCGCCTTATTAACCTGACATGGCTCCAGGTGAGATTTTTCTCTTCTTAAGATTGAAATTATCACTTCGAAGTGCCCACTTTCAGTCGATAAAACAGTTCAACTGAAAAGTCCCCGGCCTGACACATAGATGGCGCCAATAGAATTAAATCCATATGTTTTCTTAGTTTGCCCCAACCCTCAAAAGATGCGTGTATAAATTTGACACCTGTCGGATCATTAGTTTGTGAAGTATAGCATTCTGAGTCAAGCAACTTTTGTTATTGTGAAAAAAATGGATAAAAAAGTTGAAGCAAAAACTCCAGGAAAATCAACCACCAAGGATTGGTATTCTAAGTTTAAACGTGGTGAAATGAGCACCGAAGACGGTGAAAGCTTTGGACTCCCAAAAGAGGTTGTTACCGACGAAATCATTAAAAAATCCATAAAATGATTTTGAATGACCGTAAATTAAAACTGAATGAAATAGCAGACACTGTAAAGATATCAACTGAATGTGTACATCATATCACTCACGAATATTTGGGTATGAGAAAGCTCTATGCAAAGTGGGTGCCGCGCGAGCTCACTTTTGACCAAAAACAACGACGAGTTGATGATTCGAAGCAGTGTTTGAAGATGATAAAGCGTAATAAACCCGAGTTTTTGCATCGATATGACAATGGATGAAACATGGTTCCATCATTTCACTCCGAAGTCCAATCGGCAGTCATCCGAGTGAACTGCACACGATTAACCCGCTCCAAAGCGCGGTAAAACGCAACAGTCGGCTGACAAGGTTATGGCGTCTGTATTTTAGGATGCGCATGGAATAATTTTCATTGACTATAGTGAAAAGGGAAGGACCATCAACAGCGACTATTACATAGCGTTATTGGACTGTTTTAAGGACGAAATCGCCGAAAAACTGCCGCATTTGAAGAAAATGAAAGTGCTACTTCACCAAGACAACGCACCGTGTCAAAAATCCATGAATTGGGCTTCGAATTGCTTCCTCATCCACCGCCAGCGACTATTTCCTGTTCTCAGATCTCAAAATAATGCTCACTGGGAAGAAATTTTCGCCGAATGAAGAGGTGATCGACAAACTGGGGCCTATTTTGAAGCAAAGGACAAATCGTACTACAAAAATGGTATCGAAAAGTTGGAGGGTCTCTATAATCAGTGTATCACCCTTGAAGGGAATTATGTTGAATAAAAAAAAAATTTGCCAAAAGAATGTGTTTTACTATGGTAGGCCGGGGAATTTTCAATTGACCTATTATGTTTTTTAGTTGTCGATTTGATTTATATATATAGTGATAATTGTTCTCAATAAAATGCTTTTGTAAAGTGAAAACTGTATCTGAATAATGGTTTGCATTTTGATGAATAAACTTAAACTTATAGATAGATAATAAAAATAATACCATATAGAAATAACTTACCCTCTGCTGAAAAACTAGTTGCCGACGGGGCAGGTGCCGGGGCCAGGGGCCACAGCCCCCTCTGCGAGGGCCCCCCTGGCCCAGCAGGGCTGCCGAGCATGGCGAACGGCCACCCCGAAGCTGAAAACTGCGATCTGAAACAAAACAGGCATCGATTGGTCGTCGGCTTTTTATTCCGGAATTATCTGGTCACCGCCACCCCCGTTCCCGCGTCCCGATTTGTTTATAATTTATGGACGGATTATGATATTGTTCTGCTGTCACTCAGCGACAACGCCGAGGGCATTATAATTCAATCAATGTGGCGTCGGTGTGCGAATTAAAATCGATTATTTGATCAAAAGGAACAGAAGGAAAAAGAAGGGATGAGATGCGAAGTATAAAAAATCAAAAGTGACCTTAGATAAAAAATAAAAATATGAAAATCATAATATATGATCGATTAATTTGATTATACAATAGCTTATACCCGTCTGCTTAGCTGACCGCTGGATAAAAGTTGGTTGATAAAAGCAGAATTTAGGTGTAAAATGTTCATAAATCCTTAATTTCAAAACAGTAATTAAGAAATATTTAAAGTTTGAATGTACGAGGGTCACTATTTATATTTAGGGAATAGGAAAAAAAAACAAATAGTTAAGCTGCAAATATATATTTCTTGTTTTTCAAAGTACTCGCAACGATGATACTTTTGCATACGCTTAAACTACTTTTCAAAGCATTTATTCTATTCCGAATGGGGTATCTTCACAAAATGATTTTTGAATGCTTCAATAGCTTCTTCGGGCTATGAAAATCGTTGACCACGCAGTTTATTCTTCACGGATGGGAACAAAAAGAAGTCAGTGAGTGCCAAATCGGGGTTGTACGGGGGATGACCTATTAATTCGATGTTTTGAGTGCTCAAATAGTCTCTTGTTTGAGAGCTCGCATTGTTATGATGAAGAACGATCCGGCGTCTCTTGTTTGTTTTCCTTATTTCACCGAAGACTTCTGGCAAATAAATGGTTGTGTACCAATCAGAATTTACTGTTCTACGATCATCTAGAGGCACTGTTGCAATATGACCAGTTTTCCCGAAGAAACAGGCCACCATTTTTTTTGAAGTGCTTCGTGCGCGAACAACTATTGTTGGATTCTTGGCTCATCTTGGAACACCGATACATTCGACTGCTGCTTACTTTCGGGCTCATACGAATATATCCATGATTCGTTACCTGTCACGATTTTATAAACGTCTTTCGAAGCATCGCGATTGAATTTCTTAAGCGTTTCTTGCACCAATCAACACGAGCCTTTTCTTGAGCGATTGTCAAATTGTGTGGATCCAACGCGAGCATAATTTATGCACAGTTAAGTGTTCATGTAAAATCACATATAAGCTGATGGAACTAATGCTTTGGGATGCCTCAATCTCACAATAGGTAACATGATGATCTTGCCTAATCATTTCGCACGCAGCATCGATGTTTTCCGGCACAACAGCCGATTTTGGACGACCTTCACGAAACTCGTTCGACAGCGAACTACGACCACGATTGAATTCGCTAAACCAGCGATACACGGTGGTTTTTGATGGAGCTTCATCGCCAAAAGTCAAATTAAGTTGATTGATGCACTCTTGTTGTGATAATCCACGTCGAAAATCGTAAAATATCATCGCACGAAAATGTTCACGATTCAGTTCCATTTGTTGCCGAGACGAAACTTTCAACTAAATATAAAATAAACAAATAGCGTCCGTTCGACAAAATGTTCTGAGTACGTATATCGTCAAAAATGTCAAACTTTACGATGGACCCGTCAGATGGACTCACATGACAACAGTGTTGCCAATTTCCGAAACATAAATAGTGACCCTCGTACGACGTAACATAAGTCTTTTATTTATTAATCGGCTTAGAGAAAATTTTGCCTCCCTTTTTGAAGAAAACGAGTGTATCAGGAGTTGTGAAATTTCATTGGTGTGAATCCATTTATAGGTTTGATTCGCAAATGTATTTCGTAACAAAGCAGTAACCAAATATTGTAGGTAATAAATTTATGCATCAATGTTGATGAATATTGTAAAGAATATTAACAATTATAAAATAGTGTGTAGAATTTTAATTCCCAATTTATTGGTGAGTTTTTAGTCCCTAAGTCACAAGGGATACAAGCAAAGTAGAAAGCAGTAGAATAATGAAAGCCATGGGAGACGAATTGAAGATGAGCTCTCTACATTGGTGACATTTTAGAATGTTATATAAAATATTAGATTGAAATAAATAAATTTACTGAGAGGGAAAAATACGACTGTTACTGTTTTAAATATTAAAAAATGCAATAAATAAGTAAATAATTCTTTTACCTGTTGTTTTCAATATATATTTTAAACGAAATATATATATATATATATATATATATATATATATATATATATATATATATTAAGTGATATATACGTTAAGTGACGTAATGAAAAATGTAGATAAAATGAAACTAACATATAATTTGCCTAGATGGAATACATGGGACTCATAGATGAAATTATGAATTATTAACAGTAATTTCGTTAATATAATAAACCGATGATAAATGTTAAGTTGTCTAATTCTGTCCGACTAATTCTATTTATTCTTTAAACCTTTAGGGATTATTTTATTTATTTTATAGACCTAAGTTTTCAGTTCAATAGTTCATTAGTCAATAATTCATTTATTATTCTTAATATAAGTTCAATATTGTAAAAAATAAAGTGCTTAATTCTGCTCGTTATTGTTTAAATTAATATACAAATATGCATCGCTTCATTTAATATTTCATTTTTACATTTATAACATAAAAGTAAATATAAATCAAATATACTTATATTTAACAATCTGAAGTTGTTACAGTTCTGAAAATAATCAGTGATGTATCAATTTGAACTTATTAATACTTTATTGATTACTAAAACTTATTAAAAATTAGATTTAATTAATAATTAATTTAATGCTAATAGGTTAATGACTATTAATTCTTTAAATTATGATAACTTTGATTATATTTTTAAAGAGCTTCTCTATGTAGTTACTTTAATATGACTTTAGTATAATAATATTTTGAATTAGCTTGTTTTAATTGTTTATTCATAACTGCACTTGTACATCTCTTCCTTTTACCCGTGGATTTTAATTATCATCAGTTTATTATCAATTATCAGTTACTATTAGGGGATCAGTAGATAAAATAGTGATTTTCATTTAAACCAATAAAAAATATTAAACTGTTAACTGTCTCTTGTGTGTCACAAAAAAAAGTCACATAAAATTTGTCACACACAAATTAATGAAGATCGGTTGAATTTTCTTGCGTAAAAATACAATAACTGAATATAGTTATAAAACCAAAACCAAAAACTATTAAACCAAAAACAATGAATTGTGCTGTTGCTATAACATTATAACTAACTAATGTATAATTAGGCACTATAATTAGTTGATTTAATACAGTCATAATTTCAATAAAAGTACATAAAATATTACTTAATATTAAATACGACCTTTAATACTTATTTTTTAGTTTAACATTCTCATTTTATCTTCATTAGATGTTTCCATTTCCAATCTACCACTACCATTTACATAAGAATATTTAACTTATATTTAACAATAAAATGTATTTGCAAATTCTAGTTATGCGACACTTATAAACTTTAGAGAGCCTTTTAGATGATGCTTGAAAAGCAGATTTTTATTTAAATAATTTTGTATGTTCTATTTATATGGCAATAACCTTAATAAACGCTTATTGCATACTCAATCTTATTCAATACATCAAGAATATCAAGCATTTGATGTTTAAATAGAGTGACAATTCGAGACATTGTTGATATCAATTTATCATATAGCCGATAGCATCTTCATTTCACATAATGATAATATTTTTATATTTAAAGAATTTACTCTAATAATTTACAAAATATAACAGTGCATCTAAAAGTATTAGTGATGCAGATATACAAAACGAATAGTAAAATAAGATATCATCCTGATAAGTGATCTAATGAGTGTTAAAGATGGTAGAGAGAATATAAACATGAAAATTATTAAACCATAAGCAATGTCCCCAGATAAGATATTTTTCAATTACGTAACATAAATATCAAGACTAGCAACAGCCTACAGTAACATATCTACATTCGTAATAGAAATATCAAAATGACTGTGATGGGAACGAAACTCCGACAAGATTGATAAAATATTTGATGTTCCAAGTTCAATTAATGATATCACATTACCGTCACGTTTCAAGACTATTGTTTTATTCATTGAAATTGTTATAGGACAACACATACCTTCCATATTTAGTACGGCATAATGAAGGTCTACGACTAGGAAGAGAAAAACGTAACAGTAAGTCCGAAAACTTTATATTCTAATTCACTGATCATACATGTTACATCATAAAATTAATAAAACAAGCCAAAATATAGAAGTTATGAAATGTCTTTTCTTTTATTTCCCGGCCATTTTTTGTCACTGAGGTAAAGATCATCACTCGTCATAAATTTTTGGAACTAAAACCGACAATTGGGATATAATGAAACAGTATTACCATATGTTTATAAGTGTTTGATGGGTTTCAACAGTAGATTTGTTCAAACGAAACAACAAAAATAATAAATGTCGAAAATGCAATCTAAGCATCTTGTGAATAGAATCTATATGCACTGAGTAACTTAATGAAAAACTGTTATTTTATATAGATAAATACCATAACTATTGAATTTAATTAGGTTAAGCTGATTAATAGTCGTTTACATTGACACTTTCCACTTTCTCATATAGATATCGTTGATCAAAATACATGGGAGCACCTAATATTATAAATATAGAACATCAAATAATCACCTACAATAAAAATAACACATAGTTATTAAAAGTAAAGTTTTAAAAAGCCACACATCCTACTCGATAAAAAGATTAAAAATTTAATGGAATCAGAAAACCATAATTTAAAACGTTATCAATCATTGAAGACAGTAAGGCCATATGGATAAGTGGATTTCTTACAAGGTATCAAGCTTTATTATTGCAAAACCTTCGTGAAAGTTTGAAATTATTAAAATGGCCAGAATTCTTTAAAGTTAAGGGTATTACTCAATAAACTAGGATTAAAAACAATACAGATAAAAAATAATAAATAATAATAAGCTTGAAACGCAAATGTATTTCACAAAAGATTTATAAAATCATAATGTATTAGTTGATAAGAAAAAAAACTCAATTTGATTTTAGTTAATCTCGGTTTTTCGTTTTTGGTTACTAGGCAAGCTGCCTAACATACATTCCGAATCAAAAGGTAGCCAGTAAAAACCTTAAATTAAAGTCACTAATTGATTATTAATCTTTATATAAATTGCTCTAGCCTACTCAATGGCAAGTACCCAGCGTTGAGATCATCAGGCTGACTGCTGGTATGACAAATGATTACTCATTGTCAGATTTTACCCTGCGGTCGTATAAATATTGATGATTCTCACCATTCTGATCCGATTAATGTAGCGATTACTCCTCAAAATATAACAGTTATCATAAAATAACTTACAGATAATTGATCTATTGTTGTTGTAAATTGCACATAGACTCAGACTGATTAAAAAAATAACAGATAAAACATCTCTGAAGGTATTTTAATGAAACATTTCATGTATAACAATGAAATCTTTTGAGCCGCTGAAAGATGGTAGAAAAACTACAAGAATTAGCTAAGTGCATATAGCTATGAAGGCAAAAAGGTATGTTCTGCTATATTCTTAGATGTAGCACAAGTCTTCGATAAGGTAACACACTGAACTATTAAAATCTTACATAAAGTTTGGAATCAAACAGGACAGTCTATTCTTCAATGCAAAAAAGCTAAAGTAGGTGTACCAAAAGGAAGTGTGTATATATAGGGGCCAATTCTTTACCTACTCTACACACGTGATATATCACAAATGAAAAATATCACCATGGAAAAATTTTTTGATCACACACGAACACACATAAAAAAAATGGAAAATAAAAAATTAACGAAAGTAAATTTGTACATGTGCAGTTCACATATAATCAGACCTCATAAGCAACAATAACAATAAATAATGGTATTATTCCATATAGCAACAACGCTAAATATATCGGGATCTTGATGCAAAACTTCGCTGGAAGGAACATGTAAAAAAGAAAAGGAATGAAATGAAGTTCAAATATAAGAAAATGTATTAGTTGATTGGAAGAAAGATAATTATCAGTACATAATAGCAATTTATTACTATTAGATAGATAAGACCGTCAGATAGCGACTGTCGCTCAGGAAATCAAGAGAATCACAAGGACAAATGAAGAGAGACTCCATTTTCATGTCAATATCGAAGTATTACAACTCTCGGATAACACCAGAACATGACAGCAACTCAAAAGAATCAAACCATTTGATCTTGTGTAGTCTAGTGCAGTGACGTGAATTTAGTAGAAAAAACAGCAGTGTTAATAAATAAACGTTATTATAGCAGAGACTAAGATAATGTCCTTAGGTGCTCCTACATATATACCTAGATTAAAGTTATTGTAAAGACAAATTGTAGATTAGCCGGCAACGACCAGCAAAAATGTAATAAATAATTATAAATTTAAACATATTTTAAATTATAAATAAATTTAAAATAAATAGTTATAGTTAGCTGAATAGGATAGAAGATAAAAGCTCTACAAAGAAATCAAAGACACGTATCGTGTTTTTGGTAATTTTTTAAGAATGACAGAATGAGCAAATAATTATATTTGATTATAAAAAAATAGCTAATATTAATACATTGATACATTTCTATGTTAACATACTGATGGTGAAGAAATAAACTAATATTCTAAGAAATTCTAACCACTAGGCCATTTATCAATCAAAACAACCGGCATATTGGGTTCTCCTACATATGTCCCTAGATTTAAGTTATTGCAAAGACAAAATTGTAGATTACTCGGCAACGACTAGTAACAATGTAATAAATAATTATTATTAACTTAAAAATAATCTAAAAAATAAACAAGTTTTAAATAAATAGTTATAGTTAGCTGAATAAGATAGAGGATAAAAGCTCTACAAAGAAAACAAATCCACACATAATCAACAGTCGATTCAAAATATTACATCCTCTAGAATTTGGGGTGGGCATTAATACGAAAAAAAATTACTTGAAAAATCAAGTGTTTTGATATTTTTTAAAGAATGACAGAGTAACCAAATAATTATATTTGATTATAAAAATAGAGTTAATATTATTACATTGCTACATTTTATGTTAACATACTGATGTTGAAGAAATAAACTGTTATTCTAAGAAATTTTAACCACCATTTATCAATCAAAATAACCGACATATTTCAAATTAATAATATATATCGGAGGAAACCACCGGCTTAAGGAATGTCTTACGTAACATTATCGTAGCGTAACCATCAAAATGAGTTACCCTACGCGCTGACAACACCGCCAGTTCTACGTGTTTATTTTAACTAAATACACATTCTTTGCGATGCTTTCCATCTGCTCCATAAAAAGAAGAGAAACAACACGATAAAAATTACGAATAACGACGAGCGCTACGCAATTATAAAGTAAATATTCTTCGGATTACTTCATGGCGAAGATGATGAATGAAACAGGATAATACCGAATATATGCGACCTTGATAGTTCAACGTAAATTTTAAATTTTATTCTTTCTTAATTAAAAATTACAGATTCATATAGACATTCGGGACAGTGATTTTTTTTTTATTATTCCATAGTGACCAGCTAGAACCAAATGGTCTTTTACTGATGTCGCTCCCGGTTCGGGAAAATCAGGGTTTTGCGGGCGACAGGGACCCTGGGGCGTTCCTCATAAACCATGGGACGTTGAGTAACGCGTGGACTTTTGGAGACGTACCTGTACCACACCTGTGTTCCGTAAAGGCAGAATGGACGAACCAGCATTTTATACAGAGTCGCTTTCTGGGCGATCGGAAATTTGATTTTTCTGCAGGGGAGTGGGAATAGTAGGCTGTATACGCCATTGCTTCTGCAAATAGTGTGCTGAATTTGGGTTGACCAATGGAACCTGCGGTCGAATTGGACATCAAGGTATGATACCTTCTGAAGCCAGGGGATAGGGACTTTTCCAGTTTGGAGGCAGTGTGCGTCGAATTCTTTCAGGCGATGGAATAGAACAGTCTGAGTTTTTCTGAGTTTAATCTGTACTCGCCAGGATTTGTACCACGCAATCGCTTGATTGAGTTGGGCCTGAAGTCCGTCATGAATGGCGTCGAGACTGTAACCGGTGGTAAAAAAATCTGTGTCGTGTGCATTAAATGCTGTGTTTGATTGCTTGGGAAGTGGAATCAGCTATGTACAAGTTGAGCAGGGCTGGAGCAAGTGGAGCACTTTTCGGGACTCCTGCAGAGATGGTTCCGAGAGGAGAGTGTATCCGCGACCTTTACTTGAAAGGACCTGTCTTCCAAGTATGAGTAGATTAAAGAAATTATATAACCCGAAAAACCTAGTTGTTTTGCTTTGAAGATTAGACCATTGTACCACACTTGGTCGAAAGCTTTAGATACATCTAAAAAGATTGCTTCACTTTTGCGACCTTTTGTAACTACCTGATGGATGGTTAGTGCGACGCGAATAGCTTGATGAAGGCTTAAGTGTTTGGCGCGGAAATTGGCGAGTACAGCCGTATTGTTCATTATGAATTTTGTGGTGTGCGTCAGTAAAGCTGTTTAGAGCGTGTAATATCGGTTTTTTACCAAGTTTAGAAAAGCCAGTGATTTGGGAATATTACGCCCTGTTCGTATAAAAATTGTTAATATTTGACGAATTAACTTCGTTATATTTCGGAGATATGATATGTTTTTCGATACGTTTCTTTTGTTTGATTTATAGCCATCTTGAATAAAGAGCATGTTCACTATTTTTAATTGCATCGAATAACATTAAGTTATTTTATTACATTAATTAATATTACATTAATTATTCCTGCATCATATATTATTATCACCAATATACAATATGGACAAATTTAGACTTCGGTTTATATTCTGAAACTCAAGAAACTGCTTCTAAGATATTGCATCGAGTAGAATGAGCATATTAAAGTTGAATTGAGGGTTTTAAAGACCATTAGAGTAACCAAATTCAACAATTGCCTCAATAAAAACAGGATAAACTGTTGGCATAAGTAATTTTTAATAAATAATAACCTGTTTGCATTTTAATTAAAATACTTACTATTTTCCATCACAGTAACATACTTTTTTAATTATTACTAAAACATGGGCTGAAAAGTCCCGGGCGTAACAAAGAAAACGCGTTTTTTTTATTCAATATTGGCATTATTCATCAACGTAATCTCCATCAACATTCTAACATTTCAATACTACTTGTGTAGAACGATTTATCACAAAAGATAAAAATTTAATTAAATCAAAAAATGTATTCAAAATTTATCTCAAAATAGGGCCTGTTGATCTGGACTCAGATGACGATTGAGTGTTTCTTACGTTTAAACATAGCGAAACACTGTTCAGAATTATTAACACGTTCTTGTTTTTGGTCAACAGAGAGCAAATACGGCACCCATTTTGAACAGAGCTTACTATAAAACAAATACATTCATTTGATATATTTACGATGTTGCTATACGTTGTGTAATGCTAATTCACGCAACATCACTTTTCGATCACTCAAAAGGATTTTGTAGATTATTTAAAATGTTTCCTGGTGATACCACCTGATTTAGACGTGCACTGCGTTAAACATCATCAGTGTCTTTACGAACGCATTTGAAGTCAGCAAACCTTATTTTTTGTCTTATTGTTGTTTTTGATGAAGCGGGGTCCTTATAACACTTTTCAAGCCATTGCTTCGCTTGAAGCAGTGTTGAAGCATTGATGAAGCAGTGTAAAATTAAAACACGAAATTGTTTTTGATCCATTGTTTTGAAAATAAACAAGTAGTGTCATTCTTACCACAATAACCCACAAACTTATGAATAGAATATCATTAAATTTCAACAAATTTCTTTTGAAGGTTAGTACTTACTGGAACAGCGATGAATGCAATAAAACTAGCGCCATCTATGTGTTGGGCACAGGACATTTCTGCCCATTGTATTATTACTAGTCGTTGTCCACTAACTTACAATTTATCTCTACAGTAGCTTAAAATTAGGTACTTATCTAGGAAGTACCATTGGTCCCTTACTTATTCTCTAATAAAAGTCAATAGCACTTTTCAGTATTTTTACCATTTGGTACACTACACAATTACACAAGACCATACGATGTGTTTTTTTTAGTCTACCTCCTAGTTCAGTGCTATCCAACAGTTGCAAGCACTTCGGCGTTAATATAGGAGTAGAGTTTCTTTTGTTCGATGTAAGTAATTGTTTCTACAGTATCTGGGTGCATCTACAATACTTCTTAGGACTTTATTCTGAAATACTTGTATTATGTTCATATTAATTCTCGCAGAACATATCCCTAACTAAATTTCATTCAGGTCCCTTTACGTTTAAATATTTGCTTATACAGCAGCAACGAATAACATACACTTTCTTCAAAAAATATTCCAATTATTATAACGGAAAAGCCCTTCATTTATACCTATATTTATTAACACAACTTTTTTATTCAGAATAAATTTTTGTTGGTAAAATACGCTGTTTCGATTTGATTCAACGATCCTATTCTAAACCAAACTGATGACATTATTATTTTTAAAATCATTCTATTTAAATCATATATGCATATACATACACACGTGATCATGTATTTTGGTATTCATTGGTCATTTAAACCAGGAAACCATAAATATTCAAGTTAATTATGGATTTTTTCGTGGTTGATCCGTCAGCGCTTTGCTATTCAACCGTTACAACAGATACACCTCTGCATTGCTGTGTGCTGATTTGTTCTCAACAGAGAAAAGAGTTTTCACTTGCGTAGGTGCTTGGTCCGTAATCGCAAACGATCGAGTAATCAGTGAGTCATTGCGTATCGCTAATTTCCATTAAACGTCATTACAGTGAGTAATTCTTATTTTAACATATATTTTTGATGCTTCGAATTTTTTTAAAACTATTCAGTAAATATGTTAGACAAATAGCCGAACAGTTGGGAGATACTCTCAACTGATCTCAAGTGTAAGAGATTAAACAGTCTACAATAAAATCTGTTCGAACGTGAGGTGCGAGTATGGGCTTTTACAAGTCATCAAACCAACTAGTAATCTAACGCACCCAAGACAAAGTTCTTCGATTAATCACCAAAGCTTATCTTTTTCAATGCCTGTTTCAGACTGAAGTATGTCTTAAAGTTGCCCGAATAATTATGGTTAAAAAAACCTGACAAAACGGCAGAACAAGTTGGACCTTAAGGCCTATTTCGCTGCTATTGCGATATCAAAATTATTTTATAAACTCTTGTTAAAACGTATTAAATCATTTATAGAAATACTAGATTTTCAGTTCGGTTTTCGAAATCGCCATTCGACAATCGACCAAGTGCACAGAGTGGTTGCTGACGAGGCATTAGAACAAAAGTTATTCGGAAGACACTCTCAGCTTGACCTAAATTCAAAGAGATTGGATTATCAGTTAATCATAAAGCCAATTTTGATCTATGGGGTTCAAATATGGGATTGTACTAAAACATCAAATTAGTAAACTAGTAAATGAACGCAGCCAAATTAAAGTTTTACGATTAATTACCACTGCTTACAGCTACATTATCAACGAAGAGCTTCGCGATGACGACGATGATTTCGCCTTAAAACATGAAATAAAGTTGCTAAATCACAGCAACGTGGAAGAGTAGAAGTTAGTAGAAGTTAGAGTATAAGTGTATTCTTAACTTTAGCTTAAGTAGTTTAGTTTAATTTAAATTTGAGAATTACATACTGATGTATTAATATGTATTACGTAACCAGCAAACTGGCTTCGAAATCAAATGGATTCACGAAGTTAACTGAAGCGAATTAAAGTTTGAAGCTTAATTGAAGCGAACCAAACTACAGGAACTCGAACAAACAAGTATATAAGTGTTAATAATTTTCGCTAAAATTAAGCTAATTTAATTTTATTTTTGGAAATTGATGCTGATGAATTATCTTACACACCGCAATTATCTTACTGGTGAATTGATGCAACTACGAATCAAAAGTAGTAGTAAATTAATTTATAATTAAGATTGTCTAATGATAATCTAATGAAAGGTGAAATATTCAGTTTAATATAGGTTTTAAGTCAAAGTAATAGAATATTTCGTGAAAGAATTATCTATTCGTAGTAATATTTAGAGAAATAGTCTTATTCTAATAGTATCTCATAGTCAGTCATCAATAGTTTTCAAACTGCTATACAGTATGACAAACCGGAAAATGGGAATGGCAAAATAAATTAAATAGAAGGAATTCTCTTTAAAACAAGAAGAAAATATTAGCGAGATCTGGAATAAAGATACATGATAATGCTAAATAATAATAAAATTCATATACTCATAGATAACGAATATATTATGATATATAGAGTATATAATCAAACAGTTAATGAACGTCATCAGCACCGTCGAACATATTGCCAATTTCGGTTTATAAATACGTAAAATCCCTCTTAAACTTGGGGTATTTTTCTTTCTTATTATACCGATTAGGATTAATCTAGTTAAAAAGAGAGTAAATAAAATAAAAAAAGGATAATGTCTGATGCGTCCGAATATGTAACCAAATCGGTCTATAAAATTTGATTTGTGTTGGTACTGGTCGACACCGTTATCATATATCAATGTAAATATAATAAAACAACTCAAACCTACAAATTATTGCGGATGTTTAACTGTAATTTCTTCAATAAATATGCAAAATAAACGAAAACTTAAATTTGATACAACAACGTTGCATTATACATAACAAACTTTGTTAACGTGCATTTGCTGGTTTATTGGAAGAAATATATAATGAAGCCAGATACAATGGAAAATGGATATACCAAGGAGAACGTAAAAGCAACTGCATTTCAAGTTTTAAAATGTATTAGATACTCAAACGTAATTCTAAGTTTGAATATGTGGATATGTGTTATGCTCCATAGAAAGTGTCTGAATCATTCACGTAGCTCTTATAAATAAGTTTTTCTATTAATGCTCCATAATGTGTTCCTGAATTGAGTCTTCCTCAAATCGCATAATTCGTGCACAGGTATTCTTTCCCCTCGATAGTGAAATCATGAATAATACAAAATTTCTGCTCTAAAAGACATTAATTTGAGGACAAACTGAATCCACCTTTTTTACTTAAAACTATTATTGCTATTTTCATTAAAAATGTGTTAAAAACAACGTGTATAATTTGAATTTGATTGTGGGATGGTCACAGTTTAAAATAGGATTGGAATTATGAGTTCTTAAAATATAAAATTTTTCGCTGTCGTGTTCTAACAAGAAGTGGACGACTTCAGTCAGAAACTAAAAAGTGAACATAATAAATAAAAATACTGCGGCGTAAATATCCAAAGACTGAAAAAATTCAATTATAGCCGCTCGCAGGGCGACGCTTCATAATAAATCCTGCTTGCGCTTACGGAGCGAAGAGCATCGAAAAAAACCAGTCGTGACGGCTGACAAAAAACCGATTCAAAAACGGTTGCGTGAAGAACTTAAAATATGATGTAAGAGTAGTTCTTTGGGCGCGCAAAAAACGACTACAGTACGAGAAAAACTGCGCGAGATAAAAGGTAACGATTTTATACCAGGTTAGTTCGAGATCAAGCAATTGAAGAAACCAGTAATCCATATATTACTGAATATCATTTGATTGTAATAAACCCCCCTGATTCGGATGATGAAAACTATTCTTTGAATGTTTCCTTCACTTGAAAGAACCAATTATACTAATTTTATATCGATGGAAGTAAACATTAATGAAAATTTTTTAACAAAAAAATTGAACCGACTTCAAAAAATAAATAAGGAACTCACTAAAAATTCAAAAATAATCAAACTTTTTAAAATAAAATATGCCCATAATAATAATTTTAATAAATAAATAAAAATAAACAAAAACCTTATTTAACCTATTTACTACACGTACTTTATATTCTACTATTATTTTAACTACTACCAACTGACTACTTTGGAGTCAGCTACGAACCTAATTCTACGATGGTCTAACAAACAAAAAACTATTAACTCTGTATGGTACGATACATATCAAACAATATGAACCATGTGTAAAAAAAAGTTATCTATTCTTATTTACTTTATTTGTTTATTTATTTTATAGATTAGTTCGTTACGTTATAAGATAAAGAATATTTCGTCTGACTCACTTTTCTGTCAATATTTTGCTTTAAAACATAAACCCATCAACTTGGAAGACATGCTTGATTTGCACTTTATAATATGGGAGAGGGATAGGACCTGGCAAAATACTGTAATATGGAGTGAACTGAAAAGCAGAATATTCGGGTATTAAACAGCTTTTATTTTGTGTAACTTTTAACTACTTTTAGTGTAACTTTGTCAGAAATCCTGCAATACCTTCAACGTAATATATACTACAATCCCAAATTCAATCTAAAATTCAGCTCTTACTTTGATATCCGCGAGAAAGATTGGGTTTGAAAGATGTTATCAATGAACACATACCTAGGATGAAAAATAGAAAATCGTGACTATTACAGGAACAACAATATCCTTTGCTATTAATACTGGAATAGATTTAGCCAAACAAAAGAATAACGATTCTAAGATCCAAAAGAAAGAAAATTGGTTAAACTGATAGCGGGTTCGATTGAAACTATATATTGTTTCAAAAAAATATAGAAAGGGTTCAACACTGATTAGAACGAATAGTAATTTTTTTTCCAGTGGTAATTACTCTCCAATTCAACAGATGACAGTAGTGTTGGGAACAATCGACTGAAATCTACTATCGACTGTTCACTAACTGACTACTTTTTACTATCGACTGTTTCAGTCGTTTACTTTTAGTTACTATTTTCGGTTCTACTAGTTCATTCGACTGATTTTTAACGTTCTGACCTTCCGTTCTAGTCGGGACCTTGAAAGTAATGCACCGAATTGTTGAATTACCGAATACCTAATTAAAATGTTTATATAGATTTATATGTAATATATGTGGTTTTATGTTTTTTTGTAGTTTGCTTGTGAATAACTATATATTATAAATTAATATAGCAGCATTTTGGAATGCTAGTTTTCGAGGGCAAAAAATTAAATTGTAAACGATAAATAGTAAGATACTTTTGACTGGCATAATAGGTAATACTTTGGACTGGTATAATAGGTAATACTTTTTTGATAAACTTTCACGATTTTTGTCCAAGTCTCTTGTTTGTCGAAACTTTTTTCCTAGAATCTTGAAAACCAAAATTAGGTTCAAAGGTTTCAGAAATTGCATAGATCCAAAAGATTTGAAATTTTTTTTAGAGTAGCAGTTGTTAAATTTCTTTTAAAAATATTAACCGTAAAGGGGTGAATAAAGTATATTAAATATTTGCAATAAATATATTTTCTTATAGGAAAACTCTACTTTAATATTCAACAATTAGTTTTGATGGCTATTAAAAAGAGCACCACAGTTTGTATTTGTTAACGAATGGACTATCTTAACGGAATGTTTTCAACTTTTAAAGCCCATTGAAATAATGACCACCGAGTTATCTGGAGAAATATATCCCAACGATGTCTTTAATTATACGGTTAATAAGAGGACTGCAACATTCCATCAAATCCAGGATTTTAACAAGTGGATGGAGAAAAAATGACAAAATTGTCTATTAGATGTCATCAATAAAAGACTGGCAATTTTAGAAATGAATACGATATGCGGGAAATCCACATTTTTAGATCCTAGATTAAAAAAATAGGATTTGGTATTGCAAATAATGCTGTGGCCATACAAAAAGGTATCACAAAAGAGGTATCTTCCATTCTAACTTCAAAAAATACAAATATAGTTCCACAACTCGAAATTCAAGACATAACTACTGACCAAGAATGTATTGACATCTGGAGATATTTTGATAAAAAAATGGCTAGAATGAAAGAAGTAATTACTCTAAGTACTGCAGCAACTTTACAGATTTAGCAGTATTTGGAAATTCTATTTATTAGGCGTTTAGAAAACACATTGGATTTTTGCCAAACCCATAAAATGAAATTACCTGAATTATATCAGTTACACGTAAAATATTCCTCTATACTCGCAACATCTATCCCCTGGGAACGAGTTTTTTCAAAATCTGGGCAAATAATTAACAATCGAAGAAATCGCCTCACGGGAGAAAAGTTGAACATGATAATACACAGTAATTTAAAAATATTTCCGTTCAAAAGTAAATTTTTTATTTAAAAAGGGTGTGGTAGTTATTGTACGATCATTTTTAAGTTCATCATGGATTAGATTTTTTAATGATTACTTTATTTAATGTACTATTTATATTTATTATGCTGTTATTTAAAAATAGTAATTAATATATTAAAGCACGATAAAACATTTGTGGTGTTATTATTCCATTCCTTTTTACACATTCACAGAACATTCAGTATAAAAGTAATCCTACTTCCTTTAAATTTATTTTATTTATTACATGATAATAGAAATTACGAAATTAGCAATTTTGTTTTCCTTTTCTTTTTTAAGGTTATCACGTGAATGAATATATATACATCTCTGTCTTGCTTATAGTACTATTGGAGAATATAAAGACATTTAAAATTAACTGCTCCAAGCATTTATTTCCGTCCTTTCCTATCTCACATTTTATAGAGACAAGAATTCGTAGATCTTCGTCTGACATCACGAATGGAAAAAACAGCCGAACCGTGCATTTGACTGAAAATAGTAATTACTATTTTCAGTCGCTATTTGTTTGACTATCGTCTGTTTCGACTGTTTTGGGACTATCGACTGTTTTGACTGTTTTCAGTCGATAGTTCCCAACACTAGATGACAGTAAACTATAGATAACCCTGAGTGATACATTAATTAAAAATTAATCATATCTCTTAAAATTAAATGTAAACTTTGTTGATTATCTACTAATAGTTGCTTTATGTTGATTCCTTTTCCATTTGTATCCATTTCTCCAAGATAAAAAAAAACCTAGTGATTTTAATGTTGTAAGAATTTTATTTTCATTGTGAGATCTAACTAAAACCATTATCTACTTAGTTGCCACTACTTTCAATTTAGAAAATGTTGTAGTTGATATCACTGATAATTTCAGTATATTTTTAATTATTTGAAATATTGACCTACTACTGCAAATTTATTTAAATTTGATAAACACTTATTAGATGCTTAAATGCTTGCATTTAGATTACTAAGATAATTAATAACTTGACTGACTTTGGACAACTTTGAAAAACGCGCATAAACTTATGTATTGGTAGCACTGACTGTACACATACATCATAATGCGAAATTTGTGCAAAATACATGCAGTCACTCTACCTTCAACCAGTAAATTACAAAACTGATGCCAAAAAATCATTACATGTATCTTAAACAGCTGACTCAAGATATGTTTTTATCCACACATGCAATTATGACTGATATTTTGAACTGAAACCTGTCATCACGATCAACAGAAACAAGATTTCTCATTATTCTTAATTTATAACAATTTTAATAAATATTATGAATTCTACATTTAAATCACAATTTAAATTTATGTGGCATATAATAACATTACAATTATAATAATTTTAATTCTATACTTAAAATATATAATTTATAATTATTAAAATAACCACGTCTTTTTAATATGTATTTTCTACATCATGTTGTTGACATTATATATAAATATAATACATTTTATGAAATTTATTTATCAAATGCGGTTGTTATTGGCCTGACATTTCTAAACATTCACTTATCAAAGTACATTTTTCAATAACAATATTTTTAATCAAAAATCTCACCAAATGTTTATACAAATTTATTCCATGGTTGAGTAATCAAATAATCTGTAATTTTACAACGTTATTAGTTAATTTTTGTTCTTACATTGCAGATATAATATTAAGCTATAAATAATTAGCAGGCATAATATTAACTTTTTTTATCCAGAATTATCATGCCAAAACAATATTGTTAATAAAAGACAAACTTCTACTTGTGTTGTTCATTTAATACATTATAATTCTTTTTTTTATGACGATTTCTTAAATTTTTCTATTTTAACAATTAAATATTTAATTATAACAAATGTACTAATACAGTTGTTCACAATAATAAATAGTAGTATTATATATCATGATGATCAAAAACCTCTTCGAATTGTATCTACTGATTCCACTGTTTGTAAAACTTAGCTACTGTCAAATGACCAATGTGAAAGAAGGTTTCTATTGATCTGAATTAGTGCTGAACTCATGCTAATGTAGATGGCTCTCTTGGACTAACCCACGATGTTTTTTTGCTTGGTATTATCGTGGTACATCCACTTTTCATAACCGGTCACCAAACGTGAACTAATGTTTTTGCCAGATAAATAGTAAGTGCTAAACAGTATGAAAGTTCTTTGAGAGTTTTTCAATTCATCGCCATCGAACCTTTTTGTATACAATAAAATCATTTGTAAATTGTTGAAACCAAATCGACAATTTCAAATCATGGAACAACAAAATAATAACAAAAATAATAAATGTTGAAATGCAATTTTGAAAGTTAATCATGATCTCTGTATATACTGAATCACTACCTTAGAAACCGTTATTTTATGCAGAAAAATGTAAAATCCATAGAATTTAACAATTAGGTTAGGTTGTTTAATAGTAGCTTGGTACTTAAAAACCTTCATCAATTCATATCATTAATCAAAATATATGCAAGCATCTAATATTATTATTAAAACGTTAGCTAATTAAGTGTAAACTGTATAGAGAAGTTATGTTGGTATATCAAATACTCTATTTCAATCTAATTTATTACACCATACTTTTTACAGCTGGTGATAGTTGAAGTTAATATTTCTATATAAACAACAAAATGTACATGCTAATTTACCTCCCTGTATAATAAATTAAATCATAATTAAGCAGGCTAGCGAAAGATTATCGAAGAGATAAATCCAGAACCGAAATCCGAAGAAGTAAATCAATATTATTATAGAATAAAGACATTTTATTCGAACTTAGCCAGGTTCCACCCAAATTACTTGGAAACACAAAAGGAAATACTAATGGAACTTTTTTTAAAGCCAATTTTTAAAGAATCTTTATACAAACGCGATAGTGCTGTATAAGTAGGTACTATTTTTAGAAACAGAATATAATATCTTACCTTATATGGCCAGTTCTCACGCATTAACTTTATTCAACTAAAACCGCAAAACCGGGGTCTAACTATATTCTGTAATTCATGTCACAATTTTAGTGTGAAATAATTGAACCTATTACAAACAGAAATCATTAAAATATAATAACAATATATTGCGATTAATTCATTTCCATGAAGTATAGTGTTTATTTCTATTGTTTAATCAACATAACCACAAATGTTAATACATTCAGAAACATTTTCTTCTGAATGTTTAGTTTTAAAGCAGATTTTAATGTTTCTGAATGTTTTTTGAATGATGCGTAGAGTGATCACGTTGGTAGTTTAGTTGCTACAAGTTTTAATAATCAATAATATAATAATTCATATTACTCGGGAGGAAGCAAGAATACATACAAGTGGTAGCTAAGGGAGATTGAAGATTCAGACTCTCGATCTCGACTCAGGAAATCGATGGATTTAAGTTCTAATAACTAAAAGTACGTTTACTAAGGTTGGAACTGGAAACAGCAATTTATGGAGCAGACTATGGCCAATCAAGTGTCAGGTTTAAAAAACCCCTGTTAATTAGCGATGGATATTTGATAAAGTAAGGATTAAAGACAAACTGAAAACCTAATTTTTACAATACCAGATTGAAGAAAATGCTGAAACTAATAAATTCGTTGAACTTTCAAATTATTTCAATTGCCTATTATTTTTCAGTCAGCACAGAACGTTCATTTTAGTGTATGGTTATGTATTTTTTGTTTTATAATATAAATGACTAAATTTGCCTTTAACAAAACTGATTTGAGATCTGTTAATAACATATCTTAAGTAATTCTGCAGCAGCGTTATATAATTTTTCTTCTAGTTATAAACGCTTTTGTGAAGATTATGTTAATTTGGTTAATTGAAATTTAGGCCCAGTCGTAAGACTGTCTCAAATAGAAGTTGCGATTGGTTTAAAAATTTAAGAACGCTAATTTTATGTCGAAGACTCAAAACATATGTGTAAGGAAAATATAAAAAGAAGAGGATTTGAGCTTAATCTGAATAAAAAAATATGGAAAATCACTATTAACTGCAACTAATATCTTTGTGTAAAATATTGAATAAAATTTTAGCCGAAAATATACCAGATTTCCACCTTAGATTTCGAAATCACAATTCAATAATCCACCAAGTGCATAGAGTTATAAAGGTTATTAAAAAGGCATTCATGTGACGTTATTAATGACCTACAATATTTCTAGACTTATCACAGGGCTTTGGGTATATCTTTTGGGATTGATCCACAAGATGAGTAACTTCTTGCCACATAAATATTATCAATTAGAATTCAATTAGTTTTGCATGAAGGGATTTTTTATGTATTCAAACCTAGTTTCTAGGATAGCATCTAGACTCTAACTCAAAGTAATATCTTAGAACCACTGCCAAGTCTGCTATACCATATCTGAGCTATACCGATAATATCCCAACAATAAATGAAACAGTATTTGAAACATTGGTTGACGATATATCCATTATGACAAAATATCTCTCTCTAAAGCTATAGAAAAATCTACTACAAGCTTAACAGCTGTCCATGGCAATTTTGCATTGTGGTCACCAGACACAAACCTAATAGTGTCACTTGAGGGATGTCCGATTACTGAAGAATGTTTAAGTTGTGTTGATGTGTTAAAATATTCTTTATCTATAACATAACTCTGCCTTTGAGTCATCTATATTTTTAAAATGCAATATTTTATGTGTTATCATTTATTTATTAGATCGTCTAAAATACTGACATTAAGTCAATTTTCTCGATAAAAACTGATATCTTGCTATGTATACAAAAATGTTGATGTAAGCAAATATTAAAAAGTAAATTTAAATAATAAAAAATAATAAATTAAATAATATTTTACATTTATAACTTTAATCCATATACTTCTCCCTATAATATAATTTATAATTCATATTATTTCTTAATTATTATAATATATATATTGCAAATATCAATTTATCAATTTTTTTTTAAATTTTTATTTTATCAAATATTTGTGTTAAAGTCAGACAGCATCTTTCCTTTTTATTTTATTCTACGAGATAAAAAGATAAAATCAGATGGGTTTGATCATGTAAGCCTATAAAATGTATCTATTTATCAAATGTCTGCAAAATTATTCAAAACGTTAGTGATAATAATTAGAGGTTATAAACCGCGAACATTATTTCAGCGCTTTGCTTGTTTTGATAAATGTCAAATCACTGCAAATATTTGTGATTACACTGAAAATGTCAGAGTGCGAAATAGATTGCATCTCTAATTATTTACTTCGAAAAGGAACCAGATAATGGGGCCAGTAAAATGCATTAGAGAATAAGTAAGTATCGATACTATTAAATATTAAGTTGCTGAGATTGGAAATATTTTTAGCGTGTTGCAGTTCCACCAAATATTATTATGGGCGCCGTCATCGTATGGCGTGTGTCGAGATCAATATAAAGTTAGATTCGCCAGAGGGTAACCATTCACATGCGAAGCAGTGAATATAAAATGTATGAAAAAGTGGGTTTTTCTCGATATTGTGTTCTTCAAATTACCATAATTAAATACATGTAGGTATACACAGGAAATTGTTAATATGGGAAGTAGTCCCAGAAAACGACTGCTCTTTGGAAGAGCACATTTTCAAATTGTCACTTGGTAAATATAATTTAACTGTTTGTGTTTTAGGTAGTTTAGTTTTTTTTAGAAAAAAGATATACTGTAGATCAGCTGGCAGAGAAATAAGATCAGAGAGTATTAAACCTTCCCTATAGCTCCATATTTAATTGTTTCGAATTGATGGAGCAGATGACAAAAAAATTTTTACAATGGCCATGCTATCTGAGAAGGATATACATTGAAGAACTATTTGGTTTTGTGGAAAGAAGCATTATTTATAATAAAACTTTTGGTTTGGATCAACTCCATCACACACATGGAAGAAGAAAATGACAAAAGGTGGAATCGTGACAACTGTACGATAGATTAAAAATTAACAATTTATTGATTTTTTTAAAAATAATTACGTCTTATATTGTATATGCTTAGTAAAATCTTAATTTACAAATTAATTTATTACTGCTGCTCTGTTGTACTTACATTAATATAAAAGCAAGGCTAATCTACTTAAGCTAAAGTTAAGAATACACTTATACACTAAACAAGTTCGTGTGGTTTGATTCGCATCAATCTTCTGATTTCCTGCGTGTTGTCCAGTAGCTGTATTGCTTCCACGTTGCTGTGATTTAGCCACTTCGTATATCCATTTGATGTCGAGGTGATTGTGCAGCTCTTCGTTGCTTACGTAGCGATAAGTATTGGTAAATAATCGTACAACTTTGGCTTATGGTTTTATGATCAATCAAAATTGGCTTTATGATTGATTGATAAACCAATCTCTTTGATTTCAGGTCAAGTAGAAAGAACCGGTACAATTGCCTGAGTGAAATGAGAAATTAATATGTGAGACTCTACATTTTCTATCGAAAATATATGAATCCAGCAGTAGACAGTAATTCCGCGGAATCATTTTGTAGATTAATCTCAAATGCCATACCCGGTAAAAAGCTTGAGCCGTCAAGGAATATTGCATGGCAGTATTTCTTTTCCTCGACTGCCTTTCTTACAGCCGCTGTTACTCTGTGCACTTGGTCGATTGTCGAAATCAAAACTGGAAATCTGATATTTCTATAAATGGTTTAATACGTTTTGACAGCACTTTCTCAAATAATTTTGATTTCGCAGGAAGGGAGGGTTTGGAAAAAAGTTCGATGAAAACATAATAAAACCACCTTAGCCTATTGTGAACTATTGTGGCTCTATAATTAAATGTAATTTTAGGTTCCTCGATAATATATGCATTTAATATTATACTGTAACGTTATAAATTATATCTGATTATTTTGACATTATTTTTGTTTAATTATTTGATTAATTGATTTCAAAGCCAAAATAAGCTAAAAGTTGCTACGGGTTAATTATTGAATAGACCATATATATTATATTTATTATATATGAACTTTGTATATACAATATATACAAAACAAACAGTTTTTATGTCGTTTCAAATATAACCAAGTTACATTTTATGTTTTAAATTTGAATCCATACTTCATCATAATAGAAATGACATTTTTAAAGCGAATTTATTTTAAAAACTTTTATCAGTAAATTTTATTGCAGGAATATTACTTTCATCACTTTAAGTTGAACATATTGATTGATTTGTTGTCATAATGTGTATTTAAGGGTTATACTCCGAACTCTGATAATCTGTAATGAGATATTAAGCAATTTGAGGCACCACTTCGATATAATACGAACGTGAATGTGAAGGAACCAGTAAATGGAAGACAAATACCGAACTTTTTCACACGGACCGGTAGATGAAGGACGACGTACCGTATCCGCGACTGAATTGTTCTGCACGTCGGTCGGCCGCCTCTATCCTCGTCCGAGACACGCGGCCACGCCCACCGCCGGTCGCCGCCAACTGTGATGGACAAAACCGTCGTGCACGAACGACTCTTGGATATTTAAACGTTTTTTTCTTCCTCCGCTCGTCGGTCAACGCGGTGCCGAATCCGTTCCATGATACGGAAATTTGATCGCAATTTTTTTCCGCGTCATCAGGAAAAAGTTTCGTCTGTTATAAGAAAATGCTGCTATTAACGTGCTCCGAAACTAATGATATTATCAGAGATACGTGAAAGTTTAAACGAGGCTATCGCCATTATAAACTCATGTCATCTTAGTTTCATTAGTAGACAAAACAGTGAATCACAATTGCCATTATTAAATACTGTGCATGGCATTGTCTCAAAGTTTTACTCCTAACCACCCACCAAACGCATTACATAACTTTTGCAAAATGAATATTTCATTTTATCGTCCCATATTATTGTTGGTTTTTAGGTAGTTCCACTCTGAATCTATACAGGTATATCAAAAGATGAACATCTTTCATCACCTCTTACAAATTGACCTGGCATTTGGGATTAACCTACAAAATGACTAAATTGCCACTGCGGAATTTTACTGTCGACTGCTAAAAAAAAATTTTGATCTCGCATGAAGGGGCCTTCTCAAATCAAACTTATTTCGGCTGAAGTTTCACAAGGTAATGTGTCTTGGGACCACTCGTGTATAAAAGAAAAGAAAAAGTACAAGTACCGGTCAACAGTATCTACAAATGGTCTTAATAGCTCCAAATCTGTCCATGTTAATTTTGCGTTGCGATGAAATGACATAAACCTAATTATATCACTTGATGGTTGCCCGATTCCTCAAGCGAAATCAAGATCAGCGAAATACTTCGGAATACAATTCTCGATGGCTTAACCTGCCATTGCCAAAACATCATGTTAGACAAAAAGCAGAGCAGATTAGACTCAAAATCAAGCAACATTGATGGTTAGTCAGAAGCACGCACGCAAAACAAAGTTCTACGATTAATAACCAATGCTTATTACTACGTAACCAATGAAGAGCTGCACGATGATCTCGAAATCAAATGGAGTACAAACTGATCTAAGATTTCGCTTTAAAACATAAGGTTGCTAAATCACAGCAACGTGGAAGCAATGCAGCTACTAGAAAACACGTAGGGGTGCCCTCTCATAGGGGAATACCCGGTAACCCAACCGGATTGGGACCTTCTCAACAAAATTGGGACAAAAAACAACAAATTATGGGAAATCAAGAAAATCTTTTATCAGTCCATAAATTATAATAACATCAGTAGATATAAGTCAAGTATCGTCGCACGACTACGAATAGGGCACCGTAAACTAACTCATGAGTATTTGTTGAAGGGACGGAGTCCACCCCTGTGTGATCTAGGCCAGACTCAGCTTAGCGTCAGGCACATTCTTCAGGATTGTCAGAAACATGGTGATCTGAAGAGACAACTAAAAATACCGAGAACATTGGAGCAATCGGCCCAACCTGAGCAGCTGAATTTAATTAATTTGGGAAATATATATATTGATGCATTAATCCGCCGCCTTCTTTGTGTATTAATGCAAGTACGACAGAACAGTAGTAATAAATTAATTTGTAAATTAAGATTGTACTAAGCATGTCTAATGTAAGATGTAATTACTAAAAAAATTACCTTACAAATATATAAAAATATTAATTATTTTTCTGTGCCTAAGTATTAAAAAGTGCTCATAACCTGCTAAGTATTAAAACTTTATATTTTCTATTTCTATAAACTACTTATGCTAAATCTCCTAAACCTATAAATCGTATCTTAAAGTCACTATAGTTTGTTCAATATAATAAGAAAAAAATAGTTGATAGATCTACTCTATGACAGTGATGAAGGCAGCCTGCTTCAATATCTCATGCGATCTATGGCATTAGATGGGCTTAAATTCTCTTATACTTTTTGAAGAGTAAATATGTATCAAAACCATATACTTCGCGTTAGAAATTCCTGTTGCTCTACCTTCTTTTAGCCAACCTCTATGTTTAACATCGTAAATAATGATCAAAACTCCTATGCTGATTTCATTGTTCGGTTATATTACGAGAATGACTGAAAGATAAAAAAAGATCAATAACTTTTGCTGTGCCTATGATTTGACGATACGCCTACAAATCATTTACAGCTATTTTTTCTTCCATTTATATAAAATACTGATATCTGAGATTATAAAAGGAGGATTGTTAAAGAGCAACAGTAAAATATCAGAATCTTCCATTTGCTATTCGACTTATTGTACATTCAGACAGCTTACCAGTTCCTATTCCCCGCTAAACTTATGAGAGTATATATTGAGACAATTAAAGTTCGAAACCTTGATTAGTCAGGTCTCTTCCAAGAGAAAAGTCCAAAGACATCTCATGAGACAGTAATTGATACTTTCTAACCACCTGATAAGTGTTTTGTTCTACAATTTGGAACATAAAAGTTATCATATGTAAAAAATATTTATCATTTTCTTTAAAACGAAAAAGATCATCATTGTATTGCAACTCATAAATTGTACATCATGTTGTCAAAACAAAATTCCTCGATTAATTACCAATGTTTACGGTTATGTAACCAATGAAGCAGTAAGCTCGAAATCATAGTTCTATGAAGTCATCCATAATTACTGGATAAGGTATAATTACTGGACAATGCTCAGAAAATAAAAAAAATCAAATCAAGCAAATCAAACCACACGAATTTGTATAGTGGATAAGTGTAACTTAATGTATTGTATATCACAAAAACCAGAGCTAAACATATTTTCATTGTTATATTCGTTTTTCTTTTGTCGAAATTGTAGTAGGAATTGACTCACAAAGCGAGGAAAACATTTTATTTTGCCATTGGGCAATATTATTTAAACATTACTGTAAAAACTGTGAAAGGCCCTTATATTGAACAGACAACTCTGGTGGAGAGTTGATTAAATTTCAACAATCAAGTACCTTACTTGATTAGATACACTTTTATTTTGAAAATAACGTACAAGCAGTACTTCTTTTCAAAGGTCCTTTATTGGAATTCAATTAAACATTTTTAAGGTAATACATTAATAATAAGTCAGTCAGTTTAATTTAATATATTTAATTTCTTGTTATAGATAAATTATGTTTAAGTATTGTGTCGAATAAAAAATAAAGGTTTTGAAAATAGTACATATAAAAGTAATACGTAATAAGTATAAGAGAAAACAATGCATTGTGTTTCATCAAACTCATTTACAAATCTAAAATAGTTTTCAATTTCATTCATGATTAATTTCATAATCATTTTAACACGTTTTGTTATTGTTAACCATGTTATCAAACTGCCCCAACTATTAAAATCACAGCCAAATTAAAGAAAAACAAATCCCCCCGACCAGAACCACAATTAATACGAAAAAAAAAAAGGATTCAACTTCTAAACGATTTTTTACTCGTTAATTACCTACTAGTGTTATACGGTCAAAAGTTGACGGTGTTAAGTATAATGATCTGTTTAAAAAATAACCGATTATAAGTAGGAAGAAGGCTGTTAATGGTGCTGTGGTCGGAAGACCATGCAGAACATAACGGAACAGCTAAATGTTCGCTTTCATTACAGTTTTGCCGTTTCCATTTTACAGTAATATTTTCTTTGTCTGATATATTCAAAATTCAAAATGTATAATACTTCATAATATTGATTTCATAGTGTTAAAATACCGTAAAAACTTAAAAAAGCAAAACCTAAATATTTTTACCATGTAGTGGTTTAATTATAGATTTTAATACTAGTAGTAAAGGAGAAGAACTATAAAATCTGGAACATCTGGACCGTTGGATAAAATATAAAAACTCTTTTGCTTAATCTCCTATTTTATTTTTATCTGTCGATATATATCTATAACTGCATAACGTATGCAACTTCATATTCTAAAATATTTAATATAACATATGTGTATTTCGTTTTCAATTTTTTATATAGTTCCAATCTTATTTCTTTCTCTATATAACTTACTTTTATATTTATATAGCTAGACTTAGTCGTGAAGATGTATGTGTAACTATTCTATATAAAATAAAAACTAAACTGAACAAAGTCCAAATTGTAGCTTTCAAACTTTTTTCAAAGAAAATGACAAACTTACAATAGTATATATGACATTCAGTTCTAAAGAATTTTTTATTAAAAATTCCTGGTAGTAAACAAAAAAAGAATACATACAACTTAACGTGCTTTGTTGTTTTCACTCCTTTTATGATTTTTCTGGCATAAAAATGTTCGCGAACAAAAGTTGATTATTCTTCGATTTTTCGTATTGCAGTGTAGATAAGTTATGGGGAACTCATAATGGTAAAACGAGATGATATCTGATAAACATGATGAAAACATGTCTTGCAGAGATACGTGTCTTTTAATTAAAAATAATGTTTTCCAAAACATTCAAAGCCTATAAATTATAAGTTGATAATAAACAGATGCCATATCAGTTATGCATTATGCTCAACAAAAGGTCACCATTAAATCAGTTATAACATTTAAACTATTTTACACATAATTAAAATCATATCCGAAACTTTGGTATGAAAACGTAATATGCAGATGAAAGAAAAGCTCAACTCTCAAGAAATATCTTTTAAATATACTAGATTTCACCATGTAATTTAATATATATCTAACTATATGCCATATCAATAATATAGAATATAGATCTAATAGTCACCATAAGACAATTTAGTGAAAACATAACTAAAAGTAAAAAATATCGTGTCTTAACAACATATGTCAAACTAGTAATTTTCTTTATCTCATGAAATTTCTTATCTATATTGATTGGAAATGGATCTATACTAAGCCACATTTCATAATGAAATCGTTAATATAGATAAGATATAATTTCCACTAGGTTTAATGATAATAAAACATGTAAAGACAGAAGTGAAACTATACACACAAATGATTTAGTTATTTTGCAATATAATAATAATAATTGATTTGTATTAACAATACAAGTCAATTAATATAATATTATAAATAAAAATTAAAAATAAGAAAGCGGGATAAAAAAATTCTTCAGGCTCCGGGAGACAGAAAGCTATTCTCAAAATGTATTTGCGTTCATATCTAAATAATGTACCAATAGTAATCGGTGAAAGTAGCTGCAAAAAATCTTTCAGGTCGAAAAAGGTATTGACACAGTTATGCTCGGTCTGTCTGGCAATAAACCATAATAGTTAATAAAAACAAATGAAAATAATGACAAACGAACATTTCTGAACAGTTATGCCTTTACAGTATATTACGAGGGATGCCTTTTATAATTCGGGATTTCAGATGCCTGTGTACATTTTCGAATGACTTGATGTGCAAGGAAGAAAGTACTGATTGAAAATGAACCGTTATTAATAATGTGTAAGAAGAATCATATTGTTATAGTGAGAAATGTAGTTTTTGACGGTCAAATATCCCTTCAATATTGAAATATATATATTGAATTGAATATTCATTGTCGAAATAAGTAGGATTGCAGTTAGGATTCAACAACATATTTTGGATGTTCAGAATATATGTATGCCAAGGCGAATGTTTATGTAAGTTAAAGAAATAAGCCAAAAAAACTAATTTCTAACTAAAAATATTTCATCAAATAAGAAAAACTCAATAGTTTGCGCTATAAAAACGATTGTGTTAACATTAAGATCAAATATTTTATAAATTATACAATATAACTGATTAAATTAAATTGAAGGCTTGATGGCGCAGTGGTAAAGGCGATGGGACGGTCCTCCGCTGGGGCATGGTCGTAAATTTATGTTTGTAATTGTTTAAAATTTGTGAATGTTCTAGGCAAGAGTGTAAAATCCGACAAAGAAAATTATCCCAGTCACGCCAGTAACAAGGCTGAGTAAGACCGGATGTCCTCTGGAATGATTTCTAAAGTTGGTCACTCGCCAGTCAGTAGACTTAATGCTAAGGACCGTGGTTCGCAGCCCACGTTAAACTTTAGACCCAGTCCAGATAAACCTAAGTTGATAAAAGGAGACTTTAAAATATATTAAAAAAAATTAAATTGAAGTAAAATAAAATAACTGATCATAATGCAATACCAATTGTATGCTGAACTTTATTAAAAATGTATCAGTAATTCAAAATTATAAACAATTGTTAGTATTAAGTTTAAAAATTTGTATATTGAAAATATATTATATAATTGATTAACTATATTAAATAAAATTACTTGCAATCAAAAACGTTTAATAGTTATCAAACAATTTTAACCGACACACATAGCAACTAAGGTATTTCTAATTACCCATCCATAAAACTTCCTAAAATGGGACAAAAGCATTAAAAGAGTTACGAGTAATTAAATAAAAAACTGGACGTCCAGAACAAAAAGCAAAAACAAGGGAGTAAAAAACTTCTTTAAAAATTCTGAAGTTCTAAAAAAGAATTTAACTCAAAATATTGTTAATCATTGCAGCAGATCATCATAATCATCTCCCATCTTTCGGTCGCGCCTTCAATAAACTGATTATCTGTTGAAGTAATCCAGAAATATTTCTTCCAACGTCAGATCCAAATGAATCAATTATTAAAAACCCGATGGTTTATTGGGCTTACGAAACAGCAGTTGTTGAAATCGCACTAAAAAGAATGGTGGTGTTGAGGCTGATATATCACGTTGCGGGCTTAAATTTAAATCGTATAATAGAAGTTACAAAGAATAATTTAGCGCATTAATGTACTGCCCTCTATTTACCACAATAATGGTTCTTAATAATAATTCTGGATATGATACAATTACTGGAGAACGCTCAGAAAATCAAAAAATCAAGCGAATCAAACCACACGAACTTGTATAGTGAATAAGCATAACTTAATCTGTTTATCACAAAAACCAGAGCTAAAAATGTTTTCATTATTACATTCGTTTTTTTTTTGTCGGAATTGTAGTAGGAAATTGTAGTTGACTCAAAAGCCAGGGAAATAGTTATTATATATTTTAAATTATATTTTAAATAAAATCTGCAAAAAGTTCTTTTCAAAGTTCCTTTATTGGAATTTAGTTAAGACATTTTTAAGGTAATAAATTAATAATAACAGTAAGTTCAATTTAATATAATTAGTTTTCTGTTATAGATAATTTTTCATGTTTAAGTATTGTGTCGAATAAAGTAAAGTAGTCATAATTTTAACTCTTAATCGAAAAATACCAAAAACAACAAGACAATTGTGTTATTTACAATGATGAGATTCCAGAATATTACATAAAATAATAGCTCAAAATAAATAAATTTAATGACGGAGAAAAAATTTGATAGCTACTGTTTTAAAGGTTTAATAGTGGAATAAATACGCAAAGAACGATGCAATTTTATTTTAAAATGTCGATAAAGAAACTATTCCTTTATCAAATAGCATGGTTTTTATTAGTTTATTGTTTTTCAATATACATTTTAGGTGAAAAATATGTATAAAGGCTAAAAATTATATTGACACATAAATGAAGTAATGAAAGTGTGTTGATAGAATGAAAGTAACCACATAATTTACCTAGTTGAACACATGGGACAAATAAAAATTATTCATTATCAACAGTAATTAAATATAAAATATGTAACTATATGACAATTCATTAGTTCATTTAATGAGTATGGATACATTATTTTAATATCATATCTATATTGTAAAAAATAAAATGCCTAATTGTGTTCGTTGATGTTTTAATTAATATAGAAATATGTATTATTTCAATTAATGTTCGATGTTTATGTTTATAAAATAAAAGTAAATAAAACTTATATCTAATTATATTTGGTGCTTTAAAGTTGTTAGAGTTCTGACAGTAATATTACGCTTGACACTTTTGTTATAATTTTTAGTGGTGTAGTTATTTAAACTTATTAATACTTTGTTGATTGTAAGAACTTAATGGAAATTAGATTTAATTAATTGCCATTTAAAGAAGGTTAGTGGGTGTTAGAAAACAGGTTAGTTTCCATTTGTTTTAATATACAGGCACTTGTTACTGTAATTAATTTTGTATTAGTTTAAATATTAGCACATAATGTTTAAATTATTCTCTCTAGTCTGTCTATTGTCAGTAGTCACAGTTCAATTATTAACTCTCTCAATTCACCTTTCAATCCAAAAACAAGACAACTGGAATATAAGAAATAACAATTTTACCGCATTTGAACCTAGTTATTTTGAACGAATTCCGGCTCGATAAATAGCTGTCAGCCCAAGCCGGCCGGTTAGAAAACTCGCGGAATTGACAAACGAATCCCGGCGAAATCCGCGTTACATGATTGAATAAGTCTCTCTCCATTGACGTAAATAAAAGAAAACAAAAAAGCGTCGACAAAACGGGAGGAAAACAAAAAAAGAGCGGGTCCCAAGACCGAAATACGTAATTCTAGTTGGGCCAAAGGCCAGATATTTCCGAATTTTCGAACGCGTGGCTATGGCGGTCGGCGGGACTCCTCTCATTCGCTCCCTCTCTCTCTCTTCCGCGCCGACGGAACGTCCACGTCCACCTCCGGCGCGATTAAAGCGCGACCGAACGTTCGCCGCCTCGTCGCCCGATCCATCGCCTTTAAAACCCGGCTCGGACCGTCTCGTGTGTGTGCCGTTTCGTCGTCGAACGTCCGAGTAGGCTAGCGCGCTGGTGCTGCTCGCCCGAAAATTGTTTTATATCGAAAAGGGCCCTACGACCCGCTTCATATTCAGGTTTATCGGTCCGGTGCTCTTTGTTTTTTCACGTTTGTCGTACTAATTATGCGGTTCGAGTCGCTCTCTCCCTAATGACACACGCAGGCACCTCTCTAGGAGCGATTTTATATGAAGTTTGTCGGTGTTTATTTTTTATTTCGCCACTTCCAATATAAGATCAATAATTGATATAATTAAAAGGCCTGTAAATTATCTTCAAAGGATATACAACAGATGGTGTTAATATGTATTAAATTGGATCGTATACATTTGTAACCAACTTCATGCTGTCTTACATGCTTTATCAGTGCCTTAAAAATGTTTGAATTTGTATCGAAAAAGTACGGAGTAAATAGCATTTGCGCAAAGTTGTTGTGTCTGAATAGCCAAAAAAAAAAAAGAATGGATGATGAGAACTTGAAGGTTACCTGGATTAAAAGTTATACCAATAAAATAGTGTAATTTTAAATGGGCGTTAAAACGCTCCAAATATGAGCGTGACGTAGTTGTGTTGGTCGCACTGAACAGTTCGTATGGGTACAGACATACATTATTTTAATAATATCGTGTAATAACTAGACATTCTAATGTATATCGATAATGTGCGAGTCCCTAGTGTTAATATACATCGATAAAAATTCCGAAAAACTTGTGTATTTTTGATCCAAGGCAGAAGAAATCTTGTCGAGGTAAATAACATATTTGATTACATTTGAGGTTAGGTGTCATTTGCTTTGTTTATTGTGTATATGAATCCCTAATAATTTTGTTGCGTTTTTAGTTACCAAATAATATGGAAATATAGGAAAAATGAATTTAATACAATGTGATTGGGTTCGGTCGTACAAGTATGCATGAAGTAAACAGAAAAAAACGGCTTTTAACTGAACTTACTGAAGTACTGGTCACTACTGAACGATTATATATTCTTAAAATTACATTACAAAGAAAAGTATTATTTAAATTCAAGCCTTTAACAAATATCCATTCAAATATCTCGTTTCTTGTGCATCAAATAATTTGATGGGCTATATTTCAGTAGGTTAAGATCAACCGATAACATATTTGATTGAACATTGCAGTTTTATCAAATGTTTGCAGCCTGGTAGATGATGTATGAACAAGTAAAGTAAATGAAACTAAACAGAGATCTAGTTTAAGAATTTTATGAATTTTTAAAGAGCTAAAGCTTGAGAGCTTTATATGTAACAGCATGTCTAAATACATATTTTGGAAAGTACTTGATGAGGTATCGTTGTTTCACGTGATTATATGTTTGTAATGTTACAAATACCGGGTATAATTTTTCGTCCATAGATCTGCTAAAAGTTTACGAAAATCAAATATATATGATTTTAACCTTTTCTGTGTTGTAATTACTATCAACTATGTAAAATAAATATGCAAATTATTAACATAATATTTTTAAGCAGGTTTTTCATCGATTTCCACGATTTGTCTTAAATATATGTGCCATATTGATTTCAATAATACTATTCTCAGTTCCCAAATGGCTATTGTACTATTACTGGGTACTCTTTAGGGTTATTACCTGTATATATGTTATTAATTTTCTTGCTAAGTATTCATTATTTCGTTTATATTTTCTTCCCGTTGGTAGCACAAAACCGTTTTTTAACTGTGATATATAAGATAGATAATTCAAATGAAGTCGAAGAGCACTAAAGGGTTCAATCGTTGCAGAAATGATGGTTAGGAAACGAGAACAATGTCTCTTAGAGCTTCTAACTGCTGTTTGACTTAACATGAGGAATTTTGAAATTTTGTGTTTTTATTTCTGGTAAGATCTTAGTAATCCCACTCTTAACCAGTAATCTTAATAATATTAAAAATCAAATTTCTGTGATTTTTCATTACAGTCATCTAGCCTATTGTTGGGAGTGTACACTTGTATGAATCAAATAAGCGAATGATTCTTCACTTCACCCACTAAACATGAGTATGCATTTCAATACGTGGTATGCTCTGTTCAATTGAAATAACAGGTCAATTGAAAAGTCCCCGACCTAGTAAAACACATTTTTTTGGCAAAATTAGTTTTTTTATTCAACATAATTCCCTTCAAGAGTGATACACTGATTATAGCGACCCTCCAACTTTTCGACGCCATTTTTGTAGTACGATTTATCTTTTGCTTCAAAAAAGGTCTCAGTTTCGGCGATGACCTCTTCATTGGACGAAAATTTCTTCCCAGCGAGAGAGATCTCTTCTCCTTTTCTTTTGAGATCTGAGAACAGGAAATAGTCTCTGGGGGCCAGATCTGGAGAATACGGTGGATGAGGAAGCAATTGGAAGCCCAATTCATGGATTTTTGCCATCGTTTTCACTGACTTGTGACACGGTGCATTATCTTAATGAAGCAGCATTTTCTTTTTCTTCAAATGCGGCCGTTTTCGGCGATTTCGTCCCTCAAACGGTCCAATAACGCTATGTAATAGTCGCTGTTGATGGTCTTTCTTCAAAATGTTATAAAATATAATTTATTTTAACATTATAGTACATCTAAAAATTATAGTTAATTGTAGTGCCACAATAGTTTATAGGTCAGAGTTATCTATCCTCTTATCACTATTGCTTTCAAAAGTTTTGCATACGACCGGAAGAATTTGACAGGCTCATTCGTTTAACGTGTTGGAACTAATCAGACAGCATTGTGTCTCTTTTTAACTAGAATAAAATGAGAAGGAAAATATTATCGGATTCTAAAACAAATTTACAAATTACGGCAGGTAATATAATAAACATCTTGATGGTATATATACAAATAAACTTTGAATAGACAGACTATATATATATATATATAAATAATAATGAGACGGAATAATAAATAATAATTGAATAAAATGATAAATAATAATATATCTGTCTTTAAACATAGGGTCCGACAATGAATAATATATAAGTTTACTAACAATTCCTGAAAATCTATTTACATTTTTTAATGGAAAATTTAAAAAAACTTTTAGATAATACTTTGCCGCGATTGTTCTCCGAATTTTCACATATTTCGAAACAATCAAAACATTGCACTTAATATTAAAACAAATTTAAAACATATTTAGAAAAAAAAAGCCTGGGTGAGAAATAAATCAATAGAAACACGGAAACAACGAACGAAAAGCCTGTTGTAGATCAAATACAAAATAGTTTACTATTAGGTCAGGCTGAGAATGTGTGAATTATTTAAAATATCGGGTCGATAACGACTATATTTAACCAGAGACGGAAACGGAATGACAAGAGTGTAGTCGGAACATGTTTGAATAGCGAGTTTTAGTAACCCTAGTTTTAAAATAGTGCGATTTAATTAAAAAAACTTGAAGCCGTTGTAATTAAACCGGATAAATGGTTCATATTAAAGAACGATTGTTGCTGTGTTGAAAACAGCGCGATACATTTGAAGATTTTCCAAATAATATATTTCTTCCAGCATATAATAAGTTTATTTAATTTCAGTAGTGAAACATTGTTCGAACTTTTCTCATATACCTAAGCTTGCCGTTACCTCGTTAATTCGTAATGGTGTAGAAGGAGAAACATCATACGTACGCTAATCAAACTTGATAAACGAAAGCGTTCAAATTGGGCTCTCATAGATTATATATACATACAAACATAATCTTCATGTCATTTAAGAATACATCAAATACTCCGTATTATCCTTATTTTATATAATCCACATTAGATTAGATAATATCAATTTATGATTTTTCTTTAAAAATAGTTTGGTGATAAAACGTTTTACAGACTATGAAAAAACCTCATTTCTAACGCACAGTTATAAGTTGTCGACTAAGCCTATATAAAACTAATAGAGCATGACAAAGCAATTGCTGGCTGACAAAATGCAAAATCAATGATGACAAGGTCGATAGTAACTAGAAAGGGATTTGGAAAGAAGCCTTGAAACTAAATGAAGCCTATCTTAATCAGTTCAAGATAGATATCGTCATGTAACTGATATCGTCCAGCTTTCACAAGACACGAAGCGATGGCAAGAACGTCACTTACTTGAAATTGGTGAATGACTTGGTTCAAAAATATAGATGTAATGACCCATGAACAGAAAATATAATAAAAATATAAGTTTTTTAACGTATATATATAACGTATATATTTTGGCAGGTGTAGAGGTGATTAACAATAAAATAATAGTATAACGGTTAACTAAAAAGACGCAATAATATATGTTATATTTAGTATCCCCCATATTACGTGTCCAGCAAACTGATTCAACACGATATCACCTTAAAACCCATAACGAGTGTGATTCGAAGCGCTAGTGCGAAGTACTGTGAAAGACTATTAGTGCATCCCAATGCACTCGTTACAGTCAACAGTTAAATGTGCGCGATGACAGTGAAGTGCGTAGGCTCAAACGCAAACTACCATACGGACTGTTTAATAGACACATAGAACACATCAGAATAGTCTTTAGAACAAGTTAGTATCCAGAATAAGATTTAGATTATAAGTTGTACAGCAGATCACTTACTGAAGTGATCTTCTACATGTTAGGATAGTTATATTATATCACGGAAATCATACAATAATACTTATTGCCCACGGGCAGATTGTTGACGTTCTAAGAGATTAATAAAGAAAATTGTATGTGATAAGAGCAGTCAAAAAATGTTATCCTATTGAATAATCAAAGTTGTAATATAATATAAAAGACTGTAGCATGTTAAGGAAATTGTAAAAAATAAATGACCATTATGCATTACATTAAAAAATATATTTACAACTAAATATGAGAAAATAGTAATATGTCCAAGTGAATAAGTGTAGTTAACTTTTACAAAATCATCAATCAATATATTTTATATATTAAAAAAACAGAAAAAAGAATGTATAATGATCAATCTTATTATATTTCAAAATTAAAATAAAAATGAATGAAACCAAATTCAAGAATTTAATTTTAAATAAAAAATATTTAGTAAATGTATCACGTCTACAAATAGGCGGTACAAAAACGTCATTAACATATTAAATTTGTTTGATGTAAAAAATCATATTGGAATTCATTTATGGGAACTTTCTGTAGAAAGAAATCTATAACAGATGAGTATCGATGACTTGTACAACAATATAAGGTCAACTTAAGCGTGAGTAGTTTTAAAGGTTAAAAATAGTGAATTTTAATCGTATTCAAGTTTACTAATGGAAACTACTACTTATCTATACTACTCTCGTCATATTTGCCTTGTCTTGTTGCTACGTTATTTAGAGCGACAGCACTTGGAAAGTTTGAGCAGTGTTTCATGTAACATAAAAATACTAAAATAAGTTGATTTTTGTATAGTCTCAAAAGATAAACCAATCTTCCTAAAAATCCTTAACAAAATTATTCTGTAATAATTTGATTATATGATAATATTATTGCTTTATTTTATATAATATTTAAAAAATATATTTCTTCATTTTATATAGCATTCAAAACCAGAAACAAATATCGCCGGCTTGGTGGCGCAGTGGAAAAGGCGATGGGACAGTCCTCCTACTGTTGCGATAGCCGCGGGTTCGAATCCTGCTGAGGCATGGTCATAAATTTATGTTTGCAATTGTTTAAAATTTGTGAATGTTGTAGGCAAGAGTGTAAAATTCGACAAGGAAAATGATCCATCCTAGTCACGCCAGTAACCAGGCTGGGTAAGACCGGATGTCTCCTGGGATGATTTCTAAAGTTGGTCGGAAGGCTTAATGCTGAGGACGGTGGTTCGGAGCCCACGTTAAACTGTAGGCCCAGTCCAGATAAACCCATAGTTGGTAAAAGGAGACTTTAAAACATATATATAAAAAAAAGAAACAAATATCCAATAAATAAAAATCAGAAATATATTAAGTGTTATCAATTATGTTGCCCATGCTATGAACCGTGTATGATATTTCTTGGAATTGTCATAAATATAAGTTTTATATTTTCGTAACAAAAGTGGTTCTTTTCGTGAATCCCAATTAACGAATTATTTAATACAGACAAAATAATATATTAGACTTGAGGCTTAGGCGGTCGCTGAAATATCGGCTTCCGGATTGGTGGATTACTGATTGGACTGGTAGCCGAAGTTTCGCAATCGTTACAGATTGCTCTTCAGAACGAGACCTCTATGACTGACATTCCCCCATTCAGGTTGTTCTATTTCAGCAGGTATACGAACCGTTATAGTTAAGCGATCAGCTGTTTAGGATCCTCAGTGGTCATTGACATTGTGGACTAATTAAAAAACTAACTGGAAGTAGAGTGTACCAGAAATGATTTGATTTCAACCTTTTTTTTTCTAAATAGTCTTATGGGCGGAAGACGTTGATTTTCTCGAGCTGGATTAAATCTTCATCGGATGTTCTAAGGAAGGCAAGTTCCCTATTAAATTCAAGAAATATTTACACCTTCAACTATACACGTTACTTTTTAAAGGTGCCCAGATCACCAGGTGGTCCGTCACACAACTCTTACAACATGTGTCATGCAAGAGGATGACTTCGCATCTATTACTCGGTATTGATTATCTTTTTTTGCAACAATGGATCGTTAAGTTTGATCAAGCGACATTGGTAGGCATCTACACAATTAGTTTCATTCATTTTTAACAGCTTGTGATATACTAGAACTTGTTGATACCACCATATTCATAGTAAGACATTCATGGCCATAAACATGAATATATCGCTTTGGAGAGACAGTTAACGTATCTAAAATCTGGAAGCCAATTGTTGCAAATTTATTTCTGTTATAATGATGATTAACAGATATACAAGACTATACTATATAGGTTTGTTAATAAGTTCGCATAAGTGAAATTGAAATATTCGAAGACGGAAATAAAAAATTAATTTATGATTGTAAAATAAGTATATTTTTAGCGCAATATTTATTAAATTTCAATACGCTTATTCTAAGGTTCGTCTTATTTATGATTTTTTTGGTAGTTTGCTTGTAAATAACATACATAAAATACGGTATTTTCAAGATCATTAATGTAATAGAGAAAAGAATAAAATTGCGAATGATAAATAGTAAAATATTTTTCACTGTTTTATGGCAATAATAGGTAATATTTCCTTTGGATCTAAATCTCTCGATTTGTGTTCAATCCTTGATTGTTGTATTTTATTTAAAAAGGATTTGGTAGTTATTGTGCGATCATTCTTAGTTATGTCATGGATTAGTTTTTTCTATGATTAGATATACGTTTAGTTTTTACGGATATTGTACATCTTTAGGTTTTATTTTTTCTTTAAGTTCTATTGTATTATCTATATTTATTATAGTATGCTATTTAAAAATAGCAATTAACATATTATTAAAATACGATAAAATATTTGGGGTCATTATTCCATTTCCTTTTACAGATCCACGGAATTCATTCACAATGATATTATTCATTACAAGGTAATAGTATTCGGCTATTATTTCTTTCGAGACTCGTGCAACTCCAATACCTCAAGTAATTTATACAATCTGGGTTTAGACATGCTGTAACATATTACATTTTTGTTAAAGAGTTACGGCAAGTTTGTATAAAAAACGATTAAGAATAGTATGGACACGTAAAGTTATATTTTACATTTTTGTGCATACAGTTGTGAAAGAAAAACCCGAAAATATGAACATTTCATCCCAACATTGATTAAAAAAATTGGAAAATAACAAAAATCATCTATTTTCTTTGCTTACAAGATATTTAGATTTTCGAAATCACCTTTTGATCTAATTTGAAGTCCAGACATGGTTAAGACAGTATATATCATTGTACTAGAGATAATTCTAAAAGTTATTTATGTAAATTTTAATGGTATTGACTTCTCATTATTTTCAGGTTTCATTAGTAAATCCATATCCCAACAAAACACTAACCGTATATTGCAGGTAAATTTTTGCTGCAATTGGATCTGGCAATTGCAACGTGTGAAATAAATTAACAAAGAACAACGTTATTAAAAATAAATTATTCTTTTAGCCTGTCGTATTTAGTGTTTTTGTAATATATATTTTTGGTGAGAAATATGGATGAAATATAAGGACTATATAATAAATAAGAAAACCAAAGTAAAGTAAGTAATAAAAATATGCAGGAGTAAAAATGAAACTAACTACATAATTTGCATAAAAAAGTTCTTGAGACAGTTACTTTAATATGTTTATCATTTTAATTAATGTTTTATATCAAATACATTTCTGATCTTATATTGAAAATACTGTTAAAACAAGTTTTAATAGCATATAATTTTTAAATTATTCCCTTTACTCTGTTGTTAGAGAAATATGATTAACATAATAATAATAATAATAACATAATAATAATAATAATAACATAACAATAATAATAATAACATAATAATAATAATAATAACATAATAATAATAAATAATAATAATAAATTGTGGTAAAATTTCGACCACAGGACGATCACTAGTTGAAAAAAAATTAAAATAAATCTAGACTGTGCCTTTTAGTGGCGTAATTGGTCGTAAACTGCAATGCCGGACATCACAAACACCCACTCCTTGCCCAATATGAAAATTTGCTTATTTATCGTTCGAAAATGTTCGAATATTGAATCGAAATGTGCGCGGCCAGTGTCATGTTGATTCCGCCGTGACCGTTACCGCCATCGGACCTCGATAAATTACCGGAGCTAATCACGATTGAATGTCAAAATTTTAATATTCATAAATTTGGCGTCACGAAAGCCAGCCATAAAAGTTGCAGTACAGTTAAAACCTACCGTCGACAAAAAATCGGCTTTTAAAAATTCGATCGGGCACATGTCGTGATCGCCGAACCACCACCGACAACAAAGTGGCCGGCGGAACGTTTCATGCCGAAGGGATTTGCGTCATCGGCAACCTTTTCCACTTGCCAGATTTCCATCATTCGTTGAACGCGTCAAGAACTACGTGAAACAGGTGCACGTCTCTACCAATATATCATAAGATCATCGTTAATTTACAACTCGAAGCGTCGTGATAACGAAAACTCGCCCGTTAAATGTTAGTAATTAACATAAATCTTTTTGAATAGCAAGGATGTATTTTGAAACCGTCCACATGACGAATATACAGTGATACACATAAAACTGAATTTTATTATTATTCATAACGTTATATGTAACAAAATAAATGAGTATAATATTGCGTTCGTACTTAATAGGGGAGTTGCCTTTTATATTTCGGGATTGTTCGTAGCTAATGCTTCTAGCTTTCTATCAATTCAGATTTCTATCGTTCTTTTTCTTCTCCGACATATTTACATTATGTTGTACAAATATGGGGTTGCGCTACAACATCAAACCAACTAGCAATCCAACACACCCAAAACAAAATTCCACGATTAATTATCAATGCTTATCGTTACGTAACCAAAAAAGCTATACGATGAGTTCGAAATCAAATGGATATACGAAGCGATCTAAGATTTCGCGTTAAAACATGAAATAAGGTCACTAAATCACAGCAACGTGGAAGCAATACAGCTACTGGACAACACGCAGAAAATCAGAAGGTCACGGACTTGTTTTGTGTATAAGTATATTCTTAACTTTAGCTTAATTAGTTTAGTTTATTAGTTAGTATAGGTGTATTAATGCCAGTGCAATAGAACAATAGAAATAAATTAATTTGTAAATTTAGATTGTATTAAGCATATCTAATGCAAGATATAATTAACAAAAAAAATTAATATTTACATCGCAAATCCCATGTTTTGTCATTTACTTAACAATTTTGGGTTGCTATTTCTTTGACCGGAATTAATTAACTCGGCTTCCAATTAAACCAACGGCTATCATTTTATCGTTGATAGATAATTTTCTGATTTCAATCGTAGTTACAGCCCAGTAAAGGGTGAATTATCTGAATGTTCTTAAAACATTTTTTAGAAACTAAAGTTTAATTATTTCTTTCAATATTTTCTCTCAGAATAGCGTTGTGCAGTGGCTCTGGAACAATAAATTATAAAAATCTATTCCGGCTCTACGGACTTCCACACAAACCGTATCCCATGTTTATGGACAAATCCATAAACCTTCCCATCTTCTTCGCCCAATTGTTAGCAACATCATAAATTCAAGGTACGATCTTGCTAAATACGCCAGGTATTTAGCCTTTCCAAGAACCAACAGGTACCAAACTTCATAAAATTAAAAACTATGTTTTATAAGCAAGATACGAATTATCCGAACCAATCAGAGGACATTCTTGTTAGTTTTTATCAGTCATCAAGGAAACTTTAGAAACAATCAAAAAATCAGAAAATACAGTATTTTCATCAAACATCTAGTTTTACCAAGTTTTAATCAATAAATACTGATGCTTTCAACAATTTGTTCGCCAATTTGATCCAGTGTCCAAAGCCTTCTTGTTATTTTGCGATGGAAATGTTAAACTACTTTTAACATTGGACAGCCGTTACCTGCTGAATTCAAAAATGCATATTTTGAATAAATGTTTTGAAAAATAACCATAATATAGAGAAGACGTTAATTAGATACTAATATCAAGAAACATACCATATTAAATCCAATAAGTCATTAAGAGTTATCAAAGCAACGTATTATTTTATAGGCTTTCTATATAACAAAAATAATGTAATCTAATTTTTAGAATAACCTTTCCTGCGTTCTACTACAATGGGACTTGGGACAATGGACAATAAATTGATAGGAATATAGCTTAGGTCAGCTCGGAAGTCATACTAAGGATTAATTATCTCTCTAAAAACAAATATGAACTTACATAAAATTATACAAAATAATTCTATCACAATTGAGAAATATTTAAAGAAAAGAAAATAATAATTTGACAATATATATATATATATATATATATATATATATATATATATATATATATATATATATATATATATATATATATATATATATATATAGTATAATATTACAAGGATAGAATAATGTTATATTAACTTTTATTAATCTTTATCGAAATAGTAGTAATTTTTGCTGGTATTTATTTGGCTTATCACAAGATATTAAAATATTTTTTTAATTAATCTCCTAGAACGTCAACAATCTAAACGTGGGCAATAGTATGATTTCAGTTATATAATATAACCATCCTGACATGTAGAAGATCAGTTCAGTCAGTAATCTGCTGTAAAACTTATAACCTAAATCTTATTCTAGATACTATTCTAACTACTAAAAACTATTTTAGATTATTCTAGAAATGATAAAAATCTCATTCTATGTGTCTATTAATTAGATCGTATGGTAGTTTGAGTTTGAGCCTATGCACTACACTCTGATCGCACACACACTTAACTGTTTGGCGAGTGTATTGGTATGCATTAATAGTCTTTCAGAGTACTTCGTATTAACACTCCGAATCACACTCGTTATGGGTTCTACGAGCATATCGCCCAGAATCAGTTTATTGGACATGTAATATGGGGCATCGACGATAACCCGCAAAACTTTATTCTGGAACCTCTGGAGGATATCTATTTTAGATGTGCCACAGTTCAATGTTCAATGTCATAGGTCCAAATGGGCCTAATCATTGACTTATAGAGCAAAACCTTGTTACCTAATGATAATTTAGATTTACGGCCTATCAGCCAGTACATTTGGTTTAGTTTAACCCCAAGCTCTTTGCCTTTTGTCACTATATGTTTTTTCCATGTCAAACATCGATCGAAATGCATTCCCACATATTTAACGTTGTATGCTTGCGGAAGTTCATGATTATTCAATTTTACCGAGGGACATGTTCTTCTACAAAGGGTGAATGTTACATAGGTAGATTTTGTCTCATTTGCTTTGATACATCACGTTTTCAACCACATTTCGACGTTGGTAAGATGAGTAAGTTGGAAGTTTCTTGTGGCTGATATTGGATCCTCGTTTGATGACAAAAACGCTGTATCGTCAGCATATGTTGCAACAGTAGTATTTCTTGAGGTCGGTAGATCAGCTGTATGCAATAGATATAACAATGGACCAAGAACACTGCCCTGCGGGACATCCGAATATATTGGGTGTAGATGAGTGTATTCGTCAACCTGTTTGACAATAAAATGTCTGTCAGAAGATATTAAAATGCAAAAGAAAACATACTGTTTCTATAAATTCTAACACTACATAAAAATTAAAACGTATGGAATTATATGTCCCGAAAAAGGAGAAACGTAAACAACAATACGTAACATGAACAGAATTAAACACAGCCAAAATACGTGCGTGATTTCAGTGACGCTCATGCAAATATGAGTGATGGGATTAAATAAATTCTTTATTCAAGATTAATAATAAAACAATAAAGTTGTCGAGATAGTGTATTATAAAAAATATATATTGGCGTTTCGTATGTGTACAGTAAAAAGAAATCTTGGAAAATTATGAAAGTGTGCCTTGTTTAACTGGAAAATGAAAATTACGTTAAATGAAAATGTCGTGATTTTGACTTACACGGAAAAAAACGACTGAGACAGTAAATAGAATTCGGTGATGAAGAATTGTGTCTTGTGTCAAACATTTCGAGTATTATCTAAATCATTGGGAATGGATAATATTGTTTTTACGTATTTATTTCATCAGGGATAAGGGTTATGTCTACAAAAAAAAATAAAATAAAACAAAAACTGACCGTAAAATAGTCATTGTAAATCCGTGTCAAAAATGTCTGAATATATGGATGATGTAAATGTTTCGATGTATCTACTGGACAGTGGCTATGACATTTCTGTGGTTATAAGTTTTATTGATATATTATTTTAATAATTATGATGTATGGTTCCTATAAAGTAGTATAACAATATATCGGTGGGAAAAAAACAAGTTGTTTATTTTCGTTCAAAGGCCGAAAAATTTAGAGATATGAGGTTAAATCTTTCCAGACAAGAAGCAGCAAATATAGGTTCAACATCGATAACTTATTTATATGTAGACATTTTTATTTTATCAGGTATTTATTATTTACACCATATTTATAATGTTAATCATTTCTCCTAAACGTAATATCAAGGTAAATAATACTGCCGATCAAATTTGAGGTTAGATTGCATTTATTTTGTTTACTGCTTAATTTTGTGTATATAAATTAATAAAAACCCAAATGATAAAATATTGCTCGGCTGCATTTCTCGATATATCTCAAGCCTTCGACAAGGTGTGGCACACTGGACTGCATATTATATTAAAAAACTTTTGCCCCATACGCGCTTTCAACTACTGAAATCATACCTCACAAACAGACATTTTATTGTGAAACAGGGTGACAAATACACTGACTTATATCCAATATATTCGGGTGTTCCGCAGGTCAGTGTTCTTGGCCTAATGTCATATCTGTTGTATACGGCTGACCTACCGACCTCAATCTCCTCATTGTAGTTAAAAACGTGGCGTACCAAAGCAAATGAGACAAAATCTACCATACCGTTCACCTTTTGTAAAAGAATTTGTCCCTCAGTAAAAATGAAGAATTATAAACTCCAGCAAGCAGACAATGTTAAATATCTGGGAATGTATTTTGATCCACGTTTGACATGGAAAAAACATATGACATATGACATGTGACAAAACACAAATAGCTTGAGCTTAAACTAGACCAAATTCAGCGCGATATCACCTTAGAACCCATAACGAGTGTGATTCCAAGTGTTACTGCGAAGTACTCTGAAAGACTGTTAGTGCATCCCAATGCACTGGCTAAACAGTTAAATGTGCGCGATGACAGTGAAGTACGTAGGCTCAAACGCAAACAACCATACGAACTGATTAATGAGCATATAGAGTGAGATATAATTATTTCTAGAATAAGTTAGAATAGTATTTAGAATAAGTTAGAATAGTATATACAATAAGATTTAGATTATAAGTTTGTACAGCAGATCACTTACTGAAGCGATCTTCTACATGTCAGGTTAGTTATATTGTATAACGAAAATCATATAATAATACTTATTGCCAACGGGCAGATTGTTGAAGTTCTCAGACATTCATAAAAAAAAAATTGTGTATATAATGCCCACTATAGAATCACTAATACCATAATTCTTGTTTCAGTTAGCAAACTATTTTGTAGTCCTAACTGGTGGTTGTGCTATCATTGAGTACTTTTTACGTACGAGCGTGAACTTATTAATTTGTAAAGTGTTATGCTGGCAGTATTTTATAGTTCATTTTCTTCAATATTCTATAACGTGTCATGGATTGTGTGTTTGGAATACCTTCTCTCCCTTCTATCAATTCCATAAGAGTTCCATTATCTACTAAAAACCATACAATACCAATTCATTGATATCACGAATATATTCAACTGCAGACTTGAAAGTAGTGACGATAGGCATAAATAAATTTATTTAATTTCATTTTATATAAACTATTTTAACAAAAAAAAACAAAGCAAGGAATTTATTGCATTATTATCAACTTTATACAATTACTAGCGACCCGCCCCGGCTTCGCACGGGTGCAATGCTGATACTAAATTAAATACACTACAGAAAAAATATGAACGTTGTATATAAAAACATAGCGGCCCGCTCCGACTTTGCACGGGCATAAAATATATATGCCTATGTCACTCAATGAAAACATGATTAAAATCGATCCAGTATTTTTGGTTCATTCATTACTGCCCTTGGCCTGCACGCATTAAATTTGGAGTAAAACAATTCCTCTTCCCCTATACTTACTATGAAGATTTCCTGCTATCTTTGGAATATCTAAATTCATACAATTTTTATTACATTACACATTTTTAAACGCAAATTTTAAATTTGTAATATCTCCGAAAATATTTGTTTAATTTACATGCTGTAAAGAACCATATTGATCTATATTAATTGCACACTGTATTTAAGGTACTTAATTCGATAAGGATTAACGCCGTATTGCTTAAAATAGCTTCGTAAATAAGCCATTTTCTCACGTAAAAAGTAAACAATAAAAATGGTTAATGTGGGTTATCCCTAAAATATAAACATATACCATTGCGGACTTTTTTGTAGACCTTTTTATGGTGTACAATACTGTAGTACATTAATTTGATCTAACTCGTAGGGTTAGGCAGCGTTTTTGCTAATTGCTAAATAAGCCTAAAAAAATAGGTTAATTTACGACATCACGTTAGAAACCTCTAAAATTAGCAATGTTGCCTTAGTATATTATGCATGTATTATACATATAAACCTTCCTCTTGAATCACTCTATCTATTGAAAAAAACCGCATCAAAATCCGTTGCGTAGTTTTAAAGATTTAAGCGCACATAGGGATATAGGGACAGAAAAGGCGACTTTGTTTTATACTATGTAGTGATTTCTAAAATAAAAAAAAATATATTCGCCATGTTTAAAAGCAATTTATTTTTTAATTTGAATTATAAATTTTGCTATGATGTTTTATGCTTTAAATATGTTGTTAACATAAAATTTAGAAAAAAATCGTAAATTCCAACGATTTTCTCTGTTTGCTCTTCGATATTTTAACACGGAACTATTGATTATTGATTCTCTAAATTTTTTCCTGGCCGAGCTTATTCGACAAGGTTCCCAGATGAGATTTTCCAGCTTTCCAAATAATTTCCATTCGCTGTTTGATTACATAAACTTCCAAACATCCTGGATGTTACGCATATAATGAAATCAATTAATTATCCGTTAAAGAACAAATTACCAACCTCTCTCTCTTTTTTGATGATTTACATTGCCGTCGAAAAAAAAAAGAGAGAGATTGCTCACCGCTCTCGTTGCGAGCCTAATCCAACATCAGAATCCGGGATTTGGCGATTCCCCCGTTTGCAACGGGGACGGACACGTTACCCTCCCTCGTTGGCCTTGGGGGAAGCCGACCTGAAGCGCAACATTTCGGAGGGTCGTGTTTCGACGGGAGACAGTTATTAAACGTTCGATATTTGGGTCTTGTTCCCTCACCGTCCCTGTTTTTGTTCAGTTTTATTATTCGATCTAGAGTATATTGTATATGGACAGGTTATTCGGCATTAGGTTTGCCTTATTTGTTTTACGTATAAAACTCGAAAACTAAATAAGTTTCTCCTTTTTCCGATAGGTGGCGCCGGCTTCGTCAGTTGTTAATTTTTTGGCTACTATTAATTACGTTAGCTTTTACGAAAAAATTAGAACTTATTCAAGGTATTCATATAAATATTTTCAAAAGTTTTACTATAGTATATCTAATAAAACTGCCAATGTACTTCATCAAAATTTATGACATCAGAACGTCGCAACAAATTGGATTTTTGGTTTACAACGTTTGTGGGTTTATAACCTCTACTTATTATCAGTAACACGTTTTGAAGAAATTTGTAGACATCTGATAAAGAGTTAGGACAGAACCAACACAACTCGTATTTTTTAAATTGATTCGGTTACATGTTCCGACGTATGAGACAGCATTATGTTTCTTTTTAACTAGAGTAAAATGAGAAGGAAAAATCCGCTCCGAGTTTAAAACAAATTATAGATTTTTACAAACTGCATTTGACAGTATGTTCGACGTCTTCTATGGCTGTTTTATTGGAAGGACCATATAGTTAAATCAAAATAACAGTGAACTCACGTCATCACGATGTCGAATGTATTGCCTATCGCAATTTGTATATTTGTTTTAAAATCAGACGATATTTTCATTCTCATTTTATTTAAAAGCAGATACAGTGCTGTGCGTCAGACATGTAACTGAATTAGCCTACAAAATTCGTCTTGTTGTCAAACGTCTGCAAAATTTTTCAGAACATTAATGTTTATAATATTTAATAACATTATTTTGGTGTCTTTATTTTATTTAGAATTGTGTTAATGCGGTGACATGGTGGCGTTTTAACGTCATAAATTTATATGACGTGAGTTCACCATTTTAAGGAACGGATTATATTTAAAATAAAATTTATAATGCAACGTTGCCGCACCAATTTCAGTTTACGTTTATTTTGACATATGACAACGGTGTCGACCAGTACCAACATAAATCAAATTTTATAAATTGATTTGGTACATATTCGGACGCATCAGACTTCATTTTGTCACTTTTTAACTAGAGTAATGCTAGTTAGTAAAATGAGAAAGAAAATGCTTTGAGTTTAAAAGGTATTTTACGTTTTTATAAACTAAATTTGGCAAAACGTTGGACGGTGTTGATGACGTACATTGCCTGTTTTATTCGAATAACTATATATTAAGTTTTAACTTAATAACTTATTTAATAAAATAATAAAAAAATATATCAGTTTTGACATTTTAACGAAATGTCGATATATTAGAGAATAAAAAATATTGATGTACTTTAAAGTTTTTGGTACTTAATTTGAAAGCGGAATATTTTTCACTAAAATTTCCCAAAAAAAATAAAGAAAGAAAAATATCGATTTTTGTCAGCATCTCCACTCGACCTGTGGTTGGATATTAGTTTGAATATTTTATGATTATTCTACAGTTAAAAATAATATTTTGTTTAATTTTTGCTGGTATATTATGTTATTAAATAAAGTCTCTAAATAAATCTAGTAATTTGTCTAATTCTATTTCATAATAATAGATACATAATTTAGGGATTTTAAAGTAATTTTTAATTAAAATTTTACTTAAATTAAAAAAAAATTCGATATGAGAACCTTATCTAATACAATATTTTATAAAATTGTCAACGATATGACAAGTTATCGAACACCTGCGAAACTATTTATAAAAGGCAATTAATGTTCCTAATATTTCCCTTGATTTAACAGTTTTATTTTTTTGAATCCAAATAAAAATTTTGTTTGCGAACAAGATGTTTATGACATTCTTTAATATGCTAAGAAATATTAAAATATAAACATACATGATAGGGTTATAAAACAACGATACTAATACTACTACGGATGATTTATACATGGGCAGGTCTCGAAACAAACATCTCAATATGTTTTGCTATGTCATGTATGTACCAAACAATATTTTAACAAAGCAACTTAACTGTCGCAAAATTTCAGTAACAACAAATATTTATAATAGTGTAAATACTAGTTGATAAGATGAAGATTACAATTTTTTCATTAAAAAAACTTACTCAACTAGGCTTTTAACTCGCGGTTTCTTATATATAATTGCCTTATTTTCCTGATCTAATACCATGGAACAATGAAAACCGTCGAAGTTATTGAAGAAAAACGGATGCTCGTTACGAACATGTTCACAAGATTAACAACAATGTTTAGTATAATAGAAAACTTCATGGAATGAGAGGGATAGAGAAAATGTATATTGAAGTATAAAAGAACAGATAAAGAACTATAAACAGAACAAATAGTGTGTTCTTATTTTGTAATTTTGTTGTATTTCTTCTAAAACGCATGAGATCTTGATCAAATTGATCAACTTTTGATATATAAATATCAATAAACATTTGACATCATATTTAATCTATTACTAGAATAAACAACAAATATTATTCAGAATAAGCGACAACATCATATATGAAGTATATAACAATATAGCTCTACCCTATAATTTCGGTATGTTCGTGTGACAATAAAGATAATTGAAAATTGACTTTAGTACTCATAAGTTCTTTCATTATTTTACATGAAAAATGTATAAAGCGGAAAGGCGAATAACATTATATACATGTTGCATTTTAGCATATATAATAACTATCATTATTTAGTTTAATTTTTTATAATTAAAAATATGGCTATATTGATGTAATAGGATAAGAAAGTATGCAAGATTAAAAACAAAGAGTTATTACAGAAAATTATCTTTGTATGAAAATAAGAATTATGATTTTAATTAAATTTCAGTTCGCAGATAAATATTATTATAGAGCTTGGGCTTGATAAATAATTGAAATAGCAACATCAAGAAGATTCTGTTACAAATGAAACAATGCAACCTATGAAAAATAGTGTATGCCATATTTTACATAATAAAAAATCTTGTAACACATATTAACTAATGTATTTTTTTATAAATAAGTTTGTTCTGCAATATCATAGAACTGTTGACTTAAAATCAAATAGTAAATAAAAACACAGCTAATAATATTGATTGATTCTGAGGTTGAGGAAAAGAACTAGAAATATTTTAGATACACTGGCGGATATTAGTTTAGGAACTAAAGTTTGACTGAATGGTCAAGAAATAGATCTTTTGAAAACTTCCTACAACGTATTCTCACCAAAAGAAAATTATATTTCACTCAGTAATCTTCCATCATCTCGTGAAACACAGATTGGGAAAACAAGTATTACAAATAATTCATAAAAGTAAAAATAAAATAAGCACTAATTTATATCTAATATCGCAAATTAGTATATATAGATCGATAGATAGATCTTAAGATGACAAACAATAGCCTACAAAAATAACCATTATTCATTTCTACACTTTCATAGTCACTCAAACGTTAATTCAGATTATAGGCAACCAATGACAAAAAATATACATAAAAATATTCGATTTTAGCAACAAGCAAAAAGCAAGGCTGTATCGATTCATTGATTGGCAAACAATATCTCTTCAAAGATTACAACTGGCTTCAAGGTGAAATTGGTTATGACGACATACATTTAACAAAACCCCTTCAATAACTGTTTGTTAATTCAACATGTATGTATGTAGGAGATAATGGATCCATTTTAAAAGTCATGAATAAATAAAACCGATTTTTTAAAACTCCGTAAAAACTAGGCCTTATAAAATTTAAATTAAAAACTATAAATACGAGGGTTGCTGTGTATATTTCTGGTCTAATAAAGAAAGAACCAATATTGATACACCATCAATGAACTGCATTGTTTGCAACGCATGGGCTCCATATTCAAAAGTATCATAAAAAACACCATTTTCTAAGAGGATTCGATGACTTCCACGTTTCTTTTAATTACTGCGACATCTTGGGAGTAAATAAGGGGGGAGCATTCAGGAAGTATATAAAAATGGTAAAATTTTGGAAATAACACATTTCATTTTAAAAAGTATTGAATAAAACAAATAATAAACATATAATTAATATATGTCCAGGTATTCTATTTTTATAAAAACATCATATTACACATTATCATTATTTTTTTAAATAAAAATACACAAATATGATAAATAATTGACTTAATGTTGTAACTATATACAAGGAAAGAAATAAACATTGAATTTTTTTTTGAAATAACACATTTTATTTAAAAAATATTGATTAAAATGAAATAATAAAAATAATTTCTATATGCCTTTCTATTTTTATAAAAACACCATATTTAAATAAATTTACATATTTGAACAATTAACAAGAACTCCAAGAACTATATAAATAAACATTACCATAAAAAAGACCAAAATCGTTTAGATCAAATACAGCCAATATAGTTAAAACCTAACGAAAAAGCCACCACTATGTATGAAAGCAGTAAAATTTTTCTACAAATCTCCAAATATTATCGCTACTATTCTTAATCCATAAATCCCATTAATTAATTGGCTACCCCGAGCTTTCGATTAACATATTGTACATTTACTAGCCTAAAACGAATGGATGATCGTACTATAATGCTGAAAGACTTCATTTTCATTAGCCTTTCTTTTTTTAGTAGTATAATCTATGGATTTATAAAAAATATTCCAAAATGACCCAAAAGGCAAATTTTAATGTTCTGCCGTAAAAATGTCTTTATTTTTGGCGAAAATAATGCATAAAAACGTCTGAAATATCTCATTCATACCTTGAGTATTGTCGCCCTTGAGTCGCCTTACCATGTCAACTTTGAATAGCTGCAGATATATAAATGAGTAGACGAGCTGCGAAAATTCACAGGTGTTAACATCCATTTATTGTATATTATTTAAAATAAATTCGCCGTTTTAACATGAGACCTAGTAAAAATAATTAAAATTTTATTTGTATCTGCAGATAGAGATCGGATTTTTAAAATGCAATAATCCCATTTGTCCCGTTTAATAAAACACTAATATTCATACTGTTCATGTTCCTATTTGGTGTTATTTTATCTGCAGCAATCAATACATTTTTTGTCACCTGTTAGTTCTCCACAATTTGTTATGGGATTGTGGAAATATCCAATTTGAATAATGGTAATAAGATAAAATAAAATAAATCTACTCAAACCATTTTATTTTGTGAATTATATTTGAAATATCTTTCAAATGTAACAGTAAATATAGGCAAGTTTTGTATTATTAAACTTTTTTTTAACAAATGTGATGGATAATTAAGGTCTAACAGATCCAGCTTTTATAGTTAATATAATTTCTAAAATATTATCAAAAAATTAATAGTTATGTTTTAATTGATGGTGGTCATGAATAGATTGCTGGCCAAGCATAGTCTTTACGAACTATTAAAAAGAAAAAAAATCATCTTTATTATTAACTGTGACAAACATTAACGTTGTTCGTTAGTCTCGCTAAAGCTGGAGAACGGCTGGACCGATATGGGACAATTTTGGTCTTGAATTATTTGTGGACAACCAACTAATATGTCGATCCATCTTCTATGTCGATTGGTACCTCAGACAAAGAGTGCATCCTTCTATCTTTTTGAGTGACGATTGCCGGTACGTGCGCGAGAACTTTCTTAACTTCGGTGATCCTTTGTGATAGTGACATTTCAAATTATGTGCTCTTTTTGTTGTTGATTTTTTATTATAGTGACACTTTACTGGTAAGTGCGCGAGAACTTTTCTCACTTTGATTATTTACAATTTACGATGCCGTGAAGAAGACGACCTGACTTAGATCGTCGCAGTCAATGAAATGTGCGAAGAGCTACCTCACGTGCTAACCGAGTATTACAATTTTTTTAATAATATTCAAGTTTGTATTAAAATATGTATCAGATATAATTATTGTACAACTCTTTAAAAATTATAGATACAAGGACAAATTTATCACTTACAGGGTGCGCTGTTACCACTACCAGATGCGGATCATCAATTTTTACAATTTTTTTTATGCGCAATTCATATGCGGAAGTTGATAAGCGTTGTGCTCATAATCCAACAGTGAAGAGAACCATTGTCCAAGAGTCACAAATGTTTCTTCATCAAAACAACAATTTAGTAAACATGTTCAAAATAGCATTGGATCGGATGCCATATGACAGCCATAATATTGTCATTCGAGCTGATCGAGCACCTGCCGGTGAACTTTACAATCTAGAGATATTATGCTTCATCATCGGAGTAATTATTTAAAATGTGTATCTGAAAGACACAGGACTTATGATGCGTTACAATACCCTTTGAGCTTCTAGCAGGGACAAGATGGTAAATCAAGTAACAGGTAACTAGAGTGAACAAGATTAAATAATATTTTAAATTCAATTCATCTGAGTAACAAGTAAAAAAAATCATTTTTAATTGCAGGTGCTTAATGCCTTTGCGATGACCATAAATAAATCTCAAGACCAGTCGTTGGGAGTTTGCGGAATCAACTTGGAGTTTTCCTATTTCGCGCAAGGACAATTATACGTCGTGTGTTGGTGCGTCGGAAAACCGTCATCTTTGTTTATTTACGCATCACAAAACAAAACAAAACATATAGTTAAAATTAAAATTAAAATGAATTAAATTGATTAACAAACGGTATCATAACTGTGTGTGCCTGTAAATGTCTAATTGAAACCTTATAAATAGCCAGTATTTCAGGAAAACTCTGTTTTTTAAGTATTAAAAAGCATGTGTAATTAATCGAAAATAATAATAAAAATTCATTCATACCCAGCATTTTTTTATTAAGTACGGACTACTAGGTCTTTTATTTATCGATTGAGGCAGTACGAAGTCTGCCGGGTCAGCTAGTAATATAATATAATTAATATTATTCACAAAGAAAACCGTGCATAAATCAGAACAAACAGAAATAAACCTTAATCAACAGTACCAAAAACATTTTCGTACAGTATTCAGATCATGAAGATTTCTCAAAATTAAAAATGAAGTTATTACGAACTAAATTATCGATTCATTCTATTGAGAAATTTTATCTCAATACTGTCAGGATAGAATTACCAAAAAACAAACAACAAGAACAAAATCAACTGTTTGACGATTCGAGTACTGAACATAAATTGTTTTGAATCCATTAGCTGAACGGAAAATGACTCTGGTATGCGCATAATGAATTACATCAGTATAAAATGCCACCTGTTTACAGTTAGTCTTTAGTGATGCGATCCTTGATTTCTTATCTATTAATTTATATTATTTTTCTAGTAACTAATTACATTTTTAATTTCATTTCCCAAAACATGAATTTTATATCTAAACCTTAATGATTAGTATTAATAAAAGCGAGTGTTCTGAAGGTGTTCTAAAATGGTGGTGGACATCATAATTTATAAGATTGCTTTACTGTTGTGATCAAAAAACAGTAAGACGTAATGTAATTGTAATGCTATTCATTATGAATATCCTTAGACGGGCTACATTTTTATAACAATGAAATAGTTTTTGAGTATTAAGCGTTATTTGCTTAAAAGGTGTGAATTATGCCTACACTTTTGCATCACAATATTACGCGTTGTAATAAATAAAGGTTTACTTATCAAATCTATACAAAATTACATTTTATTAATTCAAAACAACACTTTAATGGCTATTATTAATGCAGTTCTTAAGGTCACCTACCATAATACATTTAATAAATCCTGTTCTGTTCTTTGGGGTTTCACACAAAGGCCGACTATTACAATTATTACTAACCAAGATATGATTCAATGGAATTCGGGAGACATATAACTGTTCAGCGACACAAAACAACATAATTTAAATAAAAAAGACGATAGTTTATGCATGAAGAAACAGCGCAAACCATATCGAAAGATAAATCGCCGCTAAAGTATGATTTGATAGGATTCTACATATATTTTCTTTGATTCTTTTAACACGAATGGTATTTTAACACTGGGTGTATTATTTAAATTTGTTTAATATCTCATATAGCATTAAGTTTTGGTTTAGGTGTGATCCATCAATTATTCCAAAGTTTGCAAAATTATTCGAATGATAATACTTTCTAATCTAACGAAATATATATATCTGATTTTAGTAACATAAATTCAAACTTTTCTTTAAAGGACTGAGAAAAGCGGAATACAAAAAAGCTCATAGCTATGTTCAACAGAATTCATAATTATACACTTTCACAGACCCATTGCATTCAAACTAAAAGAAAAGTTTATAAGAACGAGATGTATTTTATTAAAACGTTAAAAAAATTCCTAATATATTTAACTCTTATATATTATAGACTAAATTTTCCATATAAAAATTGAATATTACTTTATTTTATATCCGAAAGTCAAAAATACTTCCTTGTCAGCATGATTGCTTCAACGAGTAACAAAAACTATAAATTAGTTTCGAAAGTTACGTTTTGATTATTTTCTATTCCAGTAAACTTTTGTGTAATACACAAATATTGACTGTATTGATAAAAACGAGTCAAATTTCAATAGTAAATATTTCACTGAAATACTCCATCTTCGTAGCCGTCAGACGGAACTAACGTCTGTGGAAGATAATGGTTTACGGGCGACATTGTAAATAGTACCAGGTACCTGAAAAGGACAAATAAAATCATATTTAGCCAGCAGCCCTATAATAAAAATTCAAAATTTACTTATAACGGCCGGGGTCGGTACCAAACAAAAATAAATTTCACGGCGGCACAGCCGGCCCTACTAGGTACTCATTATCATGCTAATATTCACGTGAAGTACACGTGATCATGACATTGGAGCGGCCTTTTTCTAACCACGAGACCACGTTCTGTAACTTTTAGGGCTGCATCTACTTAAAAATATGAGCATGCTTAAATGTTAATACACGCTAAGATATGTGACGTTAAGATAGCGGTGTGGGTGTAAGTTAATGGCTGATCATCCGAGCAAAACAATGATGTAATGATGTGAAGAACAGCGTGCGAAAATAAACAACTGTTATTCGGTTATTTCAGGTTTGTGTTTGGAACATTAGAGGGTTATAAAAGAGCATGCAGTTAAATGTTGAATTATCAACATAAAATAAAATAGTCAGGTTTTAAGTCGCACGTAGATAATAACATAAATTAAACCCCAAGTTTTTTTTATTTATTCACTGGTTTTTATATCAAAATAGATTTCCTTTTATGCTGATGAAACATCTGACATGAATAATATTAACTGTGATAGTGTTTTTGTAATATCATAATAAAATATTTTTCGGTAATTTATTGATTGGTGACTACTTTCGAACAACCAAACATAAATTAAATAATTTAAACACAACTAGTATGGAATAAGTGGCGTTATTTTGGTAATTACCAATGTGAAGTTAATTGTTATAACTGTTTTGATTAGTGTTTATCAAATAAAAATTAGTAATATGTTGCAATAATTAAAATTAAGTTGCCTTTTAACAAAGCAGCATTTTGAGGGAGTGTAAGTTTTATATTCCAAGCAATTAAAAAAATGTATTTGCAAGTCTTCAACTGCTTGTTGAAACTTGAGTAATTTCAACAGTATTTTGTGGTTTAGAAGACTGGCGTTTTTAATGTGTATGATCAAGACAAAGAAAAGAATATTAGTTACCCATAGATTGAAAGCTGTTCGTTAACATCGCTGCTTTAGATCATTATTTCTTTCGGGTAATAGTTCAGGAGATTATGAAAGCGCAAGTCTTCGATTAAGTGTGGCGTAAGGGACTCACGTATAAACTCCATAAAATGTTTCCAAAGCAATACTTAGCAAAACTCCTACATCTCAGCCAGGATGTCTAGAGTTAGACAAGAAGAAGTTTACTCAACAATGAAAATAAAACAAAAGTAAGTGTACTGCAAGGCAATGTTTTGGGTCCTCTTCTTTGGAATAATTGGAGCCAGATATGGAGAATAAAAGTTAACGAGAGTAAATCAGTGCATACTAAATTCACGTACAATTATAAGCTGTTAATATACCAATATGAATATGAATAATACTATTATCACATCAATGTTAAGTAACTTTGGATGAATCTTGATGCAAAACTTCGTTGAAAGGAGAATAAAAAAAATAAATCAAATCAAAATGCAAAAAAAGTATTGATTATTTGGCAGAAAATCTAAAATATCCGTATATAATAAGTTGCTGCTGTATAAGCAATACTAAAACCTATACCGACCTATTAAATTTAATTATGAGGGTATTCTGCAAAAAGTAATATGAACATAATACAAGTATTCCAGAATAAAATCCTGAGAAGTATTGTGGATGCACCCAGATATTTATAGGAACAATTACTTATGTCCATATTTTCACACCCAACTGTCATAGAGGACATTAAGAGATTTACAACAAGACTCCACTGCCATGTAAACACAGAACTGTTGCAAATCTTAGATAATACTAATATGCAGATTCAAAAGAACTAAACCGTATAATCTTATGTAGTTCTGTAGAGTGGTCCAGTTGGTGGTGGTGTACACTTATTATTATCTTATTAGAGACTAAATAAGGACCAATGGGCCCCTTTAGATATGTAGTTTAAAGTCATTGTAAGTTCGTCCGCCTAGTCATTGCTATAATAATATATTAATAAATAATAAAGTCATTTGTTTTGGGAAATAGTTCAGAAAATATTGAAAATTAGAATGTTTCAAAGGATATTCAATATTCTCAGCTTGTTGTCAGAAAGATGGTAGGATGGAAAGGCTGTAGAATAGTTAACCATGTTTTAATTGAAATAAAATTAACATTATGTTTAGTCCTTCTAAATTAAAGAACAACTATTTCAAATATTACCATTTAGATGGTTTATATCTAAACTACCATTGCTAGTCATACCATGAATGGTTTTTATTGATCTTATTGGTTTTGATTGAAATATTACTCACTAAAGTTAATTAAATGAGTAATTTCATTTTATAAATTAAGGTGAAAGTGTCTATATGCAAAAACTAAAGTAATTGGATGAAAATGACAAAATCATTTTTAAGCGATATACTTTTGCACCTTCAACCAATTAATCACAATAAACAATTTTTATTTAAATAAAGATCTTTTCAGATATGAAGAGAACAAAAAGTTTGTAATAAACAATTTTGTCTGAGCCGGCTTGGTTAGCGCACTGGTAAAGGCAAATAGGACGATCCCTCCTACTGTTGCGATAGTCGCGGGATCGAATCCTAAAATCGTAAACTTATATTTGTGATTGTTTAATGTTTGTGATTGTCCTAGCCAAGAGTGTAAAATCCGACAAAGAAAATGATGCTAGTCGTGCCAGTAACCAGGCATTGATTTCGAAGTTGGTCACTCGTCAGTCGGTAGACTTAATGAAGAGGGCTGTGGTTCGGAGCCCACGTTTTGTTTTAATTTAAGATCAGAAGTTATGTTATAAAAACAAAAATAACTGAAATTTATATTACTATGTGTAATAATAGAGCCATAAAAGAGCTGAGAGATCTAATTCAAATTGAACAAAACCAAGGCATTCAAGAATACCTAGAAAACTTGACATCAACTGAGGCTACAGACTATTCGTTGTGGAAAGCAACAAAAAAGCTTAGGAGATCCCAGCAGCATAACCCACCTATTAAAACAAGCGAAAATAATTGGGCGAGAAGCAATAAAGAGAAGGCCGACATTTTCTCAAAACACTTAAAAAATGTTTTTAAACCTTTCCAGTCTCAGCTACATAAAGATGACGAAAATAAAATTACTAGCTTTCTAGATTCGCCATTTCAAATGGATTTACCGCACGAGAAATTAACGGTCAAAAAAGTTAAACATACAATAATGTGAGAGATTAATATTAAAAAAGCTCCTGGTTATGACTTAATTACTGGCAAAATTTTAAAAGAATTATCAGAAAAGGCTATAAAACTATTAACATATATATTTAATGCTATGCTACGAATTAATTATTTCCCTAGTATCTGGAAAGTAGCTAAAATATTAATGATACTTAAACCAGGAAAAATACCAGAAGATGTGACCTCCTACCGACCTATAAGTTTATTACCAATAATCTCGAAAGTTTTCGAGAAATTATACATAAAAAAATTAAACTATATAATAGAAAAAAGAAAAATTATTCCAGAACATCAGTTTGGCTTTCGTAATAAGCATGGGACTATAGAACAAGTGCATAGACTTGTAAACCAAATAAACGCTGACCTAAATGCCAAAAGATATTGTTCGGCTGCTTTCCTAGACATATCCCAGGCTTTTGACAAGGTATGGCATACGGGCTTGCAGGTTAAACTAAAGAAACTTCTCCCTCATCCGGACTATCAGCTATTAAAATCGTATCTCACTGACAGACATTTTATTGTAAATCAAGGCGATGAACATACCGAATTAAATCCCATATATTCAGGAGTTCCGCAAGGTAGTGTACTGGGTCCAGTACTGTATCTTCTGTATACGGCTGATCTGCCCACCACAAAAATAACTACTGTGGCAACATATGCAGACGATACAGCAATCTTAGCATCCCATGAAGATCCAGTCACAGCACCAATAAACCTACAAACCCACCTGGATCAAATACAATTATGGTTGAAGACATGGCGCATTAAAGCCAATGAATCAAAATCCACGCATATAACGTTTACCCTGCGTAGAAGAACATGTCCACCAGTAAATATCAATCATCGTCAACTCCCCCAAGCAGAGCATGTTAAATATCTTGGTATGCATTTAGATCGACGCCTAACCTGGAAGAAGCACATACTCTCTAAACGGAAACAACTAGGACTAAAATTATATCAAATGTATTGGCTCATTGGGCGCAAATCCAAGTTATCATTAGATAACAAGGTATTGCTGTATGAGTCTATACTCAGGCCCATTTGGACATCTGGAATTCAACTATGGGGTACCGCTAGCAAATCTAATATATCCATCATTCAACGGTTCCAAAATAAGGTGTTGCGTGCCATTGTTGATGCTCCGTACTATATTTCAAATAAAGTGATACAACGCGATATTCCTCTAGAACCTATAACGAGTGTAATCCAACGTGTATGTGTGAAGTACTTCGAAAGAGTGTCAGTGCATCCCAATGTACTCGCTAATCAGCTAAATATGCGACGTGATAGTGAAGTGCGTAGACTAAAACGTTTAACACCACCTGATCTGATTACTGGACATATGTAGAGTTTAGAATAAGCATTAGAATAAGTCTAATTAATTAAGATAATATTTTATACAGAAGATTGCTTATTGAAGTGATTTTCTACATGCCATGTATATATAATATAAACAGAAGAAATACTTATTGCCAATAGGGCAGATTGTGGACTCACGAAGAGTAATAAAAAAAAAAAACTATGTGTAATCCACTACTATTTTCATCTATTCTGTTATAATTTTTATTTTTATTCTATTTTTTTGTTATATATTAGGGTCTCATTTTTACCAACTAGGATTTATCTGGGCTGACCTATTGTTTAGCGTGGGTTCCGAACCACGGTCCTCGGCATTAAGCCTACCGATTGACGTGTGACCCAACTTAAAAATCGCCCCAAAAGACATCCAGTCTCTGGTTACTGGCGTAACTAGGGGATGATTTTCCTCGTCGGCATTTTGCACTCTTGTCTTATGGACAATCACAATTATAAACAATCGCAAACATAAATTTACAACCATGCCCTAGCAGGATGCGAACCCGCGGCAATCGCAACAGTAGGATGACCGTCGCCTGGACCACTGCGCCAACCAAGTCGGCTTATTCTATTTTTAATTTGAATTATTTATTCAAGGGGCTAAGATTAGAGGTTAAGTTATAAAAACAAGAAGAATATGAATTGTGCATACATGTTAACTCTTCAAAAAATTGCATCAATTAAATTTTACAGGTAATTTAGAACTATAAATATTTTTATATAATAATATACCGGATAAAATTAAATAAATGCTTATATACTATATTTCTTAATGTAGTTCTCACGGATATATAGAACTTAAACACCCATGAATTAGGTTGCAATACGAATTCTACAACATTTCCTTTATAGCATAGACTTCCTCTAAATTACTGAAATACTATAAGTCTCACGAAATAAACTCTAATTAAAACTACCTAGATCTCTAATTAGCATAAGTGGCGACATTTACGTTTCAAAAGCGAAACAAACGTTTTCGAAGCGTTCGGTATTCACACAAACGTCAAATGATCGTGACATATCCGGGTTGACACTGTGACAACATCAGTTTCAAAATTTTCCGTTGATCCAACAACGCAAACCGAGGGCGGAGCATGAGGAGCGATTTTCTCGACGAGTGGACAGCGTTCGAGCCCATCCACTACCGCACCAAGGAATACATCGGCCGGGTGTGCCGCGACATCATCGAAGACATCCTGAAGCAGACCTACGACGAGGAGAATCCGGTCGCTTCGGCGCCCTTGAAGTGCACCAGGGGTTCGCAGACAGACAAGGCCCCCGTCAGTTACAACTACAATTTGACGGTTAGACAGCAGATCTTCGAAAAGTTCATCGTAAGACTCGTTATTTTCTCGTTTTATTTGATGTTTCGTCTACGAGGGTTACGAGAAAAGCAATCAAAACCATTTATATTAAACGGGTTACATTTCGACTTACTCTATATCATACTTTAACTCAGAAAGAACTATTGCATTTAATTATAGTAAACTTATAGTCTATTCAAAGTTTTTTGTACATACGTCATCAAGATGTTTAATGTATTGCCTGTCGCAGTTTGTACATTCATTTTAGAATCAGACAATATATTCCCCTTGAATTTATTTTAGTTAAAAAGAGACACAATGCTGTGTGATCGATGCAAAATTCTTGAAAGCAATAGTGATAAGAGGTTATAACTCTAACCTATAAACCATTGTAGCTGTATAATTAACTGTAGTTTTTAGATGTACTATAATGTTAAAATAAATTGTATTTGATAACACTTTTGTTCAGTTATATTTAGATTAGAATTTTGTTGCATGTCAAAGCCAAACTGAACTAAAACTCAGAGTTGATGCGGCGACATTGCGACATTTTGACGTCACAAATTTAGATGACGTATGTAAAAAATAACTTTGAATAGACTATATGCAGTATTAAAGGATAGTGTTTTTGTTGAATATTCATAAATATGTAATATAATGAACATACTTTCTTAGGCACGTTAAATGAAATATATCTAGATTTTTCAATGATCATACATAATGCTTCCACAACTATACAATTTCCGCAAGCAAAAATCTTGTAAATGTTCTTAAATATTTTAAAATATATATTTAATCTGTTTAGTTTTCTACATTTGTCACAAATAATAATTTCATATTATAGTCAACAATGAATGTGATAAGACCATTGTTTTCTTTCAACTACTATTAACCCAAGTGTTTCTTGTTTTCATGATAAAGTAGAGTAGGGGTTAATTTTTGTTTTTCCTAGTAGATGGTATTAAAGCTGCATAATACTTAATCTATGAAGCCATAGCAACCTGTCTGAATGGTATCAATCCATAAATCATTTTATAGATATAAAGATAGTGTCATTCTTTTGCTCAATAAAAAGTTTTTTGAAAATGGAAATTCCAAAAGATAATTTTCGTCTTATATTATTTGTTTTACTTCCAAAAAGGAAGAATACGCTACGGACTCATCGCAAAATCATAAAATTCTTCATATCGAGACAGGCCAACAAATGTCATCTAGCGACTATGTTATGGAGCAAAACTTCGACCATAATGTTCAAAACCGTTAAAACGATATCTGGGATCTACATGAATTAACAGTGACAAATTTAAACGAAATCGAGCCGTCTTTGGAACGAATTGGTTATGATGCGCTGTTCGAACGTGGCCAAACTATTCGATTCTCTACTACACTACAGGGTGAGTGAACAAAATGTAGCATATGACTAGCTACTTGAGCGCAAACGCACTTAAACATAAAATAATATAAATATAAGCTCTTAGATCTAATTCTTATAGATCAAATAATCATCGATATAATCAATTATATATATTCTTGTATTAGATGTATTTCCTTTGTATTTATTTTTTTCTTGAATTTCATCAAATTTTCACAACCATATATAACAATTTAACATGTTACTACAAACATAACTATATAATTTGCAAATAAAACACAAATTGGAGAATATTATAAAAAATCTTATTCTCTTCTGCGTGATCTATTCTCTACTGTCAGCAACTAATGAGTTTTTCATCCAGATATTACAGAAATTCGGTACTGAAGCTGTGACTGCATTTTTCTTCGAAAAATTCGAGAAAACCTTAAATTACTTATCCGATTCATTATTATGATACTTCTATTACGATCTTCTAATTACGCAAATTTCTTACATACCTTGCAGGCTTTCTTTAAAATTCCTTATATTTCCACAGGTGTAAAAATCATACCTTTTAGCATCATCATTAATAGCATTCCGATTTGTTAAAATATGTATTATGATTATTATCATTACAGTAAATTGCTCAACAACTAACTTGTGAAAGTCAAACAATTATATAAGGATTAATTAAAAAAATATAAACAAATTATATCATAACATACTACAAACATCGTATGCGTATGTATAACAAATACACAAAAAAATCCAAACAATGATGTAACCATTGCATTAGTTTCAATATCATATGGTGACGCAATATTCAGTCGGTGATGATGAATTAACTTTCCAGTTTTCGTTTAATATTTATTTAAGGGCTAAACACTGCCCTTTTAAGAAATAACTAATTGGATTTTTTTTGTAATAAAGTTATTTCCTATTGAAACTTATAGTGACATGTAGTATATGACATCAGACCCTCAAAGCTCTACTATTCATAGAGTTTTCATTCTATATTGTTATCATTTTGTTTTAATCATAAACAAAATATCTTTCTAGTAGAAATTAGTCGAAGACAGCGTCTTTTGAAACCATAATTTTTGGTTATATAATAAAATATTATATAATAAAATACTACTATGCAACATTAAGTGGAACAATTGATATTACGAGGCGAATTTTTGCAAAATAGCGGTTTTTGTACCATTTCTCGTTTATATTCATATAGTTTCAAAAAGCTTTAATGCTTTTCTGATATTACGATTGGTGAAATATTGTTTCTACTTTGATGTATTTGGATTTTTCCTCATCAGAATGATTTTTATTATACATTAAAATTGTTATTTTTGAACTATTTACAGAAATCTCTGCACATCACTTCTTACGATGCATGATTGCTACCAATCTCAATAAAAATTCTATGTAGTCATAGAATGGCAGTCGGAAACTATGTTCCTAGATTTGTTGAAGAATACTTTAAAGGGGTTTCATATTTTGACTTATTCGTGTTATTTATTCATGATACTATTGTGGACATTTTGTTATATTATTTTCTTTTTCTTTTTTTTGCTTGGTTTTGTTTACACATTTTAAAACCAGCTAAAAAACTACTATATCTGCATAATGTTAGATAAAAAGCAGACCAGATTGGTTAGTCGAAAGATACTCCCAACTAAAATCAAAGATATTAGTTTATCAGTGAATTATAAATCCTATTGGGACTTATCGAGTTGCACAAACATGACAAAACAAACTTCTTCGATTAATTGCCAACGCTTATCGCTATGAACCGACGAAGAACTGCACGATAACTTCGCAACCAATGGATTTACAAAGTTATCGAAGCCTAAAACATGAAAAAATATTACCAAATTACAACATAGATGTAATACAGCTATTGACCAATATATAGGAAATATTAAGGAAGAAGATTGAAGCATACCAAACCACATAAACTCATATGGTGCATAAGTGTTTACTCTTAACTAGCTAAGTAGTCTGATTTAATTTTAATTTGGGAAATACATACTGATGTGTTTATCTCACACTTATCCTGTTTATATATGGATGCAAATACAGCAGAGCAATGTAAATGTAATGTAAGATGTAAAAACAACATCTATAGTCTATCCAAATTAGCAGTGAACTTACGTCATCAAAATGTAATGATAATTGCAGTTTGTAAATTCGTTTTAATACCCAACAATATATTCCTTCTCATTTTATTCCGGTTAAAAAAAGATACGTTGCTGTCTGATATGTTCGAACATGTAACCGCTGCAAAAGTCGTTCGGTTGTCAAATGTCTGAAAAATTCTTCAAAACATCAGTGATAACAGGTTATAAAAAGGCAAACGTTGTTTTGACACTTTGCTTATTTATTAAAATGCCAAGGCTAAATAAATGGCCAAATAAGAAACAAATCTCTCTAATCTCTAATCAATAACTTCGAAATGAAACGAGGTAATGGTAATTAAATATTATACTGCTGGTGTTTTTATTGGAAATATTTTTATTGTGTTGCAGCTGCACTGAATATTAGAATGGTCACTGTAACTAAACTCTCCCAAGAGAAACGATATAATGTTGGATTCACCGAAAAGAAAGTATGTACGTACCTTGCTGTTAGCTCTATTCAAGATTAACTTTAAGAAATGTATAAAAACGGTGAGTAGATTATTTTAATATAAAAATAGCTTATTACAATTATTTCATAGATAATTGTTAGTATAGAAACGTATCCATAGAAAACTTTGGGATATACAGGTCTTTGAGAGATATAAGTCGTCACTTATGAATAGATATAGGTTTTGTAAATGATAATATTTTTTAATAATTCACTGCAGATATATTGTTCTTCATGCTAGAAACAAAAGGATCCAATATATTCAATAAGTGGTCGGCAAAGGCTGTAAATAAAGGATTGGCTTACAAAATATAAATTAAATTTTGAAGATACCACATTAATGAATGTAGTATTTCAAATTCTCAATTGGTAAATATAAACGAAATGTTTAATTGTGTTTTATGTAATTTACTTTTTTTAAAATAGGCCTGAAAAGAGATATTGCAACAGACTGTAACGTCTTGCTCCCGATCACTGCATATTCAATCAAATAAAATTGTTATGGGATGTGGCAAAGAATTACTACAGTATATATACAGGCAAGAACTGTTTGGATATATGGAAAAGAATACACTCGCTACAATAACACTCTTCGGTTTGGATGAATCCATTAGACACACAGAAGAAGAAATTGATAAATGGTGGAATTGTGAGCTGGTGCTAGATTGGAAATAACAGCTAAGTTATTGATTTGAATAGTGCCTCAGGATGTAACAGCGAGTGAATGAAACTTTGTTGATGTAAGATTATATACCAAGACAGAGTGATGAGAGCGGAAACAACTAAAGGTAAGTATTATTAGGATAACTGTAGAAAATCGTATTGTAGAGTATGAAATATTTATGTGCATAGATATGTGTGTAATTGTTCAGAATATATATGAGCATTTGAGCAACAAATTAATACTACCTATTTTACAGATATGAAAATGCATTAGAGAGAATGGAGTGATTAAATCTAATTTTATTAAGAAAAATGTACACAGGTACTAACAGAATCATTCATTATGATATCAGAATGATTTGACAAGAAAACACAGCAAAAGGAGATCAAAACTAAACATAAAAACGTAAATATGTTCTCTAATGAAAATAAAATACATTACTTGGATGTACAATTATTAAGTGGATTAAGCCTCCAGGGAATACCATATATGGTTTAGAAAAGATACAATGTAAATAGAATAAAATAACTCTAACCTATAAACTATTGTGGCTAATTAAGTTCTTCTATATTATATGCATTAGATGTACTGTAATGTTAAAATAAATTTTATTTTATCACATTTTTGTTTCACTAATTAATTTGTATTAGAATGTTGTTTTATATCAAAGTTAAAATAAGCAAAAATACGTAAAATGTCAACATAAATTGAGATGACGTGAGTTCACTGCTACTTGGGATAGGCTATATTTTTAAAATGTAATGCTCTATTAACTCATTTTCCCCTTTTACCACTTTCAACTTGGCTAGGCGATTTATGTTAATCTGACCATCTTACGGTAGGAAGCAGAGCGTCGAGAATTCTGCCAACATAATAGAGACTTTTAATCATGCAATTAATGACGGTCTAACTGTGCTCCGATTGACAATCAACGAGATAAAATGGAATAAAATAAAGCGCGCTAGATTACCGCTCATTTCGTAAATTGAGGAATAACTTAACGGAGATGATGCGTTCTGAACGTTCTTGACCTGATCACCGACGATCCTCCGCAGGCTATAATTCGCGGCGTATCGCGTCTTCAAACCGGCCGCAATTTGTGGGATTAGTTCTGCGAAGCATAACTGTACATTCCTAAAAAGATAAATAAATGAATAGGAGCCGCCTTTTTTTGTTCAACTTCGTTCTTTTGTTCACCCGACGACACGTGGTGAGCTTTTGCGAGTTTACGTTCTGCTTCAGGACGCTCGCGACATTCAGATTGCCCGAGGCTGATCGTGTCACTTGATAGGTGGTTTTGCACTATAATTTCCAACAAGTTCAACAGAAATTCACTGGTCACTTTTATATCATGAGAATACGCCGGTGCGGAGTTATTAATTATCGCGCTGTTGGCGAATGTGGTAATTCAAAAGGTCTGTTTTATATTTAGCAATAAATCAAAATAACTCAATGATGACAATAAACGAAACATTAACTAATATTGATTTTCGCGAGTATGAAAAAGTACGAATATAAAGAAGATACCAAAATAAAATTAATATCACAAACAGGGGGGATTAAAACTATAAATATTGTATATATAATTTAAAAATTGACAAATCCAAAACAAACACAACCATGACAAAGTAGTAGAGTCCATCCAAGTAGCACACACTAGCACCCACACCGAAGTGGTAATGGTTATTTGGACAGCGACACTTATCTCAGTATAGATTAGACTCTATGAAGATAATCGATTTCTGGTAGAAAACCGAGGAGTATTATCTCTCGTTAAGAAATTCTTGTTGAAAGTTGTGCAGCAAATATATAGCCCCAATCTGGGTGAGTCTGGGCGAGGTTCAGTAAACTGAAGCAAGAGCAAGGTGACAAACCTCACAGTAAGCAGGCGGGCTCGTAGTAATCATGTGACCGTGCGATAAACGACAGTGACCCTATCTCAGTCGATTCAGAGCTACGACATGCTGATGAAAGGCAGGGACGTAGAGGAGAAAAATTCCTTTTTAATTCTAAAGCGTTTGTTATGGTTGCCCCCTGGGCCCCACGACGCTGTACCTAGCTCTTGGTGAAATACGAAATGAATGAGATAATTTTAGTGTGAATATAAAGATTTGTGATGGGGAGGAGAGAAGAGGCTACCGATTTGACCGCACTATCCACGCGTTCATTTCTCGGTATGCCAACGTGAGAAGGGATCCACACTTAAGTTATCTTCTAGCCATTCAGGTAGAGGGTATTGATGAATAACAGTGACTAGGTTCTTTGAAATATTCAATTGCAATATAGAAGAAAGCTTTGAGTATTCCAGAGTTCAGTGGACAATATTGAACCCTGTTCAGAGAGCTTGAAACGGATTGTCCGGTTGTTAACCACAAACGCACTGCCAAGCCCACTGCGAGATTTAGAGCTATCGGTATATATGTGCTTGCGGTCAAGGTAAGAGTCCAGAATTTGGACCGAATCAGATAAGAATAATATTCTCGCTTATAAAATTGGTTCTCTTATAAGAAGGATATATTTATAAAGAGAGTAGTGAAGGTCCAAGGGGAAAAATTGGGATAGTGGATAGGTTGGGGGTGCAGCAAACCAACTTCAGTTCTGAAAAGAAGATCAGCAATATAATTCGATAAAAGACTGCAAGTGGAAGTCAGATTTAAGGAAGATGGTAGAGCAAGCGATCTCACAACGAACTGCAATAAAAGAGCTAATGACAGGAGGGGCACCCAGTCCTTTTCTAAGTGCAGTATTTTGAATGAATTTGAAGGATCCCAAGGGATTTGAGGTAGGTTGGAGCAGAAGTGGCGAACAGGAGGGAGCTATAGTCTAGCTTGGGAAGGAAGATTTTATTTGTTAAAGCTAAATAACTAATATTAAAAAGATACATATTTTTTAAATACATAGACGTAATATGATAAAAAAGTAGTAAGACCTTAGAAGTAAAACGTTAATGGATTATGTCTTTTTTCAAACGTAATTCGTGCTATTCCTGTCAATACCTCTTATTAGTGTTCGAAACGTTGTTGAATTCGATAGTTAGAATGGTCTTAAATCCCATAGGCGATAAAATTTTAACACACTATTTTTTAAGCTTAACTCTTAGTTTTTTTGTTTTTGTCTTATAAGAAGACCAATACTGTCTTATAAGAAAAATAAAACTTCTCAAACTATCATTCCATCTCCTAACAAATAGTACTTAGTCTAACCTAAATTATTATACGTATATTCAAAAAAACATTGAGTTATACTCGAGTATTCTTTTTAGGCCATTATTTATTTTTTCTTATTGTATCATACATTAAGGTATGCTTAATACAAATAATTTGTTACTATTGTTCTGTTGAACTTGAACTGAAATACTTCATACTGTTAAATGTTAAACGAAAGAAAAAATCAGTTGGACTACCTAAACTAAGAATAAACACTTACTAGACAACTGATTTCCTGCGTACTGTCCAGTAGCAGTATTACTTCCACGTTGCTGTGATTTAGTAACTTACTTTCGTGTTTTAAGGCGAAATCTTGGATAAATTCGTAAATCCATTTGATTTCCAGGTCATAGTTTGTTACGTAGCGATAAGCATTGGTAATTAGTCATAAAACTTTATTTTGGGTGCGTTGGATAACTAGTTGGTTTGATGTTTTAGTGCAACCTCATACTCCGATTTTATCGAACAATTTTGTTTTGGCAACGTTGGATTACTATTTGGTTTGATCGCTTTATAATTGTCTGATAAACCAATCTATTCGATTTTAGGTCAAGTTGGTAGTATATTCCGACCAACCAGTACAGTTCTTTTTGATTTTGAGTTACTTAATGAATATTTATATTTTTCAGCGACACAACTGAAAACCATGGTTGAAATTAATCGTGCCAAACCGAAAATTTCACCAGGTACCGATGATATTATCCCAGAGGACCTTATAGTTGAAGAATCCCAACTAGATCCGGACATAAACAGTTACGAAGTAATCGACATCGAAGTCGAATCACTGTCAGATGCAACTGACGAGCAAATCGAAGAGTTGAAGGTATTTCTGTCCATTTTTCACATACATTCAGCATATTTCATTTCGTTTGATTTCAGGTTGAGAAACTTGAGGATATATTAGATAACATGTCCACTACCATCGATTTAACGGTGGTTGATTTGTCCAAAATCAATTTCAACAACAGTGGAACCCTATTGAGATGCAACTGTAATAACGACGTTGTAGACATGGAGGAACTCGCGAAGAACATGGAGAAATTGCTGTTAATCGGTGATAGGTTGATGCGTCTACTTAGAGCTGCGTTCTTGGTCTTGTGTATAAATATTGCGTTTTTGTTGAAAGATCGATTGTTGTCGTTTTTCAATTATGCTGTTATTCCAGGAAATTAGTAGTGTTTTTTTCTGTTTATATCTTCCTGTTTTTTATGTAATATGCGGGACCTATGGGGTATTATTTATACTGATGTAAAATATATTACATAAATTCAAAGAGCTCCATTTATTTTATTCACATTTTACATTACTTAGAGCAATCTATTTGATTTAGTAATCTTATTTCATGTTTTAAGGTGACATCTTGGATAAGTTCCTAAATCCATTTTATTTAAAGGTCATCGTGTAGTTCTTTGTTGGTTACGTGGGATAAACATGCAACAAAAAAATTTGTTCTGGCAATCGTTAGATTACTAGTTGGTTTGATGTTTTAGAGCAACCGCATATTTGAATCCCACAAGTCCAAGTAGGCTTTATAATAGACCGATAAAGTTCGGTCTATATTAGTAACCTGTACAGTTCCTTGATTTTTAGTTCGATCTGCTCTGCTTTTTGTCTAACAAGCTCAATTTTTTTTTTCTAATGAGAATCTAATTTATTACGAAACAAAAAACAAGATCATCTAATGCAACAGAAACATTGCAGACTGTCATGAAGTTAGGAACTTTTTGCGAAAAATATATAGTTTAACATGGGACTAGTTTTATGAATTCCTACAGCATTCTCATGATTCTATCTTTGAGATAAGTATTTTAAAAGTATGATCTAGGGAAATAAACCTGAAGGTACTCAAGTACCTTAATAATGAGTAATAAATAAAAATATTATTGATACGACAAGTATTATCATTGAAAAAATTAATAATATGCGGACGACATCATCATGTACATATTTGGAGATTAATTAATTGTCAAAATTGACCGCAATATTTTGGGTAATAACATCAGTAATATAGCATCATAATCAAGTTGAGGGCCTAATTCACCCTGTACCATCAAAATCGTATCTAATAATGGAGAGAGGGAATTTATCTTACAATATAGCAGTTCAAGCCTTTTTAAAATAGCTGTAGCAGAAATGAATTCTGTAAAAATTGTATTTTTTCGATAACAAACGCTTTTATTCTAATTTTATTGGACAAAGTAGCAGTGAACTTACGTCATCAAGATGTATAATGTATTGCCTATTGTAGTTTGAAAATTCGTTTTAACACCAGACAATAATTTCCTTCTCATTTTATTTTAGTTAAAATTATTTTTTTACCGATTTTGTTTCAGATACAAAGCTGTCTGATACTACATGTATCAGTTATTGAATCAGCCTGCAAAAATCGTTCGGTTGTCAAATGTGTGTAACATTAGTTATAAGAGGTTATAACCGGCAAACGTTCTTTTGGCGCTTTGCTTGTTTTGATAAATCTCAAATCACTGCTCAAAATTTTTGGTTACTTTGGTTGCGGCCCATTCTTACCAGTAAAATGTGTTAGAGACGTAAGTATTGATACTATTAAATTAATCTTTGGGGTTTTTATTCGAAATATTTTTATTGTGTTGCAGCTGCTCTGAATATTAGTATGATCACTATAACTAAAATATCCCAAATTAAAGAGAAACAATAAAATTTTATATTCACCGAAAAGAAAGTATCCTACATACCTTGATGTTAGCTCTATTCAAGATTGAATTTATGAAATGTATAAAAATGGTGAGTAGATTTTTTAATATAAAATTAATTTAATAGAATTACTTTACAGATAAGTTAGTATGGAAAGTACCCATAGAAAACTTAGTCATCACTTGTGTATAGACATAGGTATTTCAAAATGGATTATGCTACCCTTGAAAAGACAAGTGGTTGGCAAATGCTAGCTGGCATTAAGGATTGGCTTGCAAAACATAAATTAAATTTTGAAGATACCATATTATAGAATGAAATATTTAAAATTGTCACTTGGTAAATATAAATGAAATGTTTAATGTTGTCTGTCTCTTTAATTGTCTTTCTCCTTACCACTGCATATTCAATCAAATCGAATTGTTATTGGATGTGCCCTGGAAGATTTTTAGAAGTAGAATTACTACAGTAGATAAGTACACCAAGAAAGACATAGGCAAGAAGTGTTTGGATATGTGGAGAGAAATGTACTCTCTGCAATACCACCCTTCGGTTTGGATGAACTTCATCAGACACACAGAAGAAGGCATTGACAAATGGTGTAATTGTGAACTAGTATTAGATTGGAAATTAACAGCTTAGTTATTGACTTAAACAGTGGCTCAGAATGTGATAGTGAGTGAATGAAACTTTTTGGATATAGGATTATGATTCAATGCTGACAATTTTCAAGACAGGCTGATGAGCGTGGAAGCAACGAAAGGTTAAAATCGTATTGTATAGTGTTAAAAGATTTATGTGCATAGATATGTGTGTAATTGTTTAGAATATATAATGAGCATTTGGTTAAATTGTACGAGGAGAAAATGAATACTACCTGTTTTGCAGAAATGGCAAATGCATTAGAAAGAATGCAGTGATTAAATCTATTTTTATTAATAAAAATGTACACAGGTAGTAAAAGAAGAAATTCAGGAGAAATACAGGGGTATCAGAATAATTTGTTATCTCTAACGAAAATAAAATACATTACTTGTACGTAAAATTATTAAGTGGATTTAGCCTCCAGGGGACCATAAAATAACTCTAACTTATAAACTATTGTCACTGTTTTGTTTCATTATTTTATTTATATTAGAATGTTGTTATATAACGAAGCTAAAATAAACTAAAATGAGTAAAATGTCAATAAAGTACCGTTTTGACGTCATAAATTGAGATGAGGTAGGTTCACTGCTACTTAGGATAAACTATTGATTTGCTTTAAAACCAACATTGTAATTTGAACCTTCACAAGACACAGATAACACCGATCAAACGATAGATATAGATAGATTAATAAATAACTATTAGCGATATTTTATATTTATGATCAACTTTTTGTAGATTCTTATTTTGTTTAAACGCACAGGAATCTGCTAACCGTGTTCTTCGAGGAGGACTTTTCGGCAAAAATAATAAAACTTTTACAGCGCCAAAAACGGACGTAACGCGACCCGTTTCATCTTTTTCCCTCTTAAAGAGAGCCTTATTTATGCATCGACCATATGCGACGATATATGATTACACCCACTTTTATAATACCAATTAAAATTATCAGTTATGACTTCGGCATTGCCGTCGGAGATATAAAAAATCCAGTTCCATCTCCCACGTAGACGGGCCAGTCTTTCTCGTTCGCTTCTCTGTCGTTATCTGTCTCTTTCGCGCGCGCACGCACATCTGGAGAGCTAAAAATATTGCCATTCCAGTAATGTTTGTGCAAATTCATGGTATTTTTGGATTACTTCAGACAGAATGGGGTACTTTCTTTTAAAAAAAATGTCTAAAATAACCTCCCCTACAAAATTACGTAATAAAAAATCTTAAATGAATTAGATGATTTTATTTAACAATTCCCATAAAAATATGTTAATGTGAGGTATGTTTTGTAATTTATTATAAAAATCTTAAAATAATAGTTACGTATTTTTTTTTCTTTTTGTAACTTTTTAATATACATTTTTATATATACTTAGGTTTTCCGACATATTCCTTATAAATAAACAACAAAATAACATCGAGACAGGTCTGTCGGTAACACATTTCCGTTTTAATTTCCTAAATAAACGTTATTTAAAATGGATTGTTAAAAATTCAAGGATTTGCTATTTCATTCTATACATTTTGCCCATCTCTCAGGCAATTAATGGATGACATTCCGGAAGAACAGAGTCCCCTTGTTGAAGAATTGTTGCTCTGTAAAAGAGTGGCTCATAAAACTTCCCAGCCAAGTGACTTCAATACTATTTTGACCGGTTTTGCTGCACGGGATTGCCATGCTGCAAAATGCAGGTTTAGACAGTCATACAATGTGGGGTAAAAGCCCCGCTACCATTGACGCAATTTCCGCTGAGTTGCAATAATGGAACGATTATTTTCAATAAATATTGTCACTATTTCTGCTCGTTCTTGTCGCGTATATTTATCCATAATAAAATTTGGACGTCTACACAACACAATGATTACAACGAAACTAAGTTAGACGTCGCATAACCAAGATGGCGCGTAATCAAAATGGTAGCGGTACTTTTGCCCCACATTATATTATACTACACCAACCTAGTTCCACCAAACACCGAGAATAGTCTTGCGACCAAAGCCATTTGGCATTACAGTCGATGGGCAGATTTCGCCAGGTGAAAAACATGATTTTTAGATTGGAATTTTCAAAAGAAATCAATTTTTTCATCACCAGTTACTATTGGATGCAGAAACGACTTCCTTTCATACGTTTGAAGCAACATTTTCCGACTATTAATAATTGATTGTTATTCAACTCATCTGGCACCCAATCGATTCAGCATCTTCAAACGGTTTTAGCCTACCAGGACGTTTTTTGTCTTGAACCTACAAATAACCACATTTGAATTGTCGAAACCATATTTCCCGTAGCAAACGATGACTTTCAGCAGCTGTTTGCCTTTGATAAAACAAGAAACGTAATGAGTAACGCAATATTTATAAAGAACGTAAGTCGTGTAGTTTTGAGATTAATGTCAATAGAATAAAATTACATATGTATTAAATCAGAACACTGCATACTTAGGGCTAGTGATATCTATTGCCAAAACAGGAAATTAATTACCGATATACTTGGTATAGTAATATAATAAGTTGAACATATTTTTATCGAAAGTTTTAGTCAGATGAACATAAAAAAATAACTTTAATATTTTATGTACCTATTTTCTCTTTTGTGTCTTTTTTTTTGGTCATGTCAGTTTCTTGACTTTTCAATAACTGCACCTACTGCTTGGAGTCGAGTTAACGTGGAGGAAACTATGGAATAACATCCTAGTTATTGATCTTTAAATAATCAAAAAGCTTACCAATTTTTTATTGTGTAAATCATCTCAGAAGGCATAAGATTAGTGATATGCCTAAGATTATTACTCTGTCAGAATTTGCACTCTTCTTGTCAATAAACAATTGTAAATATGTATCTTCAGGGCAGGAATAAAACTAGGGTTTAAAACTTGGTGGCGCAGTGCTAAAGGAGGTAGGATCGTCCTCCTACTGTTGCGATAACCGCGGGTTCGCATCCTGCTGGGGCATGGTCGTAAATGTATGTTAGTGATTGTCCTAATCAAGAGTGTAAAATCCGACAAGGAAAATAATCCTAGTCACGCCAGTAACCAGGCTGGATAAGACTGGATGTCTTCTGGGATGATTTCTAAAATTGGTCACTCGCCAGTCGGTAGGTTTAATGCTGAGGACCGTGGTTACCCCTAGTTGGTAAAAGGAGACTTTAAAATATATTTAAAAACAAATTTGTAAAATAATTTCAAAGGGGTTTATTTTGCATTTTTGAAAATATTAACAAAATGGATTTTGGGACGGATTTCCAAAATTTCCATATACATTTTTTGTAACAAAATGTTATATTTTTCTTCTTTTTATCTACTAACTACGCTTTATATTGACTCGTTCTACTGCTTAACGGGGGCTCCGAATCACGTTCTTCTGCATTAAGCCTACCTAATTTACCTAAAAATGATTTCTAAATGATAGAAAAGGACGCGTAGTTGTGAAAACTCTCAGGTTAGATTAGATCAAGTTGCGCATGTGCAGTTCTAGCTAATCGAAACTTGCATAGGCATGGATGTATAGGTTTTTTACTGTCGTCTGGCTAGCCTGACTGGGAGGGTTTTCTTTGTCGGATTTTACGATCTTGTCTATAGTCAATCACAAATGTACATTTACAACCATGCATTAGAATCCGTGAATATTGCAGCAGTAGGAGGACAGTTCTGCCGCTTTGATCACTGCGGACCAAGCGTGCCATTTCAATAATACAGCATATTAACATATACATATATGCTAAGTCTGCTATTAACTAATACTAAAGTCTTATCGATAATTCAATCAATGAATAACTTTTATTCAAACTAGTACACTCCATAATGTAACAATATATAGTATTCAGTTTTGATCCTGCGATTTTGTCATTTGCTCAACTTGAATGATTTTAAAGAATTGGAAGATTGTTTCAACATTCGATGCCGTGAGTTGTGAAGTTCTGGATGGCTCTCAGCCCCTATTATCATTGTGATGCCCGTTCATAATCAGTGTATGTTAAATATTTCTGTCTGTTAATATTGAACTGGACATAAAATTGAATTCTATTATAATTCAAGTCAATTGTATTTACTGAAGGCTTTCCCAAGGAGAAGCAAGAATGTACTATCAATCAATCTCGATTTCACTGCTGGTTATAAATTCAGACAGTGCTAAATGCCAATAGCCTTTAACATTTAATTAATACAAAGCAATATCTATAACAATAAAATTTAAAATATAAATTTCAATATGAAGGGAGTTGCCTTGAAACTGGATTTATACTAACGTAATTCAATAAATGTATAAAAGAATACGGACTTATCTTAAGCTACGACTAACATAACTTCAAAAGGTCAATGGGAGAACGTATTTCTAATTTCAATCGAACTAAAACAGGCCGAAAAACACTATAGACTAAGAAACATTTTAATGAAATTGTGGAGCAATAGTCTTAGTATTAATCCAAAATATAGGATTACTTCATTTTTCTCCGTTTTTCTTTAAAAATACATATGTAGCAACGAAAAATTATATTACAGTATTAAACAACAAAGTCCCAATTCTATTTAATTTGGGTTTTCTTTTATGATAAGACTTTTAATTAGAAGGTTAATTGATTAATATTGATTTGAACTCTGAAGTGGAATAATGATTATTTCGATAATTTAGTATGATTTAGTCGATTTTTGTTATGCTGTGTTGTGTGTTTATTTTAAAAGATATTGTATTTTGTTGTTTAACTGAATATTTTATATTATTACTATAGAATTTAAAAATACAACAAATACTGTATACTTCTCAGTAAAACTATTATAACGAATGCTCATGGTTTATTGAATTACTATAACCACTATCAAATATTAATTCTTCTTGAAAAGTTTTTATAGTGTCAATATTTTTACCTTACTAATTAGTAATATTGGAATGTTTTTTCCAAAGATAACTAATATATTATTCTAAAGTATTATATTTTTATAATATACATGCTTACAAATTAAAGCTTGCTTAGTCTTACATGATAATAAGTAAGTAAAGAAATAAATAGCCCTTAGTCATATTCATTTTAACTTTACAAAGTTGACTATTTTTAAATCAACACAAACCGGCTATTTATTTTCATTGTAATTAACTTTTGCAGAATCAATTAAATATTTTGATACTTTTAATGCATTAAAATTTCAACCTGATATCCAACACTTAATAATAAATTATGATCGTATAGATAGTAGATATTTTTTCTTGATATATTTCCATACAGGGCAAATATAATACTATTATGAATCAGAAAATAAATTGTAGATCAGTGTTATTTTTCCAATGTGCTATTTAATATATTTTTGTTTTTTACCAACGAGGGTTTATCTGTACTGGACCTACAGTTTAACGTCGGCTTCGAACCACGGTCCTCGGCATTAAGCCTACCGACTGGGGAGTGATCAACTTAGAAATCATCCCAGAAAACATCCGGTCTTACCCAGCCTGGTTAGTGACGCGACTGGGGTCATTTTCCTTGTCAGATTTTGCACTCTTGTCTAAAGACAATCACAAATGTTGAACAATGTCCCAGCATGATTCGAACCTGAATATCCCAATAGTAGAACGACAGTCCTGTCTCCTTCACCACTGCGCCAACCAAGCTGGCTAATAATATTTTAGAAAGGATGTTATACCTAAGCCATAGAAATGTTTATATCTGATTCAGAAACACTAGACTGCCAGGCTCAGAAAATACAGTATAATTGATAGTTTTTTGTCGTGTACTATGGTCTGAAATTTAACCGGAAATCTTTGATGACATATTTTTTTGTTTATTTAATTTTGAGATATTTTGTAGTATTTGTTAATGTTAGTTGTTTGCCATCGATTTTGTAGGTTTTACTAGGAAATGATTGCTCGTTAGAAAGTTATTGTATTAAAATACGCTGACTAATTTGTTTTGTAGGAAGTAGGTATTTTATGAACCAACAGCTTATTTTATCAGGCCATTTTCGCAGCAGTTACGGTATAAATGATATATTTAAAAGTAAAAACGAAACAAAGATGTTCCGTTCGAGGATGTGAAGGCTGGTTCTAATAGGATGCATAGTCCCAAGGATCCAGGTCGAAGTCAGAAATGGCTTTTAAAAATCAACAATGACAAATTGAAAGGAATCACTGCAACATCTAACTGAATTTTAAATAGCCTTTCATTACTATCTATGTACATTGAATTGAAACACACTGTCTGTGTTTATTTACAGATCTTTTACCACTGGAAAAGGAGAACATAGTGCCAAGAGTATATACCAGAGTAACCAGAAGTTGTTTCCATACTTGTAGCATGTAGTAAAACACCAAGATTAAGAGGTTAGTTGAATTAGTTCTTAAGGAAACAAATTGTTATTGTGGAGAATTGTATGTTTTAATTGAAATAAAATGCTTTCAAGAAATATTTAAGAAAGAAATAAATGTCAGAAAGGACAATTCAGATGCATAATATATTATTTAATTAACTATGGCCCCATTTCAAGTATTTTCTTGTGGCAACGTGATTTTTTTATGTTTGTATGGAAAAGTATGGAAATTCTCAATAGGTTTTGTAGATATTACAGTGAGGTATTACTGCTTTAGGAAATAAACATTTGGTATTAAATATAAAGCAATAATAATCTACAATTAAGAAATATTACAATTACATTATATACAAGTATTATTAAGTAAAATATTGTGATTTGTCGTAAATTTTGACTGAAGGGGATATGATTTACATTATGTATGTTAAATCTTCAACGTTCATTTTATATCTTCAATTACTCCAGTATAATAGAAAATTTCCAGTACATTTCCATTTAAAATTATATTGTTGGCCTAATGATAATTATTTCATTCCATATTTATTAAACGTCAATTATACAGATAAATAAAAAATAAATATTATAAATCGATATATTTTTTAAAAAATTTCCGCTAATAATTTAGTAACAACTATCAAGAACCTATACGGGACATCGCTTTTTATGTCTAACTACTCATTCCATGATCTAAACAAAATATTGTGTGAACCCACTGGAAACTAAAGACCAGCAAGCTTGCTGAGTTGTCCCTTAAACCACGAGCTTAAGAAATAACGATTACCGGGTTCGGATTCCGAGTAAATCCCGAACGTTGAGCGGCCCTCGAACTCCGAACAGCGATTCCGCGAACCGCTTCTTTGCCGAACGTGACCGAGGCCGGCAAACGGTCGAATTTCGAAACGATGGAGCAGCAGCGAAACGGCGACACGGCTCCCCACCGACCCCCATTTACATAACAAGTCCGCCATCGTCAGGGAAATCATATATCGCGTCGCATTCCAGCGTCCTAGACGCTTCATAACGAGACATCAACAAGAAAGAACGCACGAGTGGAAAAAACATAGATAAGGTAAGTTCCCAGACCGTGCGAGTTTTCTGGTTCTCGTACTGTTGGTTGGGTTGAGGATTGTTAAGGTGATAGCTGAGAAATATGTTAACTGATGCTTTTCAAGATTATTCTATTTTCTTTCGAGGATTCTTAAATAATATTTAGTTCGAATGTTCATTAAAACAAACATTAAAACTTTCCTTCAAAGTACAAAACTTTCATACCTTATTTAGAGTGATTGAAAATTAAACCTAATTAATATCTAGACTCCTTTCCAAATTTCTAGTATAAAAATTGCATTAGTTATCAAATGTTAACTCAATATTTTTTAAGATAAGAAAAAATATTTATGCATTACATTTTTTCACATGCATTACATTATTGTGTGGAAATATGTTATTTGATGTCTCTCAAGATTATTTTCGTTTCCAAATTTAACTAATTCATTATATATCATTTGATGTTAAAATAACATTTCGTTCGAATATTCATTATGAATTAAATCATACAAGCATTAAAACTTTCGTCCAAAGCACAAAACTTTCAAACTTTACCTTCAGTGATTGAAAACTAAAGCCAATTAAAATCTAGACTCCTTTCCAACTTTCTAGTATGAAAATTACATTACTTCTCAAATATGAAGACAGTATTTTTTAGGATAAGAAAAACTATTTACTGGCTTACCAGATTTTTTACATTACTGATTGTGTATAAACGATTTGGATTTTTATGGAAAATTTGACATTATTTGATAATAATATGAATTAATATATTTCTCAAAAGACTTGTCTATCGGATGTTATAACATCTTTTATCGCCCAGGTTTTTTTTTGGAAATTCTCTAAATTATAGTTATGAGACTGAAAGAAAAGACTGAAACAAGTTCTGGTCACAAAAGTGTAGGTATAGGCTATACAGCGAGTAAAAAAAGACATTTCGTCCACAATTTTCTAAAATGACCACAACACGAGGTTATTTGTCATGCAGGTTTATCAGTTTATAATAATAGCAGATATTCTAGTCACAAAATATACTTCTACAGTAGCGTGAATATTCCTTTTCTAATTATCACAAGCCATTTTTTGACCAGCGACAATACAAATACCTACTAATTCTAATGGTTTTGCAACAGCTTTGCTTGATAGGTGTTTTCTTTCAGTAACGTTTTTTATACTTTACCCCATTTTGACGAAGTGACTTGTATCAGTTTGCTTCATAAACTAATGGAGTAAAATGCACCAAAAAATAACTCATGATTATATTGTCTTGATTTTTTTGAAACCTCGGTACATTTGATTAGGTACTGCTTTGATGGTAACTGATTCTGTGTTCATTGCTGATATGAGATCTGGTGATATAATTCTGACGCATGTTTAACATATTAAGTAGAAAAATAGCAATCACTATAAACAACTTATTGCAAATGCATAATATATAACATGTTTTTATAATATACATTTATGCAGATACTTCACAAATGCTATACCTTTAAGGAGTCCTCATTCTAAATAAACATATACGTCAATATTATCAAAACAATTTGAATATTTCAATAGCAAATGAAGCATATACATAATGAACATGTGAAGAGTAATTCGTTATATTTAATACAGCAATCATCCTTTGAATTCTTATCTTCTTATCAATAATTCTCACATATTCAATTGGAATTAGAACATTCTGTATTTAAGGGTGCTTAGCCTGGTGTTCAGGTTTAAGTTAAATAAATAATTCGTTAAATAAGAGGGTAAAAGTTGACTGTGATTAATAATCATTTATCTACCAGCTTACTTGAGATAAAATTATTCGGTGTCCCATAATTTATTTTACTTCCATGAAAAACTCTCATTACTAAAGATTTCTGAATGGCTATATTTCCGCATAAAATCTAGTGTTACTGTTTATATATTAGTGTCTTTATTCAATCCAATCAATATATATCCTCTCGTACAGACATTAATTACACACAGTCACTAATTTTTTTTAACCAAATCAACTTTCTGTTGCTGATATAGCAATTGTTGTTTACTCTTTACATATATTCTACATCAAATGTATTGAATGCATCAAATTAGTCTTCAATTATATGAAAATATCAGAAGTGGAATTATAAGAATATTTATTTAGGATTTCCTTATATTTTTTTTACTACTAACATTTTTACAGTGGTTTTATTATATTTACTTATAGCTTCCTATACTATTACTTATCATACGATTTTTTGTTTATTTTCATTTTGCTCAATCTAATTCCATACTGTATATTGATATTAATTAGGTTAATTAAAAATTTAATCCAAAACGCACCATTTGTTCAGGGTTAAAAAATATTAATTATGTTATTTGATATGACTATAACTGACATGAAAATTGTAAACAGTAGCCTTTATCGCCTAAACATGTATTTCGAGGAAATGTTTATTATAGTTTTGCAACAAATTGTTCCAATTCAATCGCAAATATTCATCCTTCATCGTTATCTGTACATTAATTCACGAAATACTGAACTTTAATTTGATAGCAGTTCAAAATATATTAAATATTTGCCTGAAAAGATTAAATATTCAAGTGGGCAACATTATTCAAACTATAATATCAAAATTATAAGCTAATAAATTAACTCTGAGTTTTAGTTCAATTTGGCTTTGACATAAAACAAAATTGAACTACTTATTTATTTTAACATTATAGTACATCTAAAAACTACAGTTAATTATACAGCTACAATAGTTTATAGGTTAGAGTTATAACCTTTTATCACTATTACTTTCAAGAATTTTGCAATTTTGTGTGACAACCGGGCAACCTTGACAGGTTCATTCGTTTACGTGTTCGAACTAATCAGACAGCATTGTGTCTCTTTTAAACTAGAATAAATTGAGAAGACAAATATTGTCTGATTCTGAAACGAATTTACAAATTGCGACAAGCTATACATTAAACATCTTGATGACGTATGTGCAAAAAAAGTGAATAGATTATACATACTTTTTAAGGTATTTATTTTCTTTCTAATACCAAATATTAAAAAATATTTGTGATACTGATAAACGTCTCCGATCACACCTGAAATATATCATCTGCTTATGGAAAACCATCTGTTCAAGAATTGTATAACTTAGGTAACGAAATAAAAAAAAATTGTCTGGGATGGTAATGTTGAACAGTTTTATCTACTATTTATTTAAACGTAATCGTTCATAATATTTGATATAAAATGAAAATTAATGTTAACAGATCTGGATCGACAAATAAAAGAATAATTTATTGGAAATTACGTATCACATAGCTTCCCTTTGTAGTAAATTTGTATCTGCGATTTAGCTAATAATTGCAAATATTAATTTATATTTACAGTCAGAATAATCTAACAAAAATTAAGTTTGAGAATTTTCAAACAATTCAGATATAATTTCCCTTTCTTAACACACTGAGAATTAATTATTGATGTATTTTGTTTAATTGCACACATTCTAATAGACTTTAAATTGAGAATACAACAATATAAATACAACAACAGGTCGTTTAAGCCTACATATGAGTTTATCATTTGAAGTCAACCAAATCATTTCAAACTTTCTATCTTTAAAAATAGAAGGAAGCATATAACTAGTGTTGGGAACTATCGACTGAAATCGACTATAGACTGTTTAGTAATTGAGTACTTTTTACTATCGACTGTTTCAGTCGCTATTTTTGGTTCGACTGATTTTATTACTATTTACTATCGACTGTTTCAGTCGTGTACTTTTAGTTATTATTTTCGGTTCTACTAGTTCATTCGACTGATTTTTAACTATCCATCTGTGTCGTCCTAGCCGCGAACCTTGAAAGTAATGCGCCAAATATGTGCTTATATAGATTTATATGTAATATATGTGGTTTTTTGTTTTTTTATAGTTTGGTTGTGAATAACTATATATTGTATATTAATATAGTAGCATTTTGGAACGTTATTTTTCGAGGGCAAAAAAACAAAATTGTAAAAAATCAAATTTTTTGATAAACTTTCACGATTTTTGGCAAGCCCATAAAATGATACTACCTGAATTATATCAGTTACACGTAAAATATTCCTCTATACCCGCAACATATCCCCTAGGAACGAGTTTTTTCAAAATCTGGGCAAATAATTAACGATCGAAGAAATGGCCTCACGGAAGAAAAGTTCAACATGATAATATTACTGAACAGTAACTTAAAGATATTTCCCTTCAAAAATAAATAAAACTTTTATTTAAAAAGGGTCTAGTAGTTATTATACGATCATTTTTGAGTTCCTCATGGATTAGTTTTTTCAATGATTAGGTATACATTTACATTTTATTTAGTATTCATGGTTATTGAACCTCTTTAGTTTTTAGGTTTTGTTTCAGTTGTATTGTAGTACTATTTATATTTATTACACTATGTTATTTAAAAACAACAATTAATATATTAAAACACAATAAAACATTTGTGGTGTTATTATTCCATTCTTTTCTACAAATCCACAGAACGTTCAGTATAAATGTAATCCTACTTCCTTTAAAATTATATTATTTATTGCATGTTAATAGAAATTAGTAATATTTTTTTCGTTTTCTTTTTTAAAGTTATCATGTGAATGAATATATATACATCTCTGTCTCGCTTATACTACCATAGAAAAATATAAAACTTTTAAAATTAACTGCTCCAAGCAATTATCTCCGTCCTTTCCTATACACAATTTATACAAGCAAGAATTCCTACATCTTCGTCTAACATCACGAATGGAAAAAAACAGTCGAACCGTGCATTTGACTGAAAATAATAATTACTATTTTCAGTCGCTATTTTTTTGACTCTCGGCTGTTTCGACTGTTTTGCGACTATCGACTGTTTCGATTGTTTTCAGTCGATAGTTCCCAACGCTACATATAAACCATTCCATGGGGTATTGATCTGAACAAGTATGTACATGTTACCATATATTATGCCTAACGTGGCCAAATATTGCTATATCTGTATGAGTTTCCTCTACTAACTACTATTTATTTAGTTTATTTACGATTTTTAGGGCAGATACTCTCAGGGATAAATAGTACCATTTTTAGAGCAATAATATGACGAGTCTAATGAAGCCATCCCCATTGAATTTACTAAATGATGTATTACATAACTCCTCTTTGAATTTTTGTGCTACCATTTTTATATTTATAGAAACTGTCTACCCAAAGTTTACACGAATATAGCTGTTGCACTATCGATAGTGAAAAATCCAAATGAAACTGGTTTGTATTTAAACTCATTGTATGCTAAACGTTTCCTTTAAGGCTTATGCAAATTATGAAGAATGTTTGGCAAAACCATATATGAACGAGCTTGAAGTGAAGTTACTACTTAAATTTTTTTTTATTTTACGATAAAAAAGACTTACAAGACCTTTTTATTAAAATATACTTAAAGCCAAAACTTTCTGTTTCAACCAATGTTTTCTATAAGCTTTACCTGATTAGAAAAACTTCGATAAAAAACTCAATTGATTCATTTTAAATACTTTAGAAATATATTTTATTACTTAATCTAATCCTCCCAAATTTCAATAAATTCTTCGCCGACATGATAATCTGGAATTCTTTCCCAGGAATGAGCCTTTTATCATGTGAGAAGACCCAAGTCAGAGAGATAGCTAAATTTAGGGAAGGTGTTGGATACTTCAGCAATTCATACATTAATTTGCATATTTTCGTGACGGTTGTTTTACTCTGAAAGAGTTTATTTTAAATCGATTTAAACCATTATCTTGCGATTTGTATATCCAGTTACGATTAAAATTTTTTGCATAGAACTTATACTGCTTATAAAGCTCAAAAAACTGATGACTGATACAAACTTGATTCAAAGCACAAGAAAATATTCTGGAACATAAAACCTCAGCCAAAATATTGCTTTAGTTAATTAATGACCCGATAATCAATCGAAAACTAAAATTACGAATTCAACACAGCCATCTTTTGTCGGTTTAATAACTTATATTGACTAAGCAACGTTTTGCCAATTCGTGAATGTGAACTTACGTGGAATATGAACATGCAGTTCATTTCAGAAAATATCTAATTTTACTTACATTAAGTTCTGATGTTGCTGATATAATCATAACATCCAAATCAACAAACAATTACTAATGCCTATGTCCAGTGCGGGTTTCGAACCCGCAAAATTCTTGGCAGGACAATAAATGGTCTAACCATCTGGCAATATAACCAAAACTTCCGGCTAAAATTTATGTAATTTACCAAAGATTATAAAATATTAATTTTGGTTGGCTTTTGTTTCAAAATATATCAACGTACATAAGTTTACTTAAGAAATTTCTTCGCTTAATTAATAATAAAATTGAAATTGTTTAATTTTACCATATAAACAATGATCGGTACGGCTGAAGAACGTAATAGCGGTGATTCACCAAGTTAGCGTAAGGCATTGACCAGTATAATAATGATGCTTCCAACCACAATAGCCCTCTCCTTTTGTACAAAAATGACACATTCCCTGATCGTGTTGTGACTTAATGTGTTTAATAGAATTCTTCTTGTGGTGGGTTACGTAAACTCACAGCTGACTTTATTTTAATATCATCAACAATACACTGCTGCATAAAATAATTATTTTTTTAAATTTAAATCTATTATTAAAACATTTATTACTTTGTTATTAGTCACTATTCTAATTAAGTGCTCTATAACACAGTAATAGCAATATATTTACATAAGACAGAGGCAGAACATCTCCGATATCGAGTGTTTCACCCCCTGGACCTAATTACTCCCCGTTTACATAGAATGCTTACATAGACAGTTGCCTTGTAATGCATCTAAATACGTATTCAATTTTGGAGGAGATTCTAGTAACTCGAGACCATTAAGTAAGGTAATGCACGATATCAACAAACGACAAATTGAAATACATTTTAGAAATTATTTCGTTGATGTTGATATATTAAGCATGTTAAAACTACTCTAACAGATTTAGATATTTCAAGAAGATAATAAATACAATAAAAATATTATAACTAGAAAATGATAATTCAATTTTTAAAATAAAAAAAAACAGATAAAAGCAAAAAGAAAAAGAGAATAAAACTAAATATACTTGAAAAATAGCATATCGGAAGGATGAATATACCAGTTCCAAAACTGATTCATGATCTTAATAATGATATAGAAAAAATCTTAATTGCACGTAATTAAACCAAAAAAAAAATTAATCTCTTATTTACTCATTGTACATGACACCTAACAATTTCTGTTTTTTTTACACAGAAACTGTGTGCAGTCTGTATTAAATACATACTGATAGATGTGATGATGAAGTGATGTTCAAATATAGAGTAATAATGATTTAGAACTATTAACAAGTTTTATTTATATTTTTGTAATGTGATATATCTCCTTTTTTTCTAAAAAAGTGTGTCAAAATTTTGCCAACAAGACAAACTAAAATTGTAGATTACCTTTCTTCTAACTAAAAAATACCTATATCTGTTGAAATATTTGTTTAGCTATATATAATATGTGTATATGTATGAATTATTTCTTTTAATAAAAAAGTTGTTACTTAAATCTTTACATTAATGAATGTGATTTAAGATGACAAACATTTCTATGTAAACTAAGGTTAGTACGAATTAGTTTACATTATGGAGCCTTCAAATTTATTATATTATCAAAACAAATTAAAAAACATTAAGTCAACAAATAATAAGTTGAAACAGGAAAATAAGTCTATATATGTCTTCGGATATTTTAGAGGATTGCGGCATTATTTATTATATACCTGTATGTAATTCTTCCTCAAAAACGTTGAAACTCTATTCCATACAAAGTAATAGATCCAAGTAAAAAAAATGTGGAAAAATATGCATAAAAATAATGTAAACAAGAACTCAAGATCATGTAAACAAGATCATTTTTATTAAGGAATGTCGAAACTTAAAACTAACCTAACCAAAGCAAAAAGTTAATGAAATATACCCTTCACTGTAACCTCAATTTAATTTAAAAAAATATAGACATTTATTGCTACGCAATGCCATTACGTTACACGCTACACATCTATAAATCTAACCTGAGTTATCCAAGCAATTAAAAGTACCATCTCATTTAACACCATCAGATTTAATCACTGTGATCGAGAAAAAAAAAAGCTTAATAAACTTCATCGAACAATGACATTTCTTAATTAATTATTTTTTATAATAAAAATACAATACAGCCCTGATCTTCGTAGTTTGAAATTTAGTTCAAGCAATACGTTTTACAAATGCTTTACAAATATAATTTTCTATTTTGAAAAGAACGGATTTACATGACCGTGATAAAACCTCTTACAAATTTAACAGCATTCATCACCAAACGCACTCAGTAAAACGTCCGATCACTCTGGAACAAATATCTCCGAAACAGCTGTCGGGGGCAGATGTCTGTCCTTGAAATCGATACCGCTTTATGATAAAATTATCCGTGAATGAAACAGCACGTCTAACAATGATCACATGAGGATCGTATGACAGCCCAACTATATTTGTATTTAGCTATCCTAACCAAAAACAGACAGAATGAATGTTCAAATTTGAATATGGTTTTTTACAGTCATGTCGAAGTATAACAAAGACATTATAAATGTTTATAACAGATAGATAATATAGAGATTAAAAACAAGGTAAGAACAATAATGTAATCAAAAGATTGTATTTCATGCGCTTTATCAGAAACAATAACCTCTATTGAACGACTGTATTCACTAACAGTATAACTAAAAATTCTTAAAAACTTATTTTAATCTTTAGAATATTTGTAAAAAGTCAAGATTAACATAATAACAATAAATAACTACAAAATAATTAAATATGATTCCATATTGAAATTTGTGTTAAAATAAGTTCTTGGAAATATACCTATTAGTTTCCATTATTACAATTATTCAATTAAAACATCTTTTATTTTATGTATGGTATATGTCATTAATAATTACACCAATATCAATATTCTACTCTAATTTATAATATATATAATTAAATAATTAATAATTGCAATCAATATTCGAAATTTTATCAGCTAATATAAATTATATATTCAAATGCAATATTTCATTCATGTACATTCCAATTTATTGCTAATACGAATACTCACTTTTTTATTACAATCTATTCCAAAAATATATTAAATAATAGAATTCATTAATTCAAGTAAAATTCATGAAAAAAAATACTTTTTCGAATTTAAACTCAATCTGAAATTTAGAAAACCAAAATATACTTCATATCTATTTTATTGATTATTATGCAACCAGAATTATATTCGCTCAGGAATCTAGTGATACGGTCTCAATGATAAGCAAATTCGTATTTATCTGAATATTAAAAACAAAAAGAATTAATATTTAAATAACGTGTATGTTAAAATAACTAAAAATCGTTAATAAAATTAATTCCAGTTTCCACATGACAATCTAGTGGTATAGTCCGGATATAAAAGGATATTTCTATTTACTTACATTATAACCAAAAATAGATTGAACGTTTGTTAGAATATTACATAAATTTTAAAGCTAACCAGCATTAATAATAAACATACATATATTCAAACATCAAAATATACAAAGACGAAAGAAATTAGTACAAAAAAATACGTGTTAAAAGTTTTCTAACGAAAATTGTTTGCGTGGTGCGAACTGACAACGCAAATCGGCAGCGAATAAGGAAACAGCGTTATAATTCCTTCTGGAGGTCAAAAAATGTTAAAAATAAACGCAGACAAAAACAACCTGATTCTTTAACTATTAATTATCTTTCTGTCGTCCCAATTTGTGTTGTGGCGTTGGCCTTGCGGTAGGACGACTGTTACATGAAGACGGGACTAATTTCAGGCCCAACATATTGGTTTCTTCTCATAAAAAAAACATGTTTATTTTTCGTCGGACTATTTTTAATGGATTTGGAGATTTGAAAAAAAATTATATATATGAAATTCTAAAGCAGTATTCGTTGATACTCCTTATAACAATTATGGGAAAAATTTTATATTATTTTAAACAACTAGCCTCTAAATACCTGTTATAATTTTGCAAAACAGATTACATAATATCTCTAAAATACCAATATTCATTACTCTCTTAAATTACTATTTCAAAAGTGACTATTGTCTCAAATTAATTCAGAAAATAAGAAATAAAAATAAATTCCTACCGATGAATATTTGTTCAAAATAGGTTTCAGTGCAAATAAGAAAATCGTATATGGAAAGAACTAGCAGATATGTAATATGCTATAAAAAGGTATAAAAGAGTTTATAAACATGGTTTATATTATTTAGATTAATAATTTTTCAAAGGGCATCTTATGTACATTCTAATTTATATTTTATATTAGACAATAATAGCAAATTTTGATATATGCCCTCAAAGTTATATAACTAAAAACAGAATCACTAAAAAGCTGCTAAAGTACAATAAAACAAGTTATAGAATTGCATACAAATGTTTTTTAGAAATTACAAAATATAAAACATAATAAAACCGTAGGTTAAATTAAAAGCAAAATAATATAATCGCTTTAAGTTTGCTGAAAAATAACAACTGATCAAGACTAAAATATTCAATAATAATAAGTAATTCGTATTACCACCGGACTTATATGGTTTATTATTTAGTAACAATATTAAAATACTAAACAGATTAATTTGTTTATAATAAGCAACGTCATAAGAAAAATTAAAATAAAATAGTTAAGTGCTAATTTACAGGCATTAAAACTATTTTAGTCTTGAAATATTTAAGGAAAAACTGAAAATCACACAATGTCAGGTATGCACAATGAATTATTAAATATAAAAAACTATCCTCGGTGTAACATAATGTATGCATTAATTTTAATCAAAAAATATTTGATAAAGCTAAAATACATTATACAACTTTTAACAAATTAGAAAAATACAGTTTCAAGTTAAAGTTTAAGTAATTAAAGATTAACTGATTGAAAATCAGTAATTACTATTTGAATTGTAAGATGCAAGTAAGATGATCACAGTGATAATTACCATCAACTTAAAAAAAGATCTGCGAGAGGCAAAAACAGTTAATTTATCTGATTCTGAATAACGGATGCTAGATTTCTTATAATAGTTTCTAATATTTCAAAACTTTCTTGTCAAAAACAATTAAAATGCAGTTACATTATAAAAAAGGCATTAGATAAAAAACAACCCAGACATCAGACGAAAGCATTTTATCTTGTTTCATTGTTACTGTAATCAGATAATACAAATAATCGTGAATGGTAGTCGAAACTTAAGACTAGTAATCGAATTAATTATCCTTCACATGGAAGACCTAATAAAATATATCATTTTATTATTAAAATTGAAAAAGTATCTTTAATTTTTCTTTAATTTTGTTTTAACGTTAGTTATAAACCTTTTAAATATGTAATATTATTAAATTATATCACAGATAATGAACAAGGAACTCTTTCAAATAAGCCAGTTTTGAATTAACAAAGGCATACATTTAAAGGTTCTTTTTAATCGGGATTATATTACTGGAACACTCAAGATAAGCATAGTTGAACAATAGTCAGCAGGAAGCCTACCAGCTAAACAGTCGTCAATATTCACTCCATCATAAACCAAAATAATCATACAAACCAAGTGATAACGATCAGAATGAGAACGTTTTGACGATAAATAAACTTAACAACGGCCTATTTCACTATTTTATCAACCATATTTCATTTAGCCGCCAGACTCTGACACGGCTGAATGTTTTGACATGGTTAAAATTTTGACAAACATTATGTAAAGTACTTTACACGTAATATTAATCAATCATATCATATGACCAGAAAAAAATATAAATTTATAGTAGGAGAGTGAATGAAAGTTTTGATTAATGTTGTTTACTTATCCATTTCAGTGGTAAGGTCACAAATTCAATTTGGAAAACCCTAAACTATTTAAAACGACAGAACTGACCATTTTCCTAGTATTACGTAATTACTTTTAGTTATACATGCATATAGGAGGAAATTACATATTAATTTCCTTATCTCACAATGACAGAACAACACAAATTTGGTCTACAATAACATATAATGTTATACTAAACAGGAAACCAAGTAAAATAATACAAATCAAATATCAGATAATATAGCTCAAATAAAAGTAACCAAAAAATATTATACAAAATGAAAATATGAATTATGAAATTAAAATATGAATTTTAAATAAACTGAAAAAAGATTCCAATTTATTCACATAATGGTTGTTTAAACAATCAAAACGACACAAGCTAATAAAAGACTGTCTTTTTACTAAGGCAAAAAAGTAAGTTTCATTCCTTAGGGACACCAAAGCTGAAATCCCATAAGTAATTTATTTAAGATCCCAATTCTTATCACTAATAATTGATTTATAGAGCTGCCGTTTAAAAAAAAACGATTTTAAACATTAACATACACAAAATGACTAAAATTTGATAAATTAAAAACCGCAATCTGTAAACCGAGTGATAATATCTAGTAATATATCACTAAGGTCGGAAATATATATTATCAGTATTGTACATAGTAAAATGTATAATGTTATTTATATATAATAATGAGCAAATATAACAAAAAATATTTTATAACTAAGCTTATTATACAAAAAGGTTTCTTTATTTTATAAAATTCTTAGACTAAGTTAAAAAATATTCTTAAAATCATTAAAAGTAAAATGGAATGGAGAGACATATGTAGTATAAAATATAAAAATAATCTATTTAGAAAGAACTCTTCATTACTTGAGTCTTTGTTACTCCGATAAAAATATAGAATTCTTAAAAAAACGCCCCTTTAACATTTAATAATGAAATACTAAATTTGTAAATACATAAAAAATAAACAAATCTACGACCTTAAAGAACAAATAATTAAACATGACTGGTCTTTTGTTATCTACATCTTCTTTCTCATATAAAAATATAGAATTATTTTAAAAAACAGTTAATAATGAAATACTAAATTTATAAATACATAAAAAATAGGTTTCTTTATTTTCGATCCTAAAGAACATGGGATTAAATATTATTATGATATATTGGTATATGTTTTAATTTTGAATATCCTGATTATATATGAATACTACTTAATGTCATTGTGTCCCTAGGTAAATAATATTAAGCGGAAATGCAGGTCAATTACAATAACCTTAATAATAATTTTATTAAAAAACTAAATATTATAGAAATTATAACCGTTACTTTTACAGACTTTTAAAGTTGTTTAAAAAGATTAAATATTTTCAGTGTTCAGGCTATAATCAACTAGGGTTACATAGACCGGGTGAATAAAAGCAACTTTCATATTTTGACAAAAAAGAATATCTTTTAAATAGCTCCAGTGTCTTTAAAATCGTAATATCGATATTTCTGAATATAAAATCATAGTTCATGAGTTAAATATGGTAACAGTTAACTGGTGTAGAATTAATATAAGACATTAGTAATATAATGCCACTGTGTTCCTAACAATATAATGTTCAGAGGAAATACATTAAGTCTGTCCTTTCTGAATCGTTTAGAACAATATTTAAAATACTTTAAAGAAAAAATTAAATTAATTATAGATATTACTTTCCTATTTCGACAAACAAAAACTAATTTCTTTAATGTCTCTAAAATCGTAAAAACCTGGTTTTTACCATGAATATGGTAACCATTACATGAAAAGCGTGGACACGATATAAGTTAAAGCCGTTTATTAGTCAAGACTAACTAAAATAAATCGAAAAAAACTGTTTACTATTTACTAATATTAAAGGAATGTAATTTGAAAATAATATAAATAACAATGAAAACTAAAAAATAGTTCTATTTTGAATTCTACAGTGAATTACATTTTTTTCCTACCAAACTCACTTGAACCTAGAAAGAATCTGTAGCCAAAAATTAGAAATAAATGACAAAATTGTAAAAGAATTAGAATTCTAAAATACACAAGTAGATGTATTGTAAATTGGTCGTTAATTGAACTATTTTTATAAAAATAGAAGAACTGATACTGAAACCAAGTTCTTTGACAAAGAATGTAACGCTTGTTCCTTATACTACTGTGATAAAAAGCAAACGTATAAACAACGTCACCCTTACAAAGGCTAACATGGTCGCGTTCCTACCCCCGAAGATTCGAGAGACTAGCAACTTCAGGCTGGCGGAAACTTACATTTTTAATCACTTCCTTGACGATCGTCCCAAATTTCTCGTAATCCTTGCGTTCTTAATAGTTTTGGGAACTGGGAACAATCAAACTAATCCCCAGACGGAAGCAAATCAACAACAACAAAAAACAAAAACAACGCACTTCCACAACTGTCACATTTTCCGTACCCCGAAGGCACCCTGACAATCCGTCGCGCACTCCTGAGATACTCGTCGATGTTTCACTGACACCCGCGATTTAACAATACGACAGAGCCACGACGTCACGTTTCCTCCATGGATTTCCCTTGGGTCGTTTGGAAAAATAAAGGAAAAAATGCGCCTCGAATTGACCGGTTCACGACTGTTTACGAAAGCATGGCGCTCGAGCACTGAGCCCGAGAGAGGAGGGCAGTTCTCTATTGCCGGCGCCGGTCGGCAGCGGTCGGGTCCCTTCGCTGACACATTCTCTGTCGTCGTCGCCGTGCAGAAAAAACAACGACGGGCCGGTTCAGCTCCGCTTGCCGCGCTGCCTAATAGAACATAGGCGCGCGGGGGGGACGAGGCGGTATGCGAGAGAGACGGGCGGTTTCTACCGGTAACCAAAGCACGATAAGGGCCAGGGCGGAGGGGAATATCGTTGTGAATTGTATGTGAAAAAGTTACGTTGCAGTGTAATATAAATTTGTATTTTTGGGGATTTAACCGGTTGGAAGATTCCCAGCTTATAAAAAAGTTTTTTGTTTCTAATGAGTGTTCGATAAGTTTGCGAGACGCAAACGAAAAATTGATTTATAGTTTATAGTCAATGTAATTTTTCTCGATTTATGATTCTGCATAATAAATAATTATGAAAACTAGTGATCACCCTGTGGTGGAAATTCAACTACAATTTATTAACATAAATAAATCATGTATCTCATAATAGAGTATAGAATATATTTTAAAAATGAAATGTTAATATTACTAAACCTTGTTTTGACAATAGTTACAAAATAAGATCAGAAATGTACAATATATTACAGTGTAGCGACCTTGAGGCATGTCGAATTTTACATAGTGGAATAACGGTCTACAAAATACTCAGAAATATAATCCCAGATGTTGAACACGGGCGGGGTGCCAGCAGCGCCAACTAGAGCCGGATAACGAATAGCTGACAACCCCGAGACGTTTATCTGGGATGTTATTGAAGGGTTTTTCGATTCATTCAGTACTCGACCATCGTTTGGTTGAGACGTGCCACCATCGACTGCCCAAGCCTTGTCACCAGGTAACACCGCTGCCATCCGTTTCATCATTATACATTTTATTTTTCACATTTTTTATATAATCAACAAATAACGGTCACAAAACGTAAACACCACTGTTTCATTTCGTTTTACCTCCATTCACCGAGCCATATAATTTACCCCAAAACAGTAACAAACATCTGTACATTAAAATATATGCTAACTATCCCAAGAAATAACACCGGCTAACCTTTTTTAATGGCATTTAATTAAGTATAATTATCATTAAGTTTCCATAATCAACAAAGTTTAAGTTACTGAATCACTGAACATTTTAACAAAGTATCATAAGTAAGATTATCTTTAAAATTGTAACAATTTCGGAGCCTCAAATTTAAGTATACATGACTTTTATGTTATAAACATAAATGTGGATTAATAAATGGACTAATAAATGTCTCCATATTAAAACAGAGTATATGAATTAAAAAATTTTGAAATTGATATTTCATTTTAGCATGTATATTGAAACAATAACGAACACAATTAGGTAATTTATTTTTTACAATTTAGAAATGTATATTAAAGAAATTTATTTACAATTATTAAATTAACTATTGATTTATCAAAGCTTATGTCTATAAAGTAAATAATATAAAAAAATTGATACAAAGTTGAAACAATAAAATGTCACAGTCACATATCGTATAACATAAATATCTCAACGCCTTTATTCATGCTTTAAAATATTTACAAATGTATTGTTAATAATTTATAATTTCTTCTATTGGTTCTATGTGTTCCATCTCCGCAAATTATATAGCTGGTTTCAATTTAACCGCAATATTAGTTTTTTCTATGTTTTTAAATACAACTGAATCGTTCTTTGCTTATTTATTCCACTCTTCGATCTCACCAACATTAAAGATCAAGATTACTCTCTCTAGCTGGAAAACCGCCAACGCAGGAGTTTCACAAGGCTTCCACCTAGCACCCGCTTTATTTAATAATTTTCTTTCAGATATCCCTAGGAAATTTTTTTCCTTTTTTTTTTGCTTCTTCAAGAGTAGCACTGCACATCCAAAGCAGACTTCAAAAACAACTGGATGAGACGTTTCAGTGGTTACATTTCTAGAGGTTGCAGGTCAACCCACAGAAAACCCAGCCATCTTCTTCCACGAGGAGCGTTTTGCACCCAGCATTTCGCGTCTTAAAATCGAAAACGCCGAAAACTCATGGTCAGAACAAGCCACCTATCTCGGTCTTGCCTTTGATCGCAAGTTTAGATGAAATTCCCAGATTCAAAGGTAAAGGTATTGTTAATTTACTGTTCCCGCTTATCAACCGGTCCAGCAGGCTTCCTCTCTCAATAAAATATCTGTACAAGATGCTGGTTCGCTCAGTTGTTCTATACGGCTCCAGTGTCTATCGAAAATACTCACCTAGCCAGGTGGAACGTCTTCAAGTCTTTCAAAACAAAATTCTCAGGAGAATAATCAATGCCCCCTGGTTCGTCAGGAACAATCAAATTCATAGAGAAACAGACGTCCGCCAAGTTCGCGATTTTATATCCGAGCTCTACTCGAGATATTTCTCCACTTTTCGTCTCTCGGACAATAGATGTATTACCGAGCTGGCCGATATTTTAGGCCAATAACTCATTCGGCTCTTCGGTCTCCCCGACCGGGTATCCGTAACAGGATTCCCGTCCCGGTTCCAGGCCAAAAAAAATCTTCGATCTCACCCTTGCAGATAGGTCATCTTTAGTTTGCCTTCTATGACTTTTGTTTTCAAGTGCTTTCTACTTTGTCTTATGTCCCACGTGAGAACTAAGTACTCAGCAACAAATGAGGAAGTAAAATTCTATAAAGCTATTTTATCATTGATAATAGTGTTTACAATATTCATTTTAACTCTTGATGTACAAATTAACGTTTTTACTACCTGCAATATTCAGTTAGTGCTTTGTTAAGAGTTGTACTTACTAAAGGAACCTGAAATGAGTCAGAAGTACCACTAAATATACAGAATAATCTTAATAACCTTTAGAACTCCCGCTGGTACAATGATATACCGTGTCTCCAGAACCACAGCCATTACTATCAATCTTTAAGCAGGAATTGTTCTTAGCTATTTCGGAACTCTAAATGCCTTGTAAATAAAGAGGACAGACCATACTTGTTCTCCAATTTTGTTAATCTATGTTGCGATGACATTTTCGCATATGTTAGATGTTTCTCTCACAGCTGTATAGGAGTATACCTTCCGATAAAGCGGACATGTTAATTTGATGTCTCTACAAAAAATATAAAATATAATTTTACATTATGCTGTCGAGTTTTTGCGGTACAATATTGCCAGATTTTAATTTTAAAAATTACGCGTCCGTGGTTGATTCAGCCACAACAGAAACTACGAATACTCTACTGCATAAGAAGTGGAGCTGGCAGCGCGTCGGCCAGAACCTAAAATATTTCTTTATATATTTTGTGTCACTGATCTGACGGTTAGTATTTCGTTTTATTGGAATTTATTTATATGCTACAATTGCTAAATTGCTTTATATTTATTATTTTTATGCGCTACAAGCATATTACCTAAAAAATGGAAACAGTTCTTCAAGAAACTCTGCAATTATAAACCACTACAGGGTTTGGTTATTCCACCAAAATGTGATATTTCAGAAGCCTAATTTCCTCATCTAAGTATGATATGGTGAGATCATACAGACATTAAAGAATTGAACATAGTTTGGTTTATAAAATAGTAATTTCGATGTATTATTTGTGACAATATACTGATTCATAAAATTTTTATTCAAATTTCTATATAAACATTGAAACGAACACAAAGAAGATGGTGGATATATTGCTGTCTTAACAGTAATTATAATACATACATATTAACACTTCAATTAGATTTTTAGAAAACATCTTTAATTGCGGTAAAAGATACAGTAATTAAAGTGTCATATTTTTCCTTGTACAAATCATAAAAATTTTATATATAACACCTGCTAACTTTTTTTAACACTGATTTCAAAATAAATTTAAAATTATATTTATTATGGTAACAATTGAGTTCGCAGTGTTACTGTATTAATTTAGGCTTGTTATTTAATTTAAAAATTGTTAGTTTTACACAAAGGTTCCATATTCTCATTAAGATCATATATAGTGTAACAGTTAATTGAAAAGTCTCCGGCCTGATACATAGATGGCGCTACTAGAATTAAATCCATATGTTTTTTAGGTAGCCCTAACCACGAAAAAGATGCTTGTATAAACTTAACAGCTGTCGGATCATTAGTTTGTAAATTATAGCATTTTGAGTGAAGCAAATTTTGTTATTGTAAAAAAATGGATCAAAAGGAATTTCGCGTGTTGATAAATTATTGCTTTTTGAAGGAAAAGTACAGTTGAGTCAAAACTTGGCTTGATGCCGAGTTTCCGGACACTGCCCCAGGAAAATCAACCATCAAGGATTGGTATGTTAAGGTTAGACGTAGTGAAATGAACACCGAAGACGGTGAACGCAGTGGACGCCCAAAAGAAGTTGTTATCGACAAAAACATTTAAAAAATCCACAAAATATATTTGAATGATTATACATTGAAATCGGATGAATTAACAGACACTCTAAAGATATCAACTGAATGTGTACATCATATCATTCACGAATATTTGGGTATGAGAAAGCTCTGTGCAAAGTGGGTGCCGCGCGAGCTCACTTTTGACTAAAACAACAACGAGTTGATGATTCAGAGCAGTGTTTGAAGATGATAAAACGTAATAAACACGAGTTTTTACGTCGATATGTGACAGTGGATGAAACATGCCTCCATCATTTCACTTCGAAAACCCATCGACAGTCATCCGAGTGGACTGCACACGATGAACCCACTCCAAAGCGTGGGAAAACGCAACAGTCAGCTGGCAAGTTTATGGCGTCTGCATGCTTCGATGCAATGTTTCCTTGTAATGCCTTTTTAATATTACTATATGTATACATTTTGATATAATGTTCATAAAGTTCTATTCAATCACTGTCAGTATCAGAATCACCACTCAAGTGAATAACTAAGCTGTTTATTTCCAATCTATCAAAAAATTTGCTCACGATTCCAGCATTTGTCAATGACTTCTTCAATATCTCTGATTGAGCTCATCCAAGCTGAAAGTATTATAGTCGACAATGCTTCTTTCCATAAATCCAGACAGTTCTAGTTTAAATATCGTTCTCGATCTGAATGTCTATTGGATTAACTCAATTGGATTACATATACAGCGATAGGGAGGAAGACGTAATACTCTGTGGCCATAACCTTCATCAATCTGATCTACCATGTATATTTTCTCTTTTACATTTATACATACAAATACTTACAAATTACATAAAATGCAATTAAATATTTTATTTCTATTTACCAAGTAATCATTTGAAACTGTTCAATCTTCAATATGGCTTCTTTAAACGTATTTTATGTAGTTGAAATCATTTCCTAATTGCAGCCTTTGTTAAATCACTTATTAAGATCTTATCTACCAGTGTACTATGGTATGGTGCGTTGTCCATGACAATAACTGATGGTTCCTCCAAGTTGTTTAAAAGTTGATATTATCATCTTGCCACGAGTGATCCAATATTCCATTCTGAAATATCCATGTCTCATCTAAATATAAAAATTGATATAATAATTTTTCCTTGAATTTGTTATATATTTTTAAAAATTGTATTATTTTAAAAGCAATGTCTGGAAGTTCCATTAAACCCTTTCCTGGGTTATCTTTACACTAACTTAAAGCCTATATTACCCAACAGTGTTGGGATGTTCTACATCCCTCAAATAGCTGCTTATGTTTCAGCTTTTTTGTATACTTTCCAGACTAAAAAATTTTCCTGAAATAATTGCATTAAACTATGTTTCGTTTGAATAAACTACTTACTGTTTTTATACATTTCGTATATTTGATTTCTGATACCACTAACATCAAGCTAAGCTTGGTTTGTCACCCGTTTTGCATAAAGACGGTTTCATTTTGGCGAATTTAAGGTTATATTATTTTTTACTTTTTGAGATATAGTGCCTGTGCCCGTATCGTATTCAGTTCAGCTGAAACACGCTGAACCCACGTTTTCAATAAAAACCGCGACTATTTAATGTTTTTTAACGTGGCTATTTATAACGTTTTCCGGTTTATAACCCGTAATTATAATATTTTGAGGAATTTTGCGGACGTTTGACAAACAAACGACTTTTGCATGTTCATTTGGTTACAAGTTCGAACTTGTCAAACAGCAATCTATTTCTTTTTATATAGAATAAAATGAGAAGGTAAATATTGTCTAACTGTAAAACGAATTAACAACTTTCGACAGGCACATATTGATGACGTGAGTTCACTGCTGCTTTGACTAGACTATATAACCAATCAACCAAATCAAAAGTAAAAGCGCTTTTTATTAAACATAAGTATGTAAGTAATTCACGTTGTACATTTGTATTTTTTCAATTATTTGAATTTGAGTTGTTCCAAAGAATGTTCTCATCAAACAATCCTCGTATACTATTTCACATCTTCAACACTTGTCTCCATTAACGCCTAACCAACTTCGAGAATAATTCCCAAGAGTCGAGCTGTCGCTTCGGACTTTTTCCTCTCTCATTAAAGTGTACAATGGGCCACAAAACACCCCCGATGGATTCGTACAGGTAGATCTACCCTTTTACCTGCATTTTATACCTCCACCGTCATAATAAGAGTGATTTATTTTCGGGGTTTTCGATCTTAATTGGTTTTCGACCGAAAGAGAAATAAATTAGATTTACACTCTTGGGGCTGAAACGGCGAAAATGTTATTTATTTTTTTAGGGTTTATCGTTTAGTTAAAGGTTTACTAAAGATTGACCGCGATAATTACATCCAGTGACATTAAAATAGTTAATAATTATATAAGTTGTGAAGTTGTTCATTTTATGAATAAAATTTATAAATAACTGGCTAACTCGACAGCTGTTGTCCTATCAGAGTTAAAAACATAGTGTTTTTTGTAATGCTTTTCATTGTACATTGTTAGTTTTATTTTCTAGCAGATAAGTAAGTAAAGTTGATCAGTGGCGGCTCCTGATAAAAATTTTAAGGTGTTCTGCAATTTTTGCCAAAAGAAACTTACCTACCTTTTATAAATTAAATCCACCTTACGTTCTTTTCTATATAGAAATTTAGTAATCACTTTGTCATTAAAATTGTCCATTTCCAAGATAAACTATTTTTCAATAGATAGCGTGGAAAGAGCTGTTAAACGATCTTCTGCCATTGAATTTCTAAGAAACGTTTTGATCCCTTTTAGTGTTGAGAAACACCTTTCGGGCTCTGATGTCATAGGAGTTGTTAGTATGATTTTTATTAATTGTCTAGTCTCCTTCAAGGGGTCTCCTAAAAGCTTTGCTATTAAAATGTTAGAGGAGATAGTGCACCATTTAATGTGCTACAATCTTTTCTTGAATAATTAACTGACAGTTTACAAAGCAATCGCTCTTGATCAAGTGTGGGATGAAAGGAACATCGGAAGGGTATATTCTCAGGAAATTTACTGCAATACTCTCCAAAGTATTCCAAAAAGAAAACTGATGCAACTACTAGATGCTCTTTAAAGCGATTTTTTTGTACAATTTATTAAAACATTATACACCTCTAAAGCGGTGATCAAATTTACTGTTGTCTGGACTGGTTGCGTTTATTTTCTGGTGGCTCATGACTTATTATTTCTACTTCACTAATCATGTTATCAATATTATTTCGAACTTGAATAATACTGCGTTCAAAATTATCGATTGAACAGCTGATTGAGCACTGAAGCTGTCATTGAACATGCAAACCAATGAAACCCCAACTTCTAACATTTCAAGAAATTCGGACATTTGATTTGTGAGATATGGCTGTGAATAGAGAAGCTGTGAATTGTAATCGATTGCCACGCTATAATTCAATGCAGATCCAATGATTCCATCGACTTTGTTCATTTGCAATTCACACTTCGTGTTGATCGTCAGTTTGACTTGCTGAGATATATCTTTTACTTGCAGCATTGTTCTGCAAATTCTGAGTTCTACATTAAGTTTTCTTTTTATTTTTTTGTTCTGAGGTTTGTACGTCTAATTGGTGGAATTTATAAGAACCAAATTCAGATGAAAATAAAATATTGATTCATCCGACAAAGAAAATTATCCCAGTCACGCCAGTAACCAGTTTGGGTAAGACCGCATGTGTTCTGGGATGATTTCTAAAGTTGGTCACTCGCCAGTCGGTAGGCTTAACGTTAAGGACCGTGGTTCGGAGCCCATGTTAAACTTTGGGTCCAGTCCAGATAAACCCGTAGTTGGTAAAAGGAGACTTTAAAAAATATATAAAGAAATTGATACCCTAAAAATTGATATTAATTCAATATTTTAATATAAGGCGTGATTGACTGAACTAAAACTCAGCGAACACAAAATGTTCACATCGAATTTTTCTACGAAAAATCCTTAAAAAAAGATTAATGAAATTGATAAAGTTATTCTCAAGTTATTGTGTGACAAAATGATACATCTCCTATTCGGTTTTAATCATGTCAATCAACTGAAAGTTAGATTTTTCAAATGTTTTTTAAATTTGAAGCCCAAGAAAGCTAAATCACGTGAATAGGGTGATTACGGAGTGATGAGAGTTGACAAGAAGTAGCGAAGAAACAATATTGTGTGATAATATGTTAATTAATAGCCCAATAATTCCGACTAACTGAGTCGAATAAGCCAGGTCAAAAATACGATACCAGAAGAAAAATGTCAAGATCACTTTGCATTTCTATTTGCTTTAGTATTTACTAGGACCAACCTGTATCATTATACATGTTCAATTGGTTATCAATTTTTTATCTCTTCGAGATTTCTTTGAGATGGTTAACATCAGCAGATTTTCTTTGATTTCCACCCGACCTTTACCTTCTTTAAACAGTTTATAAAAATTGAAAGTAGCTATGGATAAAACGTCATCACCACTAAAGCAACGCTGATGTTATATAGGGTAGGGCAAAGTCCCGCTACCATTTCGATTACGCGCCATCTTGATTATGTGACATTTAGCTCAGTTTCGCTTTAACCACTGTGTTGTGTAAACATTCAAATTTTATTGAAAATAATCGCTCTATTATTGCCACTCAGCGGAAATTGCGTCAAAAACATCCTAATCGTCCAGTGCCTCACAAAACTACAATTTATCGTTTACATGCGAATATCTGACAGTACGCTAGGACATCAGACAGGCCTCGTTCTGAAAGACAACGGATGTCTCGTAACGCTGAAAATGTGGCTCTGGTTGGCGATAGAGTCTCCAGAAACATCAATTCGGAGACGTGGTTCCCAGTTATACATTTCTCCACGCAGTTTAAGGCGAATTTTGAAAACAGATTTGAAAATGTTCCCGCAAAAAATTCAATTAGTCCAAAAATTGCTATCGAGAGATCCTGATCAACGAGTTGAGTACAATAATGCAATAATGGCTGTCACACAAACACAGAATCCACAATTAATTCATGAAACATCATTGCATCCACTAAAATCAACTGTATGGTGTGGTATTCAAGCTGGAAACATCATTGGCTCCTATTTTTTTGAAAATAACCAAGCTGTTGCCTTTACTGTTACTACTGAACTGTACCAAAACATGATGTGAAATTTTTTTATGTCTGCAATGGAAGAACTAGAGAACTAGAGACAGAAGATGAGATAGAGGACAGAAGATGGGACCACAGCACACACAGCTCTTTCAACAATTCAATTATTGAAAGACGTTATTCCACGAAGACTAATTTTGCGAAGTAGCGATTTAACATTGCCAGCCGGATCTCTGAATTTAACAGCACCATTTTTCTTATGGGGGTTCTTAAATTCAAAAGGTTATGTGAATAAGTAACAAACGAGTCAACATCTTAAAGACAATATTCGTCACGAAACTGAAAAAATCAGCCTCAGGTGTTGCGGGATATCATGAAAAATGCCTTAAAAAGATATAATATATAAGATAGATATAAGCGATATAATTTTTCAATCATAACGAAAAAAAAAAGTAAAGACCAAATAAACTTTTTATGAAAACCAGACTTAGTTATCTTTTCTCTGAGTCTGAAACGGTGTCTGTTAATATATTCACTAAATACACCTGTCGATATTCTTCTTCTTTTATCCACTTAACTATAGACGAATGTGTGGACGTTACTCATTTTATAAATACGACACGTCTTCTTTTTGGTTCGGTTCTTCCTTGAGTTTCCAGATTCCCCTTTTCAATGTTTTTTTTATTTTTGTCGATTTATGGCGCTTTCGCACCTTTCCTCTATTCACATCCCATTTTCTTTGTGTTCTACTTTCATTGGTCATGCCTTTTGTTGTCATCGTCATCCTAAACTCTCCTCCCAATTTCTTATCATCAATTGTTTTTTGAAGACCTTCATCCTTATTAATATCTATACGTCCTTGTTATATCGCACATTGCATTTTATTTCTTCTCGATCAATATTATATTTCTAATTCACTAACTTCTAGTATATGTCTGCTTGCACAACAAATGCGAATGTATAGAAATGTTAGGATTATCCGAATTGGATAGGAAACTTGTTGAAACACGTCTTGTGTACAGCTGCTTTAATATTACAAAAGAACCGACCGTTATACAAACAGAAACATTTGTATGCTTCCATGAAAATAGTAAAATATACAGGCTAAGGGTGTATCTTAGAAAATTATTATTTCTGCTGACTACAACTCTGCACAAACACAAAACAAATGGCTAGATAGAATGTCATAATTGTCATTTTACACAAAGGTGACTAAGCAAGGCATATGAATACATTCAAACCTTTATTTCCTCAAGTACTGATTAGTTATTAAAGTAAATTTAAAGTGTTAGTAATAATCATCATTATTTGTTGATGTTAAACATGATTAATTTTATGTGTGTTGAGCTCTATATGTCACATGTCTTTTCTTTAGAATTATTATATATCTTCATGATGGAAGATAAGAAAATCGTTCAAATATTTTGCAATTGTTATCTTTTGATCGTGGTTTTGAGTTCATGGAATATATCTCGATAAAGTAAACAAACGACAGGAAATGTGCGTGGATTATCGACAATGAAGTAATCGTATTGAATAAGATGCAGCGGCATATGCGCCTGATAATTTTATCTGTTTAGTAACTAATTTCCTCCATAGTATCTACTAAAGGTCTCACGCATTCTGATGCAATTTGAATAATGATTTTTATTTAAATATTTTCGTACACCAGGTATTGGACAAAAGCACCCACAACTGAAACTTTGGACGAGTAATTTTAGAACAACTTTGAAGAATATCATAAATAATATCAGTACATTTTAATTAGAAAATGTGGTTAAAGTAAATACACATTTTTTCGATAATGCTACGTTGCCACCTTTAAAATCTTTATATATACCATGTGTACCGAAAAGTCATTACCTTTCTAACAGATGTCCTAGGTCTAAGTATACAAGGTAATGGTTTGACACATATGTCATTTTATTCTACTGACATCAAGCTTCAAAGCTATCAGGGGTGTGCAACTCCAATGGTAAGTAGTGGGGCAAAGTTTTGCTTAGTTCAATCATTGGCGGCGCTGACAACGTGAATTTGATGGATTAGTTTAAAATAATTATGTAGAAACCTGTAAGAAAAATACTTTGCTTTGATTGGTCTGCCATTTCGCCTGATTATTTTGTGACGTCACATTTATTGGCCAATAGTATTCAAATGAAAATCAAATTTAATTTTTAAAATTAATTTATTAATATAAAATCCTATACAAATATACATAAGTGTAAATAATATAAATATATATAAACAAAAAGCAAAAAAACAATTATGTACTCTATTCTAGGTAAAATTAAAATATCTATAATTCTACTATAACGCCTTCCCATATAAGTTTAGTGCCATCAATTTTATGGGATCGATTAGAGTTCTAACTTATCTTGATATATTGAAGGTAAACTTTAAATCATTCCCTGTTGATATTGCATTAACTTCATTAAACCAAAAATACAATCACATCTCATAATAACTTAAAATTTGGTCTTGAAAATCATTGTGGATTGGACAATTGAAACACTAAAAATTTATGTGTTTTTTAAACATATTAATTTTTAGAGTATTTAATCTGTGGAACTATTTAATATAGAATATAGACAAATATTGCATGTTGTCTCTTTTTCAGAAGTTTTGTTAAATAGTCTGAAATACGACTAAAATATAATATTAGACTCTTGTTTTTCTCAGAGCAAAGTTCTCTGGAACTGAAAATATAATCTCAACTGGTGATTTAACAACCTCTAGTGGTACTAGATCTCCCGTTAAAAAAGAATATAAGTTATCTAACATGTTTACCTTCTTCACAATTTTCCCGGGGAGAATGATGTGAAAAAATTGAAGTGACGATGTGTGCTTTTAAAGATTTCTCAAACATACTAGGTGAAGGATGCTGTTTCTACCTCCATGACCTCTAGTAGATCCAACAAAATTCTTTAAGCAATCTTGGCTAAGATTTGTTAAACAAATGTAGTTATTTGTAAATTTAGACAAAATAGATTTCATTAAGGTAATAAGTCCCCTACAAGTAGCAATTAAATTTTTAATTGATGGCTCCGTAACAAATATTTTCTTAACAAGGCAATCAAATTTAAATATACAATAGCTCTACTATAAAATTATTAAACACCGATTGTTCTAAAAAGTTAAAGTATTACAAATATTTTAGGGATATTTTACTCTTGTAAGACTTCTTTATGTAGAGACATCATACTGACAGCATACGAACAACTTAGTAGATTAATTGAATTTTATTACTACTAATATCTTCATAAGGTTTTGATTTTCTCTAAACAAACAATATATAAACAGACATGTAGTAGATAGATAATTTAATATGTACCTGATAAAAACAATGTTGGATATGCATTTATCCTAATACTTGTTCGTGAAGAAAGGGTAATTCTAAATTTTTCACTAAAATGTTCGTGACAGACACAATGACGTTGATATATTTGCATTTTGGTTTATTCAGGTAACTTACTACTATTTACTTGATCAACCCATTTTTGAAAAGGAGCGAGATCATTCTTTGGGAAACTATGTCTAATTTTCGTAGTAGATTTTTACCCCGGTACACGACATCTTTTACTACACTGACGCATTGTCATCAATTTTTATATTATTGCTCCATAATAATTAATGTAAAACAGAAAATATGCACAACGTAAAACAAAAATTTCTTGATCTAAACAAAAACACAAAAACCAAAACCTTCAAACAACAAACTAAAAAATGCACGCCCATAGAAAATGCTAACTTCACACAATTTGATCAACCAATCACGTTCCATGTTAGTGGCGCCACCAGGAATTTAAACTAGCCAATCACAATTTGCGATCGCAGCGCTACCGTTGATTGAACTAAACAAAACATCTCCACAAGGTCGCCTATACCGTGAAATTTCTATTTTTTCTATGATGTTATATTTGCGAACACCGTCATAGATCTTATAACACTTTTGGTAAGTATCGCTTCTGAAAACGTGCACGCGTTACTTTTCTTATTTAATTAAAAGAAAAGGGCCGCTGAAAGTTATCGTTTGTTTGTAAAATCATACGATGAACATACTCTAACTTTAAAAACACGTGAGGTATTGTTTAGAAAATCCAGAAGTGGTGATTTGATTGAAAAAGTTTAAAGATGCGAAACTGTAAAATTTGTTGGATAAAGGCCTTATCCCAAACTAAAAAACATTCGGCAGAAGCGTTAAATGTGGCCCAAGAAACGACTGGCGACCAATTACGAGCAATGGGGAAAATCCAAAAGATGGGAAGATGTGTGCCACTAGGAATGTGGCTGCAATTGAATGATAGCAAAATGGAATATCGAAAAATCGTTTGCGAAATGCTGCTTCAAAGGTATTTTATTTATTATTATTTAATTATTACATTGTTACTAGTCGTTTCCGTCTAACCTACTATTTGTCTTTATGATAACTTAAATCTAGGTATATAACTAAAAGGACCCATCGACCCTATCTCAGTCTCTGGTGAAATAACGTTTATACATGTCACTGCTGTATTTTTTATTATATGCACCTCACTACACAACACTAGGCAAGATGAGATAGTCTGATTCTTTTGAACCTGTGTCCTATTCTAGTGGTATGGAAAAGCTGTAATACTTCAATATTCTCATGAGACTGGAGTCTTTCCTCATGCCCCCTTGCAATTCTCTTGATTTCATGACTGACTATGGGTATCTGAAGGTCTCGATGTAGGTAATCAGTCCTATAGTATTTGGGTACGCCCACAATACCTCTCAGTACTTTGTTCTAAAAAAATTGTATTTTATTTATGTTACTCTTTGCAGAATATCCCCATAATTGAACTCCGTATGTCCATATAGGTTTCAGTATTTCCTTATATAATAGCAATTTGTTATGTACTGATAATTGTGATTTTTTTCAGTTATAGTTCTTTTCTTCTTTATAAGTTCCTTCCAGCCAAGTTTTGCATCATGATTCAGTCCGAGATATTTAGCGTTGTTGCTATATGCAATGATAGTATTATTTATTGTTATTGGTGCTTGTACGATCTGTTTATAGGTGAACTGCCCATGTACAGATTTACTTTCATTAATTCTTATTTTCCAAGCTTGTGTCTGTTGTAATTTTCGTGAGGCTTTTTCACTACTGTCTCCGACGGCTATAATTGCAGTATCATCAGCAAATGTAGCCATCGTAATATTGTCCTTTTGTGGTGTATCACAAGTGTAGAGTAAATAAAGCATTGGTCCCAGTATACTTCTTTGTGGTACACCTGCTTCAGCTTCTTTTATTGTAGAGTGAGCTTCTTCTTGTTTAACTCTAATCATTCTGGTTGTAATATACGATTTTAATAATTCGGTATGTTGTTTTGGTAGCTTTTAGTAGCAGTAGTTTATGAACAAGACCTTCATGACAAACCTTATCGAAGGCTTGTGAAGAATATAAGAATATAGCTGAGCATACTTTTTTACTTTCGTGGGCTTTTTAAATAATATCCGTTATTCTGTGGGCCTGGTCAATTGTTGAATACTTGTTAATAAACCCAAACTGGTGTGTGGGTATTAGTTTTTTTCTCTATATGATCAGTTTTATTCTTTTCAAGAGGAGTTTTTCAAAAACCTTAAATATTACTGGCAGCAGTGATATAAGCTTTTATTTCGTTTGGTGGCTTCAAAGGTATGATCGGAAGTCATTTCTGCTTCGAACAGTGACGGGTGATGAAAAGTGGATTATTTAAAAACTCTAAACGCAAAAGATTATGGTTATTACATGGCGAAACCGACCGATCGATTCCAAAACCAAATCGGTTTAATTACAAGACGTGTCGTAGTGTATTACGAACTCTTGAAACCTGGTGAAACAGTTAATAATGATCGCTATCGAACCATGCATTGATCAAAAGACATCCAGAGAAAATAACATTTGTCGGTTTTTAATCTGTACTAATAATAACTAATAATAACTCTTACCTATAAATTATTCTAGCTGTATAATTAACTGTAGTTTTCAGATATACTATAATATTAAAATAAAATATATTTAATAATATTTTTTTTCAATTATTTTATTTAGATTAGAATTTTCTTGCATGTCAAAGCTAAACTGAACTAAAACTCAGAGTTGATGAGACAACATTGTAATGTTTTGACGTCACAAATATCCATGACGCATTACTATAAAACTTTGAACTCTTTGAGATATGCGCGCTTCATGTTATTACTCGGACACCCTTTACAAAGTAAGTAAAAAATCCTAAATATCGTTTACATAATTAAAATGGGTGCTTTTATTTTTAAAATATCGAATTTTGTCCTTATACCGTATACCACGTCACACTGACCATCAGCATTATCCACAAATTATTTTTTGAGTAGTTCTTAGGATAAAGCAGTGTTTAGTCAATGTTTAATTAATGTCTATTCAACGTTAAGTGGTCCACTTGCCTCAACATCAATAAGAACATGTAATTTATAATATTAGTTACGCGGTAACTTTGACTAAAATTATCCGTAGTTTCGCAACAGATTGGCATCTTCAGTAGCGGGAGTTCTGATACCGAAACTGTCCTAACCAGGACCTCATAATGAAGTAAGTAGCTATCACGGCTGTGTAGTCAGCAGATACGGATCCCGTTTTTTTGGGATACATTGAATAATTAAAAAATCGGAGAATGTTATGCCGGATAGAGCTTGTCTTATAGTATCGACGCCTTTTCTCAAATTAGCACTGTGGAAAGGCTAAACTTTCGACTTTATTAATCTTAATGCTGTGACCAGTATCTATCCAATGGTCCACCAAAACTGACTGTGCCATGTTTCCATATCTCACACATTGTTGATGTTCCTTTATCCATGTACTTATTATTCTCCCAGTTTTTCTTATGTACGCTTTCTCACACGAACAAGCACCTTGTTATCTTTAGCAGATCTCTTTTACATTTCTGATTAGAAAGCGCGCTATGTTGTTTGAATAAAGCTTTGTATGTACGCCCTTTGAATTTGGTCTATTGTTCCATAAATAAACTGGAGTGGAGTGCTGGAGAAAGTTTTTCGGTCTTATGTTCTCCTGCTTCCCATCTAATACTAGTGAATTTTATAAGTAGGTAAGCACTGGATCTTACAGAATATTCTAATACTCTAATAAATCTCAAGTAAATCTGATTCCTGGCTTGCCATTATTCCTTTGTCAAACTAAAACCTCAAGAAATAAGGTTAAGGAATCAACAATTATTTTCGGCCTTTATTGTGAAGTGGAGATTTGGATGTTGGGAAATCAGTGAGAAAACTGGTTAAGTCCTTGTACCCTGTTCAACCATTTTGAAGATATTGAAAGTCATTAAAATGACCCTAATAAAAAAATTTAGACAGATATCTCTTAAAGTACGTGGTTATATTAATTAATGTTCAGGTATCATTAATTCTTAAAAATTATCCTTCTGACTTCTTTTTACTAATCGGAGTTTATAAGAGGACTTACGATTATTACTGTAGTGGAGGACCATTCCGTCATTTTGACCACTGCGCTATAAAGTCGGATCCACTTAATAATTTTTCTTAAATTCGTCTTTTAAAGTATTGACTGACGTTGTTAACATGACTAGTCGTGTCTAACGACAATATCAAATTTAACACATTATTTATTTAGGGTAGTTATCAATTAATTAGAGGTAAATTTCAGCAAATGGATTATGGTGATAGATGTATTTTTTTAGACAGACCCATTATTGTAATTAGTAACCTTTTTTAGTGCCGACAAGTTAGGCAAGTCATTTTTGACATGGCTTATTTGATACCAGTTTTAATTTATTAATTAATAAAAGAATTTTTCACAAACCGAAACAAATGACTCGTACATGACAAGAATATCTATGATTCTTCGGTAGTGTTTTTTTAACGAAAATTATACTTGTGATTAAATAATATAATAGGCGAATAAATATATAACCTATTTATTTATAACTTATTGTTCCTCCAAGTTTAATTATTAATCAGCCCACTTAATTATAAAACAAAGGCGGCCGTGGCTACCGGCCGGGTGAACCGGTAGCCGTGGGTTCGAATCCTGTTGGGGCATGGTCGCAAATTTATGTTTGTGATGTTTTAAAATTTGTGAAGGTTCTAGCAAGAGTGTAAAATCCGACAAGGAAAATGATTCCAGTCACGCCAGTAACCAGGCTGGGTAAGATCGGATGTGTTCTAGGACGAGTTCTAAGTTGGTCACTCGCCAGTCGGTAGGCTTAATGCTGAGGACCGTGATTCGGAGCCCACGTTAAACTTAGGGCACAGTCCATATAAACCCATAGTTGGAAAAAGGCGACTTTAAAATATATTAATAAAAAAAATAAAACAACGCAATATAAGAAATATAATAATAATAATTTGTTAAATATAAAATATGACATAAGCAAAAAATGAGATGTTGGTTGTTAATTTATATATTACCTTAACTTTCATATTATTATAGAATTCAATAATCTAATCTTCAAATAATATCTGTCAAAAATGCATTTTATTTAAAGTATTAGTTTACAACTTTTGTTATTTTTGAAACAATGATTTAAAAATGTCGCATACCTGTTCAACATGGGTTTATTTCTGCGTAAAATGCTGTTAAAGTCAAACAATGGTGTGATAAGTATTATGGTTAATACCGTACGGAATTCAACTATAGTATATTCAAAAAAGTTTTAAACATATGTCATCTAAATTCGTTACGTCAAAACGTCGCAATGTTGCCGTATCAACTCTGAATTTCAGTTCAGTTTGGCTTTGACATACAAGAAAATTCTAACTTAAATAAAATAATTGAACTAAAATGTTATGAATTATAATTTATTTTAAAATTATAGTAAACTAGCTGACCCGACAGACTTCGTCCTGTCAAAAAGATTTGTAATGTGGCAGTTTTTGTGCCTACGTATTTTAAAAAATTCTCCTGAACAGAACCATCACCCTGGTGATAGGGCGTTGTGAATAAAAAATAATTAAATAAAACATATATAAGGATTGAAAAGTAAGTAATCGCTTTATTGTTAATCATGTGAATCATAATTATTATTATTATTATCATTATATTGCTTTGTGGTATACGATGTTTTTTGTTTGATTACCTGGCGCATAGATAAACAAATCTGATGGTTTTCCAACACGGGAACAGGCAACATACAATTGACCATGTGAGAAACATGGGTTTTCTAGATTAATACCACAAACACTTAATGATTGCCCCTGGGACTTGTTTATAGTCATAGCAAAAGCAAGCCGTCAACATGTCTATAGGAAATTTGCCATTACCAATGTCAATGAGTTGTTTAGAGAATATGTTTCCAGATTGGTCATTTTGCAACTCGACACGCATATTCTTGCTTAAATGAAGTACTTTAACATGTTTCCACAAATTGGAGGACTTTAGACATGCATTGAGTTCATCAGCTGGCGTTGATCGTGGAATCACTGGCAATGTTTGACGAAAATCTCCTGCTAATAAAATCATTGCACCACCAAATCGGTTATTATTGCTACGTAGATCTTTTAAGGTTCTGTCTAAAGCCTCCAAAGATTTTTTATGTGCCATCGTGCATTCATCCCAAACAATCAATTTACATTGCTGCAAAACCTTTGCCATTGCAGAGTTCTTCGAAACGTTGCAGGTTGGAGTTTCATTGCTTTGCATATTTAATGGCAATTTTAGTGCTGAATGGGCTGTTCGACCACCTTCAAGCAAAGTTGCTGCGATTCCCGACGAAGCGAGTGCAAGTGCAATTTTATTTTGTGAGCGAATTGTTGCTAATATTAATTTTTTTTTTATTACTCTTCGTGAGTCCACAATCTGCCCTATTGGCAATAAGTATTTCTTCTGTTTATATTATATATACATGGCATGTAGAAAATCACTTCATTAAGCAATCTTCTGTATAAAATATTATCTTAATTAATTAGTCTTATTCTAATGCTTATTCTAAACTCTACATATGTCCAGTAATCAGATCAGGTGGTGTTAAACGTTTTAGTCTACGCACTTCACTATCACGTCGCATATTCAGCTGATTAGCGAGTACATTGGGATGCACTGACACTCTTTCGAAGTACTTCACACAAACACGTTGGATTACACTCGTTATAGGTTCTAGAGGAATATCGCGTTGGATCACTTTATTTGAAATATAGTACGGAGCATCAACAATGGCACGCAACACCTTATTTTGGAACCGTTGAATGATGGATATATTAGATTTGCTAGCGGTACCCCATAGTTGAATTCCATATGTCCAAATGGGCTTGAGTATAGACTCATACAGCAATACCTTGTTATCTAATGATAACTTGGATTTGCGCCCAATGAGCCAATACATTTGATATAATTTTAGTCCTAGTTGTTTCCGTTTAGAGAGTATGTGCTTCTTCCAGGTTAGGCGTCGATCTAAATGCATACCAAGATATTTAACATGCTCTGCTTGGGGGAGTTGACGATGATTGATATTTACTGGTGGACATGTTCTTCTACGCAGGGTAAACGTTATATGCGTGGATTTTGATTCATTGGCTTTAATGCGCCATGTCTTCAACCATAATTGTATTTGCTCCAGGTGGGTTTGTAGGTTTATTGATGCTGTGACTGGGTCTTCATGGGATGCTGAGATTGCTGTATCATCTGCATATGTTGCCACAGTAGTTATTTTTGTGGTGGGCAGATCAGCCGTATACAGAAGATACAGTACTGGACCCAGTACACTACCTTGCGGAACTCCTGAATATATGGGATTTAGTTCGGTATATTCATCGCCTTGATTTACAATAAAATGTCTGTCAGTGAGATAAGATTTTAGTAGCTGATAGTCCGGATGAGGGAGAAGTTTCTTTAGTTTAACCTGCAAGCCCGTATGCCATACTTTGTCAAAAGCCTGAGATATGTCTAGGAAAGCAGCCGAACAATATCTTTTGGCATTTAGGTCAGCGTTTATTTGGTTTACAAGTCTATGCACTTGTTCTATGGTCCCATGCTTATTGCGAAAGCCAAACTGATGTTCTGGAATAATTTTTCTTTTTTCTATTATATAGTTTAGTTTTTTTATGTATAATTTCTCGAAAACTTTCGAGATTATTGGTAATAAACTTATAGGTCGGTAGGAGGTCACATCTTCTGGTATTTTGCCTGGTTTAAGTATCATTAATATTTTAGCTACTTTCCAGATACTAGGGAAGTAATTAATTCGTAGCATAGCATTAAATATATATGTTAATAGTTTTATAGCCTTTTCTGATAGTTCTTTTAAAATTTTGCCAGTAATTAAGTCATAACCAGGAGCTTTTTTAATATTAATCTCTCTCATTATTGTATGTTTAACTTTTTTGACCGTTAATTTCTCGTGCGGTAAATCCATTTGAAATGGCGAATCTAGAAAGCTAGTAATTTTATTTTCGTCATCTTTATGTAGCTGAGACTGGAAAGGTTTAAAAACATTTTTTAAGTGTTTTGAGAAAATGTCGGCCTTCTCTTTATTGCTTCTCGCCCAATTATTTTCGCTTGTTTTAATAGGTGGGTTATGCTGCTGGGATCTCCTAAGCTTTTTTGTTGCTTTCCACAACGAATAGTCTGTAGCCTCAGTTGATGTCAAGTTTTCTAGGTATTCTTGAATGCCTTGGTTCTGTTCGATTTGGATTAGATCTCTCAGCTCTTTTATGGCCCTATTAAATTTTCTTTTATTCTCTTCAGTCCTTTGCTGTTGCCAATTTCGTCGTAACTTTCTTTTTTCTGCTATCTTTTTCTGTATTGTACATGATATCTGTGTATTTTTTCTTGGAAATGTTTCACTGTTGGGAGTCGCGGAATATGCTGCCTCCTGTATATTTTTTGTAAGATTTATTGCTGCTATTTCTATATCCATTTCAGTTTGTAACGGTAAATTTAGAGAGATATTTTGGTCTAAGTTTTCTCTAAATGAGGGCCAGTTAGTTCTATTATTGCACAGAGAAGGGGGTTTATCTTTGATGGTAATTTTTGAAGAAATTGTTACTATTATTGGTGAATGATCAGAAGACAGGTCGAAGCATGATTCTGCCTGACACTTTTTTGGATCAATATTTTTTGTAATACAGAAATCTATTGTATCTGGTTTTTTATTTCTGTCTGAAGGCCAATATGTTGGTTCACCAGTAGAGATATGTTGTAAGTTATCTTTCCTTATGGCTTTAAGCAGTTCTCTACCTTTTGAGGTTATTATTCTTGAACCCCACATTAAATGTTTTGCATTATAATCTCCTCCTGCTATAAATCTATTACCTAGCGTACTGAAGAATTCTTGAAATTGTTCTGCCTTGTTGTTATGTTTGGGTGGGCAATAAATCGCAGAAATTGTTAATGGTCCATGGGCTTCCTCTATGGTTATACTGGTGGCTTGCAGGTAGTCTTTGCGGAATTTTTCTTTTTCGAAATGCTTTATATCATCTCGAATTATTATGGCTGTACCTCCATGTGCTTTATCATCAGGGTGATTTGTATGATAAAGCTTATATTTAGGAACTTTCAGATAATTCTTGTCCGTAAAGTGTGTTTCGGAAACCATCATAACGTCAATATTTTGTTCATTTACGAACATTTTTAGTTCCCTGGCGTGTTGTTGGAGCCCATTGGTATTCCAGACGGCGATTTTGTAGCTATTGGTTTCAGGCATTAGGCAAGTTTGCTTACGACGGTTGTGAGTAGACCAAGCATCGTACTCATTTGATCCATTAGTTTGGCCATCATATTTTCTAATCTTGAGATGTTGCTAGTTTCAGTAGGTTGAGATATTGTCTCTCGTTTTTGTGCTGAACCATTTTCAACTATTTGGGCATAAGTTATGTCTGGTTGACTTGTTCTGGTGGGTAGTGGTAGATTGGTAGTAGTGGATTGTTTTTGTTGATGCCTTTTTTCCCTTAAGGCAGGATAGAGTTTCTGCTGTAGTTGCTTGTGAACTGCGCAACCCTTGTAGTTCGCTGGATGATTTCCATTACAGTTAACACATTTCACTTTTTCATTGCGAACTTTTCGAGTAGAATCTCCTGTCTTATGTTCTCCTGCACATTTTACGCATCTATATGATTTGCGACAGTAAGTCTTTGTGTGCCCGTGCGCTTGACACCTTGTGCATTGTGGTATAATTCTCTTTATATGTGGTGGTTCGCATTTAATAATATTATTTTCCAATTTGGTGATTTCATACACCGCCTTATTATTTCCATTAGGTTTTATGTCTATATAAAACATAGGCAGAGGTTTTTTTGTCGTGTGATGTCGTATATTGTGAATATTTACGACCTCGTGGCCTTTTTCTGCTAGTGCTACCTTGATGGTGTTAAAGTCCGTCCCGTGATGTAATCCTTTTAATACGAATTTAAATGTTCTCTCGGATTTTGGCCTGAATGTATGGTATTGGGTGTTTCTTTCATCTAATTCTTTTATAAGAACTTTAAAGTGATCCGCTTCGAACAATTGGATTTTAATTGTTTCATAGCTCACTGTTTTAATTCAATAAAAGTCATGGATGTTTTTTATTATTCCTACCTTATAGACTGTTATTGGTGGTGGTTTGGGAACAACTTTTTCAGGGCTTGGTTGTATGTTCTCTTCAATTTCTTCCGACAGGTTGCTAAAACTGTTTTTTGTCTCTATCGGTTTCTGCAACCAATAGTCACTGATTCTTGTTTGTTTCCTCGCGATTTCTTCTTCTGGACTTCTCAATCGTTTTTTGTTAATGACTGTAGTCCATTCTGATGGTGGAGTTTGCGTTATTGCTGTTTGTTCTAATCTTATATCAAAGTGTGCAGGTGATTTGGTTGAATCACTATGGTTTGCCATTTTTTAATTTTTAATATTTTATTTAATTTACTTCCAGAGGAGAAAAAAAATAAAATAAATACATTGTTTATTTCACGCACTTCATTTTTCACTTACGTTATTTTAGCACTAGTTTTTTACTATAAATACTATAAATGAATTTCAAAAGGACTGTTGTAAAATAAGATGAAATAATTTTAAACACTAATAAAAATGAGATGCAGTCCTTTTGTCTGGTCACGTAAACACGTATTCACTACACTTTAGGTCCACTGAGAGACGGATAGCCGCGTCTGTTATGCGTTTTTAACACTCAATTAAATAACCGTAATAAAATACTGGGTTTTTTTTAAAGAAAGGTATCTTCTTATAGCTTGGACCGTATTGAAAATACGTCTTCACCCTACGAAGGTTGGAACTGAACTGCTAATATTAATGAAATAAAAAAAGTTTTTCCTGTACCACCAGGTGCATCTAAGAAATAAATCCCTCCAGTTTCATCATTTGTTACTTTCATAAGAGTTTCAAATACATACTTCTGTTGTTCATTTAACAGTGGAAGATTTGTTTGAATTTATTCTTTCAAAGCGTTGAGATCATACAGTCTTTCTCGATGCAACTCTTGGTTAAAAGCGTCATGCATTGGACGATTGGGCGCGGTCAGGCCTAATTGAATTAATAGTTTGTTTGACATTATCAAGCACATGTCCTCAATTGAAATCAATGCTTCATTGTAAATTTCTTCACTGATTTGTATATTTGGATTTCCCATTCTATTCCGTATTTGATACAAAATATCATCACACATATAATCTTTGTACTTGATCCACAAATCAATTGGGTTTGATGGGAAGCATGTAGATATGATTATAGAAAACAATGTTCGTACTTGATGAGCGTGTGATGATATTACAGCATCATTGAGAGTTTGATCCCAATGAGCGTTATTTTCAAGCAATTGCAAACGTTGACAGGCTTCTCTGTAGGATCCACACAATTCATCATCAACATTTCCTAACTATTAGAATGATGTTGGGCCACGTACATTGACTAATAGCAGTCGTAAATAAAAACATTCATCATTGCTTGGATGTACTGAATAAATCCGGCCAATCGCATCGGTGGAATATACATCTGTATATCCTGGAACTGGTTTTCCTTGTTTCCGTCGTATAAATCTCCTTGAGGATTGATTCCAGGTATAATATTTTGGCATTTCAGAATATAGCAATGTTTGTGCGAAATCATCGTTTTGGCATGTCTCAAAAAAACTGGTTAATGTAGTAGATGGTGGCTGAGCAGCTCTTTGTACTGCGTTCTGTGCTGTAAAATACACTCTTTGTCCATTTTCTAAATGCACAGCTAAGTGAACAACAGAAGGGTGTCTCTCATGAATAGGAAAAGAAAATATTCGCCAAACTGCTTCATTACTACTGACATAGCGGCCCATTTGGTATTGGGTAACTTCATCATTAGAATTCTCTGCACCAATTCCAATCACAGCCATATCACTCCCTTTGGTTACATATTTGCAAATGTATTTAATCGATTTCACTGAATGGCAAGATTCAACGTTGATGTGTGCTTTGAATGTCTTTGATAAAATGGGTGAATATGGAACAATCCAACGATTATCTATTTCAATATCTTGTTAATTTAATTTGACAATTGTTGATTTTCCATTGTCTGCTGTCGATCTGCGACGATACAATGGATAACCGTCATTACCAGTAATTGTTTCCGATATTAATGTCCGTGGATATCGTTTTGAACATTTACCATCCATCATACACGGTGAATTTTGATTAAGAGTTCCACAGGGACCATGTATCATGTTTTTGATAACTACCTCATGCAATCCAGGATCTACTTGTACATTAGGGATTTCAGCTGATATCACTGCATCAACTTCATTTGGCCTTATCTTTTCAACCAACCAAATCAAAATGTGTGCATGTGGCAATCCTCGTTTCTGCCACTCCACAGAATACATCCAGCAGCGTGTCTCACCAAACACATTATGTTTTACGATGAAATTCATTAAAGATTTCAACTTTTGTCTAAAGACTCTGGCTGTAATATCATGACGATCAATGGATGATTTCCCAGGTAATAACTCCTGCTTAATTTCTATCCATTGCGGATTGCATGTAAATGTGATGAACAAATCTGCTGTACCATAATGACGAACATACGACATGGCATCTTGAGCATATTCGTGCATATGCCGAGGGCTTCCGATGTATGTTGCTGGAAGAATAGTCATCCGACCGACATTCTGTGCATTTCCATCAGTATTAATCGCATCTCGAAGGTGAATATACTCTTCAGATCGGAGTTTGGTTTGATTCAACCTGATGAATGTTAATCTCTCCGTTTCAATTTTAACATACATGTCATCAACATATTTGTGATATAATCGCCGACATTTCAATATGTGATTATCTGCATTTTCCCGAATCATTAGGCGGTATGAATAATAGTTCATTGAACTGACTTTTTTGTTGGTTTCAGAACCTGTAAACAGATTTTGTTTTAATAACAGTCAAATATAAAATTAAAATACATAATATAGTGACTGAGATATTATCGCCATAGCTAAACTAATATTTTAGTTACCTGTAATGGGATTTATCATTTTTATTGATAAATCGTAGCCATCTTCACCTTGCCAAAATATAATGGGATATTGCAGTGCATCATATGAGCGGTGTGTTTCCTTTATAGGTTGTAATTGAAAATTCCGACGATGTAAAACAATATCACGGGATTCCAAGTTTTCTCCAACTACAACGATAGCAACTTCATCAATAGTTGGTGCATTAAAACGTCTTGTATGTTGACCTGCAGGTGTTTTATCAGCTCTGATTACAATTTTGTGATTATCGGATGGCATCAGATCCAGGGCAGTTTTAAACAATATAATCAATTGATTGTGTTGATGAAATAAAGTTTGTAATTGTTCTACAATAGACCTTTTTACTAAATTGTTATGTGCACAACGCAGATCAATTTCTTGTGGTGAATTGCCCATAAAATAAATTTGCAGGAATTTGTTGTCGCTATCTGACACTGGTAACAGTGAACCTGCTCTGTGATATATTTGCCCTTGTATCTGTAAATAAAAAAAATATTATGGTGTGGTATAAATTAATGGATTGTCAATGATCAAACTTAAATAATATTTGATCTTAAAAAGTATATATTTAGTTTTAACTAATATCTATCAAATATAAAATATAATAAAAGTGTCACTGAAACTGAATCACCATATAATATGATGACTAAGTGATATATTTCGTAATTATTAAGAAATTGAAGATTAGTAACACATCTTAACTTTGGTGACAGAAAATTTTGTTCGCTAAAATAATTATGAGTAACTGCTATAATACATACCTTGAAAGTTGGCATAAAATTTTCCCGAACTGCATTTGTTGCCCCAAATGAAGTCATTTGAAAGCAATTGTTATATTGTTGAATATGTGTCAAAAAGTGTATAGAATCTGTTCCTATTCCTGAAACCAATGAGTACAATGGTTCTGGTGGTGGATCCAATTGTATCAATTTCACTTTACCATTTGCGCAACACAATCCATTGGCTTCGTTTTTGTATTTTAATGCCTTACAGTGTGAGCAAACCAAGTTCATAGAACCAATAACAACACATTGGTAGTTACTGTAGTCAATTGACACATCGTAACTGAAAGCAGCTGGATTCAAACTTACGCGATTATTAGTTGAATGTCGCGCTCGCGCTTCACGCGTTTGTGATATCCGAATTCTTTCACGTTCATTTCCGTCGTCACGTTCTTGTGCAGTACGATTAGATCGGTAATTAGCTTGGTTTATAGCATTTCTGGTTCTTCTACCTAAATTGCTTCGTCTTATAGGAGGCATATCAAATATAAATTATTTTTTCACTAATCACGAACTAAACAAACACTAACTAACTAAACACTCTGCACAAAACACGATATACGAATTTGTTTCGTGTATCACTTGACAATTCATCTGTCATCTGTCAAAAGTCATCTGTAACAGACAACTTTTTTTTTTTAATTTGATATGACTTGAACTCAAATCCTTTTAAGCCGTACGAATTGTTTTATTTATTTAAAATTTGAATTAAATTTTAAACAAATAAAAAATTTTAAATAAATAAAACAATTCGTACGGATTAAAAGGATTTGAGTTCAAGTCATATCAAATTTAAAAAAAAAAAGTTGTCTGTTACAGATGACTTTTGACAGATGACAGATGAATTGTCAACTGATACACGAAACAAATTCAAACAAAAAGGGCTATTTTTAGGGTTTTTCCAGCAATAATTCTAATTTTTCTCGCCGTAAAAACCATCCCTGAACTTCAACGAACATTTTAAAAAAAGATTTGGCCAAATTGGTCCAGGCGTTGTTGAGTTATGCGCTTAGGAACATATTTTGCGATTCATTTTTATATATAAGATCTAATGCATATATTATCGACCGACTTAAAACTACAATTAAGTAAACTGTTATATTAGTTTGTAGGTTAGGTTTATGTTTTAGTATATTTGCATTGAACATTTCCATACCATCTATGTGTTAGACTTCTAGGCGGTTTTTTTTATGTAGATGTATTTTCTGGAGACCTAATCCACCTAATTAGTAATTGTATATCCAAGTAATATATTTGAGTTTGTGAAGACATTTTGGTATCACTGTTCATTTGTTCATCACCTATATCACCTTCGTTTGTTCTTTTAATACCTGTATACATCTTTCCTGATAAAACTAGCTTTAATCACTGCATTCTACTACTTCTTTCTTTCCTGATACATTTTAACCGAATGCTCATGTATATTCTGAACAATTACTCACATATCTATGCACATACATATTTTACAATCTACGATAACATTTTCTACAGTTATTATATATTAATAATATACTCAATTTTTCTTGTTTTCACTACCATCACTCAGTCTTAGAAATTGGCTGCACTGAATCACAGCATATTCAGAAAGTTTAATGCAAATGAATAACTAAGCTGTTAATTTCTAATCTATCTAACATTTGTGCACAATTCCATCATTTGTCAATTTCCTTTTCAATGTGTCTGATCGAGTTCATTCAAATCGAAAGTGTCATTAACCATTCCCGTTTCTATCATGAAGTACAATATATCTGCAATGAATTACAAATAAATGTTATAACTAATAAAGCCTAATCAATTGTTATTCCAACAACTTTTGTTGTCATAATACTATTTTTATTATCATCTTGCCACTGCTCTATTACTCCTATTCTTAAATATCCGTGTTTCATCTAAATACATAAATTAAAATAAGTTTCTCTTCATTTTATTATATGCTTTTAAAAATTGTATTCTTTTAAAAGCAATATCCGGAAGTTCCATAAGACCTCTTGATACGTTTCAGGCCAACAGTTTCCTTTGAAATAATTGTATTAAATATGTTTGTATTAAAAAGCTATTCAGTGTTTTCATACATTTCATATATTTAATATCTGATGGAGCTAACATCAAACTAATTTTGAATAGGGAGTTGTTTCGTAAAATATAAAAAGTCTACCAAATTGTTAAATGAGTCGCAAAATATAGTTGCGTGAGATAATTGTCATCTTAAAAAAATTAGAATACAGTCTTATCTCTATACCACATTCTACTCTTCTATTACTGATCCTGAGTACATCCTGGACATCTGCACTGTATGTCGATTTACAATAAATGGGAATCCGTTAATTGTCAAAACTTTGAATGAGGTTCGTCATTAATTTTTAGGTCATACATAAAACAATACACTAACATGATTTTTTAAATTATTCGAAATTATTATATAGTCCTTAGTCTATTAAAACAGCTAATGGACGTCATCATAATTTATAATGCAACGTTGCCCTACCAAATTTAAGTTTTCCTTTATTTTGACTCTGACAACAAAATACTAATGTAAATAAAATAATGATGTTATAAAATATAATTTATTTTAACATTATAGTATATCTAATGCATATTTGTTGAAGGACTTAAACTTTAGTTAATTATACAGCCACAATTGTTTGTAGGTTAGAGTTGTTTTATTATATTTACAATGACATATGACAACGGTGTCGACTAGTACGGGCAGTACTGACAACAAAATACTAATATAAATAAAATAATGATGTCATAAAATATAATTAATTTTAATATTATAGTATATCTAATGCATATTTGTTGAAGGACTTAAACTTTAGTTAATTATACAGCCACAATTGTTTGTAGGTTAGAGTTGTTTTATTATATTTACAATGACATATGACAACGGTGTCGACCAGTATTGACAACAAAATACTAATGTAAATAAAATAATGATGTTATAAAATATAATTTATTTTAACATTATAGTATATCTAATGCATATTTGTTGAAGGACTTAAACTTTAGTTAATTGTACAGCCACAATTGTTTGTAGGTTAAAGTTGTTTTATTATATTTACAATGACATATGACAACGGTGTCGACTAGTACGGGCAGTACTGACAACAAAATACTAATATAAATAAAATAATGATGTCATAAAATATAATTAATTTTAATATTATAGTATATCTAATGCATATTTGTTGAAGGACTTAAACTTTAGTTAATTATACAGCCACAATTGTTTGTAGGTTAAAGTTGTTTTATTATATTTACAATGACATATGACAACGGTGTCGACTAGTACGGGCAGTACTGACAACAAAATACTAATATAAATAAAATAATGATGTCATAAAATATAATTAATTTTAATATTATAGTATATCTAATGCATATTTGTTGAAGGACTTAAACTTTAGTTAATTATACAGCCACAATTGTTTGTAGGTTAAAGTTGTTTTATTATATTTACAATGACATATGACAACGGTGTCGACTAGTACGGGCAGTACTGACAACAAAATACTAATATAAATAAAATAATGATGTCATAAAATATAATTAATTTTAATATTATAGTATATCTAATGCATATTTGTTGAAGGACTTAAACTTTAGTTAATTATACAGCCACAATTGTTTGTAGGTTAGAGTTGTTTTATTATATTTACAATGACATATGACAACGGTGTCGACCAGTATTGACAACAAAATACTAATGTAAATAAAATAATGATGTCATAAAATATAATTTATTTTAACATTATAGTATATCTAATGCATATTTGTTGAAGGACTTAAACTTTAGTTAATTATACAGCCACAATTGTTTGTAGGTTAGAGTTGTTTTATTATATTTACAATGACATATGACAACGGTGTCGACTAGTACGGGCAGTACTGACAACAAAATACTAATATAAATAAAATAATGATGTCATAAAATATAATTAATTTTAACATTATAGTATATCTAATGCATATTTGTTGAAGGACTTAAACTTTAGTTAATTATACAGCCACAATTGTTTGTAGGTTAGAGTTGTTTTATTATATTTACAATGACATATGACAACGGTGTCGACCAGTATTGACAACAAAATACTAATGTAAATAAAATAATGATGTCATAAAATATAATTTATTTTAACATTATAGTATATCTAATGCATATTTGTTGAAAGACTTAAACTTTAGTTAATTATACAGCCACAATTGTTTGTAGGTTAGAGTTGTTTTATTATATTTACAATGACATATGACAACGGTGTCGACCAGTATTGACAACAAAATACTAATGTAAATAAAATAATGATGTTATAAAATATAATTTATTTTAACATTATAGTATATCTAATGCATATTTGCTGAAGGACTTAAACTTTAGTTAATTATACAGCCACGAGAGTTTGTAGGTTAGAGTCGTTTTATTATATTTACAATCGCATATGACAACGGTGTCGACCAATATCAACACAGTTTGAATTTTATAGACCGATTTGGTTACGTGTTCGGGCCTATTAGACTTCATACTGTCTCTTTTTACTAGAGTAATTCTGATAAAAGAAAATGAGAAATAAAAGTGCTCAGAGTTTAAAAGGGATTTTACGTTTTTATAAACTAAACTTGGCAATACGTCCGACAGTGTTGATGACGTGTGTTGGCCGTTTAATTGGAAGGACTTTATAAAACAAAAAAAAGATTTAAGAAGTAGTGTTAATTTAATATTAAGAAATAACATCATATAAAGCTTCTATATGTGCCATAGCTTTCGCCTGCCAGTAAAAATACTTCAGTTAATATAACATAAAAATAAAGTGCAGTACCCCCAGTGGGAAAAGGAAAAGATGACCAACAACTACAACTGCTTTCAATAAATATCCAATTTTCATTATTTTATCTCGTATATATCTCGTCATGGGCTTCATTTTATTTTAGTTACTGGTAATTACAAATAAATATGAATATACAAATTAAAATATTAACCAAACTTTAAAAATAATCTTCGTTTATTCGGTATTATAAAATACAGAATCGTTGACATCTAAAAACAATGAAAAGTCATGAACTACGTATATTTTATCATCGATCTCTTAATTAACAAAACATGACTGTTAAAACAAAATACCAATCGATTATAGCGCCATCTCGACTTTGTAACAGAACTAGGGTAATTGTGTTTGAAACGTGATGTTTGTTTTCATAGGTTGGGCATAGGTTGGAATTTATCTTATTTATGTATAATTTTTTCGTTCTTCGAGTATTTGTGTTTGAATATTATTTAAAATGCATTTCTATAAATGATATTTCTAAAAAGAGAGTAGCGAAAGGAATAAAACGACAGATAATGTTTTAATAATATTTAATTTTCGAGAGGTATTTTTTCTATTAATTGTATCTTACACCAGATATGCTTAGTACAATCTTAATTTACAAATTAATGTATTACTACTGTTCTGCTTTGCTTGTATTAATACAGAGGCAAGGCGAGTACGAGATTAATACATCAGATTGTATTTCAAAAATTAGAATAATACTAATCTACTTAAGCTAAAGTTAATAATACACTTATACACTGAACAAGTTTGTGTGGTTTCGTTCGCTTCAATCTTCTGATTTCCCGCGTGTTTTTCAGTAGCTGTATTGCTTCCACGTTGCTGTGATATAGCAACCTTATTTCATGTTTTAAGGCGAAATCTTGGATTACTTCGTGTATTCATAACAAGAGAGGTAATGCACAAAATACGAAAATCAATGCTATAACTTTTGGATGACTTTGTTTTTTTTGTATTCACATTATGAATGATGACTGTAATTTACAGAAACTAGAATATTTTAATATATTTACTATTTCACAAAATATTTTCAGAATTTATTTTTCAATTTAAGATTTTGGTGTCATGCGACATCACTTTTATAACAGTATATATAACCATAAATGTTGATTAAATTTTATTCTGTATGAAAGGAATGCGATCCTTAAAAACATTAATCCAACGAAAGAGTTACCACTATTACACAAATTGACTGGAAATGTCATTTCCAATCATTTAACCATTTCAACATCATGGTTTAAGCCAAAAAGAAAAGTTTTCTGTGGCATATTGTGATTGGTGATAAAATATTGATCTCTTCTGCAATCCTAAGTGCAAAAAGTTATAAGTTAGTCTAGGTGAGTCATTCACATCGACTCCGAAGCGAAATATTCATGACCGTAAAGTGATGCAGTGTGTAAGGTGAGATAAACGAGGTTAAGTGTATTATGAGCACCTAAAATTAGATGAAACTGTTACTGATAATATCTACCGACTTGAGTTGAGAACACTTGGATACACGTCGCAATAGTTCTGAAGGAAACTGTGTTGATCCAATGGGATGTTCTTCCAGACTCAGTGTAGTTAACCATACATATCTGATCATCAGTTATTCAGATCGGTGCAGCATGACATGGTTTGTATACAGTTATTTCGTGCAAATCCACACTGTTCTTCTGAAATGTATTACCATGTTGACAGAAAGATGAGGTAAAGTTAATACAAATTATATAGTCAATTCCAAATAGTAATGACACACGTGATCAATATGTGTCTGTCAAAAGTTGTAAATTCGTTTTACAGTCAGACAATATTTTCCTTCTTATTTTATTCTATTTAAAAAGAGATAGAGTACTGCTAGAGAAGTTCCAACATGTAACCGAAAGAGCCTGCAAAAAACGTTGTTTTAACGCTTTGTTCTAATAAATGTCAAACGTTGCAGCTGCACTGTAAACAAGTGACGAATCAAGATCAGCTTGATGTTTCAGAGATCAAATATACGAAATGTATACATATATAAAACCGTAAGTAGTTTTTTCAATCGAAACATAATTTAATACAGCACCTCTTTATACACTGTTAGGTAATACAGCATTTAAGTGGTGTAAAGATAACCCACGAAGGGGTTTAATGGAACTTCCAGAGATTGCTTTTAAAATAATATAATTTTTAAAAACATATAACATAATCAAGGAAGAATTATTATATCAATTTATACATTTAAATGAGGCATGAATATTGCAGAATGGTACATGGGGTCGCTCAAGATGATAATAAATATAGTGTAAAGAAAACAAAAATTGATGGAAAAATGTAAACGTTGGAATATCTATCGATTAGCTTTAATTAGTCATAACATTTATTAATAATTAATTGCAGACATATAGTTCTTCATGTTGGAAACAGGAATGGTTTTATTCCTGGTGCAGAATTAGTGTTTTCCTCTAAGTTCAAGGGTGACTACCATGGAGAAATAAACCAGAACTTGTCTTTGCAGTAGTTTGAAAACCAGCTTTTAAAGTACTTGAAGGAACCATCAATTATTGTTATGTACAATGCACCAATGCACCATGCATACCATATATATGGGTAGGTAGACAAAATCCCAACAAGTGCATCAACAAAGGCTGTAAATAAGGAATGGCTTAAAGTACATAAAATAAGTTTCGAGGAAACCATGTTAAAGAATGAACCATTTCAAATTGTTATTCGGTAGATATAAATGATATATTTAATTGAATTTTATGTCATTTACTTTTTCGGAAATAAGCCTGAGAAAAAATACATGGTAGATCAGATTGTTGAACGTTATGGCTACAGAGTATTACGTCTTCTTCCCTATCACTGCATTTTTAATCCAATTGATTGATATGAGGTATTGCGAAGAATTATTACAATAGATAATGAGGTCGAGGGGTATATTCAAACAAGAACTTGGATTTATGGAAAGAGGCATTGTCGAAAAGAACACCTTCAGTTTGTGTGAGCTTGTACAGACACATTGAAGAAGAAATTGACAGATGATTGTGACTTGATTAGTGTTTCTGAAAGTGATAGTGATTGAATAAAACTTTATGAATGTTGGTTTATGATTCAATGCTGACAATTACCAAGACAGGGCGACGAAAGAAGAAACAACTAAAGATCAGTATATAAGTAATATACTTTTATTGTAGGAAACTGTATTATAGAGTGTGAAAGCTTTCGGAGCATCTGTGTTATTGCTCAGAATATACATGAACATTTTGTTAAAATGGATAAGGAGAGAAATATTACTAAATGTTTTGTAGATATGGCAAATGCATTAAGTAGTTTTATCAAGAAAGATGTATACAAGTTGTAACAGGAAAAACTAAGGAGAAATATAGTAATATCGTAATGACTTTACAAGGAAACATTGCATCGAAGGAAACAAGAACTGAGCGTAACATAAATATGCTCTCTAAAGAAAATAAACTACATTACTCAGATACACAATTGCTAATTAGGTGGTTTAGGCCATCAGGGTATACTACTACATAAAAAAGCGCCTAAAATTCTACCTATACTAGTGTGGCAAGAAGTTCAATGTATATATAATAAAACAACTCTAACCTATAAATTATTGTGGCTGTATAATTTATTGTAGTTTTAAGTTCTTCGATAATCTGCATTAGATATACTATAATGTTGTATGATGTCAATAAATTATACTACATAACATTTTTGTATGATTATTTTATTTAAATTAGAGTTTTGTTATATGTCAGAACCAATATGTATTAAAACTCAGAGTCGTTACGGCAACATTGCGACGTTTTGACAGGTCACGTGTGGCACTACTGTTTTGAATAGACTATATTTATGTGATATAACCTCTTATATTTATCTATTCTGTAAAAATAGCCAATAAATGAGTCCTTGACAAATTAGAGCTGTTTGTTTTTGTAAACCCTTGTTCCAGTCCTTCTCTCCTAATAATCTAAAGCTAAGAACTTGATATTTCGAAACTACCGACTCTAACTATAAACGCAAGCAAAAACGATTTAGAACAAATATTCGTGTTGCTTATTATAATCCTTAGGGTTATTTATTATTAATAAGTAATTTCAGGCTGGCTTAACTTTATAAACTAGGCATTAAAGCTAACTGCTGGACATAGGCTACTGTAAACTGTTCTGTCCTACATGGATTCAATTTTCAACAATTTACGTGCAGGTTGTTATTGAATTTGTTGCGGCTTGTTATGTTCACCGTCTTGTCTCGTCTCTTGTTATGTTCAACCCAATTCCATTTTAATAATATTATAAGTGTGGTGTTTGAAATACAGAGGGTTTCAGATTAAAGTTATTATACTGAGAAAATACCGTTGATGTAACGAAGATGGTTAAGTTAATAAGGGTTTATATTTAGTCATTTTAATTTGCAGATGATTCTTTGTATAGTTTTTTGCCATGCTAATAACTAGCTGAATAAGTAACTTCCCCTTTTCAGTTATTTTATTAAATAATTAAAACACATATATTTTGAAAGTTTTTACAATTTACATCAAAGTCTACAGGGTACAGTATATACAAAATAATATGAACACTATGCAATATAGTACATCTTGTTGCATGTTGGCAACACTGTTTCTATGTAAATAATTTGACGCGTATATGATGCTTAGTTTACGTGCCAAATTTTGCGACGAAAGGGGGCAAATCCATGACAGACTTCATAACAGAAGTCAGCGCTGAGCTGCGAATGAAGTTGTGCAATAATCATGAAACCTGGACACTGGATAATTAGAAGATTGTGGACTAAAAGATACCTATAATATGGACTGCCTGCTTCCTACAGTCCAGCATTGGGGAAATTTCGTTATGATTTGGGCGGCAATATCATAGTATTCAGATGGTCTTCTGATTCATATCACTGGCCGGATTAATAACTCGACATCATCAATGATGGAGTTGTTACTAGCACCAGCATATTGCTACCAAACACATGATCATAAGATACTAGCATTCCTTCATGATAATGTGCTCATAGACACAGCCAAGAAGGTTCAGTTTTGGTTATGATTAAAAAACCTTTACCAGCGAGTACAGTTTTCAGACTTCCAACATAATTGAATCGTTATGGGGAGTTTTGGTGCAGAAAGTGAGGACTGGATATCCATCTCTGTAGATGCAGCTATTTTAAAAGCCTCTGTGGCTCACACCTTATTAAATAAATATTATATATATGCCAGGTGTTCATATTATTTTGTATTTCCTCTATATTTGAAGACACCGATGTAAGTTTCTGTTTGTATTTTTTCTATTTATTTTTCTATTTGACATGTTTGGAACTGGCCCCAGTCACCATTTAGTGTGATGTCAATTTCTCATGGTGATCGTGCATAATAATTTTGAATATTATTGATGTTAAATTGACGTATATTCGTATTTTTTTCTTATTTGATTAACTGATATATTCATAATCTTTTTTTATAAAATATTTCAGTATTCTTTCAAAGTATAAAATTCATTAGGAAAAACATCACATAAATAATTTAAAATATATGTATACATATTTCAAAAATTTACACCCATAATAGGTAGTATATTGGTGTGTGGAATATAGCTTAATTTTACGCATATTTGTAAAACTAAACCTAACATGTGATATTGAATATAAATTTCCATATGATTTGTTATCAAATAGCCACAGACAGATTACAATCACTAATATAAATTAAACATAACCTCAAATTTGATCGACGGTATATTAATATTGATATAATGTTTACGAGGTATTAAACAAGGTATTAAGTACTAACATTAAAACGGTTTTCATATAATTAAATTACCGTACCGATGTTGAAGATGCAGCTGCAGGGTCATATGTTCACTTTTTTCATAGTTGGAACAAGCACCGTATGCCATCGATACACATTAAAATGCATAATAATAACTAAAAATTATTAGTGATTAAAGTAATGTATTATAACAAACTTATAAACGTTCAACGTTTATACGTCATCTGTCAATTGTCACGTGTTCACTAAAACGTCACGTTTACACATCATATACATCATATCATCATACAAATCATATGTGATACAAATCAATTACAATTTTAGTGTTTTGGTAATAGTTTAAAATTATGTTACCTCAATTTAAATTTTCTTTTTTCACAAATTTAATTTATTTCGTTTAATGCAAATACGTAAGAGTATCTTGAGGTAGTTTTCAAAATCAGTCATCATGTATATATAGATAAATAAATATGAATGAATATGTAGAATATGTAGAATTGCTACAATAATTTTATATTTATAACGATAATATAATATTTGGAGTACAAATGAGCGGTGTAACAACTTAATAACATCGAACTGTTTTTGCAACATGGCAGTGCATGACTAAATATTATGAAAAATCTTATACTATCCTTTATAGTTACTAGATATTATCAACAGATATATACGAAGATATATCAAATGAACTTTAGTGAATATATACGAAAAGAGGTTCTAATTGGTACATTTGGTTAAGTTACGACTGATTTCAAATAATATCCCATATAATAATCATTTTTTAAATTTATAAATAACATTAATTAACTTTTCCTTCTATATCGCGAATCCTATTTGGAGGATTCTTTTCAACTATACTTGGATAGTGACCATATTTGATATTGGCATTTAATGTCTATTCCACGAGTTGGTACGACCTTGTTCAGACACTAATTTTTTATTGTTGTGACTGAAAGAGCTTACTTTCTCGGAATGAAATATAGCTTGGCTATATATATTGGACACAGACCTTTCAAAGAAACATATTGGATCATATAACGACAACCAATTTTCTCTTTGTTTACAAATAGATTGAGTATGTTTATTATAATTGGCTGTCAAGCAAATACTAAACACTGCGGCGCCTTTTAAAATCTTAGCTTTATGGGCTTGTTAGTTTTAACCAAAATATTTTCAAACCTCTGCCATAATAAATAAAAATATTGAATTTTTCTGAGACTACTGTTGTAGTTTGAAATAAATATTTTCAAACATGGGTTATATGTTAAGATACATTTCTATTAAATATAAATACATTTTTATTATTATTATTAATACAAGGTGTATGGATCATTCCTTTGTGGGTTTTTCGCCAAAGAAAATACTTTATGTACAGTGGATAGTTAAAATGCATTTATTCAAATTATTGGATATTTGATTCTATACATTTTGCTCTTTTTTGCCATTCCATTGAGCTAAATCCTTCATCAAGCCATTTTTGGCTTCTTCGAAATCGGTTAAATGCTGCTTTTCAAGAGATCAAGGATCTGGAGAGTACGGCGATTTCGACACATTTCTGACTGGCTTTGCTTTGTTGAAAAATCACTATATCTTTCAATATAGTGTCGATTTTTCCAATCAATTCACAATTTAAATTGACACCAACTTGGATAGATTAGAAATAAAGCAATTTTTATCACCCGTTTTATTCGATGCAGAAATGACTTACTTTACTTTACTACTTACTTTTATATTTCAGATTATTCTGCAGAATTTCGCTGATTATTCATTTAATAATTCATGTGGTACCAATCTTTCCCATCGTTTGTAATAATTCACAAATTACGACTCGACCCATATTAATTTTTCCGCCAAATGTTTTTGAGTTTGTGTTGAATCCAATGGTCCAATTCAATGTTTCTTGCAATTCAGCACCTTCTTTAGGCATATCAGGGCGTCTTTTACCTTAAACATTGGAACAACCACAATGAATTGTCGAAACCACGTTTCCTATATTCTTATTGTTGGACTATGCTCACTGTAAACCTCTACTAACAAACGATGACTTTTAGAGGGTTTTGTTATTTTGATTAGTGCACGTTTTCAGGCGCAAAATATTTCATAACAGGTCAATTAAAAAGTCCCCGGCCTACCATAGCAAAACACAATTTTTTTTATTCAACATAATTCCCTTCAAGGGTGATGCACTGATAATGGCGACTTTCCAACTTTTAGATACCATTTTTGTAGTACGATTTGTCCTTTGCTTCAAAATTGGCCTCAGTTTCGACAATCACCTCTTCATTTGACGAAAATTTCTTCTCAGCGAGCATTCTTTCGAAATCTGAGAACAATAAATAGTCGCTGGGGGCCAGATCTGGAGAATGCAGTGGATGAGGAAGCAATTCGAAGTTCAATTAATGGATTTTTGCTTTTTTGCGTTTTCACTGACTTCTGATACAGTGTATTGTCTTGGTGAAGCAGCACTTTCTTTTTCTTCAAAAGCGGCTGTTTTCGGCGATTTCATCCCTCAAACGGCCCAATAACGCTATGCAATAGTTGCTGTTGATAGTCCTTCCTTTTGCAAGGTAGTAAATGAAAATTATTCCATGTGCATCCCAAAATACAGACGCCATAACCTTGCCAGACTACTATTGAATTTTCTTATGCTTTGGTGCGGTTTCATCGTGTGCAGCCCACTCGGATGACCGTCGATTGCACTTCGGAGTGAAATGATGGAGCCATGTTTCATCCATTGTTTGATCTTCTTTAAACACTACACCGAATCATCAATTCGTCGTTGTTTTTGGTCAAAAGTGAGCTCGTGCGGCATCCACTTTGCACAGAGCTATCTCATACCCAAATATTCATGAATGATATGATGTACACGTTCAGTTGATATCTTTAGAGTGTCTACTATTTCATTCAATCTCAATTTACGGTCATTCAAAATCATTTTGTGGATTTTTTAGATGTTTTCTTCGTTAACAACCCCTTTTGGGCGTCCACTGTGTTCACCGTCTTCGGTGCTCATTTCACCACGTCTAAACTTAGCATACCAATCCTTGATGGTTGATTTTCCTGGGGCAATGTTCGGAAACTCGGCATCAAGCCAAATTTTTTGCTTCAACTGTATTTTTTGCCTTCAAATAGCAATATTTAATCAACACACGATATTCCTTTTTATCTATTTTTTTCACAATAACAAAAGTTGTTTCACTCAAAATGCTATAATTCACAAACTAACGATCCAACAGCTATCAAAATTATACACGAATCTTTTGAGGCTTAGGGATAACTAAAAAACATATGGATTTAATTCTAGTAGCGCTATCTATGTACCAGGCCGGGATTTTTGAATTAGCCTTTTATAATTTTAAATTTAATGTGTAAATGTTCTTATTTTAGCAGAACTGAACTTGTGTAACTCTGAGGTTGATCTCTGTAGAATAAAATTGCATATTTTTTGTTTATTCAAAATAAATGTAAACTCATGTTATTACTATGTTGAATGTATTGAGTATCGCAATTTGTAAATTCGTTTTAAAATCAGACATTATTTTCTTTCTCATTTTACTCTAGTTCAAAATAGATACAACGCTATTTGATACGTGCGATCATGTAAGTGATTCAGCCTACAAAAGTCGTATCGTTGTCCAACGTCTACAAAATTCTTCAAAACATTAGTGATGATAGTTGCACTCATAAATTTTTGGGAAACACATAATTTAAATGGCGTAAAGATAACCCACAAAGACGTTCGATTGAACTTTCAAACATTGCTTTTAAAATAGTACTATTTATATATTTAGATGAGACATGGATAATTTAAAAATGGAACATTGGGTCACTCATGGCAAGATGATAATAAAACTAGCGCAAAGACAATTAAAGTTGATGGAAAAAGGTAAACGTTAGAATAACATTTGATTAGGTTTTTTAGTCGTAATGTTTGTCAATAATTTATAGCAACTGTTACGACCCTTTAGACATGACAAAATGTTCAAAGGTTGGCAACGCCGGTGGATTTGTTCCATACGGTTCCCTGCTATAAAAAACTAAACGACGACGTCTCGCTTTTCTTTTCTCTATCCCCTTGTAAAAGTACCACTTCTACAGCACCACCGTACTTCCTTCACCTTAACCTAATATCCTGTCCATTCTCCCGTCGACCACATGTATCAATTTTAATTGAAATAAACAAGTATTTCTTTAACCAGTGTTATTAGTTCTCGTACAAATTCCTTCCAAAAATAGTACTGATTGTTCGGACAAATAATAGCATCGACAGCCACACATATCGACGGACGGACCGACCTGACTAACATTCCTACAATTTATTGCAGATATATGGTTCTTCATGCTGGAAACATAAATGGTGTTATTCCTGGAGCAAATTTAGTGTTGTCCTCAAGGGTAGCTACCATTGATAAATAAACTAAAAAATGTTTTTTTTTCTTTGATTTGAAAGTCAACTGTTAAAGAACTTGGAGGAACCATCAGATATAGTAAGGGAGAATGCGTCATAACATAACACACTGGTGGAAAATATCCCAATAAGTGACAATGGCTATAATTAAGGAATGGCTTACAATACATAAATTCATTTTTCAAGATAATATGCTAAATAGTGAACTATATTGAATAAGTGAATTGTTACTTGGTAAATATAAGTGAAATTTTTAATTGCGTTTTATGTAATTTACTTTTATAGAAATAGGCCTGAAAAAAGGAACATTGTAAATCAGATGGCTGAACAACATAGCCACAGAGATTTTTCTTTTTCTATGATGGCTAGCTAGAAGCAAATGGTCTTTTGCTGATTTCGCTTCGGGTTCGGGGTAATGAGTGTTTTGCGGGCGACAGAGGTTTGTGGATGGGTAGGTATTTAATCAAGGTGTTGTCGTGTTCTAAGGCGCCTATGGAGAACCTTACACTGGAGCATGGTCGTGAAATTCTTCACAAACGGGATGCCTGATTCGAGGTGAGTGTTGACGTTCCTCGAAAACCATGGGGTATTGAGCAACGCTCAGACATTTTTGGATTGGAACACTTGGAGTAGTTCAAGTTGTCTCTCCGAGACATACCTGTAACACACCTGTGCTCCGTAGAGGCAGACTGAACGGACTAGCATTTTATACGTCGCTTTCTGGGGGATTGGGAGTATATCTTTTCTGCAGAGGAGTGGATATAGTAGGCTGTACACGCCATTTCCTTTGCAAATATTTTTCAATAATTTTTCATAGAGTCGTGTTATTAGAGTACCGTGTATTAAAAATGATGGAAATGAACAGATTCGACGCAACGATGAAATAGCTGAATTATTCACAGAACATTTAGATAACGTATTCCAACCGAATTAAATACGATCTACAATGGATATAAATCCTGTTTATCAGCCCTATGTAGCTGTAAATCTGGTTTAACCAATGCTTGTTTGAGACTAAAGCATGTTCCGGAATGTCAAGAAAAGGTATTTTCTTTCGTTTTTTGTTCACAACTAAGCGGAAAATCATAAAATAAACTTTAGGACAAAGAACGAAAATTTTTTCGTAGAGTCATGTTATTAGAGAACCGTCTATTATAAATGATCGAAATGAACAGATTAAAGCATGTTCCGGAATATCTTAAGGCTTCTTGAATAATTATGCTAAAAAACATTACAAACCGATAGAACAAGTTGGATTTCGAAATCACTACTCGACAATCGACCAAGTGCACAAGGTAACAGCGGTTGTTTGAAAGGCATTCGAAGAAAATAAATATTAGCTTGCAATATTCCTGGTTGTCTCACAAGTTTTTGAAAGGGTATGGCATTTGGGATGAATCTACAAAATGAACAAATTGCTAACGCGGAATTACTGTCGACTGCTCAAGTCATAAATGGGAATTTTCAAGAGTTAAACTTATTTCAGCTACAGTTTCACAAGGTGGTGTCTTAGAATCACTCCTGTATCTGCTCTATACTGCTGATATTCCAACAACAAAAGGAACGCTACTTGGAACATTTGCCGATGGCACAGTTATGATGGCAAAAGATGTATATCTGTCTAAAGTTGTGGAAAAAGTACAATTAGCGGTCAACAAGATCTACAAATTTACTCTAGAGACTCGAAAACACACATTTATAGATATCTAGAAATATATCTCGGTGGTAGATTAAACTGGAAACATCATGTGAGACAAAAAGCAGAGAACATTAGACTCAAAGTCAAGCAACTATACTGGTTAGTCGAAAGATACTCTCAACTTGGTCTAAAATCAAAGAGATTGGTTTATCAGTCAATTAAAAAATACAACAGAACAATAGGAATAAATTAACTTGTAAATTAAGATTGATTGTAAGGATATCTAATATAAGATGTAATTAGTAAAAAAATAAATAAATTTAGATGATGTGATTTCACGGTTTTATTGAATCGGACGGACTATCATGACATTGATATCAAAATGTAAGTTTGAGTACTTATGGATAATGAAATTTGTTACAAAAAAAAATCGAAATTTAATTGCCAATTCACTTGATAATTGAGTAACTCACGTAAAGTGACATAAAAAATAAGGATATGTTCGTTCTGATAAAAATATTTCATTCAAATTGCTCCTAATTATACGGTTTACGTCATGTGCCCGGCCTACGCCACCACCGTTCGTCAAAACAACCACCGCATTCCTGATTTCAAGGCTGTAAACATCCGTCGGTCCTTAAACGTTCGCCAGTTTTCGCCACTAGGTCGGAATCGAAGGGTCTCGGTGGGTTTCGTTTATGGCCCTCTAAGTCTGTTTGAAACACGACGTTCCATTGTCTTCGGGTCTGGTCGGTGGGCGGTTTCTTCGAAATGCGTCGCTTTTAAATCGGAAACACGTTAATTTCTTTCCTAGAAGATCGTTTCTCCATTGACAGATAATGGTTTGTTTACCTGTCTTGGTGGTTTTATCCGGAAAACAAAGACAAATGTCTTTCTTCAATAATATTATTATCTCTCTTGAAGGTGACGGATAGTAACATTAAATAAAGTGCATGCGGTTATAAACGCATTTACTAGTTGTAACTGTGACATTTATAAGGCACAAATATCAGGAGACCAGGACTTTTAGCTTAATAGGTCAAGATTAACACTTTAATTTAGATAATGTTAATAAGATATTCTAGAGTGGACTATAAGAGTAGTGTAGAAATGAATCAGACATATATAGTCTATCCAAAGTTATTTTATACATACTTCATCTAAATTTGTGACGTTAAAACCTCCCATTGTTGCGGAATCAACTATGAGTTTTAGTTCAGTTTGGCTTTGCCATACAACAAAACTATAAGCTAAATAAAATAACTAAACAAAAATGGTGTTATCAAATATAATTTATTTTAATATTATGGTAAATCTAATGCACATATTATCGAATGACCTAAAACTAAAATTAAGTACACTGTTATAATAGTTCGTAGGTTAGGGTTGTGTTAACAATTGTATATCCAAGTAATATATTTGAGTTTTATTAGAAAGCATATTTATATCTTTTACGCTTAGTTCTTGTGTCATTCGGAACAGTGTTTCCTTGTAAAGTATTTATCCTTCGTTTGTCCTGTTAATACCTGCTTTCGTATTTCTTGATAAAATTAGATTTATTCACCCAATTTGTCAATTTCTTCTTCAATGTCTCTGCTAGAGTTCATCCAAACTGAAGGTGTTATTAACCATTCCTGTTTCAAACATGAAGTATAATATATCTGCAATGAATTATTAATAAATGTTATTGCTAATAAAACCTAATCATTTGTTATTCTAAAGTTTATCTTTTTCCATCAAATTTCATCTTGCCACTAGTGACCATTGGGTATATTGGTCCCATTCTCAAATATTCATATCTCATCTAAATACAAAAATTGAAATAATAAGTCTTTCGCCATTTTATCATATATTTACTTTTAAAAATTATATTCTCTTAAAATCAATATCAGGAAATTCCACTAGACGTCTTCGATACTTTTGTGTCGATACTAATATCCAGTACAGCTACTTTCATTAAAAATTGCAGTAAATTGATATTTAACAGTATCTCTCTGACGAACATTACTGGCAAAAGGGGACCTCCATTATTTCGTTCCTGTTCAAAGTAACTGATTATAGACGCAATCTGTTCTGTCTGGCCTCGGAATTTCGGAGAGTAATAATAAGCAGCCATTTGAAATTCATCAAAACAAACAAAGCGTTAAGACAACCTTTACAGGATTATAACCTCTTATCACTATTGTTTTGAATAATTTTGCTTACGTTTGACAACCGGACGACTTTGGCAGGCTAGTTCGGTTACACGTTCGAACTTATCAACAGTTCTTATCATTATGTCCCTTTTTAACTAGAATAAAACGAGAAGGAAAATATTGAATGTTTCTAAAACAAATTTACAAATACCGGCAGGCAATACAATAAACATTTTGATGACGTATATACAAAATATATTTGGATAGACTGTAGTATCTTTTCTTCTATATATTAATTGGATCAATGCAGCATAGATTTGTTACAGTGTTTCGAAATGCCAAAGAAGTGCGAAAATGTATCGATGATTGGATCGATCTGAAACTCACATCATTCTTTCGAAACGTATCGCATGTTGCCAGATAGATGAATGAAAAAGAATTATAAAAAATGATAGAAAGTATTTTGATTAATATCATTATCATAATAGGTAACATTAGTAAACATTATCAAAATTATTTTTTTATTCCAAAGGGTGCTCTTCCGATGTGGTCCCACTGAAACCAAATCAGGATCTAATGGAGAAATCCGTGGAAATCGAGTGATATCCTCAAATTCAGAAGCACGTACAACGTTTTCTTATATTATTTTACTAGCGACCCGCCCCGGCTTCGCACGGGTGCAATGCTGATACTAAACTAAATACACTACAGAAAAAATTTGAACGTTGTATATAAAAACATAGCGGCCCGCTCCGACTTTGCACAGGCATAAAATATATATGCCTATGTCACTCAATGAAAACATGATTAAAATTGATCCAGTATTTTTGGTTCATTCATTACTGCCCTTGGCCTGCACGCATTAAATTTGGAGTAAAACAATTCCTCTTCCCTTATACTTACTATGAAGATTTCCTGCTATCTTTGGAATATCTAAATTCATACAATTTTTATTACATTACACATTTTTAAACGCAAATTTTAAATTTGTAATATCTCCGAAAATATTTGTTTAATTTATATGCTGTAAGGAACCATATTGATCTATATTAATTGCACACTGTATTTAAGGTACTTAATTCGATAAGGATTAATGCCGTATTGCTTAAAATAGCTTCGTAAATAAGCCATTTTCTCACGTAAAAAGTAAACAATAAAAATGGTTAATGTGGGTTATCCCTAAAAGATAAACATATACCATCGCGGACTTTTTTGTAGACCTTTTTATGGTGTACAATACTGTAGTACATTAATTTGATCTAACTCGTAGGGTTAGACAGCGTTTTTGCTAATTGCTAAATAAGCCTAAAAAAATAGGTTAATTTACGACATCACGTTAGAAACCTCTAAAATTAGCAATGTTGCCTTAGTATATTATGCATGTATTATACACATAAACCTTCCTCTTGAATCACTCTATCTATTGAAAAAAACCGCATCAAAATCCGTTGCGTAGTTTTAAAGATTTAAGCGCCCATAGGGATATAGGGACAGAAAAGGCGACTTTGTTTTATACTATGTAGTGATTTATAATAATTAGATATTTGTGTATAATGTAATGAAAACCATAGCATATGACAAGTCGTAGAAACATTGTAGGCAACTGCTTCTATGGTGTATTGGTTCGGGCGTTCAGCTCACACCTGGAGGTCGCTGGTTCGATTCATGACAGCGACAGTAGCTTTTAGTTGTTCTAGTTTAGTTAGAATGTTTGTCAAATCACCTAGGCCAGGTACCGGAGGCTCCGGGCTCAAGCATTCCTAATTTTCAATCATAGTTTCTTTATTCCTATTTTTCTTCATACTGTCTGCACCTTTACTTGGCCTACTCATTGTAATACTTAATAAAGTAAGTGCGTAATTTATTGAGTAAACATCTAACACTAAAAAGAGAAATATAAAATATTTTTAACAAAAATATTTAACCGAAATCAAAAAATAAATAACCAACTCACTAAAAAGTAGAAAAAAATCAAGCTCAAAATAAAATACGTACATAATAATAGTTACAATAACTAAGTAAAAACTAACAAAAACTGTATTTAACATATCAACTACACGTATTCTGCTGGGGCATGGTCCTAAATTTATGGTTCATAGTTGGTAAAAGGAGACTTTAAGAATTATTTTGAACTAATCAAGCTTGTTTTAAAAATTGAGTGATATAACATGTTCACCATATAGTTGTTGTGTTCTGAATAATATGGTACTTAAAAATAATTTGCTTTTCCTTTCTCACACAGTCCGTAATCTATTATGTCCGTATGTCAAGAAACTGATACTACTCTTGGTCCGGAGAATGTAGTATTGCTGCAGCTGTATTTATAAAACAAGAAATATTACTACCAGTTTAACATATAATTAGGGTTTTAAACAGATGCAATCATAAAAATAAAAGTTCAAAAAGTAATAGATTTACTTATGATGTAAAAATTTCGATGAGTTTTCACTTGTTTTCAACTACATCACTGAAGAAAAATACTGAGGAATTCGATAGTTTTTACTACTTCTCCTAAATAGTAAATAACAAACTCCCATTATGTGAAAACCAATCAATTAATATATATCAGTTATGTAAGTAAAAGATAGATATTCATCTGGAGAACACGTAGTTAGTTAAATATAAAAAATCTGAAAGTTAATGGAACCAATTATTCGTTTGTAAGGACATGTAGAAAAAAATAATACTAATGTCTATAAATTCCAAATAAAAACTAAGAGAACTAAATAAACTTTATTATTATCATAACGTGCAACGTTACTATTCTACGACTTTATAAATAGTATCTTAAATAAATGTCTGCGCTTATGTAGCATTTATTTAGTGTAGGACAACTTTTATTCTGTATATTAGTTGTAAATACATGACTAGAGCGTTGTTAAACATTCTTACTCTTAAAAAAAAACCTTTTACAAGACAAGAATTCTTCAGCAGACTATTAATGAGTTAATACGCTTCTACTAGAGTCGTTACTCATGTCGTTTTGTTCTTTTTTTGTTAAGAAATTATGATGGATGCCAGGAGAGTATCATTCGGCCGATGTCAATCAACGTTTTGAGCCTATCCAACAAGGAGAAACGTGCCGTGTTCATAAATCACTTGGTCGTCGACGACGTGGCGATCGTTTTGGTTTGGTTTGGTTCGTTTTTATTGCCTCGGTTTGTTGTTGTTGAAATCCTGTTACATTTATCGACGTTAATGCTCAAGAAATCAAACCACGTCGTTTTATTTATTGTATCGGGCACATTTGGCGCTAATAATAGATCGTAAGATAAAAATACGAACGTTTTCGATGTTTTGATTTTAGGTTTTATCACTTGTTGATATAAGAGCTCTCTAAATAGATATTTCGTGGTCGCAACATATCTGATTTTTATTTTTATTTTAGATTTACAGCTAAAGCAGATAGTAAACGTTAATTAAAATATTAATTCAGATATTAAAAAGGCTCCTGGAATTGATGATATTTCACCTGGGCTATTGAATGAGCTGCAGTAAAAGGCAATAATCACGTTGACATATATAGTTAATGCCTGCCTGAGACTGAAGCATGTTCCGAAATGTCTTAAGGTTGCTCAAATAATTATGCTTAAAAAACCTCCATCTTACCTCTAGGATCTTATAGACCTATTTCGCTGCTACCTGCGATATAAAAATTCTTTGAGAAGCTGTTGCCAAAACGTATTAAACCATTTATAGGGACACCAGATTTCTAGGTTCGATTTCGAAATCACCATTCGACAATCGACCAAGTGCATAAAGTAACAGCGGTTGTTGAAAAGGTATTCGAAAAGAAATAATGAGCAAATTGCTTCCGCGGTTGTTGATTGTTGATTGCTGGAATCATATCTTTTTGAAAAAAAATTTACAGTATCGCAAAAAGGGGCATTCTCAACACTTAGACCTATTGCGACTGGAGTTCTGTTCTATCTACTATATACTGCTGATATTCTAACAATAGAATAAAACAGTGCTTGGAACATTTGCCGGCGACACAGTTGTCATGGCAAAAGATGTACCTCTGTCTAAGGCTGTAGAATAATTATAAGTAGTGATCAACAAGATCTACAAATGGACTAGAGACTGCTGTAGCGACCTTGAGGCGTGGAATAATACCCAGAAATATAATCCCAGATGTTGAACAAGGGCGGGGTGCCAGCAGCGCCAACTAGAACCCGACAACGAATAGCTGGCGGCAACCCCGAGACGTTTATCTGGGATGTTATTGAAGGGTATTTCGGTCATTGAGTGCTCAACCCTCGTTTGGTTTAGACGTGCCACCGCCTCGCCATCGACTGCCCAAGCCTCGTCTCCAGGTAACACCGCTGCCATCCGTTTTATCTAATTGTATTTTTCACATTTTTTATATAGCCAATAAATAACGGTAACATAATGTAAACACTACTGTTTCATTTCGATTTACCTCCATTCACCGAGCCACATCATTTACCCTAAACTGGAAAATACAGCTTAATAGCTCCAAATCTGTCCATGTTAATGTTGCGTTGCGGCGAAATGACAAAACCTTAATTATTACTTGACGGATGCCCTACTCCTCAGGCAGATTCCGCTAAATACCTAGGAATACATGTCGATGGTAGGTTAAAGTGGAAATATCACGTTAGATAAAAAGCAGAACAGATTAGATTCGAAATCAAGTAACTGTACTGGTTAATCGGAAGACACATTCAACTTGACTTAAAAGAAATTAGTTTATCAGTCAATCATGCAGCCAATTTGTACCTATTGTGTGTAAATATGGGATTGCACTTAAATATCAAGACAAATAGTAATCTAAGACACCCAAAACAAATTTATAAGATTAATTACCAATGCTTATCTCTACGTAACCAATGAAGAGCTGCACGATAATCTCGAAATCAAATGGATATACGAAGTAATTCAAGATTTCTCCTTAAAATATCAAATGAGGTTGCTAAAATACGGCAACCTGGAAGGAATACAGCTGCTACTCAGCACGCAGGAAATCAGAAGATTGAAGTGAACCAAACCACACGAACCTGTTTAGTATATAAGTATATTTCTAACTTTAGCTTAAGTACATTCGTTTTATTCTAATTTGGGAAATACTTCGTGATGTATTAATCCCGTGCTTACCTTGCTTGTATATTAATGCAAGTACAACAGAACATTAGTAATAAATTAATTTGTAAGTTGAGATTGTATTAAGCATATCTAATGTAAGATAATTACTCTAGTATTGAGATTTACTGGAAAAGCGAATATAATTGGATTTGTGTAACCCAAATTTTGATTTAAATTTGCTTTGAAATAATTTTAACGTTCGAGTTAAATAAAAATCATCAATGAAGATCTGAATATAAAGGATTTGAAAGTAATAAAACTTGTAAGATATCAATAAGATTAATAAAAAGACTAGATACTGGAAAATACGCCTTAGAAGCTCTTGCAACATCTGTCCATATCAACTTTGCTGCAAGGATGCCCAATTCCTTAACCAGAATCAGCAATATACCTCGGCATCCATCTCGGATTTGGCTAAACTTAAGACGCCATGTTAGACAAAAAAATTGCAAATCAGACTCAAAATCAAATAACCATGCTGCTTAACATAGTCGAAAGATATACCCAATTTGACTTAAGATCAAAGAGATTGATTTATCAGTCAATTTTAAAACCAATTTGGACTTATGAACTGAAAATATGGTGTTGCGTTAATATATTAACTCGATTAGTAATATGATGCTGCTAAACCAAAGTTCTTCGATTAATTACCAATGTTTATCGCTATATAATCAATGAAGGACTCCACGATGACCTCGAAATCAAATGGAATTACAAAGTTACCCAAGATTTCGTCTTAAAACGTGAAATGAGGTTACTAAACCACAGAAATGTGGAAAAAATACAGCTACTAGACTGGACAACACACAGGAAATCAAAATATTGAATCGAACCAAACCACACGAGTTTGTATAGTGTATAAGTGTTATTTTTAACTTTATCTTAAGTAGTCTAATTTAATTTTAATTTAGGAAATATATACTAACGTATTTATTCCGTATTTGTTTTCATGCAAGAGCAACAGAACAATAGTAATATTAATTAATTTGCAAAAGGTAATACAAAATAGATAAAAAAGGTAATCATTTCATTTCTTGAAAAAATATTAAAAATTAAGTTTAAATATGATTGAAGGAGAATCGTTTGAGTTTTTGGCATTGTGTTTACGAAAATTATACAAATGAGAATCATTCAGAACTATTCACATTCCGTAGTTTTGACAAGGAATAAATTGGAAGAAATGCGCTGGGAAAACCTCGAGCACCCTCCTTATAACCCTGATTTGTCACCTTGTGATTATTTTTTGTTTGCGTCCTTGAAAAAATTAGCAAATGATTTGAAAGCAATGAAGAAGAAGAGGAGTATGTGCGCAATTGGCTGACAACTCGCCCTCAAACTTTTTATGAAGAAGGAATATTCAAGGATTCTAAGAAGCAAGATTCTAAATCGGTGGCAAAAGTGAGTGGAGCACGGAGGTGACCACATTGAAAAATATTACATGTTTAGTTTGTGTATACTATTGATCAATAAATTTATTTTACAAAATTACCGTTTATATTTGATTCCAACTCATATTTAGATTAATTACTTAGGAAGGTTTGTACAATTACGAGGGTCACTATTTCTATTTCGGGAATAGGAAAAAACAAATAGCTAAGCTGTGAATATATTTTTATTGTGTTTCATAGTACTCGCCACGATGATCGATACACCTTTGCGTAGTTTTGCAACCAATTTTCAAAGCATTTACCCCTTTCCGAATGAAGTATGTTCAGAACATGATTTTTGAATGCTTCTTATAGTAGCTTTATAATGTATAGCTTATAATAGCTTTTTCGGGTGATGAAAATCGTTGATCACACATTGGGTGCCAAATCAGAGCTGTACGGCGGATAACCCATCAATTCAATGTTTTGAGTGCTCAAATAGTCTCTTGTTTGAGAGCACGCATTGTCATGATGAAGAACAATCCGGCGTCTCTTGTTTTTTTCCTTATTTCACCGAAGGCAATGGTTGTGTACCAGTCAGAATTTACTGTTTTGAAGTTACGGTAATATGACCAGTTTTCCCGAAGAAACAGGCCACCATTTTCTTTAGTGCTTCGTGCGCGAACAACTTTTGTTGGATTTGGTTCATCTTGGAACTCCGATACAGTCGACTGCTGCTTACTTTCAGGGTTATACGAAAATATCCATGATTCGTCACCTGTCACGATTTTATAAACGTCGTTCGAAGCACTGCGAGTGAATTTCTTAAGCATTTCTTTGCACCAATCGACACGAGGCTTTTTTTGAGCGATTGTCAAATTGTGTGCGATCCAACGCGAAAATAACTTTCGCACAGCTGAGTGTTCATGTAAAATCGCATATATTTTGGTGGAACTAATACTTAGGGATGCCTCAATCTCACAATAGGTGACATAATGATCTTTCATACACAGCATCGATGTTTTCTGGCAAAACAGCCGATTTTGGACGATCTTCACGAAACTCGTCGGATAGCGAACTAAGACCACGATTGAATTTACTAAACCAGCGATACACAGTGGTTTTTGATGGAGTTTCATCGAGAGAAGTCAAATTAAGTTGATTGATGCACTCTTGTTGGGATAATCCACGTCGATAATCGTAAAAAATCATCGCATGAAAATGTTCACAATTCAGTTCCACTTTTTGCTGAGACGAAACCTTCAACTAAATATAAAATAAACAAATAGCGTCCGTGCGACAAAATGTTCTGAGTACGTATATCGTCAAAAATATCAAACTTTACTATGGAACCGTCAGATGGACTCACATGACAATAGTGTTGCCAATTCCCGAAATATAAATAGTGACCTTCGTATATATGAATACGGAGCAATATGTTAACATTTGTTTATGATTACAGTCAATTTTTTATAAAGAGGTGCCGTTTTTTCAGTTACTTTCAACACATTTGTGCATGGTCTTAAGTAAACTAAAAATTAAACGCTTGTAAGTAAATAGATTTAAAAGCATCAAGTGTAGCCTTCACTATAATGACATCGACTTCTTATACATTCCGTTGTAATGATAATATGAATACTGTAAATTCTAGCGTTCTTCATGACATAACCTAATCCGAGCTTCATATATTAAGATATGTTTTTAGATAGATGGACTAAAATTATTACCATTCCATACCAGAGATGGGGTTGCACTAAATCAACAGTTGGTTTAAGATCGAGTAATGCGATGTTGCCAAACCAAAGTTCTTCAATTGATTATCAATGCTTATCGATATTTAACCAACGAAGGAAAATTAAGAAAACAATGTCATTAAATCACAGCAACTTTAGTTTAAGTAATATAATTTAATTCTTATTTGCAATAATTATGCAATATCTGATTAATGTTTGACATAATAACGCCCAAGGATGGCTCAATGTGGTCATATAGCGATTTGCTTTATAAGTTCACATACAACATCGATGTTTTCTAGCAGAACAATGTATTTCGCCATTCTACTGGCGTGAAGCTTCAAAGCTATACATGTTATATTTTGCGAAAGTAAAATGAATAGATTTATACGTCTTTGAAAATATCAATTTTTTTACCTGAAATCGTGCATTTGCGGCACGCATTACTTTTCTTAGTTAATCAAAAGAAGAAAACCGGCGAAAGTCATCGTTGGCTGGTAGAAACTTACGGTGATTATGCTCTAACCTTAAAGATGTGTAAGGCGTAGTTTAAAAAATTCAAAAGTGGTTCGATGTGCAGGACAAACAAAACGATGAACGTTCTGGTTGACTAAAAAAATGTGAAGATACGAAACTGCAACCGAGTTATTGGATGAAGACCCAAACCAAGCGCGAAAACAATTGATAGTAGTGTTAAATGTGGTCTAAGAAATGCTTAGCAACTGATTACTAGCAATAGAGAAAATCTAAAAGATGGGAAATTGGTGCCACATCAATTGAATGACAGACAAATGTAAAATCGAAAAATAGTCTTTGAAATGCTGCTTCAAATGTTTGGTCGAAAGTCATTTCTGCATCGAATAGTAACGTGTGATGAAAAATAGATTTATTTTGAAAGCTCTATGTGCAAAAAATCATGGTTTTCACCTGGCGAAGCGCGCGGATCGACTCCAAGGCCAAATCGTTTTGGTCGCAGGACAATGTATTAACAAGTATTTGGTAGGACCAGAGTGGCATGGTGTTTTACAAACTGTTGAAACTTGGTGAAAAAGTTAATAGGATGATCGTTACCGATTATCAACTTTTAGCGCCAATAGGACACTTCGCTAATTTCAAGGAAGTTGGAAAATGCCTCATTGAATGGTTTTGCTCAAAGAACAAACAGTTTTTTTAGGATGGCATATATAAATTTCCTGAAAGATGTTCAAGATGTAGATAATCAAATAATCAATATTTTGAAAAAGTAAATTTTGCATTTTCTTAAAAATTATATGGTACTGTTTTAGAAAAATAAGCTAATGACTTTCCCTTACAGCTTGTATACAGTTGCGCAGACTTTTATTGCGCTTTATCAACGTGTGAAGAATTAAGTTCTTCGATAACTTGATGTCTTGTCAATCTACCTCAAAATATATAAAAAAGTATTGCACGAAAATGTTCAGTTAGTTTAAATTCTTGTCTGATTAGTTTTTTAAATTACTCTTAATAACATAAAAACTGCGCTCAAATTACAAAACGTTCTGAAGAAAATTATGTTCAACAATGCCAAGCTTTAAATGAAAATATCAGATGGCGTCTATCAAAACTTAGAACTGCCAAGGGCATACATATAAATAGTAACACTCGTACGGTAAGCTCGCAAGATATTTGTCAAGGTGCTCATTACCTTTGAATTATTTTAAATATCAAATAAACCATGCTAATTAGTACGTATAGTATATATATAGTACATTATATTGAAACCAGAATGTAAAAAAGTAATACCCTTCAACATTCAGTCTGCAATATTTGTAAAATATATGTAGCCAATGGAACATATTTATATTCCAGGTTTTAAAATATTACAGCTTACATTTGTATTTGGAACAAACCATAATGAGTTCAGGGTTGGGTATTTTGGTTCATTACTCACAAAACATTGAAGAATGCGATCTATTTATAGTAAACCTGGACATTTTTGTTTTGCTACTTCTATGTGCGCCGGACGTTTAATATTCTCTATGATAGAATAATAAAGCGTTTACTTTGATGCTCTATAGGGATTAGTGATATACAACACAACAATATATATAAAACAGCAAGTTTTACACTGAGAACTAATGTCAAAACTAATTATACATTAGTCAAAATTCTCTAGTACTACTTCAATTAATTGTGATTTTTGTACGGGCAGTAGTGAAACCAGTACAACAGAAGATGTTTAACTATTTAAATTGTAAATATTTAATTGTTAAATAGTATATGTTTAATTATTAATTTATATATAATCTAATATTAAACTATTTATATTTATACTTTGCTTCTTTTGTTTATTATTTATTGTCATATAAGAGCCAGAAAAAATATTTAATTAATGTATTCTATTTTATTTATATATCATTGAGAAATATATCTATATACAGACGATAGAGAAAATAATATAAACACAATGCAATATAGTACATCCTGTACCATGTTTGCAACACTGCTTCCGAGGTTTTACATGTCTTGTGGTTTTGCTCTGCTTTACATGTCTTGTAGGTTATATTATAGGTTTTGTTTTGCGAGGGTTAAAACAAGCGATTGGTGAAATGTGTGATCTCTTAGACTACGAAAAAGCGCTCCGTTTGTAGAAGCGCTTGTAACGAAAACAGCTGAATTGTTTTAACGTTTTATGAACTAAAGTATCCGCGGTAACGACCCCATATACGAAATATGGTGTAACATCATCGCCGAAGAGGAATATTGGGCGAAATTCAAAGTTAATTGACAGCGACCGACGAGCATTAAAAATAATGCGGCCAGACAAAAACTACTGCGACAAAAGCGACAGCAGAACTCAATACTCACTTGAGCAATACTTTTCGACGAAAACAGTACGGCAGTAGCTCCACAAAGTTAACATTTATGTAAGGGCTGCGATTGCGAAACTCCTTATTATGGAAGCCAACGTTAAATCGCGAAAGAAGTGGCACAACCGTCATAAAACCTGAACACTTGATGATTGGAAGAATGTAGTGTGGTCCGATGAACCATCATTTACATTGTTTCCAAAAGACCGGTCGGTACAAAGAATTTTAAAAGAAGCTTAGAAGAATGGGAGAGGTTCCGATATGATTTGGGTGCCAATATATGGCACTGTATTAGCTGGTTCTCTAATTCATATCAGTGGTCGGTTTACTGCAAGTCAATATCTCGTCATCCTCAATGATGAAGCTTTTACTACGATTAGCATATTGTTGCCAAACACCGCCGTATTCCAAGATGATAATCGGCTCATACATGCAGCTAAACAGTTTCAGTGTTGGTTCGCGGAGTATCAAAATATTATCAAATATCTTCTCTGACGACCTCTAGAGGAGTAAGTTTCCATCGTCACAGAAACTCTACAATATATTTAGTGCATTTCGTTGCGTGAAGAAACTGGCTGTTAAAAAGACGATGACTTTCCGATCATTACTTTTATACCCTTTGCCTAAAAGTCGCTGAAGATTAGCAAAAAATTATTTAATTTTTTCCTAGATAGCTTTCCTGTATAACTAGTTACATATGTCTACTAATATTTATTCGATGATACTTTACTATGACGCCTTTGAAAGGTAACCGTCCACAGTATGAAAAAGATACCAGGACATTTTCGTCACCCTTTACTTTTATGCTCTCGAAAGGAACAAAGTGTAGTGCAAGTTTATCGAAAATTGTGTTGTTTTTATGGTGGTGAGATTTGGTTTACTCCTTTTCGTTCCAGAAATCTAGATGTTAATATAGATAAAATTATGTAAAGGTCGTCGCCATGAATACAAACATCGATCATAGAATAGTTTTGAAGCATTTACACAATAGTGGATACTAAAAGAAATCCGATACTTCAGCCCCGTATGGACTAACAGTGAGACATTAAAAATCTAGTCATATCTGAAAAGAAATATTATGGGTATGACAATGAAAAAAGCTAGACAAATGGTTGCATTGACGGGCCGTGAATGACAAGGAAAGCGAAGCTAAGTTAAATGTTCATAGTCAGCTACTCAAATTAGGTCGGATCATTAATATGACTATCTACAGTCAATAATTAATGCTATTAAAAAATACGAGAAATACGACCAGAATGGGTCAATATAACATATATTTAGAGACAAAACTGAGAAAGGCTGTAAAATTTTTATATATAACCTCTAACTACTTGAAAACTATTTAGATCAGATTTTCGCCAAGAAATTGTCGAAGGTCAGAATTATAATTGAAGCAGAAAAATGGCAAAACATCTATATTATAACAGCACATATACACTTCTTTAAAAAATATTTCTGAGTAGTGTTAACACGCTGCCGATTTATTTAAAATTATTGATGAAATTTTGCAGACTGGAGGAAATTACATAGGTTGATGTTGTTAATGTATTTTGCAAGTTGTCTTCGAAAAATCTCAGTCATGACATACTGTTATTTGATCTCCAAATCTTAATCTACTCAATATTTACCGTTACAATTATAAGTCATATAAATTGTAATGAATAAACACTCACAATTTAGTAATGAAAGTTGTAATGAGTAAAATATTAGTTGAATAATTAAAGTACAAGTATCTATTGGAATCATATCTTATCGAAAGAAAAATTAGAGTATCTCATGAAGGGGCATTCTCAACAATCAAATCTATTTCGCCTGAAATCGCCCCCCCCCAGCTTCTCTACACTGCTGATATGCCAACAACAAAAGAAACAGTACTTGGTAATGTAAAACATTTGCCAACGACATGGTTATCATGAAAAAAGATTTATCTCTGCCTAAGACTGTAGACAAAATAGAAGTAGAAGTTAACAAGATCTACAAATAAACTAGAGACTAGAAAATACCCCTTAATAGCTCCAAATCTGCCAATGCTAATTTTGACGGACGTTCAGATCCATTTCGATAGTAGGTTAAATTGGAAACATCATGTTAAACCAAAAGTAGAGCGTATTAGACTAAGGGTAAGTAAATGTAAAAATTAGTAGGAAGATACTAGTAACTAACTTAGTAACTTGACCCAAAATGAAATAAATTGCTTTATCAGTCAATCATACAGCCAGTTTAAATCTATCTTGTTCAAATATATGGTTGCACTAAAACATCAAACCAACTAGTAATCCAACACAGCCAAAACAAAGTTTTATAATTCATTGCCAATGCTTATCGTTAAATTTCGCCTTAAAACATAAAATAAGGTTGCTAAATCAAATCAACGTGGAAGCAATATAGCTACTGAACAACACAAAGGAAATTAAAAGATTGAAGCGAACCAAACTACATATAACTTGTATAGTGTATAAGTGTATTCTTAACTATAGCTTATTTAATTTGGTTTTATTTTAATTAAAAAATGCATGTTGATGCATTAATACCGTACTCGGCTTGCTTCTCTATTAATGAAAGTACAACAGAACAGTAGTAATAAATTAATTTGTTAATTAAGCATATTTAACGTAAGGTGTAATTAATAAAAAAAACTAAAGTATTAGTTATTTAAGCCAGTGCTAATAATAAATTATTAAAAATAGCTTTCTAGTTTATTACATAAGTCAATTTGTATATTGTTCAAATTCGCCCATCAGGTGGCTGCACTTACTGGGTTACTTTTCGACAGCTGGCGCCACTGAGCTTTGAAATAAGTATCAGATAATTAATTTACTTAGGCCAACAGTATACTGTGTCGACAATAATATAACATATTTAATACTGCCACTTTGATTAGAACTAACTAGAAAAAACTTATGTATTTCCCATTAAATTGTTAACATTATATTGTTCGACAGTGGCCTCTGTTGAGAGATCCCCGCAACGCTACCAAATATGGCCCTCCTATAAAATAATTATGGGTGGGCGAAACCCACCACGAAGCTCCACCTCTACCTCCAGCGCCTGTTTGCCCGGCTCCTCCTGCCGTTTCCTGTAAGCCAGGATGATTTATTGATATCAATTTAAGTGAAATTTTATAATTGCTTTGGCTTACACGCTAGAGCAATAATTAATAGGCGGTTACAAGTTATTTTTCCGTTGTTTACAGCACGCTTTATTATTCTCTCGACTGTGGCGAATAAAATTATAATTAATATTATTGAAATTAAGGACAAATGAATGTTATCTCTTAAGCGTGACTTACATGGACAGTGTTAATGATTCAATAATATTTAAATTATTATTAGGTGTGCATATCGAATTAGTTCGCAACGTTTTACCAAAGATGACGTAGTTAATACAGCATTCCGTTGTTTCTTTCAATACTTTATTACTCACAATCGTTATTAAGCGTGTATTTCAGTATATTTTATTTGGTTAAAGAGCAAATAACAATAATTTGTACTTGTTTGTAAATATGGCGTATAAAACGTGTTACAAAGGGTTTAGTTGTTCTGGATGTGGTGATTTTATTTGCAAGGCAAGGCAATATTCGAATATGAGACAAAGTTTTGTGTTAAAAATTGATGGGAAATTGATTCTTTATAATCTTAAACTTAAACTGCAAATGACTACCTAGTAATATAAAAGCAATGTTTCTTTCACATGCTTTTTTAATAACATCTTTATTATATACGCTTAGTACAATCTTAATTATAAATTAATTTATTACTACATATCACTTGTACTTGGATTCGTTCACAAGCAAGACGTGTGCGAGAAAATAACATCAATATGTATTCCTCAATTATAAAATTATAATAACTTATAGCTATAGTTTACACTAAAGGTATACACTTTATATACGTTCGTATGGTTTGGTTCGCTTCAATCTCCTGACATCCTGCGCTCCAGTAGTTGTATTGCTTCTACGTTAGTATGACTTAGTAATCTTCTTTCGTGTTTCAAGGCGAAATCTTCGATAACTTCGTAAATCCATTTGATTTCCAGGTTATCTTGCAGTTCTTCGTTGGTTACGTAGCGATAGGCATTGGCAATCAATCGAAGAACCTTGTCTTGACAGAATTGGATGACTAGTTGATTTTAATTTTTACTGAAACACCATATTCACACCCCATAGGTCCAAATTGGCTTTATGATTGTCTTATAAATCAATCTCTTTAATTTTAACATCAAGTTGAGAGTGTCTTCCGACTAATCAGTATAGTTGTTTTATATAGGTTGTAATGTATTTTGCTTTTTGTCTAACATGATGCTTCTTTCACATGTACGTATAATATTATTTTTGAATGCTTTTTTTATGTAACCAATCTCTAATATATAAATATGCATATGTCAATGATATCCATGAGAAAATATTAAATATGTACTTGTAACTTATACCAATAAACCATGAAAACAATGCGAAAGAGCTATTATAAGCTTGACAGTTTGTACTATATAGTTATCAGTAACCATTAAATAATAACAAGAATGCTGAAAGATATAGCGTGCTCCATCAATTGTAGATATTATGGAGGTTGCGCATTTTTATATACGTATCTGTAATCGCGCAATTTCCACATCCATTTTGACATATGCAATGAGTAATGCAGAGCTTTTGGGCATGCGCAAGTCACAGGTCACATAGAACAAACAAGTTGGTTTTACTTAGCAGTATTAATTTTTGAAATGAAAACAATCACAACATGTTTAGAGGCCCTTTAATAAAGGCTTTTGTGTTTTTTTGTGCCCTTGATCACATATCATCACATAAGATTTTATAACATGATGGTGCAGAACTTTCTATAGGTTTGAGCGGCAAGAATTAGGTGTTGGGCAGCCCTCAGGTGTACATATTCTGCGATTCCAATCACTCAAAAGTTTAAAAATATTTAAACATTTAAAATAAAACTAAAGGGCTTGGTTAATTCTGTTTTGTCAACTGCCTAAATTGTATTTTTGAGAAAAAATTCTTTTATTAAAGTGCATTCTAAACACTTAAACTTTTTCATTTCGGTTAGAATTCCGGAGGTTAGTGTCTTGGGATGACTCCTGAATCTATTAATCGACACTGCAAATATCTCAACAACAAAAAAACAGCACTTGAAACATTTGCCGACGACACAGTCACTATGGCTTAACTCATATTTCTACCTAATTCTATAAAAAAGTACAAATGGTAATTAGCAAGATGCATAAAGGAACTATACATTGGAAAATATAGCTCAATAGATCGAAATCAGACCATATGAATTTTGCGTTGCGGCGGAATGACAAAAAACTATAGTTATATCATATCATGAGGGATGCCCAATTACGTAAGCAGAATCAATAAAATACCTGGGGATCAATTTCATCGCTATATTAAATTGAAAATATCTTAAAATAAAATGACTGGAAGATACACCCAATTTGACTAAAGTTCAAAGAGATTGGTTTGGTTTGGTATCATATAGTCAGTCAATTATAAAGCCTGTTTGAACATATGGGCTGCAAATAACTATGTGGTTGCACTAAAACATTCTTATTTTTTGATATATAAAATTTAAGGTAATATTCATTAAAATTTATATTCTAAAAATCGTAATCAAAGCAAATATCATTTAATATATTGTTATCATCTTCAGATCTTGTAAAACAACTCATTATAGAATCATGTACAATCGTCAAAATATGGATGTATAAATAATTTGATTTCTTGATAATAATGATCCATTACTCAAATAATTTGGTTTAGCCTATTAACAGTTTCAATGCTCTAAGAAAATGTAGTTTTAATCGATAGCTTTAAGAGTAATTGCTTAACGGACTCTGGGGATTTAGTGAATCTAGTTAGGTTTTATAATATTTTAATTATAAACAATATTACATTATTTATTATTAAATTATAATGGTAATAGCATTTCTTAAGAACAGTTAATATTAAAGTTAATTAAAATATTGTATTATAACTAAAGTAAGGTAGATTTTGATGTCTAGTATTTACGGTAATTACGAAACTTAACCATTTGATTAATGAAGCATTCAGATTAAATTTTGTTTGTTTGGAAAATGCCTGAATTAATTATGGTTCGGAAAGCAAGAAAATCACCAAATTATATAATCTCTTATCCAGAAATTTCAATGTTATCAGTATATACAAAGTATTTGAAAAGCCTCTGTTAAAAGATTAAGATTAAAAAATTATTCATAGATAAAAAAGTCTAATCTGGTTATATGAACAAACATACAACTATTGACGGGGTATATAGAATCACAAACAGTATTAAAAGAAGCTTATGAATATAAAACGTCTTCTCAACTATATTCTTAGATGTAGGGCAAGCATTCAATAATGTCTGGCGTAAGTTATTTATGTATAAACTTCATAAAATGTTAACTAAAATGTCAACTTTTACATCTCAGCCAGGATGTTTAGAGATAAACATGAAAAAGCTTACCCAAAAACGAAAGAAATAAAAACAGTGATTTTTTGGTCCTGTTCTTTACCTACTCTATACATTCAAATAAAAAATATGACTATGACAACATTTGCTGATGACATTGGGATAGTTGTCGAAAAGTAACCATAATATAAACAAGTGAACCCACACAATAAAAGTCAACGAGAGTAAATCAGTGCACATTGAATTCATCTACAACCAAATTGTACATCTTATATATAAAAATGAATCGCAAAATATGTTCCTAAGCGCATAACTCAACAACGCCTGGACCAATTTGGCCAAATCTTTTTTTAAAATGTTCGTTGAAGTTCAGGGATGGTTTTTACGGCGAGAAAAATTAGAATTATTGCTGGAAAAACCCTAAAAATAGCCCTTTTTGTTTGAATTTGTTTCGTGTATCAGTTGACAATTCATCTGTCATCTGTCAAAAGTCATCTGTAACAGACAACTTTTTTTTTTTAAATTTGATATGACTTGAACTCAAATCCTTTTAATCCGTACGAATTGTTTTATTTATTTAAAATTTTTTATTTGTTTAAAATTTAATTCAAATTTTAAATAAATAAAACAATTTGTACGGCTTAAAAGGATTTGAGTTCAAGTCATATCAAATTTAAAAAAAAAAGTTGTCTGTTACAGATGACTTTTGACAGATGACAGATGAATTGTCAAGTGATACACGAAACAAATTCGTATATCGTGTTTTGTGCAGAGTGTTTAGTTAGTTAGTGTTTGTTTAGTTCGTGATTAGTGAAAAAATAATTTATATTTGATTCGCGTGAAGCGCGAGCGCGACATTCAACTAATAATCGCGTAAGTTTGAATCCAGCTGCTTTCAGTTACGATGTGTCAATTGACTACAGTAACTACCAATGTGTTGTTATTGGTTCTATGAACTTGGTTTGCTCACACTGTAAGGCATTAAAATACAAAAACGAAGCCAATGGATTGTGTTGCGCAAATGGTAAAGTGAAATTGATACAATTGGATCCACCACCAGAACCATTGTACTCATTGGTTTCAGGAATAGGAACAGATTCTATACACTTTTTGACACATATTCAACAATATAACAATTGCTTTCAAATGACTTCATTTGGGGCAACAAATGCAGTTCGGGAAAATTTTATGCCAACTTTCAAGGTATGTATTATAGCAGTTACTCATAATTATTTTAGCGAACAAAATTTTCTGTCACCAAAGTTAAGATGTGTTACTAATCTTCAATTTCTTAATCATTACGAAATATATCACTTAGTCATCATATTATATGGTGATTCAGTTTCAGTGACACTTTTATTATATTTTATATTTGATAGATATTAGTTAAAACTAAATATATACTTTTTAAGATCAAATATTATTTAAGTTTGATCATTGACAATCCATTAATTTATACCACACCATAATATTTTTTTTATTTACAGATACAAGGGCAAATATATCACAGAGCAGGTTCACTGTTACCAGTGTCAGATAGCGACAACAAATTCCTGCAAATTTATTTTATGGGCAATTCACCACAAGAAATTGATCTGCGTTGTGCACATAACAATTTAGTAAAAAGGTCTATTGTAGAACAATTACAAACTTTATTTCATCAACACAATCAATTGATTATATTGTTTAAAACTGCCCTGGATCTGATGCCATCCGATAATCACAAAATTGTAATCAGAGCTGATAAAACACCTGCAGGTCAACATACAAGACGTTTTAATGCACCAACTATTGATGAAGTTGCTATCGTTGTAGTTGGAGAAAACTTGGAATCCCGTGATATTGTTTTACATCGTCGGAATTTTCAATTACAACCTATAAAGGAAACACACCGCTCATATGATGCACTGCAATATCCCATTATATTTTGGCAAGGTGAAGATGGCTACGATTTATCAATAAAAATGATAAATCCCATTACAGGTAACTAAAATATTAGTTTAGCTATGGCGATAATATCTCAGTCACTATATTATGTATTTTAATTTTATATTTGAATGTTATTAAAACAAAATCTGTTTACAGGTTCTGAAACCAACAAAAAAGTCAGTTCAATGAACTATTATTCATACCGCCTAATGATTCGGGAAATTGCAGATAATCGCATATTGAAATGTCGGCGATTATATCACAAATATGTTGATGACATGTATGTTAAAATTGAAACGGAGAGATTAACATTCATCAGGTTGAATCAAACCAAACTCCGATCTGAAGAGTATATTCACCTTCGAGATGCGATTAATACTGATGGAAATGCACAGAATGTCGGTCGGATGACTATTCTTCCAGCAACATACATCGGAAGCCCTCGGCATATGCACGAATATGCTCAAGATGCCATGTCGTATGTTCGTCATTATGGTACAGCAGATTTGTTCATCACATTTACATGCAATCCGCAATGGATAGAAATTAAGCAGGAGTTATTACCTGGGAAATCATCCATTGATCGTCATGATATTACAGCCAGAGTCTTTAGACAAAAGTTGAAATCTTTAATGAATTTCATCGTAAAACATAATGTGTTTGGTGAGACACGCTGCTGGATGTATTCTGTGGAGTGGCAGAAACGAGGATTGCCACATGCACACATTTTGATTTGGTTGGTTGAAAAGATAAGGCCAAATGAAGTTGATGCAGTGATATCAGCTGAAATCCCTAATGTACAAGTAGATCCTGGATTGCATGAGGTAGTTATCAAAAACATGATACATGGTCCCTGTGGAACTCTTAATCAAAATTCACCGTGTATGATGGATGGTAAATGTTCAAAACGATATCCACGGACATTAATATCGGAAACAATTACTGGTAATGACGGTTATCCATTGTATCGTCGCAGATCGACAGCAGACAATGGAAAATCAACAATTGTCAAATTAAATCAACAAGATATTGAAATAGATAATCGTTGGATTGTTCCATATTCACCCATTTTATCAAAGACATTCAAAGCACACATCAACGTTGAATCTTGCCATTCAGTGAAATCGATTAAATACATTTGCAAATATGTAAGCAAAGGGAGTGATATGGCTGTGATTGAAATTGGTGCAGAGAATTATAATGATGAAGTTACCCAATACCAAATGGGCCGCCATGTCAGTAGTAATGAAGCAGTTTGGCGAATATTTTCTTTTCCTATTCATGAGAGACACCCTTCTGTTGTTCACTTAGCTGTGCATTTAGAAAATGGACAAAGAGTGTATTTTACAGCACAGAACGCAGTACAAAGAGCTGCTCAGCCACCATCTACTACATTAACCAGTTTTTTTGAGACATGCCAAAACGATGATTTCGCACAAACATTGCTATATTCTGAAATGCCAAAATATTATACCTGGAATCAATCCTCAAGGAGATTTATACGACGGAAACAAGGAAAACCAGTTCCAGGATATACAGATGTATATTCCACCGATGCGATTGGCCGGATTTATTCAGTACATCCAAGCAATGATGAATGTTTTTATTTACGACTGCTATTAGTCAATGTACGTGGCCCAACATCATTCCAACAGTTACGAACTGTTGATGGTGAATTGTGTGGATCCTACAGAGAAGCCTGTCAACGTTTGCAATTGCTTGAAAATGACGCTCATTGGGATCAAACTCTCATTGATGCTGTAATATCATCACACGCTCATCAAATACGAACATTGTTTTCTATAATCATATCTACATGCTTCCCATCAAACCCAATTGATTTGTGGATGAAGTACAAAGATTATATGTGTGATGATATTTTGTATCAAATACGGAATAGAATGGGAAATCCAAATATACAAATCAGTGAAGAAATTTACAATGAAGCATTGATTTCAATTGAGGACATGTGCTTGATAATGTCAAACAAACTATTAATTCAATTAGGCCTGACCGCGCCCAATCGTCCAATGCATGACGCTTTTAACCAAGAGTTGCATCGAGAAAGACTGTATGATCTCAACGCTTTGAAAGAATAAATTCAAACAAATCTTCCACTGTTAAATGAACAACAGAAGTATGTATTTGAAACTCTTATGAAAGTAACAAATGATGAAACTGGAAGGATTTATTTCTTAGATGCACCTGGTGGTACAGGAAAAACTTTTTTATTTCATTAAATTCATCTGGAAACATATTCTCTAAACAACTCATTGACATTGGTAATGGCAAATTTCCTATAGACATGTTGACGGCTTGCTTTTGCTATGACTATAAACAAGTCCCAGGGGCAATCATTAAGTGTTTGTGGTATTAATCTAGAAAACCCATGTTTCTCACATGGTCAATTGTATGTTGCCTGTTCCCGTGTTGGAAAACCATCAGATTTGTTTATCTATGCGCCAGGTAATCAAACAAAAAACATTGTATACCACAAAGCAATATAATGATAATAATAATAATAATTATGATTCACATGATTAACAATAAAGCGATTACTTACTTTTCAATCCTTATATATGTTTTATTTAATTATTTTTTATTCACAACGCCCTATCACCAGGGTGATGGTTCTGTTCAGGAGAATTTTTTAAAATACGTAGGCACAAAAACTGCCACATTACAAATCTTTTTGACAGGACGAAGTCTGTCGGGTCAGCTAGTATACCAATAAATATGAATAATACTATTATCCCATTACTATAGATAAACACTTTTTTTTGGCAAAATTAGTATTTTTTATTCGATATAATTTCATTCAAGAGTGATACGCTGATTATAGAGAATCTCCAACATTTCGATACCATTTTTGTAGTGCAACTTGTCCTTTGCTTCAAAATAGGCCTCAGTTTCGGCGATCACTTCTTTTCTTCGAAAATTTCCAGCGAGCAGTTTTTTGAGATCCGAGAACAGGAAATAGCCGCTGGGAGTCAGATCTAGAGAACACGGTGGATGAGGAAGCAATTCGAAGCCCAATTCATGGATTTTTTCCATCGTTTTCACTGTCTTGTGACTGGCACCTTGCGTGGTTTTGGTGAAGCAGTACTTTCTTTTTCTTCAAATGCGGACGTTTTTCGGCGACTTCGTCCTTCAAACGGTCCAATAACGCTATGTAATAGTCGCTGTTGATGGTACTTCTTTCTCAAGGTAATCAATGAAAATTATTCCATGCGCATCCCAAAATATAGACGCCATAACCTTGCCAGCCGACTATTGCGTTTTCCCACGCTTTGGAGCGGATTCATCGTGTGCACTCCACTCGGATGACTGTCTATTGGACTTCGGAGTGAAACGATGGAGCCATGGTTTATCCATTGTCACATATCAACGCAAAAACTCGGTGTTTATTACCCTTGATCATTTTTAAACACTGCTCCGAATCATCAACTCGTCGTTATTTTTGGTCAAAAGTGAGCTCGTACGGCAGCCGCTTTGCACATAGCTTTCTCATACCTAATATTCGTGAATTATATGATGTACACGTTCAGTTAATATCTTTAGAGTGTCTGTTATTTCATTCAATTTCAACTTACGGTTATTCAAAATCATTTTGTGGATTTTTTTAAATGTTTTCGTCGGTAACAACCTCTTTTGGGCATCCACGGCGTTCACCGTCTTCGGTGCTCATTTCACCACGTCTAAACTTGGCATACCAATCGTTGATGGTTGATTTTCTTGTTCCAGTGTCCGGAAACTCGGTATCAAGCCAATTTTTTGCTTCAACTGTATTTTTTCCCTCAAAAAGCAATATTTTATCAACAGGCGTAAATCGTTTTTATCCATTTTTTCCACAATAACAAAAGTTGCTTCACTCAGAATTTTATAATTCACAAACTAATGATCCGACAGCTGTCAAATTTATACACGCATCTTTTGACGGTTAGGGCTAACAAAAAAACATATGGATTTAATTCTAATAGCACCACCTATGTACCAGGCCAGGAACTTTTCAATCGACTTGTTTTATATGATCACATATAACTGTAATGCTTATTCAGATATTGTCAGCAAATGGCGATCTTTTTTAAAACGATTAATTGCGTGATGAAGCATTCAAGCTTAGAAAAACAGCCCAGGTCTGTAGATTCTCGGCAAATGCATTACAGTTCAAGGTGTAAGGCTACCAAAGGCGTACTGATATTGTTGTGAATTAACATAGTCTATGGAATTTGGACAGAAGCTTGCAATTTAAGGTGAACGACCACCAAAGGCAGATTGCAGTAGATCAGTTTCTTAGTCGTAGTCTATTGGAATATGAAGTTAGAAAAATATGGAAAACCATTCCTTGGAAAGGCACCATGAAAATTTGTCTAGAAAAAGTACCATTTCGAAGATATTCATAGGCAATCTGGTGGTCTAAAATACAATCGATGCTCAAAAATAATTTTTGTAACAACTATAAGATGTCTGGACGGAATGATGTTCCTGTGTGTGTTATGTGTGGTAATAGGCTAATTATGCACACTAAAGTAAATCATGCCGTCAGTTCTTTATAGTAAAGGTTAAGGTTTTGTCACTAAAATTGAACTAAAAAAATTGAGACATCTTTATCTTAAATTGGATAATCCACATCAGAAGTCGAAATAAATTATTAAATAAAAACTTTCGCGGTAAAAGTCTAACGTGTTACCTATAGCCATATAAAAAATCATTAGTGAATAAATTAAATTATAATTGGTTTTTATGATTAATTCTAAATAGACGAAGGTTTAAACGAAGGATATTAAAACGTATCTGTAGATTTTTTATAATATATATTTTTTTCATTTATTTTTCATATACATTTTTTCTCATTTAACATTTATTTATTAAACATACCTGTACATTTTCTGCTTCGTCTTAATATATAATTTAGAGAACAAGTTGTGTATAGTATATCATAGAAAACATAGATATATTTTCTCATATCCAAAAAAATCTTTCAATATAATATAATTTGTTAAAAGTTTTTATATACTAGAATTATTTTGTTGTAAAATAATAACCCGTAAAGATAGTATAGTATAAAAACATCAATATATAAATTATCTAAAATCTATCAACACGGTACCAACATCGTTAGAATAGACATTACCTAAATTATAATTCGTTTATTCTTTAAGTGTTTTTACTTTTGTATAAAACTCATTTTGGACCGGTTACTTTATGTTATATACACACCACCAGAAAAATACATAAATCACTAAGGCTATGGCTAACTCTGACCACAGATGTGTTATTGTTACACAAACAAAAACTATTATATATTAATTTCTTGTGCTTTTACAACAGCAAACTCCAAAACAAAAATAATGGATGATATTTTGTTACAAATAAATATAACTTTTAATACAAGTTGTATATGGAAGGGCCCTAACTTAATTCATTTGTATAATTTTCTAAAGATCATAAAAGTCTTGTTTATAACAACAACACAGACAGAGATGGTGTTTAAATGCAGTAAATTTTTAAATCAATTTCAGAACATTAATCTTTTGTTATTGGACTTTTACTAAAATAATTTATATAAAAAATATATATGTATATGTACACATATATCATTTAATTTGGCAACTGTGAGATGTACAGTCGTCATTAACATGATTTAGTAAAATGGATGAGAATATATGAATTTACTACGTCAATGTAGATGTATTTTAACATTATTTTCTGATATAATGGCGAATGCGCCGTCAGATAGTTTCGAACTTTTTTTTATTAAGTTCAGTTATTCTTCATAACTCACCGCAATAAATAAACTCATTCATGATTAAAAAAAAATCTGAATGTTAAAATACGAAACACTGACGGATATGTACAAACACGAATGCGGAAGTGTTGTGAAACTGTCACAGCAACATGCAATCACATTTGGTTATAGTTTAGTATCAGATAAAACTCTTCATGTACCTAATCAAGAAAATTTGAGTTTATTAAGGTGTTTCAGAATTTTAAGACCGATTGTTAAATTTTTGAATTTAAGTTTGTGCAATTAGATTTAGTTTGTCTTTATTTTATTGGTCTTAAGGTCTAGAGATAGTTTTTTAGCGACTATTTAATATTAAATTATCTCTAATGATTCATAGTTTGTAAAAATAATATCATTATAATATCTGATATTACTTTTATGAATCTTATATTGAATATATTAAGTTGAATAATAAGCTATTGTATTTTCATTATTATTTTTTGATCGATTATGTAATATACATCGTTGTCATTAGAAAGGATTTGCTTTAGCACTTTAATTCTGTTCGCTTGTTCTGTTTGCGCCATTGTTAGCTATTTAAGATGGAAATTTCATGTATTCGAGAAGCTGATTTAGACCATCCGCTTTATTTTTAGCTCAAAGGCAGCACGAGATAATTGCCTCCAGCAGTTGTCTATGAAATGGACAAATTAGCAGTTTGCTGATTTAATTAATATTGTTAATTTGGAATATAAAACTGCAAGATATTCAAAATATTGAGTATATTGGGAATTTAACGATTGAAACTAGTGCTATACCAAGTATAGTGGAGTATATATATAGGTAGTATGTTTTTTTTCTAAAGGACGAGAAGCCTTTCGATCATACTTCAATAAATTTTACATCATAGGCTCTTATTCAGAGTACTTTAATGCATTTATCCAATAATGTTGTTTCAAGCAAAACTGTTGTTCTTTTATATGGATTTTATTTACCTAGAGAAATGCAGCAATATTTAATTGTTGCAATAAAATAGCTCAAATGTCGACAAGGCCGGATGGAATGATTAGTTTATTAGTTTAATTAGTTTAATTAGTTTATTAATTTAGAATTAATTAGGATTATTAGTTTCCATAGCTCAATCAGTAAGTGGTTATATAAGGAAAAAGGTTCCTATCCCATGAGTTCTCGGTCTGCGCTTCAGATTTTGCTGGCATACTCAAAATATATTTTGAGTAAAGCGCGTTTAATCAACCACAATAATATGATCTACGCTTTCATAGTATATCGAGTAGAAACCTTGAACAGCTATAATATTTAAATCAAGAACGGCTCTGTTAAACCACTATATCATTGAGAAACCTATGTAGCACAAGCCTTCGATAAGGTTTGGCATGAAGGCCTTGTTCATAAACTACAGAAAATGCTATCAAAACAACACACCGAACTATTAAAATCATACATTACAACCAGAATGTTTAGAGTTAAACAAGAAGAAGCTTACTCTACAATAAAAGAAACTAAATCAGGTGTACCACAAGGAAGTGTACTGGGACCAATGCTTTATCTACTTTACACTTGTGATATACCACAAATGGAAAATATCACGATGGCTACATTTGCTGATGATACTGCGATTATAGCTGTCGGAGACAATAGTGAAGAAGCCTCACGAAAATTACAACAGGCAAATGACAATATAAATAATTGGACACAAGCTTGGAAAATAAGAATTAATGAAAGTAAATCTGTACATGTGCAGTTCACGTATAAACAGACCGTACAAGCACCAATAGCATTAAATAACATTATCATTCCATATAGCATCAACGCTAAATATCTCGGAATGAATCTCGATACAAAACTTCGCTGGAAGGAACATATAAAGAAGAAAAGAAAAGAACTGGAATTGAAATAAAGGAAAATGTACTGGTTTATTGAAAGAAAATCACAATTATCAGTACATAATAAATTGCTATTATATAAGCAAATATTGAAACCTATATGGACATACGGAGTTCAATTATGGGGATGTTCTGCAAAGAGTAACATAAATAAAATACAAATTTTTTAGAAGTCCTGAGACGTATTGTGGGTGCACCCAAATACTATAGGACTGATTACCTACATCGAGAGCTTCAGATACCCACAGTCAGTCTCATACTCAAGACTCCATTCTCATACGAATATTGAAATATTGCAACTTTTGGATACCACCAGAACAGGACACAGACTTAAAAGAATCAAAACATCTGATCTTGTATAATGTTGTGTAGTGAGGTGCATATATTAAAAAATTCAGCAGTGACATGTATAAATATTATTTCACCAGAGACTGAGTTAGGGCCAATGGGTCCTCCTAATTATATACCTAGATTTAAGTTAGCATAAAGATAAATTGTAGGTTAGACGGAAACGACTAGTAACAATGTGTTAATTAAATAATAAAAAAAATTGAGAAACCTAATATATTACAGCTTCTTATGTTGTCCAAGATTAATACAAGAAGCTAAAAAACTAATATAATTAATTTATTAAACAGAATTATCATGGGAGATAAGAAATTATGTAGAATGATGAAGTACGTAGCCTCAAAATATTCACCAAAATTTACATCTCATGCAAATAATCTGGTTTTGTTTCTACTGTTGATGCATGGTGTACAACTATTGAAAAAAATAATTTCTGTTGAGAAATAATATTCAGAAGAGAAATATTTTCTCAACCTGAAATTTCCATTTCAGTTTACTGAACATTATGTTATATTTAGCTTATTGCAAAATGATGATAATATAACTGAAGAGCAAATATTAGTAACGTATTATTCAACCTAATATACTGTCCATTTAAGTTTTATATATAAATATGTTTTTTTTCGATATATTAAGAAGATATTTACTTTAAATATTTGTAACATAAACTTAATTTTATTAATACTAAATAATATAAAATAAATCTTAAACGGGCCTTGTATTTAAATATTTAAAAGCTAGACATATACTTTATATACTATATTACAAGTTTAGATATTAAAGCCTTGTAATAATGTTGTAAATATTTTATAAAGTCGTTACTAAAAACAAAATGGATTAATTTGCAAAATAATTTGGCATTTGAGTGGAAGCTCATTTACATAAAAATTGATCCATATAAAAATATAAATTGTATTATCGAGCGGTAAATGTAACAGAAAATTAATAGGTTCTTTTTATTTTAAGATAATATCTGATATTAATGGTACCATCTGATAACAAGCTCTATTAATATTGCATGATATATCTTTCTAAAAATTGAGGAAAGCTGTTGAAATTTAGCAGACTTTAAATTTAATATAGTAAAGGCTAGCACTTATATTCAAGTCTATATAACAAATATTCTAATTAGTGAAGCCCAAGATGCGCTTTTGTGATACGTCTATGTTGACTGTGTATATATAATGTAAATAATGCATAAATTAATATAAATATGTAAACATATTCTTCAACATTTAAGAAATAAACGATAGCGTAGATTTTAAACACCTGAAGTTTGAACATAAAGAAAGCAACGAAATATTTTAACACAATTTTTAGACTCTAAATGTACTTGATGAAAAAAAAAAAACAGCAAAGTGCTGTAAATAACTAAATGCTGTTATACATTTGATAATAAAAGTTATTAACCTAATCCTAAAGTAGTAATTTGGAGAAATAATATTCAGCTGTATGTAGATATACTAACGTCTTATATCTCTAGAAATAAACAGGAAGACGAATATTTAAATTTTAAAGAGATACCCAGAAGTATATCAAATTGTCCTAAAACCTACACTTTACCTACACTATGTTAATAATATACTTAAATTAAAAGAAAGCAATATACAAACACTTACCAAGAAGAACCAAGAGGTAAAAAAAAACTTCAAATTTATTACCATAAAAGGCATCAATGGGAGATTGAATATTCTAGTAGTCTGGTCTAGTAGTATATAAAATATGATATTAGTACCAATATTTAGTAAAGCCATTAAATATCAGAATAAAATTTAATCTAAGACAAAATCCAAGTATTCTTATAATCAAGGAAAATGTTAAAAAGTTAATCAAAAAACATCTGGCGGTTAGGCTACATTGATGAATAACACAGAGTTTGTAAATTGGGGATGAGTGTAAAGACGGACTGAAAGAATGTAGAAATGACAGAACAGAACCGAAGAAGAATTAATTAAGCACGTAAAAAATAGTGTCAAAAAGACTTTCTTGACAAAATGGCGAATGTATTTACAATGTCTCTCCAGTGTTTTATTTTAGAGAAATATGCATAAATGACCAGAAATAACTGGAATAATACTGTCTAATTAAACAGCCAATGAATGTCATTAAAATGTATAAAGGTAAGTCGCGGTATTGACGAACAATATTTGTCTTTGCTTTACAAGGCTTGCCAGTTTACAACCTCTAATTATTTTCACTAACATTTTGATGAATTTTGTGGACATTTGGCAACTTGACTCATCAGTACCAGGATAAATTGAGAAGGAAAAATTTGGTCCGAGTTCAATACGAATTTTATATTTTTATAAATTGGAATTATATTCAAGGTCATTTATGACGTGCTCTGGCTGTTTTATTAGACGGACTATGATTATTCCCTAATTTAGTTCTAAGAACACGAAACATAAAAATAAATTGATATACATTTACCGCTCAATCATTCACACGATATTTACTAATTAACATTAAAGAAATCTTTTCAGTTGCTCCATCTGGAATGTCTTTGTTACACCCTGTATAAAGTAAAGTACTGAATTTGTCTTGCGACGGGTCGATTCAATATATATTCTTGGATTTCTGCCGCGGTACTGAAGGAATTTCCTGTTCCACCAGATCACTGCATGCTGGAAAAACAGGCATTCCTTCTGGTTTCCCTTATTGTCCTTCAGCCTATGAATCGCTGTTGTTTGCGGTGTCGGTTGTGTCCTTGTCCATCGATTCTTTTCCCTGATTAATTAGAGCGTCCAGTTCGGAAGGATTGGTTAACTGAAACGTAATTACAACAGATTATAAGATATTTGTTTGTTTTAAATAATGTTCGTCGGTAGTAATGCGAGAATCAAGTAACAATCATTACGAATAGAAAGACTGATACATTTTTTCTGAAATTTTAGTTTAAATAATATTTAGACATGACTATTTTCCTCCTTCTTGAAGATATTTATTTGAGATCAAAAAATACCAAATCACATATTACTAAGTCTGATGAATAAAGAGGAATCTTTGTCTCTTTGGCTTTGTTTTCGGTTAAATATTGCAGATTTACTGCTACTGTATGTATGAGGGGATTTGATACGATTTTGTACCATGATTCCCTTTCTTGAAACTTGGAGTGGTATAATGAAAATGTAGGCAAACATCTCAATATATAGTTTAGGGTTGTTTGTTTGTTTGAATTGCAAGGGTAATTCGATTGTACCCTTTCACCATATTATTCATCAGCCGAGATTTTTCTTTATGTACAAATGGATTCCTTCATAGCTCATGATAATGTTACCCAAGATGAATATGAACATATTCAAACTCAAACTCAATGTTAAACTTTCTTGATATCCACTCCCATTCATGATTTTTCGAAAATTAATTAATCATTAATCAAATATTCCATAGATAATTTCATGTTCTCAAACAAGTTAATTGTCTTTACAACAGTTTTCAGATTGTCCGAGAATATTAAATTCCCTGATATAGAGGTTATCCTTAGATCCTCGTAAATTGCCTCTATGATTGTGTTCTCTGATTTATATTTTTTTATATCTATTTCGTTACGATGATAAGATGTATGCTCAGCTGTAGTCTTAGATGTAGCCCAAGTCTTCAACCAGGTTTAGCATCAGGATATGAGATATTGACAAACGTAGTCCCAGGCCTACCAGAGTAAAACTCAATTTTTGGCAAAATTAGTTTTTTTATTCAACATAATTCCCTTCAAGGGTGATATACTGATTATAGCGATTCTCCCAACTTTTTGATACCATTTTTGTAATACGATTTGTCCTTTGCTTCAATATAGGCCTCAGTTTCGGCGATCACCTCTTCATTCGACGAAAATTTCTTTCCAGCGGGCATTCCTTTGTGATCCGAGAAAAGGAAATAGTCTCTGGGTGCAGATCTAGAGAATACGGTGAATGAGAAAGCAATTGGAAGCCCAATTCATGGATTTTTGGCATGGTTTTCACTGACTTGTGACATGGTGCATTGTCTTAGTGAAGCAACACTTTCTTTTTCTTCAAATACGGCCGCCTTTTCGGCAATTTCGTCCTTCAAACGGTCCAATAACGGTATGTAATAGTCGCTGTTGATAGTCCTTCCTTTTCCGAGGTAGTCAATGAAAATTATTCCATGCGCATCCCAAAATACAGACGCTATAACCTTGCCAGCCGACTGTTGCGCTTTCTCACGCTTTGGAGCGGGTTCATCGTGTGCAGTCCACTCGGATGACTGTCGATTGGACTTCGGAGTGAAATGATGGAGACATGTTTCATCCATTATCACATATAGACGCAAAAACTCGGGTTTATTACGCTTGATCATATTCAAACACAGCTCCGAATCTTCAACGCGTCGGCATTTTCACTCAAAAGTGAGCTCTCGCGGCACCCAATTTGCACAGAGCTTTCTCATAACCAAATGTTCGTGAATGATATGATATACACGTTCAGTTGATATGATATAATATGCTTTAGTGTGTATGCTATTTCATTCAATTTCAATTTAGGGTCAGTCAAAATAATTTTGTGGATTTTTTAAATGTTTTTGTCGGTAACAATCACTTTTGGGCGTCCACTGCGTTCACCGTCTTCGGTGCTCATTTCACCACGTCTAAGCTTAGCATACCAATCCTTGATGGTTAATTTTCCTGGCGCAGTGTCCGGAAACTCGTATCAGGCCAACTGTATATTTTCCCTTCAAAAAGCAATATTTTATCAACACGCGAAATTCCTTTCTATTTATTTTTTCACAACAACAAAAGTTGCTTCACTCAAAATGCCATAATTCACAAACTAATGATCCGACAGCTGTCAAATTTATACACGCATCTTTTGAGGGTTAGGGCTAACTATAAAATATATGGATTATTATTCTAGTAGCGCCACCTATGTGTCAGGCCGGGGAATTTTCAATTGACGTTATTTTTTTATACATGTGATAAATGGAAAATATCTCCTTGGTTACACTTGCTGATGATACCGTTATACTTGCTGTTGGAGTCAACAACGAAGAAGCATTCAGAAAATTACAACCAGTAATGCGAGTAAACAGCCTAAATAATTGCATAATAATTAATATTTAATCAAAATCAAATTATCATCAAACTTTATTATCATCTACTTTTCTACTATTACTATCATCAAAATTTGGTTGGAAAGAAAACATTAAAAAAGAAAGTACTGGTTTTGAAACGTAAAAAAGTATTGTGCGCTGTTGTGCAAGTAATAACCGATATGGATCCACGGAATCCTGTTATGTGGATTATCCACGAAAAGTAACATAAATAAAATATACATTTTTTAGAATAAAATCCTAAGAGGTCTCCTAATTCATCTACTCACTATTGGACCTATTACTTACATCAAAATCAAGACTCCGACTGTTACTCAGGAAGTTAAAAGAATCACGACACCGACTGTTACTCAGGAAATTAAAAGAACCACAGACAGACGTGAAGAGAGACTATAATTTTATATTTACACCGAAGTGTTATAGTTCTTGGATAAAACTCGAGAAGGACACAGGCTCAAAAGGATCTCATTTTATAAGATTAATTTATTACTGTAGTTCTGCTTTACTTACATCAATATACAAACAACATCGTACAACATCAGTATGTATTTCTTAATTTAAAATAAAATTAGACTACTTGAGCTAAATTAAGATGCACTATGCAAGTTGGTTTGATTCGTTTCAATCTTCTGAATTGCTGAGTGTTGTCCAGTAGATGTATTGTTTCAACGTTACTGTGATGGACCTTATAACCTTAGTAACCTTATAATATCTTTTAAAGGCGAAATCTTGGATATTCTCGATAACTACATATTTCGTGGTTACTGTTTAGTCCTAGATAGCGTATACGTGTTGGTATTTGAACCCTATAGGTCCTATTAGGTTTCATAATATACTGATAAACCAATCTCGTTGATTTGAAGTTGTTTAAGTTGGGAATATCTTCCAATTAACGACTACATTTCTTGGATTTTGAGTCTGATGCTGATGCTTTTAGTTTAATGTGATATTTCCAATTTAATCTGCCGTGAAGATGGATGTCGAGGTGTTTCATTGATTCTGCCTCAGAAATCGGGCATGCAGCAAGTGATATAATTAGGTTTTTATCATTTTGTTGCAACACAAAATTCGCATGGACCCATTTGGAGCTATTAAGTTGTATTTTCCGGTCTCTAGTCAATTTATTTGTCTTGTTGTCTACCTCTTGTTCCCATATATATTTATATATAGTCTATTCAAAATTTATTTTGTACCTACGTCATCTAAATTTGCGAGTTCAAAACGTTGCAATGTTCTCGCATCAACTCTGAGTTTTAGTTCAGTTTAGCTTTGACATACAACAAAATTCAAATCTAAATAAAATAATTTAACAAATATGTTATCAAATATAATTCATGTTAACATTATAGTACATCTAAAAACTACATTCGTTTCATTCAAAAACATCATTCGTTTACGTGTTCGAACAAATCAGACAGCATTGTGCCTCTTTTTAACTGGAATTAGATGAGAAATATAATATTATCTAATTCTAAAACGAATTCACAAATTGCGGCAGGAAATACATGAAACATCTTTATGATGTATGTACAAAAAACTTTGACTAGACTAAATATATATATATATATATATATATATATATATATATATACCTGCCAAAAATACATGCCTTATTACCTCAAAAGTTATTCATGAGATTTCGTCCGAATTTCACAAAGTTTACTGACACGTACAGATGAAACATTCATTTGTTTCGTATAAAATAAAATGTTGTATTCTTAATCATTGTGGCTTGATTCTCGTTGAGCTAAAAAGAAACCCTCCTTTCCTTGCGTGATAAAGTTGATTTCTTTTCAGATTATTCCGTGTATGGAATAATGATTTTATTTCTTTGTTTTATTCTTAAATTTTAATATATTTGGGGCTATTCACTGACGTTATAATGATGTAATGATTACGTATCGTTATAGTGGGATACAGTTCATGCGGGTTAATCGATGGCGCAGGAAAAACAGCGCTGACTAATGGAAGTAACTGAATAAATTGGGTCTAAACTGGTATAAATAGAATATTTAGGCGTATCTTTACGAGCGAACAAAATTTAAAGTACGTCGTTATGGCAACACGCACACTTCTTTTCACCGGGGGTGTTAGTTTTGTATCCGTTATGTCACCTTTATCTCGTTCATTTCAAATTGTGTTTCAACTTAGTTCTGACCTACTTATCTGAATGTAATTTTGTTTTTTATAGGTGTTTGTTTTATAAAGTGTTCGGTTTTATATGTCCACTTTTTTTCCGATAAAACGTACCTTTGTGTGTTATCTAACTTTTTAAATAACAAATGTTTCGTTAGGTTTTGATGTTCAGAGATATTCTTCTTTTTATTTCGCGTTGATTCGTTTTATTCCACGTAAATTTAAATATTGACGTTTTGATGTATATTTTTTTGTTTCAATATTAGTATTTTTATTTTCTAATTATCCGATTGTGAGATTCAGGTCAGAACGAAATTGTTTAATATTGATAAAATTGATAATCTGGCAATCATACATTCATACATATACACATATATTCTTAAACACATTTTTTAGCCATTGATTTCGATTATTAGAGAAGATTCATTCATTCACTGTGAGAGAAACTGTGATTAGAAACTGGAGAATTCCTCGATATTAGATAATTTCCGATAATTGAAAAATTAAAAAGATATTTTTAATAAACCGTTAAAATTTTGGTATTTCATTTTATAGATTTATTATAATTTCTTTAATTATAAATTATAAAGTTAGAGTTTTAAAAAATATCGTTATTTTTGGGCCAATATATATATTTTTTTATTTTTACTAATATTTATTGATATATATTTACTTATAGATCTATTTGACCAAGTTATCTAAATTAATTAATAGATTGTCATCGTGCATTTGTTAATTTCATTTACGTTCGATGAGTGATGGTCGGTGATTTGATATTGCCAATATCGATATATTAACTTTCTAATGTTGTTTAACCTTTTCAATTTCTATTTTTTAGCAAAATTTCTTATATTTAACTTAAATGGTTGTGAGATACAGTGAATGTTTGCGATACCCGAAATTTCTAAATTATTTTCAAACAAGCATCAACAAACATCGAAAACGATATATAATTAAATTTGTTAAATATAATAGTTAGAGGGTTGATTTTAATTTAAAATTGATTTAATTTGCAATTTGTACTATGACATGCATATCTTTTTGAGAAGTTCACTTTGAGAATACTTTTTAGAGAAAAAAAATTAAACATTTAAATGTACCATCTTAAATATTTACTGTTAGTTGTCGAATAATCAATAATTTGGTAATAGTAGAATCATTACTCGTTTAATATGATGTATGGTATGTTTGTGTAATATTCATAAATATTTTTGGAGATTGATTGTTATAATTACGTACAACAAATAATTAATTTTTATTTAGAATATTCTATTACTTGTAAAAATGACCTTTATTCATGCATTTCTACAATATTATCCAAGCTTCATGCCATCCTAATACAGTGTATCTCTTGTTGATTTAAAATCATATTCTGACAACTTGATTCTTTATATCTTTTAACTTTGACAGAGGAATAGCGAGAATAAGATATTTGACACAAGGGATCACTTACTGAAGTGATCTACATTTACATAAAAGTGGTCATAAGAAATACTTATTGCCCATTGAGTAGGTTGTTAAACCACTAAGGGTGGTAGAAACTTAAACCAATTAATAACTGCATGTTAGAAGAGGTCGCTAGAAGTAACATGACATTCTGAAAGAAATTAGAATGTGGTTAAAATTAGTCAGTTGAAATTAGTTTTTCTTCATTTTAATACCAGAAAATATATTGGAACTAAACATTTACATCAACGCTGACGTAAATTCTGACGTTCTCCATTTTTCATCGTTTCAAATTCTAAATAACCGCAATATTTTCCCGATAATAACGTATCCATAGATAGAGGTTGAACCATTCAGAAAAAAATCCAAGTCTGAAAAAATATAGACGGATTAAAATTGTTTTCTCAAAGTTGTTTAAAGATTGATTGTTTTATTGAGTGTTTTTTTAAGATACTGAATAGTTAGTTGGTAAATGTTTGCTAGTTGATTCATAAATCTATATTAATTTTATATCGTTTTTAGTATTAGATAAGTGTGAGGTACAAAATGTAACTAATATTGAAAGGAATTTGTGGTTTTTATATTTTAACATGGGAGCAGGTTGTATTATTGGGTTTGGTGTAGAAAAAGTTGTAACATTAAATATTAAAACTTGATAAATTATATTCTTTTGAATATCATTACATCATATATTAACGTCAGTCGTGCATCATTCTCTAATTTTCATAATGGAGGCGCTAAAGGATATTCATAACCAGATAATACAAAACTTCAATATTTAAAGTAAGTAAATGTCGGCAACTGATGGTACTTTCTAGGGTAATATGTTAAATAGGAAAATATTTTTGTATTAATTTTGGATATCCTTGAAACATACGTTACGAAAAATTATGATAAAATGTTTAACAATTTTTTACTTCTGTGTCTGTAGAGTTATATAGATTGTTAAAATGTTAAAAGCTAGAAAGTCCACACTAGCACCAGCCAATGACCAGTGAGCAAAAGTGATTGCAGGAGACTTTAGACTATTAGACATTAGACATATATTTTAGGGCCTGGTGTATGGCATATAATTCAGCGGTGAGTATCGTTCCCTGTTCAGCGAGCCTGAACAGGAAAGTTTGCCTATTATAGACAAAAACACAACCAAGTCTTGTACTGGATTTAGAGCCATCAATATAAATGTTCTTGTGCCTCGGGTAGAGTAGCTCAAAAGATTTGGCTCTCGTAAAAGAGGGAGGGCTCTCTCTTTTGGAATATAGACGGAGGGAAGTATCTAAAAGAAGCCGAAAAATTCCAAGGGGGAAATTTGGGAAATTGAATAGGGAGTAAATAAAGGGAGTTAAATCCAGTTCCGGATAGTAAGTCAAACATACTGGAGGAAATGCCGGGTACACGGATAGAAGGGTGGCGGTCGGAGGTAGGGGGATGGCTCCATGAAGAGACAGGCAGGTTGGGGAAGGCAGTACAATCAATTTTACCGCGAATTTAAGGGAGATGTTTCGGCAGTAGGTGAGAGGAATGATTGATGTAGGCTGCAAAAACTTATTGCTAGTGATGATCGGAAGGCCCACCCATATTCTGAACGCCGAGTTTTGTATGATCTCAAGTGTCTTGAGGTAGATGTTAGAGGCAGCGTTTTATAAGAGACAGTCAGAGTCTATTTTTTGAAGGATGATTGATAGGCATATTTTCATTATAGTTGTACAGGTAGCACCTGTGCGATGATGGGATAGCTAACGCATCATAAAAGAATCACGAGTACACTGGTTCTTTAGTTCGGTAATGTGGTAAATCCAAGAAAGCCAACGAGCGAATATAAGTCCGAGGAATACAAATCGATCGACTGCGAGGATAGGGACATTGTTAACACTGTCGTAATGAATACGAGAACATCTGCTCTTGCGACAGAAATGGATGACTGAGGACTGTGGAGGGGAGATGTTTAACCAGGTGGAAAAAAACCATATCTCTTAGAAGTCTCTCTCCTAAGTTGGTGGACTTAACTACACGTTAGACCAGTATATCATATACAGTAATTGAGTCTAAAGCTATTAAAAATAACATTGAACTCAAGAAGGAACCAAATTCATTGTTAAAAGGATACATAGAGGAGTCGAAACCTCTCGAACAGACTTGGAAGGATATGTTATTAAGAAAGTTGTGGATAATATTTGAAATATTTCCTTCATATCCACGGGAATGAAACCTGCTCATGATCAACTCTCTATTCATTCGACCAACGGCATTTTTAGATCCAAGGATGTTATGGTTGTTTAGTTCTGTACGAAGCCCTTATATCCCTTTTAATCCCCATGAGGTGATTGATAGTGTATCTACCAGGTCGAAAGCTACACCGAATGGGAGAGAGTTGAGAATTGGTTTCCAGTGACCAGTAGAGACTGGTAAGGATTATTCTCTCGAATAGTTTGGATAAGTGGTGTGTGATGGAGATGGGGCTGTAACTAGATAAGGAAGAAGGAGGTTTACCTTCCTGCCAGATATGAATAAATTGGAGTGGGACCATGAGGGGGAAATAGGCCCGTCGTAGTAGTAACCGTACATGTAGAGGAGAAAAGAGCTTTTAACTACTGTTACGAATCCAAAAAAGTGTTGTCTCGTAAATCACAAGAAGTTTAGAAAGTACCAGAATTTTTTCGAAATTAATACAAAATACCTTCTTTTGTATGTTGAAATATAATTTAACATAATTTTTCAATATGATAAAAGATATAATAATGAAATATCATTTTGCTATTATCAATACATTTATTATAAAATTTTATAGAAGAGTTTAAACAGCAAGAAATTTATTAATTTTCGCATTTTAGACAGTACACATATCTGAATGAAGATGTAATATCGAAGATATTCGAATATTTCGTAATGTATGTTTCAACAAAATTGGTAGTGTATTTTTTTAAATAAACTTATTTTAATTTTTCTAAAGATCTATCCGCAACTGAATCAGAGTCTATAGTGTTTGAAGCAGCGCAGACAGCAATGTGATACAATGGAACAATCCTTCTACAGGGAAAATCAAGCTTTTAAGCAGCGTATCTAATATCTTTACTTTACCTCACACTATATTTTGCGGTCTTCGTATAATTGCATTATCTTATTTAAACGTTTTTATTTAAAATTATTAACTAATTTAGTTAGGATAGAATAAAGGAATGGGTTAAGATATGTGGATGAGAGGGAACGCTTTTGGTAACGTTCCGATTTAATTTGGTCCTCAAGGATGGATGCTAATCAATATCAAGGTTTAACATTTTAAAGCTAGATGGATATTTAGTTGAAATATTTTGGTCTGTCAGTGGAAGTGTCTTGAAAGGAAAATAGAATATATCCCATTGCCTAAAAAAGAGAAACAGTGTTTTATATAGGCAAATGAAACTTAATGTTTTACTTGTTACTTCTACTATAAAGAATATCTACGCAATACTAAACTAGTATATCAGTTAGTCACTATAAATTATTAATTACTATACAGTTAAGTTTTAAAGCTTAATATTAAATTATGTCAAAATTATAAAGAAAACGAAAGAGAAATTTGCAATAAAAATTATAATTTTATTGAAATATCTGAATTTCTTATAATTTTTAAATAAGGTAATAGCACCTGGGAGATCGAGCTATGTTTAGACCATTAAAAGGTTTGAACTTTTTTATATATAATAATAATTAAATTTACTTTTTTAACTTAATAAGCTTGACTTTACAACAGGAAAAAGGCTTGTCAAAACAGGATTAGGTTATATTTACTCAGTCGTAATATTAACAAGATTTTCATTTTCAATAGAATGAATCTGACCATTGAAGCAAAAGGTTCTATTTGACTCCGTGGAATTATAATTGCTACTTCATCGTGGACGTGCTCTAAACATATTAGAGCAATAGGTTTTTATTGAATCAAAACTGACACAAACTGCTTATCAATGTCTTTTATATTCTTTGATTCGTGAATTACCTACATTTATATTTACGAAATATTAAGTTTCTTGAGGTTTTTAGCATATTATTTAAAATATATATTTTCCAAAAGATGGGTATTCAAAATTATTTCTTTTAAAGTGGGTGTATCCAAAGTAATGTGTAGACTATCCAAAATAACTTGAATTCACGTCATAATGATGCCGAATATATTGCCTATAGCACTTTGTAAATTGGTTTAAAAAATTAGACCGTATTTGTCCGTCTCATTTTGTCATAGTTAAAAAGAGATTCAATGATGTCTGATGCATTTGAATATTTAATTAACCGTATAAATAAGTCATCCCTTTGTACAGTGTTAGGAAATATAGAATTTAAATGGTGATGTTAAAGATATACCACGAAGAGGTCTAATGGAATTCTCAGACATAGTTTTTAATAATATAAGTTTTAAATTCATATAATAAAATTAATTTTTATATAATTATTTAAATTAATATTAATTTTATAATAAGTTTATGTATCGAAATTATGTATACCTTTATCCAAATATGTTTTTTTAATAATTTTTAATTATTTAATTAATAGATTGTTACTAGTCGTTTACGTCTAACCTACAATTTGCCTTTATGATAATTTAAATTTAGGTATATTACTAGAAGGACCCATCGGCCCTATCTCAGTCCCTGGTGAAATAATGTTTATACGTGTCACTGCTGTACTTTTTAATATATGCACCTCACTATACAAGATGGTTTAATTCTTTTGGGTCAGTGTCCTGTTCTGGTGGTATCCAAAAGCTGCAATATTTCAATATTCTCATGAGAATGGAGTAATTCCTTATTGCCCCTTGCAATTCTCTTGATTTTTTGACTGACTGTGGGAATCTGAAGGTCTCGATATAGTTAATCAGTCTTATAGTATTTGGGTGCACCCACAATACCTTTCAGACTTTGTTCTGAAAAATTTGTATTTTATTTACGTTACTCTTTGTAGAGCATCATTTGCCTATATAATAGCAATTTATTATGTACTGATAATTGCGATTTTCTTCCAATTAGCCAATACATTTTCCTATATTTTAATTCCAATTCTTTTCCAATATGTTTTTTTGCATCAAGATTCATTCCGAGATATTTAGCGTTGTTGCTATATCGAATAATAGTATTATTTAATATTATTGATGCTTGTACTGTCTGCTTATAGGTGAACTGCACATGTACAGATTTACTTTCATTAATTCTTATTTTCTAAGCTTGTGTCCAATTATTTATATTGTCACTTGCCTGTTATAATTTTCGTGAGGCTTCTTCACTATTGTCTCCGACAGCTATAATCGTAGTATCATCAGCAAATGTACCTATCGTAATATTCTCCATTTGTTGTATATCACAAGTGTAGAGTAGATAAAGCATTGGTCCCAGTACACTTTCTTGTGGTACACCTGCTTTAGCTTCTTTTATTGTAGATTAAGTTTCTTCTTGTTTTACTGTAAACATTCTGGTTGTAATGTACGATTTAAATAGTTCGGTGTGTCGTTTCGGTAGTATTTTCTGTAGTTTATAAACAAGGCCTTCATGCCAAACCTTATCGAAGGCTTGTGCTACATCTAAGAATATAGCTGAGCATACTTTGTTACTTTCGTAGGCTTTTTAAATAACATCTGTTATTCTGTGGACTTGGTCAACTGTTGAATGCTTGTTAATAAACCCAAAATGGTGTGTTGGTATTCGGTTTCTTCTCTCCAATACTTTAAAATAAGTGAACCGTTCTTTAAAAAGTTGACTAGTAGTAGGAATGATAAGTTGAGGATGTAATACTTGGTTAATACACTTTATTACAATGCTGTTTAACATTTCCAGCTGTTTTTCCATATAATTTTTAACATATGAATAAACAATAGGCATTGTTATTTAAACACGTTAATTATTATAGGCAATTTTAATTTGTAATAGTTTCAGCAACTTCCTTATAATCCCAACAAACACTTTATCACAATCTATATTTTATTATACAATATATTTTACATTTAGGATTTCCATAACATATAATCTTTTATAGGCAGTAAAAATCTGATCCAGGTAATCTTTTCTTTTTTCCTATTCATATCACCGAAATAGTATCAATCAATGATTCTAATAGTTTTTCCATTCAATTGGCTGTATAATACGATTGTTTAATTTCTAAAGAATTCTCACCTATAAATGAAGTAAGGTTTTATGCAGTAGCTAACTCTGATTCTATATTTTGTAGATGTTCTCATCAATTAATGATTCAAATGTTGATTCTCTAATTTTCTTGGTATTTTTATGTACTAATGTTCTGGTTTCAAATCATTATAACTATTAAATTACTTAAGTCATATGTAATGGCGAATTAATGATTTAAATATAAACGACCGATACATTTCAAAGTATATGTTCTTATAACAAAATAATGCTACAAAATACACAAAAGATGATTTGAATAAACGTGAATATACTCAATCTAGTAAAACAAATAATTGCTTTCGTTTCGAACAAAAATGGATGTTATTGCCACATCATATGGAGGTATTTTATTTGGAGATATGGCATATATTTTTATCATCTTTATGCTGTTGATTATGATTATGTATCTGTGATGGATATAACATATATAAATTGCTTTAAAACTTAATTGTATATTTGTCTATTAGCTAATGTATCTAGATGTTTTTACTAAACTAGCGTATTCGGGATATTAGAATGAAGAACATGAACTAATCTTCATTCCAACACCCTCTATTAAGCTTCATCTACCAACCTGCGTATCTCTTCGCTGCACTATAACATCTATACTGTTTACTGCGTCTAATACAGGTTCGGGATCTTCCATAACTATCCGACTATTCCTATGACAATGCATACAGAAACATCTGACGGCGGTCATTATAAAACCAACTGCTAACAGAGCCACACCCATGCCGATAAAAAAGTACCTGTGGTCTACGTCTGCCGCATTCGGCACTAGCTGCACCAGGCCGACGATCAAGAAGATAGCGCCCAGCAGAAGGGAGCCTACAATTACTTGAAGGGCAGAAACCTAAAAAGAAATTTAAATAGGTTTGAATGGATTTTTTCTGGAATAATAGAAGCTTACTGGTATATAAGTCTATATAATTGTTGATATTTCACAGTTAACAGCACTGGTATTATTATTTTAACATTTACTGTTTCAAGCATTGCATTATAATGAAGTTATTCCTGATTCTAAACTATTATTATGATAATCTGCTGTAAAGTGTCTCTACGAAGATTTTAATATATTATGGCGTATTGACAATGTTCAGAAATCCGAAATCTCCGAATGATTAAGATAATATTTTTACTGACACATCTCCAGATTTATTAAAAGTCCAACCAAAACCGATCCCAAAATTTAGAAAAAAGGCTAGAATTGATTTAATTGATTAAAAAATACGTTGTCTTCTATGGTGATAAAACTATACAACCACATCTTTAGTTGTTTGCTTGGGGAGTTGCATTCGCTGTCAAGCCACTGCTTGCTGTCGTTGGACTGTGTCAATTGTTGAAATTACCATATGGTTCCGAAAGAAGCTTTTTGGGAGGACTTTGATCCTTTAGTCTCTTATTAACTGTATGTTAATATTAAAATAAATTTATATTCATGAGAAGTTATTATTCAAGTTAAGTTTATAAAGATATTTTCAACAAAGAATTGAACCGACTTTAAAAAATAAATAAGGATCTCATTAAAAATTAAAAAATAATCAAACTTAGATTTTTAACACAAAAAAAACATTTTAAAATAAAATATGTACACAATAATCGTTGTAATAAGTAAATAAAAATAAACAAAAACCTTATTTAACCTACCTACTACCCGTATTTTATATTCTACTATATACAGACAATTTAGCTTAATACTTACCTAAAGATATTTATTTATTTACAATATTATTTAAACTACTACCAAGTGACTACTTTGAAGTTGGTATCGAACCCAAACAGTTATATTAATTTAGATTTGTTTTATTGGTAAATTAATTTTTTGTATATGTCAAAAATTTATGTTATTATCATTTTATTGTTTAATATACATTAAAAAAAATAAACAGCCAAACATAGAGCCTCCTCCTATTACGAAGTCGATTAAAAATAAGATAAAGATCGTATAATCGTAGATAGTTCGGGTATTTTTTATTGTTTTGTAACTGCAAACATAAGTATAATATAAGTAATTAAGAAACAGTTCACTTTTACTTAAAGAAAGGTAAAGAATACCGAAGAACTAATTGATGTCAGTTTTGTGAATCACTGACATCTTTAAGAACGACTTATTTATTGACTTGAACCAGCGTTTCGAAAATGATTTAGTGAATTACATCAAGGGCATTCATCTATTTCTTTAATTGTTTAAGCCATAAATAAACAATAACGGTAATCAAATATACTTGTTATTAATAAATATTTGTTTATTTTTGTGGAAATATGATGAATAATAAACTGTAATAACCGAGCAAATAATTTCGAAACTCTTGTCGTAGTGGTTATAGGTTATAGGTTATATAAACCTCACGGTATCCATGATTTTATAGATTAGTTAAGCCCGTAATAGGGCAATAACTATAAAGTTACGAACGCAGACTGCAAATTGAAATGGAAACAGATAAATCAGCGACATAAAAGCTGGAACATCGAAAGTAAATTAGTTGGAAAAGTTGCAATAATTACTTTGGTAAACAACTTTGGAGGTAATCGCATAGCTTCAGCGGCAACATAATCGAGGGGCGGGATTACGAAAAGATTTACTTTGCCGGCAAAAAGCTTTCGGAAAACTGATTTCGTGACGAAATAACAAACCGGAAATCTATCAAAGGACATCGTTTATTTTCACTAGAAAAAAAATGCAATTTCTTTATTTTTGTAAATATATAAATTTAAGGGTATTTGTTATCTATATATTTTTACTACATTACTCGGCGAATTTCATATCACCTACATTTATCTTGAAAAATCTTTCCGACAATAACAACAGCAATTTCGTGAATGAATAGTTAGAATAAAAATAGGAATAAGCGAACAAAAACTTGAACAATTCCAAACAAAGACAATTTATTACTTCCTTGAAACCTTGTGAAAACCAGATGAAGGCCCAGATGTGGAAACCAGGTAAGTAATGCAGATGTGGAAATTCATTGGTATTGTAGTCACAATCCAACAGTGAAGCTAACTATATATAATAAACCCGTAATAAGGCAATAACTATAGAGTTACGAACGCAGACTGCAAATTGAAATGGAAATAGATAAATCAGCGACATAAAAGCTGGAACATCGAATGTAAATTAGTTGGAAAAGTTGCAATAATTACTTTGGTAAACAACTTTGGAGGTAATCGGATAGTTTCAGCGGCAACATAATCGAAGGGCGGGATTACGAAAAGATTTACTTTGCCGGCAAAAAGCTTTCGGAAAACTGATTTTGTGACGAAATAACATACCGGAAATCTATTAAAGGACATCGTTTATTTTCAATAAGAAAAAATGTAATTTATTTGTTTTTGTATATATTTAAATTTAAGGGTATTTGTTATTTATATATTTTTACTACATTACTCGGCGAATTTCATATCACCTACATTTATCTTGAAAAATCTCTCAGAGAATAACAATAGCAATTTCGTCGATTGTCGATGATGATCCGATCCAATGCTATTCTAGATATTTTGACTAAATCGTTGTTGGATTATGAATACAATAACTATAAATTTTTGCATAAATTTAAGTTATAATCAATTGATGATCTGTATCTGATGATACAACACTTCTAGTAAGTGACAAATTTGTTCTTGTGTCTGCAATTGTTTAAGATTTCATTAACTTATTTTTGATATAAATTTTAATGTTACTAAAAAATTTGTGGTACTATCAACAATCCTAGTAAGTGATAAATTTGTTCTTCTATTTGCAGTTGATTAATATTTCGTTAACTTATTTCTAATACAAATTTTAATGTTTCTAATGCATCCAGCAAGCAGTTGGTACTTAATTTTAAATATTTATTTAAGGTATTGCTATTTTTTAAAATATTTATAGAGGTATTTTTTTGGTCCGATATATCATTATTTTTATTCTTTATTTTATTTTGAAAATATCGATGTTTATTTTTGAAAATATCAAGGTTTTCCATAGTTGTTGCAAAAAAGTATCCATATTTATTTTTTAAATAAATATTTCGATATGTCCTTTTTTTCCAATATAAATATATAATTCTTTTAAAATATTGAAAACTATGTATCGATATTTTTTAAATATCGATATATAATTATTTTAAACATCGATATATCCAAATATGCCAAGCTGCACTGGAAAGCTCAGCTAGAGAATAAGAAATATGTTCAGATTAAAACTTTAGAAATAAGATATACGTAGCGTTTCGGCGCCCTGAATAATTGACGGATTTTGTTCCTTTGACTCAAAAAAATCTTCTGTAGAATATTATTTTCATCAAACAATGAACGGAATATAGTTCTTCCGACAAATAACTACTGTGATTGGATCTATAGATAGAAAGATCTTGATAGGTCTAGGTGGAAAACTGTACTAAATGTAAAGTTATTTCTAAAGCTTCGTCTCTGTAAAATTGGGATTGACTTGACAGACTGATACAGTATCGTTATGGAAAGTATGCTGTTGTTTTGAAAAAGTTATTCTATGTAATAATTTTATTGTTTCTATCCTGCATGCTGAGTTTTATGCATTATTTATTTTATGTTTATTCCATCTATTTTACTAAAATAGAATATTTAACTTGGTAGAGAGATGGTGAAATATTATTTGTGTTATACTTCAACTACAAAGTTTGATTTTCTTATATGTTTTAATATTATAATTACAAATAATAATAAAATTTTATATATATTTGTATATTCGTCATGTTTTCTCGATTTTGTGCTGAACCATTTTCAACCATTTGGGCATAAGTTATGTCTGGTTGACTTGTTCTGGTTGGTAGTGGTAGATTGGTAGTAGTGGATTGTTTTTGTTGATGCCTTTTTTCCCTTAAGGCAGGATAGAGTTTCTGTTGTAGTTGCTTGTGAACTGCGCAACCCTTGTAGTTCGCTGGATGATTTCCGTTACAGTTAACACATTTCACTTTTTCATCGCGTACTTTACGAGTACAATCTCCTGTTTTATGTTCTCCTGCATATTTTACGCATCTATATGATTTGCGACAGTAAGTCTTTGTGTGCCCGTGCGCTTGACACCTTGTGCATTGTGGTATAATTCTTTTTATATGTGGTGGTTGGCATTTAATAATATTATTTTCAAATTTGGTGATTTCATACACCGCCTTATTATTTCCATTAGGTTTTATATCTATATAAAACATAGGCAGAGGTTTTTTTGTCGTGTGATGTCGTATATTGTGAATATTTACGACCTCGTGACCTTTTTCAGAATTTAAATGTTCTCTCGGATTTTGGCCTGAATGTATGGTATTGGGTGTTTCTTTCATCTAATTCTTTTAAAAGAACTTTAAAGTGATCCGCTTCGAACAATTGGATTTTAATTGTTTCATAACTCACTGTTTTAATTGTGTAGTTCGTAGTAATGGTTTTCAATAGGTAGGTGGTGGTTTGGGAACAACTTTTTCAGGGCTTGGTTGTATATATATACTATATATATATATATATATATATATATATATATATATATATATATATATATATATATAGTATTAACGTACACACAATCAATGTAATTATTAACGTATAATTACTAATATTTTAAAATATCTATAAATAACTCGTAAAAGATTTTATGAGCTGTTAAAACTTAGTTAAACTGTTTCAATTGATGGTACTAAACAAGAATTTAATAGCATTAAACCGAGCATTAAAGTAAAATCGCTCTGAGTATACCAATATATGTGACAATATAATTTTTACATACCACAAAATTGGGCCACATATTGCCAATCGGGAAAGAGGAAAGAGTCATATCATAATGACAGCTCTTTTGATTATTAGTAATATTTATTTTATATTGACAAATCATTTAGATGAGTTAGCACCAGGATGTTGTTAATAAAGCGATACTATATCGTCAATTTTAACAATAATTTTTCAACAATAGTTTTTCAACATTAAAAATCCTTTATAATTAAACATGCAGTGTCAATGTTGTTAATAAGGGTATCCACAAAGATTTAAGTTTATCCACGGTCAGTGAAAACATTAAACGGTGTGAGACGAGAAAACACGAAGTGAGATAGTGTGAAGAACATCGAATTTTTACAATTCCTCAACAACAGTGGACTCATGCACATGGAAAAGGTATCGAGATATAATCACATGTGGAGTGGATCCATGAAATATTGCTCACGTTTGAGATTCAAATGTTAGATCTTATCTGAAATGACATTATTAAGAAAAAATACTATAATAGAGAGCAATATAATAAATATATATTGCTACACAGTATTAACTTAATATTTTATAATATTTTTCGATCAATTTCTTTGTAGCTTAAAATAAATAGATTTTCAGCTCTAGAATTTAGAAATAGCAGGTTCTTATTTCAGTTCATATTAAACACTCGATAACAATCATTTATATTTCTGTAAGGTCTTCATCTAAAAACTTTTTAAATGATTACCAAGAAAGAAATGGTTTACTTTTGACCTGCTGTAGCAATGACAAAATATTGCAATTACCACATTGTAATCTAAACACCACCGGCATCGATTAAAATTGACGAATCATCAACATCAAATGGAAAGCGAATTATCTACGGGACCCAGATCGTGCTGTGTGTTTGGCGTGATCAGATAGTTGTCATCTATTGTGAGTTGTTAAAATCAAATAAAGCTGTAAAGTAGCATCTCTATTGACAAATAAACCAATAATATTGTTTATCACGAAAACAATTCAAGCAAAGTCAAATGATGTTCGAAAACACTTAAGTGACAAATCCCGCCTTATTCACTATATTTCTTATTTCTGTGATACATGATCTACCATTTCATATAAAGATTGTAAAAATGGCTTAATTTGTGTATTTAATTTAGAGATAATGAGATTGTTTTTTGCCCAAAACATGAAAGTAATTTAATAACAAATCAGGGAAAGTTTATATGGTAAAAAAGTACGGAACATTTGCGAGGAAGATAGTAAAAACCAAAATTTTTTTTCCGATACGAAGTGTAATTGTTATCAATAGTTTTACTGTTACTAGGATCGACATATTAGTTTGTTATCAAACTGAACTTTATTTTAACTAAAAATGTTGAGTACTGGTTATAACTCTCGGCCACTATAATCAAATTTCTATTAGGATGTATAATATATTAAACAATGAAAATAATTTATCGGCATTGACTCTTTAATACTTCTCCAAGACTTATATTTCATAGAAATGTAAATATTTTTTGATTAGTAGATCGATTCGATCACGTGAAGATCAACTGAAGAATTATGATATATATGTTAATCATGTGCTTTGTATAACCATGTGTCAACGATTTTTTCGAATAGTGCTTGAAAGACAATAGTTGAAATATGTATTGACTCACATTCCTTATTATCTAGTTAGGAATTTAGTGCGCGAGGACTTTCTTTACTTTTGTTATTAATAATGCCATGGAGAAGTCGACCTGACTTAGGTCGTCGAAGTCATTCAAGGCGATGATAACCATCGAACGGCAGAAAACGATACTAGATAGAAATTAAATGATGTGGATAGACATACATGTTAATGTAACGAGTTCGTGCACCTCAAATACAATGATAATGAGCGATTTTGTAGACGCAATTCTCCTGGGAACCAGGAACGGACAGGCTTCCACTATGATTCGGAAATAGATAATAGTACTAACATATCAGCTATAATTGGGAAAATGATAGTCGTTGATCATTGTTGTAAGGCACTAAAATACAGCGGTGAATCTACTGGGTTACGTTATGTCAGTGGAAAAGTAAAAATTGTCACAATTGGATTCACCTCTACATCGATTATGCTCATTCGTTTCTGTTATCGGAACCACTTCTTATAATAGTTGTTTTTGAATGATATCGTACATTCAACGCTTATATACAGGATAATTTCATGTCCATTTTCAATGTACGACAAATTGTATGTACGATAAAAATTGTTGGTAACATTCTAATTTGTATCAGGAATAAGTTAATACAGACAGTATGGAATAATACGAGACCAATAAAAGCAACAATTGCATAGGGAATAATTAACCAACTGAAATAAGAAATCCGGCAGCTGAAAAAAGAAGACTGAGAAGACAATGGCAGTAAAACAGAACTTCAATATATAAAAATAGATTAAACAATATCACACAAAATCTGAGAACAGAAATAAAAAGAAAATAAAGAACGAAGGTCACTAAAGGAATAAAAAGACCACCAGCACAAATTTGCATTCAGCCTCAAACAGGCATTGAATATATATGTCAACATAATTATTGCTTTTCTTAGTAGCTCTTTTAATAAACCAGATGAAATATCATCAATTCCAGGAGCCTTTTTAGGATTGAGGTTCTTGTCAATTTCTGTGGCAACTTCTATTGAAGACATCAGATTTACAGTTACATGGGGTTGATTTACAGGATTTATTTCTATCGTAGATTCTATATCATTTGGTTGAAATACGCCAACTAAATGTTCTTTTAATAATTCATTTTTATCGTTGTGTCGGACCATTCATTTTGATCATCTTTAATAAGAGGTGCTCTAATAATTGGTCTGTTAAATCTCCGAGTTGCTTTACACAGCGATTAATAACAGGTCAATTCAAAAGTTCCCGGTCTGACACATAGAGGGCGTTACTAGAATTAAATATATATGTGTTTTAGTTAGCCCTAACCCTCAGAAGATGCGTGTATAAATTTGACAATTGTCGGATCATTAGAAAAAATGGATAAAAAGGAATTTTGCGTGTTGATGAAATTTTGCTTTTTGAAGAGAAAAATACAGTTGAAGAAAAAACTTGGCTTGATACCGAGTTTCCGGACACTGCCCCAGGAAAATCAACCATCAAGGATTGGTATGCTAAATTTAGACGTGACGAAATGAGCACCGAAGATGGTGAACGCAGTGGACGCGCCAAAAAAGAAGTTGTTACAAACGAAAATATTTAAAAAATGACCGTAAATTGAAACTGAATGAAATAGCAGACACTCTAAAGATATCAACTGAACGTGTACATCATATCATTCACGAATATTTCGGTATGAGAAAGCTTTGTAAGTGGGTACCGTGCAAGCTCACATTTGATCAAAAACAACGACGAGTTGATGATTCTGAGCGGTGTTTGAAGATGATCAAGCGTAAAAAACCTGAATTTTTGGGTCGATATGTGACAGTGGAAACTGAGGCCTATTTTGAAGCGAAGGACAAATCGTACTACAAAAATGGTATCGCAAAGTTGGAGGGTCGCTATAATCAGTGTATCACCCTTGAAGGAAATTATGTTGAATAACAAAGCAAATTTTGCCCAAAAAATGTGTTTAACTGTGGTAGACCGGGGACTTCTCAATTGACCTGTTATTTGTCTGCTTCCGGGCTTAATTCACTTACATATTTCTTGAAACAACTCTGTTAATATAATGAATAGTTACGATAAAAATAGGAATAGTCGAACAAAATCTTGAACAATTTCAAACAAAGACAATTTATTACTTCCTTGAAAAGTTGTGAAAACCAGATGAAGGTCTGGATGTGGAAATTAGGTAAGTAATCCTGATGTGGAAATTCATTGGTATTGTGCTCACAATCCAATAGTGATGCTAACTGTTGTACAAGAACTACAAAGGTTTTTTCATCAGAACTACGATATAGTTAAAATGTTCAAAATAGCATTATAACGGATGTCATCTGTTAGCTATAATATCATCAACAGACCTGGCCGTACACCTACCGGTAAGCATACAAACCCACTTAAAATGGACAGACGAACTGGCGATAAGGAGTTCATCGGGTCATGTAGATTGGAATAACATATTCTAATAAACAATTTTTACAAACTAAAAGCCATATATTACAAATTAAAAATTTACTTCTCTAAAACTATCTATGTATAAATTATAGTTGTACTTATTAGAAAAAATGCGTTTGTTAGATTTCAGAGACCATTCCTACGATTAATGGTGGTTTATTATCAATGGAGACCGAGAAAAAAAAACGCTTAGGCCGATTATTCTAGTCAGTTTCTTCGAAAATGGCGCAGAAAATATAGGGAAGAGTCATCAACTGGCAGAAAGGCAATCCAAACTCGTTTTGGAGGCTATTATGCGTTCACAATGGAGGCCGAATTTCATTACTGTCGGCGATTGTCGGGCCAACAAAGCAAACTACCCGAACAAATTTTCGCACTGTTGATGCTATTCGAATTGTTTGTCGGGCAAAACGTTTATCTATCATGGAAGATGCTTTCTATGAGATTATATTACATTTATCACGTTACTTAGTCATCGTTTAGTTTAGCATAAATATACAGAGTGGCTAATGGGAAAATTTACATTTCAAAAATTCAGCGGGTTTATTTCTTTGTATAAAATACCCTCAAAATGTTCTCCATCTATTCTTATTTACTCCTCTACCCAAATATATAAAAAGATGAAGCACAATAATTACTTTTGAACTGGGTAGCAATCTTTGGTGTTTGTCTTTTAATTTTTAAATAAAATTGCGTTTGGCAATAGATATTACTCTATTTATTTTACACTATTATTTAAAAGACTTGAAATATTCTTATGTTAGTTTCTTTTTAAGTATAATCATTTCCCTGGCACTGTGACGACTGTGACTGTGTCACTGTGTGAGTGTGTTGGCACTCTGGTTTAACATATGGTTTATTATACAGTTACGTATATCAAATCACCACGGTAAGTGACATGATTGATCAGTACATTTAAACGATACAACTACAAAATCTTTTTGTTAACAAGGTGTTTAGATTTTCGCAAGCAGCTTTTGATTTAATTCTCTGAAACTGAGAAAACAGAACAGCTAAGAAATATAGTTCTTACTTAAGGACTATATGATTATACTAGAGTTCTAAGGGTTAAGAGTTTTCTTTAAATGTTGGTAATTTATTCATTTCAGTTTTAAAGAATATTAACAATTATAAATTAGCTTTATAGAATTTTCATTCCTCATTTGTTGTTGAGGTTAGTTCCCACGTGGGACATAAGTCAATGCAGAAAGCAATAAATTAATGAAAGTCACAGAAGACTAATTAAGGATGAGCTATCTACAGGGATGAGATTCCAGAATTACATGAAATAATGGCTTGCAATAAATACAGCTATTGACAGGGAAATATATCAGCTACTGCTTTAAAGATCCAAGAGTGGAATAAATAAGCAAAGAAGGATGCAGTAATATATACGAGATCGATATATGAGAGCAATCCACGCGATCATCAAATATATGTTAAATCATCTTGGATGATAGCTATAGGACACGAACTGCAAGAGCCTTGAAGGCAACAGCTCCAATGTGCTTTCCTGCTCTACCCACCATAACCATTACTAGGTACAGCATCACCAAACATAATTTGGATGGTAAACAGTCTCAAGGTACTGAGGAATTCCGAAAATGGATGGATGATTTGATCGCTGTCAAACCAACATTGTCCTTACGACTCCGTATCGCCATTCTACCAGAAAATGTAAAGTAGTTCAGATTTAGAATAGAAGGTATATAATAGATGGATTTTAATCTGTAATCAACTGATTAAATGATTTATAAAAATAGGATAATTAAGGTCGATATATATTTAATGACAAGTCAAAATATTTATAGAACGAAACAGCGAATGTTTATGACATTATTGTGTCATACTGATTAGCTTTTAGTAATCAAGGAAGAAATGATAATGAATAGGCAAAGCCAAGATATCTTATTTTGGAAGTTCTTAAGCATAGTTCTGACACACTTAAATTAAGTTTTTACTTAAATATTAGCGCGATTTCAAAGAATGATAAAAGTTACGATATGTTTTCTTCATTGATTGATAAAAATGTAAGAATACAATTAAGATAATTAAAAACATGTTCTTACCTTTCCAAATATATATACTTCAGGTAAATGTTCCGTCCCTTCCTCATTATTTCCGGGACTAGGTGTTGGACTTGGACTGTTGGGCGGTAACCAGTGACCAGTAATATACAATTGGCTGGGTCTTTTGTTTCTCTTTTCTTGTCCTTTTCTTCTTTCGTGGCGTACTGCCACTGCGGGCATAGCACCTATCATTTTCCTGAAACAAAAGAAACACTATTTTCAGAAGCTTTTAGTAGATATTAACATAATGGTTAGAGCTTCGAACCTGACGAGCTGTAATATCCTGTAAAAAAAACTCCATATAATTTATTCGGAACAGATTAAACGACATATTTCATATTTTGATCAGTTCTTGACCGGAAAAAGTGCTTTAATTAACTTTACTATAATTCAACAAATATTTCAAAGGCTGCAGTGAAGCGGTCTTTTACTTACTGTCTTTACTGTCTTTTATTAGAATGGTTCATAAATCCAATCAATAATCTCACTTAACTCAAAGTTTATTATTTCATATATATGTTGGAAAAATAGTGTACATCATTTTGAATTAAAATATATATATTTACATAAATTATACAGCTACTCTATGCTTAGATAAGTGTTACGCCCTACATAATAGCTGCTGTTCTAATTTCTAAGTTATGTAGCCTAGCCGGTTCTCTAAAAATAAACACAGACCAAAATCAAGGCCATCTTTTCACTACCCGACGACAAAAGACGCCGCAAAGGCGGACGCAGCCAGACGAATTATTATTTGTGATGGAAAACATAACAATAGTTTTCAGGTCCATTATATTAAGATGAAGTCGCCAACGTGTTGCTTTTCTCTTGTTTGTTTGGGAGAAACTATCCGTTCTTGTAGAATATCTCTTGTTTATTAGTAAGTTGCGATTTTACTTACATTTGGAAAAATGTTATAGAAAATCGATACTTCAAATGTATCAGAATTTACTCTTTTATGAATGAATGTAATAATTTCTTTTGGTATGATTTTTTGACTAAATTCGATTGTCAGTACTGATAAATTATTAAAATAATATATCTTTATGAATTTTATTTATATTTTTCTAACAATATTTCATTAGATTATAATATAGCAGGCAATATATCCATAGCTATTAATGTGCTACTAATATTTACATTTGGCAATATTACTTTGCCTCTCTGTACTATGTTCATAAATTTTCTATTGCTTTTACAGTTTTTTTTATAAATATATTTATTCACAACTAACTGATTTCATAAAGTAAGTCGTGTTTACTATAATTCATTATTTTATTAACATATTTTTAGATTCACTAATATATGTTAATAAATCACTAACATTAAATATGATATTGGTTTAAATTCTTTAAACTTTAATTATAAATTAGCTTTTATTACTGAATTGAATGTGGTTTGCACCAATTTTTTTTTCAATATGATGGCAAAATATTTCATCAATATAGATGAGATATATGAGATAATGAGATATTTTTAAAAATATGTTAAACATAATAATATTTAGAACAATGAATCATACGTTACAAATTACATTGAATATATATATATATATATATATATATATATATATATATATATATATATATATATATAATAGATCTAGATCTAAATAATAAGACTAAATAATTCTAGACAGTCGTTTTACCCATTTGCTTAAGTGGTTATAATTACTATGTTGGTTATAATTTAATGGGATGTGATGCGCACGTTATAATCTTACATTTATTATTATAATTGTTGATCTTTCTGTTATATTGACTATATTTTACACTTTATGTTAGTTGAAACGTGTCCCACGAAAATAGTTAAAACATATTGGACTTGTTGGAACCATTTATAGTTCGAGTCGGGGTGTCATCATACCATTGACGTCTTTGGTCTAATTGTAATGAATTTTTAAAGAAATCTTTCAAAATTTCCTATGTTCTTCAAGATCATCAATTCAGTTTTTGTTAAAAAGATTGCTTTTGGGCGAATATAATGGCTTTCATCAGCTTTTTGTTATATTTATTATATTATAAATAAAAAAAATATTAACAAGAGATTAACTATCACTAATTGCAATTCCTAAAATTTCATTACAAACTATACTTAAATAAGTCGCAAATTAAAATTAACATCATACATTTCAAACAAATTCATAAAAAATTTAAACAGATTCTATTATTGTTGAATACATTTTTTAAATACCAATTTGAAAATATTTATATAATTTTTGTGTTTAATATAAGCCATACATTTTGTTTTGTTTATTATAGTCTTACAAATTAATTTTAAATATATTAAGAAACCTTGAGGTACAATAAAGGTATTTTAGCCTATTAATTAAGTTTATTTTTATTTTCTATTTTATTTTTTTATTTGTTTTTTGATTTACTTGAAATTTGATGTAGTCCTCAATATACATATTTTCTTCTATCGTATTAAGGAACAATAACAAACTTTTAATTTTTGGATTTTTAAAACATTTTGAAGTGTCAACAAAAGAGAGAAAACTTCTTGTTTTCCCGAACAACCGTAATTTGACAAAAAATTGTTTTGGCTTTTGTACGATAGCGGCGGAATTTTTTTTTGTTTCAGATTAATAGAAAGGTTGCAATCGTGTCAAAGATTGCGCGCCATTATTTTGAGACACCCACTTCATCAGCCTGAAGCTCTATAGAGTTTTAATATTTCTACTTTTCTTCTAAAAAAAGGAGGTAAAGGAGGACAATAAAAATAATCCTAGTTTTCAGTTCATTTATCTTAAAAAGATACCTAAAACCCATGTCAGTAGAATATAATGATGACCGTCTTAAGTAAAATTAGAAACATTATTATCTTTTATTAAATGTAAAATACGTTTATTAAAATAGGTACATGCTATTTCGTAGTTGAACTATATAATTAACAATATAATATTATATAATAACGCTGTATATTGCATGTTGCACATACTTTAATATATTGGAATGATGATTCTATTTATATTATTTATACTAATTTTCTTAAATCATTTTTTTTTGTTTAATATAATTTATCGGTCAAAATAAAGTAATTTTAGGAGAAAAGTTAGTGAACTGCACTGTAATAGTTTTTCAAGACTTATCTCCATAAATGCTCCTAGACCAGTTTTTAAAGCCTGATTCTGATTACACTAGGACAAATGGCGCCAGAAACGACGATGCCATGTTTTTCGTTTCGTATATCAAAACACAAAAATAGTTTGCAAAAACCATCCTGTAATAACTGTCATCTGTTGTTTTTGTTTTTTATATGTGGAGCCTATATAATTTATATATATCTTATTCCTTTTTTGTTTCTTTATGCGTAATACAAATTTTGCAAAACTATATAATAGACTATTCATTGTTTCGCATGCTAATAATAAAGTATATACTTGTTTTAACTCTTATTATCGGGGAATATACTGCTAAAATATAATTAATAAAAGTTAAATCATATAAAATTTAAAAAATACAGAAGAAAACATTACATTAACATAAAACAAAAAAAAATATATACAAAATTTCAGTTGTAAATAATATTAAGCATTTAAATTTTGAATGCGTATATATTTATTAATTATAAGAAACTTATCTTTATTACCGTGATGCGAAGTTTTCTTTAACATTATCTATGTTTTACTAAATCTAACACAGTTTTCGTTCTGGCCATCAAGGTTGTAAAATTAAACAAATTTGGAACTGACTACTGGAAAAACTGAATTAATGTCACCTGTAATTTCGTCAGATTTAAAATTTGAAAAAGATTAACTTGTCAAACTGTGTTAATAAGAACAAAAACAAACGATTTCACTGATAGTCATTACTTTAAGATCTATCAAAAATGAATCTCAATGCGATTGGTTCAATCGTGAACGCTAATTGAGAATATGATGAAGTTAAATCATTAGAAGATCAAATTAATAAAAGAAAAAAAGAAAATACTGCACAGGGTCACACGGTTTGGTTCTTCTGAGTCTGCGCTCTAGTTGAATGTTTTCCAAAAGTTACATAACTTCGGTGTTAATATGTGAGTCTTGAGTGGAGTCTTGGCCTCGTGGTTGCGAATTTCCTTTGTGATAGTTGGAATACAAAAGTATCGCGTAAATAATATACTAAAACTAATAACACATAGGTCCATATATGTTTTAATATTTGCATATAGAGTTTATTATATATGGTTAATTTAGATTTTCTTTTAGATAACAAATACATTTTTTTCTACTTCTTTTATTATCATTTTGATACTCCAGCGAAGTTTGAACTTGATTCATCCCAAGGTACTTATTGTTACTGTATGGGATAAAATATTACTCGTATTTATTGCTATATGATCAGTTTGGCTGTAGATGAATTCAATATGCACTGATTCACTCTTTATGACTTATTCTATCTCTGCGTCCATTTATTTTATTATTATATGGATGTTTCAATTTTCTGGTTGTTTTCCCTATTTTCGCCAATAGCTAGTATCGCAGTATCATTAGCAAAGGTAGCATCAGCAATAGTAACACTTTCTGTTTATAAGTCACATGTATAAATAGAATTTTTTTTCTATTCATGATTGGTTATAACCTTTTTCAAATAATTTGGATATTACTCGTAATAGTCGCAAGGTAGTGTGCCGAGTTCAGTACTATATCTTCTGTACACAGCTGATATACCTACAACAAAAATAACCACTGTGGCAACATACGCAGACCACACGGCAGTCTCAGCCTCTCATAAAGATCCAGCTATAGCATCAATGAACCTACTAACACACATAAATCAAATAGAAACGTGGCTGGAAAGATGGAGGGGTATAAAAGCTAACGAACCAAGATCCAGTCATGTAACTTTTACACTGCGTAGAAGAGCATGTTCCCCAGTCTATATTAATAAATGTCAATTCCCGTAAGCAGATGATGCTGAATATATCGGTATGCATCTAGATCGATGCCTAATTTGGAAGCAGCACATACTCGCCAAATGGAAACAACTACTACTTAAATTCTACTAAATGTATTGGCTTATCGGGCGCAAATACAAGTTATCATTAGATAAGAAGATAATGTTGTACAACTTTATACTCAAGCTTATTTGGTGGTATAGAAGTAAGTCCAATATGTCCATTATGCAACGATTCGAAAATAAAGTGTTGCTTGACATTGTCGATGCTACGTAATATGTTTCAAATGAAGTGATCCAACGTGATATTCTTCTAGAACCAATAACGAGTGTAATTCAACGTGTTTTTGTATGAAGTACTTCGAAAGAGTGTCAGTGCATCCCAATGTACTCGCTAATCAGCTAAATATGCGAAGTGACAGTGAAGTGCGTAGACGAAAATATCTAACACAATCCGATCTGATTATTGGACATGCTCTTTGGGCATATTGTGAAATTACTAAGAGTAATAATAAAAAAAAACTCGTATTAGTGAATTTGGTCGATATGTTTTTACTTCATTTGGTAGTTTTGCAGGTTTGAGAATCATAATAACTTCAACGATTTCCTAAACATCCGGGATATCCTCTTAAATTACATATTATTATTAAAAACATTGGTGAAATAATAAAATATCTAAAATATTTTTTCCAAAGTTTTATTGAATTAGAGAGAAAACATTTCATATATATATGTACAAAAGTAAGAAAACCCGAAACTGTTTCCTACTTTAAGCTTAACACTAAAAGATAAAGTATAATATTGTAAATATATATATTTTCCCTAAAACGATATAAATAACTTTTATATTGTATAATATACAGGTCGAGACTTGTTGAAATGATGCAGTTAATGGTAAAATTGTGATATTCAGTTGTGATTTTGTTTATAGTATTATACAGATGAAATATTAAAAATAAAATCGAATAATATATATTATGTGTATATTCAAATATTACTGTTCAAATATAATTAATCAATCCCGCTCTATGATAAAAGGTTGTGTGGAAATTATAAGAATCTCAAAGTGCACAAGATATTTACTTAAATTTAACTCTAATTTGGTTTTCGATGTAATTTAACAATGTAAGTAGTAGTTCAAGAATCGTGAATTTTAATTCAGAATAACGGAAAATGTATCAGATGTCAAACCTCTACAGGATATTATGATAATTTACATCCTTAAAGTAAAGTCATCTTTAAAGTAAACAAGTAAGCTTCAACTAAGTCTCACAGGAAGTTGGAACCCTGAAAACTCTAACCAGGCTGCTTGGGAAACAACTTCAGATAATTGTTTAAGTTGTTAATAATACATACATATAATTCAAATTAATTTCTCTTCTCTCACTTCCCAAATTACTATTATACATAGAACTGGACTTTATAGATTCTTTGATTATTCATCTTTAGTAAAAATATATATTAAATAGATTTGGCATGTTTAAATATTATAACAATTTAAAAATAATATGAATATATTAAGTAATCCTCTGAAATAGTTAATGATTGATAATATTAACTGGTATCTGTTAAAACTAATATATATATAAATCTCAAGTAGAAATGATGGTGCCTTTAATTTTTATAAATTCCTACACAACATAGAATCTGATAATATATTAAACATTCAATATTTTACCACTCCTTTTATTACTCAGTACTATAATTAAATTATATTTAAACTGACTTTCTATAAATTAATGTTGGGAGATTATCTCAATATCGATAACATATTTTGATTTCTTCATTATTTCGATATAGTTAAAGTTCTTCATACTAATATTGAGTACGTAAAAAAATGCGAATTCCTTAAATAATTAATACCTATAGTTAGAAAAAATGTGTATAATTAACTACCATCTAATAACATTGCAATACAATATATAGATTTGTATACATAAAAAAATTGTGCAACCTACAACAGTAATACCAAAATTATTAATAAACTTTATTGTTTTTATCTGACGTATCGGTCGTATTTTTTAATATGTCGACAATGGTTTCAGATATAAACAATATTAATTAAACACAACCTCTACATTGCTAGTAATATCATATAATAGCATTGATAAATGCATTGCGCATAATTATAAGTAATATTTAAATATTGCAATCAAATAATAAAACACCGATTAAAATATTACATAAAAATTATTAAGGAAAAAACAGTGTTTTTCATCAGCCTTATAATTCACGCAAAATTTTAGTTCAATTTTGATTCGCATCAATGTTCAATTGTTTATCGATGTTTTGGTCGTTTGACATGGCGGACTAATGAAACACTTGTCCAGCGCAAACCGTTGATTGTCTGTTGTTTTTATTTTAGAAATGAGTGTAGTTGCAATTAGAGTACGAACTAGTTTGATTAAGTAAACAAATTAATTAGGTTTTTCAAGAGCCTTAGGGTTGATACAGGAATAGAAAACAATTCGATTGTTTCTGTTGAACTAAGCGACTATGTTATTATTATTATTATGATTATTAATTCTGATATAGCAACAAAAATACATACATTTTAAAGTTTTGTGATTAAATTAATTCATTTATGGAGCGAGGTGATGAGGTGATGAGTTTTATGTGGTCAAAAAAAATTAAATCGATAATGAAAAAATTCTCCATTCAAGTGTTTTTGTTCATATCTCGTATTTTAGATTATTGTTACCTAAATTTTATATTTATCTTCTCTAATATATTCATTCTTTTCACTGTAACATGGCTTATTTACTTGCTATCATCATTCCCAACTCATATATATAGGAACAGTTGAACTGGTCTCATTATTTTATTATTTATTTTTGTTGTCCTGTTATTACTAGTATTTTTCTTCAGTGGCAACGTAGCAAGCTAGGTGAGTTTCATTTTTCCTCTGCTACAGACCCATTAAAACAACAGTAGCAGTGGAAAACAAATTCGCAAAGATATTTGAGACGGAGCGGAGCGTCAAAAGTAAAGTTATTGTTCTATTTAGAATAGGAAAGAAAAGAAGCGTATAGGTGATTGAGGTGTGGTACGAGCATATGGATAAAGAGGTTGTCTTGCACAGACGTGGGTAGCGACTATGAAGACCTATCGAATAAAATGCGTCCGCTGTTGCCGGACGAAATATCATCTATCGTAGTGTAATACTGAGGTAAAATTAACAACGAAGAAGGGAAAAGGGCCCGAATATTAAATGAAACCTAAATGTGGGAAAATAAATACAATATATAGATAGAAGTTACAGCTAGTAGAAAAGAATGGAAGTTAGATAAGCTTATTTACACTATCAAGTCTTTAAAGATGGAGATGTATAAAAATATAGTTGTTAGGACATAGATATAGAAATAAATACAGTTGGACAAAACCAGAGAGGAAAATGAACGACGAGAATATGACTTAAAATAGACATAGAGGAGGGAAAAGGCGATGTATTGAGGATGTTCAGGATTAGGTGTGAAGATGATCAATGTATAGAATTGTATGAAGTAAAAAAATTCAGAGAACTGAGGGATAGTTTATGTCTAATTGAAATGGAAAATATCAAAACTAAAGAAAGAAATCATGAAGAATAAAAATAAACTGGTTTAACTGAAGGAAATCATATATATCAAGGAAAATTAACACTATAGTACAGAAGAAAAAATGGGAACATCAAAAATATACTAGAATTGCCTTGTAAAGGAGAAACTGGAGAAAGAGTTTGAAAAAACTAAGTTTAATAACATAAGTTAAATACATTAGAAATAACTCAAACGAAAAGTCGGGTTTTTTTCGTTTTAAAATGAATAATAGCATTTGCTTATTTGCAGTGAAGTTGGAAAAAGTAAGACAGCATCGGCGGGAATAGGCTAATAGAATTAGACAATAGAAAGCTGGAATAAGAAATAGAATAATTATTCAGAAATTATTTTATTGAGAATAGTAGTTCCTTTATTTCATTTTTATTCAATTTGCTCCCAGTATATTTCTGAATTTTCACCACTTAATTTAACATGTAATATTTACAGAATATAACTGTTGAAGATTCTAATAGTTCTAATAGTGTAAAAACTTGGGTGTTTAATCCCCAAGGCTATTTTAACTCTCCGTTGCAATTGTTTCAAATTCAAATTTATAATATTTTTTTGGCTTTTAACAATCGTGACAATTATATCTACTACTCCCTGAATATAAGTTCTGGTCAGGTCTTTATTCTGTACCAAAGCTGAGTAATTATGTCTCTCAAGGGATATATATTAGTAGTATTTGTTTATATATATTCGTGAAACTTTTTATATTAATTGGATTAGGCCCCAGTTACTTGCCTTAATCTGTAATAAGTGATTCATTACTGTATGTCTTAACATTGTATGCCCACTTTTGTAGCTATATTAATTACAGTCTCATTTATACTCATTTGTATAGTTATAACTGAACTGGTTTAATTATTTTTATTGGGCTGTTCTGAGTGTATTCTGAGTTATTGCCATTTAAATTAACATTTATTATTTTTACAGAATCTAACCAATGAAGAATTGATAGCTGTGTAAAACGCCTGGGTGTTTATTCCTCCTATCTATTTGAAAGTCCTCTGTTGTAAGTAGAATTCTGCACTAAATACATATTATCACGTAATCACATATTAATTAGAAAACCCAATTAACCTAATTAATGAAATGTGTGAGCTATTAACACATCGTCTATAACTCAAATAATTATTTGACTATACATTTTTTTTAAATCTTACTAGCTGTACACATCATTATTATTTAATTATTTTTTACACGTTGTTTACCCATCGTAATATATCTTAATTTTGTTGTCTACTGGCATCTCTTTAAATACTTGGCGGAAACGAAGGTCATATTTTGCTTATATGGCGATACCAGACGCCGGATAGTCGGCCGATGTCAGACCAATTACTCTGTTCCTTTAAAGACGTCGGTGGATAGCAGACATTCCATTCCATTAGAAAATCGGAAGCTATATTAAAAGATCATTTATTATTAGTTGTCGGTTATCATCCACGACAAGTAAAAATTAAATATTTAAAGGGAAAAATTATACGTTCTTAAATAGAATCAATGTGGTATTTAATAACATAGAAGCTTTTATTTGCCAATACTTTATAAATTTAGTTAAAAAGACTAAGTCTTAATAACAATTAAAATATAGTATAGTACTCCAAAGATTTGTCTTCAAGTGATTTGCAGTAACTGAAAAATCAAAGTTAGGGAACGAAATATTATTACATTTGGTATTGATTTAATTATATGTTCGTTTTATTAATATTAGTTTTTTACAATATGCGTTGATTTTGGTTGATAAATGATTTCAATTTATTGATGTTTTGTTCATTATTATTCATTTTTTAAGATTAGTATTATAAGAAATTATTACTGAAATTTGATCTCAATTACAAATTAATTAAAAATATTTTTAATTTTATCAAAAATAACATTGGATATTTTATTAGTAATCCAATAATTGAACTTGAACTGATACTATTTAGATGAAGCCACTACCACCTTTCAGCCTCTTCATCAAGCAATATACTAAGACGCTTGTGACATTGACCAAACTATTATAAGAAAGACCTGGAAGCTAGGATTAGCTGGGATTGCACCTGCACATCTCGACAAGATGAAGTGATAGATTTGTCAGATGTTGAAATATAAATGAATAACATCAAGCAATTTTTGAAATTTATTTTTTGTTATTTTAGAATATTTGGTCGTAGTCTTATGAACTCAATAAGTTAAAAAATCATCAATCTTTAATATTGTAATTGCTTTAATCGTAATATAAGCTAATTTCATATTATTATATGTATGTGTATATACTTTGGTGCAATTGTGCATTTTTCATGATCTCAATCATGAAATAAACGCTTTAAAAACACTCGAGGATTATATATCTCTAGGGTAGCCATGAAATAAATAATAGAAATATGGCTTTCCTGTTGCATTCTTTTACTAATCGAATAAGTCAGCAAGCCCAGATGTATTTTTAGATATTTTTTAAAACTGTAATATTGCGTTTAATGTGTCGGTTTTTCAACATAGCTTTCATTACCTTATTATCAATTTTAGGCGAATTTAAAAACAAGGATTCAAGAAGAGTTTGAACTTACGTATTTGATGAGCGATGATTACACAAAATATTTTAATATTCGGGCAAAAGTGGCGTTATAAGTTAGAAGAAGACAATGAAACTGAATTTTAGATTGCGTACAAGATGTCTGAAGATTTTATAAAAGATTTGTATGCATCGTTATCTTTGTAGCCACCCAGAATATTTAATAAAAATACGTTGGGTAAGCATATACATATGGTTAGAATATATGAAGGAAAGGTACTAATTGTGTTGGCAAATAGAAAGCGGAAAATACGGAAAATATTATGATATTCAAGCTCAAGTCGTCAATAGAATATTCTCGATACTTCAAGAAGTATATCCAGAAAGTGATTTGATAAGGAAACGTTAGATGGAAATACAGCAGTATTTTCCCACACCTCAACGTAAAAAGGTAATAATGAAATTACAATACATTACTTCATTGCTCATTGCTTTCCTAACTTATAGAAAGGGATGAAGAAAATCTGACTTCCTTTTTCAAAAGATCTAAGTAAATTTATTATATTGATAATAGTAAGGACAAATAGAAATAAAAATTTGTTGTTAGGTAGGTCGACTTGTCCTCCAATGAACAAATACCACCACATAAAAAACCGCGCTTAGAACTCTGACTCATAGGAGGTGTTGAGAAGAGCTTAATGCAAATCTACTGATTATTTGATTATTTAATTTATATTAATTAAATACTATTTAATTCTCTCTCTATTAAATGGCCAAAAATAATGTATAATATCGTCTAGATATCTAATTTGAAGTAGATGGAAGTGTACGTATGTGCAATTTCAGCTAAACCAAGTTATTTTTATATTAATGGCGTCTGTCGTAAACATACTGCCCGGTATCACCCTATATAGTTCCTCTTTTTCATCAGTATTAAAATGAGGACAAAGAATTTCAGTCTAATTATGAAAAGTGTAAAACAAATTTAAAGCTCTCGAATTAATTTGTTTCCTTAACACACGTGCCTTAAAACGGTTAAAATTTTGCGTATAAATATTTTTTTTATATATATACTATAGTAATTAGCCGCAAAAGCTTGATATTTTTTTTGTAAATCCTTTCGAAGCGTATAATATTAAGTTAAGAGCAAACTTTTAAATACCGCATTGTATGTACAAGTTAATACACAAAAATCACAGTGCGTTCAGAAGAAAAGTGCGCGAATATGTCTGGTATTAAACTCGAAATCTGTCAATCCATTTAATACAAATAGTGGATTATCATATACATCTTTTATAAATAGGTATGGTCGATGTGCTAACAATAAGATAAGAATATCTTTGTTTGAATGTGGTTAAATATGCGTACAGTTATGGACGAAAAACGTATTCCTTTCATGAAGAGTTGAACTTTTGCATCAAATATGCACAAATTAACTTATGTAATCCAGCGTGTTTATCTTTGGCAAATAGTTAATAGAAAGATAATGTTTACGAGTCCTTTATACTTCTATCAATCTGATCCGGACTTGTTATAAGTCATCACTATCAATCTTAATATATTTATTTTCGTGATTTAATTTAAAGCACTAGGGGTAAAATATATTTAGTTATATACTAAAAGTAGAACTTTTCGTGTCGTTCAAATAATGTTATTAAAAATGTCTTTGATCAGCTTTGTTTAATATAGAAAAGTATAAATTAACCTATCATTTTTGGTTCAAATAGTTGATGTTATTTTACTTTAGTTTATTCTGCTCCTTTTATTATTAATTTTATATTATATTGGTTATTTGTTAATTTATGATAAATTATGAGGATATTTTAATACTATAGGTAACATCAGTAAACCAAATAATACTAAAGAAGTAAAGAAAACATGCAATAATATATAAAACATTTAATTAACCAATTTTGAGGTACTAATGGTAGGATATTAACAATAAATAATAACAGTTATATACATTAAGGGTAATTTGTAGTTTTAAAAGACTTTTGTTTGAGACCTATCAATATTTAAGTTTTATTATACAATTGCAAGAGCAACAAAAACAAATTATTATCATTATTTTGCTTTTGAAAATATAATTATAATGTTTAAATTAGAAGAACAGAAGCTATTTACTTCATTCTGAACAAATTACCAAACTTGATTTAAATATTTCTAGCTACTGAGGATGAAATATAGTTAGTTAAATTCAGAATATTCCTTCTTGTTTTTTCCTGATTTTAATTAAAATTAAAAGGCGAAGCGAATAGTAATTAATGAAGTTGGTTTTAAATACTTTTGAGGCTACTTTGTTAATAATTTTAAATTATAAATTATAAAAATATTTATTATAAATTAAAATTTAGTATTTATTAATTTATAATAAATTATGAGGATATTTTATTAGTATGGTAACCCAAATAGTATTGAATAACTAAAAAAAAATATATGCAATACAATATAATACATTTTATTAACCAATTCTGAAGTGTTCATTGAAATATTTCGTTTCGTGTTGACATTGTTACACAAGTAACTTATTACTAAACAAATTAACAAAATTTATTTAAGTATGTCTAGCTAATGAAGATGAAATATATTTAGCTGAATTTAGAATATTTCTTGTTGTTTTACCTGATTTTAATGAACATTAAAAGGCGAGGCGAATAAAGAAATATAGTCGATAATTTTATTGATTTAAATAGTCGGGCTTGTTAAGATATTTGTTAAGTAGAGTTTACAACTTAACTTACTTCACTTTGCTTTTGATAAGTGATTAATAATTTTTTACCAATATGGAAACGAGCTTATAAAGAATGAGCTTATATCAAATGAACAAATAGTTGTTCAAATTTTAGATGTTTGGATCACTAATTATCTACAGAAGAAATTATTGTTATTGTTATGCTATTTGAACGAATAAAATTGTTTGGTAGAATAATTTTATAACCATTTATAGGGTTTTTCTTTTGTAACTAATTTTTATTTCTCTTCCCAACTGTCTCTTGTCTTAAGAGTGAATATGTCTGATCTTAGAATATATCTATTTTCCTTTAATTGATATTTTATCAAAATTAATGTTAGTTTCTCTTAATTCGAATTTTGTATAAAAATTATTTCATTAAAAGTCATTATAAGTATTCTTTACGTAGAAGTAGTTATTTTTGTTAATTACAAATATAATAAAGATTGATAGTGGTACTTCTAACCAGTCCTTGAGGATTTTTCAGATTATAACTTTTAGTAAACCACACTATTTTGAGCCACTCAAAAACTAAACGGTTTAGTTCAGATTCGTTAGAGGTACGTTGTACCGATTTTCGAACGATTTCTAATACTGTCTGGAATTGAAACTGTATTGCCTCCCATTCGCTAACAGTTCCCTTGATTCAGATGGAGTCCCCGGACTAACACTGGCCGTGGTCGTTGTAGACATGGTCTCTTTCAGTTCCAGTGGCTTTACTTCCATTTCGCAGCGTTCCATTTCCTCCTCCATTATCTTCTCCAGGTGAGCTTCGCCATTGAGAACAGTCACGGGTGCTGTTTTAGTCAATGGCGAATGTACTGAGGCTAGGTCGGTGCCGTTAGTTTTGTTTTTGTCTTCGCGTTGTTGCTCGAGTAGTCGTCGATGGTGTTTGGTGGTTAGACATCCAGTCTCGACATCGCGTTCCAATCTGTGGCCGCTTCTTGAACGGGTCAGTTGACTGCGAACGTAGTCCTGCAGTTCTTCCTCCTCCTTCCGACTGACGATCTTGTTCAGCCCGATAAGGAATATACCGACGCCAGTGACGAATATTCCCGTCATGGTCAGCTCGTTCCACCAACCGCCGCTCTTCCACGTGAGGAGGTCGTCGGGTAACAACCCGGATCCTATCAGGAATAAACCGAGCACGAGGAAGCAGACGCCTATGTGGAGGAGACCGATCGAGGTGACCTGGTAGCTTTCCACCTGCTGAAAACTGGGCCGTCTGTGGGTCATGTGCTCCATACTGTCCATGCTATTGGTTTTGGACGAGAGCCTCCTCTCCAGGGCGCGCTTTTTCGCTTCCCTCTCCCTGCGACGTCGTTGGCGCTTGATGGCCATGGCCGAATGAAGTCCGGCTGACCCGTGCATCTGGAATCCAAGGGAACAGAGAGTCAGTGGTTGAGGCGTGACACTGAGGGTTTTATTACTCATGCGTCATTGTGTACAGTGCGGAGACACTGTAGACAGTGAGTGCGGCTTTACAAGCTTGATCGTCTAAAAATAACGTCCCCTTCGTTTGATTTGGTGCTCATATCCTTTTTCTAGAACTGTCTTTTCCATTATTTTACGCGACGTATTAAATGTCCCTAATTCCAATGTTCGATTTGCACATTAAAAATGGTTTCTAAACATCAAAAGCACATAATCTAAACTTACTTCATTGTCTTTTGATTTTACGTAAGTTCTGTTTTTTTCTTACATAGAAATATTAACACACTGCAAAAGGGACATTACTTTTGTTTAATATACTACATGAAAATATTAAATATACTACTTTAAGCGGCATAACAAAAACATCTACATACACTATTTAAAAAAACACTGTAGAGACAAAAATAATGCAATCAATTATAAATAATATGGAACATGTAAAAACTAATAGTACAAAATAAAAAATCTTTTAATATTTAATTAGGTCTACGTTTATATAACTCCAGAAAAGAAAACGTCATCAGTAAATCATGTTAAATTGTTTGATGCAAAACCACACATTATTAAATTGTCAACAATATGACCTTGAAACATCATCGATTCTGTATTAACGTTATTATTATTTTTCTCTTTTGAAGTTTGGATGGAATAAGGTTTTTTTTATCCTAGGGAATTTTCTCTAATTTGAAAGTATAGCCAAGGTAAAAACGTCAAAAGAAGCAAAATTCATTGATTTCAAGTAATATAAAAAACGTAATTGAGATGTAACATTAAAATTTTAGAAAGAGATCTACTCAAATTATTTCCTTCACTTATTTGGACTTTTGGCTGCATTACACAACAACTGTTGGTCTTGTTCCAAATAAAAGATCCAACTAACTAATACTAGGGGAAATCTACCAGTGGCAATATTATAATAAAAGACGGAAAGGAACCTTTGTGAAGTAAAATAATAGGCGATTCTAACGCTGTTTATTCAACTATACAATCATGGCCAAGCACAAGATTAGCACTGCACCGCATTAAAATGTGACATATAGTATATTCAAAGTTATTTTGTACATACGTCATCAAGATGTTTAATGTATTGCCTGCCGTAATTTGTAAATTCGTTTCAGAATCATTTTATTCTAGTAAAAAGGAGACACAATACTGTCTGATTTATTCCAACACGTAAACGAATGAGCCTATCAAAGTCGTCCAGTTGTTAGACGTATGCAAAATTCTTGAAAGCAATAGTGATAAGAATGTATAACTCTAACCTATAAACTATTGTGGCTGTATAATTAACTGTTTATAGATGTGCTATAATGTTAAAATAAATTATATTTGATAACAATTTTGTTCAATTATATTATTTAGATTAGAATTTTGTTGTATGTCAAATGCAAACTGAACTAAGAGTTGATGTCACAAATTTAAATGACGTATGTACAAAATAACTTTGAACAGATTATATTATTCGTTCAAACAAAACGTAAACTTAATAACATCAATGAGATCACTAAAATATGTAAAACCTATTTCGGTATAATATAGGCATTTATTATCAGAAAAAATGAAAAGAAGTCCTTTGATAGGAATAGACCATATATTGATTTGAAAACAACGAGTATTTTCATCAAATTTTTATGTAGTTGCGTTTAGTATATACAAACATTTTTCATATTTAATAATAGTAATATTAAATACAATAACATGTTAAATCAGATCCAGATACCAGTAATTTATTATATTAATTTTATTACAGATTTATTATAAAAATATTATTTTTAATTACGTATATATATTTATTAATTGTTATAAATTTAATTTCAATGTTTTTATTATTTCAATAAGAATTAAGAACATTAAGTTATCATAAAAATATATATTATATTATGCTTGTAATAACAAAATATAATTAAATAAATGTATAATCATTAATAAACTGTAAACATTATTTCTTAATATTAGGGAATAACGTTATATATTTTATACCGAAATTGTTGAAAATATTTATTGTTTTAAAAGTTGGAAATATTCAATTAATCTCCTCTTTACCAACTAGAGCTTATCTGGACTGGATCTACGTGGGCTATGAATCACGATACTTTTCGAGATATAGGCTGTCGAAATTTTATACTTTAGGCACTGTTTTTCCATATAAACTAAAATTGTAAAAAGGTCTAATGAATTACGGATTTCGTTCCAAATCACACTAAAAGTAATATTTGGCATGCTAATTATCTAGTCGATTGCCAAATTGAATTATCTCTTATAGTCTCCGAGATGTATGCTATCGAAATTTTACACTTTAGGCTCTGTACTCGTATTTCCATATACGGCAAAATTGTAAAATGATCTTGTGAATGACGGATATCGTTCCAAATCACATTCCAAGTAATATTCGGCATGCTAAGTACTTAGTCAATTATTTTAAATTTTACACTTTAAGCTCTGTTTTTCCATATAGGCCAAAATTGTAAAATGGTCTTATGAATTACGGATTTCGTTACAATTCACATTCTAATTCGTTTGCTGAACTGCATATCTCTTATAGTTTCCGAGATATAAGCTATCAACATTTTACATTTTAGGCCAAGTCCTACCGTCTGACTACGTTCGTGTTTGTTTATAATTTTTGTTGCCTATTTGGCAAGCATGTAATATCCGACAAGGAAAATCATCCCGATGCCACTCATTAGGCTGGGTAAGACCAGATGTTTCTTGTCGGTCTAGGATGCTCTTTAAGTTGATAGAGTTCCTTCCAATTTAATTTAACATCTAGCATCATAACTAAATATTTAGCATTATTTTACATATAGTTTCTTGTTGGTAAAATTAATAGGAATATATTTTAGCTCAATTAATTTTATTCTCCATTGTTTCACACCAGTCTCTTTATGGATGCTAAGTTTATTATCCGCAAATGTAGCTATCGTAATTACCTCGAGTTTTGGTATGTCACTAGTATAAAGTATATAGAGGATAGGTTTCAGAACGCTGCCTTAAGGTACTCCGGTTTGTTATTTTAGTTCAGAATATTCTTTTTAATTAATTTTGAAAAGTTTATTGGATATATATGATGTTAATAACTCAAAATGTTGCCTTGGCTCAGCATTTAATTTAATTTGTACAACAAGCCTTGGTGCCAAGCTTTATTGAAGGTTTGTGCTACATCTGGGAATACTAAGCAATTTTTTTAAGAACATTATTTGATATCCATTATCCTATGTACCCGATCGATTGTTATTATTGGACTCATTTTCTTGAGTGATATTTTCTCAAAAAGTTTGGACACAATTATAACTAGAGAAATAGGTTTATACAGTATTACATCATTTCAGTCTAAGAGCAGTATTAAAAATATTAGTAAGCTTTACTATGGATTTTATAGGAAGTTGTTTAGGATTTCTCCTTTTCAATTAAATGGAGTTGCTGTGACTTTTTAGATTCAGATTTATTCTTATCTCATTAGTTAGCTCTCCTGGGGTTACTGATGTGATAATTTATGATTTTAAGTTATTGCGATTAGTTATGAGGAATTAAAATAAAATAAATTCTATATTATATTAAAAATAAAATACATCTAAGTAAAGAGACATTTTAATTTAAGAACGAGATTGAGACAATTAAACAATATTAGAAATACTAAAAATGCTTGTTTTAATTGGTAGAGTCCTTTTTAAAGAATATGTTCCATTTACATTTTAATTGGCCTCGGTAAATCAGCACATAAATTGTCTGGCGTAGTTCCAGCACTTTAAAACGTTTAATATCCGACATCTAACACCAGCCACATAGAAGATATGTTGGAAAACTTCCAACTATACTAGTTGTTTTTGGCCGAATTTTCCGGATTATCCATCATTCTTATTTTACCCTCCAGAGACCACATCGTAGCATCGTAGAGAGGTCAAGAGTCAAGCTATTGGATGTTTCTTTGATGAAAATAATATTATTTTATGATAACAATAAATGTTTTATTACCTTAATCCTTCTTTGGTAAGTATTATAGTATGCTATAAAATATGTCTGAATACTACAAGATAATATCAGAAAATGTCAACATAAAATATTTATTTTGTTACAGTATTACTACTATTAGTTATTTATGTTTTTTTACATTAAATATCTTAATTTAATAATATATGTAACATCTTAAATTTTAATCATAAATAATATAATTAAAATGATTCAGAAATTTTATACTATTTATATTATTATGGTAAGTAACCATAAGTGGTTTCGAATAAACTGTTCAGTAAATTATTATTTAATATCCTTTTAATTAATACGATCAGTTTAAAAATAGTGGAAAAGGATCCAAATTATATATGTGATATTATTATCCAAGTTTACGAATATTGAAACCAAAATTTCTGAAGCGAAAATGAAAAAATAAAATTATAGTTATAGAATTATGCTATGTTCCAGCATGACTTTATTTATCATTATTATACTTATTCCAATGATACCTTAATACATATATGTTATGTAATACGATTATCTCTGTTTCTAAACCTACTTGAATTGTGAAAGAATAAGACTGGTTGGTCTCTAGTAAACTTGTCTGTGATCCAATAGAGATTAATGTAAATTAATAGTTTTTTTTTTGTTTAAAATACTTTCATATATTTGAATTGGCACAGTCGGTAGGACAACGTATACATCATAAAGGTGTTCTCTTTTAAATTAATTCAATTAACTCGAATCAAGCCAATTATCAAGAAAAGAAGATAGGCTGACGTAGGATTGACTGTTGTTCTGACTGACAAGTTCAAGGTGCAAGGCCACCAAATGCTGTCTAAAGTTGCTGCGAAATAACATAGTATACTGTACTTGAGACAGAAGCTTATAATTCAGATTAGACGGCTAGCAAAGGCGAATTGAAATAGCTCAGTTTCTTAACCATAGACTATTGGAATATAGAGTCACCAAAATTTGGAAAATCATACCGTAGAAGGGTGCCATTTCGAAGATCTTCAAAGACAAACTGGCGGACGAAGGTAGAATCGATGCTCAAAGATGAACTAAGAGATCAATAGAAAAGTTACCGGTCTGACACATAGATGGCGCTACTAGAATTAAATCCATGTTTTTAGTTAGCCCTAACCCTCAAAAACTATTACATACAGCTGTTATTTTAAAAGACAGTTTGAAGGACGAAATCGCCGGAAAATGGCCGCATTTGAAGAAAAAGAAAGTGCTGCTTCACCAAGACAATGCACCGTGTCACAAGTCAGTGAAAAGGATGACAAGAAATCCATGAATTGGGCTTCGAATTGCTTCCTCATCCACCATATTCTCCAGATCTGACTATTTCCTGTTCTCAGATCTCAAAAGAATGCTCGCTGGGTAGAAATTTTCTTTGAATGAATAGTTGATCGCCGAAGCTGAGGCCTATTTTGGAGCAACGGACAAGTCGTACTACAAAAATGGTATAGAAAAGTTGGAGGGTCGCTATAATCAGTGTATTAGACTTGCAGGGAATTGAAGGGAATAAAATAATTTTAGCAAAAAAATGTGTTTTATAGGCCGGGGACTTTTCAAGTATATCCGATCATTTGTTTATAAAATTACCTGAATGGTGAACGATTTGAACTGGTTGGCTTAATTACTAATAAATATGAACCCTTTGTCGCTTTGCATCGCCATTCAACAAGTCGCCTCTTGGCAGTAAAATCTCCTGTTTGGTTTTTTCTCAACATTTTTAAAAATTAAAACCAGAAATCAGACTGAGCTAGACATAAAAAATTAACTGTTTGTTGAAAATTCGTCCTTTAATGCTTTTTGGTGTCCCAGGCCGTTATTTGTCATTGACATCAAAGTTAACAATTGGAACGTGTTGGCCTTGATGTCAAATTTAACAAATTTGTTTTATTTATATTAATTTATATTATTCATTTACTAAATGGAAACCCGTTGTTTTAGGCAGAGAAATGCCAAAACAATCCCATTTAATATTTTAATTAGGTTGTTGTTTAATTAAGTCTATATTGACAACGAGTTCTCTATTACTTCTTATTCTTTCTTCTTCGTCAGTATTTTCAATTTTTCTTTGATTAAAACACATATAAACATTTATCTAATAATTCAAAATAAAATTATAGTTAGTTTTCATTCATTCAGTTAAACTTATAGTTAGTTTTTATTAATTCAGTTTTAATTTCTCGTAAATATTGCAAACATATGCATAATCAAGGCATATTAATAAATCAAAACAATATAAATACGACGTTTTCAAAACGTATCGTATATAAGTACGAAATCAAAGAAATAGTATTTGCCGACGATACATTTATCATGGTGAAAGATGTATCTGTGTTTAAGTCTGTAGAGAATGTACAAGTAGCGGCCAACAAGATGTATAAGTAGACTAGAGACTGGAAAATACAGTTTAATAGCTCCAAATCTGTCTAGGTTAATTTTGTATTGCGGCGAAATGACAAAACATAAATATAACACTTGACGGATGCTCGATTCCTCAAGCAAAATCAGCTAAATACTTTGAAATACATCTCGATGGTAGGTTAAAATGAATACCTCATATCAGATAAAAAGCAGAGCAGATTAGACTCGAAGTTGAACAACTATATTAGTTAGTCAGAAGATACTCTCAACATTATCTAAAATCAAGGAGATTGGTTTATCAGTCAATCATAACGCCAATTAGAACCTATGGTGTGTAAATATGGGGTTGCACTAAAACATCAAACCAACTAGTAATCCAACACACCCAAAACAAACATGTTCTACGGTTAATTACCAGTGCTTATCGCTATGTAATCATCACACGGATAAAAGAAGGAAAGGAAAAGGGAAAGTGGTAAGTTTTTAAAACCAAATAACCGTTTTGGGAAAAATACTGAAGGCTTAACGATGTTAATGATATAATTCTTCTTCAATATAAGTTCGTCTTCATGAATGTTGAATGAAGTATGACTTTATTGTGTTTGTAATTTATATCATTCATAAATTGCGATTATTTTGGATAATGGGTTCTTGGTTACATTAGAAGTTTTGTTCCATCATATTCCAATATTTTAACTTGGCCAGAGCATTATATGCCAACTCCATTGAATAGCAATGCGATGTTTTGTTACTTTCCGAGGGAATAAGGAGAATAATAATAAATAAAGAAGACGAGAGATAAATATTAAAACTTATTAATAGGACTTTATCATACCTATAATTACAGAAATCCTATATCAATAATCTCTTAATTTAATAAAAAATCCTGTACATAACAATTCAATTTCTGTTAAAATACATTTCATGTTGCTCTAAATTACTAAGATTAGTTTAGTAATTATGTAACGCCAACAATAACATAAATAAAAAAACCGTTTTCATTAAAACGCTCCCCAAGATAAACAGAGTAAGTGTTGGAAACAAGAATAAGTTCAAGAAGAGCAGTAAACAACATAATTAGAAATCAATAGATTGGAATCCTTCTCAATATATAGTACATGGAGCTATTTTTCGGCAAAAACAGCCCTAAACACGTTTTATAAAACATAACGATAATTTCATATTACCCTCCTTGTGGCTATATAAGACGGAACGCTGCTTAATAAATCTCTTAATACCAAGAAGACATCCGTATTTAATCATATTCGGCGTAAAAGGTCAAAGTTGATCCCGGGCTAATGATTAATTATCTTCCATCAGCCTCGAAATAGCTGTAGCTAGTTAATTACTGTAGAGGTTCATTTGTATTTTCGATTACAACCAAAATCTGTATAGAGCTTTTATGAGGTAACATGTATTATAGTTTATACTTTTGATCAGCGCCAGCCGTGAATTCCTTTTTATTAAAACATATAATTAAAATCTCCCACACATGAGGAAACAAAAGAAGTTCCGATGAAAAAAAACGACTAACGTTTATTAATTTTAACACTCATCGTATCAGATTTAAATTAAAGTATATTTCTTTTCATATTTTGTATTTAATTTTAATATTTCATGCAAATCCGAGGAAGTATTAATTTAGACTGATATTTTCGAATAAATTAATTTATATTTAAATTGCTCCAGCCAAAATCAATAAAATATCACGTGATACAAAATATAAACTATTATTAATAATTTAATTATAAACAATGTTTGGTATTAGAACATAAAGATTTTGGGAATAATTATTTTTTTACTAAAGATAATAAGACAATAAGAATATAGAATAATCGCAGAGGAGAGAAATATCATTCCAGACCATCAATTTGGCTTCCGTAATAAACACGGAACAACAGAACAAATACATAGATTAATCAACCAAATTAAAAACATCTTAAACGATAAAAAATATTGCTCCGCTGCATTTCTCGATATTTATCAGGCCTTCGACACGGTGTGGCATACTGGACTGCAAGCTTTTGTCCCATACGCACATTCAATTGCTGAAATCGTACCTCTCAAACAGGTAACAGGGTGGCCAGGGTGTTATTGTCAAACAGGGTGACGAATACACTGACCTACAGAACATATATTCGGGTGTTCGGCAGGGCAGTGTTCTGACCCATTGTTGCAACATACTGTTGCAACATATGCTGACAATACAGCGGTTTTATCATTACACGAGCATCTAATATCAGCCACAAAAAACCTCCAACTTCATCTTAACAAAGTCGAATTGTGGTAGAAAATGTTGCGTATCAAAGCAAATGAGACAAAATCTACCCATATGACATTCACCCTTTGCAGAAGAACATGTCCCTCAATAAAATTGAATAATCATAAACTTCCGCAAGCAGACAGCGTTAAATATCTGGGAATGCATTTTGATCGACGTTTGACTTGGAAAAAACATATAGTGCCAAAACGCAAACAGCTTGGGCTTAAACTAAACCAAATGTGTTGTCTGATAGGGCGTAAATTTAAATTATCATTAGATAACAAGGTTTTGCTGTATAAGTCAATACTTAGGCCCATCTGGCCCTATGGTATTGAACTGTGGGTACTACTAGCAAATCTAACATAGATATACTCCAGAGGTTCCAGAATAAAGTGTTGCGAGTCATCGTTGATGCCCCATATTACGTGTCCAACAAACTGATTCAACGCGATATCCCCATAGAACCCATAACGAGCGTGATTTGAAGTGCTAGTGCGAAGTACTCTGAAAGACTATTACTGCATATTAATGCACTCGCCAAAGAGTTAAATGTGCGCGATGACAGTGAAGTGCGTAGGCTCAAACACAAACTACCATACTAATTGGTTAATAGACATATAGAATGAAATTTAATAATTTCTAGAATAAGTTAGAATAGTCATTAGAATAAGTTAGGATAAACTTTAAAATAAGTTAGAATAGTATCCCGAATAAAATTTAGATTATAAATTGTACAGCAGATCACTTACTGAAGTGATCTTCTACATGTTAGGATAGTTACATTATATAATAGAAATTAAATAATAATACTTATACCCACGGGCAGATTGTTGACGTTCCAAGTGATTGGTATTAGAATATAAAGATTTTGGGAATAATTATTTTTTGAGTAAAGATAATAAGACTAATATAATATTTCATAATTATTTTATTTAGATTAATTTTTTTTATATATCAAGTTGATGCGGCAACATTTCGACGTTTTGGCGTCACTAATTTAGATGACATATGTACAAAATAACTTTGAATAGATTATATACTACAAGCTATTGTTGCTGTTTAATTAACGGTAGTTGAAGTCCTTGATAATATATTTATTAGATGTACTATACTATTAAAATAAATTATATTTGATAACATTATTTTTGTTTAATAATTTTATTTATCACATGAATTTTTATGTGTTAAAGTCAAAATAAAAGTAAAAGTTAATGCGACATGCGACCTTATGGTATCACAAATTTTGATGAAGTGAATTCACTAGATTTTTTGTATAATAAATCTGTTTCAGCTACAGGGGACAATTATAATATTGCCAGTAATTAGATGGGTAAGGCCGGATGTCCTCAGGAATGGTTTCTAATTTAGTCACTCGTCAGCCGTTAGGTTTAATGTCGAGGACCGTGGTGTGGAACCCACGTTAAACAGTAGTACTGCTCACTTAAGTTTTATTTTGATAAAAAGGATGTTCTGTAATTTAAATGAATGAAATTGAAGCAATAATAACAGGAATAAATTTTAATAATCATGTCAAATGCCAAATGATTTCAATATCCCGAAAAAAATCCGTTTTCTATCTAAATATTTAATAAAGTACGTTGAAAAATAGCATACATATATTTTCTACTAAATGACTGCCTTGTTAATACAAAATTACGAATACGTCTTTTATTAGAATTAAGGGTAATAGTTCATTACGATACTATGCGCTAAAAGGTTAGAGTTCAATTTCGGGCTATCGTTAATTATTAATTTTTCCGTCAGAGTGAAATCGACTTATAATTTAGATTATGAATAATTTAATGTCAAAGTATCCTCTTTTCCATATTTCCGAGAGAAACGTAAATAGTCTAATTTAAAAAGCATCAAAAATTTTGCCATTTATGTAAATTTAAAAAAAAAATCATTTTAAAATCATAAAACAATATTTGGACAGAGTCTACTGCTTAATATTGAATGCTAAGAGAGGTAATTTAGGAATCAATCTAAAAGATTACAAGTCTTGTTCAGTCTGGTTAGTATGCAATTCCTTGTAGGATTCGATAATTAATAGAAATTATATCATCTAGAGCACGATCTATTTAGAACTCGAAAAAAACTATAATCTTATCTTTTTTAGAGCATAAATCTCTTTTGTTTCTGTTAGTCATATATCTGAAGAAGTCAAAAGTATAGAATATTTAAGAAAGTAGTATATAAACATAGCAATCACTCTCAATGGTAAAAGCCTATTTGCTCCACCCTATAGAAATAAAAGTACAAATCATATCATATATTTTTGTCGGTTTGGCAGATGTCGCCATTTCCCGACTATAAAACAGTAAGGTGTTGATCGGGGACAGATACAAACTGTACATATAAAATAATAAATTAATAAATTAACGAGAATTAATAATACAAACAGGGGGGACTAAAAGTAAAAATAGTGTATATACAGTGTAAAAATAGACACAAATACAACTCAACAAACATAACCATAACAAAGTAGAGAATCTATCCTGACAGCATATACTAGCACTCACACCGAAGTGGTAATATTTATTTGATCATCGACAATTATCTCAGTATGGGCTAGGCTCTAGAGCCGATTTCTGAGAGAAATCCGGGTAATCTGTCTGTATTTTCTCCTGTTAAGGAATTTCTGATATTTTGTAGCTCTAATTTAAGTGAGTCGTAGACACTAGCACAGTATGTGGTAGACTGAAGTGACAAAGCTTACATTGAGCAGGCGGGCTCGAAGTCATCAAGTGACCATGCGAGAAACTACAGTGACCCAGTCTCAATCGATTCAGAGCTATGGTATGGTGATGATGAGAAGGAACATGAAGAGAGGACAAAAATTCAGCTTCAGTTTCAAAGAGTTTGTTACGATTGACCTGCTGGGCTCAAAGACGCTGTACCGCATTCTTGGTGAAACACGAAATGATTGTGATATGGTCAGTGCGGATACAAACATTTGTGACGTGGAGGTCATAATAAATATGTTATCACCTTAAATATATAATATCGTTTCAAAATTAATTATTAAACTATCAATTTGCTTGTTTCCTTTTACATTACTCAGCTTCAGTGTCAACACTTTGGAATCATCTATTGTGTACACTGTCTATATAAACCTATGTAGTTGGTAAAAAGGAGACTCTAAAATAAATAAAGACAATATTTTACTTTTTTTTAACCTAATTATTATATTAATTTATTGAATTGACTTTACAAATAGTCCTAAGGTATGTAGTAGCTAGTTACCTGTTGTTTATTTGCTTATTAGTTATTTTACAGTTTTGTTTTCCATGATTGAATATAATCAAAAAATTGACAGAACTTTCTAGTTATAGACTATATTCTTTTAACTATTTCTATGCGCAATGTTATACATATGGAATATATACACAAACCGAGGCAAATTACATGAAAAACATAAAATATGGAGTAAATTAAACCATATAGATAAACGAAATCCCCATAAAATACATGTTATTTATAACATAAAGCGAAGCGAGGAGGTTTATGCGTTTCTCTACGCTTTTCATGAACACACATATATTTTAAAAATAAAATGACAATCGATACTTAACAGCTCGACACCTAAAATAATGAGATCATACTGCTCAAAAATTTGTCTTCCTATAGTTTAATGAAAATGTTTTTATCAACAGATAGCGTGTTTCACATGTTTTTTGTAGTTATAATAGAGAAAAACGAGTCCTTTTAATGCCTCATTACATTTATTTAATTGGATAACGTTGAGTTTGGTATTATAATGGATATTTCTAGTTCTGTTTCGATATTTTCGTTGTTCGTGGTGCTTTTATTGTTATTATATAATAACATTAATTCAATTATTATAATTGGTTATTATAAATTATATGGAATTAGTCATGTAGGATTTTTAAAATTTAGAGAGTTCTTTTAACAAACTAGGGTTTAACTAGATCTACCTTTCAAAATGAATGTCTGAGAGATTCTTTCAGAGACTACCTGTTTCCTTTCTGTAAGTAACAAAAGTCGAAGTTTAAATTTATAGTAATGGCTAATCATGATATTGTTAGATTTTAGTCAGGCGATCATGATTTCGATCATTTCCGCAATGGTACCAGAACAACTGTTTATACTATCTTTTTTTGACCTTAGACCCAGCTGGTTTTAAAAACCCTTGCTGATTTCAACTGGAATTCTTGATGTGCTCGTGAAGGCAAGGTTGCGTGGAGAGGCGAGGGTCCGAGGGTGACTTTTGGCATGATGATTGGGGTAATTAATCAGTGCAATTAGTTAAGTATTATGTAAAAATCCATTTTGAAATATATCGTACAGTACTTTGAATGAATGTCTGAGAGATTCTTACAGAGACTAGCTGTTTCCTTTCTGTAAGTAACAAAAGGCGAAGTTTAAATTTATAGTAATGGCTAATCATGATATTGTTAGATATTAGTCAGGCGATCATGATTTCAATCATTTCCGCAATGGTACCAGGACAACTGTTTGTACTATCTTTTTTTGACCTTAGACCCAGCTGGTTTTAAAAACCCTTGCTGATTTCAACTGGAATTCTTGAGGTTCTCGTGAAGGCAGGGTTGCGCGGAGGCGTGAGTGCCCGAGGGCGATTTTTGGCCTGGAGGATTGGGGTTATCGAGGTGCGAACACCTTTGAGAGGGATTTTAAGAAGGGGTTTTCAGAAAGGGCTGATGATTGTAGGAATTTGTTGAAAAGATGGTTCACAAATTCGGCCACTGGTGGAAAGTCTGCCTGACTATGAATTTGAGAGTTTCTGATGAATCACGGGTCGTGCAGGGCTTGGCGGAGTATTTGGTTCTGCATTACTTGCGTAACTGGACCAAGTGTTTGACCCGTAGAGCGCCACTGATCTGATTAAGCTCTTGTAAAGCAGAACTTTTACCATTGGAGCAAGTTTTCTTCGACGGAATAGAATAGGGTTCAGAACAGGGGAGATTCTGTAGCCTTTGGATACAGCTTTATTTATTTGGGGTCTCCAGGTGAATCGGCGGTCAAAATGAGACCTAAATAAGTGGCCTTATCGTGCCAAGGTATTGGTGTTTATCCACCTGAGGCTTGTGTGTTCTGACATCTTTTTATGTGATGAAAGATTGCGGCTTGAGTTTTTCGGGGATTAATTTCTAATCTCCAAAATTTTAGCCAATTCACGGCTGCGAAAATTTGACCCTGAAGTCTGTTAGGAGCCCAGTCTGGGGAACGAGCACTTGAGAAAAAGGCTGTGTCTGTGTCATACGCGTATTATGCGGTTTCCACATTCTTTTTTACTGGAATGTCGGACATGTAGAGACTAAAAATGGCTGGTGCTAGTGGGTAGCCTTGGAGGACTCCGAAACTGATTATTTTGGTGCTAGAGAGGAATTTTACCACCTTTACTTGAAATGATCCTTCCGACAAAAAATACCTCAGGAGTATTATCATGTCTATATGTAGGGTTGCTATTAAGGATTTTACTATTTATGGTACCTCGTACCTGACCTTTCAAAGTTTTCAGTATTTAACACGTTTAAATTGATAACATTACGATTAATATTACGTAAAAACACAATTAATCTCATTCTCACTAGGTTCCCATTTTTCTAATATTACACGTAGAATGTCTTGAACATGATGTCAGAATAGTTCAACAAAATATAATTTCACTCGGTAGGGTCTACCGTCTTCTGGCCATCGTCATCGGCTATGAAGAGAAAAACTAATGTATATTATTGAATTTTCCAATAATCACATACACAGAATAGTACTTTATGCATAGAATGCTTTACCTGTTATTGGGGAAACTTTAATAGTTCACAGGAATGAAGTAATATTGAAGATTAATGCGGATTTTAATAAGTTTAGCTATATGAAGTCTATGATGAGATGCTCAATTCCAGTGAAGTTAACATGAGAGATCACTTATTTCTTCGCATGTAAAGTCATTGTAGGAACAAATATTGAATAATTGATAATTTGAGAATGTAGTTGATTGGAGTATTTGGAAAAGGAAGTATGATTGTTTTATCAGTCATAACTCTGATTTTTCATTGTTACTATACACATCTCTGATTAGTTAGTACATAGTTGATGTAAAATATCACTAGAAAAGTAGTGTGTGGTAAAAGAGGAATAAGAAACAGTCTCATTAAAATTCAAGATTTAAACCAATTTCAATTTAATAGCTACATTTGGTTAGCGCTCTGGGTATTCTCCTCCATTTGTGTATAATTAATTAATTTTATAATTTGCTTTAATCTTAAGCGTATTGAAGTCCTTTTCACAAAACAAAGACAGTTGATCTGTAATTTTGAATATATTTATCATTTCAAATATAATTTATACATTTTTCAGTTAATATATTATTACCAGTTGGTGCCGACTAACCTATAATTTGTCTCTAGAACGACTTAAAACTAGGTCCTTTCTAATAAAATAAAATAAAATAGTTAGAAGTTATTAGCCTTTTTCAGTGTTTTTTTTTCCATTTAGCACCCTTCTCTACACAAGTACACATGATCACACGGTTTGTTTCTTTTAAGTCTGCGTTCTAGTTCGGTATTATCTAAGAGTTGAAGCACTTTCCTGTTAACATGGAAGTCCAGTCTTTCCTCATGTCTTGTTGCAAATATCTTTATATCTGATGTAACTGTGTCTACAAACTACAAATGGGTGCATCCACAATACTTTTTGGTACTTTATTAAGAAATACTTGTATTATGTTTTTAGTACTTTTCGCAGAACATCCCTACTGTTGTAGTTGTATTATTTAAGAATAATTCATTTTTGTTCCAAATAACCAATATGTGTTTGTATATTTTACTTCGAGTTTTTGTATATTTTTTGTTATTTTTCAAAACGTATTAAATTAATTATGTTTTTCACATAATTGAGTAGAATAATTAATGCAAAAATGATATGTTACTAAAACTTGTTTTCACAGTACTTTCGATATGAGATCAGAAATATATTTGATATATAACACTAATTAAAATAGTAAACGTCTGTATGTTAAAACATATTAAAATACAGGCAAACTATCTTAAGAACTAAAATCACCAATATGTTTTAAATTGCATTTAATTAACTCCATTTAATTAATTTCCATTAACTTTCAATAATCAACAAAGTATTAATAGATATAAATTACTACGTCTATAAACAGTATAACAAAGTATCATAAGTAAGATTATTATCAGAACTGTAAGAACTTCAGAGCATCATATATAAGTACCTATGCATGAACTTTCTTTATTTTTATGTTATAAACATAAATATGGAATAGTAAATTAAGTAATACATGTTTGTATATTAAAACAGAGAATATATGAATAGAACTATTTTGTAATTGATATTTGATTTTAGCATATGTATTAAAACAATAACGAACACAATTAAGTAATATATTTTTTACAATTTGGAAATATATATTAGAGGAAATTAATTATTGATTTTCCAAAACTTAGCTCTATAAAGTTAATCAATATAATTGATAAAAGGTTCAAAGAAGAAAATGTCGTATAGTCACATATTGCATAAATCATCATATATACTGTTAATAATTCATAATTTCTTCTATTTGTGCTATATGTTCCATCTATGGAAGTTATGGAGTTAATTTTATTTTAAAACCTGCATATTTTATACATATTTCTCATCTAAAATATATATTACAAAAACATTAAATAAACCGGGCTGAATAGAAGAATAATTTCTTTACTTAGATTTTTAACTGAACTTGCATTTTTGAATATTTAGTTAGTGCTTTGTTAATAAATGCATTTACTAATGAAGCCTGAAATTAACCAGAAGTCAATACCACTAAAATTTACATAAAAATCTTAAAAACGTTTAGAATTTCCTGTAGTACAATGATATGCTATGTCTCCAGAAGCATATGAATTAATAACAATCCTTAAGCTAGAACAATTTTCCTTTTTTTCTTGTTTTCTCGCCAGACATCAATTTAAATCAAAAGCTGAGTTCGAAAATCTAGATATCTTGTACACAAAGAAAATTGACGATTCTTGTTATTCCCGAATTTCGTTTATCTATGTTGGGATAAAACTTTCACATATGTCGTGTTCTTCCGATAAAGCGTGCATATTATATTGATGTCTCTGAAAAAATTTAAATTATAAGTATATGTGACGATAATTTAAATTTTGAAAAATCAAGATTTAGAATAACGCCTTAAAAGTTTTAATTCAAATTCGACATGTTTCGTATATTTTAATGGCCTGTCCCGCATATATAATGGTCTTTCGTCAGACAAAATATTTTAGTATAAAAGGATTAATCTACAAACTTAATATATCGGCATCGTTTAGTTTACTGATAGAGTTCGATGCCTGGAAACTCTCTAGTCACGCTGGTAATCTATCAAGCCTAGTGATACTGTGTCATAACATAATAAGACCCTATCTTACAAAATTCAATTATTTATAGTCTGTTTACCCAACCTAGCTGTATCCCATTGTCCTAGGAGATTACTGTAAAAGAGCTCAAGATTAATTTTACCTCCTTGATTGGCCCGTTTATTAATTAATTAATAATTGGAAATGTTATGGGTAAGGGTCCCTACCATTATCATTTTGATATACAGGGGTTTGGAAAAATAATATAAACGTCTGACATATACACAATATGTTTTTGTTAACAAACTATTGAGCCACTAATTGCTTCTAAAAGGGCTGCAATTCTTTAAGGAACAGTTTCCGACAGAATATTGTCTAATTCTTGTACCGAAACATCCGAAATTGCTTCAACAATGTTGTAGATGAAAATATATTCCTCAATCTCTGTTCTAAAATTACAAATAACTGTTTGATTTTGATGAGATTTGGTAATTGTTTTGGCGAGGGAAGAAGCTTGATGATATCCTGATGCCCCTCAAACCAATACTGAACCTTTTGTGGTTATGTGAATTATCATCTTGTAACATGATAGTGTTTGGCAACATTGATGATGTTGGGATATACATTCGCAGTATTCTTGTTAGTAACAAAACTGTGAAATACACATATGTCGCATTACTAACACGAAAGCAAGGTTGCCGTATATGGCAGTGATCCATTTCTTCACTCCTTCGGCATCTCGACACCATATAGTCAGCCAAGCGCACGAGCAGTACACTCTGTGGATGAGGCAGAACTTCTCATTCTGTTACTCGCTGTATTGGTCTTTTTTTTGCAACAATACGTCGCTCAATTTGTTCAGTTAACATCGGTATCTGCAGCAACAGTTTCATTAATGCGTCAGAGAAAAGTGGTATTTTTTTCAGTTAATTCGTATGGTAGCTATTAAAGCTCTTTTGAATCCTTCCCAGTGCAGGTTTGGAAACAATTGGTTTACCAAATGCTAATTCCGTTTCTTTTTGAAAGTTATTTGGAACTTTGAATTGGATGTTCGCCCGATAAGCTTCGAAATTAATTTTCTAGTTACCAGAACTTTCTTTATCATTTACAACAAAATGACCACTTTTTAATTTTTGATTATAATAATTTAGTTCATTAAAATTTTTAATGGGTTTTGATAACATATTTCTTCAGTTAAAAAATAAAAGTAATGAAAATCGAAAATATAAATTTTAGTATTCCATGATTAGCGTCTGTATATCCTGATTAACTCAATGTTAAATGGAAAACTATTACTTTATGTAGAAAAATGTTAGAAGTATATAATTTAGTAGGTAGATCAAGTTTTTTTTACTGTTGTTTACATTAATATTTCACGTTTTTACAAATAGATACGTGCATACAAGCAAGTAAACTTCTAATACTGGTTTGAACCCAACTGATGACTAAAGTTCATTTTACATTACAAAAACGCATTGTAATACTCAAAAAATTGGTTCCACACAACTCATTGGCTTTATATATTTATAAATCAGATACAGAATTAAGGTATTAAACCAAAGTCTAATCCATTGGTATAAAACTTTCTGATATTGATGCAGATTTGAGTGTTCACTATAATCATGTACCATTACAATTGGTACGTCATCAAATTCAAATTAAATTAATACAAAACACTATTTTTGAAGGATAATGAGACTTAATATATTTATCAAGTTGGTTCGGATAAGGCTATGGGAACAGTATTTAAAACTATTTTGCAGACATTTTAATCACTGCACTAAATCTTATATATAATTTTCCTATTGTTCCTAAATATACTTTCGGTTATTTTACCATTAAAAATATACTATAGTGAATTTATAACATTTAGGTAATAAACTCTAAAAGCATAAATAGTTTTAAGATTCAAATTGTTATATGTAATTATATATATGTTATATGAAATAATATCTTATATTAGTTAACCAGAAACCAAAGAAAATTGCCAATATTGCAGAGAATATAAGTGAACTTACTCTTAGCACAAAAATAGCGAGTCTCAGGAGACCATTACTAGGCAGCCTATTCCCAGACAACAATCTGGACATACCCTCAGGCCGACTATCGTTTACCAAGAGATCCCAGGATTCCTGTCGACTATAAACAAACCAAAGGTCAAACCAACAATATTGGTAACTAGGCGAATTTCATCAGATTTATATAGTTATACTAAGGGGTTTTTAATAGCGTTGGGAGCTATCGATTGAAAGCAGTCGAAATAGTCGATAGTTAAAATTGTAATCGACCGAAAATATAAATTACTATTTCATGAAATGCACGCTTCGACTGTTTTTTTTCCAATTCTGATAATGAGCGGAGGTATATGAATTTCTTCTCGTATACATTTTGAGAGAAAAAAGGATGGGGAGAATTTCAGATTATTTTAAATAATTTTAATTGATTCCTAATATATTTCATCGAATTTTAATATTATATTTTTGATATTTGGATTGATTGTAAAGAGGAATGGAGTGGATACAAATCTTTGGGGGCATTATCAAACATTGTTAAAGCATTGTTGGGGTCTCCATCAAACTTTATCAACTCTTTAACTATTTATATCTTAACTATTAAATATTTTTATCAGCATACATTACTTAGTAAATAATTTCAGATTTGGCACATGCGCACTGTATAATATAGTATAAATTATAGAAAAGAATAAACTGTATTATTTTTCATTTCTAATGTCGGTACGTTCTTTTCGAGCGAAGACAAACAATCTATATTTTTGATATTCGGTTTGATTCTAAAGAGGAATGGAATAATGCCCTCAAAGTTTTATATCTTTGGGGACATTATCAAACATTGTTAGAGCATTATTGGGGTCTCGATCAAACTTTATCAACTCTTTAACTATGTATATCTTAACTATTAAATATTTTTATCAGCATACATTACTTGGTAAATAATTTCAGATTTGGCACATGTGCACTATATAATATAGTATAAATCATAGAAAAGAATAAACTATATTGTTTTTCATTTCTAATGTCCGTACGTTCTTTTCGAGCGAAGATAAACAATCTATATCTAATTTTCTATTTTTAGATTTTGCTCTGCACTAATAACTCTATAGGAATAATAATTAAATTGTTGTGTTATTGTTAGTAGTTTAACATACGACGGTTGTAAAAGATGGAGGAACAAAAGTAAGTGCAGTGTTATAAAATCCAAACAACATCAATGTTATTTATAGTTGGATTGGTAGCTGCAATAATAAATGTATAACAAATTATTTTCAATGACATCAAATAGGCCAACATTTTACTCCGAAATAACAACATGAGAAGAAAAAATTAGATAGGATCTTGCTAGGATGCAAAAATAATGCAGAATGATACCTAATGATCACCCTAATGATGAACGTATTTTTATATAAGAGCCTAGGAAAATAAATTATTATTTTGTAATGATGTATAGACTGGTTACCGATCACCCATTCGCTTTAGGCTTCTAAATGTTCAATATATATATATATATATATATATATATATATATATATATATATATATATATATATATATATATATATATATATATATATAGTTGTTTTCATTCGGTAGTCCCCAACGGTAGTTTTACCTCATAGTATTGACAGCAGTTTTAGTATTTATAATTCGTTCTCAAATTTAACTTATATTGTGACGAAATCGAAACCCCGGCCAGTTAATTACTTTCCAACGCTACAATGCGACATCTGAAGGACATCGAGGGCCCCATTGAATTGTAAATAAGGGATCGGCCAAGCCTTGACGCTTCACAGCTATAACTGACGCATTATTATTTTAATTAAAAGCAAATTTGCTCATGAACCATGTATCGTTTTGTATCGATAGTAATCGTTCAGCGTTTAACATTCAACCTAAGAGAAAGGGTTCAATTTAATTATGCAAAACAAGCAATCATCTTTTTTCCATTGACGTAAATTACAGAATATAATGGCAGAAAATTCGTTGGTCTAATAAATAAAAACATTTGTAGGTCTGCGTAAAGGTGTACATTTTGATCTTCGTGCGTTCTTAAGGAGGTAATATAGTCTAGAAATTTGAAAAATAGTAATGTATCTTTGAATTAATAGCTAGGGACTTTTTCACCTAAACATATACATTCTGGAACTCGAGCGATCGAAAATGCAATAGCACTTTGCATTTTTAATGAAAAATTATTTTGATTTTTGTACGATGGCAGAACCTCTCTAGATTTAGAATTTTCTTTTCCTTTCTTGCTTCTAGATTTCTAAGAATGTTATAATCAGCAAAAGCGCCACATACTTTGAGACCGATTCTACATCAACCTGTAGCTTTTTAACATTGAGCAGTCGTTACTAAAGGTCGTGTCTTTTATCTGTTAATATCTTGTTGTTAATTGGAGAGTTAGTTTTTAATAAGATGTATCAGACCACACATATCACCAATATAGATCCTAAATAAGAAGTAAGTTAATACATAAAAGAAGAGCAAGCAAGACGGACATTCAGAGAACGTGGACGCAGAAATCGAGTTCGAAGTTCGAGACTGATCTAGTGATCGAATTTTGGTTTGCTGTGATGGAGACATAACTTCCCTTCAATCAATCAAATAGCGGACCAAATACACCTAATTAAGATGAGACTGATAAGCATACATGAAGAGATAAACTAAGCCAATTAAAAACAAAACAAACAGGGACGACAGTCTCAAAGGAAAAGCTACAACCCAAACAAATTTAGTTCTCACCGCAGGGCAAGGAACTTCAATGAAGGAAGTAAATATTGTTTCTTTCATTTTAGTTACAAATGGATGCGGCAAATCAGGAGGCAACCACAAAACTAGTAATAACGATTGGTTATTTTGAATTATTGGGAACAAAAATTCTCATCCTAGATGTATGACTCCGCAAAGAAATCCAGTGGCCATAGTAGTGAAAGTGAAAAGAGGAATATTATGAGCTGATTTTAGCTAGCTTAAAATAGAGGAACAACATCGAACTTCAATGGTGAGAACCACTCGATTGGGCAAGATGGTGGCTATTAAAAAAAATGTATACTCCAAGAAATATTAACATTATGTTCAGATATCTCAAAGTTATAATTAACGCTAACAAAAACAACAAACTACAATGTTAAACCTAATATAATAACAAAAGATAATTTAGCTTATTGCAGAGCCTGCGGGTTAAACACACACAGACTGAAATTGGCAAAACAAGAATTTCAATTTTTATTAGAATATGAAATAAGTAGACTTCGTAGGTAGATTAAAAATCAACTTGCAAAAATCTACTGCATTTTGCAAGTTAAAGAGAGTAAATACTGAGACCATGCGAACGGGTTTTAAATAAAGAGGTTCTGTTGAAATGACTTTTTATTAAAAAAAATCGGACACCATCTCGATATTTTTAGCAAAAACGTTAAACAGTTTCTGGCGATAGTCCAAAATCTGACAGCTATATATTTTCCAAAATGTTATGCTTTAAGCCAAAAATGGCTTACAAAGTTAATCAATGATAAACTTAAGGGACTCTCTCATCAGTATTTATCTACCTATAGAAGTTTATTCCTTGCATTTTAGACCAGAAAACTATAGACCCAAATGTGGTTAACCACTGCTTAATAAAGACCTCAATAGTGTAAAGTATTCGGTAAAGGCTTTTTTTGGATGGAAGTCCTTGTTATCTTAAACAGTATGAAATTTATATGCTTGAAGAAGCAAAAAGTAGGCTTATACCTCAAAAGGATTATACATTGTGTACAAAATTAATTAGAAAAGAAAAAAATCGTAATGATCAGGTCATTTCAGAAGGATAGTTTGGATTTTTAAGTTGAAGATACGGGATTAGAAAAGTTTCTTCGGCAGCTGACCATTTCGTCTCAACATTACGCATTTTTTTTACAACCGAAGTGGTAACTGGCAACCAATCTACAACAGCCTTTACATTATCATCCATACTTTTCATAACAGTTCCTACACATGTTATTAAATATTACAGCATATAAATTTTTATTGTTTTTTCATTTTATAATATTTAAGGCAATAATAATGTACAATTGGAAAATAATTTATCGGTAGTCATATTACATGTTGTTTTTTTATTGCACATGCATTTAGAAAATATTTTAAATAATTGTTTACTAGTAGCTAAATAAGATATTTTATAAAAATTCTGTTTTTTTAACTTCCTCCTGTAATATAAATATATTTTAATAATATTTTGTAATTTCCTCTGTAATAAATAAACACGCTTTGGGCTGCTGACTTGGACGAGCATAAATTGGTTACTTTTTTTTTACACGGGATATTGCATTCTAAACCTGCCTATTTTGTGAATTAAGTTCATTGTTACACCGTTGTCTTGGCAACCCACCTTGAAACATCCACAATTTGTCATGTTACTGTATGCAATACAAATCGCTCTCAAATTACAAAATACTTTGATGTAGATTATGTTCAACGATGACAGGTTTGTAATGAAAAATGTCATATGCCGTCTGATACACAGAGAAACAGATATTTAACTTTATAGGAAATTTTGGGGAAATGTTTCGCAACGTCCAACATCTAGATGTCGCTATATTTAACTTATTATCTGTTTTAATAGCTATGCTAAGAACCGCGACGGGATCCGATTGGCTGACTTCGTTTATATTGTACCTTTGTTGTTATTTATTTTATTCGTCATTTTCATAGGGAAATATTTCCCTAACTTCATAGGATGCTTTAGGGAAATGTTTCGCGACGTCCAACATCTAGATGCCGCTACTTTTAACTTATTACTTGCTTTAATCGCTAAGCTATACGCTGCCACGGGATCTGATTGGCTCACTTCGTTTGGTACGTTTATTGTTTATTTATTTTTAATCCATTTTCAGTATAGCTGACATATGAAATTGTACGTTTGGAGATTAAACTATTGGTTCATTAGTATATATAAGTAGGTAGTACAAAAAATAAAGTGAATTGTCGGTCTAGGAAGTGTTGTGTACCCGGATGCACAGATAGTTAAGAAATACAGAACCGTTTTCGTTCGAAGAAGTATTTGGCTGTCATTAAAAAAAGTTGATAATGTTAAAAATCCCAAATTGATTGGATTAAGTATCAAAGAAAATTGATGATCGTTACAGTATGTTTCGTTGTTGTAAGTTGGGGTAAGTTTTTTGGTTTGTTTTTTTAATTGTAGAAATTAATCCCCTTTCGAAAGAAGCTATGCAAACGGCTATATACCTTTTTCCTGGATCAATAGTTGCAACTCCAGTAAAATAAAAGCTGCTGATGCAAATCTGTTAAAAGGGGATTACCGAAATTCACCACACGAGGAATTTTGGTGAAAAATGTATTGCCCAGGTAAGAACAAATTTGTGAAAGTATCATCAATTAAACAACTACATTGACGGGTTTATTTCATTAAAGAAAAAAAGGGAATTATCCGAATTCAATTCCAGATGTTCCTATATGAATTAACGAGTCAAGGGGGTCAACGAGTCATTAACGAGGCGCGTCGATAATATAAGTTGTTTTTGACAATTATCTTTAAAAAATATAAATTTAAACCTTTTAATTGTACACTGCATAATGATTTTCCAGATAGAATATTACAAATAATAAAGTCGTACTTTTGTGTAAACAGAATTTTTAGAGGGAAAGACTCAAGTTTGCTTTCAGTATAAGAAAATAAAAATTCAATTGATGGCACTAAACAAATATGGAAAAGGGAGAATGCTGAAGAAGTAATTTTGATTTGTTCCAAAGTTGTTTGTTAATTAAATTGTTTTTTATTTAAATTTCATTATTTAATTAAACGTGACTTCAGGGCTGTCATGTGCCGCACCTGCGTGACAAACTTTACCTAAGAACCAATCAAATGTCTTAATAGCGAAATGTTTTTTACAGGTGTCTGTAACGCAGATCTAAATTAGTCAATCAAGTTACTTGAATGACCGATGTAGGCACATCTAGATGTTGGGCAAAGCAACAATATTTCGTCAGAGACCCCTCTTGAGTTTTCTCTCTATTACTCTATGGTCTGACAACACCTAGTGCTGTCAAGTCCACTGTTATTTATTCATTAAAATAACGACCATTAATGAAATTTGAACTTTTTTTGTAAAATTCTGAATTCATTGTTGCTAGAAAATAGTGAATATTAACTAGTTTTTGATGACAATAACAGCAAAATTTTTGAATTACTTCAAATCTATTAGAAAGAAACAGTAAAAACATTAAGATGAGAGAGGACAATAGGTTTCAGCAAAGAGGGAATATATTTTCAAAATTTTTTAATGATTATATGGTCCTACCTTGGCACATCGTTCTTGTAATAGATGCAAGGCTATCACTTTTAACTACATTTTAGGATAATTTGATATAGCAACATCATAGGGAAACACACTCCCTTCGCACTGAAATATTAAATTACACACTTCGTTTTATGTCCTCCAATATTATAGTGGTCTCTAGTTCAGTCAATACAGATAATTGGTATAGTATCGCTAAACATTGATGGTTTCAAATTTTATTACTTGTTCGAAGTTATCAAAGCCCAATTAAGGACCGTTAATTAAGTAATGCGAAGTTCATGTATATCGGAACGCTAGCGGTATTGTACCCACAAAATACAATTAAAAAAATAACTAGAAAATACAACCGAGTTAGTGAACTGAAAATATGACAGGTTTATGAGATTGTAAACCATAATGAGCACTGTTGGTAAAGAAGACCGTCGTATAATTTGATTTAAAGGAGAAAAGGACCATTTATTCTATTGCTGTGAAAATGGTTGAGATAATTTATATTTATGTATATTATTACAGTCGTTACGACCAGTTTCTTATAAACATCAACGTCTATTAAAATAAATATATTTCTGCAAGGTTGCTGTCAAATCGGATGAAATATCAAGCGAATTACGCTGAAAATATTCCGAGCGTTATTATTGACATGATTGTGCTTGAGTCGGGTTAAAGTTATGATATTTTCTCAACCTACAGATCATTGTAAAGTTACGAGTTTATGGAAATTAGATAACAATTTATATAAACATTATTTTGGGATGTACAAGGGTCAAGCTACAATTATTGATTATTAATAATAGAAAAATCTAGATGAAATTTATATATATATATATATATATATATATATATATATATGTTAGTTTAATACTATAAGAAATATTGTATCTGTTATTACAACTGTACAAGATTTAAGTTAGTAGCTTAATTAAGGAAGCTAATAGGCAGGTAAAACCTAATAATTAGTTTGAATCAGGTTATAAACACCCATGTCAATACTATAAGCGACTAACATTTTGCTGTCGACGTAGTTATTTATCAAAGAGACCTCATATTATAAAAAAACAAGTATTTGAGTACTTGACATCGGATTGAAAAAAATATGGCCCCCAAAGTTTCTTCGCATATAAGTTTTAAAATGGGGTCCACAGGGATAGACGTGGTAGTTATCCCGTCTGGACAGCTTATAGTTCTAATAAAATTGTTTTTGGGTATCCTCTGTGCTTTCGTTTCCTTTTGAAGATCTTTGAAATGGCAATGCCTCTACTAAAATTTCGGCTACAAAATAAACCTACTATAATTTGTTGATGTCGGTTCTCCTTTGATAACCTTACACCCTTGATTGTAATGCTTTTGGCGGGAATCCAAGGACTGGGGTGTTTTTTAAAGCTTGAATGTTTCCTAATTGGAATAGTTTTTAGCTAACGATCTTTAAGCAGCTTCAATCCATCTATTGTGACCTTACTGGTTCAGCTGCGAGACTTTTATGTGAGTATTGAGTGAATTCAAAAAAGAACACCCAGGGCAGTCACGTCCATCAACAGTCGCATGATATAACATATCTAGATTCAACTGTGAGTATTATTAGAAATTATATTATAAGGAACTCACTAAAAAGTAAAAAATCAAACTTAGATTTTTAACAAAAAGTAAAACATTTTAAAATAAATATGTACATAATAATTTTTGTACGTTATATTCTACTATATACACACAAGTTAGATTAATACCTACCTAAACCTATATATCTATTTACTTATACATTACTATATATTACTTATAAATTATTTTATATTACTTATACATTATTACATATTACTTATACTTAATAAAATTTGAAAAAGACAAATCTAATTTGTTGCTCGTAAAATATATTATTTTTCTTTTTTTAGTGTTAAATATTTACTCAATAAATTGCGTAGTTATTTTATAATTATTTATTATTTGAAATGTTTATTTATATATAAGTATTACAATGGATAGCCTATGGAAAAGTGCAGCTCGTATGAGGAAAAATGGGGACAAAGAAACAACGATTGAAAATAAGGAACGCTTCAGTCCACGGTTCCTGCTACCTGGCCTAGGTAATTTCATAACAACAACAAAAATTTGTTGCCGTCGAATCGAACCCGCTAGTGATCAGAATGATCTAATTATTACACCATTGTTGCCAGTGATATTTCAACAATTTATTCATATGATATGGTTAATGCTTAAAAAGAAAACTTAATGGCTTTTGCACTGAACGACTTCCGATTTTCCGTCATGGCAATCACATTATGCACAAATATCACCATTCATATATTTCATATATTCATATCATATATTTCACCTCAACTTTTAAAAAATATACAGCCTAATATAGAACCTCCTTCTTTTTTGAAGTCGGTTAAAAAGTTATAGAACTTGGTGTGTAGAAATATTAAACCAAAACAACATCAAGTGTCAGTTGTGCGTTTAAAATTAGGGTTACATATTTTTTTTTAAATCTTTAATAGTTGGTACTTCTAGGTGAATTCATAGATCCAATATGTTCGATTCGATAAGAAGAAATTTGGCAAACTTAAATATTTATGGAAAAGCCACTACACACTCCAAGGTGAATGAAATCACCCATCATAGCGTGGGTTTATAATGCATTAAAAATAATTGTTTTCAAGAAAAACTTACACTGAAATATTATTAGAAGCTTTTATTAGGTACTATTAACTAAACACTATTATCTTTAAACAAAAAAAATAGTAGATTTGCAACTAATTCGAAAGATACCCCAAAGATGTTAAAAATGTTAAGGACTAGAAATGTTTGGTGCTCTTTTCGACATTTTAAATAAAAAAATAAAACTTGCCCACACTATGATCACTAATACCGAAATATGATATTTTAAGTACAAAATATTAATTATTTCAGTAACATTATACATTGCCTGGTGTTATCAATCAAATATTCATAAAGTAACATGCTGATTTTACTAATATCCAAAAATACTTTAAACTTATATAGTATCAGATCATCCAAATAACCTCTAAAAGTGAAATGAGGCTTGGCTTAAATCTGAGAAACTATTAATAAACAATTATTTCTCACTATAATCATCGTCAAAAACTGATCGATAGTATGTGTGTTTTTATTACAACTATTTTTAATCATTTAGCTTTTTTAATGATTGGGTCAATTACTTGGTTGGCTATGACCCACAATCTCAGCATTAAGCCTACCTACTAGCAAGTAACCAATTTAGAGAGCATTTTAATACATCCAGTTTTAATTAGTCATATTTTTGACTCTTGCTTATGAAAATCGCAAAAATACACAACCATGCCCCGCAATTCGACCCTCGTTTAATGAACGGTGGTAGGAGGACCAGTTACCTTGACCATTGTGACTACAAATTTGGCTGGCAGATGTTTATACATTACTATAACAATAATATAACAATAACATCAATTATCATAGGGAAATAGTTCACACGAAACATAGAAATATAGAAAGGGGGCTTAAATGGGTAAACCCGTAACCATGATTTCACTGTGCGTTAAAGTCACAAGAGGGCTGGAGCTAAAAAGATGAATTGATAAAATTGATAATATATTTTAGGTTATATTTGTCTTCTTGTATAATTTCATTCGACAAAATTTTTTTTTCCAGCGACCATTCTTTGAGATCTGAGAACAGGAAATAGTCGCTGAGGGCCTGCATGAGGAAGCAATTCGAAGACCAATTCATGAATTTTTGATACGGTGCATTGTCTTCGTGAAGCAGCCCTTTTTTGTTCTTCAAATGCGGCCTATATAATAGTCGCCGTTGATGGTTCTTCCTTTTTTAAGGTAGTCGATGAAAATTATTCCATGCACATCCCGAAATACAGGCGCCATAACCTTGCCAGCCGACTGTTGCGTTTTCCTACGCTTTGGAGGGGGTTCATCGTGTGCAGTCCAATCGGAAGACTGTCCACCTATCGACGCAAAATCTCGGGTTTATTACGCTTGATCATCTTCGAACACTGCTCCGAATCATCAACTCGTCGTTGTTTTTGGTCAAAAGTGAGCTCGCGCGGCACCCTCTTTACACAGAGCTTTCTCATACCCAAATATTCGTGAATGATATGATGTACACGTTCAATTGATATCTTTAGAGTGTCTGTCATTTTAATTAAGTTTTAATTTACGGTCATTAAAAACCATTTTGTAGATTTTTTAAATGTTTTTGTCGGTAACAACCTCCTTTGGGCGTCCACTGCTTTCACCGTCTTCGGTACTCATTTCACCACGTCTAAACTTAGCATACCAATCCTTGATGATTGATTTCCCTGGGGCAGTATCCAGAAACTCCGCATCAAGTCAAGTTTTTGCTTCAATTCCTGTAATCTTTCACTTCTAAAAGCAATATGTTATCAACACACGAAATTGCTTTTTATCTTTTTTTTCACAATACAAAGGTTGGTTCACTCAAAATGCTATAATTTACAAATTACTGATCCGACAGCTGCCAAAGTTACGGCTAAGTAAAAAAACATATGGATTTAATTCTAGTAGCGTCATCTATGTGTCAGTCCGGCGACTTTTCAATTAACCTGTTAAGAGTGTTGTTTTCCAGGATATGAAGGTTCTACTGACCGAGCGCAGCTCCTGTATGAAATTGCCGTGCAAGGACTTTTTATTAGGTTTATTATATGCATTTCAGACCGACCAGATGATTATGGATCCAAATATGGAAGATCATTTTGTTTAACCGAGATGCAATTTCTAGTTGTATTTTTAATAGTAGTTTTTCATTAAAATCTACATCGATAATTAAATTGAAATTCATAATACTGGTATATTCACACAGCATTTCTCTTTATATATTGAAAATAAAAATGTGGCTACAGTTAATTATTGGAATGAGCTGTTGCTCAGCCTACATTAGAATCTTGAAAAAGAGAGTTCTAACTCTTCCAAGTACAAATATAATATTTTTTCAAGGGACGTAAATTGAGAGTAAACAGACGTATATGGGCCTTCAACTTCATGCTGATATGAACCAGACAATATAACACCAAAATGATAACAAGAATAAAGTGTTTTATAGTACCAGAAGCTTATTTTAATACATTTTTGTGCGAAGCAATCTCTAAACTTTTTCATATATTAGAAAGAGCTGTACAATACAAACTTTAACGAATATTCTCATTCAGATATTATGTTAACAAATTGTAGCCTTTTTAGTTAAGTTAAAGTTTAGTTAAAGGTTAAAAGTTAATAATTGTCAGTTTAGATATTGTTTTCTTTATGTATTTATAAAATGTAATATATGTATACTAATGCTATATAGTATTTGAATTATATATTTTATTAAAAAAAATTACATCCCCTTGTAATATAAATATTTTATTCCTATTTCTTAATTTCCCCTTGTAATAAATATACTCGCTTTGCGCACCCTCAGGTGTACATTAGTAGAACAGCTAAATAAAAGGCAACTCTCAAGAGGAGTCTTATTGCAGTGTCAAAGGTAGTGAATTTTTACAAATTGCATCTTCCACAATATAATGTCAGGCCATAATTAAGATGACTTCCACACTTCCTGATTTAGGTTTCATGATTTTTCAATAAATAAAATTAACTGATTTACCTAGTTATACCCGATATATCATGTAGTTACGTACCCAAAGCTTTTTTACTTTTCTTGACATTTCAAGGTTTATCGGGAACAGCTATTTGATCTATGTAATTCGCAGATCTGATTTTCCATTAAATTTGCCTATAAATTATATCGACAAAGTCTTCTAAATTACTAAAGAACGTACAATTGCAGTAAAGCATGCATAGAATATCGTAAAAGTTTGCTATATCGTCACGATATTGGGCAGTGATATAGCATGTTTAATACGTTTAATTATTGAAACTGTTTTTTCCTTGATAATTAAGTACATTTGTGACATTAATATTCACCACTTGTTATTTTACCTGAGTAGTTATTAATTATGAAAAACGGCTTCAGCAATCAAACGTGTAAATATATATCGACATAAAAGACCTTCCCAGGTTTCATTATTAATAATGATTTTATTGATTGACTCTTTTAAACTCCTATAAAAGTTATATAACTGGTACATTTATTGACATAGTCAAATAGGATTCATAAATAAATACCAGTTTGTGTTTATACCAAAATTCACGTTTAGGTAAATGGAGATCATTGTTTCCAGAATTGGCATGTTGAATAATTTTTAAATATCATTCCATAATTCCAATTTCTTTACTATTGTCTATAAATATATTATTTCTGTGGCATATAGAGATCTTTAGGAAAGAAATGCAGAATAAAATAACGTTCGAGTTTTTAAAATAATGTTTAATATTAATTTATTTATAAAATCAATAAAACATATTAAAAATATATTTTCAACAAATCGGAATATTTCCGAATCAAGGACCTTTCGTTATATTCCTGTATATTCCACTATCATCTTTACAGCATCTGCATTTTCTTTAATTATGAGTATGAAAATATAATCCCATTTCATTAGATAAATCCAATATTTTTGATTACAATTAAATTAGTTAGTTGACAGTTGATTACTATCATTATTACAATTAGGCTATTTGGTGGCAAGAGATCATTTAAGAAGACATCCAATCCTGATTATGATACACTGTTTATTTGCGTGAGCTATTTATCGAATTCGTCTTTATTTTTCGAATAAAATTAGCAGTTACAGATTTGAATTATTTGTTTATTTTTCTGGCTTATTTTATTGAATAAAACCAAATCCCTTTATTCGTACAGGTAACTAAATCTGAATCATTCCAGCTAGCTTAGCTTAGAACATTTATGGTTTGATATTCAAGTGTTTGTTAAGCTGCTCGAAGAGACAAAATGGTTCAGCACAAGAACGTTTTCTATATTGCCTTGAGAAATCTGTTGGTTCATCAAGTTAATAATATTGATAGGATTAAACATAGTCCCCGGCTCCATATCAGGGTATCACGCTTTAGAAAATCCGATTCCGAAAATCCTAGTCCGGGAGTAAATACGAAACTCTTCTAGATACTGGATTCAAATCCAAATTCTTTGTTTTTGTTATTTCCTTTTGTTCATTGCTAGTATAGATATAGGAATTGTGAACATGTTCTTGGACTTACTGCTTCTCTTACCTGTTTTGATCGGATGATAAAAATGCATCCTTAATTTGGATGGAATTACGTAGGGTAGTGTCTTGGGATTATATCTATATCTATTCTATAATGACGATATCCCAACAACAAAAGAAACAATAGTAGTAAACATTTGCCGACAACACGGTCATCATATCTTTGTCAAGAGCACACACTAGATATTCGGACTTAAGATAACGAATTCTGTCCATGAGGATTTTGTTTTGAAAGATAAAGACATAAATCTAATTACATCACCAAATTTCTCAAGTAGAGTCTGTGAACTATGTTGACATCCATCTAGAATGCAATTGGAAATATCACGTCAAGTAAAATTTGAGCAGGTAAGGCTTAAAATTAAACAAATATACTTATTAGTTGGAAGATAGGCATAATAAAATATATTTGGAGTCATATTTGGGGTACAAATATTGGTGTCAGAATAAAACCCTTTCATTAATTACCGATGATTATCGTTACATAAGCAACGAAGAATCTTACGATGATTTCGAGAAAAAATGGTTCCACGATCAAAAGTCTTTCAAGATTTCGTAATAACGCACGAAAGAAAGTTACTAAAATCACAACAACCTGAAAGCAATACAATTACAGGACAAGGCACTGGAAATCAGAAGATATAGGCGAATCAAACCACATGAAACTATATAAAGTGGTATGTTTATGCACTATTATATGTTAATTTTAATTTGATATATTACATATTAAAAAGCTGAATTGTTCGCACAATACTTAGCTAATATATTTAAACCTAATGATATAGAATCTACAATGGATACATCTCCTATTTATCAACATGATGTAGATCTAAATCTAATTTCCCCATTGGAAGTTGCCACTGAAATTAAAAACCTCAATCATAAAAAGGCACCTAGAATAGATGACATTTCACCGTTATTATTGAAAGAACTGCCACGAGAAGCAATCATCATGTTAATATATATGCTGTTAATATATGCTCCTGAATGCTTTAAGGTGGCACAAATAATTATGCTCAAAAAATCTGACAAATCTGCAGAACAAGTCGAATCTTACAGGCCTATTTCGCTGCTACCTGCAATATCACAAGTATTTGAGGAACTAATACTTAAACGTGTTAAAAATGTTGTAATAATACCATATTTCCAGTGTGGTTTTCGAAATCACCACTCAACAATCCATAGAGTGCAAAGAGTAACTGAGGCTATTGAAAAAGCGTTTGAGGAAAAGAAATACGGCCCTGCAATATTCCTGGATGTATCGGAAGCTTTTTATCGAGTTTGGCATTTGGGATTAATCTGTAAAATGAGCCAATTGTTATCCTGTAAATACCTCGGCATCCATCTGGACGGTAGATTAAATTGGAAATACCACGTTAGACAAAAAGCACTACACATTTGAACCAAAATAAAACAACTATTCTGGTTAGTCGAAAGATACTCTCAACTTGATCTAAAATCAAAGAGATTGATATATCAGACAATCATAAAGCCAATTTAGACCAATTCATACCCTAACTATGGGTTTATACTAAAAATTCAAATCAGCTAATCATCCAACGCTGTCGAAACAAAATTCTTCGAATAATTACCAATGCCTATCGCTACGTAACTGAAAAGAACTGCACGGTGACCTGGAAATCAAATGAATTTGCGACGTTAACCAAGTCTTCCCCTTAAAATACGAAAGAAGATTACTAAATCATACTAACGTGTAATACAACTACTGGACAACGAAGTTGAAGCGAACCAAACCATACGAACTTATATAAAGTGTATGCCTTTAGTGTAAACTCTAGCTTAAGTTAATATAATTTTATAATAGAGGAATACATATTGATGTATTTATGTTGCATTCGTCTTGCTTGTGATTTAATCCAAATACAAATGAAATGTAGAAATAAATTAGTTTATAATTAAGATTGTAATAAGAATATTTTAATAAAAATATCATTAAAAAAATGAAATATTGAAATACTTCAATATTATAAGATAAAGGCTTCCGTATGATTTAATCCAAGTAAAACCAAATATTAATATATTGAATGTATATCAAATGTTAAAGGCCTCAACATTTGTATCAGCAAATACTGTGCTATCGTTATTCAACATCACATTGTTTAAGAAATTATAATGATCAAAACATTAATTAAATTTATAACATCATAAATATTTCATTTTCTCCATATAATTTGAAAAAGTCTAGAAGAAACCATATATAACCGGAAATATCAAAACTTCTGTTATTTGGAATTTATTTTCTCATATTCAAAGCGTTCCAGTTGCTCTAAAAAAATATATCCATATCGTCTAGAAGAAAACGGGTGACCTAATTTCTACTGCTACAAGCTTTTTTCTACGCTTATTTTGACTGCGGCCCAAAGTCAACAGATGCGGTCGTAACTGAGACGAGATAAAAGACGATTGATATTGTTTCTGTTGCGGCTAGAGCGAACAGGATGACCCGGCTGAATTTATTTCTCAGAAGTTTTGGCAAGTTTCCTGGAAAATTCGGTCGGCGAGAAAAAAAGGGAGGGTCCCGATCTATTGGCGCGGCGATTTTTATTGCTTCCTGCGCCGATATATCATTGCGCTAGCGGCTAATATATTGGCCATTATTTCTCGATTTTTTATCTTTCACCCATATTTCTAAATATGGAAGAATGGCGTTGAATATTAGGGCGGATATAACATTTGTTTAAGAAAATCTATAATGATTTTTTAATTGGCTGGGCTATGTTGTATTTTATAAGAATCATAAATTATATCTACCAGGTGTACCGGAAAGTCATTACTGTTTTTTTTTTCACAAAAAAAACTACATGATTTTATAAATATTGCTAATGTTTCAGGAAATTTATGGATGCCAGACAAAAAAAAACTGTTTATCTTTTGAGCAAAACTATTCCTCGAGCCATTTTCTAATTGTTTCAGAATTGGCGAAGTCCTGCTCTGCAAACCCGTGACCCTTTGCGGACGGGGTAAGATCTGGAGAATGAGACTCCATCTGGAGAATCGACTCCAGAGAATATGTCCCATTTAAGTACAGCCAACGCTTCCTTGACCGGTTTTGCTTTATGAGACGAAGCGTTATTGTGCTGTAAAATAATTTTACAGTATCTTTGGCCCTATTCTGAACGTTTTTCGATCAATGCACGGTTCAAATTGCTGTTCCCACCATTTGCATAACAAGATCTGAATAGACATGAATATTTTGCTTCGGCATCTATGAGGATGGTTATACTAGACAATCTCATAGATTTTTGTGATTTGGATTATCGAAATTGATTCACTCTTCATCACCAATCACATTACTCTACAGAAATCATTTTTGTTTCGTCTGGTAAACAATGAAACCGCAATGTTGAAGCGTTGTCAAGATGCCATTTCCAATCAATTCCTGTGAACTTATCTTTCGAGCATTTTACATCTTTCCCAACGGATATAAAAGTCTGGAAACATTTGATTCAATGTAACTGTTTGAGCTGGGTTTCCATCCCATACATCTAACAAATCATTGCCTTTCAATTTTTTCGTCATCCAGTTTATTATTTACCATTTACATCAAAATCACCACTTTTAAATCGCTGTAACCAAAACCTATAATCTAGAAGCTTCTACAAGTATTTGATGGGCGTTGGTAGCAAAATATCGGAAATGTAATAACTATAAATTGGTTCCTTGTTAAGCAATGTAATCATCATGCTAGTATCAATGATCTATATTTAGTTTATTCTGCTGCTCAAATCACATAACATATATATTCACAGGCGAATATTATTATATAAGACACAGTTCACGTCTATACATACCAAATTTTGATAGGATAGCAGATTATTCCTTTGACATAGCTATGGAATTTAAATGTTGTTAGAAATATGGAGAGAATATAACTACCAATTAGTAAAATATTCAATGGTATACACAATTTTAAACAAAGTATTAATTTTCACAAAAATTAATAGTTATTTTATATACTATCAAAAGTTATCGTTGTTTTTTCATAAGTTAAAAGTTCATTTTATTAATTATTTGTTTCAAGTTTTGGATCTGAATTAATTATCAGTATGAGAGCATAAAATATATTCTTTCTTAAAATTTGATGAAATCGTAACGGGATAAGGATTACCCTGTAGTTACTAAAAATCTGAACAAGGATATTTCGTATTTATATTTGTAATTTTCCGCAGGTGAATGTTTGAAAGTCAAGGCTCTTTTTTAAACCATCCTAATCACCCTTTCAACTAGTTTGTGTAAGACTAGTTATCTTCTGGTGTTGGTCTTTTGAAAGTCAATAGGGTTAACACTAAGGAGGGTAAGTCAGTTCAGATAAACCTTAATTTGTAAAAAGGAAACTCTAAATCATGCGATTACGAGTAATGTTCTAGATTAATATATTTTTTGATACAGCGATAACAGAGATAAAATATATATTTTTTAAATTATGTTAATTATATTTTAAAAAACTATGTAATTTATGTAACAATATTGGAATAATTTTAAAAACACCTGTAACTCAACTATTATATCGCCTACAGTGGAAGCTATTTCATCACTTCATCGATTTTAAGGAAAAGCATAATTATACCTATTTCATGGGATATCCATTTAGGAGATTGTGCTTAATGACAGAGAAGTAATAGGGTTTAATAGTTCTTTCTGCGAAATACCATTAGATGAAAAGGAACTTGACAACATCTATAGAAAATGCATTATCTTCACATGAGGGGAAATAGGTTTAGGTTATATCTCTAAGAGGAAACCTTCTCCTATAATCTGTTAACGACATTTTATTGTAAACATTTTGCAGTATTTTGAAATATTTATTGTTTAAAGTACGTTTAAATTTTTTTAGTAAATGTAAATCTTGCAATATTGGTCTCACTATCGCAGTGATCCAATTTTCAGCTTAATGGAATAGATAAGCAGGTTGAGAACCCGATCATTTTCTGGATGGATCATGTGGCAGCCTTGATCAAATTCTTTATTTTTATTAAAAGCATGAGTAATGCTTTTACTGAAAGCATGGGAAATAAAAATCCAAGGATTATCTTGTCAACATTCAATTTTTTTATAATAAGGTTTTATTTAACGTGTTATTTCTTTAATATAATTCAATGCATTCATTAAAGTGATATGGGAAGATTAAAGATCATACTTTTTGATATATTGTAATATGTTTTATATAACAGTGTAGACAACTGTCAAAATATTAAATAAATATTTATTATCTCATACGTATAGACCATAGAGTAATAGAGATGCAACTCAATTGGGGCCTCTGCGCAAAGTTTGGCTTTGCCCTACATCCAGAGGTCGCATAATTGACCATTCAAGTAATTTGATTGGTTAATTTAAATCTCCATTTTAGGCACCTGTAAGAAAAATATTTTACTGTAGACATTTGATTGGCTCATTAGTAATGCTTGGCAGTAATGACAGCCTTGAGGTTATGTCTAATTGGCCAATGAAATTTAAATAAAAACAATTTTCTGAAATAAAATTATTAAATAAAATTCAATTAAATATAAATATATGTAAAAGTAAATAAATATAAATATAATCGATAAAAATAAATATACAATGTAAATTTATTTATATAATATAAATTTAATATACAAATAAATATATGTATACGACATAAGTATTATATATATAATACATATATATATTGGTTCATTTAAATTTCGCTACAAAGGCGTTTGATTGGCTACTTTATATAACTTCATTACATAGTTTCTTTGGTTTATTTTACTCCATTTTTGTGTGTCTGACATTAAGTACAATCAACATTTTTGTGCCTTAATTATAACGACTATTATTTAATTATAATGTACCTTCAGTTTCAAACGTGTTGGGTATCCAGTATATGTGAGGTAACAAAAAAACCAAATGTCATTTTCGTTCGTTCGTTCGTCCAGACGTTAGCTAGATTAAGGATGCGTGTATGACTTAGGCGTTTAAATGATACGTATACAATTATTTAAATAAAGCATTTATATTTACATACAACGTTACTTACAGAAATACAACAGAATAGACAATACATCATGAAAATATTACTCGCACATTAAAATCAAAAATTGTGCGATGGCAAAATTACATTAAAGGTAAATGTGACGAATGAATGCGTGAAAAGTTTTTGTTACCTTTTAAAAAGTTGTTTGTAAAGTGCCCTTAATAACTTAATTATTTTTAGGGTGTTCATTTACTTGAAATAAATGTATATTGGTTAAGATACTTATAATTAATATTTTGGTTTAAGGCTCTTTAACCGAGATAAGTTTTCAAGAGGGTCAATGTAAAATCAATGAAAACAACAAATCTCCCGTAAATATAATCAAAATTGTCTTGAGTGCTTTTTCCCTTTTTCATACTATTTTAGTGATATCAATTTGAATAAGATTTATTAAAGTTGCTATCTTTTCGTTCCCTCATACTAAAAACTGAGCATTATAGATGACAGTCCGTGTCTGTTAATATTTTACTTACTTGTTCAAAACAAAAATGTATTCAGGCAAGTTATAATTATTTTTAGAATGTTATTGTGAAAGTTGTGGAATTGTGTGTCAAAAAGTTAGTTAGACAGCTTAAGGATCTATTAACAATATGACAAAACAATTTCTTTTCTATAAAATCTAGCTCATCTTGTTGATCTTGTTGATCTACAAATTATATAATTTTATTTTGTATTGATGTATTTTTTTAACATCATTGTTGAAAAGGTTATCTCGGTTAAGGAGCCTTAAGCCAAAATATTAATTATAAGTATCTTAACCAATATACATTTGTTTCAAGTAAATGAACCTCTTCAAAATAATTAAGTTTTTAATTGGTAGAATGGCACTTTACAAGCAACTTTTTAAGAGATAACAAAAACCTTTCATGTATTATAATCACATCTTCAATGTAATTTTGCCACCGGCCAATTTAGACACATTTTGGTTGTAAAGGGTGGGTAATATTTTCATGATATCTTCTATTGTATTTCTATAAATAACATATATCTGATTACAAAAGCTCTATATAATAATTGTACACGTACCAGGGAAAAGCAATGCTGAGTCACACACACGTCCATAATATAGTTAACTTGACTTGTTTCTTCCTAGGAAAACGACGCCCGTTTTTTTTATTTCGGCATATATTTTGGATAAACAGCACTTTTGAGAATGAAGTTACCTTTTAATCAAATAATAGTGATTATAATTAAAAATGCTGGTCGTACTCAATGCCAGACACACAAAAATGGCGTCCTAAACAAACCATAGAAAAAAACAATCGGTTTATGGTTTATAGAAATTGCCCAATCAAAAGTTTTGTAAGAAAGTTCAAATGAACCAATAAAAAAAGTGGTTTCAGAGCCAGAACTAGTTGGACCACGCAAAATATTTCCTCGATTTTGCCTATTTAAGTAAAACTTCTATATATACTCTATGTTCAACGTGAAGTTGGTTACAAATGTTCCCGATACTATTTAATACACCTTAACACGATCTGTTAAGATTAATAGGCTCACAAATAAATTAAAATGGTTACTTTTCTATTTATTTTATTCCGTTTTATCAGGGAACGCGTTGAACAAGATTATTCATGCTCTCCCTTATAATTCTCTATTTTAGGTAAACTACATCGCAATTCGGGATTAATGTCTAGCCATACAAAAACTTCGAGATTCATGGTGATGTTGTTAATGTTCAAATCCTCAGATAACAATAGAGGCAACCCAATGGAATGAAACAATTACACGTAATGGGAAGTTTAACGAGAGCAAAGTTAGCCTGAAATATTGATACACACACATTCGTAGTTTTATGGGATGATGTTGAGGATCCGTTAACCCTTTTACCTTGAAAATCATATTTGCTGAAGACCGGCGCCGACGATGAATATACACCGAAAAGAAACGACCCGACTTACTCTCGCACACTCGCAAACAAAATATTTGTATTCTACCTGTTTCGTGGCGGTTTCATGAATTTTGATGAGAGAAGTTATTAAAGTTCGGTAAAATATAACTGAAACGACTTTTACATGTCAGAATGTTAGAATAATTCCATGAACAAATAACAGGGTGACAGAGACGGTGGAATATTAAATTGTCTAGATTGGCGTTATTTATTATGCGTGAAGTTCGTTGGGTAATAGAGTAATTGTTAAAACATTTCGGATATAAGCTCAAATAGGTGTCTGGTTTCGACACATGACAGAATAACAGATCAACCTGCAAACTTCAACGATCAATCTAACTAATTAATTCAATAGAGATACAGTATCCAATAAAACAGGAAATGCACGTCATAGATGACATCGAATATAACAGGTCAATTGAAAAGCCCCCGGTCTGACACACAGGTGGCACTACTAGAATTAAATGCATATGTTTTTTAGTTAGCTCTAACCGTCAAAAGATATGTGTATAAATTTGAGTGAAACAACTTTTGTCATTGTGAAATAAATGGATAAAAAGGAATTTCGCGTGTTGATAAAATTTTGCTTTTTGAAGGGAAAAATATATATGAAGAAAAATTTCCGGACACTGTCCCAGGAAAATCAATCATCAAGGATTGGTATGCTAAGTCTAGACATGGCCAAATGAAGACGGTGAACTAAGTGGACGCACAAAAGAGGCTATTACCGACGAAAACATTAAAAAAATCCACAAAATGATTTTCAGTAACCGTAAATTGAAATTGAGTGAAGTAGCAGATACTCTAAAGATATCAACTGATCGTGTACATCATATCATTCAGTCATATTTGGGTATGAGATAGCTCTATGTAAAAAGGGTGCCGCGCGAGTTCACTTTTGACCAAAAACAACGACGAGTTGATGATTCCGAGCAACGTTTGAAGATGATCAAGCGTAATAAACCCGAGTTTTTGCATCGATATGTGACAAAAGATGAAACATGGCCCCATCATTTCACTCCGAAGTCCAATCGACAATCATCTGAGTGGACTACACACGATGAACCCGCTTCAACGCGTGGAAAAACGCAACAGTCGGCTGGCAAGGTTATGGCGTCTGTAGTTTGGGATGCGCATGGAATCATTTTCATTGACTACCTTGAAAAAGGAAGGAGCATCAACAGCGACTATTATGTAGCATTATTGGACCGTTTGAAGGACGAAGTCCTCGAAAAACGGCCGCATTGCTTATGCTGAAAGTGTTGCTTCACCAAGACAATGTACCGAGTCATAAGTCAGTGAAAGCGATGGCAAAAAACCATGAATTGTTTTTCGAATTGCTTGCTCATCCAGCGCATTCCCCAGATCTGGCCCCCAGCGACTAATTACTCTTCCCAGATATCAAAAGAATGCTAGCTGAGAAGGAATTTTCGTCGAATGAGGAGGTGATCACCGAAACTGATGCCTATTTTGAAGCAAAGGACAAATCATACTACAAAAATTGTATCGAAATGTTGGAGGGTCGCTATAATCAGTATATCGCTCTTGAAGCGAATTATGTTGAATAAAAAAAAAACTAATTTTGCCAAAGTAATATGTTTTACTATTGTAGGCCAGGGACTTCTCGATTGACCTGTTATTGGCAAAGACAGCTAGTAAAAATGTAAAATTCGTTTTAAATTCGTAGCGGATTTTTCATCATTTTATCTGATTTTACAATTTAGCGTTACTCTAGTTGAAAGAGACAAAACGATTTGAGATAAGTCGGAACATGTAACCGAACGAGTCATTGTATTCAAATGTCTAAAAAATTCTTTAAAACGTTAGTGATAATAATTAGAGGTTATGAATTCGGTTTCACTTGATATTGATCGACACTGTTGTCCTAAACCTGAAAAATTATTTAAAACGTTAAAATTAATATTAATAATAAGAGGTTAAGAAATTTCTAATGGTTGTGCAATATTTGTAATTGACCTGATTGAAAATTTCAAAGCTATTAAAGGGACACAATCAGGGACTGATTGAATCTGCAAATAGCCACTTTACAAGTTAATGGGGGACATGTGTTGCCAGTAAAATGTTAGGGAGATAAGTATTAATACCATTAAATATTAAGTTGTTGAAATTTTATTTTATTTTATTTTTAGCGTGTTGCAGCTGCACTTAAATCATCAAAAAATAGAAACCACATAATGTTGTATTCACCGAAAATAAAACACCCACATAAAAAGCGGTTGAGATTAAATTTATGAAATTTATGAATACAGTGAGTAGTTTATTTTATATTAACATAATTTCCTACAACTATTTTAGAGAAAACTATTCGGGAAATATCCATACTTACGGATATGCAGCTTTTTGAAGGATGTCAGTTATCCCTCCATAAACTGTTAGGAGACATAATTTAAACAGTATATTCAGTCCAATTCTGAAAGGTATCCATTGTTCAAATTTATTCATTCAGAATTTATTTCAATATACCTTATATAATTTTGTATTCCTAGATGAAACTTAAATATTCCAAATTGAAACATTCGGTCACTTATGAAGATAATAAAAAGTGCCTAAAGACAACCAAACTTAGCGAAAAAAGTTAAAGTTAGAGTTGGAGGAATTTGGAGGAATCAAATTATTGTTATTACCATTATCCCTAACCATTATCAAGTTCTTGGCATATAATTATATATTATAGATGTATTTTAGATGGGGTAATATTTTCGTTATGTATAACAATTGAATATGTCAATGTTTAACATAGCATTTTAGACATCCTTTACTTTTGATGTTTGATTTGAACAAATCTGTTACTGAAACACATGAAATGCTTTTAGAAACTTATAACGGCCTCCCATAGCGAAAAAGTACAATAATAATGAATTACTGTTTTATTGGACGATAGCTTTACTCAGAGTCTCAAAGCAGTATCAGACAATGGAATGAGAACAAACCAAAATGAGGAAAAATGGACAGTTACACAAACTGATTGAAAATGTCATTTAGAACAGTTTCAACATCGCTGTTTTATTGCTTGAAAAAATATAAAAGTTTTCTGTGAAGTACTGCGATGGGCGATGAAGAGTTAATTTACTGTACCTACCATAAAGACAATAAGTCTTGCTGTGTATTTATGACGAGCATTTAAAACAAAGCGAAACTCTTTCTCCAGATGTCTTCCGATGTCAATTCAAAAAAGCATTATTACAAAAAACTAGCAAGAGAAAGTAACAGATTCCGTGAAGAATACAGCAGTCGCAGCGCACTCATCAGACTGCTGAATCATTCCTTTGACACGGTATAGCCATGTTGCCATATAGTTGTGAAAAAGTTGTATCAAACAATGGATAATATTTTGATAACTAACTAGTCAAAGTAAACAAGGTAATAAAAATTAAATCATGAATATGATCTGATTTTAGACACCTGTCTAGTCATATCACAAAGTTTGTAAAAATAAACAAATTTTGAAACATCTACGTATAATATATTATTTGATGACAATAATGATAGTGCTTATATAAATTTAGATTTAACAATATCAGCTTTAGTAAACCAATAGTTTGAATATAAAACTGACAGTATATTTTCGCTCTAGGGCCGCAGTCAAAAAATCATTAGCTCCCTATACAGAAATATTTTTTTATTTAAATGGCTTTTTATTTTAAAATTTATAAAAAACCTGAATATTACTGATAAAATATTGATATATTTTAACTTAAGGTTTAGTAGAATTTGAGGCCCTTTTAAACAATTTTATTAAATATATTGAATATAAAATAAAATTTATATAGTCGTGGCTTTTTCGCACCTAAGTATTATAACCGTAAAAGTCAAACCAATATCTATAAAAGATATCTTATTCATTTAAAGGGTTGTTTATTTTAATAGTCCTAATAACATAAAATTTTATTAAAAATTTACATTTCGTTTTAGTTGTAAAACGGTACATCCCCGTTTGTTTTTGGTTTTATGCAGCAGTTAATTTTTAACATTTTTTATTTTATAAAATTATAAACAGGTTTTTAAATTGTTATAACTACAGTGAGTTTGAAAATATGTTAATTACAAGTAATAATATTAATATAATATTAAGTAGTAACATATTAAGTTAATCTATATCTTAGTATAGACATTGTTATTCCTTTGGCAATAGTAAGCAAATACCACTTTCTAATCTCACCTAAGTGGATCCTCAAGAACGATGGTATACTTACTTATAGTCGATGTAAAGTTTCCAATAACAGTTTTCGAAGGCAATTATAACAAACAAGCTAACAAAATGTTATAGCTATCAACGAAAATACTTTTTTTCTCCCAATTTTATGTCCAGGATTCTGAAACTAATCTGAATTTATCATTCTTTTTTACAATTTATACGTGAGAGATGCTGAAATTTGTGGTCCAGCAATTTGGTCTCTTAAACGTAAAGTATTACAATTGTATTGTTTTATCAAAATTGTATTATACTTTTTTCTTCTAGTATTTATTGTACTGTCAGTTGTACATTTATTTGTTGGAAACTTCTCCTTCGCCAAGTATTACATGAGATAAAAATTTGAAAGATTTCATATCTTATCAAATTTGGTTAGTAAGGACGATGTTCAATAACTATGATTTGTTCTCATCTTAATAATAACAAGTTTCCATTATTTAAAATACAAACTGTGTTTTAATGTGTGATCAATATTGATATCACATGCAATAATTGTATCATGGCGTAGGTAATTCTTTCGATCATTTGGTCCTTTATCACTGTAATAATTTTGGAGTTAAAGGAATACATATTTTTTTAGCAATTATTTTTTTTTAATAGCAAAAGCTTATTCAATTCATTATTTGTCGTACATAATTCATCTGAATTTCACAAGTTAAGTTGATATAGATAGATTAAAACTAGTTTTATTACTACAAATAGTGAGTTATTTTATATGGGTAAGTACATTCCTGACAACTATAACTAGTATAATATTAATTAACTAATTTTTTGAAATAATTAAAAATTGTCAAGTAATTATATCTAAATTAAATAAAAGAATGAAAAATATGTACATTTACTTAACTTTTTTTTAAAAATGTAATGTATATGAAAAGTGTAATATTAATTTGAAAGGAAAAATAATAAATTAGTCTTGTACGGACTAATAAAGTGATAAGAATCTCCAGATATATTCTTTCATTTTAACATTATAGGTCATACTAATAATAATTCTTATTATTCTAAAAAAAACCTTCATGCGCTACAAAAGTAATGGTATTTTTAAGCAAATTTATTTTATAAATAATTCTAAACATGCAACTATTTAGAAAACGGATATACGAGTAGAAATATTTAATAATAAACTTACTTTGTTTTGAACTAAATACTTCTTTAATTGATGGACAAAAATCACTAATTCGTTCACCAATGAAGAAAAAGTAAATCACATATCTTGTAAATCTTTGAAAGTCAGTGTTGTTGCTATTGGCGTGGACTTTTCATCAATTCCTCTTTGTTGGTTAATTTATACGAGTTTGGAAAGGTACTTCATAGAGGTATTGGTCCCTTGTTGTTTTCAGGTTTCTGCGGTTAGTTCATATTGACTCCAACAGAGAAATTTGGGTAGCCATATGTTTCTCAGCTGAAACAAAAAAAATATTTAAGTTAAAAATATATTTAAAATAAAGTAAATAGTTATGTAGTGAAGTTATTCTCTCACAAAGTGGTGAAGACCTGAAAGATATAGATGTGATTTCGTTGAAACGTCCTCAATATATCAACAATTTAATATAACTCTTCCAAATTCCATCCATATGAGAAAAAAAAGCAATTCTCTTATAGAATATTATTTATGTTATATAAAAACCTGAGTTTTTTATTGCAAATATCATTTGGTTCATATATTATTTATAATTTACTTGATATGATTATCCAATAGAAAATACATATATTAAATAACTATTGAATCTCATAATCAAACATATATATATATATATATATATATATATATATATATATATATACATATGTATATATATGTATATATATATTCAATAAAGACCCACAACAGCATAGCAAGTTCAGAAGAAAAAACAAAAATGGATATAACGTGATCTAAAAATTTATATATTGTGACTAGTAGTAAGACGTTGAAAGGGTTCCTATTTTGATAATATAATAAAAGTGATTGGATATTTTTGTGACCCAAAATATCTTCTTTATTATTAAAATTTCTTTATTTGATCAGTTAATAATAGATCTGAATGTGTTATGTGCATTGTTTCATTAATCCATCTTTGGACATCGAAAAAATAATAATTTTATGATTTCATATTTAACAATGATTTCAACATATTCAATGAAAATTATAATAATTTTATAATTTCCTAAATTTAGTTTTAATATAGAATGGAGCATCGATACATTGTTTGGTTTGGTATGGATCTAGGTCGAGGTGTACGATCTAGGATGTAGGATGTACAACTGCCATCAAAATATGTTTTTTTGGTATCAAAAGGGTATGTCTTAAATAAGTTGTCTTAATGGCCTTAAATAATAAGTCAATTAGTTGTTAAAATATTTTGATACTATTACTTTATTATATGAACATATATTATATGAACATAACAAAATTTAATTTTGTTCTGTCAATTTAAACATTTTTATAATGAAACAAAAGCTGTTGTATCAATGCCCTGTATGCAATGTTCTTGCCATGTATATGTCAATCAAACACACCTAAATGGTTGGTCCGATTTTGGTGAAATTTTTGGTGTGTTTATGTGGATTTGAGATTCATAACCAGGCTCTCTAGGTGGCGCTGAGATAGAATTCCAGGATTATGTTATATTTTCCGATTTTAAGAACATATAACAATAACACTCTATTAGTGGTGCAGGTAATAAATTATTTGATTTAGAGCTTAATATTATTATTAATAAATCTGGTCATATGTTTAAAAGGTATAGGTTAACTGAATAAAAAATGCTGTATGATAAAATCCTTCTGGAGTGAAATTATATCTTAGAGAAAAAAAGAAACCAAGAAATTTTGCTTGCAATCTTCTGACTGCCTTTTTGTCGAATTAGTATGAGATGAACTTGAGCGAAAAATAAAGCGATTCTTGTAATTAAAACAAGGATACTGAATAAAATGAGTTAATAGAAGGAATGACTACAATTTGTGGACCAATAATTAAAAATAAGGGTGGCGAGGCCAAAACATAATTTTACTGATATTACTGGTTTAGACTCATTCCAATGCATTAGTATTTATTGATACGATAAAGACAGATCAAGAAATATTTACGAATATTGAGAATCTAAAACCTTTCCGTCTGTTGTGCGTTCAAAGGGAACCAAAAAACAATAAGGCAATCAATCTTCAAACAATTTTATATAAGGTGAAATTAGATTTTAAAATAAAGACCGATTTCCTTAAATAAATCAAATAATTCAGCCAGTTTTTGTGGCAAGACATTCCTCAATGAATCAGATAATCCATGACTTCTAACAGTTCTTCTAGTAATAGTTATTTTTAAAAATTTTTGTAAATATATATTCGGGAGACATATATATTAGACAAAATAGATTTTCTTTTAGGAATGCATAACCTTTGGATGAACTGCTATCCGAACATTAATATTTCAAAACGAGAAATCACAAATCCGTCTGGATATCTTTAAATAAGCCATCGGTCCCATTCCGCAGAAAATACGTAGTTTTCTATTAAAACGACAAAACGTATCCGTGTATCGTTTCAATCTCCTCCATTACGGGCTGCTTTTATTATTGTGAAATCTTTGAAATATCCCGAGCGTAAGATTCTTTCACTGTTCTCAACATGATATTTTTCCACATCTTGCTAAACCGTAGGGGATATAGACGAAAATCGTGGCGGAGAGGAGTCTGATCTTTAGAAAATTCCAAATTAAATTTCACTTCTCCCTACTTTTCTTTACTTTATTACGATGTTCCTGACTTTATGCGGATCAAAAAGGAGATAGAAAGAATTTATTTATTAACGTTACATAAAGTATTTTATATATATTTTAGTATATGGAGTAAATACTTAATAATATAACAATTTTCTTTTAATAAATATGTAAGAGTTACAGTCCTGGTTAATATTTAATGTAATTTTAAATAAAAACCTATTTAAAAATAAATAAAGGGGTTTTTAACGATGAGATGTTTTCTGAAATAAAAACTGCTAATTTATTTTAAAATAGTATTTAATTTTAGGGGCAAAAACGACGATTTGTAGAATGAAGGCACAAAACTAAATTAACGACCCAAATTTAATACAAAACAAACCAAACATTTATCTCTGGATATCTTACTTGTTATACCATTAAGTCTTAGCACAAACACATTACTTCCTCTTCTCGAATACACAATCTTTAAGCAATATAAGGTATAGTCTATTCGAAGCAGCAGTGAACTGACGTCATCGTTATGTATCTGTCGTAAATTGTAAATTAGTTTTAGAGTCAGACTATATTTTCCATTTCATTTTATTTTATTTATAAATAAATAGAGTGCAAAATCCAGCAATTTTATTTTTTAAGTTGCAAAAACAGTACTAGTTTTTATGTGGTTATAAACTGGCAACGTTTTCCTGAACCTGAATCTGAACACTTTACTTGCTTTGATAAATGTTAAATCGCCGATATATTCAAAATACCGAATCCAGACATAACAGATAGCGTTTCTAATCAGTTACTTCGAATAAGAATGAGATAATGGAGTAAAAAATTGCAGGTAAAATTAACTAGAGTAAGTATTTTTACTGTTAATTATTAAGGTACTACGGCTTTTATTGGAACTAACTTGAGCGTGTTGCAGCTGCACTGAATATTATTATGGATGGATATCGAAATATCTCAAAAAAATGAAAAATATAATCTTAGATTCACCGAAAAGAGACCGTCTTTATACTAAGGGGATGACGAATCAAGGTCAGTTTGATGTTAGCTTTATCAGAGATCAAATATATGACATGTATAATAGCAGTGAGTTGTTTCTTGAACATAAACTTAATACAATTATTTCGGATGAAACTGTTAATCTGAAAAGTATCTATAGACTGCTTAGAGATATGCGGTTTTTGAGGTAGAGCATCATTTAATAGACTGTTAGGTAATATAGGAATTTAAATGGTGTAAAGAGAACCTACGAAGAGGTCGAATAGAACTTCCAGGCATTACTTTTTAACATAAATACAATTTTTAAAAACATATAATAAAATCAAGGAAGACTTATTGTTTCAATATGTGCATTTAGATCAGACATAAATATTACAGAAGAGGACCGATATACTCAATAGTCAATCATGCCATGATAATAATAAAAAGAGTATTACGAGAATAAAAGTTGGTGGAAATAGATAAGCGTTGGAATAAAAATTGATTAGGTTCATTAGTCATAACATTTTTCAGTTTCAAAGTTCACTGCAGATATATTGTTCTTTATGCTGGAAAGAGGTGTGGTTAATAACCCCTTCGGTTTGGATAAACTTGATCAGGCACATTGAAGAAGAAATTGACAAATGATGCAATTATGAACAAATGTGTAGATAGATATGAATTTGATTGAATGCTGACAATCTCCAAGACATGATCATGAAAGTGGAAGCAACTAAAGGTGAGATATAATTAATATATGATAACTGTAGGTAATCTTATTGTAGAGTGTAAAAATTTTATTTGCACAGATGTGTGTGCAGTTGTTCAGAATATAAATGAGCATTGCGTTAAAATGTGTGAGGAGAGAAATGATACCAACTATTTTGCAGATATGGTAAACGCAGTAAGGTAGTAACATAACAAACTATTGAATAAAACAATTCATTGAAGATATATTTTTCTTCATACTAGAAACAGAAATTCAACAAAAAGATCCCAACAAGTTGCTGAAATGAAGGAACAGCTTGAAAAACACAAAGTAAGTTTTGAAGATACCATATTAAAAAGCGAAGTATTTCATATTGGTAGTTGATATAAATGAAATGTTTAATTGTGTTTTATGTAGTTTACTTCTTTAGAAATAGACCTGAAAAAAGGTAGTAGTAGTTCAGGTGGCTGGGCAATATGGCCGCAGAGTGTAACTTCTTTCTCCCTATTACTGCATATTCAATCAAATCGAGTTGTGGATGTGGCAAATAATTACTACATTAGACAATTAGATTGAGAAAGATATACAAGGAATATATGCTTGGATATGTAGAAAAGATTGTCTACAATAACACCCCTATGTTTGGATGAACTCCATCAGACACACAGAAGAGGAAATTTCGAAGTAGTGGAATTGTTAACTAGTGTTCAATTGAAGATTAACAATTTAACAACTTTTCAATAATTAAATTAAACTACATTTTCAATAATTAACTAAGTTATTGACTCAATAGTTATAATATGGCAATTGAAAACTATAGTAACTGAATGGAACAATATGGATTCAAGACAGAGCGAAGAGAGTGGGAAAAACTAAGAGTGACAACGTGCGTTTTGGATACTGCCATTTTGGATATACTACATGTAATATGGCAGAGTTAATACGGGACAGAATATTCCAAGAAATCAGTCTGCTGTCTGGTAATGTGATATAACCAGTGATGTGATAAAATTATAAGGTTTCCATATATATAGCCATACCTCAACATAATTGAACCGTTAGCCGGAGTTTTAGAGCAGAATGTGATAAGTAGATTTTCTTCTCCAACATCATTGAAGCAACTGGCAGATGTTTTGGTACAAGAATGGTACATCATTTCATTGTAGACTATTCAAACACTGTACAAATATATTTTTTGGCTATATTGTGGCTCAACAGCTTATTCATAAAAATATTATTTTATCTATCCTTTGTATAACTGGTTAATATTTTTGCTACATATAACAAGATATAGCCGTTGATATTTTAAACTTTCATCTTGATTAATATTTCCTTTTATAAAAATGTATTTTTAATAAGGCAAATAATTATTTGTTTATTTTACATAAGCAATTTATAATTTTTCATAATAACGGAAATATTTTTTTGAAAAATAATATAAAAAACTGAAAGCAAATGCTTTATAAATATTAAATTCTGTAAAATTTTACCGAAACCTCAATATGAACTATAAAAAAATTATTAAACACTTAGTATCGATCCTTTTTCCATTTCAAATCGAAATCGATAGGACGTATAAAGTTTCCTTTTCCTCCAAGTATTGTATTTAAAATTGGAAACGAAGCGATAAACAGGAGAATAACGTTAAGGCCGGTATTTTACCAGTTCATGGCCATAACGATAAAGATATACATTCGGTAAAACTCATTTTTTATTATGTACTTTTATATTTTATTCTCTAAGGACACCGCAAAACTACTTTCTTAATATGACTTGATTTATGCTTTTTACTTTTTGGCGAGAATTATAATGATATTTTTAGCCTAATAAAGTATAATATATTTCTCAAGTATAAAAAAAGACATTAGTTTAACAAATTATTTTTAAAAAATGTTCTTTATACCGTAAAATATTTTTAAGTATATTGGTACTACAAAGTTAATTGTTACTTAGTTTTTTATTTAATAGAAAATTAGCAGTTATCATATATCCTGAGAATAGTGTGTGTAAGATATGAATTATTAGTAAAATGTTATAAATGATAATATGACATCTCAAATATGAAAAGAGAACTTGTTTTGTTAAATTTAATATTTCTTCTTTAGTTTAAAGAAGGAATCTGTGTAAAGTACAATAATGAAATGTTATCATAGAAAAACGGTATAGACGACCTTATGGAAATGTTTTCTTCAGTTCAATCAACGGTAGCGCTGGGATCGCAAATTGTGATTGGCTAGTTTAAATTTCTGGTGCCACCACTAACATGGGACGTGATTGGTCGATCAAATTGTATGAAGTCAGCATTTTCGATGGGCATCCATTTTTAAGTTTGTTGTTTGAAGGTTTTGGTTTTTGTTTACATTAAGAAATCTTCGTTTTACGTTGTGCATATTTTCTGTTTTACATTAATTATTATGGAGTAATAATATAATAATTGATGACAATGCGTCCGTGTAGTAAAAGATGTAGTGTATCTGAGTGAAAATCTACTACAGAAATTAGTCATCGTTTCCCAAAGACTGATCTCGCTCCTTCCCAAAATTGGGTTGATCAAGTAAATAGTAGTAAATTACCTGGATAAACCACAATGCAAATATGTCAGCCTCATAGTGTCTGTCACGGATATTTTAGTGAAAAAAATAGAACTACCTTTCCTTCACGAAATAGGTATCAGTGTAAATGCATATCCAACATTGTTTTTATCAGGTACATATAATATCTAAATCTACTTATGAAGATGTGAGTGGTAATAAAATTCAATTTATCTACCAAGTTGTTCGTAGGCTGATGTGATGATGTCTCTACATAAAGAAGTCTTACAAGAAGGTAATAATTAAGATAACTGGATAATTAGTAGTAATAAATACTACTTTTAATTGTAAAATATCCCTAAAATATTTGTAATACTTTAACTTTTTAGAACAATCAGTGTTCAATAATTTTATAGTAGAGCTATTTTATATTTAAATTTGATTGCCTTGATAAGAAAATATTTATTACGGTGCCATCTATTAAAAATTTAATTGCTTCTTTTATGGAATTTATTATCTTAGAGAAATTTATTTTGTCTAAATATACAAAGAACTACATTTGTTTAACAAATCTTAACCAAGATTGCTTAAAGAATTTTGTTGGATCTATTAGAGGACATGGAGGTAGAAACAGCATCCTTCATCTAGTATGTTCTAGAAATCTTTAAAAGGGCTCATCATCAATTCAATTTTTTCATATCATTCTCCGGGAGAAAATTGTGAAGAAGATGAACATGTTAGATAACATATTCTTTTTTAACGGGATGTCTAGTACCACTTGAGGTTGTTAAATCACCAGTTGTGTCTATATTTTCAGTTCCAGAGAACTTTGCTCTGAGGAAAACAAGAGTCTAATATTGTATTTTAGTCTTATTTCAGGCTATTTAACAAAACATCTGAAAAAGAGACAATATGCAATATTTGTCTACATTCTATATTAAATAGTTCCACAGATTAAATACTCTAAAATCTAAATATATTTAAAAAATACATAAATTTTTAGTGCTTCAACTGTCCAATCCATAACGATTTTCAAGACCAAATTTTAAAAGTTATTATGAGGTGTGATTGTATTTTTGGTTTAATGAAGTTAATACAATAGCAACAGGGAAAGATTTAAAGTTTGCCAATAGATCCCAATAGTTTATCAATATATCAAGATAAGTTAGAACTATAATAGATCCCATAAAATTGATGGCATTAAACAAATATGAGAAGGCGTTATTGAATTTTACCTAGAATAGAGTTCATAATTGTTTTTTTTGCTTTTTGTTTATATATATTTATATTATTTATATTTATGTATATTTGTATATGATTTTATTTAAAAAAATTAATTTTAAAAATTTAATTTGAGTTTCATTTAAATACTATTGGCCAATATATGTGACGTCACAAAGTAATCAGTCGAAATGGCAGACCAACCAAAGGAAAGTGTTTTCCTTACAGGTTTCTACATAATTAGTTTAAACTAACCAATCAAATTCACATTTTCAGCACCGCCAATGATTGAACCAAGCAAAACATTGTCCCACTACTTACCATTGGAGTTGCACGCCCCTGAAGGACTTGTTTCTAGGGACTTTAGAGTTATATAGTTGTCAGATATATATATATACAAGTGTCAGTCAAGAAAGAAACCAAATTGTACGTTGTTGCTGTTGTTTGTTATTGTATAAAGATTAATTTATTTGTTCGTTTTTATAGTGTCTTCAACTGTTTAGATAGGTGTATTAAATAAAGCTATTTGTTAAAACTAATCTCAGTATAACAATTAATATCCGTAAAATCTCAACATGTTTGAAGATATTCCTAAAGGTAATAATTGAAAATTGCCATGTTTTCTTATGATTTTAGTTATATTTTTTTGATTTTTCAGATATTTGATTGCAGATTTTTAAATATTAGCAAATGGTATAGATAATATAAGCTATATAAAAATAATAACATAAGCTTTGAAACCTTATGATTTATTATTCCTTATTCAGTTTATATATTAATAGCGAGCAAACAAATAACACCGATATTTAAAAATATATTTTTAAAACAAATTTAATTGCAATAAGTGGAATAATATAAACAAGGAAAACCCGATTTAAGTAAGATATAATTGATTTATATTTAGAACATTTTTTGACAAAAACCAGCAATGCCACGTATTTGTAAGTCGGCTAATATCATAAAACATAACATGCTAAAAGTAATTTAGAACTTTTTGTTATAATTTAAGGTATCCTTTATACCAACTAGGGTTTATCTGGATTGGATCTACTGCTTAATGTGGGTTCCGAAGCCTGGTCCTCAGCATTAAGCATAACGACTTAGAAATCATCCCAGAAAACATCCAGTCTTACCCAGCCTGGTTACTGGCATGATTTGGATCATTTTCCCTATAGTATTTTGCACTCTTGCCTTTTGGATAATCACAAATATAAATTTACAACCATGCCCCAGTTGGATTCAAAACCGCGACGGTCGCAACATCCAGGCCTATCTACTAAAAAACGTAACCTTGTATAATATAATAAAAACAGTTTTTTTTTTTCTTGAAAACCTTCATGTTGCCTATGAAAATAATATATTTTTAAGAAATAGTAAATACATTAATATAATATTGAATAGTTTTTCAAAATAAGTTATCAGCCCAGTTTGACTTCACTGTAAACTCAAACCAATCTATTTTTCATCAGCATCACAACTGAGTTATTAAAAATCTTCATATTATTCCATTTAATATATATCGACTTCATTCCGCACGGCATCTCAGTTAATTTTAATTTTACAACAATTAGACAACCTATTTTTGACAATCTTTTACACTGACCACATAAAATCTACCAACTATCTCCACAACTTTAAATTTTAAATACAATTCGCAATTTGTATTCCTTTTAGGCAAAATAGTAATAAATAATTACTGATATTAGTAAGAACATTTCTATAGTAATTTGGGGTAGAGCAAAATTACTTTATTAGATGTATCGAATGTTAAATAATGTTAAGTAGCTATGAAATATAAAATTAAACACAAAAACCTGAGTGGTCGGTCATACTGGAGAGATAGTAAACTTATATATTTTCTTCAATAATAACCACATATCCTAGTTTGCTTCTCATTAGTGATCTGTAAAAATATTTTGACAAAAAAGTTAGCAAAATGCTTTTATTTGTTTTAAATAATATAAGAATGCTTCACAGGGTTTATTCCTCATAACTATTTACATAATTTTCTACTATATATGCTATTTATATTGATTAATTTATATTATTATTTATAATTTTGCTAATAAGCAGTGACCTATTATAATTTCAAAATTGTGTCCCTTTGGTTTAATTGGTCCAAGTTATAAGTATAAGAAGAAGCTGCTACGCAGAAATGTTCAGAAGAACGAGGTTCAGAAAAATAAATGTAGAACGAAGAATTTCCAATAATTAAAAAAAAATACATCTTGAAGAAGTGGAACAAAAATGAAACAGAAAAAGAAGGAATGGTTCCGATTTATTTTAATCGTCACTAGAGTTTATCAATTTTATTTTCTATGGAAAATAGAAGAAATTATAATGTTAATCTAAAGAGTTCTGTGGAAAAAATAATTGTTGGTCATGTCTTATACTGTTATGTACAAGCACTGTGAAATTAAGTGTGTTTATTAACTAGATTGCATATTTAATTTCATCACATGTAATTTTTTTAGTTATCAAAATGTTTAAAGTATATTTCAGAATGAAGATATCTGTAGAAATCTTTTTAATTTTATATTGTCTATTGTATTTTTAATTTTATTTGTTATTGTCTAGATATTTCTAGAATTAAATTTAATTATATTGTTTTTAAAGCATTATTAAAAATGTCAGCACCTACTTATAAGCTCCTATTATGTATAATTAAAATTATATTTTAAGGATTTTGAAAAAAAAATTGAGGATATAATGTTCGATTTTTCGAAGATTAAGTGGAGCCTATTTTTTATTACGTTAAAATACTTGTACAGAAAAAAGGACGAGATGATTGATCTTCTTATATGAATGTGTAATCGATTCGTTTCATCAGTATAATATATCTAAGCGACATCTTTCAATAACAGCATAATCTAATTTGAATAAGTGTCAAAGAAATGTGATAGATCGTCGGGCAAGAAAACTGTCCCAGTCCCAGTACGAATTTCCATGACGGCCTGGTGAAAAAACTTGGAAATCTAGGCTTATATCTAATTGGATTCGAAATAGCTTAGCTCCAAATATACATTTAATTGTGGTTTTTGTGCGGAATTTTAGCTGCGTAACTGTTATTAGCCATACAAATAGAAACGTTCAGATTAATTAAAACAATTTTCCTTTCTTACAATAATAATAATATTAATAATAATAATGATAATAATAATAATAATGACGATAATAATAATAATAATGATAATAATAATAATAATAATAATAATAACAAAATAACATTTTTACTTGTGGGACGACTTTTATTACTCCAGTATACATGATATCACTTTCGTAATATACGAAAAAATATAAAAATACGTGGCATCTAGCCGAATGGAAATGTAAATTTTGCTACAACTTTCAAGGATTTTGACACAGGAAAAAGTTATATTTTCCCTAGTTTGACTTTTGTTATTGTTATGAAGGTTCCATATGGAAATTTGTTATGTCTGTGTTTGAAAATTTTCTGTTCAAATGATGTACACGTTGTTTTTTTATTAACAATGTTAATATCACCATATATAACGTCGTGAGAATAAATGAGATTAAATTAAAACTAAACTAAACCAATAAAAATATATTGTTATTAAAACTGTATATAATTAAATGGTATAAAATTAAAAATATGACGGAAATGTACGTGTTAAGCCTGTGAACTGCTACAGTAGTGTTAATGAAACAGTTTGTTGCTATGGTATACTTGATAACATAAATCGTACAAAATTTAATGTGTTGATTAAACATTGTTTTTTGATAGGATCAATCCCATTAATTAATATTTAAATAAATTATAAAACAATGTATGTATATAATAACAAATTATGTATGAATTTCTTTCGCAAATTCTTCTTTTTTCGAAATTGGGAGCATTGCTGAATCAAAAACTATATGGAGCTTTGGAGCCTACAAAAATAAATAAAATGTGAAGTAATTACGCCACCATGTCATAATCACAGATATAGAGATCTAACTTTGTAGAACATTTTTGGGAAATGTTTCGCGACGTCCAATATGTAAATGTCGATACTTTTAACTTATTACTTATTTTAATCGCTATGCTAAAATCCGCGACGGTATCTAAAAGGCTCACTTCGTATCTATGGTGCGTTTATTGTTTACTTATTTTGGGCATTATTTTCATTATGTTAGACGTAGATTAAGTTATTGGTTCATTAATATATATATATATATATATATATATATATATATATATATATATATATATATATATATATATATATATATATATTTAGTATTAATGTTCGGAATATAGGGAACAATCGACTGTTTAATAATTGACTACTTTTTACTAACGCCTGTTTCAGTGGTTTACTGTTAGTTACTATTTTCGGTTCTACTAGTTCATTCGACTGATTTTTAACAATATGGCAGTGTCATCCTAGGCGAGACCTTGAATGTAATGTAATGCCCCGTAAAAATTTATGCTTATATAGATTTATATGTAATATATGTGGTTTCATGTTTTTTTTGTAGTTTGCTTGTGAATAACTGGATATTGTAAATTAATATAGCAGCATTTTGGAACGCTAGTTTTCGAGTTCAAAAAAAATAAATTGTAAAAATTAATAGTAAGATACTCTTGACTGGCATAATAGGTAATACTTTAGACTGGTATAATAGGTAATAAATACTTTTTTGATAAACTTTCACGATTTTTGTCGAAGCATTTTGTTTGTCAAAACTTTTTTGCTAAAATCTTGACAACTAAAATTAGGTTCCAAAGGTTTCAGAAATTGCATCAATTCCGAAAGATTTGAAGAAATTTTTGCAGTAGCAGTTGTTAAATTTCTTCTAAAAGTATTAACGGTAGAGAGGTGAATAAACTATATGAAATATTTGTAATAAATACATTTTCTGATAGGAAAACTCTACTTTAATATTCAACAATTTATTTTGATGGCTATTAAGAAGAGCACCACACTTTTTATATGTTGACGAATGGAATATTTTAACTGAGTGTGTTCAACTTTCAAAGCCCACTGAAATAATGACCACTGAGTTATCTGGTGAAAGATATCCCACGATGTCTTTAATTATACCGTTAATAAGAGGACTGCAACATTCCATCAAATCTAGGATTTTAACAAGTGAATGGGGAAAAAAATTACCAAATTTTCTATTAGGTGTCATCAATAAAAGACCGGCATTTTTAGAAATTAACACGATATGCGGGAAATCCACATTTTTAGTTCCTAGGTTTAAAAAAGCAGAATTTGGTATTGCAAATAATGCTGAGGCGATACAAAAAGTTATCACAAAAGAGGTAGCTTCCATTCTATCTTCAAAAAATACAAATATAGTTCCACAACTCGAAACTCAAGACATAACTACTGATCGAGAATGTATTGTATTGACATCTGGAGATATTTTGATAAAAAAAATGGCTGGAATGAAAGAAATAATTACTCCAAGCACTGCATCAACTTTACAGATTAAGCAGTATTTGAAAGTGCCAATGACTGGGCGTTTAGAAAACCCATTGGATTTTTGAAAAGCCCATAAAATGGCACTAACTGAATTATATCAGTTATACGTAAAATATTATATCTATCTCGCTTAGACTACCCTTGTAAAATATAAACACGTTTAAAATTAACCTCTCCAAGCAATTAGCTCCGTCCTTTCCTATCTAACAATTTATACAGACAAAAATTCCTACATCTTCGACTGACATCACGAATGGAAAAAAGTCGAATCCTGCATATGACTAAAAATTACTATTTTCAAGAGCTATTTTTTGATTATCGACTATTTCGACTGTTTCGGCTGTTTTCAGTCGATAGTCCCCAACGCTAATATGTATTAGTAGGTAGTAAAATAAGTAAAGTGGGTTCTCGATCTAGGAAGTGTTGTGTACCCTAATGCACAGATAGTAAAGCAATGCAGAATCGTTTTACCTTAAAGAAGTATTTGGCTGTCTTCAATAAATGGATTATCAACCATCGCAAACTGACTGGATTAATAATCAAAGACATTTATGATCGTTGCAGCATGTTTTTAGTTATACTATATAATATACTTTTATACTTGGATCAATTATTTCATAGTGCAACAACCACTGAAATACTAGCCACTGAATGCAAACCCTTTAAGAGAGGATTAATCGAAGTTTAATACACTAGAAATATTGGTGAAAACCAATTGAGGACTTAAATAATGCTTATTGCCCAAGTAAGAACACATTTGTTAAAGTACCATCAATTACAAATTAAATAACTACCTTGAATACCCTCATTGCATTGAAAAAAAAAGTGAAAATTAAGTTTTCTTCTCTATTATGTTCATCTCTATGATCATAATCGATGAGAATAAAAAAGTTTTATGGTGAAACATGGATCTGATGCTACTCAATTGAACTAAAATTATTGTTAGCTGAATGGAGTGCTGAAGGTCGACCAAAGACATCGAAAACAAATTGAAAGTTTTTGTTTACCAGAAATCTATAGAGTAATCTTTTAATAACTAAATTAAGTAGAAACATAAGAATAAAGTAAGTGCTGCTAATTTAGCATGAAATGGGAGCAGTTAACTTTGAATATTCATAAATTATAAATTAAATAAATTTCTCGTAGATAATGTTAAAAATGTCTAGAAACATTTTAAAAATTCTAAGTTGTGTTTAATAATTTTGAACATAAACAAATATTAAATTAAATTTGAAAATATTCAATTACAGTTGAATTACAAAGCAATATTTGAAGGAATCAAAAAGGGGGGGGGGTTATCTGACTGACGAACTAGTGTTTCTATCTGACTGAACTGGACAGTTTAGTTAAATAAGGTTTTTGTTTATTTTTATTTAGTTCTTACAACGATTATTATGTACATATTTTATTTTAAAATGATCTTCTTTCGTGCTAAAAATCTAAATTTGATTATTTTTTAATTTTTAGTGAGTTACTTGTTTATTTTTTAAAGTCAGTCAATTTTTTTTGTTCTTGCAATTGAATTGAAATTGGTTCTTGCTTGTAGAAATATTATTGTTAAGTTAATTAAAGTTAATTTAAGTTAATTCATTAATTAATATTATATAAAGTTATTTCAGAATATTGAAAGCTTATAGGGCATTAGCAGGACCAGTAGTAGGAACATACGAGAGCAGTTAGTCACTTTAGTCATTAACCTCTATAACTTTTTTAGCAAACTGTGAAATATAATATGTGTTTGGCATCCGATGACAGCAGATATTCCCTCGAATTTTAACAAATATAGAAAGACAATTTTTTTCGAGTGCTGATTAAGTATTATATTTGACGCAAAAAAAATATCATCAAATATATATCAAAAGATTGATAGCTAATATGGGGAAGTTTCAGCGTTAGTTTCAATAGTTAAGAAACGGGTTTATTGAGCTCTGTTGCAGTCGAACTAGCACTATCGGCACTGAGTGTTCAAGTCGTCTAAAAGAGGCCGTAATGTCAGAAATCGTCGATAAAATCGACGGAATGATGGTGGATGCTCAGGAAATAACAATACATAACCTTTTCATCGCAGTTCTTAACAACACTCAGCCGCAAACTAATATATTACAAAACAGCCAGACATAAAAAACAGTCAGCAGTAGGTTTCTCTGGGTAAACGTGCACCAAAAAAAGGTGTGTCTGTCAATCAACAAAGTTATAGTTAACCACCAAATATTTTGATCCCCGACGAATATTATTTCTTCTGAGTTCTTCTGCAGATTTGATATTGGTTTGAAGGAACAACAAGCGGATTCAGCGAATAATAGTGAACCATGGCAAAAAAAATCATAAATTCAAAAATGCTACTAAGCATTTTCTCTATATTTATCCTCCAGCGATTATAAACTGCTTTGATATTAATTTCATAGATATACCATCGGACTGGAAAGTCATTACCGTCTTTTTGGAAAAAAGAAAACTATATAATTATTAAGAAAATGGAAAAATGTATTTATTCAAAGTATTGGCCATTTGATTCTATACATATAGTCCATCTTTCAAGCAATTTATGGTTGTCATCCCAAAAGGAGTGTTTGTCCTTTGAGTAAAATTATTTATCGAGCGATTTTCGAGGCGATGAGCTACTCTGCAAGCGCGTATCCCTTTAATGCGAAAAAATGGAGATATTTGGACGGCGCAACTTCTGGATATTACCGTGATATCCCAAGGGCTTTCAACGCTTCCTTAGCGCGATGCGTTATGGTGCTGTAAAATCACTTTACCGTGTCTTCAGGCCCATACTGGACGTTTCTCGATTAATCGATTATTTTCGATTAATTCACTAAGTTTCAACAGTTCGTAATACGCCACGCTACTCTGGTCCCACCAAACACAGATCATTGCAGCTTCGCCATTTTTTTGCACTTAGGGCTTTCAAAATAAATCCACTTTACATCACCCATCACTATTCCATGCAGACATGACTTACGCAGCATTTCACAGACGATTTCTCAAATTTCCATTTGCCTGTAATTCAGTTGATGTGACATCCATATTCTCATCTTTTGAAATTTTCCCATTGCTCGAAATTGGTCTCTAATCGTTTCTTGTGTCACATTTAACGCTTCTGCCTAATGTTTTTGATGTTGGGTTGGCTTTTCGTCCAATAACTCTTGCAGTTTCGCATCTTCAAACTGTCTTTCGGTTTATCCCAACGTTCTTTATCTTGAACATCGAAATCGCCACTTTTGAATTTTTGAAATCACGCCTCGTATGTTTTTAAGAGTGCTCACCATAAGTTTCTTGCAAACGATGACTTTCAGCGACTTTTTTCTTTTATTTTAATAAGAAAATAATAAGTGCCGCAAATGCGACATGCGAAATGGAATTTTCGAAAAGGTATAAATCTATGACGGTGTTAATTTCGCAAAATATAATATGTATATCTTTGAAGCTTAATGTCAACAGAATTAAACTGCATATGTCTGAAATCATAACATTGGATACTTAAGCCTAGCGACATCTGTTGGAAAAACCGGTAATGATTTTCCAGTACATCTGGTGCACTTCTAAATTAGTATATAAATAGGACATATTAATGCAGAACAATATTAATTAAATTAAGTAAAATGTAAATAAATTTACTGCAACCATAGTATAAACATAGGGAAATATGTTTATATATCAGCACTACAGTTTAGAAAGTATACATAATTGTAGCGGTTTATATGTAATTGTATTGTATGCTACTCCTATTTTTTCCGATACAAACGGTGATATCTTAAATTGATTTAGTTCCATACAACACTAAAAAAGTCACAATTAGTTGTATAAACGTGTGTACCGTAACTGTTTGTGGTTCGTCAAATTAATAGAATTTTTGATATAACATATCTCCATAAAAATAAAAAGAGCATAAAGCATTTTAATTGCGAAAGAAGTAAGCCAAAGTCTAAATAGCATTCGCTTTAAAAATAAACCAATCGGTGGATCCCGTCCATATATATGATTGAAATTCTAATTGGAAACCCCGGTTCTAAATTACACTCGTATATAAACTTAATTCGACACAATAACAGAATTGAAAAGAAAATAATGAACATTTACAATCCCCGTAAATTCGATTAAATTCTTAGTCGAACAACTGAAAGGGAGACTACAATTAAGCGAGGACCGCCCCTCTCGCTCTAATTTCAAGTATATTTATCCTGATTAACTGCTGCAGAACGCAGGCTTTTTGTAGAATTAAAGTTTACTATGTTTTCTTTGGATTGAAAGCAAAGTTGTTATAGTCTATTCGAAGTTATTTTAGTAATGCGTCGTGGATATTTGTGGCGTCGAAACATTGCAATGTTGCTGCATTAACTCTGAGTTTTAGTTCAGTTTGGCTTTGACATACAATAAAATTCTAATCTAAATAAAATAGTTGAACAAAAATGTTATAAAATAGAATTTATTTTAACGTTATAGTATATCTGAAAACTACAGTTAATTATACAGCCACAATAATTTATAGGTTAAAAATTCTCACAACACTATTGTACTAAAGAATTTTGCATACGTCTGACAAACGGACGGCGACCGGCTACAAAATACTACTTATTATTGCTACAGATTAAAAACCGACAAAAGTTATTTTAGCGCTTTGATTATTTTAATAAATTTGAAATCGCTCATCAGATAGTTACGGTCACAAATTGATTGCGGCTTTAATAAAATATTTCGAAAAGGAACGAGATAATAGAGGCCCCCTTTTGCCAATAATTTCCGTTAGAGAGGAAATTATTGATGATATTAAATAAATCCCTACAATTTTATTGAAAATGTTGCCGTGCTAAATATTAGCGTGGGTACTGTGAAAAACATCGCTTACAAAATGAATAATAATACATTATATTCACCCAAGATAATCCGTCTACGTACAAAATGGGTGACGAATCTTGACCATCTTGATATTGGCTCTATCGAGACCAAATATACGTAATGTATAAGAACAGTAAATACACAAACTGGAGAAAATTGTCTCTCTGGAAAGTATACATTTTAGGGCATGAAAGATTTGTGTGCACAGATATGATTGTAATTGTTCAAAATTAACACATGAGCGTTAGGTTAGAACGTATGAAGAGAGAATGAATACTGACTGTTTTGTAGATATGGTAAATGCATTAGATAGGATTCAGTGATTAATTTTATGAAAATTGGCGTACACAGATAGTAGCAGAAGAACCAAGATGACTTAACCTTGATCACTTGGTTGAAAAAGTATACCTGGGGGTATTCTAATTAAAAAATGTTAAAAAATCATTGTTTTTTTTTAATATTTTCAGAATTTAATACTTTATGAATATGCCCTTAAGAAGATTGTTAGAAATTTAAATTATTTTCCGACTATAAAGTCTACCTGTCATAGTGTTCCCTCATAAAATCTTTCGTGTTCCGAATATACGTTAAGAGGTCCTATGTTTAGGTTCAGAAACAACTAAAATAATAATGAATCTCCGTATACATTCATGAGGACTTTCGCACCTAAACATTTATATGCTGGAACCCACACGATTGAAATTGTAACTTTTATAGCCGTTTGAATTTTTAATGAAAGTTTCATTCCCATTTTCCATTTCCCTCAAGCCTATGCGTTTGCCGTTAAAAGTGACAATGCTCGGATTGTGCGCTCCTAAATACTAGCTTCTGACGCTTCAAAGAAAACCAGACAGTTTTTCAAGTAGAGGAAATCTCAATGAAAAGAGCGGGTATGGCAAACTGAAAAAAAAGCTGGAATAAAGTACTATTGAAGGATTAGACTGTGCGTAACTTTAGCTGAAACTTAAAAAAAAACTTTTCCCGAAACTACTTTTTTCAGAATACGTTACTCCACAACATTTCCGAATTTGGTGCGTGAGCATATTGAGCTCCAATTAAAACAGAGAATAATCCCATTTTGGAGCATACGTACATATAAATTTATTTACTTACATTTACATTTATCGTGATTATAAGATTTAATGTCGAATATAAGCAGGTAAATGGATTCAGGAGCTAAATAAATTTGGAAATAGCACATTTTATTTAAAAAAGTGTTGAATAAAACGAAATAATTAAAACATATTTATTATATGTCCAGCCGTTCTATTTTTATAAAAACATTATATTACACGTCATTATTTTTTATAAATAAATATACACAAATTTGATAAATAATTTTGATGTTGAAACTATATATAAGGAGCGAAATAAATGTTGAATTTTTTTTGAAATAGCACATTTCAAAAAATATTGAATAAAATAAAATAATAAATGTAATTTCTGCATGCCTTTCTATTTTACTTATTTAAACAATTAACAAGAACTCCAAGAAACATTACCATAAAAATACTAAAATGGTTTAGATCAAACCCAGCCATTACAGTTAAAACCAAATGAAAAAGTCACCATTATATGTGAAATTCTCCTAAAAATCTCCAACTATGATCGCTACTATTCTTGATCCACAATACCCATTAATGAATTGACCGCCTCGAGCTTTCGATTAACATATTGTACATTTATTAGACTAAAATGAATGGATTATCGTACTTTTACGCTGAAAGAAATCTCAGTCAATACATCATTATTTTTAAAAAACAATAATTTTTTTACTTGTAAAATAATGTATTGTATTTTCCTTGTCATTAGATCATTAGGGTGTCGTTGATAGTTTTATACTTTGTTTAATTGATACAGGTCTACTTTTGTTAACAAAATTAATTATTTCATAGTATCATTGTACATCGTTCTTAGATCTTAGAATGCTGTCTAATTTCTTCTTCTGTGAATTTCAAATTATTTGACTATCACTCTCAACAAATTCTAGCTACATCTCACCTATAAATTAAAATTTAAATCATTACTAATATATATTATGTTTAAAACAATATCTAATTATTACCAGTTACTACAATTTTTGCTACTATTTATAATGGAGAACCTCATTCATGACTTGACTACTAACAACGCAACAAGAATCATTTTGTTCTTTGTTCTTGTTATCATTAAATTTTGGCATAATACGGCAAGGAATTCGTACATCTCCATCTGTTATCATGAACAGAAAAACAGACGAAGCGTGCGTTTAACTGAAATAGAAATTAACAGGTTAATTGATAAGTCTCCGGCCTGACCCATAGATGGCGTTACTAGAATTAAATCCATATTTTTTAGTTAGCCCTAACTCTCATAAGATGCGTGTATAAATTTGAAAGCTGTCGGATCATTAGTTTGTGAATTACAGCATTTTGAGTGAAGCAACTTTTGTCATTGTGAAAAAAATGTATAAAAAGGAATTTTGCGTGTTGATAAAATATTGCTTTTTGAATGGAAAAAAATACAGTTGAAGCAAAAACTTGGCTTGATGCCTAGTTTCCGGACACTGTCTCAGGAAAACCAACCATCAAGGATTGGTGTGCTAAGTTTAGACGTGGTGATATGAGCACCGAACATGGTGAGCGCAGTGGACGCCCAAAAGAGGTTGCTACCTACGAAAATATTTAAAAAATCCAAAAAATAATTTTTGAATGACCGTAAATTGAAATTGATTGAAATAGCAGACACACTAAAGATATCAATTGAACGTGTACATCATATAATTTACGAATATTTGGGCATGAGAGTTTTGTGAAAAGTGGGTGCAGCGCGAGCTCACTTTTGAACAAAAAGCAACCCAAGTTTTTGCGTCGATATGTGACAATGGATGAAACATGGCTCCATCAATTCACTCCGAAGTCCAATCGACAGTTATCCGAGTGGACTGCATACGCTCCAAAGCGTGGGAAATCGAAAACAGTCGGCTGGCAAGGTTATAGCGCCTGTATTTTAGAATACTCATGGACATGCTCAACTGCGACTATTATATAGCATTATTGGGCCGTCTGAAGGACAATATCGCCGAAAAACGGCCGCACCATGTCACAGGTCAGTAAAAACGATGGCAAAAATCCATGAATTGGGCTTCGAATTGCTTCCTCATCTAGCGTATTCTGCAGATCTAGCCACTTGCGACTATTTGCTGTTCCTATATCTCAAAAGAATGCTCGCTGGGAAGAAATTTTCGTCGAATGAAGAGGTGAATCACCGAAACTGAGGCATATTTTGAGGCAACGAACAAATCTTACTATACAAATGGTGTCGAAAAGTTGGAGGGTCGCTATAATCACTGTATCACCCTTGAACGGAATTATATTAAATAAAAAGAAAACAAATTTTGCCAAAAAATGTGTTTTACTCTGGTAGGCTGGGAACTTTTCAATAGACTTGTTACTATTTTCAGTTGATAGTTCCCAATGCTATAGGAAACTGTAGTTTATGTTATTACTTTTAAAAATAAGAAGGAACAAGAACATATAATTTTTTGGATGAAAATAGCGAAATATAATTTATCAACACAATATACATAGATGAATATAGACAACATTTCAATCAATAATATAGACAAAAAAAGTGAAAAACCAATGCAGCAAATTTGATATTAAAAGTTCTCTAGAAGTTGCAAATGCTTTAATTATTACCGCGTAACTATTGTCAATTGCTGGAGTCATATTTATTCGGAAGAAAATTTAGAGTATCGCACGAAATGGCGTTCTCGACATTTAAAAATATCTCGGCTGGAGTTCCACAAGGTAGCGTCTTAGGACCTCTCCTGTATCTGCTCTACACTGCTGACATTCCAACAACTTCTTGAAACCTTTGCTGATGACACAGTTATTATGGCAAAAGATAAATAGAAAAAGTGCAAGTGGCAGTCAACAAAATCTACAAATGGATAAAATATTGGAAAATTCAACTTAATAGCTCCAAATCTGTCCACGTTAATTTTGCATTAAGGCGAAATAATAAAAACTTAATTATATCACTCAATGGATGCCCAATTCCTCAAGCAGAATCAGCAAAATACCTTGGAATCCATCTTGACGGTAGATTAAATTGGAAGCATCACGTTAGACAAAAAGCAAAACACATTAGAACCAAAATAAAACAACTATACTGGTTAGTCGAAAGATACTCTCAACTTGATCTAAAATCAAAGAGGTTGATCTATAATACAATTATAAAGCCAATTTGGACCTATGGGGTGCAAATATGGGGTTGCACTAAAAATTCAAATCAGTTAGTCATACAGCGCTGTCAAAACAAGATTCTTTGATTGATTACCAATGCCTATCGCTATGTAACCAATGAAGAACTGCACGATGACCTGGAAATCAAATGGATTTGCGAAGTTGTGCAGGATTTCGCCTTGAAACACGAAAGAAGATTACTAAATCATTCTAACGTAGAAGCAATACAACTGCTGGACAGCGCATAGGATGTCAGGAGACCGAAACGAACAAAACCATACGAACTTGTATGAACATTTAGTGTGTATTATTAGTGTAAACTATAGCTATAAGTTAATAATTAATAAATAATTGTAATTTTATAATTGAGGAATACATACTGATGTATTTTCTCGCACTCGTCTTGCTTGCTAATTAATCCAAGCACATAGGGAAAGTAGTAATAAATTAAGTGTAATAATAATAATAATTAAGATTGTACTAAGCGTATCTAATAAAGATGTTATAAAAAAAATCTAACAAACTGAACGGGAAGAAAATTGTACTCGTCGCCTTTATTGAGCAGAACCCATGTCACTACAACAACCTGCCTGTTTATTTGTAACAAAGGCCGATGAACAGCGGCAGCGAGGATAAAGAAAATGTTGGCATTTTTCACCTGCCAGACTCCTCGGAATCGCATGACCCATATTTTTCGTCGGAGTGGCTGTTTTGATGTACGTACCTATAGAGCGAGATAAACTTTTTTGGATGCCTCATTAATCATTTCGAGATTACGCATGCTGCTGCCGAAAGAAATTCACATGCTGAGTTATAACGTGAAAAATAGATGTATCTTTTAACAAATAAAGCAAAACATCTTAAACGTTCACAATATATTCTATCTTGGATAATATATAACTCACACAAACACCATGTTCAATTGTTGTCAATTATTTATAGGGAGAAAAAAACCTAATACCAATATATTAGTTTAATTTTTTATCATACATTTTACAAAATAGAATTCATTGAAAAAGCTTATAACGATAAAAGGTACAGCTATATTCTTATATATATAGCATTAGCCTTTGATAAGGTTTGGCACGCACAATGGCCTTGGGTATTCGGTTAACATACAGGATTGTCATTCTAAAATAATTTTTTATTTTTTATTCATTAACAACACGATACAAACTGACTTATTTTATTGGCAATGAAGCAACATTTTGAATATTTCTGTTAAAATATTTCGGTTATAATTCATGTAGCACCGATATATCTACCTTTAATTTCAATGTTATATATTAGATAATAGATCAATTGAAAAGTTCCCGGCCTACCATAGTAAAACACATTTTTTTGGCAAAATATATTTTCTTTTTATTCAATATAATCCCTTCAAAGTTGATACACTAATTATAGCGACCGTCCAAATTTTGGATACCATTTTTGTAGTACTATTTGTCCTTTGCTTCAAAACAGGCCTCAGTTTCGGCGATCTTCTTCATTCGTTCGTTCATTCGTTCGGAAAATTTGTTCCCAGCGAGCATTCTTTTGAAATCTGGGAACATGAACTAGTTGCAGGGGTCAGATCTGGACAATACGATGGATGAGGAAGTAATTCGAAGCCCAATTCACGAATTTTTGCCATCGTTTTCACTGACTTCTGACACGGTGCATTGTCTTGTTGAAGCAGCAATTTCTTTCTCTTCAAACACGGGCGTTTTCAGCAATTTCGTTCTTCAAACGGACCAATAACGGTATATAATAGTCGCTGATAATGTTCCTCCTACACGTTCAGTTGATATCTTCAGAGTGTCTGCTATTTCATTCAATTTCAATTTACGGTCATTCAAAATCATTTTGTGGATTTTTTAAATGTTTTCGTCGGTAACAAACTCATTTGGGCGTCCACTGCGTTCACCGCCTTCGATGCTCATTTCGCCACGTCTAAACTTCGCATCCAATCCTAGATGGTTAATTTTCCTGGAGCAGTATCCGGAAACTCGGCATTAAGCCAAGTTTTTGTTTGAACTGTACTTTTTCCCTTCAAAAACCAATATTTTTTCAACACGCGAAATTAATTTTTATCCATTTTTTCACAATAAGAAAAATTGCTTCACTCAAAAATGTATAATTCACAAACTAATGATTCGACAACTGTCAAATGTATACACGCATCTTTTGTTGATTAGGGCTAACTAAAAAACATGGATTAATTCTAGTAACGCCATCTATGTGTCAGGCCGGGGACTTTTCCATTGAACTGTTATATTCAAAATTTTTTTTTTCGATTAAAATTTAAAATAAATTAAATTGATTAAAATATCAAAACCACTTTACAACTAGTTTTAAAGTTTCAATTCTCCATAAACTTCTATAAGAATACGTTGAAATTCTATGCCGATTTATGTAGCAAAACAAAAAATACTGCAAGAAATAGAAACCACCCGCGAGTGTTTGTTATAGTGTTATATGTCTAAGCTATCAAATAAAAAATATATCTGTCACTGGGAACAATTTATTACACGCAGGGCTATCTGTTATCTAACAGCTAAAGCTTATTTACCATTACAGGACTCGCCTAAAAATAATTTAACCATTTATATGATAATGAATTTGCTGATCTCTTCTTACAACGGAATTTCGCCTGATTATCTATAAAAACTGCGCATTCATTGTGAAGGATTATTTTGTAGTGTTAAAGGCTTTATTGTAAGAAAACCTGTAGGCATTCTTTTTTGAGATCGTACAATAATATCTATTACATTTTCTTATCTCTCTGAGAGTTCTAATGTTTGTTGTGATTTTTAAATATTTTTAAATCTGTTGATAACTAAATGTTTATTAGTATTTGATTCACCCAACGCTATCCTCCGTGATTTAGTAAAAATTTAGGTTCACACTTTTAAAGACCTTTCACATTCAACAAGTAACTACTAATAACAGATCATTAACTATACATAGATTGTTAAAAAAAGGTCGATTTAATCAGTTATGCTTCCTTTGTAAATCCTTCAAAATGCTAACAATTCAGTCATACTATAACTGCCTTTATTTTAAATGTATCTAGATTTTATTCCACATTTTCGACTATTTGCAACTCTTAGTCTAAAATCATCTAATGGTCTTTATGGAATTACTTTTTTTCACATAAATTATTATTAATGTACTATGATTTTTACTTGTAATAATTTTCTAATCATATTGGTATACTTAAAATATAAGAAAATATCATGGTTAACTGGAATAAAATCACATTTATCAGTACATCATGAATTAATATTATAGAAACACGTATTAGCAAGAATTTAATTATACGAATGATCCCCGAAAATTATATAATTACAAGTTCTCCAAAGTTCTGGGAAGTACTGTAGATGCATTCAGAACTGATTACTTACACCGATACCTTCAGACTGTCACTAAGGAAATCAAGAAAATCGCATCGCAAGTAGTACAACTCTTGGATAACACCAGAATAAGACACATACTCAAAAGTATCAAACCATTTGATCTTGTTTAGTGAACTGAGGTGAATTTAATAGAAAAACAGCAATGTTAATACACAAGCATTATTAGAGACTAAGATATGACCTATACCTGACCTGACTTATATTTAAGTTATTGTAAAGATAAATTGTAGGTTAGTTGGCAACGAAAAATAACAATGTAACAAATACATTTTAAAAAAATTAGTTATACCGTAGTACAACATTCAGAAATGAGACACGCACTTAATGTATCTCGTTTCAACAAAAATATAAATGATATCCTACATTAAGTATTGTCCTTTACATTTTTTATTTATCTAACATACGAACCGAATTAAATATGTAGGAGATTTACAAGCAAATTGGCGGAAAAATAAAAGTAAGCTTTCCCTTTAAAGCACAAAAGAATTTGAAATAAGCGTTTCTGTTAAATATATGTAGAGATCCACTTTATACGCAAAAAATTACCTATAAATCATGCTATATAATAGGGTAGTCTTATAACAAGTGACTATAAAATTCATAAAAGCCAGAAAGCCCTCTTAAACGAAAGCAGGAGAAGACATTTATCGTGATAAATTCCTCAAACAATGTACAGCTGTTTGTATAAATAAATACATTGTGTATCCATGAAAAGAGCAACAGAGTACCTAATGGAAGTAAATGGATGGAGGGAAGATTAATTGTAATACAGAAGTTACTTAAAATTTATCATATATAACATGTATAACAGGTCAATTGAAAAGTGCCGGGCCTACCATAGTACAACACATTTTTTTGGCAAAATTAGTTTTATTTATTCAACATAATTATAGCGACCTTCCAACTTTTCGATACCATTTTTGTAGTACGATTTTTCCTTTGCTTCAAAATAAGCCTCAGTTTCGTCGATCACCTCCTTCATTCAACGAACATTTCTTCCCAGCGAGCATTATTTTGAGATCTAAGAATAAGAAATAGTCGCTGTGGGGCAGATCTGGAGAATACGGTAGATGAGGAAGCAATTCGAAGCTCAATTCATGGATTTTTGCCATAGTTTTCACTGACATGTGACACGGTGCAATGTCTTAATGAAGCAGCACTTTCTTTTTCTTCAAATGCGGTCGTTTTCGGCGATTTCATCTTTCAAACGCTCTGATAACGCTATGTAGTCGCTGTTGATAGTCCTTGCTTTTCCAAGGTAATTAACAAAATTATTCCATGCGCATCCCAAAATACAGGTGCCATAACCTTGCCAACCGATTGTTGCGTGTTTCCACGCTTTGGAACGGGTTCATCGTGTGCAGTCCACTCGGATAAGTGTCGATTGGACTACGGAGTGAAACGATGGAGCCACGTTTCATCCGTTGCTACATATCGACGCAAATACTCGGGTTTATTACCCTTGGTCATCTTCAAGCACTGCTAAGAATCATCAACTCTTCGTTATTTTTGGTCAAAAGTAAGCTCGCCCGGCACCCACTTTGCACAGAGATTTCTAATGCCCAAATATTCGTGAATGATATGATGTACACGTTCAGTTGATATCTTTAGAGTATCTGCTATTTCATTCAATTTCAATTTACGGTCATTCAAAATCATTTTGAGGATGTTTTAAATGGTTTCGTCGATAACAACCTCTTTCGAACGTCCACTGCGTTCACCGTCTTCGGTGCTCATTTCATCACGTCTATACTTAGCATACCAATCCTTGATGGTTGATTTTCTAGGGGCAGTGTCCAGAAACTCAGCATCAAGCCAAGTTTTTGCTTCAACTGTATTTTTTCCCTTCTGTATTTTATCAACACGCGAATTTCCTTTTTATCCATGTCACAAACTACTAACTAATGTCACAAACTAATGATCCGACAGCTGTCAAATTTATACACACATCTTTTGAACATTAGGGCTAACTAAAAAATAGGTGTGGATTTAATTCTAGTAGCGCCATCTCTGTGTCAGGCCGGGGAATTTTCAATTGACCTGTTATATTGTAATATTTTATAATCTAACACTAGATGACCCGGTGAATTTCGTATCACTTGCGTCTATTTTTCAAATTTTCTCCGACAATAACAATAGCCACTTTATCGATTGTCAGTGAATTGAACGAGGAACTTACTCACTGCCAGGTATTTTATCAGAACTGAGGACAATATTATGGCTGTCAGATGGCATTCGATCCAACGCTATTTTTTTATCTATATCGTTGTTCTGATGAAAAAGTGTTTGTAGCCCTTGGATTATGTTTCGTTCCACTGTTCAGTTGCCCTTGAAATAAATTTGTAAGAATCTATTATCTGTATGTGATAGTGGTAACAGCGTTCCTGGTTAGTGATAGATTTGTCCTTGTATCTGCGATTGTTTAAGATGTTATTTCAGATACAAATTTGAATGTTACAGATGACTTTTATGGTATGATGAAATTGTCATGTACAATATAAGTTTCGCTAAGTAGTGTCATTTGGAAGCAGCTATTATATTTTTGAATGTTGGCCAAGAAGTAGTTAGAATAATTTAACACCCCCCACCCCATTTTATTTGGAGTTTAATTTAACATCATCATAGATACATTAAAGTGATAGTCAATTTGAAGAAATTATGTTTCAAATTGCTTTAACACCCACCGTATTGTCCAAACCTCGTACTCAGTGATCATCAGCTGTTAGAAGACCTTAAAAACATTCGGTTCAAATCTGGAAATAAAGAAAGTTGAATTTTGCCTAAAAGTTAATGTTTTATTCATTCGGCAAGGAATCTATTGATTAATATTTTACAATCTCATATAGTAACATTCTTGTTGATTTTGAAGCAATATTTAATTTGCTACTAAAACTTTTATAACATCTCTCATATTATCGATTTTGCTTTTTTCACTACAACAACCGTGATTCGTAGACGCATATATCTTCTCGACCGATATATATCTCACACAGTTTCAAGCTAATATTAATTCAACAGTTCTTCCACAGAAATGTTATCTTCCACTTTTAAATCTCGCTATCTCATTTACACGAATCCGCAAAGTTTGTTCATTATTAGTTTCTTAGCTTGCTTATTACGCCCCAACTTTTAGCTGCATTTTTTCTTTAATTAAAATATAAAAATAACGTATACCGTAATGAAAATGAAATACTACTTATTATAACTCATTTAATGTTATAACAAGTATTTAATACGAACTGAGTTCACCAAAATAATTAAAGGCATCGCTATAATTAAAAAGCTCGTTACAAATATATATTGCATGGATATAAAGAAAAATGTGAATATTGTAGAATAAAAAATGTATCCATAGAATTAGTTATAATATATTTTCAATTGTTATCAACACTACGAGTTTATTTCAATATAATTACGAATAAAATTGGCTTCGATATTACTATTTTAAACCCATTGAGTATTGACGTAACTAACAGGAAGTTTAATTACAATAATAGTTTCTATTTGAAATGCATTTAATATTCTATATAAAGATTTACGATATTATGCCTTAATAAGTACACCTCAAACTTTTCAGCCGTATTAATTGATACTGAATAGTGATATACTGAGTCTATTTAATATATTGTCGTAAGATGAATAAAACTACAAAATCTATTTACACAATACTTTACATCTTGAAATTGTCTTTTAACGTATCTAAATTATTAGGTGCTTCCAGGAATTCTAATCATTTTTAAATGTAAGTTCAAGTTTAATGCCTTTATTTAGAACATTTGGTACGACATATTTTAAACAAAATATTCTCCATAATTTTCAGCAATATGTTCCTATCTGTATAGCAACATGTCAAAGAAAACCGTGTGGAAATGATGATGTTGGTGGTTTGGCAGCAAGCCAATCATCGATTCAATTTCGCACTTCTTCAGCATTTCGAACACGGGTGCTAGCCATGCTGTATCGATCTGGACAAGTGGTAATCAGAAGACGCTGTCTGGTGAATACTGATTAGATCAGAATTTCTTATTCGAACTGTAACAATATATCCTTCACACTCTTTTAACGTGTTGCCAAGCCTTGCCACGCAAGAGGATCACTTTTCAACTTAAACTTATTTTATTTACACTTGATACTCGCTATTGATGATCATTTTTACGTCATCTAATTGTCGTTGGACAAATATTTGCAGTAAAAGCTTCATTAGGTTTTAATATGGCTCTTTCGGGCTAACCTATGGATTTTTGTATTTTAAGCGCCATTCATTCATTCTGTGGTTCAATTTTGCTTCCTTTTGGATATTTCTCATTTCTTTTCCACTACTAAGATGCTTAAGACTTCGTTGAGCGTTTAAATGTAGTATTCGTATAATATGTATTGCTCCATTATTCAACATTGTTTGGTCATTTACGCTGTTCTTTATTACTGACATCAAAAATTACCTTAACTAAATGGTAAGTAAAAAAAGAGTTGAGTTAGATTATTTAACAATTGTTGATAGCTCGCTTTTATTATCAAGACATATGACTGATAGGAATACATGCACACAAGTAATGAAAGCACACCTACCTTGAAAAAATTCAAGTTCGCCACAATAACAAAACTAGGAAGATGGTTCGTAGCTAATGTTTTATAATGAAATTTTAGAGGCTGTTTAAAGGATTTTGTTAAGTTATAGTATTATGGTAAAAAACGGGTACAATATTTTATATTCAAAGTATTGTTTTCATTGAAATCCACTACTTTTTCCCATCTTTCAGGAAATTTACGGATTCTATCTCGAAAGAATGATGTATTGTTTAGGGCTTTCCACGTATCGATACATTTTTTGGTATCTTCATAAGTAGTGAAGCGCTGTTCAGAGATATCAAGACGATATGTCGGAATAAAGAGTAATCAGAAGACGCAAGGTCTCCCTTCACTCAATCACTTCCCATTTTATTGTTTGCAGGTATGTTTTCACCAGTTTTGTAACAAGTGTTTGAGGGTCGTCATGATGAATAACTGTGTTGTCTATGATAATATTTTAACTATTTTTCTCACAGTGCTCGCAGGTCAAACGCATCAATTGTAGTTGATAACGATCTCCATTGACGGTTTAATCTAGTGATGCATTCAAATTCTCGTCAAAAGCTCTTGTGGGCTGTCAAGAATTCTCTTTGCCTTCGGCGTTAAAGTCACCACCACGAAAACTCCGATACCAGGTTGCACATGCTGAAATCGAGGAAGCATGGCTACCATAAGCTTTAAATAGCATTTTATGATCATCAGCCCCCACCTGTTTCTTCAGATTGAAGTAAAAAGGTAAAATTTCTCGCAAAAAAACTGAAAAAAATTTTGTTCACATTTCGATGCAACGACAGGCTTCAACATGAAGTTGATTACAAACGCTCCCGATACGACGTAATATACACAAATACCATTTATTATAAATTCTTTCAAATTAGTTTACAGACCGATAGTTTAAATATTTCCAAGGCTACTACATGTCCTACATATTTTTCAAAATAAACCTAAACTATAGTGACACAAAGATTTAGTGCTTCAATTTAATTTTTGTTCAATACTACAAAACAAGCTCCTGTTTTCTTTATTCTTTGTGCTGATTTTGTGCTGTTGTTTTAAAAATGTCTTGCTCATAGTATTTGATTATTACAGTAGGAAGCTAGTTCTATCAATAATATCAAGAATATATATAAAAAATACTGGGCAAGTTTAAAATTCAAATAAGTACTAAAATTAAGATTAAGAATTGAATATGATATTGGGTTCAAATATTCTCAAGGTAATATTCAATACAATTTAACATAACAATTCAAAATTATATGTGTTTTTAACTAATAATAATAGTAATAATATAGTTTTTTTAAATATATTTTAAAGTCTGCTTTTACCAAATATGGGTTTCTCTGGACTGGACCTACAATTTAACGTGGGCTCCGAACCACGGTTCTCAGCACTAAACCTACCGATTGGTGAGTGACCAACTTTAGAAATTATCCCAGAAGATATCCGGTCTTACCCAGCCTGGCGTGACTGGGATCATTTTCCTTGTCGGATTTTACACTCTTGCCTAGGACAATCACAAATTTTAAACAATCAAACATAAATTTACGACAATGCTCCAGCAGTATTCGAACCCGCGGCTGTCTCAACAGTAGGAGGACCGTCTAATAAATGTAGTAATAGTTGTTTTTACAGTAGAATGATAGTTGCGAATTTTTGAAATATGTGTATACGTAACACAAGAAGGCGTACATGTATTGTGTATTAATAAAAAATTACAGTATTCCGTTATAATGATAGGTTTGGTTAGGAGTGTACTTTAGAATGATTTGAATCGAAAACAAAAATTGGCATTGGAAAATATAAAAATAATATGTTCAGATATTCTCAAGGTAATATTCTATGAATTATAACATAACAATTCAAAGTTATATGTGTTTTTAACCAATAATAATGCTAATAATATAACTAGTTATATAGTAAAATGATTTTTTTAAAATATGTGTATATGTAACACAAAAAGGGGCACACGCATTATGCCTTAAAAAAATTACAGTGACTAGTTACTTTATAGTTTTGATTGGGATGGTATTTTAGGATGATTGGTTTCCACAACAAAAAAACGGCGATGGAAACAAGTTTCCCTAGTAACACAGTGGCGCTAATTTAATCTATAAAGTGAAGCACAGACATGATAAAAGCTTTACTTTCATCAGAGGTGAGCCCAGGACACGCAACAGAGTGACGTCAGCGACAATCATGCAACAAACACAAGTCGAACGACATGCATCGTTAGGAAAAGACACAGACAGAGACCAAGCATGTAAGAAGAAAAAGAGCCACCAACTTTTCCGCCCCATCAACTGCTCGTCGTCGAAGATCCACGTCGTCTGGCCGACAGCAAATCTCCTCCTTCGCTGGTGATGGTGTGTTGTGCTACGTAGAACGCGTCACGCACGCTGAAACTGGCAGAGGACACGACCACGCAACGACACAACTCCTCGAAGACTGATAGAGCGATGGAGAGAGGGCCGGAATATGGGGCGGTGACGGCCTCTTATTGATCCTACCATAGAGACGCTCTATTTCGCTGCTGCGGATCGAGGGGGGGGATCGTTCGAGAACGAAAAACGTTGCGTTCTGCGGCTACCGGCGCGATGTGGAAAGTTCGCGCCGGCATTAAAAGTTTTTCCATATTTCTAATGCCGTCTTTGTTCTAAACCTTCGAGCTCCTAGCTTTTAGGGGCATTCTCTAGGTCATTGACATCTGTTGAATATATATATTGTTGTTTTGGCAATGTTTTGATAACAATCTTCAAAGACCTGAAGCTTATTTTGTTTTTCTTAGTTTCTCTATTTATTAGAGTTATTTGACAGATATGCAATATATAAAATATAATATAAATTATACACAATTTTAACATCTATGTAATAGATAGAAAATTGTCGGAAAATATTGTTATTAAAATTATATTACTAGTCTTCGTTCTAAACTTTCGAGCTTCTAGCTTTTAGGGACATTCTCTAGGTCGTTGACATCTATTGAATATATATATGTTGCTGTTTTGGCAATGTTTTGATAGCAATCTTCAAAATACCTGAAGCTTATTTTGTTTTTGTTATCTTCTCTGTTTATTAGAGTTATTTAATATATATGTAATATATCAAATATAATATAAAACGCATATAACCAGAATGTGAAGTAAATTACAACCTCAAAATTAGGTAATTTATAAAAGAATTAGAATAATTAGAAGAGTATGGCACAGAATCAGAAATGCTATAGACAAAACAATATTTAATAGAATTAGTAACTAGACAAATCAAATTATTAAATTATACAAAAATTTAAATTTAGAAAAATATATAAGTGATTTAAATCCGGAAGCTGGCAAAGATTACTCGTTACTCGGCCTCGGAAAGCAACTCGGATGTTTAAAAGACCAATGGTTAGAGTACCTCCTATTAAACACGATCAAAATGTATGGGTTCGACGCAACGATGAAAAAGCTGAATTATTCGCACAACATTTAGCTAAGGTATTCCAACCGAATGATATAGAATGTACAATAAATACAAATCCTGTTTATCAGCCCGATGTAGTTGTAAATATGAGTTCTCTAATGAAAGTTTCAGGGTAATTGACCACAATCTCAGCCCTAAAAAGGCTCTTGGAGTTGATGATATTTTACCTGTGTTTTTGAAATGTTTATTTTTTGAAACCTTTAAAGTTAAGCATGTTGCCAAATATTTTTAAGTAATTGAATAATTAATAACTCTGACAAACCGACAGAAGAAGTTGAATCTTACAGGACTATTTCGCTGCTATCTGCGATATCAAAATTATTTGAGAAACACTGCTGTTGAAAAGTATTTAATCATTTTTAGATTTATAGCCATACCAGATTTCCAGTTTGGTCGCCTCACAAGTTTTTACCCGGTGCAGCATTTGGAATTAATCTACAAAATGTGCAAACTGACACCTCGGAATTACTGTCAACTGCTAGAAATATATATTTTGGAAAGAACATATACAGTCTCGCGTGAAGGGGCACACTTTCTCAACACTTTAAACTACTTCAGCTGGAGTTCACCAGCGTAGTGTCTTGGGACCGCTCGTGTATCTGATCTACACTGCTGATATAACAACAACAAAAGAAACAATACTTGGAACATTTATTGTGGAAAAAGTACAATTAACAATCAACAACATCCACAAAGCGACTAGAGACCGGAAATATAGCTAAATAGCTCCAAGTTAATTTTACGCCTAAAAATCTAATTAATTCAACCTCAAGTAAAATCAGCTAAATATCTCGGCATCCATCTTAGTGGAATTGAGTATCATAATCAAGATGGATGTCGAGATATTTCAGTAATTCCCCTTTAGTGGTACAAGTAAGATTTTGCTTTTCATCTTAACCCCGATTCACATGGCTCCTGTAGTCCATTTGTGTATCTGGTTGAGTACCACTTGTACTTATTCTACTGGCAGGGATATGTCCTTTCTGTTTAGTCCCAAGATATTATCTTATGGAACTCCTGTCGAAATTTCAGAGTGAAATGTCGAAAATGACCCTACATGCGAAACTCTATATTTTCTTTCGAAAGAATACGATTTCAGCAATTGACAATATTTCTACAACAACCATTTGCCCCTTCGATGATTGTTGAGTGGTTATTTCAAAATTCGTGGTTTGATATTTTTATAAGTGACTAACATGGTCTAATAGCAGTTTCTCAAAGATTTAAATCAAATATTGGTAGTATTATTTGCAGAAAATACTGCAACCGTGCAGCATCCTGACCACTTTATAAGTATATGTTAAAAATTGCCATAACTTTAATGATCCACCAGCAATTAATGTACAATTAAATTGCCATAAGATTTTCTTATGATAAACTAATTAAAAATATTTTTAACAAAAAAAATTAACCTACTGCAAAAAATAAATACTAAACTCACTAAATAATAAAAAATAATAAAACTTAGATTTTTAACACAAAAGAAAAACGTCGTTAAGCATATTTATGTACATAATAATCGTTGTAATAACTAAATAAATAAACAAAAACCTTTTTAAACCTATCTACTACTACAAGTATTTTATATTTTATATTTATATTATCCATTTACAATATTATTTTATCTACTACCAACTGATCAGTTTGAAATCGGTGCCAAGCAAACATTAGATTAGTATTGTTCCTAATTAAATTTTGTGTATATGTCACAAATTTATATTATTATATTCCAAGTAAAAGGAGCAGCCCGTATGAGAAAAAAATAGGAACAAAGAAATAATAATCGAAAATAGGGAATGATTCAGGCCTCCGCGTGTGAGCTGAGTGCTCTAACCATTATACCATAAAAGCAGTTGCCTACAATTTTTCTACAACTTCTCATATGATGTAGTTAGCACTTAAAACTACTACTTCCGATGAACTACTGAACTATTTCCGATTTTCCGTCACATCAGTTCAGCGATAACATTATACACTAACTTCTGATTACTTTAGATAAAAAATATGTACTTTGTACATGCCTTTGAAATTTGAAGTTTTCCCTCGATTGCAGCCCTCTTTTCCCCATCTGATTCTGATTTGGTTCCAATGGGACCAGCTCGGAGGTGCACTTTTTCGAACAAAGAAAGAATTTTCAAAGTCGGTCCATAATTGAAAGAGAAATCGGAGAACATACATTAAAAAAATATACAGCCGAACATAAAACCTTCTCCTTTTCTGAAGTCGGTTAATAATAACTCCTATTGTAAAAAAAACACATTAAAAGTCAAACTAATTTTTTCAAAAATATTAATAAGAAATCTGGAATTTTTGCATAATTCTTATTATGTTAATGCTTATTAGATATTAAGCGTAAAATATTTAGAATACATTTACTAACTAGCAATAACTAATATATAATAATGTAATTAAAATATCATAAAGTAATGTCTATTCTAAGCAAATAACTAAAACAAATATATAAAAGGTTACATTTATAATAATTATTACACCATCTTTGAATTTAAGTTATTAAAGTATATTAAGATATGGTTAAAGACAAAATGACTGATAAATCAATTCCGCTCAAAATTAGTGAAATTAAAAGACATAAGATAACCAAAATGAAGCTGTTTAATATGCAAATCTCTTAAAACTTTTCAAAGTGGATAAAACATCAGTCAGTACAGATAAAATGATTAATAAAACATTCGTTTCGCTGTTCCAAATTGATGTTACAAAATTAAAAAGCACTAAAAAGCACTAAAAACCACTCGAAAAGGATGAATATTTATGTTAAGTCTTATTATTAAGGATCGATCGATTTTGAATCAATTTTGAGGTCCACAATTCACAGCAATCAACACGCATGATAATTCAACTTCAGTATGGCTTCAGAGTTTTATTCATGCTAATCATAGCCAGCAAAGGAGTGCGTCAAATATATTAAGACTGCCATATAATGAACAAAATCATTATTAACATTATTACGACCATTTCAATAATCTGTCTATAAAATTATGTCTAAGAATTTAAAGTTTTTCAGACCGTAAGCTGGAGGACCTTTTGTAAAGCTTTGATCTGCAATCTTAAAAATTTCTGATAGGTACTAGATCCTGTCTAAATTTAACCTGGCAAGCTTAGAATAATTAGCAGATACATATTAAATATTTTGGGGCTTAAGATAGAAAACATGAATCTCACAAACTAACAAAACAGTACTTTTGCAAGAACATGCAGTAATGAATCTTCTCGAATTAATAGAACTGAAAAGATAACTAGGCATATTGTATATTTAATATTTTATAATTGTTGATAATCGTATGTATTCATATTTGATGAGCGTTCAGTTATTTTAATCTACATTTTTACTTCTATTATTAAAATCAAAGAAATTTTCATGGAAGTCTGTCGAAAATCTAATTAGTTCTGAGTTTCTGATGCTTTATTGCAACCAAATAGTAATAGAAATTATTCTGCTTAGACATGAGTGGTCAGTAATTTGGGTATGCTGGTCGCATCATCAGAAAATTTAGTCCAGATACAAAAGGGATTCATATAATTACGCCATAAACAACAAGATAGAATAAGGAATAGGACATGTATTTGAGATACTGTTTGTGCTTGTCTATTTTTGTGATTGTTCTCTTTATATATGCTCCTGCATTCATATAAAATTATTCTGACCTTAATTTTGTCGGAAAGTCATGCCAATAAATAAATAAATAAATATATGATAGATTAATAGTACAATTTCAAATGTTTACTCTTTATTTTGAATGAAACCAAATGGAACAATCAAGAAATTTATATTTTATCTTAACTCAATGTATCATTGAAGTTGAAGTGGTGTTTGTGGAACCATAACGTTACACCAACTATTCCACGTTTGTATATATCTCAAGAATTTAGACGCGTTGTTGAAATCCATGTCATCAAACTGCAACAGTATATTACATTTAAAAATTGTAATGCACCGTATATGTGAGTGGCATGGGACATAATCAAATTACAGAGTCAGGAACTACAAATTTCGAACAGATTACTCAACAAATAAATTAATATAAAAAACTTGTTTTAAAGAAACATATATCTGACAAGTTAAAAAATTCAAATAATCGATATATCGACCTTGCCGATCAGAAAATTATATCAATTTGGTGTAAGTGGTGACAAATTGTATACTTAAACGTCATTTTTTATTATTAAAATAAATTTAATTATGACGAATTAATTCTAACGAATATTTTAAACCTTTAATTAACATGATGATTTTAAATAAATTACATGACATTAATAAATGCTGTCTGAAATACGATTTATGCGCGAACTGTACCCGTAAACTTCCGAGCAATAATAAATATCCTATCAACTATCGCATAAATCGAGAACGCACCCTTAAGGGCAATGCACTTCCTGAGCGTTGTCCTGGACGCGGTCACCAGCTCGAATGCACCACCACGTCAGGAACGCTGTTTGTGCGGTTGCTCTTCCCCGCGGGATCCGGGTTAATAAAATGAAGTGGAGGAAAACAACAACATAGAATATTATTGTAAGAATGTTTGGTTAACGTATTATTATCTAGCAAGTTTTTTTTAACTGATATTTTAAATATTTTACGATTTTATCTTCAAACAAACCGAACAGGTCTTTTCGATGCGACCTTTTGTGGCTTCGAGCACATTAACTGTTGACCTTTTTAAATGTCATAAGTACAAGGATTTTGTTATTGTACCTTTTTAAAAATCATGTAAAAACGATTCAGATATATGTAAAATAATATATTCTTGTTATATACATTATTTTATATGATATACATATTTATTTCACATAATATTTTTCAAGTATTGTTACATATTTCATAACAGATCAATTGAAAAGTTCTCGGCCGACTATAGTATAACACATTTTTTTGCCAAAAGTAGTTTTTTGTTTTATTTGATTCACGTATTCAACTTGATTCTCTTCAAGAGTGATACACTGATTATTGCGACCCTCTAACTTTTCGGTAATATTCTTATAGTACGATGCAACGATGTACGAAGCTTGATGTACGAAGCAAAGGACTAGCTTCAAAACAGGCCTCAGTTTCGGCGATCACTTCTTCATTCGACGAAAATTTCTTCCCAGCGAGCATTCTTTTGAGATATGAGAAAAGGAAATAGTCGCTGGGGGCCAGATCTGGAGAATACGGTGGATGATAAAGCAATGCGAAGCCCTATTTATGAATGTTTGCCATTGTTTTCACTGACTTGTGACACGGTACACTGTCTTGGTAAAACAACACTTTCTTTTTCTTCAAATGCGGGCATTTTTCGGCGATTTTGTCCTTCAAACAGTCCAATAACGTTATGTAACAGTCGCTGTTGATGGTTCTTCCTTTTTCAACTACAGACGCCATAACCTCGCCAGCTAACTGTTGCGTTTTCCCACCCATTGGAGCGGGTTCATGGAGCAGTCCACTCAGATGACTGTCGATTGGATTTCGGAGTGAAATGATGGAGCCATGTTTCATCCATTGTTACATACGTTGCAAAAACTCGGGTTTATTACACTTGAACATCTTCACACACTGCTCCGAATCATCAACTCGTCGTTGTTTTTGGTCAAAAGTGAGCTCACACGGAACCCACTTTGCACAGTGATTTCTCATACTCAAATATTCGTAAATGATATGATGTACACGTTCAGTTGATATCTTTAAAGTTTCTGCTATGTCATTCAATTTCAATTTACGGTCATTCAAAATCATTTGATGGATGTTTTTAATGTTTTCGTCGGTAAAAACCTCTTTTGGGCGTCCACTGCGTTCACCGTCTTCGGTGCTCATTTCACCACGTGTAAACTTAGCAGTGTCCGGAAACTCGGCATCAACCCAAGTTTTTACTTCAACTGTATTTTTTCCCTTCAAAAAGCAATATTTTATCAACACGCGAAATTCGTTCTTATAAATTTTTTTCACGATAACAAGAGTTGCTTCACACATTATGCTATAATTCACAAACTAATGATCCGACAGCTGTCAAATTTATACATGCATCTTTTGAGGATTTGGGCTAACTAAAAAACATATGGACTTTTTAATTGACCTTAACCGAATTAATGCAAGTTGTAACGTATGCAAGTTTCAAAGATTGTGATATCGGTATGTATGCAATTGAAAAATGCACGAATATCCCGGTCAACCAAAAAGTTCGAGGATAGATGTTCCCAAGTTTGAAATGAATTAAATAATTCTAAGAGATCACCATACTTTGAAATTAACGAATTATTTGAGTATTAAACAAAAAGTAAATATTTACAAACCAGAATTGTAGAAAATGCGGTATAGAACATCTCGACCATGTGACACAATATGGAAACATTGTCGACTACACAATCATTATGGCAAAAGATAAATTTGTGCCTAGCGTTATGGAAAGCTAGAACTACACAAATCGACCAGAGACTAGAAAATGCAGCTTAATAGCTCGCATTTCACTTTTAGCGAAGAGCTAATTATATCCATTAAAGGATGTCCGATTGCTATACTCCACTCTATGATCAAAGATATTGTTTTATCAGTTAATTATAAAGCTTATTTAAACTTAAGAGATTTAAATATGGAGTTGCACTAATACATCAAACATACTAGTAATCCAAAGCTGTCAAACAAAATAATTGATTCTTTAATTAATTGCCAATGTTTATCGCTATGTAACCAGAGAAGAACTGCTCGATGACCTCTAAATCAAATGGACTTGCGAAAGTTATCCAACAAACATTGAACATGCAATAACGTTATTAAATCACAGAAATTTGGAGGCACTACAGCTGCTGGACAACGCGCAGTAATACAGAAGTTTGAAGTAAACCAAACCACACCAAGTTTTATAGTCAATAAGTGTTAACTTAACTAATCCAGTTTGCCGACTTGGTGGCGCAGTGGTAAAGGTGATAGGACGGTTCTCCTACTGCTGCGATTACCGCGGGTTCGAATCCTGCTGAGGCATGTTCGTAAATTTATATTTGTGATTGTTTAAAATTTGAGATTGTTCTAGACAAGAGTGTAAAATCCGACAAGGAAAACGATCCCAGCTACGCCAGTAACCAAGCTGTGTAATACCGGATGTCTTCTGGGATGATTTCTAAAGTAGGTCATTCGCCAGTCGGTATAATGTTGAGCCCACGTTAAACTTTAGGTCCAGTCCAGATAAACCCATAGTTGGTAAAAGGAGACTTTAAAAAAATCTTGCTCATCTTGTTTGCGAATTGATTCAAGCACAATAAATTAAAATTGTATTAAGAAATAATATTACAAGTTATATGTATTTTAGAGAATTTCTAAATATCTACGTAAAAATACCACATGGTTTAGATGAACATCCAATATCTTATTGTTATCAAGTTTTCAAAATTAAATGATATACGTGAACATAAAATATTTTTCTGATATAAAATTGAAATGTTTCTAAACAAAAACTAGCTACTGGACACTACTTTGGAAGAACTCCTTATTATAAAGTTTTACAAAATATTTAAGAATCAATTTTCTATAATATCAATTAGATAAAACTAGACACAACAAAAAGTCAGTTATAAAGAAGTAAAGAATGACTGCGGCAGAATCAAGCTTAAAAAACAAACAAACGAAGATAGCCATTTTTATGTATTTATATTGTATTAGATTGAAGTTTCACTTTTTTAATATAACAGACAGGCAAGGCCAGTACAGGATTAGTACATAAATATGTATTACCCAAATTAAAATAAAACTAAACTACTTAAGCTAAAGTTAAGAATACACTTATACACTATACAATTTCCATCTTCTGATTTATGTTTCCACGTTGTTGTAACTTAGCAACCTTATTTCATATTTTGAGACGAAATATTGGATCACATCGTAAATCCATCTGATTTCGAGTTTATCTTGATATGAGCATTGATAATTAATCGTAAAACTTTATTTTGGTTGCGTTGGATTACTAGTTGGTTAAATCATTTAGTGGTTCAAATGGGCTTTATGACTGACTATTAAATGATACATGTGCTTAAGGGGCGAATGGACAGGATATTAGGTTAGGTGAAGGAAGTACGGTTGCTCTGTGGAAGTGGTACCGTTACAAGGGGGTAGAGAAAAGAAAAGAGAGCGATACGTCGTCGTGGTGGTCTTTTATAGCCGGGAACCGCATGGTACCAATCATCAAGGGTTGGCGACCTTTGAACTTGCTGTGGGTGAATGCGTGATGGCCTAAAAGATCGTAGCGGTCGCTACAGTATCTTCCGGCTAGCCTGAACAATTATATGACTTTGAGTCTAATCTCCTTTGCTTTTTGTCTAGCATAATGTTTTCAGTTTATAATACCAACGAGATTGATGCCGACGTATTTAGCTGATTCTGTAGTTTAACATCAAGTAGTTTCACTTATGTATACAACTTTTAATGAAGTTTAACCGAACCCATTGCTTGCTAGTGAAAAGATCTACATTCACGAATCTACTATGACTAGAACTATTCACATCGGCTCCAAAACAAAATATTCATGGCCATAAAGTATTGCTTTACATATGATGGGATCGGCAAGGTGTAGTATATTAGGACCTGTTGAAACTGGATGATACTGTTACTGCAGATGCCTATAGATGTTAGATGAAAAAATGAATTACTTATTCTTGCAAAAAGTTCGGTAAAACGAATTGAAATACTGAAGAAGCTGGAAAAAGGATCAATCAAGTTCTTTCTATTTCACACTAGTTTTGCAGTTAATTTGTGTGTTACTAATAAACTTACCATCTATAATAGTATAAGGAGTAAATTAAACTAAGATTCCTGATATCGCCAAAAGTTTATTGTAGTTAACTCCTATACATATAAAAAATATATTAAAACATTTTTAATAAAATCAACCGAGAAACAATTTTCGAAAGGAGAAAAAAAACTCTTTAAAAATCCCATCTAAACCTCCCATTTATATTTATTTATGGTAATATCTCGGACGTATTTTTTGCGTGCGGACTGTAGATGTAACGAAAATCTTTTAATTTGGCCACTGACAGGTTCGGGAGCGTGTGCGGCCGTCAGAGTAGGCAGTGAAACAAAACAAAAAATATGCCGAAGATCCGGCAAAATCTCCATGCGAATGTGGCGGCGGCGGTGGCGTAGAAAAAGGGGATGATAATAAAGAAACTGGCGGAGATCTGTTGGAAATTTCAATGATTTGTGAAGAGCCCTCGGCGTATGTTATTAGAACATCGGTTTTCGATATGGCGCGTATTCCGTTTTGTACTCTAGCCGCCTTGTCTAGTCATAAAATGTATATTTTATGACAAGGCGGGATGTTTACCGTACGTGTCGCACGATACTGATTGACGTTATGTCAGGAACTCTTATTTCGTAGGTTTAACAGTCCTGAACCTTATCGCTTGGAACATAAATATCGTTTATTATGCATATACAAAATGTCCATTGGGAGTTGTTGATTCACCCATTGTCCAAACTTCATAATTTAGATTTAGATTCCACGGCAAAGGCTAGTGCTAAGGAGGAATCTGATGAGGCCAATGTATAGTATATCCCAAGTAGCATTGAATTTACGTCATCAATGTGTATAATGTATTGCCTATTAACATTTGTAAATTCGTTTTAATACTAAACAATATTTTCCTACTCATTTTATTCCAGTTGGAAATAGATACAATTCTGTCGGATAAGTTCGAATGTGTAACCGAATCAGCCTGTAAAAGTCATTGGGTTGTCAAATGTCTAAAAAATTCTTCAAAACATTAGTGATAGGTGGTTATAAACCGGCAAATGTTGTTTTGATGCTTTGCTTGCTTTGATAAATTTCAAATCGCTGCTTAATATTCTTGAATAATCTTTTTGAAAATGCCGAGGCCCAATAAATAGTCGGTCAGAAACAGGTTAAGTCTCTAATCAGTAACTTCGAGCAGAGACGAGGTAATGGGGGCCCGTTCTTTCCATTAAAATGCGTTAGAGACGTATGGATTGATACTATTAAAATATTAAGCTATTGAGGTTTTTATTGGAAATATATTTATTGTGTTGCAATTCCACTGAATATTAGTATGGTCACAACTAAGAATTCCCCAGTTAAAAAAAACGATATAATTTTGGATTGATCGAAAAGAACGTATCTAAAACCCATCTATTCAAGATTAAATTTATGAAATGAATAAAAACGGCGAGTAGTTTTTAATATGAAGATAATTTAATACAATTATATATATATATAAGCGATGACTTTTATATATATATATATATATATATATATATATAGTTTTTTGAGGGATATATCTTATTACTTGTGTATAGACATGGGGATTTCAAAATGGGACATTATGCCACTCTTGGCAAGAAGCTAATAAAAAAGTGTAAAGAAAACAAAAGTTAATGGAAAATGGTAAATGTTAGAATAGCACTTGATTAGGTTTTGTTAATCATAATATGTTTTAATAATTCATTGCAGTTATATTGTTCTTAATGCTAGAAACAAAATGATTCCAAGAAGTGGTCGACAAAGGCTGTAATTAAGGATTGGCTTGCAAAACATAAATTAAGTTTTGAAGATACTTAATAAATTAACTTGGTAAATATAAACGAAATGTTTAATTGTGTTTTATGTAATATACATTTTTAAAAATAAGCCTGCAAGAAGATACGCTTGAAATATGTATGACCAATTGGTGATAGGTGATTATTAGAGAAAATGTAGTGATTATAAATAATCAGAGATCATCTAAAAAGCGTATAATACTATTACTGAATTTAATCTAGAGTATCAATTGTTCCAGAGATGGTGTGACAGATTGTTCAATTCTCTTTCAACTAAAAAGTAAAATAAATCCAGCACACCGTTGAAGCAATCCAACCTTTTGAAAATAACAGTCTATGAATATTACTAAAAATGTTTAGTTTTATATGGTTTTAAAAATAAATGTTGCAATCTCATAAAATACTGTGATATTGAGCGGTATTAGGAAGTAATACTTCAATCTATTAAAATAAATATTTTGATAATATATAAGTGAGTTACATTCTTCCATAATCGTATAACATTAATATGTTGTTTATTTTAGTTTAATTGTTGTAGTTATTTGTAATAGTATCTTAAGGATCATATAAATAAAACAAAAATTGGCAAAACTGTAAGGATTTAGATTAAACGAGATCACGTACAGCGAAAGCCGACGTTAGTTCTAAACATTACTTTTTGGTTGAATTTTCATACGAAGAAAAGACGAAAAGAAGTATAATATGAGCGAAACTCACGTATATTGTATTATATATGAAGCAGCCGATAAATTGAATACAAAAAAATGTATGGCATATGAAATTTCAATGTACCACATCTCAAAATCCATTTTCTACAACTCAAAATGCGAATTATATTCCGACCGCAATACCTTGCGGCCTACAAAAAAAATAAGTTGGATATAGAGTTGTTTGGTCGAAACTATCTTAAGAATTATGTAATAAATTTATGCTGGTAGACAGGAATATTGTATATATGATATGCCTGTAATGTATATAAGTTTAAAAGGCCTGTAAATTAAATTTAAAGGATTTACAACATTGATTTTGAATGATTTACAATAGATGGTGTTATTGTGCATTAAATCGTCTTGGGTACATTTGTAACCAACTTCATGCTGAAGCCTCACTAACAGGCTTCAATTTTCAGTACATGTAATTTTGTCGAAATGTAAACAATTTTTTTCAGTACGTTGAATATATCTGAATTTGTACCGAGTAAATCACATTTGCGGCGAGACTAATTTTTTTGTGTGAAGCTTATGGCAACCGAGTTTCATCAATTTCAATATATAGATACCGATTTAGAAGTTTTAATTTCCTAATTAAAGTCCTAATTTTGACCAAATACAAAAATTGTTCTGGATAACAAAAAAAAATTTGATGAAATTGAAAGAAAGACGGATTTGAAGGCATTACTCCGATAATCCATCGATGGGGATCGCTATCAGCTAAAACTGATGTTTTTGAGAAGAGCCGCATTACGAGCAAAGATAAGAGGCGTAAAACAGCCGCATTACGAGCAAAGATTCAACAATGTTATTTAACATAGCGTTCGACCACATGTTACCTAACCGGCAAGAACATTTTCAAACATTAACATGGAAAATAGTACCCACGCGCCGCATTTTCCAAACCTTTTTCCCTGTATTTACTACTTGTTCCGTATGAGTCATGAACTGCCTAAGCAGCGTTTCATTTAGCCTCAAAAAATACATAGTTCTTTTGAAATGGAATCCCTCTGAAAAAAAATGTCTTAATGATGGGAAAAATTAGCGACTATCGTTGGACAATACTTTGAATAAGATACATTTTACCAATATTTCACAATAAAGCTTCAAATAAAAGAAATCTTTAAAACTAATTTATAGGCCTATTACTTATATCTATATATATTTTATGACAGTTATATTTAGTTTAATATTACCTATAATTAGATTTTATAAATATATTTATAATTTGTTTTAAATGATGCAGATATCCGATAGTGTGCTTTGGCGTTAACACTTTTTTAGATATTGATATAGTTAGTACATTGTTGGACGTCAGCTGAATATTTTCTATTTGTAATTTTGATAAAAAAATAACTACAAATCAATATCAAATATATGTTCGCCAACCGAGATAAAAATTTCAAGTTGTTGTTGCAAAAATTGCATTATTTTTCCACAGTATAATGTCCTCCAAGTTAAATACACGTACTTCAATTATTCTCCAATTAATAGACCTTATAATTGTAACAGGCTTCGAAATATCCCATATGCCTCCTCGGTTTGTTATTCGTCAGATTTTTGAAGATCCGGTAGGACAGTTATAGAAGAGCCAGAAACTACAGGAAGCTACATTTGGCGAATAAACACTTTAATTTACTTATTTTATAGATGTTTTTTCGTATTTTTGAGTAGATGCGCCAAATGCTTATTATGATGGAAAATTATGCGACTTCTGTTAAAGAGGCTTTAACCCATGTCAATGTTTGCTTAAGATTCATTGAATAAAACGTTACAGTAATTACATTATTTCCTTGCTTAAAGATATTTTATGATATGATACTCTATGATATTTAAAAATATATTTAAATTGTTGCGTTTATTGTTCTTCCAACTAAATGTTGAAAAAATAAAAGATGGAACCATTAACTTGATTGTTACAATTTTTTTAGCGAAATTATTTCAAAAAATATAGACAACAACTTAATCTTAGAAATATTATTCACTGCATTCTATGACTCTTGTACTAAATCTCGGACAACATATTTGCAACGGAGTTTTGTAATGTAACAGACGGTAATGGGATGGGATCTAGTTAATACATTTGGGACCCACTTTCCAAGTTTTTAAATGTTACTCGTTAGGTGTAAATGCTTGAAATGAATTCTAAAACGTTTATATCACATCAAAATCATTACAAATTAAGAACTTCAGAACCGTTTTTACATATTGGAATTCATGAAAAAATTAATATGGATAAAAAATAATTTAACACAATTATTTCAGAGATAACTGTTAGTATGGAAAGTACCCATAGAAAACTTAGGGATATGCAGCTCTTTGAGGGATATAAGTTATCATTAGGGTACAGATATATGTATTTGAAAATGGAGCATTAAGCGACCCTTGGCAAGACCCTAATAAGAAGAGTGTTAAGAAAATAAAAGTTGACGGAAAAAGATAAAAGTTCATTACATAAATAGGTCTGAAACAAGATACGTTTAAAATATATATGACCATTTGGTTAAATTGTACGGGGAGAAAATTAATACTAACTGTTTTGCAGATATTCGTGCAGAAAATTTAGAAGAAACTAAGCAGAAATACGGTGATATCAGAATTATTTGACAAGAAAATACAACAACGAAGAAAACAAGACCTAAACAAAAAAAGGTAATTGTATTAAAAAAATGAATATGATGTCATTATGCAGGTGGCGTACAACTCATACAATTGAAAACGTTAAGAAAAATAATATTTCGTATCATATTTAGGAATATAAAGTAAGAAAAATGTTTATGTCTTATCAATGGTTTAACAAGTAATCTTGCGTTGAATGCTAATCTTCAGATGAGTTGCAATGACGTTCGAGCATTTTTAATTCGTCAGATCGGTGACACATAATATATAAATGAATAATTTAGTCTCTAATTTCATTGGACCTAGCCGACTGGTATTCGACTGATGTATTTTCACCGCAAAATTTCATCCTAATATAGATTAACAAAATTCCAGAATAACTGAAATCGTTTGCGCGCTGTATTTTAGTATTTACATTTTCGGAAGCAACTTTTTCACATTCATAATATAAACATCATCAATCTATTTTTAATTTTAAGAATTTCAATTAATTAAATTAGTCTAATAAACTCAGAAGAACTAAGAAAAATTGTTCGTGTTTAAGAACTGGTAGAAATTGATAAGGTTCTGGACACATAACATTTCATAGTATTAGAGGTAACTATAAAATTTATTAAAATGTTACTGTAAAATTTATTGGTATTAACTTCTAAAATGAAATAAAAGAATTTCGTAACAATTTCGTAACTAAATATTACAAGTTTATACATTAATTTGTGCATCAAGAGTTAATAATTAATGTTGTAATTTCTCATTTGTTGGTGAGTTTTTAGTCCTTATATAGCAAAGTAGAAAGCAATAGATTAACCCAAGAAGCCATAGAAGATATGATGAGCAATCTGTAATGGTGAGATTCCAGAATATTACATAAAATGACAGCATGAAATAAATAAATTTACTGACAGGAAGAAATATGACAGTTACTCTTTTAAATATTGAATTGAGGAATAAAACGGTAAAGAACGATGTAATTTTATTCAAAAATATAGATAAATATTGATATATTTATCTATATCACTCTTTTATCTAATAATGTTTGTTTTTTTTATTAAATTTATTGTTTCTGAGTATATATTTTAGGTAAAAAATATGTATAAATACGTGTAAATATAAAAATTATATTAATACATAAATGAAGTAATGAAAACATATAAATAAAGTGAAACTAATTACATAGTTTGCCTAGATGGAACGCATGGGAAGCAATTATGAATTATTAAAAGCTGATAAGTATTGAGATGTTTAACGATTTGCAATCAATAGTATATGACAATCTATTCTTTAAACCTTTTATCAATTATTTTAGTTATTTACATTATAGTCCTAAATTTTGAAAAGTCAATAGTTCATTTAATGAGTATACATTACTTTAATATAATGTATATTGTAAAAGTAGTATCTAATTCTGATAATTATTATTGTATTTAATATACAAATATGTATTACTCATTTAATTTTCCATGTATATGATTATAACATAAAAGTAAATAAAATTCATATAGTCTATTCAAAGTTGTTTTATACATACCTCCTCAATATATTTAATTTCACGCCTGCCGTAATTTGTAAATTTGTTTCAGAATCAGACAGTATTTTCCGTCTCATTTTATTCTAGTTAAAAATAGGCACAATACGTTCTAATATTTTCCAAAACGTAAACGAATGAGGTTGTCAAAAGGTCGTATGAAAAGTTCTTGAAAGCAATAGTGTTAAGAGGTTATAACTCTAACTTATAAAGTATAGTGGCTGTATAATTAACTGTAGTTTTTAGATATACTATAATGTTAAAATATAGTACAAAACTATACAATATTATATTTGATAAAATTTTTTTCAATTATTTTATTTAAAGTTTTGTTGTATGTCAACACCAAACGTCAACACCAAACTGAACTAAAACTCGGAATTGATGCGGCAATATTATGACGTTGCAAATTTAAATGATGTATATATATATATATATATATATATATATATATATATATATATATATATATATATATATACATATATATATACATATATATATATATATACATATATATATATATACATATATATACATATATATATATATATATGTATATATATACATATATATATACATATATATATATATATACATATATATATATACATATATATACATATATATATATATATATATATATATATATATACATATATATATATATATATATATATATATATATATACATATATATATATATATATATATATATATATATATATATATATATATAATGTTACTCATGATAATTTTGTTATAATATCTAGTGATAGAGTAATTTCAATTAATATATGTGTTGAAATTAGATTTAACTAAATGCTCTCTAAAAAATTATCAGTATTGTCAGTATTAAAAATGTTACTCAAGAAAGTTAGTTTGGTGCATTTGTTATTGTAATTAACGTTATATATGAAATATATTTCTGATCTTATATTGAAAATATTGTCAAAACAAGTTTTATTAAAATAAGTAATATTAAAATATCATCTTGAAGTTATTTGCTTTCATATACTATGAGTGGTCACCTTCTGTGTGAATTTCGACCACAGGGTGATCATTAGTAAGTATTGTTAGAGATATGTAATTTAACTACAACAGTCCTCCTAAGAAATACAGTCCTCTAATTTTGTTTGATTTCTAATTACTAATGATTACTAATTATTCTAATTACTATTGGTTTTGTTTTGTTCCTGTTTCAAAATCTTTATTAATCTCCTTAAATTAGTTATATTAATTGTAAAAATTCTAATAAAAAAAAATGTTAATTGAAAATAATTAAAATAGTTCACTTAATGGTCCAGATGTTACGTTGTAAACAGTAACGAACAGCAAAATATCAACGTAAAACCCCACTTGACCCATTCCAATCATCCAGCCGCACACCTACTACTCGAAATGTACCTGCCACCTCTGTTCCGTTTGCCTTATAATATGGCGGGCGCAAAACGGGAAAAGTCCCGGCCTCTAAACTCGATGAATAATAAAGGAGTTTTATTTTTCGTCGTATTCTCTCGGCGAAAAGTCGTTTTTCCAACTCTCGGAACTACAAGTTAATTAGCAGAGTTCGCGCGACACAGAACGACCGAAACTTTCGAAATCAGTTCTCATTTTAAATATTTCATAAGTTTTTTTTCCGACGAAAAGGTTTTTAAATTGGTTTAAAAAGTCAAGCGGATATTTTGAGTTAGTCAGGTACCTAATTACACTAGTCGTAGTACGCCATGATGAAGAAACAATGGGGCTTTTAAAACGAAATGCTAATGTTTTTAATTTTTCAAAAATTTTATACTTTTGAAGTATAGGAGAGGATACATGTTCAATTAGTCTCTTCTCCGGACCAATTACTACGCAAAGACGTATTTTATTTTAAAACGCTAATAATACAGAATGAAAATACGTAAGTTACAGATACAAAATAATCATATTATATAAAATTAAACTAGCCATATTAAGTCCGTTCAAAGTAATCGTCGCATCAACTTTGTCTTTTAGTTTATATTGGCTTTAACATATAACAATATTCTAATGTAAATAAAATAATGAAACGAGAATAAAATTATTATATATAATTTTTTATAATTATTTTAACATGAATATTACTAATAATATGAATTCATAGTCCTATCGATAAAGCAGCCTATGCCCTTTACTAAAATTAATAATGTATGGATCATAATTAAGTTTTCGTTCATTTTGACTCGGACACAATTCTAATATAAATAAAACAATAAAATAAAAATAACCTTATCAAATATAACTTATTTTAACATTAGAGTACATTCAATGCATATAATTCCGAAGGACTTAAACTACAATTAAATAAACAGCCGCAATAGTTTGTAGGTTAATGTTGTTTTATTACATTTACATATAACTGCTTTCCACACCACCTATGGGGTAGAGTTTTAGGGATATTTGGTTATGTGATGGTAACTCCTGGAGGCCTAATCTACTTATTTAAAAATTGTATATCCAAGTAATATATTTTATTTGCATTATAGAGCATATTTACCTATTTACGTTGAGTTCTTGTTTCTTTCGTTCCTGTGCTTACTTGTTAGATTATTTTAATATCTCTAAATTATCTCTGACTAGCGACCCGCCCCGCCTTCGAACGGGTGCAATGCTGATACTAAATTAAATACACTACAGAAAATATATGAACGTTGTATATAAAAACATAGCGGCCCGCTCCGACTTTGCACGGGCATAAAATATATATGCCTATGTCACTCAATGAAAACATGATTAAAATCGATCCAGTATTTTTGGTTCATTCATTACTGCCCTTGGCCTGCACGCATTAAATTTGGAGTAAAACAATTCCTCTTCCCCTATACTTACTATGAAGATTTCCTGCTATCTTTGGAATATCTAAATTCATACAATTTTTATTACATTACACATTTTTAAACGCAAATTTTAAATTTGTAATATCTCCGAAAATATTTGTTTAATTTACATGCTGTAAGGAACTATATTGATCTATATTAATTGCACACTGTATTTAAGGTACTTAATTCGATAAGGATTAATGCCGTATTGCTTAAAATAGCTTCGTAAATAAGCCATTTTCTCACGTAAAAAGTAAACAATAAAAATGGTTAATGTGGGTTATCCCTAAAAGATAAACATATACCATCGCGGACTTTTTTGTAGACCTTTTTATGGTGTACAATACTGTAGTACATTAATTTGATCTAACTCGTAGGGTTAGGCAGCGTTTTTGCTAATTGCTAAATAAGCCTAAAAAAATAGGTTAATTTACGACATCACGTTAGAAACCTCTAAAATTAGCAATGTTGCCTTAGTATATTATGCATGTATTATACATATAAACCTTTCTCTTGAATCACTCTATCTATTGAAAAAAACCGCATCAAAATCCGTTGCGTAGTTTTAAAGATTTAAGCGCACATAGGGATATAGGGGCAGAAAAGGCGACTTTGTTTTATACTATGTAGTGATTCTAAAAATTCTCCCCCATGTATTTGCCATATCTGCGAAATAATTAGTATTAATTATCTCCTCATAAATTCTAATCTAATACAAATATGTATACAAATAAGTATTTAACGCTTTATAACATGATTTTCTAAAGTTTTCCTAAGTTAATTATTTAATTATATTTATTTGTTTCTGCTCTAACTATTCTATGTTGGCACTTATCAGCATTAGGCCGTAAGACCACAACAAAAAAGTTTCACTCCCTCTTCTCTTTTATCCGAATTACTGTTCATTTCAATTACCAAATTGTTAATTTATAATCTTTAACTTTTTCTCTTTGTCTGAAGGAATTCATTAAAAAGTGAAGGTGTTGCTGTAGATAATACTTCTTTCTAGATGAATTTTTGTTCAGGACTGTTTAAAAAAAAGCAAAACTTTATTATTTGAAATTCTAAAAAGGGTATTATTCAAAAAACAATGTTCAGTTAGACCTCTTCGTGGGTTATTTTTACTTTTACATCACCGAAATCCTACGATGTTTGAAGGAATAACTTGTATGCCTCAAAGAGCTGCCGTATATTTTAAGTTTGCTTATCCCAAAGTTTCTATTAATACTTCCCGAATTACTCATTGTTTTTGTACATTTCATAAATTTGACCTCGAATTGAGCTAATATCAAGGTAATCTTCATTCACCACCTGATTTGTTTAGTGTCGCTCTTTGTGCAGCCTAAGTAAGTGTAGCTGCAGCAGGCTAAAAAATATTTCCGATAAAACTCTATCAATTTAATATTAACTAGTAAAATACTTGCTCTGCATCTGCTCTAGTGTTGCACATAGTGACGTAACATGGACAAAATTAACTATAATCTGAATTTGTAATTTTTAAAGTTTAATATTTTTATTAAATTGTTGGGTAGACTATTTGTCACTCCATAACATAAAACATTACTTTAACTTGGTTGGCTACGCTTTCCTCTAGCAACGCTCCTTAACTTGTCAGAGATGTCAACATCAGCCAAGAATCATGATTAGATCAAGTGTTATACTTTTTACATAATATAGAAATGACTTCTTATCAAGTTGGTATAAATAAAAACCTGCCTGCGATCTTCTTTTAAGCCGTTCTCGCACGCGTCTTTTAAGAATATGCAAGAAACACCATCTCTGAGTATAGACCAACCTAATTCCAGTTTAATTCTTTATGAAGAGCCTTCAATTAAAACAAAAAGGAGACGCGCAACTGAGTTAGCAAACAGAACTCTAGAGGAGCTACAGTTCACCTCACACGTGGTACTGGGAAGTAATCGGGTTCAATCGTTCTATAACTATCTTGTTCAATATTATATTATCAATATTTAATCAATATCTTGACATCAAACCTCACTTGTCTCACACTGCGCCCTCTAGCGAATATTAGACAATACGGAAATAATTTCCAGGTTTTTCTTTTAGTCGATTTAGTTATATTAGTATTTTCGTATTACGTACATATGTATGGCCGCTTCATATCATTACCCATTGCATTACATCATTTCCGAATTAGCCTCACGGTGGAAAGGCAATTTTAAACTTCAAATGAAATATAATTTGATATAGCCCCTTTAGAGACCAATGGTATAATAGTAAAATATTTTAAATTTTTCTGGCCATTGAATATTTGATCGCCCCGCGTTCAAACGACCGAGATTGAGCGGACATATTACGATATGATTTTTAAGATTTTTTTTCCGGAGCTGCCACGATAAAAAATCAATTTCACAACGTTGTGTTTTACGGTATTTGGGTCAGGGGGATGCTATAAAAACGGTTATTAGCATTCCTCTCATGTTGGCGGTTAATATCTTTCGAAGAATTCGTCTATAATAACAATACATCATCAGGCATCTCTTTATTATGGCGCGTAACTTCATTATTGTTTTAGTTAATATTTCACAATAATAATATATGTATAATTACATCTTATTTATCTATTTAAATATCTTGAATTAAAAATTAATTAACCAAAAATAAATATTAGAAACACTAATTCAAAAAAACTAACTCGGCTCAAGGAATAAAACCATTCCCGTTTTTTTGCACGAAAAACAATATATATGCAATGAATATTTTAAAAATATATTATGATTAACAAAACCTTATCAAATATTACTCTTAACTATCACATTTTTCCGACTTTTTTTGTCTTGTCTCCCTTTTTATTAGCGTCTTGCAAAGGGTGGCCTAATGTGCCATATTGAAATATCTATTATATGTCTATACACAAACTGGAATAAGAAATCTGCCTTAATTTCATTATATGTTTTAAATTTTATTTTTTAAAAGCAATATCGGCAAGTTCCTTTACACTTCTTCGAGCGTTATCTTTACAATATTTAAATCCTACTTTTCCTAAGAGGGTATAAGGGTTAATTTACATCCCTCAGAAAGCTACCCTAAGTTTTCTATGAGTACTTTTTGGACTAACGAGTGAGTAATTGTATTAATTTATTTTTTTATTGAAAAAACTACTCACTGTTTTTGATAATTTCATAATTTTCTTCCCGAATAGAACTAACATGAAGATATGTTAACATTATCTGTTTTTATATTTTTAGAGATTTTAGTGTCCAGTCTAGCTGTCACACAATAAAAATATTTCGAATCAAAACCTCAGCAACTTAATATTTAATAGTATCAATATTTACCTGTCTAATGCATTTTGTTGTTTTATGATGATGATGATAGATGTACTCTGCTTCTGAAAGATTATTTATAGGCTTCGGCATTTTCCATCAGAGTAATCACATGTAATTTTTATCCAGCAGCTCTTTAATACTTTTAAAATTATAAATTTTACCGGTCTATAACCTCTTATGTTTCATATCACTAAAGTTTTGAAGAATATTGCAAACCTTTGACAACCAAACCAATTTTATAGGTTGATTCGATTACATGTTTGGACGCATTATTCAGCATCCTGTCTCTTTTTGTCTAGAATAAAATGGGAAGAAAAATATTTTCTGATATTAAAACGAATTTGCAAACTGAAATAGGCAATATGTTATACATCTTGATGACGTGTGTTCACTTCTATTTTGGATAGACTATTATTATATTACTGTTATATATTATTATTTATTTTAGTAATTTTATATTGAAATTTAATTAAAAAACTGAATATTGGAAACAAAATTATTCAGTAACCAGATCTATAACTTAAAACTCTGAATAATGCATGGACAAAGGAATATTCTGGTAAACAGAGTTACACTCCTTAAACAGTTTACACTCCTTGGGAGGTTTCTAAAGCAATTTCGTTCACAGTACCGCACACGGTCAATTTCCTAAATTAAATCTATTTTATTTTACGTATAAACTATCGGAAAGTTTACAGTCTTATACGTGAATCCCCTTGACTTCGGGGTTGACAGTAAACTTTTGGGTAAGCGGTCTTGGAGAAGGCTAATAAACGTCGTTCGAAAAGTTTAAAAAGTCGGTCGTTTTTAAGCTTTTATAATTTTTGTTTCGCTGAAATGGGCTTTATAAAGTTCAAGCAGTTGTTTGGTTCCGAGTGTACAATAATAGAGATATTTCTGCAACATAATTATTGAGATCATGGAAACATTTAAATCGCTAGTAATATGTCTAGGCCTATATGACAGGTAATAGGTTAGTTATGTGACGTTTAGCTCAGTTTCGCTTTATCCATTGTGTAGTGTAGACGTCCAAATTTTATCATGGAGACGAGTTGAGTACAGTAATGCTTCGGCTAACTTCCTAATGAGCTGAAGCCCATTTTCTTCTTAGTGGCCACGTCAATAAATGAAACAGTCGGTTATGGGAAACACAGAAACCTCAATTAGTTAATGAAATATCATTGCATCCACTAAATCAACTGTATGGCGTTACTGTTAGTGCTGAAATGTACCAAGACATGATTCGAAATTTTCTTGTGTCTGAAATGGAAGAGCAAGGACTAGAAGACATGTGGTTCAGCAAGATGGGGCCACAGCACACACAGCTCGTTCAACAATTAAATAATTGAATGACGCGAAGACTAATTTCGCGAAGTGGTGATTTAGCACGGCCAGCCAGATCTCTGGATTTAACAGCACCAGACTTTTTCATATGGGGGTTTTTTAAATCAAAGTTTTATGTGAATAAATCCCAAGCGATTCAACATCTTAAAGACAATATTCGTCACGAAATTGAAGAAATTCAGCCTCAGATGTTGTAGGATATCATGAAAAATACTTTAAGAAGAGCCGAAAGTTGCATAGTGAATCGCGGTCACCATTTAGCCGATATAATTTTTCAGTCATTACAAAATAAATATAAAGACCAAATAAACTTTTCGTGAAAACCAAACTTACTTATCTTTTCTTTGAAAGTAGGAAATCAAAATGGTAGCGGGACTTTTGCCGCAGCTATTACTATTAAATTATAATGCCAGGACCAATACTTTAAGTAATAATAAATAAAATGCCAGTACGTATGGAAAAAACCTTTTGTTAGGTTGATAGTGATAAGTCATAGAATATTTCGGAGTACTTAGATTTTCTTCTACTGGAACGCTTGTATTGTTAATTTTATTGGTGCGAATATACCTGGACCATACTTGTACTGAAAATGTATTTTGCTTATGAAAAACATCGGGTTTAAAACAAAAACTTTTAATTTACTTGAAAACTAATTCACTTTAAAGGAAAAATGTGGTTCCTTGCGGTCCAATTCTATTGGAAAAAGTTATGTGATGTGACGAATGTCAGTTAATTGCTCGTCAGAAGAGGTCCTAACAACTTGGAGTTAAAGCACGACGGGGCAGTGTCGGTTGCGATACAATAAGGCCACGAAGAGCCGAATTAATTATTGGCCTAAAATACCGGTCAGCTCGGTAATACATCCATTATCCGAGAGACGAAGTATGTTCGAATTCTGAAGAATTTTGTTCTAAAAAATTTGAAGGCGTTCTACCTGGCTAGATGAGACACCACACCGATTTCTTGGAATATCTTTCTACAATATTTTCGACCGTCAGTCTATTTTTGATAGCCTTCTAAATTGTACTGTTATTACCCAAATGTTCATGTAGATGGTATAACTTGTATGGAATTATTTGCTGTGTGGAAAGTTTTAGTGCCTCCGAAATCCAATATTCTGCGATTTTTTTGCCCTGAAACCGGGAGTAGAATCTTGTTACGGATGGAAGGATGTTATGGAAGACCAGGTGGTCGGGGAGACCCGCAGGAATAAACGAGTTGATCCTATGACTCTAACTGATACTTCTTACTGTTAGTAAGGAGGGTGCCCGTAACCGGGGGTAAAACCTTTAAGAGGCACAAAGGCCTTGGAAAAGCATGGCGTCGTTATCACACCGTGCAGCTCACGGTACCTGAGTTAATTGCTCGTCAGAAGAGGTCCTAACAACTTGGAGTTAAAGCACGACGGGGCAGTGTCGGCTGCGATACAATAAGGCCACGAAGAGCCGAATTAATTATTGGCCTAAAATACCGGTCAGCTCGGTAATACATCCATTATCCGAGAGACGAAGTATGTTCGAATTTTGAAGAATTTTGTTCTAAAAAATTGGAAGGCGTTCTACCTGGCTAGGTGAGATGTGTTTGAGATAGACTCTGAAGCCGTATAGAACGACTGAACGAACCAGCTGGCCCGATTGATGAGCGGAAACAGCAGATTGACAATACCTGAGAATGGACTTTCGGCGTTCTCGATTTGTGGAAGAAGATGGCCTGGGTTTTCTGTGGCTTGACTTGCAACCTACAGAAATGTAACCGCTGGATCATCACTGAACTGCGATCAACTATAGAACGACTTCGTAAGGAGTAGTTCGATTCCAGTTAGTTGTTAGAAATGTTTGCTGAAAGAAGTGACTGAATTGTTTTGAACTGTAATTTCTCCTGTTTTTCTTGTATTTAGTGTGAAGGCAAGGAACCTGAGGTATAACTGAAAGATCATGCTAGAGGAAATAATGCGTAAGAAGCCCTTTGATTGAGAGTTTGTGTTTAGCGTATAAATATTCATAAATATTTATGTTGTTCTAGAAATGTTAACTAATGTCGTTGCTATGTAATAGATTATGATAATAGCGTTACGTATATATTGTTGAAGTATGTAAACAAATAGGTATGTTAAATACACGAAACAAATTATGTCCATTGTGTATTACTTCACGCAATACAAATTAATATATGTTCGTTAACAAATTGCTCAAATATATAATGCAAATATTCATCTAAATAAACTCTTCAAAAATAATTTTAATCATAAGGATCAAAAATTGTCTAATGTATGGAAAAAATCTCAAGATTAATATATGAAATTTTCCATGAATTAACTTGCCAGATACAAACTGTAATTTCAAAGGCATACTTTTTATAATTTATCACCTTAAACTATTGACTATGCATAAAAAATCCATTAGAATTATTTCACAGTTACTATAATTTTATTATGGACTCGAAAATTTCATGATTTAAATTTTTTAATATTTACTTATATATAATTACTAGTGGTTGCCGACTAATTTACAATTTGTCTCTACAGTGACTTAAAACTAAGTACTTATCTAGGAAGACCCATTGGCTCTTAGTGCCACAACTACACAAGATCACATGATTTATATATTTATATTTTATATATATATATATATATATATATATATATATATATAAAATTTTAAATTTTATATTAATTTTTAACAATCACAAACATACATTTACGACCATGCTCAAGTAGGATTCGAACCCACGGCTATCGCAACAATAGGAGGACCGTCCCATTGCCTTTACCACTGCGCCATCAAGCCAGCAGATCACATGATTTGATTCTCTTGATTCTACGTCCTAGGTCATTACCCAAGAGTTGGAGTTCTACTGTTTAAAGGAGTCTTTTCTCATGCTTTGATGCAACTCTCTCCCTATGACAGTTGGAATCCGAAGGTCTCGGTGTAAGTAATGGTTCCTAGATTATCTGGATACATCTACAATAGTTATCAGAGCTTCATTCGATAGGACGATATAGGTTTTATAATTTGATTATATAACAGCATCTAATTATATAAGGATAATTTAGATTGTTTTCCAATAGTCAATACATTTTTTTGTATTTCAATTTGTGCCCTTTTTTTTTCTTCTTAACATACTCCTCTTGCTTGTGCAAGATACGCAATAATGTTAATGTTATATAATTAAATTATAATAAATTAAAATCTAGTATTGCTAATATATATTTTTTAATATATTTAATTTTATACAAGAATAATTTCACAAGATTTCAAATCTAAAAGGCTATTATTGGAGAAATTATAGCAGAATTGTTATCATTACTACAAGTATATATGTAACAGAATTATAACCATAAACATCGTATTACGGAAATATATGGCTTCCATATATACGTACTGTTTGTGAAGTTTAAAGTCGCAATTCTTTAATTATTGCTAGTAATTCTAAAAATATTTCCACGGCTTATTAGCTTTAGTCTGATTTATCTGTGTGTTATGTCTTTAATGTTGATCTCATCTTAACTAAAACCCCTGAAAACTTCCTAAGTACAACTAATGAAGGTTTTGTTGATCACCTTTTAACTAAACCGATAAAATTAATTAAAATCGTACATTCTAGTTTCCGGCGATCATCATTTTATTAAGTTTAACACTGTTTTATTTATTCCATTCCTTTTGTTTCTTAACACAATGTCATTCCGCACATTGGATGTCTGCCAACGTTATCGTCTTCGCGCTGTATCTATTATCTGTCTTTCTTATTATTTGATTCACCGAGCAGGATTTTATTACTTTACTTTATTGAGAGTTTACAATAATTGAAGTTAGCGTACATAAAATATATTAGTAATAAATTCATATGGTAAGAATGCTTCTACTAAAATGATTAAGATCTGTATATTTCTTTTAAAACCTCTCTTATTTCTTATGAATACTAATACTATTGTTTAGTATGCAGATATTAATTTTTGATTGATGAAAATGCTTCTCGAAAGAAATTCTTGGATATTTAAGTATTAGAAAAGCAAAAAATTAGACAGAGTTAAATCTTACGAATAAACTGGATACTGAAACAATTAATTCGCGTATTTTGACGGCGTTTTTTGGCCTCGTAACGGATTCTTTTTCTTTTGGAAACCTGGTATTTCCATTTTTGCTTTCTGTTATATAGAATCCAAGAGCTGATACCACTCATTAACTATTTTGAGCCACGATGATAATTGTAGAGAGTCAAATGATATGACGTGAGTAGCGAAATAACAGACCATATCTCTTTTAAAATCCCATTCGATTGCTCACACATATTGGTTCATCTCTACAGTGTTTAAAATATTAAAATTTCGTTTAATTTAGTCATTAAGTGTTTATTATAATATTATAAAATATTAAATGTTCGCATTAATTCATACTGTTTCTTTTTAACACGTCCACTGCCGATTTGGAATCAAATACTTACCCTAGAAGCCGACTACGTTTTTTCTGATTACAACAATAAAATATACCTAATACCTTTTTGTAACGTGTGTCCAGTCTAGATCTTAATATTTTTTGGTAATTCTTTTTGACACTGAGGTCAAATTTTACTGTCAATATACATTGTTGATTAAAAAATATAATTTAATATACCATAACAAAATTATATATAATGGGAATATAAACCATAACATTCAAAACTATCCCTCCAGGTGTGGTCAATATATATAATTTTATGCCGTATTTATGCCTCTTCTTCTTTATATACTGGCGAAAAGTTACTGGCGACCAGGCCATAATACCATAGATTCGTCTATATACTCAGTTCACGACCTGGGTAATAAATTTCCCTCATTCTTGAATTGAAAGGCTTTGCAATGATTCTAACTTTATATAGACGGTCCGGTGATGCTATCTCCCTTTCCTGAGAGTTTTGTGTAAAGTGCAAGTATCTCAGTATTATTAAAAACGGTTTCTACTCATGCTATGAGCAAATATTTCCCATGTGAAGTAACAATCCCGAAAAAATAACAAATTTATCCCTAGTCACATCATCAGACTTCGTAAAATGAAAAAAAATTCATCTATTCTGAATCACTGTTCCAGAATATCGCTTCTAAAACAGCATCCCCTTGAGGCACTGCTACATTCCTTCCATGTTTTCATCGGGACCTGCCTCCGAATCCAGAATCAAAATTTTCATCCAAATGGTCCGACAAATCGTCCTCCAAAATGTCTAATTATTCAGCATCTGTTAGAGCACGTTTCATATCTATGTTTCCACTTTTTGGACGAGAGGATCCTGATATATCGATATTTTTCCCACCATTTGCAATTCTGTAATACATATAAATCAAAAAGGAAAAATCGAAACCAAGCACCTAAATGACTCACCTATATTTTTTAGATAATGCCGATATAGCTGTACGGGCATACTACTATTGTCGAACTAAATACGAGGCTTCGCACATATAACGCGATGGAGCGTACTTGGCCTTTAATGAAAGCTTCACATTACGCAGTAGCGCGTTATTGGCAGTGAACGTGTTATTTCTAGTGTTGTTGGCGTTCCAATAACTTGTTTACTAACCTAGCGATATTATACTTAGTATGCGATACATAGTTTTAAAGCTTCTTATAATAACTACATAACGTGTGGTCGAACTGTTTTTCAAAAAAATTTGAGGACAACGATTTTTAAGATTTACTGGGCAAAAACCCTCATTGAATTTTGAGACTAATTCAACGGTTGATGAATTGCCTGTTTTCAGGTATTTGCATACGACGGGAAAGACCGAAAAGGAAAATAGCTCAATAAAAATATTTCCATATTTTGGCAGTGTTGTTAAAATAATGTCAAAAAATCATTAAACGCTGTTTTTATTTTATGAAATATACTTCATTGATACAATCTTAAAAAGAATGGCGAATTAATATCACTTTTTGTCATTATATATGCTGGGTTTAAATTTGATTATTAATAAAGATCATAGATGGCCAATTTGAAATTATTTGTATATAAATATTACTCGATCAACTTCTTTCTGTAAAATAAAACAGTTAGTTAAATAAGTAAATTAATAGTTAATCAATAATTAATCAAAACACTTTTATATTTTATAGCTAGCTGTAGTTTGAATAAATGCTTCGCAGCCACAAAAAGCAGATAGACAAAAGACTGAAATCGCTTTGAATAGTCGACTAGAATTTGGATAGAAGCCTGCAGTTCAGGGTGAATGGCTATCAAAGGCAGGTGACAGTAATTCACCTTCTTAGCCTTAGACTAGTGGACTCCGGAGTCCCCAACATTGGGAAAACCATTCCATAGATGATCAATATGGAAATTGGTGAACGAAGATACAATCGATACCCAGACGCAGCAAAAACAATTTTTATAACAACCAAAAGATGTCCAGACGGAATAACGGCCATCTTTGCTTGCGTCCCTGTGACTGCATCTTTAAGAAGGAGGTGTTATGTATTATGGCTCTGACTATCTGACCATATGTTTCAAAACTACCTGAATGGTGGACGAGTGAGACGGGTTGATTTGTTTTCCAATATATAGGAACCTCAGTCTCGCTTTCTATCCCCCCTCTGAAGGCTAATTCCTCTACGAATATCGCCTTTACAAATCTGAAAGAAGCCGAGCTCTTCGCTAATGCGTTCGAGAATCAAATGAAATGCAATCCCTCTCTTGACCCACCTCAACAGATATTATTTATCATAAACGACACTATCCCCTCTCTAAAGAGGAAAGACCTCCAGTCAGTTCATCTTCTGAAGAGCATAGTCTCTCCCAGAGACCTTCAGTTCTCCATAAAACGTCTGTCTTCCAAATAAGCTCCAGGTCCATATCCTCACTAGCAAGCAACTATCTGAACTTGCTAACATTATTAACTCCATCCTGAGGTTAAAGCATTTCCAAAAGAACTGGAAACATGCGCTTGTCGCTGTCATTCCTAAAAAATGCCAAGTCCCATCCTTCTGACTACAGGCCCATCAGTTTGATTAGTTCACTCTCTAAACTTGCCGAAAAAGCGATATTAAACGCTTTTAACGATTTTACAGACGCACATCACATAATCCCCAACGAACAATTCGGTTTCCGCGCCAAACACTCATGTCTCCATCAAGCTGCTCACGTCGCAGCAACAATCCACCAGGCATTGAAAGGTCGAAAACTGGAGCTATCTTCTTAGATGTCTCCAAAGCTTTCGATCAAGTATGGCACCTATTAGGTAGTAGGCCTAGTAGACCGTGGTTCAAAGCAAAACAACTAGGGCTACCGAATGACCTAATGTTCCTGATAGATTCATACTTAGATGATAGGTCTTAAGGATACGTGACGCAGTCTCCTCTCATCAACAGATTTCCGCAGGGGTCCCGCAAGGTGCTCCACTAGCCCCAGCCCTATTCAACCTTTATATGGCTGATTTCTCGCTCCACAAACTTTCCCACATAACATTTTGTACAGATGATACCACTTTCTTCACAACCGGTTACTGTCTCGACACTAACCGTAACGGACTCCAAGTACAGCTGAACCAAGCGATAGCGTGGTACAAATTCTGGCTGGTACAGATAAATCCGAGCAAAACTCAGGCTATTCTGTTCCACTGCAAGAAGGAGTTCTGCGCCTATCGCCTCCAAATCCATTAAGTCCCTATCCCATGGCTCCATAATGTTTCATACCTCGGTCTCCTGTTCGACCGCAGATTCCAATGGTTAGCACAAATACAGCACTCCATTTGCAAAGGAAAGGGCGTGTACAGCCTACTATTTCCACTACTCTGCAGAAAAAGTAAACTCCCAATCCCACAGAAAGCGACGCTGTATAAAATGCTAGTCCGTCCAGTCTGCGTTAACGGAGTAGAGGTGTGGTACAGGTATGTCTCTGAGAGACAACTTGAACTACTACAAGTGTTCCAATCCAAAAGAGTCCGCACGTTACTCAATTGCCCATGGTTTATGAGGAACGTCAATACCTACCTCGAATCAGGTATCCCATAATCCAGCATCCAGAATATTTTAAGAATCATAAAATACCTTCTAATAAATAAAGGTTTAACCGACATCCCAAAATATAAAAGGCAACATAAAAAATAATGATGCTTTGAAATATATCGTGCTGTTCAAGTTTAATATTGTTATATTCTAAATCTCTGGTAAACCAAGAGTTTGCACGACGCCTTAGGTTTGACGCCTCTGCATATTAATGAGATAGTGTGCTGGCAATACCGTGCTTTTGTAAATAGTCGGTTCGACTTCATCGAGCTCCTTTAATTAACAATAAAGCTGGGATTCTAGGTATGTTATTATTCTATAGATTTGAGATTGTAATTCTAATCTATTAACAATTTGACCTCAGTTTCAGTTGATTTTTAATTTCAAATACATTAAAAAAAAGAAAATGGAACACTAAATAAATATTGATTCGTTCTTTTTATATTCCCAAAGTTTTTTCCCAATTTTTAATTTTTATTCATAATGGTTTAATGTTATCGAAAACAATATTTTATCGCATATATTTTGCTCATATATCCTTGAAATTTTAACGATATCCAATATAGCAAATTATTTATCGTTCAATATGATTTTCTATGTGTACTGATGCATATTGGGGTCAATAAGCCTAAACATTAATAATTAATTTATATATTGAAACTGATTAATTAAAATTGATAGTCGATATATTAAAAAACATAATTTCAATTAAAACTTATTTATTAATTTTATCTTCCTGGAATTTAAATGTAAATATTAATTACAATGAACATTTGATAAAGTAGTATCCAATAAATGCACAGTGTTAAACACTATTCCACTTTTTGAATAGTATTTGCTAATTATATGTTTATAAAATAACAGTTTTTCATTTATATAAGACTCTTTAGAAGAAGAGACTTATTAATTAAATCCAGTTCAAATACCGTTAAATTTTTAAAATATTATTTGACAATTATATGCTTTTTTTTTATTAATTCAGCTTAATCTAATTAAAATACATTTAAAGATTAGAAGAAATGAGAAAATCAGAGGAAAATTGTTGAACTTGACAAACCAAGATATAAGAGATATTTAAAATTCGACAATGTATGTATTTTGTGTACTAAGGTCCTGACTCAGATTTTCTGCTTCTAACAAACCCCTTCACATTTTATAACTTTTATATAATATTGTATTATATATTTATATAATGCTAATTTGACAGCCAACCACTTGTTTTATATCCGCATATGAAGAAAAAAATACAGAATAACGCTTTCCAGTCTCTTTGATTTGATAGAATGTTTATTGGAGTTGCATCAAACCAATGATCAATAAGCGTTGAAAATTGTTTAAAATTCACACGAAAGTAATCTCCAAAAAATTTTAAGAATCACAAAATATCTTCTAATAAATAATTGGTTAACCGACATCCCAAATTATAAAAGGCAACCCAACACAATAATGATTCTTTGAAATATATCGTGGAGTTCAAGTTTGATGTTATTGTATTCTAAATATTATACCTTAGATTTACCATTACACCTTTTCAAATATTATTTTGGGAATTATATATTTTTTTATTTATTCAGCTCAAAATTAAAGATTAGAAGAAATGAGAAAGTCAGAGAAAAATTGTTTGGCAGCGTTCAAGTTTTCAAGTAAAATAATAGTATTTGTTTCCTAAATTATTTCATATATTATAACTTATACGTATTACAATGGAAACTGCTGTTATAGTGGTCGGTTATATGGTAACATTTTTAAACACAATTATTGTTAGTTTCATTCCCAATATATTTCTGAGTTTTAATAATGTTGTTTTAATTACTACAAATTAATTAATGCTATTTCTTATTATATGCTAATATTTTTGCAAAGTCAACATCTTTACTTTAATTGAAATGACCGTATTTCTTAATTTTAAGAATTAATTTGTGATATTTAATTTTTTATAATGAATGGAGATTATATTTTAGTTAAAAGTCAGTTTATTCCTTTTCAAGTTGTCGACATGATAGGTGACAAAATGTGTTTATCTTCTACTTTGTTATTATTGTTGTTTGATGACGTATGAAAGGCCGATGTAATATTAAAAACTTATGTTATTATATAAACCTATTACAAACTTATATTATTTATAACGCATTCATGAATTGTAACCGGTTTCACTGCCTGACAGAATCGTTGTTCAGTAACACTAGTGAAAATAAACATTGTTACAGCAACTATAGCCCGTTTAATAAAACAATGAACTCGCGTGATCTAAATTGATGACACCAAAACGTCGCAATGTTGCCGCATCAACTATTAATTTTAGTTCAGTTTGGCTTTGACATACAACACAATTCTAATCTAAATACACTAATTAAATAAAAATACTATTATTAAATATGATTTATTTAGTGAATATAATGTATATATTATCGAGGGACTTAAAATTACAATTAACTACACAATTATAATAGTTTGTCGGTTAGTGCTGTATTTGATTATATTTACATTAAGCTCTTTTCCATACCACCTATAAGTTCTAGGCGCATCTTTTTATGTACAACAGTTGTATCCCCTGGAGGCCTAAACCACCTGATTAACAATTAATATCCAAGTAATATTTTGCTTTCGTTAGAGAGCATACTTGTCTTTTACGCTTAGTTTTTGTTTTCTTCGGTAAAGTGTTTTCTTTTAAAGACATTTTGATATCACTGTATTTATCCTTAATTTGTTCTGTTAATACCTGTATATATCACAAATTTAATCACTACATTCTCTATAATGCATTTGCCATATCTGCATAACAGTTAATATTCTTTCTCAGCCGACACATGTGAACCAAATGCTCATGTATATTCTGAACAATTACACACATATCTGTGTATATAAATCTTTTACACACTGCAATAACATTTCCTACAGTTATCATATATTAATTATGTACTCACCTTTAGTTGTTACCACTTTCATGACCCTGTCTTAGAAATTAGCATCATTGAATCACATCACATTTCAAAAGTTTCATTCAAGTGAATAATTAAGCTGTTAATTTCCAATATATCTACATTTGTTCTCTATTCCATCATTTGTTAATTTCTTTGATCTAAAGTTCAACCAAACCGAAGGTGTTATTAACCATTGCTAATTCCAGAATGAAGTACAATATAGCTGCAATGGATTATTAATAAATGTTATGACTAATAAAATTTAATCAATTCTTATTTCAGCGTTTATCAACACTTCAACGTTTATTAACACTTGGTAAAACAAATTGGTCCAATTCTTTAATTTATTCTTCTTTTCTTCATATTATTGTTTTCCCACCACAAAAATAACTATTGTGGCCACATATGCAGACGATACAGCAATCTTAGCATCCCATGAAGATCCAGTCACAGCATCAATAAACCTACAAACCCACCTGGAGCAAATACAATTACGGTTGAAGACGTAGCGCATTAAAGCTAATGAAACAAAATCGACGCATATAACGTTTACCCTGCGTAGAAGAACATGTCCACCAGTGAATATCAATCATCGTCAACTCCCTCAAGCAGAGCATGTTAAATATATTGGTATGCACTTAGATCAACGCCTAACCTGGAAGAAGCACATACTCTCTAAACGGAAACAACTGGCACTAAAATTATATCAAATGTATTGGCTCATCGGGCGTAAATCCAAGTTATCATTAGATAACAAGGTATTGCTGTATGAGTCTATACTCAAGCCCATTTGGGCATACGGAATCCAACTATGGGGTACCGCTAGCAAATCTAATATATTCATCATTCAACGGTTCCAAAATAAGGTGTTGCGTGCCACTGTTGATATTGATACTATATATATTCCTCTAGAACCTATAACGAGTGTAATTCAACGTGTTTGTGTAAAGTACTTCGAAAAAGTGTCAGTGCATCCCAATGTACTCGCTAATCAGCTAAATATGCGACGTGATAGTGAAGTGCGTAGACTAAAACGTTTAACACCACCCGATCTGATTACTGGACATATGTAGACTTTAGAATAAGCGTTAGAATAAGACTAATTAATTAAGATAATATTTTATACAGAAGATTGCTTAATGAAGTGATTTTCTACATGCCATGTATATATAATATAGACTTAAGAAATACTTGTTGCCAATAGGGCAGATTCTGGACTCCGGAAGAATAATAATAAAGATATTATTTTCATTTAAAAGCAATATCTGGAAGTTCCATTAGCATTCTTCATGCTAACTATCTACTTAGATACTTTTCATACTAACAAGAAATAACTATTAAATTAAGTTTGTATTGAAAAATTACTCACTGTTTTTATACATTTCATATATTTAATCTCTGATAGAGCTAACATCAAGCTGATCTTGTTTCGTCACCCGTTTTGTATGAGAATGGTTTCTTTTCGGCGAATCCAAGATTATATTTTTCATTTTTTGTGATATTTCGACCGTGACCGTGTCCATACTAACATTCAGTACTAAATAATATTTTCAATAAAGCTCGAATCAAATTAATATTTCACAGTAAAAATGCGTACCTTTATCGTCGTCGTCGTTCCTGTTGAAAGTAACTTATTAGTGATGGAATATGTTCTCTTTGGCTTCGGCATTTTATATCAGAGTAATAATAAGCAGCAATTTGAAATTTAACAAAACAAGCAAAGCCTTAAAATAACATTTACCGGTTTACAACCTCTTGTCACTATTATGGTGAAGAATTTTGCATACATTTGCGGAAAATATTGTTTGATTCTACAACGAGTTTACAAACTGCGACAGGCAGTACATTAAACATCTTGATGACGTATGCTAAAATTTTCTTTGAATATGCTATATATTGTATATGCAAAATAACAGTGAACTCACGTCATCTGAATATATAACTTTGAGTTTTAGTTAATTTTAGTTTTAATATATGACAAAATTCTAGTAGATATTATCAATGTCTAAGCATGGACCCGTATATACTTAAATGTTTACACTTAAAGAAACAAAAAAGATTATGTTGTATATCTTCGTAGATCCATTTGATTTCCAGGTCATCGTATAACTCTTTGTTGGTTATATAGCGATAAGCATTAGTAAATAATCAGAGGACTTATTAAGAACTATTTTAGCAGCTTAGGATTTCTAGTTCAATTGTAGGTTTGATGCAGTGAAATCCCATATTCGCAACCAGTCCTAATAGGCGTTATACCTGAATGTATATCAAGCTCATTGATCTTCAGTGCAGTTCAACCAGTACAATTCTATGATTTTGGGTCTGGTCTGTTCAGATTTTTCTCTGACGTGATGTTTTCTTTGCAGATGTTTAACAAACATTTAAACCGATCAATTAAATCCTTCAAATAATAGTCAAAGTTCAATTTAGTTTATGGACATTGCGAAAGTTTTATCCAGAGAGGCCTATTGAGCCTTCACTTTACAAATATATGATTTTTGTATATAAGAACTGGTCTTATGTAAAGAACTATCCATTACAGTAAATTAACGGTTAGATGGACAGACCAGTTGTAATATAAACTGTGGAGAAAAATAGGATAAATAATAGAATATCTATTTTATTTTATTTTATTTTATTTAAGCATAATATGGCATTCGTTACAATAATTAAGAGAAGCTATAGCTGGGTTTGAAATGATCATTTTCACAAAACTTGTAGTATAATTGACCATCGGTACAACAAGCATATGGCAGAATATTGCCGGTAAAATCCATGTCAGGGAAATATGTGGCCAGAGCCTCTACGTATTTTTGAAATTTCGGAGGAATTCTTCGCAATTTCTTTACCGTCGGTTCTATTTCCACTCGAGATTTTTCCGCTACCATCACCGGAACTTTGTCAACCGGAAACTTTCTCAATGGCTTTTCATTTCCTAGTGCAAGGGACGTAATTATAGCCGTTTTTCTTGGTGGTCTGTTGATTTTGGTATGATCAGGGACATTTCTGAAATACACAAAATCAATCGTTAACAATCTTTTGAAACTTTAGACAAATTAGACGCTTAAAGTTACTTTGGTTTAAATAAATCTATGACTATGACTTGTGGAACTACAGGGGATAAACAAAATAAAGTTGCCACTATTTCTGGAGAATCTCAATTGGTATTCGGTAGACTTCAATAGTTTCCAGCTGATTCTGCAACGTTATCATTTACTAAAGAGGTAAAATCAAACGAACTACAGCTATTTTGGACCTGACGAAGAACTTTGTTGTTTACTGTTTATTTTTTAACTATAATAACACTTTTAATCTAATGAGACATATGACGAATTTGCATCTAGGTACGTATCCTTTCACTGAATATTAATATGGACATGGTCATTGAAATATCTCAAGAAATGAAAAACATAATCTTGGATTTGCCGAAAAGAAACCATCCTCATACGAAGCGGGTGACGAATCAAAATCCGCTTGATTTTATTAATACTAGAGATCAAATATATGAAATGCATAAAAAGAGTGAGTAGTTTTTTCAATATGAACATATTTTAATACAAATTTTTCAAGGGAAACTCTTAGTCTGAAAAGAATCAAAGGGGTCTAGTGGAAGTTCCAGACACTGCTTTTAAAATATTATAATGTTTAAATCATATAATAAAATAAAAAAGTTATTATTTAAGTTTGTGTATTTACATGAGACCTGGATATTTCAGAATGGGACTAATATATAAAACAGTCTCTCTTGGCAAGATGTTAATAAAAATAGTCTGAAGACAACTAAAGTTGATGGAAAAAGGTAAACCTTGAAATAACAATTGATTAGATTTTATGTCATAACACTTATTAATAATTCATTGCAAATATACCATGCTTCATACTGGAAACAGAAAAGGAAGCACCTTTGGTTTCGATGACCTCGGTCAGGCACATTGAAGAAGAAATTGAGAAATGATGGAATCGTGAACAAACGCTCGATAGATTGGAAATGAACAGTCTAATTCTACTTCAGTGAACCCTTCTAAATATGAGATTATGATTTAATGTAGATTATTTCCAAGGCATGTGATGAGAATGGAAACAACTAAAGGTGTTTATGCAACTAATATACGTTAATTGTAGTAAATCGTATTCTAGAATATGAAAAATTTATGTCCATTAGATATGTCTGTAATTGTTCAGAATATACAAACAAATTTGGTTAAAATGTGCGAGGAGAGAAAAAATACCAACTGTTCTACAGATATGGCAAATACATTAAGAAGTATTCAGTCATTAATTTTATCAATAGTGGTATACACAGGTAGTAAGTGAAGAAATAAAAAATACAGTGATATCAAAATGACTTGACAACGTAACACATCATCGAAGGAAACAAGAAGTAAACGTAAAAAGGTATATAAGATCTCTACTAGAGTAAAATACATTACTTGGATATATAAATTTTAATTAGATATATTAGACCCCCAGGGAGATACCACAACATAAAAAATGTGTCTAGAACTCACGGGTAGTGTGGAAAAGAGTTAAATGTAAATACATCAAAACCACTCTAGCCTTTAAGTCATTGTTCGTGTATAATAGAAATAGTTTAAATTATTGGATAATATATACGTTATAATGTTAAAATAAACTATACATATTTAATAGCATTTTTGTTTCATTACTTTATTTATACTAGAATTTTATTATATGTCAAAGCCAAACTTAATTAAAACTCAGAGTTAATACTGCAACATTGTGACGTTTTGGCATCATAAATTTAGGTGACGTTAGATTTAAATGACACAGCAACTTTGGATAGACTATAGAACTGTCGGCTAACGTAAGAGAAATTAATTCAAGAACAAATATTTAACACTGTACACTATACAGAGTCATTGAAAATATAATGGTGTTCATGCTGATAAGTACTTAAATGAACATCAGTGTCAAAATTGGTTTATTCGCTTTCGTTCTGGAAAATTCGATGTTAAAAATTAATGCTAAAAATATATTTTGCCCTCGATAAAATAATGAGGATTGTTATTTACATTTTGAGTATTGACAATACTAAATATTGTAAGGGTCTATCTGGTATTTCCAATTAGAAGTTTGAGCTTGAGAACCATAAACTTCTTCAGAACGTTTTGCCAAAGAAGGTAATAAAGTGCCAAGGAAAGTTTTTGGTTGAATTGTAAAGGAATTTATCGTCATAAGCTGTTCGAACCTAGGTAACTCTTGATTCTCTAAGTTAATTTTACTAGCGAAGCAAGTTTGTTTTCTAAGTCCTTTCACATTTTATGACTGGCACAGTCGGTAGGATTCTGGGGAGATCCTAAGTATATTCTATTTTAAATTCATTCAGTTATCCCAAATCAAATTAATTACCAAGAAAATAAGACAGGTTGACATTGTATTGGCAATCCTGGGTGTACTTAAAAATATATCGCAGCTGAAGTAAAGAACATTCAAGCTTTAACAAACACCCCCAAGTCCGTGAATTCCTGGCACGTGCATCATAGTTTAAGGCGTACGGCCACCAAAGGAGGACTGAAGTTGCTGTGAATTAACCCAGTCAGCTCTAATTTGGACAGCAGTATGCGGTCCAGGGTGAACGCCCACCAAAAGCCGCCTTTAGTAGCTCAGTTTCGTAGCCGTAGACCGTTGAAATCTAACAAGCCAATTAAAAAGTCCCCGGCCTGACACGGATGGCATTAATAGAATTATACAATACTTAACTAGAAAGAATACTTAAGTCCATATGATTTTTAGTTAGCCCTAACCCTCAAAACATATGTGTATAAATTTGACAGCTGTCGCATCATTAGTTTGTGAATTATAGCAATTTGAGTGAAGTAACATTTGTTATGGTGAAAAAATGGATGAAAAGGAATTTCGCCTGTTGATAAAATATTGCCTTTTGAAGGGAAAAAATACAGTTGAAGCAAAAACTTGGCTTGATGTCGAGTTTCCGGATATTGCCCTAAGAAAATCAATCATCAAAGATTGGTATGCTAAGTTTAGACGTAGTGAAATGAGCACCGAAGACGGTGAACGCAATGGACGCCCAAAAGAGGTTGTTACCGATGAAAACATTTTAAAAATCCACAAAATGATTTTGAATGACCGTAAATTGAAATTGAATGAAATAGCAGACACTCTAAAGATACCATTCATTCACGAATATTTGGATATGAGAAAGCTCTGTACAAAGTGGGTCCCGCGCGAGCTCACTTTTGACCAAAAAATAACGAGGAGTTGATGATTTGGAGCAGTATTTGAAGATGATCAAGCGTAATAACACGAATTTTTGCGTCGATATGTCGACAATGGATGAAACGTGGGTCCATCATTTCACTCCGAAGTCCAATCGACACTCATCCGAGTGGACTGCACACGATGAAGATGTTCTAAAGCGTGGGAAAACGTAACAGTCGACTGGCAAGTTTATGGCGTCTGTATTTTGGAATGCACAATTTTCATTAACTACCTTGAAAAAGGTAGAACCACCAACAGCGACTATTACATAGAGTTGTTATAATAAAAGACAGTTTGAAGGACGAAACCGCCGATAACGGCCGCATTTGAAGAAAAAGAAAGTGCTGCTTCACCAAGACAATGCACCGTGTCACAAGTCAGTGAAAAAGATGGCAAAAATCCATGAGTCGGGCTTCGGATTGCTTCTTTATCCACCGTGTTCTCCAGATCTGGCTCCCAGCGATTATTTTCTGTTATCAGATTTCAAAACAATGCTCGCTGGCAAGAAATGTTCGTCGAATGAAGAGGTGATTGCCGAAACTGGGGCCTATTTTGAAACAAAGGACAAATCGTACTACAAAAATGGTATCGAAAAGTTGGAGGGTCGCTATAATCACCGTTGAAGGGAATTATGTTCAATAAAAAAAACAAAAAAAAGTTTGCCAAAAAAATGTATTTTACTATGATAGGCCGGGGACTTTTCAATTGACCTGTTATAGTCCTTAAACTTCGAAAATCATTCCATATAAGAACACCATTGGTCATTTGAGTAGGTATAGTGTCATTTCAAAGACCTTTGGCAAAGTGGCGAACGAAATGTTAGGCGATACCTAAAAAATATTCTACAACTATAAGCTATCCAGGTACATCCCTGAGGTATTTTCTTTGGGAAGGAGTTGTTATATAACGTTACGGATCACGACAATGTGTAAAGGGCCATTTCTTTTAGGACTATCTGAATGGTGAGCGTATGAGATCGGCTTGGTCTGCAGACAAAAATCCTCATCGTGGTTTTGTATCGCCACTCAACAAGTCGCCTCTTCTTTCTTTGAATAATAGAGATTTTAAAGTAAATTAATAGTTTGGTTTTCCTAAAGCCCTTCATATTTTATAACTTATATACATACCCAATATTCTCTCTAGCACCATCTGTGGATTTCCGTCTCTGTTCCTTTGTCTCACCTGCCAACTCTTTATACTTTGGACCTCTCAAACTGCTCAAACTTCGAAGTCTTTCCGCTTGACTCAGTTTTCGTTTAATGGTTTCGATGGAAATCAGCTCCCTTCCATCCGGAATTTTCTTAAAGTCGCGTTCGATGAGTGCTTGCAGACCTGCCAAATTCCAGTTGACCTCTCTGGTAGGCATACTCTTCTGTAAAAGAGCCCGCAACTTTAAAAACTTTGTACCGTAAATATCTGCCTTCCACATTTTAATCAAACGAGCTTCCTCCTCCTTTAGTTTAACTTCGCGTTTAGCCATCAGCCTTTCTAAACATTTTTTATTGGCTGTCACAGCAAGAGCTTCAAGGTGTTGTGTTTTCGGTGTTTCCTGAGCTACATCATAAAACTGAAGTTGGCAATAATGAGCTGTTTTCAATTTTAAATTTAACTTATTACATTGAGATGAACAGAAGTAGATTTGCTCACACCTGGGGCATAATTTTAAAACCTTTCCTCTTCCCTTTAAACAATGAAAACAAATCTTATATTTATCAGAATCATCGAACCCAGGTTTGACGATGTACAATATCTTCGTTGGTACAACTATGACGCTTTGGGGAAAATTAGCTTTAAATAAAAGATCTTCCATTTTTTCTTCTGGTACAGCTACAGCAACAGGACCAGGATTTTTGGCCTTTTTGTTTTTTTGGGAATGATCTTTCTTACTCACAGTAACTTTCTTATAAATATTAACAAACTCCAGTACATCTAGACACACTTTAGGGTCAAGTCGTTCATAGCTCAAAACTCCGTATTGCAACAAATCCTTGATGTTTTTTAAAACTATATCAGGCGTAAGAAATTCTGCCAAATATACTGATATTTCTTCATTTCTCAGTAATTCTTCCTCGGCAAAATCGTATAACACATTAGTCGAGTATGTTTGTATTTTTTTAATAATGGTTTTCCTAGATAAATCTCTAAGAAACTCTGTTAAAATACTAGCTTGCGAGTGTTTGTCTATTTTTGGGTTTTTTTTTGGCTTATCAGGTTTTTTACCATTTTTTTCTGTAACAGGCACAACATATAAATCGCCAGTTTCGATAAAAGCGACAGCGTTTTCTGCATCAGCGATGGGGTTAAGAAAATTAAAGTCATAGTCAAACAATATAGTCAATAATTCTTTGCATTTGTCGATTGGAAGATGGTTCTCGAATCGTTTTAAAGCGTGAAGTGTTGATATGTTACCCATACCAAAAGGTAGTGTTAGATAAGGGTCAATAACATTGCTTTTAAGAAGATATTTTACCAGCGGAATATTTCCCACGAGCGTAGCAAGTGATAATGCATTATGACCTAGATAGTCGGCTTCAAGGTCTACTCCAAACTCTATTAGCAATCTGCAAATATTAATAAAATATTCACAATCATCGTTCGCAAAATCTTGACGCATACAAAGTAAATGTAAAGCATTTTTACCACAATCCTCTATGTCTAAATCTTCATTCGCAGAACCGATAAACCAATCACGTTGTTCCTTCCAGTGAGTTGGATTGGTACGCAAATTAGGATTACATTTATTTTGCAGTAATATTTGACAAATTTTAACATTCTCTGGCTTTTTGCTAATGGAACATAGTATATGAAGACAATTTAAATGATCCTCCGTAACAGTTATGTTACAGTTAGCGTTAGATTCCAGCAACTGTTGAACTATATCCCGGTTTTCACTAAATAGGGACAAAATTAATGGAGGATAAGGAGTCTCAGTAGCGTTGGGATTGCTTCCGTATTCCAAAAGAGTCATGATGGTGAAATAGGCACACTTAAGCTTGTTGGAGTAAGCTTCCGTATCACCAGCTTCGTTGAGGTCTTTAACATTCTGGTCCTTGTAACCCAAGTCGAAGATATATTCATCACAAAATTCCCTAATTGAAAATAAGCTTTCATTTTGTTGAATGATTGGTATTTTTAGGAACAGGTCCTTGATATGTGTATTAGAAAGGTCGAAACTGCCTTGCTCCATGGATATTTTTGATGAAGTGGATGACAAATTTACGGAAGACTGCGTCTTGTACCATGTTTCTGTTAAATCCTGTGTAGTACTCGGACTTGCGCCTGACAAGAAAGCTTTTTCCCAATCATCTGTCATATTCTTGATGGCCAGATATCTGAGGAGAGTGTGAGCCAATGGGGTAAGACATTCATCGTTGATTTGGTCAAGATTAGCACCATAATTGACCAGTAAAGGAATCACTTCCAATTGATTTTCAGTTGATGCGTAAAATATACCATTATTTCCTTTAGAATCGCAAAGGTTAGGATGTACATTAGCTGCTAAAGACTCGGCGATGACATGTTTGTTACCTTTGCTGCAAGCGACCAGAAATGTTTGACACATGTTTTCATAATCACCTACATTTCCCAACTCCTTTCTTTTACCGAATAAAACATGCCCAACGTTGAAATTAACCATATCCTCGAAGTTTCTATTTTTGAAACAGTGTTTCTGTATATCGATCATGGTCTGCTCATTGTTCCAAGAACAAAGTTCCGTTACCCTAACTTTTTTCATCTTCGGTGCACCAACAAATTCGAGGCTCTTGCGTTTAATTGTTATACCTTCCAGTTGATTTGTTAAATTTTCCAGTACTACTTCATAAAATTTGATACTATTTGCGATGTTGGTCAATTGAGTTTCCAGATATTGCAAGTCGTCAATTTGGTATTCTTCATCGCATATACACGAATCTACTTTAGGGCTTGGAACTAATGGTTTGTTGTTGGTTTTTTCAGAGACATCGTCCGGGTTGATGTTTACGTGTGATGTAACAAAATCTTGGAAGTTAAATGAATACTCCGATAAAGACTTTTTAGTTTCGACATCTGAAACAAATTATTTTGAATATATATTAGGTTATTTTCATCATTTTCTAAAACTTTTTAATTCCCTGTAATAATATTTAGAAAGTAAATCAAATAGTAAGTAAACCTAGTGCTCTTTCTGTTCCAGCTGGAATAAAGTATTCTCCACATATTTTGCAAATTATGACCGATCATTGTTCAGAGATATTTTTAATGTCTAGTTCTTTTGGAATTAGCGTAGAAGATCCACTTTTCATCTTTTCTGTCTAACAACTAATGAAGCTTTGATGCTGAGTATTGTTCGATTGGTTTAATTGCTATGAAAGCTATCCTGTTCGATATTTTCCATCACATTTAAATATTTTTAAATACTTTATTTACTCACTGCTAGGTTAACTAAAACATTTTTGTGAGGATTTGAGCTGAATTTTTGTCCAATAACTCTTGTTGTCTTAGAACTTTTTTGGTCGTCCAGACCGTTCATTGCCATTGACATATGTTTCTAAAATTGGTTGATAAGTTTCGGCAGCAGATGTCTTCAAATCTTTAGTGAATAGCCTCTAAATCCACAAGTGTCCTCAGGCAATAGGCACAAGCTTTTGTTACACTGTATTGAACATATAAGATTCGTTTAGAATGACAACTAGCAATATATTTTGCAATTTGATATACAGTATATTATTTAGCTGTTACCATTTTCCTTATGAAAGCTATCGAGCGCTATTTTTATATAGAAAGCACACATTAACTAGACCTAAGCCATAAGTATTTGAAATACTAATTACAAAATACCTCAGCACCAGGTATAATTGACATTTTCAAGTGATTAAAATACAGATACGAAATACGTATTTGCAATAGTAGCAAATCAACAATAGAAATACAAATACCAAATATGAATGTGTAACTCAAGGGCTTATTTTAATTACAAGTAATTCAAATACATCCCAACCCTGTTAACAGTTTACAATGATATTTCGTATTTTCACTAATAAGCTGATCAAAATACTCTACATATAGAACTGAAACAGCCATTTTGTTTTGTGAGTTTAAAAATTTTGTTGTTTATAGTTTATTTGTTCTTCTACCGTTCATATTTTGATTATAAATGGTAGGCAGTAATAGTGAAAGCTATTATAATTCTTTTAATCTGAAGAGACTTATGAGGAATTCCATCCAGGGGCGTATCCATTCCATTCTGATTTTGAGAAGTGGATTCTAGTCTATACCAAATTCATTATATATTAGACCCTTCGAAAGTGAAAGTACAGATAAATATGATTCGATGTTGTCTATGTCAGCATATCTCATCAAAATTACAGCTCGTTGGTCTATTGTCAATCAACAGCATTGAAATTGTAGCGACCTTGAAGTATGTCGTGCAATAACGGTCTACAAAATACCCAGAAATCTAATCACAGATATTGAACACGGGCGGGGTGCCAGCAGCGCCAACTAGAACCCTTTAACGAATAGCTGGCAACCCCAAGACGTTTATCTGGGATGTTATTAAAGGGTTATGTGTTTTTAAGGTGTGTGGTTCCTACAAATATTGCTACTTATATTATTCCTATACTATTGCTTGCTAAACAAGGGACAACATGAAATGTTAAATAAAATAGCTATGAATGTATACATGTATATTCTACACACCGGTTTAATGGCTATTGATTTGAAAAGCATTCCTTGTTTTTATTGAGTAAATTGGGAGAGGGTTTTCCGTGCTGCTTTTGCATATCGAATTGATTCGTTGAAGAAACAATGAGGGTATTTTTAGTGCTGTGCAAGATATATTATTGAGTAATTTTAAAGATAAAGGGAGTGTATTTTTATATACTGATAAATAAATTATTGGTTACCTTACTGTTATTTTATGTTATCGTTTTCCTTTTAAAATTAAATATGTTTAAATATTAATTTATATTATAATTTTCAAATATACGTATAATTTACAATAACTGGCAACGTTCGAAATTTAAATCCTTATGCGCATCCTAGGATTCTCCAGAACTAGAAACTTATAAAATTATATTGAAAAATAACTGTTTTTACAACTATACTACTAAAGTATGGCATATAATGTCCTACTTTTCATTTTCACAAACTTATGGAAGAAATTAGTATACACAAATTTAGAATAAATTTCAAAGCTTTACAGTTTTCTAACAATAACATTTTATATTTTTTTATTTACACTATATAAATAATACTCACCAATAATATCGATAATTTCCTCTTCTTGAACATATTCTTTAATACAACAGTTTTTACAATAATCAATTCGTTCACTAAGATCCTCGCGAATGCTTATAAATGGATTCAACGCTTCCTTCATTTCTTTTATTTTCTTTCTTAATAAATCAGCAAATAAACTTACTTCAGACGAATTTCTGAAATGCACCTCTTTATCTTCATCATTTTTGACAGTTTGTTCGCCACTGTCGTCGATTACATCTATACACCAATCGTCATCTCCATAAAATTCACTGTTAAAGAGATCAACATTGAAAAATATACTGTTTGGTGTGTTTACATCGTTATTAGTCAGTTCAGAAACGTGTTTCATAACATCATCGTTTGCATCTAAGGACTTTAGGACGTCTAACGCGTAATTCACGTTTGTATCTACCACCGGGACGAGATACTTATATATTAAGAGTTTACTTCTACCTAAAGCTGTCTTAACAATGTTTTGTACACCATTCCCAATAGTTGTTGAGAGCCGGATCAACTTAAAGCCATTCCATATTCCAACGTCTGTACTACCATCCGGATATGTTAAAATTCCAGGTCCGAACCTCTTATGTGCCTTGAAGAGCCCTTGATAATGGAATCCGTTGGAGTAAAATACTTGCCCGTAACCTTCGAATCGATTCAAATAGAACGGGCCTGAATAACAGAATTGATCGTTGTATTTTCGGTTAGTGTAAAAGCCCAAGCCATGTAAATTATTTAAAAGCACTGTTCCCTCAAACAGTTCGTCCTCGCAGGTAATATTTTTAAATTCTTTAGTGCATGAGCTTTTTTCTGTTGTACAATTGCTTCTTATGTTAGACAATCTAACAGAGCAGCTCTCTTCCTCGTTCAAATATGAACTGAAAGGTATATGGGACAAGACGTTTTCTATGCTTTTTGGTTCGTCTATATCAGATGACATTTTGTGATAATGACGTTAATCTCCTAAATAGTAAATGAAATATTTCACTTCATAGGTTAAAATTACCAAACAAAATTTTTCTATCCAAGCGCATTCGCCAAAATGATCAAATCTATAATATAATAATTTATTATAATTACTCTCTTATTTAGCATTATAAACGTATATCTTAGTGATTAATGAAGATGAGAATAAATGTTGTTTGAGGTTCATTGTCGTTCTGTAGAATCCGAGATTATTTCGGTTAACCCGCGCATCCACCATAAGGAGATAAATAAAATACACACAGTTGTGTTTTGTCTCATTCCTGTTAGAGGAAAATTCAATTACAACAATTACAAGTTCAAATCAACTATATAAAATTGTTGACTTTACCCAGAAAGTATCTTGGGTGTCCAAATAGATATATGCCTTATATCTACATATCTTAGTCAATTATTAGCAGCATACTAGGCCTGTATGTAGGAACTTTTATAATCGATGTGTAGGGGGTTCCAAGTATTTGTAGTGTATTGAGAGAGCTTGAGCAAAGATCTCATTAGCAGTGAAAAAGAAATTTAGAAGAGAGTCTTAGTTGGGTACAAACTTTTAGTGTTTGTTTAAATAGGCCTCTCTAGGCTTATATCTGATTTAAATCCATCTGTATGGATTGTGTGATGAAAGTTCAGAAAAGGATCAAAGGCAGCTTTGTCTATGGCTGAAAAGGAAGTATTGTCGCTTAACTACTATTTCTTATAACAAATGTTAGAAAACCATATACTTTAATTAACAATTTTATTAAATATCTCAGTAAAATACAATTAATTTTATTAAAAATGTAATTAACTACTTAATGCATTCAATTATAAACAAGTCACAGCCCTCGCAATGGTAAGACATATAAAAAAACTAACACAGAACATAAACTGAAATAAAATTATTTTAATAAAGCATCAACATAGTTAACAAAAATTAAATAGTAACTCATTTTAAAGTTTATTATCAGTTAATCAGTTGTTAGCATAAAATAGTTTCTGTAAATGTAAGTAAATATCAAAAACAAATAGGTTTAATCTAAATAATATATAGGTGTAAATCTGATATATCTAAAATATTAGCACAATGAATATTTTGTTGCTTTAGAGAGAATAATGGCCACTGTATTAATCTTTAGACACAGTTTCCTTAGGACTAGAGGATCTAAAAAAAGTTTTAAAACAAAATAAATTAGCAATAGAATAAGCTTTGTTTGCAACAAAATACCTTCGACTTTTTTTTTTGTTACCATTAATTTCAACCTCAGTCTGTTTTAAATTATCGTTGACTGATTCTACATTTTTCACCGTTTTTTCAGTACATTTTACTTCTTCGTTAGATTCTGAAGGGGTTTCTTTAGGAGATTTAACACTATCAGAATCTTTAGAATCTGTATTTATTGAGTCCCCTTTTACTTTTGCAGATTCTTGTGCTTTCCTCATCTTTATTCTTTTTTTATATTCTTCTTTTGATTGTTTTAACATAATACTTAGTGGTAGAGGTTTGCTTTTGTCCTCAGTAGCATCAACAAATTTTATTTCATTGTCTGGTCTATTTTCCTTATCAGGTACTAAATTTTCTGTATGAACAGTTGGATATGTTTCATTATCTAATTTCACATTTTTAAGCTTATCACATTCAGTTGTTAAATCTGAGCTTGATGATAAACTACCACTCTGACTTAGTGTTTTTCCCATATGATGTGCTTTAACAGAAGCCTCCGTTATACTATTGCTGTAGCCGATACCATGTAACTGTAAGTAAGAATAAAAGTAAACAGCTTTTAAAGTTTATGGTTAAGAGTTAACAAACAAACCTTTCTAATCTGTTGTCTGACTTCATCATCATCTGTATTACTTTTTCCTGGTTTAACATAATAATTTCGTCCTCCCCTACCTCTGCCTGAAATTATATATGTAACATCTCCATTATCAAGAGCTGAATTCTCCTCCGTAGCTGGTTTTTTAACTGAGCTGTCTTGCTTGATATCTTCTGGTAAATTGTACTTTTTATCAAATATGCTTGTAGAATTATTTTCTGCCATTTTTAACCTATATTCTTTTATCGTATCAGGTACAGCCTCTGCTTCTGCTGGGATTGTGCTAATTTCTGAATATTCCAACAATTGTTTCTCAAATTCTTGCAGACTCATTTTGAAATAACTAATAGCTTACTAAATATCGAACTAAACAAGTACCTTCGTAGTAATATAATTTTAACCTCGATGTTTTATCGTCAAATTAAAAAATGACATTTGATGAAATGTTTACTATTTAGTTTACAATCATTAAAAATAATTTTAGCAACGGCTAACGACTCTTTCAAATGCAATTTATGTTTTATCCTAATAAGCCTAGATTATATTTATTTCTGTTGGAATACATAATAGTTATATATTTCTGAAAGTTACGATTCGGGCAAATTAAATAAGGCATGGCAAGGATTTAAAAAACTTTCTCTACAAAATATACTTTAATATATTGTAAGCACTTTGCAACAATTTAAAATAGGTAATTGTGTAATTGTACTTAGATTAATTAAATATATAGATATAGTTTTGGATATATTTTGTTTCTTTCTAAAAATTAATGTACAATAACTAATAGCTTGTAAACAATTGTTTTAATGTTATGTTGTATAGGTGAGGTCATCATTCTTAAATATATATTATAGCTCTTAAATGTATAATATTTGTTCTATAAATTTATAACATGTTTTTAATGATATTAATTTATTTAATATTAAATAAATCTAAGATATACTTATAGAACATATTTTTAAACATGAAATAATATAACCAAAATATTTTACTTGATTTGATCCAGGTGAGATAATCAATTTGAGAATTTTAAAATATCCTAAATTCTGATTGTTTTTTATCTGTAATTTTTAAACAAGAGTTTAATTCTACGTTTATATAATGTATAATAAAAATTGTCTTGTAGTTCTATATAATGTATAATAAAAATGTTTTTTCTACATTCAAGTAAGTATTCAAATATTTTCATTCAAAATTTGATTTAAATTATTGTTCTAATCTCCCGGTAAACCTCAAATGATTACTTTGTTTTTAAATTACTTAATAATTGACAGATAAGATAATATGTTGAAAATATGTTATTCTAATGTCCTGGCTATTAACTACAGGGAGTGTTTTTAAAACATCACAAGAACAATGTTGTTACTCGACGGAAGTAAAGTGAAACCACTATTAAATTGGGATGAGACCTTTACGGCAACTGAAAGTGCGTTAAAAGCCGTATCGCAACGAAGGGCGTCAATTAGTGAACGTGTGTTTTCCACGTTGTTTCAAAGTCAGAGTTGGATGGTGACCATGTCCGGTGGTTTAGATGACACGAAATACGGCGCCTGGGCCTGTAAAATTTTAACAGGTAACCCGCAGAATGTTAAATCAGGTCTACCTTCTTCAAGCGGGAATATATTATTGTTTGATGAGACATCTGGTATTCCTAAAGCAGTAAGTTTAATATTATTTAAGCAGTTAATTTTTTTGTTTAAGACCTTTTATTAAATTGATATGGTAATGACTTGATTTAAAATTGAAAGGTACATGTTATATGGAACTTGACAAAATTATTTTTTGACATTGACATTCAAAACATGCTGCAAAGTTTATTTAACTTTTAATCTTGATTAATAATAATTCATGTCAAAACGAACTTGATAATAAAATAATACGGTACCTGAATGAATCAAAAATCATTTAAACATGTTTTATAGGTACAGTTTTAATTGAATTATTAAAAAAAACAACAAATGTTCTGTCTATAGTCAACAGAGATACAACAAAATAGGGGACTTTCGCGTTTTCCAATAATTAGAGAGTACGTTGACCGTATTCGATTTTAATCGAGGAATTGGATTGGCTATAATATATATACATATTGACTACATGAATTGTCTAAATTGCTATTATGGACACCTGTATGAAGAAAATATTTTGTTGCTAAGGCATTTAATTGGTTCTTAAAAAAAAATTTAGCATGCAGGCGCTCCACGCGTCACCGTTGCATCACATGACGTTCCATTGGCAAATACAATTTCAATAAAACTGCTTTACTTTATGAAACAAAAATGTATTAAAATAGAATTCTATCAAATGTTAAATAAAATATTTGTTCATTCATAATTAGAAAACAATGCAAATTTTCCAAAGCACGCTTCGTTATCTTCACAACTTGCTATTATTATTATTGTTATATGTTACAGGTTCGCATAGTATTCAGGGTATCTATCTTTAATATTTTGATGACGTTTCTGTAGAATCTCATCTGCCATCTTCAGGTCTTGCCTTTGTTCTACTTCTTGTTACACGAGCTGAATTGTTCTGAACTGAAAAAATTCGACCAGAAAGTTCATTGGCCGATCCAAGTTTTTTTGCCGAAAATATGACGAAGATGATTTCCTAGAATATCGAATTGAAGAATGTTATATGAACTTTTTTAGAATATCTGTTAGGAAGACCTAAATTAATTTTCCTCATCCTAATATTTTATGAAACTTCCATTGTTAAATATATGTTTGAAATAAGATTGCTATAAATATGTATATAATTTACATTTGGTATCATTTAGATCATCGATGGAAGAGATATAACCAATTACAGGACTGCTGCTGCTTCCGCTGTTGCAACTAAGCATCTGTATATTTCCAATGGCAAACCTCTCAAAATATTGGCGATTTTTGGGGCTGGGGAACAGGGACAAGCTCACGCAGAGTCTTTCAATCATTATTTTGGATTTGAACAAGTAAGTGTAATTTTTTATCTCAATATTTGCTTTTTTTATTATATAAATATTTTAGGGTTATTTTTTTCGAGCTTTTATTTTGTTTTAAGTTATTTTCACAAATAAATATTATTATTGATTAATATTATATAATATTATTGTTATATAATTAATAAACTCACTTTATTGCTGCACTAAAATAAAATTTTTAAACTATAGTCCTTCTAATGTAACAATCAATACATGTGATCAATTTTTAAATCAGTTTATAATACAATAATGCCGGATCAAATTTTAGTTATGGTTTATTTTGACTCTGACGTAACAAAATACTAATGTACATAAAACAATGAAACAAAAATAACGTTACAAAAATAATTTATTCTAACATAGTACATCTAATGCATATGTTTGGCATCTTAAAAACCTAAGTAGTGTTTTACAAGGCATTCCTTTATTACAACATTTGTCAATGCACTTGTAGGGATATTTTCCATTAGGTGCTATGATATGCCCATAACAATAACTGATGGTTCCTTCAAGTTCTCTAATAGCTGATTTTTTAACCAGTAAAAACATGTTATTGTTTATTTCTCCATGGTAGTCGCCCTTGATAAACTCATTCTCATTCCTATAAATATTATGAGAAATAAAACTTAATGAAATTACTCTAACTTTTACCTTTCTCCATCAACTTTTGTTGTTTTTTGTTCACTGTTAATTGTTAATTGTGTTAACAATTGTTATCGTCTTGCCATGAGTGACCCAGTGATCTATTTTGGAACATAAAAATTTCATTTAGGAATACGAAATTATATAAGCAATTTTTGTTAAATTGATTATATACTTTTAAAAATTGAATTCTAAAGCAATATCTGGAAGTTTCATCGGTCCTCTTCGCGGATTATCCTTACACCATTTAAATCCTATATCTCCTAGCAGTGTTTGAAAGGATAACTGACATCCCTCAAAGAGCTGCATATCTGTAACTTTTTTATGGATACTTCCCAAGCTAACAGTTTTCCAAGAAACAATTGTGTTAAATTATGTTTATATTGTAAAAACTGTAAATTATTATACTCACTGATTTTATACATTTCGTAAATTAGATCTCGAATAGAAATAACATCAAAGTGATGTTGATTCGTCACCCGCTTTGTGGGCATGTTCTTTTTGGTTTGGTTTGGTCTTTACACCATTTAAATCCTATATCTCCTAGCAGTGTATGAAAGAATGACAGACATCTCCCAAAAAGCTACATATCTGTAACTTTTTTATGGATACTTTCCAAGCTAACAGTTTTCCAAGAAACAATTGTGTTAAATTATGTTTATATTGTAAAAACTATAAATTATTATACTCACTGATTTTATACATTTCGTAAATTTTATCCCGAATAGAAATAACATCAAAGTGATGTTGATTCGTCATCCGCTTTGTGGGCATGTTCTTTTTGGTTTGGTTTGGTCTTTACACCATTTAAATCCTATATCTCCTAGCAGTGTATGAAAGAATGACAGACATCCCCCAAAAAGCTACATATCTGTAACTTTTTTATGGATACTTTCCAAGCTAACAGTTTTCCAAGAAATAATTGTGTTAAATTATGTTTATATTGTAAAAACTATAAATTATTATACTCACTGATTTTATACATTTGTAAATTTGATCTCGAATAGAAATAACATCAAAGTGATGTTGATTCGTCACCCGCTTTGTGGGCAGGTTCTTTTTGGCGAGTCCAGCAATTTTAGCTATAGTGCTTATATTAAAAGTGCAGCTGCAACACGATAAGAATATTTTCAGTAAAACTGCCATCAACTTAATATTTAATAGAATAAATATTTGCCTCTCTAACGTATTTTACTGGAAAGAGAAGGCCCTCATTATTTTGATCTTCTTCGAAGTAACTGATTAGAGACGCAATCAGTTAATTTTGGCAGTTTTTTATTAACATTTTTACACATTTTAAACAGCAGTTACAAATATATCAAAACAAGCGCCAAAAGAATGCTTGGCGGTTGAATATAACTTTGATTATTATCATTAATGTTTTGATTAATTTTGCAGATATATGACAACAGTGTCGATCACTATAAACACAAAACGAATTTTATAAACCGACTTCATTCGGGCTCTTATAATATCTATATATTAACTAGAGTAATGCTAATTAGTGAAATGGGAATGAAAAATCCACTACGAGTTTAAAACAAGTTTTACGTTTTTACAAATTGAATTCGGAAATACGTTCGACGTTGTTGATGACGTACATTGGATGTTTTATTGGAACGATTATACATACCAGTGCGATTTTTAAAACAATTTCATGAAAGAGAATAAAAGCTGAAAAATTAAAAATATAGTCGATTAAAATAGCAGTGACACGAGTGTCAATATGTGTTTGTCTAAAGTTGTAAATTCGTTTTATAGTCAGACAATATCATCCTTGTCATTTTATTCTATTTAAAAAGAGATAGAATGCTGGTAGAGAAGTTCGAACATGTAAAGGAATGAGCCTGTAATAGTTGTCCGTTTGCCAGACGTCGAAAATTCTTCAAAATATTATAATTACGGGTTATAAACCGGCAAACGTTGTTTTAACCCTTTGTTATAATAAATTTGAAATGGGTTTTATTGAAAATATGTTTTGCGCCTTGCAGCTGCACTCTATATTGGTACGGACATGGTCATTAAAATATCTCAAAAAATAAAAAACAATATAACCTTAAATTCGCCAAAAGAAACGGTGGTTATGCGAAACAGGTGACGAATCAAGATCAGCTTGGTGTTTCAGAGATAAAATATACGAAATGTATAAAACAGTAAGTAGTTTTTTCACTGGAAACATAATTTAATACAATTATCTCAGAGAAAATTGTTAGTCTGGAAAGTATAACAAATATAAAAAAAAATAAAAATAAATAAAAAAAGTATAAAAATCCAAAAGATATATAGCTATTTGAGAGATGTAGAACATCCATTCATACATTGTTGGATAATATAGGATTTAAGTGGTGTAAAGATAACCCACGAAAGGGTTTAATGGAACGCCCAGAGATTGCTTTTAAAAGAATGCAGTTTTTAAAAACATATATCAAAATCACTAACTAGTTTGCAGATAAGGCAAATGCATTAAGGAGAATGCAGTGATTAAGTACAGTTTTTATCAAGAAAGATGTATACAGATAGTAACAGGACAAACTAAAGAGAAATATAGTAATATCATAATGACTTTACAAGGATACATTGCGTCGAAAGAAACAAGAACTAATCATAACGCATAAATATTCTCTCTAATGAAAGTAAAATACTTTACTCTGATATACAATTGTTAATTATGTGGATTAGGCCTCCGGGGGATACCATTACATAAGAAAACGCGCCTAGAACCCAACCTATACTAGTGTGGAAAAAAGTTTAATGTATATATAATAAAACATCTCTAACCTATAAATTATTGTGGCTGTATCATTAATTGTAGTTTTAAGTTCTTCGATAATATATGTATTAGATGTATTATAATGTTAAAATAATGTATATCTAATAGAATATTTGTTCAATTATTTTATTTATATTAAAATTTTGTTATATGTCAGAGCCAAAATGTCCTAAAACTCAGAGTAGCTGCGGCAACATTGCGCCGTTTCCCATGTTATTGCTACTTTGAATTGACTATATGTATATCGTTCCATCATTTTAGATGAATTTGGGATCTATTACGACTATTTTGAACCAAAATCAAACCAGGCTATGCTGATGTTTTTTATTCTCTTAGATTTTCAATAATTTGCTCCAGTCAATAATTATCTTTTGTCATTTTTACTATATACTGACTATAGAAGATCGCGCCAGCCATTGATCTTGTGTATAAACTTCTGATTTAGATTTTAATCTAACAATTATTCTAAAAACTATTCTAACTTACTTTGAATCATTTTTAACTGAAAATTTATTTTGGTATGGAAACCATTCTAGCATGGCTTCAACACAAATCATTTTCACAGCATGCTTATTGCTCAGAATATCTTTTCTTTGGTCTCATTAATTGTGCGCATTGTTGCGTAAGCTCAATTCCAGCCCTTTGAGGCTTCATCAAGCTTCTTCAAGATATCGTATTATAATCCATGGATTATTTGTATTTTTCCTGAAAATTTCAAAAATTCTTTTAATACTGTACGCTTCATATTATCTTCTTCCTTACAATATATACAAATACTGTGGAGTTATTTGTGAAATCAACCGTGTTCCAACAGAGTCTGAATCAAATCGTAATTGGAGGTCTCCAAAAAATCTATGTATTCATTTCCCTGCCCTGTTCCTATATGTCCCTGGTAATTTTACCTTTACTCTTGTCTTGATTTCTTCTATTTCCATGCTCCGGTAAAAGTCGCACTGTTCTTCTACTTGCAAATATAGAGAAGAAATTCTTGAGACTATTTATTTTGCTTCTATAGCAAGATGGTTTTAGCTAAGTTCGTTAAGGTGATTTCAGTTGCGGTTACAACAACTAAAGCTACGTCGTCGGCAAACACCCATCAGTTATACTCCACTAGGCATGTAGGAACATAAAGTTCCACAGGATAATGTTAAGTATCAAGTATAACTAATTGTGCATCTATTTTGCTTAGATAAGAAAATGAGATAAGAAAATATAGTAATACCCCCATTATAATTACATCTACTCTTTCTTCTCCTAGGGTCGCCTATGTTAATATGAATCCTCTTTTGTAGGGTGATGAAACATCCTTTGCTCGCCAACTCATGTATGGAAAAGTTTCTCATGTAATTTACCTTCAACTTCCATTGATCGAAATGATGATGAATCCTTTATGGAATTTTCATCACTGGTATTAAGAAAGTGTTGTACGTTAATTCGAAGAAATAATAATTTAAATTTTTCTTCTTATTCTCTTCTTACTAACTGTAATCTTTGCAAAATATTTGAGAGAATGGTGGGAGTAAGTCTAAATCGGCATCTACATTCTAACCCTCTTCTTTTTCAGTACCAGTTGGGTTTTATTTGGGTTTGTTCAGCAATTAACCATCTCCTTGATCTGAAACAAAAAATTAAGAAAAGATTTAAAAAAATAGCTCACGATTGCAGTGGTCTTAGACAAAGACAAAAAAGCATTCGACCTAACCTGGAGATAGAGAATTATTGAACAAATACACTCCTGCAACACAAACGACAACATTTTTTATTTTATTAAAAACGTTTTAACCAACCTTACATTCAAGGTTCGTTTGGAGACGGTTAGTTGAAGGAGCTTTATACTCTGCATTCAGTACAGTGCAGAATTGTTTGGATCACTCAATGGTCTGCCTTTTCGGGTTTTAAATGTTCAGCTTTAAAATCATCTGTGATCGATTTTTGAAAACCCAGAAACTGTCCAAAAACTTTCCTCACTTTGGGTAACAAAGTCATACCAACAAAATCATTTGCTAAAATATTGGGCCTCGGGATTGACTACTTTATCTCTTGGAGAGAGCACGTCGAATACCTAAACCTAAAACAGCCAAGGATCTCAATATCATTAAGTACTTATCCTGTAGAAAACTGGACATCGATCAATTTTTGATACTAAGGACCTATAAATTTATAATCAGATCCAAACTGGACTATTTGGATTATCAAAATGGATATAAATTACAAAAACAGAGATCATTTGTATTTCGGAAATTATTCCTTTAAATCTTGTCAGAATATTGTGAGGTCGTTTATAAATATGGCTCCGACAGACCTCTATAGGAGTAGGCGCTGCAATAACATACATTATAGAGATTAGCAAGTGAAATTAAACTGGCTACTGACTGGTCACTGCCAATTTACATTCTTTCCTTATATATTTTGGTGAAATATAGAAATTAGTATTAACTGTTACAAGAATTCATTACTTACATAATTCGTTGAAAAATATCTTCTCACCTCAGAAAGTGCCCAAAGTGTTTGACTTCCCCAAAGAAACCGGTCTCTGTTTTAAAGTCTAATTTTAAACTGTATATACTATACAATAAACAGCTAAAGCATTGGGGAGTCTCTAAACCATTAATATTAATCAATCAATCTTCATATTCTATATGAATTTGTATTCTATAACATATAACAGGTCAATTGAAAAGTACTCGGCCTGACACATAGATGGCGCTACCAGAATTAAATCCAAATATTTTTTAGTTAGCCCTAACCCTCAAAAGATGCATGTATAAATTTGACAACTGTCGGATCATTTGTTTGTGAATTATAGCATTTTCAGTGAAGCAACTTTTGTTATTGTGAAAAAAATTGATAAGGAATTTCGCGTGTTGATAAAATATTGCTTTTGACGGAAAAAAAATACAGTTGGAGCAAAAATTTGGCTTGATGCCGAGTTTCCCGACACTGCCCCAGAAAAATCAACCATCAAGGATTGGTATTCTAAGTATAGAAGTGGTGAAATGAGCACTGAAGACGATGAACGCAGTGGACGCCCAAAAGAGTTTGTTACCGATGAAAACTTTTAAAAAATCCACAAAAGGATTTTAAATGACCATAAATTGAAATTGAATGAATATCAGACACTCTAAAGATATCAACTGAACATGTACATCATATCATTCACGAATAATTGAGTATGAGAAAGCTCTGTTCAAAGTGGGCGCCACGCGAGGTCACTTTTGACCAAAAACGATGACGAGTCGATAATTCGGAGCAGTGTTTGTAGATGATCAAGCGTATTAAACCCGAGTTTTTGCGTCGATATGTGGCAGTGGATGAAATATGGCTCCATTATTCACTCCGAAGTCCAATCGACAGTCATCTGAGTGGACTGCACACGATGAGCCTGCTCCAAAGCGTGGGAAAAGGCAACAGTCCGCTGGAAAAGTTATGGCTTCTGTATTATGGGATGCGCATGGAATAATTTTCATTGACTACTTTGAAAAAGGAAGGACCATCAGCAGCGACTATTACATAGCGTTAACGGACAGTTTGAAGGACGAAATAGCTGAAAAATGGCCGCATTTGAAGAAAAAGAAAGTGATGCTTCACCAAGATAATGCACCGTGTCAAAATTAGTGAAAACGATGGCAAAAATCCATGAATTGTGTTTCGAGTTGCTTCCTCATCCACCATATTCTCCAGATCTGGCCTCCAACGACTATTTCCTGGTCTCAGATCTCAAAAGAATGCTCGCTGGGAAAAAAATTTCGTCGAATGAAGAGGTGATCGCCAAAACTGAGGCCTATTTTGAAGCAAAAGACAAATCGTACTACAAAAATGGTATATAAAACCTGGAGGGTTGCTATAATCAGTGTATGACCCTTGAAGGGAATTATGTTGAATTAAAAAAAAATTTGCCAAAAAAAAGTGTTTTACTATGGTAGGCCGGGGACTTTTCAATTGATCTGTTGTGTCTGTTAATTTGGTCGGATGAGATTTTTAATTTCCGCGATTAATTGAACAGCCTTTTACGCACATTTGTTGTTGTTTAAAAGCTAAATTATTTCAAATTTAGAAATGTATAGGAATTGTTATTATTTAATATATTAAAAGATTGTTAAATGTATACTTTAGATAAGGATTTGGAACCGCACACTTGAGAGGGCAACGGTTCTAGCGAATAAACTCAATGACCAATTCATCACAACAAAGTTTAAAGCATTTTCCAGCGCTGAACAGTGCGCGAAAGACGCGGATATCCTGATTACTGCCACCACTCCTGGTAGCGTCCCCATCCTGCGATATGAATGGGTTAAGAGCGGTGCTCACATAAACGGTAAGTTCCTTTTGCTTGTCGGATTTTACCTTTTCACGTTTACTGTCGGAATTATATTTGAAACATACTTATACAAGGTGTCTCAAAAAATTGTATTTATATAATATAATTTTTAATTGTAAGTTCCCAATTTACATTTTTTTTCAAAATGATATAGTGTAAATAATTATAAAAACTCGTTCTGTATACTAGTTAAAAAGGTTTATATATTTTGTATCACTTGGTCTTTTTCGCAAACCGTTTATTTTCTACGCTGACACCTTTACTGGTACCCTTTCTAGATATGCTCATTTCTGATATACCATGGGATATTAATAGTGCTGTGAAGAGCTTTGTTTTAATAATTTTCGGCCTCAAAATTTGTATATACAATATTATCGACTAAGCAATCATCCCATTTTTTGAGCCTCATATAATATCCTGCCTGTTTTTCTTTAATATATCGAGTTTTTCTGTATTATTACTGTTAGTAGTTTCACAATTTGCCCAGAGGGCAATAAATATTTGTTATGTTTATATTATATACACATGGTATGTAGAAAATCACTTCGTTAAGTGATCTCCTGTGCAGTATACTATTTTAATTAATTAGTCTTATTTTATATTATTATAAAATAAGTATATGTATTAATAACGCTTATTCTAGTCTATATATGTCTAATAATCAGATCGGAAGGTGTTAGACGTTTTAGTCTACGCACTTCACTGTCACTTCGCATATTTAGTTGATTAGCGAGTACATTGGGATGCACCGAAACTCTTTCGAAGTACTTCACACGAACACGTTGAATTACACACGTTATTGGTTCTAGAAGAATATCGCACTGTATCACTTCATTTGAGACATAGTAAAGAGCATCGACAATGGCGTGCAACACTTTATTTTGGAACCGTTGTATGATGTCTATTTTAGACTTGCTAGCGGTTCCCCATAGTTGGATTCCATATAACCTAACAGGTTTGAGTATATAATTATACAACAATATCTTGTTATCTAATGATAATATGGATTTGCGCTCCATAAGCGAATATATTTGGTAGAGCTAAGTTCAGGTTGTTTCCTTTTGCCGAGTATATGCTTATCCAAGTTAGGCGTCGATCTACCATAGTATTTAGCATCCTCTGCTTGTGGGAGTTGACAATTATTGATGCGTACTGGTGGACATATTCTTCTAAGCAATTTAAAAGTTATATGACTGGAATCTCGAGTTTTTATGCAAATTTAGATCTCAAAATATGCAGAAATAATATATTTTTAATATATAGTAAATACGTTCAGAATATTATAGTTTTGTTTTTTTTAAATTGATCACTATTAGAATTTTCCCTTAAATCAATCAGTTAGATAGTTGATAAAGAATGGTATTATGGTCTCGAATATAAGTTGGCAAAGAAATTACGTGGCCAGATGAGCCATAACCAGTCTCAAATTTTATATTTCTAATCGTCATACAGTTTGACGTGGTATACCTGTCTACCAATTTTAATTCTGTAAATGGTTTTGAATAATTTAATGCATGAGCTAACAATATACTAAAAGATATTTAGGATTTTTTACTTAATATACAGGGTGTCCTGGTAATAATATGAAGTGGCCATATCTTAAAGAGTATGTTAGGTCTAAATTATGCAGAAAAAAATTAATATATCTAAATGGGCCAAAGAAAAACCTGGAAATTATATCATATTGTTCGCTTGTGGGTGCAGCCGCCGGAGGGCCGCGACCCATCACAAAATATTTTTTTGGTGTTTTGTTTTTTTTAAAAAGTTCAAAAATATCTGTATTCACAAAAAGTTTGCTAAAGAAGAACAAATACATATTTTTTCAATTACGAGTTTTAAAAAATGTATTAGGTGTGTAATAAGTGAGATTTGATGTCAAGATATTGATTGAATATTGATAATATAATATTGAAAAAGATATTGTATATTAGTATTAAAAAAGTCCCCTGCGGGAACGACATACTTTCTCATATTTAGTGGCCATTCTTAACCCAAAAACCTTATTACAATTCATTATTTTATCGTTCAAACGTTTTGACGGTTCTTCAAAATTAAGAAGTGAAAATATTTTCTTCATAAATCGATTATTTTCGGAGTTTCTAACCAAATGTCGGTTATATCTTTATCTTTTATTGTAACATCTATCACTTAAAAAATCTTTGTTAATCGCAACTCACAGTAATTCGATTTTTTTTTGGAAATACTAAATTAGTTTATGAATATATGAATATATGAATATATATATATATATATATATATATATATATATATATATATATATATATATATATATATATATATATATATATATATATATGTATATATAGAAATGACTTTTTCTTTTCAAGTAAGTACGTCATATTGTTATGGATAAAACCTACCGCGAAGTTCTGTTAAGTTATTTAGAGTATAGAAATATCTAGCCAAATTTGTGTAGTTTATGAATATATATATATATATATATATATATATATATATATATAGTCATAAATGTCAAATATGTCAAAGTTTAGAAGTTTTGCTAAATAAAAGCGCGGCCAACCAAGATATAAAGTGATGTATTTATGTTATTTAGTGACAAATAGTCAGCACAACAATTCAATAAAAATACTAAAATTTAAATGTTATAAATTCAGTTTTTAGTTAATTTTGTCCATGGCACATCTCACTGTGACGAATATTCAGATTTAAACCTCTCTATGTGGCTCTACCATAAGGTAGCGTCCTTGGACCAATATTATATTAACTCTGAACCTGTGCTATCCTTAAATATGAAAGGTAAAAATGGCCACATTTTCTGATGATAATTTACTACACGCCTGAAATTCGACCACAATTTGTAAAGTTAATTATGTTTCTCTAATAACAAAGTCGAGAGAATAATTTAAAATCAGATCAGAAATATATTTGATATATAACCTTAATTAAGGTAGTACATGTCTATATATTAAAACATATTAAAAAACAATTAGGTAATTTATTTTTTACAATGTGGAAATGTATATTAAACTAATGTCTTTACATAATCATTAAATTTACTAGTGATTTTCCAAAATATAGGTATTACTGCATTTATCATTAAACACCTTAATATTTATCAATGCTTTAAAATATTTGCAAATGTACTGTTAACAATTCATAATTTCTTCTATTTATCCTATGTATTCAAATTATGTAGTTAGGTTCATTTTAACTTCTGCATAGTTTCATTATTCATTATTCATATTTTTATTTATATTTGTTACCTAAAATCTATATATATATATATATATATATAAAGGTGAATCGTTGTTCGTTAATCTCGCTAAATTTCGAGAACGGCTGGTCCGATTTGGATAATTTTGGTCTTGAATTATTTGTGGAAATCCAGGGAAGGTTTAAAAGGTGAATAAACATGAATATGCTCTAAATTAAATGAAAACAACAATTTTGTTTTTTCTTTGATGTATCCCCCGTCGTTCAGAAATCAAATAGGAAGAATAGTTTTTTTATATATATTTTAAAGTCTCCTTTTATCAACTATGGGTTTATTTGGACTAGTTTAACTCGGGCTCCGAACCCCGGTCCTCAGCCTTAAGCCTACCGACTGGCGAGTGACCAACTTTAGAAATAATCCCAGAAGACACCCGGTCTTACCCAGCCTGTTTACTGGCGTGACTGGGATCATTTTACTTGTCGGATTTCACACTCTCGCCTAGAACATTCACAAATTTTAAACAATAATAAACATAAATTTACGACCTGTCCCAGAGGGATTCGAACCCGCGGCTATCGCAACAGTAGGAAAACCGTCCCATCGCCTTTACCACTGCGCCACCAGGCCGGCTGCAAATGTACTGTTAATAATTCATAATTTCTTCTATTTATCGTATGTATACTATCTATTCAAATTATGTTGTTAGTTTCATTTTAACTCCTGCATATTCTCATTATATCATTTATGTATTCATATAATATTTATATTTTATTCATTCACCTAAATTTATATATTATAAAAACAATAAATACGTTTATTTTAACTATTATGGGAATATATACTGGTGTATTAATCCCGTACTCGCCTTGCTTGTATATTACTGCAAGTACAACACAACAGCGGTAATAAATTAATTTGTAAATTACGATTGTATTAAGCATATCTGATGTAAGATATAATTAATAATAAAAAAATTACTCTTGATGCACAAATTAACGTTAAATTAGTCCTACTATGAGAGACACCTGATTAATTTAATACATTGTGGTTGAATTTCGACAACAGGGGGGATCACTAGTAGATATTATTGTTACATTTGAAAAAAAATATAGTTGGCTAAGAGGAGAGTAGTCTGCGAAAGCCGTCCATAGCGGCCAAATATAGTTACTACTAATGAAACTGTCGTTTTCATTTTTATATTTACGCTATTATTATTACAGCCATCGGTGTTTCTGCTGGCGAAGGCTTGGAACTGGACGATCCGATTTACAAACACGCCAAGGTGTACGTGGACTCCCGGGAAGTGGCCGAACGCGAACTGAAGAAATTAAAACGTCTTGGCGTCGACCTGGGAATCGAGGTGGGACAAGTCGCTCTGGGGGAGGCACCGCCGCCCGCCGTCAATCATCTCACCGTCTTCCAGAGTTTGGGTAAGTCATCAGGGCGTGTTAATTACTTGGGATTTTGACGCTGGTCCGGGTAATCCTTTACCACTGCTCGCTCGATTACAAATTACTCTTGCGTCTCGACGTCGTTTCATCGCTAATAACTTGGGACTATATAACGAGAAGATTTACGACGTTAGAGGTCCCGTCTGGACTGCAAACGAATCGCCGGTGCCCGCGTGATCTATCGATTAAAAAACCGACCCCCGCTTTTAAATTAATAAATTTCGCCCGAGACATCGTCACGTACAACTTTCCTATTCTTGGTCCGTTGGGGCCTTCGTACGTTCGGTTTCCTGATAACGGATCGGAATCGGTCGCCCTTCCAGAAATTAATCATTCAACTTTCTGACGCCGGGACGTTTATTGAATGGCTGCGAGAACGATTTTCGCCTTTGTTGGTCAAAAAACAGTATTTCCGATCACTTTAGGTAGGTATCTCGAACTGCTCCGGAATAAAAAGAAATGGTGACGGTCGATTTGTTCTTGAACGCTGTTCGTAGGGAACTAATATTCTATTTACCGTGTATAGGATGTATATTTATAGTGATTTTAGTAGAATTGTCAATACAACTGTCGTTTGGTCGATGGTGAAAGAGTGCATTGAGTCTCGATATCGATAAACCGAAGTTATAAGTTTTTATAAGTTATCGTTATTTTTTATAAGTTTGTTTCTGTGTTACACTTGAAGGAAATTATTATGTCCTTGAAATAATCCAATTTATATTTTAAATAACTTATTAGGTTTGTAATTCTTTTGGTAAACTTTTAGAACGTCAGGTGGGTTTTAAAAACAAAAAAAAATAGCGTTGAATACTATCGAACTATCGACTGAATATAGTCGAAACAGTTAATAGTCACAAAACAGTCGAAACAGTAGATAGTCAAAAAACTATTGACTGAAAATAGTAATTCCTTCCTGTATAAATTGTGAGAGAGAAAAGGACGGATAAAATAGATTGGAGCAAATTATTTTAAAAGTGCATAATTTTATTGTATTTTAGTATGTTAATTGCTATTCTTAAATAACATACTATAAATAGAGATAACACCATAGAACTTAAATAAAACCTAAAAACTAAATATGTACAATAACCATAAATAGTAAATAAACATATTATAACATATAAAAAACTAATCCATGACATAACTAATAATTATCGCACGGTAACTTCCGGAGCCTTTTTAAATATAATAAATGTTACACTTATTATGGAATGGAAATATTTTTAATTACTATTCAAAAAATATAATCATGTTCAACTTTTCTCCACTGCTACGATTTCTTCGATCGTTAATAATTTGGTCAGATTTTGAAATAACTCGTTTGATAGTTGAAACTCCACTAAAATAATAACTCCTGAATGTAAACCTTTTAAGAGAGGATTAACCAAAGTTCAATACATTAGGAATTTTGATGCAAAGGGATTCAGGAATTAAAAAGTGCTTACATTTTATTGCCCGAGGAAGAACAAATTTGTTAAGGTGAATAAAATTTTAATAATCACATTGAGGGGGTTTATTTCATTACAGAAAAAAATGTGTAATTATCCGAATAAATATATTGGCTTAAACCTACTTAATCAAGATAATTTGGAATTTTTTTGGGTCTATTAGAGTGCATGGATTGAAGAATGCACATCCTTTGGTTAGTATGTTTGACAAATCATTTGCCTTTCGGAATTTGCGAGGAGGATTAATTCCATACTAACGGGGGATGTATTATCAGGAGTTAAGAAATTGTAACTTCACTTTATACCTTCAATTGCAGATGTTTCTATATGAACGAACGAGGCAAGGCAATATCACATGCCTAAAAAAAATGTTTTATTATACTGTCAGTACTTCTTTGAGCTATATTTTTTATTTTATCTCTCCATATTACCACATTGATAATATAACAAATTTTTTGTCAAATATCATTAAAAAAAATGTAAAGTTAAAACCTTTTAGTTGTACACTATTAAATGATTTACCAGATACTAATACCAAATAACTATACTAATCTTTCAGATAGAATGTTAAAAATAATATGCACCATATACTTTTGGATAAAACAGGCAAACAGAATTTTAACAAAGAAAGACTCAAAGTTTTGCTTTAAGTATAAGAGATAAATTTGATTTGTTTCAAAAATAATGATAATATTTATTTTTTATAGATATATTTATTTTTATACTATATTTATATTTTATTCGTGATTTGCAGTTTTACAGATTATATTTATTTCATTCATTGAATTTTATTTAATAAATTTATTTCAGAAATTAAATTGTTCTTTATTTAAATTTTATTGGAAAATTAAACATAACGTCACGTGCCAAACTTTATCAAAGAGCCAATCAAATGTCGTCACCACAAAATGTTTTCCTTACAGGTACCTATCATGGAAGTTTAAATTAATTAATCATGTTATACTTGAATAGCCGATTTAACCCCATCTGGATATTGGGCAAAGCAAGATGTGGCGGCTTAGACAACCAGTCATACTGTACAACGCGCAAAGCCCAAAAATAAAACCGACAACAACGAAGGCTATTTCTTTTTCTTGTACTTTACACTGGCCGATTGTCAACTGGTGTAATTGGCACCATCGCATTCTGCCAGGTATAAATTCATTTTATAACTCTCGAAAACCCCTCTTTCTCATTTTCCCGCTGTTAGAAGAAGTACCCCTTGTATCGTGTCGGACCAGTTTCTGTAAATAAAGAATTCCACGTGGTTCTTGTTTTTTTACTAAGTTATTGTGTGGGTTGCATCGCATAAAACCCACAAAAACTTTTCTCCATAGGCCCCTATTGAGTTGTCTCTCTATTACTCTATGAAAGAAACTACTCAAAATAAAATAATGGTTAAAACTATTGAAGCTTTATTGTGAAAAATCGGTTCAATGTATTTTACTCAAGAGGTATTTTAAGTCGGTAGCCGTTATTTTTTCCCACTCTACAGAAAATTCATGGATTTCATCTTGAAAGAACGATGTATCTTTTGAGACTACCCACGAATCGACCTATTTTTGGGTACCTTCATAGGTAAATCCCTATTCAAATAGGTCAGGACTCATTCATGATCAACGAATAAGTAGCAAAGTCAGGATAATATGACGTGTCGGCTAATACTTCTCATTATACTTTACCCACTTACTTTGTCGGTCGTCTTTCGAGCAGTGCTCAACGCAAACGGATCAATTGTGGTCGAAATCGGTCACCACTGATGGTTTTATTAGGTTTTAGCAGCTTATAGTTTACCATTCCAAGTTAATGCCACCAAATACAGAGCATTACTTTACCATTGACCTACAGTTCGTGATCCGTAACAATAGGATGCAAAAACCCTATCAATTGAGCCGTTAAACAGCATTTAACACATGATTAAATGCTCGTCAACATATATTGGCTTTTGGATCATTCCTATGCTCTGCAATCGATTGGAAATGGTTTATTCTGTTACTTCCAACAATTCTGCATATTCCTCTTGCGTTTTGCATGGTTAGTTATCGAGTAATGTCTTCAAATGCTCGTTTTCAAATTTGTTTGGTTCTCCAAGATGCTCTATGTCTTTGGTGTCCATTTTTAAAACGTTGAAAGCAGTATTCGCATGTTGAAATCGATGGAGCTAAAAAAGTCACCTTTTTCGTTAAATCGAAGTGAAAACATTATCGACGCCCTGAAAAATGTATTTGTTCACGACGAAATGACATCCTTAAATGTAAAGTATGTAAGGGAGGAACATGAAGTTGGTTAGAATTGCACCCGATACGATTTAATACACCGTAATACCATCTTTTATAACTCCTTTAAAATGAATGTATATAAATTTGTTTTTTAGCCGTCACTAAAAGTGTTCGTTTAAAACAACCTCCAAATCCCCAGACTCGCTAAACTTATTGGCTTTGACAACAGAAACAAATAAAACTTTTCATTCATCGATCTGTCGACGAAATCGTCCTCGATTCAAATAAAACTATTCGCAAAGGAACTTCTTAAAACGAAATCCTCCTCGGACTCTTCGCGTCCTGGCCATCCGTGTTCTCCCGAATATTCGCCCTCCGTTCGTCGCTTCTCCCGTTTTCCGATCAATTCTGCTCGTCAGCTTTTGTTTGTGCCGCTTTCCGGCGTCAGGCGGACACCCGACGAAGAAAAAGGTCGAGGCGTCAAGATGTGGGATCGAAAAGTGCTTTTTGCTCTTGGCTTGACGATGAGACTTCGGAATGCGGGCTTGTGTTGTTCCGATTTGATTCCTACGAGTCTTGAATATTCAATTAGGGGTCCGTATATTTACGAAAAAAATGGTCCTGGCCTTTTTTGTCAACTGTTTTGTCATTATTTTTTATGCCAGATGTGTAATGCGAGTATTAGTTTCGGAGATGGATATTTGATGACTACTTTTTATATATGGTATCAAATATTATTTATATAAATGACAACGTATACCATTAAAATATCCTTTATACGAGGCTGAAGCTAAAAATATTAAAAATATTTTACTTCCATGTATTGTGATCATTTAAAATTTTAAAATGACATTTATTGAGAAAAAATAGTACTAGTGACCGCTCTGCTGTCAATGTTCGACAGCAATGTATTAAGCTATTCATATTTCTTTCATAATAGGTTAAAGAGAATAATTTAAAAATTATCTGTTAATATTACTAAAAATTGTTTTAACACAGAAACTGTATATTAATATAAAGCAAACTATTCCAAGAACTAATATTTACTAACGGTTTTTTAATCATGCCATTTAAAAATCTAAATTATGGTTTTTAAAAAAAAGTTTTAAAAATCAACACAGTATTAATAATCTTGAATTACTAAATGAAGAAAATCTAAATTGTCCAGAGCTTTCTCCGCTCGACTATCATCTGCTTCGGTTTCTACAATATTCTCCCAATAGTGTAAAGCTGGCTTCAAAAGAAGCTTGCGAAAATCACTTGGTTGGTTAAGTTTTTCTTTCAGAAATTCTAGTACTGGGAGAGTGTGGGAATTATATGTTTGTATTTAGTATTATATATCATATAATATATAATATATATATATATATATATATATATATATATATATATATATATATATATTTTATTTTATATTTTATACTTTATTTCTTGGAAGAAAACTTCATAATATATTTAATGGCTGTTTTATATTCCGTCCATTTTTTTTCTGTGGGCGTCGAATTTAAAACTGTCACATTTAACGACGTTCTCCGTAAATAATGCACGATAAAAGGTTACCGATCAGTTTCGGTGGTATGATATCATTTTTCACAATATTCAGTATATTAATAAATCGTAAAAAACATTATTAAATTAAAGTTTTTTGCGACACTTTTCTTAGTGCCTGGTGGATGGTTGCTGCTACGCGGGCAGCTTGTTGAAGGCTTGAGTGTTTGGTACGGAAACTGAATTGTTGATGGGCCTATACTCAGGTGGATTGGACTTCTTTTTTGGAACGAAAGCGACAAGCGCATGTTTACAAATCTGTGGGAAATGCTTTAACCCCAGGACGGTGTTGATAATGTTGGCAAGCTCTGAAAGTTGCTTGCTGGGGATATATTTCAGATGGTTTACTGTAATACTATCTGGGCCTGGAGCTTTTTTCAAAGACAGACGTTTTATTGAGAGCTGAAGGTCTCTGGGAGAGGCTATGCTCTTTAGAAGAGGCACTGATTGGAAGTTTTTCCTTTTCAAGTAGGGGATAGTGTCGGATTGCGTTTCATTTGGTTCTCGAACAATTCAATGAGAAGCTCGGCTTTTTTCGGATTTGTAATGGTGAAGTCCGTGAAGGAATCGGCCTTTACAGAGGGGATTGCGTTCGAAGTTTTCCCCATTACGCTTTGGGCGCGCCAGAGGTCATAAGGAGCAGTGGGATTGCCAAGATTTTGAAGAAATGATTTCCATTTCCTCTCGTTCCAGGCTTTTAACCTGTCCGTGACTTTTCTGATTGCGCACTGTGCCACGCGTTAAACCTCAGTCCAGTATGGCACAAGCTCTTCTCATTAATCGGTTTTCGTACCTGATTAGTTCTTTTAATTTTATTGGTAGATTAATTAGAAAAGGTTCAGAGCTGCATGTTGTAGCTTTCTCTGCGGCTGTTTGGATATCTAGAGTAAGCTTTGAGATTGCTCCTTCTAGATCGTCTGAATTTATACTTGGGATAGGCCGTTGAGTATCTGTATCGGGGTTTTTATAGGTCCAGCTCCAACGTTGGGTCGCTGATTGATGGAGGGATGTTTTCTCTATTAGTGTTGGGAATTCCATAATTCTAAATAAAAACCTTTTGTCTCCTGAGGAATACCATACTATTTGCAAAAACCAATTCAGATTGTTGTTATCTTTATTTGTTCTGATACGGGATGGATACTCCCATATATAGGATTAGATCTCTAAACAAGCTCGATATTGGGGTTCCACATGAAGTGACACAGCAGTTGACACACAAAGTTTAACGTACTGATTTCTACTTGTGAACATTCTTGTGCCTGGCGTTCCGCAATGATGTGCTGAAAAGAACGTTGCTGAAACCAGGAGGAGTTGAAACCAATTTGCAAAGCTTATATTTATGCCAAAGAAAGTGATGCTAAAGTGAAGGTGATAAATGGAAGACTAAACAACGATTTAATGGCATTGAAAAGGAATTGTTCACTAGAAACATTTAACAACTATAACTGATTATGTTCCATGGGGACAAGGCTTGACCACATACATCCTTAGTGACACGGAACAAATTGCGATAGTTAGTTTGTGTAATTTCTTTGCTTCTACCTTGCAATTCAGAGCTTTCTCCGCTCGACTACAATCTGCTTCAGTTTCTACAGTACCTTCCCAATAGTGTAAAGCTGGTTTCAAATGAAGCTTGTGAAAATCACTTTGTTTAACCTTTCTTTCAGCAATTCTAGTAGTTGTAGAGTGAGGGAATTATGTATTTTATATTAGTATTTATAATATGGGATGTTTATCCACATTCGTAATAAAGAGTTATTTTATAATCACAACTCATATGCAGTAAAAGTTTCGCATTTTTACAACTAGAATATTTACCGTAAGAATATTTTTTTCAATAAACCAGAAATTTTAATTTACCTAAATATTTTTATATTGAAGTAGAATTTAGATAAATAAATTCAAATTATAATATTCGAACTTGGAAAGGAAAGTTGGTGAATTTTAAATGCAAATAAGGTAAACTGAACGTTTGTAGGCATTTTCCGGCTGTGTTGTGGTAAACAAATGATAAGAGAGTGGTAGTAAAAACAACAAGAGCAAATTTATGTTAATAGGTATGTCAAAAAAATTTGTTTTTGTCAACTCGCTTTGGAGGAGAAGCACAATAAAATTACTTTATATTTTAACAAGTTACTACTTACTAGTATTTTTTTAATTGAAATAAATTTTTTGGCCAATTGATAAGCTATAGTTAATTTTCTATGAATTATATTGTTAATAACGAAAATTAAATAATAAATAAAACTAAGATTAAATTATAAAAAAAATATTCTTAAAAATTAAACAATTGAAAGTTGTATTGGATTACAAACTTATTCTTAGGTAAACGTATAAGTAGGTGATTGACAAGAAATAACTGGGTATGAAAATAGATCTGTCAATGTCTTATCTCTGAATGAAATTGTTTTTATTTCCATATCTTTTCCCTTTTCAAATTAGAGAGAGAAAATAATTAAAATACGATCATTAGCAAATAGTCAGTGACAGTCCTCGTTTATTAGTGTGGTGTTTTTTTTTATTTCAAATAATTTTAGTATATATAGTGCTTAAATTACAATCGCTCAACAATTCTAAAAAAGTATGACAAGTCACCAATAAGTAATCAGTTTCTACAGAATTAAAGTTTATTAAAGGTAGGCCTGCATAAGACTGATGTAACTTTTTTTAACATGTAATTTGAAAAGTCCCCGGCGTGATACATAGATGGCGCTACTAGAATTAAATCCATATGTTTTTTAGTTAGCTCTAACACTGAAAAGATGCGTGTATAAATTTGACAGCTGTCGTATCACTAGTTTATAGCATTTTGAGTGAAGCAACTTTTGTTATTGTGAAAAAAATGGATAAAAAGTAAGTTCGCGTGTTGAAAAAATATTGCTTTTAAGGAAAAAATACAGTTGATGCAAAAATTTGACTTGATGCCGAGTTTCCGGACACTGCCTCAGGAAAATCGACCATCAAGGATTGGTATGCTAAGTTTAGACGTGGTGAAATGAGCACCGAAGACGGTGAACGCAGTGGATGCCCAAAGAGGTTGTTACCGACGAAAACATTAAAAAAAATCCACAAAATTATTTCGAATGAACCTAAATTGAAATTGAATGAAATAGCAGACACTCTGAAGATATCAATTGAAAGTGTACATTATATCATTCACGAGTATTTGGGTATGAGAACGCTCTGTGCCAAGGGGGTGTGGGGCGCGAGCTCACTTTTGACCAAAAACAATAACCACTTGATGATTCGGAAAGTGTTTGGAGTTGATCAAGCGTAATAAACTCTAGTTTTTGTGTCGATATGTGACAATCGATGAAACATGGCTCCATCATTTCACTTCGAAGTCGAATCGACAGTTATGCGAGTAGACTGCACACGATGAACCCTGAATGGGAAAACGCAACAGTTGAAGAAAAAGAAAGTGCTGCTTCACTAAGGCAATGCACCGTATCATAGGTCAATGAAAACGGTATCAAAAATCCATGAATTGGGCTTCGGGTTGCTTCCTCATCCATCATATTCTCCAGATCTGGCCCCCAGCGCTATTTTCTGTTCTCAGATCTCAAAAGAATGCTCGCAGGGAATAAATTTTCGTCGAACGAAAAGGTGATCGCCGTAACTGAGACCTATTTTGAAACAAGGGACAAATCGTGCTACAAAAATGGTATCGAAAAGTTGAGGGGTCGCTATATTCAGTGAATATCACCCCTGAAGGGAATTTTGTTGAATAAAAAGAACTAATTTTGCCAAAAAATGTATTTTACTATGGTAGGCTGGGGGCATTTCAATTGATCTGTTAATGTTGCTAAAAATGTAAAAATTATGTTGCGATCATCATTAATATGCATCAGATTAATAAATATAATATAAATTAATAATTATAAGATCGAATCTTATATAATTAGCAATCTTGCAATCGGCATCAATGATTTGGACTAAAGTATAAGGTTATTGATTTTTTGGCCTAGACATTAATGTTTTATCTTCTAATGCATTAAGTCTAACATTAAATAGTGTATTAATTTTCATAAATATCATATAAAGTTAATTATTTGGTGATTATGACTAGGTGATTCACAAACGGACGCTCTTCTCTTTCTTTCAAGATGCGCGCCCTACTTATTCATCTAAAATTCTATTGGTTAAAATTTTTAAAAATTTTTTAATTTTGTGTAATCTGATGATGAAAGCAAGGACCGAACTGTTATACTTTTCAGTAGTTTTTAGCAACCGTTTGCTTACCCAAATCGTTCAGTGCAAAAGCCGTTGTTTGCTTTTTAAACACTAATCATATCATATGAGAAGCCTTGCAGAAACATTGCAGCCAACTGTCTCTATGGTGTAGTGGTTAGAGCGTTTAGCTCACATGCAGAGGTCGCGGGTTCTATACCCGGCGTGGGCAACGACTTTCTATTGTTGTTCTGGTTTGGTTAAAGCATTTGTCAAGTCACCTAGGTTAGGTAGCGGACCCCGCAGCCTGAAATGTTCCTTACTTTCAATCATTGTTTCTTTATTCCGATTTTTCCTCGTACGAGCTGCACCTTTACTTGACCAATCAATTGTAATACTTAATAAAATAACTGCGTAAGGTGGTTCGGGGGTTCAGCAGTGACTCCAAAATGATCAGTTGGTAGTAGTTCAAATAAATATTGTAAATAGATATATGGCCTTGGGTAGGTATTAAGCTAAATTGTGTGTATATAGTAGAATTTGAAATACGCGTAGTATATAGGTTAAATAAGAGTTTTGTTTATATTTATTTACTTATTACAATTATTATGTACATACTTTATTTGAAATTTTTTTTATGTGTTAAAAGTCTAAGATTGATTATTTTTTACTTTTTAGTGAGTTCCTTATTTATTTTTTGAAGCCGGATAAACTCTCTGACGGATACTCTATGATACTCCTATTTTAGAGTAGTTTGGCATCTGAAATAACACAATATTTATGTCATTATAACTTTGAAAGTGCAAACCATATTGTTATCTTAGTCAAGGCAATTTATTTCCACCCCTCGAAGTTTTGATTTACTTAATGGCCTATTCCACTAACAAACATTTGCTCCTCGTTTACATCTTTCTATTGACCTTTGACCCTACTATTTAATCTGATTTCTATACGATCATGGGATAATATATTAGAATGTCGACAAAACTTAAGTAAAAACCTATAATCTACTTTTATAAGGATCTGTCGGATATGACGTTGTAAACAAGAAGTTTAACATGAAAATATACAAACTCTGAAGATTAATTTATGCTAACGGATTTGTCCGGATCCGGAACTATTACCATAATTTTAGTCAATCCATTGAAGATGTTGAATATATTACACCGTTATCATAAATCCAAGGTTTTCGGTATTTTGAATCTGAATAGGAAAAGTCGATCCTATTTTTATTTTACCAGATATTTATATTTACCAGATCTGCTGGTAATTCCGTTTTCCGTCTTTCCGCCTTTCCTTTTTTTTTGTTCGAAGAAAACACGTTATTTACAGTGGATGGTTAAAATTTATTTATTGAAAGTATTAGCCATTTGATTCTATAAATATTGCCCGTTTCTCAGGTAATGTCATTCTAAAAGAATATTTTCTCGCTTGTCATTGTCATGTCATTCTTCCAGTCATCATTTATCTTCTTAGAGATTGGCGAAGTACCACACGGTTTTGATTTGAAGCCCCATTGATGCGAAAATGTGGTAGTCGGATGAGGTTAGGGCAGGAGAGTACGGCGGGTTCGATAATCAACCGCCACTATTCAATACAAAAATAACTTCCTTTCATACCTTTGAAACAGCATTTCACTCATTCATTTCACCGTACTCATTAATTTTCAGTATGCTCACTGTAAATCTCTACCAGCAAGTAAAAAAGCAAGACTAAAGCGAATAATTTATGATATGTTTCTATAACTCGTTTTCACATTATTTTCAATATAAGGTCAGAACTGTATTTGATATATAACGTATATTAAAATAATAAATATCTTTATACTAAAGTAAAACCACAAGAAGTAACACTCACTAACCTTTTTTTAAGTATCATTTAATTATATCTAGTTTCTATTAAGTTTTAATATTTAACAACAGGTATTTAATTTTAACTGCTGCGTATTTTCATTACTTTACTTATATATTCCTATAGTCTCTTATCTAAATTTAGATTTCTTACCTAAAATATACATTACAAAAATAATAAATACACCAGACTAAAAGAATAATTTATTTACTTACAATATGAGGTAACTTACCCCCTCGAAATTAGGAAATTGATAAAAGAAAGTGCTTAATAGAATTAGTAATCAGACATATCAAAAGATTCAAGAATATAAACCGAATTACTTCGAAAATTATTTAAGTGAATTTAGCTGGGAAGCAGACAAGGATTTCTCGCTATGTAAAGCAAGAACTGCATGTTATGTCTTATTATTATAACAGTATTCAGTAATAGTTTTTTTCCTTTTCTTTTTTAAAGTTAGTTCGTGAAGGAATTTTTACATTTTGGTCTCGCTTATACTACCGTTGGAAAATATAACCACCTATAAAATTAACTAAAATTAACTGCCCCAAGCAATTATCTCCGTCCTTTCCTCTCTCACAATTTATACGGGAAAGGATTCGTACATCTTCGTCTGGCATCACGAATTGAAAAACAGTCGAACCGTGCATTTGATTGAAAATCGTAATTACTATTTTCAGTGGCTAGTTTTTTGACTATTGACTGATTCGATTGGTTCCCAACGCTAGTGATAATGTAAACATATCAACCTTTAAATCCTATCACTAGATGCAGCAACATTTTTTAGAATATCTACATACAATACATAATATTACCTATATAAAATATATAAATACCTTAATAAAGCTTTATTTCCACTTATTGTAATTTTCTAAAAATGTTTTTATATTGTTTACTTAAAAAAAATCTTTAAAAGTAATGTTGATATGTTCCAAGGCGAGTTGAGGAAAAAAGTGAATCTCTCAATATATAAATATTCTGCTGAATGATGCTGATTGAATATCACGTATCAGAAAAACCTTTCAATTCGTAATAGTTTTCTTGTATTTCAGTTTCCAGGGGAGCTACAATTATATGAATATTTTACTTTTCAACGCCATTAATACAAATTTATCTTTATTGTTTCTTTTTGCCTTTCCTTCGCAGTTTTCGAACGTTCTTTGCTACATCATTAACGATAGAAATGCTAAGTCAGTAGAATAAAATGACATATGTATCAAGTGTTCAGTACAGTTATTGTAGTTTTCTAAATATATTTTTATATTGTCTTTTTATAAAAAAAACTCTTTTAAAGTAATGTTGATATATTCCAAGACGAGTTGAGGAAGAAATGAATCGCTCGGTATATAGATATTTTGCTGAACGATCGTATTGAATATCACGTATCAGAAAAACCTTTCAATCCGTATTAGTTTTGTTGTGTTTCAGTCTCCAGATGAGATGCTGCAATTATATGAATGTTTTCCTTTTCAACGCCATTAATAGAAGTTTTTTCCTTTACTTCCCAGTTTCCGAAGTTTGTTTGCTACATCATTAACGACAGAAATGCCAAGTCAAAAGAAAAAAAAGGACACATGTATCAAGTCTTCAGTACAGTTTTCTTCCCACTTAATGTAGTTTTCTAAATATATTTTTATATTGTCTTTTTATAAAAAAAATAATAATAGTAATAGTTTTGTTGTGTTTCAGTCTCCAGAGGAGATGCTGCAATTATATGAATATTTTCCATTTAAACGCCATGAATACACATTTATTTTTATTGTTTCTTTTCTATTTTCCTTCGCAGTTTTCGAAGGTTGTTTGCTACATCAATCGATCAATAGAAATGCTAAGAGCTAAGAAATGTTGTCCTTATGCGAGAACAATATGTTTTAACGGTGCTCCGTTTACCAGACAATTAAATCAAAAGCTAAATATTCTAAATATCTAGTAAACAAATAGGATAGACGATTTTTATTATTTTCAAATTTTGTTAATCTACGTTGGGACGAAAATTTCGCATAACATATATCGCGTTTTTCTTTCGCAGTTGTATATTATACAAATTGTATAAATAATGTAAAATGCCATTTTACGTGATCATACACTTCTTGATCGTTTTTATGCAAACCTACAATAACTCTTTAATAGGTCCAACAATACGAGAATAGTCATAACACAAATTCTTAAATAACTCTCACATTTTTAATACACTCACTTTCCGTTTTAATATTGTTATAAATGTAAAATTTGGGTATTTGTATTCCGATTCAAGATTGCCTACCGGAATTTTGCGGTAAAACGTTGCCAGATTTTGTAGTTGATTTACGTACAACAGAAACGGCGAATAATCTAGCATATATGAGTGTTAGAGCTAGCAGCGTGTCAGCCAGAGAATAAAATGCTTGTTTATATATTTTGTGTCACCGATCTGTCGGCTATTTCTGTTTGCTTGATTAGGGCGTATTTCTAATTCTTCCGCGATGTAAGCTTTAACCGTGCCAAATTTCACACGTTTTTTTCAAAAAGACAGATCATATTTTGAACCTAAGTTTCGTCATTTTGAGGTTAAAGTCAGTAGAATAAAATGGCATACCCTTCAAGTCATAACATTGGTTACTTAGATGTGGCTAGTGAAATGTGTTACAAAAACCGGAATTAATTACCCACACAATTTGAAACTAGACCATTATGAAATAAACATATCAACCTTCAAATCATGTTAGTAGACACAACACATGTTTCTTAAAGTATTTAGTGCTATATTAGTTTCGCTATATAACGTACATAAAATATATAAATACCCTAATACAGTTTTCTTTCCACTTATTGTAGTTTTCTAGATATATTTTTATATTGTATTTTTATAAAAAAAAACTCTTTAAATGTAATGTTGATATATTGCAAGACGAGTTGAGGAAAAAATGAATCGCTCAGTATATGGATATTTTGCTGAACGATCGTATTGAATATCACGTATCAGAAAAACGTTTCAATACGCAATAGTTTTATTGTGTTTCAGTCTCCAGAGGAAGTGCTGCAATTATATGAATATTTTCCTTTTCAACGCCACTAATACAAATTTATTTTTAATGTTTCTTTTTTCCTTTCCTTCGCAGTTTCCGAAGTTTGTTTGCTACATCATTAACGATAAAGTATCTTTTATAAAGTTGCTCTATTTGCGTTCCGAATTTGTTTTGGATGTCAAAAATATATCCAGACACTTTGAATGTTAAACTTTAGTTTAGAAAGTTGGTATAAAATTTTTTAATTATACGGAAATTAAAAGTACTTGTAATAGTTGCTATGGACGTTTTTATTTCACACGTCGATAACTTTAGAATTACTCAAATTGAGCAGTTGGAAGTTTTAGTTCGAATAAAGCCATAATATAAAGTTTGAAAACGTTACTCTTTTAGTAGTTGTTTAATAAGTATCACAAATGAACGCTTTTATGTAATAATATCAGGGTAAATATGAAAAAGCGGTCGTTTTATTAGCTAGCTGGGTTGTTCAATATTTTTTTAGAACATGATAGGACAACCAATTACTTTATAAGCATGTTTATGTTTTTTGTAACTATTTAAAGTAATTTCAAAAGAAAATTTCGAGAAGAATTTGTCCGTTGTGTGACAAACCAAACAAGATGCATAGGTATTAATATAATATTTTTTTCAAATGTGCTTTTTTTAAAAACTTTTTAACAGATGAAATAATGATTGTTTGTTTTTCCAATTAATTTATCGACATAACTCTGCATGTATAACTAAAATTATCACTTTGCTTGTCAATTTTAAATATAAAAATTTCACTAGTGTTTAGTGGACTATACACGTTTTATTCAGTTACGGCTTACGGCAGAAATTACTTAAATCCAAACTATTTCGTGTACTTTTTTTTATTGGTCATTCAGAACATATTATAAGTAGACTTTATTCCCACAATGTGACTACAATCACTGAAGGTCCTGAAATTTTTTCATTTTTCGTCTTTCATATTTCCCATACTTATATCTCTTTATTACTCTCATCACTCTCTGTCATTGTCAGGTAGTATTCGATATTAATTGAGTGACTACATTAAGAAAAAAAGGCTGATGAGAAATAAATATATAGTCTATCCAATGTATGAATCCAAATTGTGAACATACGTCATCAAAATGTTTAATTTATTGCCTGTCGCAATTTGTAAATTGGTTTCGAAGTTAGAGAATATTTTCCTTTTTATTTTATTCTAGCTGAAAAGAGACACAATGCTGTCTGATAAATTGAATCACGTAAACGAATGAGCCTGTCAATGTCGTCCGGTTGTCAAATGTATGCAAAATTCTTGAAAGCAATAGTGATGAGAGATTATAACTGTAACCTATAAACTGTTATGGCTGTATAATTAACTGTAGTTTTTAGATGTACTATATTGTTAAACTAAATTATATTTGAAAACATTTTTGTTTCATTATTTTATTTAGATTAGAAATTTGTTATAGTGCAAAGACCCAATAAACTGAAACTCAGAGTTGATGCGAAAACCGTTTGTAGCGTTTTAACATCATAAACTGAGATGACGTATATTCACACCAACTTTGGATAAACTGTATATTTAAATATTCCGTTAGTTCTATTTTTTAACTGAAACAAGTTTATTTTGTAAAAAAGATACGCTTTATGTAAATTTTTTTGAAAATTGACAATAAAAACCTTACTTGTTAGACAGCGATATTAGGTTTATTTAATACTACATCTAAAAATTTAGAAACGGTAATCTTCCAACCAAAACAAAACTTTTACTGGATTATTAAATCTCGACGTAAGACGAATAACAGAAAGTCTATATATTATAAATTAAATCATTCTTCTAAATTTCATTCCATTTTATCCCAGTATATTTATTGATATTAGGGGACTAGTTTTGGCAGATAATTTCATTAACATAAATTCATCGTTTTTTCCTTTTGCTTTTTCTTTTGTTTACAACTCCATGTTGGAAAGAATCCAATAAAAGTTGATGTTTTTCTGTTCGACATTCGATATCATATTTTTTCCAGTTGATGTGATTGAAAATAAAAATTTTTTCAACATGAACACTTAAAATAAAATAAAGTGTTTACACATAAACTAAATATAGAAACTTTTTGAAGAATTTTTTTGCTTATTTATCGTAAAGGGAATTGGGTAATCTTTCCAAGTTACCTTAAATTTATATCTTTATAATAGTTTTATCTTTTTGTCATTCGAGAGTTCTTAGGAAATAAAAAAAAACCTATTTATTTTTTAATCTAAGGGTTGATTATTGATTGATTGAAATCGAAGTATTATTTGTGAAAATAGGATAGGCTATTGTCTGTTGAATACGACGTAAGGGGTAAACATTTTAATTTTGGAGTTTCTGTGTATTTATAGTACATGTTCGAGCTTCGAATTATTAAATTATTTGGAAAATTCCTTCATTTATATCAATTCCTTTTTTGGTATGTGGAGCAATTTTTTACAACTGCACTGAAATTTCGATATATGATATGGCAATGAATATTCATATATTTTTATCCATTGGGCAAACTAATTCTAAGAGTCTAATAATACTTGACCTCGACCAGAAGCATTCATTGATATAAAGTCTATTGAAACTTTAGTTTTAACAACATATGAATATATGAATAATATTCTTTTAAAGACAAGGCATTTATTATCATATATAAAAGGATAATTAATTATAAGGCGTTTATATTGTTAATACAATAAAATATTAGTTATTGTAAGCTTAACTGAAGCTTATTCTGTCATATCATTATTTATTAAAGTATAGAGAACGGATTGAAAATTTAAATCCGAAGTGATTGATCATTAAAGTTAATCTGTAAACTAACTATATAAATTAATGAATCGTCTATGTGGATACTATCGTTAACTTATTTATTTATCAGTTGAATAATTATTAATATTAACATAAATATTCAAATGATAATTTAATGTAAAAAATTCGTATTTGGTCTGTTTTCAGTCAAATTTTCTTTCATAGCTCGGATATACGGAATTCAGATCAGATCTACGTAATGAACGACTGGTAGAATTTCTTTTCGGTTATATAATAAAACTGTTTTCAAGCTTCTCGTTGAGCTGTCAAAAAATAAACGTCAATCACTAGAGACATAGTTCACCTCAACTGCTTCAAAAAAAGGTCTTATATCGTTACAGTAACAGTCTATTTTATTGACAAAGAATATAGGAAATTTCTCTTGCCAACTTTATTGGTCCTTTATTTTAATGTCAAGTTGTATTGCTTCTGGGGAAAAAACATTTGATTTTGGTGGTTCTTGTGAAAGTATGACTACTTCATCTTCGATATTTTTATGTGAACTCTACAATACGATTTGATGAATTGATGATTTTTTTTCAGGAGGTTCAGGTTCTGGAAGTTGTGGGCAATGCGAGATTGTAGAAGAAGATGAAGTAAGGTTAAAGTCATTTCTTGGTACTGCGAATTTAATTTTCCATTTCTCAATTCAATACCAACCTGAAATATATAAAGATAAAAATAAACATATTTTAAACATTTATTTATTCAATTAATATTTTGATTTACAGAAAATTCTTAATCTTCCACCCATATTTGATTATATATTTTGATTTTGCTTTGATTTCTATCAAGTCCTTTAACTAATATTGCATATATAATAGGTCAATTGAAAAGTGTCCGGCCTACCATTGTAATACAATTTTTTTTAGCAAAATTTGCTTTTTTAATTCAACATAATTCCCTTCAAGTATGATACACTGATTATAGCAACTCTCCAACTTTTCGATACCATTTTTGCAGTACGATTTGTCCTTTGCTTCAAAATAGACCTCAGTTTCGGCGATTACCTCTTCGTTCGACGAAAATTTCTTCTCGGCGAGCATTCTTTTCATATCTGAGAACAGGAAATAGTCGCTGTGGGCCAGATCTGGAGGATACGATGAATGAGAAAGAAATTCGAGGCCCAATTCATGGATTTTTGACACGGTGCATTGTCTTGGTGAAGTAGCACTTTCTTTTTCTTCAAATGCGGCCGGTTTTCGGCGCTTTCGTCCTTCGAACGGTCCAATAACGCTATGTAGTAGTCGCTGTTGATGGACCTTCCTTTTTTAAGCTTTTTCGGACCTGGTTCATCCTGTGCAATCCACTCGGATGACTATCGATTGGACTTCGGAGTGAAATGATGGAGCCATCTTTCATCCGTTGTCACATATCGGTGCAAAACTCGAGTTTATTACGCTTGATTATCTTCAAATTACGCTGGTAATTAGAGGGTCGATATAATCAGTGTATCACCCTTGAAGGGAATTGTGTTGAATACAAAAACTAATTTTGCCAAAAAAATGTGGTAGGCCGGGGACTTCTCAATTGACCTGTTAATTTCTTACAGACTTCTGTAGCGAAATCGACTTTTTCGATGAAATATTCAGCGAACAGCTCCGAAAAAAAGATGGATCAAGATGACAACAGCTGCGGTTGTGACACCAATAACAGCATTTTGGTTAAGAAGTAGACACTCCCCTTAGTGCCGACTGTGAATTAATGATAGGGTTCAGAATTTTACCAAGGAAACTCTACAATGACAAACAAAATTTATAATTAAAAACAAACAGACCTAAAATAACAAGAAAAATAAATCAATTAACACGAAATACTGGTCCCGTTAATGGTTCGAATAAAATGCGAGATTGATTCAGTAATAAATTTACTGTTAATTAATTAATTACGTTCCGGAGTTAACTGATCCATTTCAACGACTTAATTTATTTGGACGTCTCGGGTCGCTTATTTTTCCCGTAGGATCCGATCGTCTTCTTTTTACATCGCCTCTTTCGCGCCCCCTTCGGTTCGGCAATTGGTCAAGCGGACGAAACAGGACCGATTTATCTTCGGCGAGTTTCCTCTGTTTTTCACTCGCGTCGCCCGAAGAAAACCTTAACGAAAATAACTCAACTCAACCCAGATAAATGAGGGCGCATTTTTAAAGCGACATATAACGACGGTACCGACGAGGCATTTTCACATCTCGGCCCACCGTAAAAAGATCAACCTTTGGTATTATGAAATGGATAATATTTACGGGTTTTCTAAATTAAGATCTTGGAAATCTGACGAAGAAAATGACTACGTTATGTTTACGTAATAGAGCAAATATACATTGTTCGATATTGAGATTAGAAAGAAAATACTCCAGCAGTTTTAAGACGTATATTGAAATAATTCATTAAATAATAAAAATATAAACGATGACAATGGCATCTGTTAAGTCAGACAATGAATAAAACAATAATGGCGTAAATATGAAGAGGAATATTATTATTAAAAGAAAGATGTGCACTGTATGAGATGATACCGAGGATACCAAGGATCATGGATTACAAAAGAATGGTAGTAGGTGGATCCGGTGGCAATGGTTCAATCATGGATCGCTAACAATATCATTAAGCTGTAACTGACATGATGACTGTACTAAAGAATCACAATACAATGATTTATAATAATTAGTGATAGCGAATGTTCCAAATTCGATAACAAATTAATAAGTTAATCATGTTTCCCTCTCAATAGAATAAAGGTTATAAAAATTATATGTTAATATTACTAAAACTCGTTTTCACAGTTTTTTCACTAAATGATTATAAATGTATTTGATATATAATATTAATTAAAGTAATATATGCCTGCATATTAAAATATAACATCTCAAAAACTAACAGTGACTAACCTTTTTAAATTGCTTATATCTATAAAGTAAATAATTAATACATTGTTCAAAGAATAAAATGTCATCTAGTTATGTATTTTATTGCCTTAATAGCAAACAGCTTTATACTTATCAATATTTTAAAATGTTTAAAAAATTACTGTTATTTATTCATAATATCTTTATCGATTTGTCCTATGTGTTTCATCTTTGAAAATGATGTACTTAGTTTCATTTTATCTGCTGCATATTTACATTACTTCATTTATGTGTTTACATAATCTTTAATTTTTCCATATAGTTCTCACCTAAAATATATATTGAAAACTAATAAATATAAATATAAATGAATATCGTTTTTTACTTATTAATTCCACTCCTCGATCTTTTAAACAGTAGCTATAATGTTTTCCCTGTCAGTAGATGAATTCAAGCTATTATTTTATGTATTTCCTTTAAATATGGAAATCTGATTTATCTTTAATTTGCATTCTAAGACGTTCAACTTTGTCCTATATCCCACATGGGAACTCAAAAAAAAAGAGGAATTACAATTCTATGAAGCTATTTTATAATTGTTGATATTCTTTGCAAGATTCATTTTGAATGTTGATGCACAAACTAATATATTTATTATCTACATACTATATTCGGTTAGTGCTTTGTTGAAACGTGCATTTATTAATCAAACCTAAAAGGAATTAAAAATGAATCGCAGAAAATTCTTAATGACCTTTAGAATTACCTGTAGTAAAACATGGGGCAAAAGTACCGCTACAATTGTTGCAATTTTCTAAATTAATATTTATTATTAAATAATAATTATTGTCACTATTTCTGCTCATTCTTGCGGCGTATATTTATCCATAATAAAATTTGGACGTCTACACAATACGATGGTTAAAACGAAACTGAGCTAAACGTCTCATAACCAAAATTGCGTGGGATCAAAATGGTAGCGGAACTTTTGCCCCATCTTGTACACTGACAAGAGCAATTTGTCTTCCCTATTATGTGTTCGCCAAACATGAAACATTAATTTGTTATATGTGATCATATTATTCTTAATAATTGTTTGCCATAACTGTGTAATACTTCAATACGGCAATAACCGCAAGTAACACAAAATCTTAAATAACACCGCTTAAATTAAATAAATTCGTTTAATAATGTTTTAACACACTTACTTTCCCTTTAAATATCATTACTAATGTATAATTTAAGTATCAGTCTTCCAATTCAAAGTTGCCCCGCCGGCATTTTGCGGTACAGCGCTGCTAGACTATGATTTTAAAAATTACGCGCCCGTGGTTGATTTATGTGCAATAGAAACGACGAACATTTGACTGTATAAGAGTTGGAGCTGCCAGCGCCTAAAATATTTATATATATATATATATATATATATATATATATATATATATATATATATATATATATATATATATATATATATTGTGTTACCTATCTAACGGCTATCTATCTGCCGATAATTGACATATAAAGCTGATTAATAGATTTATAATATTCGATAGACATATTCTAAACAAGACTTTATTTTTCAATGATATGTACTACGATTTTATCATAAACTAGCGGCCCGCTCCGACTTTGCACGGGCATAAAATATATATGCCTATGTCACTCAATGAAAACATGATTAAAATCGATCCAGTATTTTTGGTTCATTCATTACTGCCCTTGGCTTGCACGCATTAAATTTGGAGTAAAACAATTCCTCTTCCCCTATACTTACTATGAAGATTTCCTGCTATCTTTGGAATATCTAAATTCATACAATTTTTATTACATTACACATTTTTAAATGCAAATTTTAAATTTGTAATATCTCCGAAAATATTTGTTTAATTTACATGCTGTAAGGAACCATATTGATCTATATTAATTGCACACTGTATTTAAGGTACTTTAAATAGCTTCGTAAATAAGCCATTTTCTCACGTAAAAAGTAAACAATAAAAATGGTTAATGTGGGTTATCCCTAAAAGATAAACATATACCATCGCGGACTTTTTTGTAGACCTTTTTATGGTGTACAATACTGTAGTACATTAATTTGATCTAACTCGTAGAGTTAGGCAGCGTTTTTGCTAATTGCTAAATAAGCCTAAAAAAATAGGTTAATTTACGACATCATGTTAGAAACCTTTAAAATTAGCAATGTTGCCTTAGTATATTATTCATGTATTATACATATAAACCTTCCTCTTGAATCACTCTATCTATTGAAAAAAAAGCGCATCAAAATCCGTTGCGTAGTTTTAAAGATTTAAGCGCACATAGGGATATAGGGACAGAAAAGGCGACTTTGTTTTATACTATGTAGTGATAAAACCGAAAATTTAAAAATTTGCTATATTAAGTTAGACACCAATCAGAAACGTTACGAAACACTGACGTCACTTACCGTATCCTAACCGTCATTTCCGCATTCCAATGTTTGAACTTTTTAGCGCGCTTTAGCGAGAGATAAATGAAAAATTTGAACTAGGATGTATTAAGGCAACTAATATACCCAGAAACGACAAGTCGATGATGACTGTATCGTGTGGCTGTAACTCTTATAATAATTTTTAAAAAATGGTAATAGTGCACTTCAGCCATAAAATGTGGTAGAATATTGAGAACATTAAGTAAAATACGATTAGTACAACTCTAGAAGAGTAAATTAATTAATTAAAGTACACGTAATAATTTTTATGATGATGAGTTTAACAGTACTATCGAAATGATAATTTTATATAGGTGGTAGTAATTGCGACACAAAAATATTGAAATTATATACAGTTGATGGTGGATATCTGATTCTCTTAAACTTTTAGTAGTTCCTTGGAACAAAAGGATTTATAATACCCTTAGAAAATTATAGGCACATCAAACTGCAATACTTCATTAGCTACTTAAGAAATCTGTGTTTAGACATGTTTTAACATATTAAGTTCTCCTATAAATTCTGAAACTAGATCTCTGCTAAATTAGACAGAACAATTATATTAATTAATTTTAGACATCATTTTGTAAAAAGGTAAAAATAATAATTAGAGTTTATTTTTTACGAATTTTTAGATAGTTCATTAATACAATGCTTTTTGTATACCAACATTTCTAAATACGAATTTGTCTTGAAACCCATTAATGGATTAATGTTAACGCCTTTTCTTTTGTTCCGCTTCTAAGATTTTGGTGATATATCGTCTATTATGATCATCATTATTAGTGAATGCATCATCCATCCTGTGTTGTATGTAAGGTGGATTTTTGGGCGCACTGTTTTGATTATTACATGGTCTACGAACTTATTAAATAATCTAGTAGTAAAAAATGTGTTTTTATATGTATTTCATTTCATATCGTTTATTTTTGTTACAGGTTTAATCGTTGAGGACTGTGCTATGGTGAGGATGCTATTCGACAAATATATGAAACAGCCAGTCAGTTAAAGATAGAAAATTATCATTCAAAGGCATTGAAAGGTAAATGTTTTATATATAATAAAATAATATTTTAAAATATATTAGCATTTTTCATACCATTTACCACCAGTTTTTTCCTAATTACTTACTTGAATGATAATTCATTAATTATAGTAGTTCAATTATCTTCTAACATTTTTGTCGCTAGTTATTTGAACATAAATCTTAAATATCCATTGGATAATATTATCAGGATATTTTTAGTCTGGACTCAGTTTAAGTAGATATTCCGCAATATAAATTTAACTAACTGGTAATAGCCAATGGAGAATTAAAATTTCGGTAATAAACATACATTTTTAAAGTCCGATATTGGCTTGAATCCAGTGTTTTCGCCATTTTTCAATATGTGACCATACATTGCAAACAAGGGTTGATATTGATATATGTTTATGATGATAAGATAAGGAAATATTGATGCAATTTTCCATGTTTTGGATCCAATTTTTTGAGCACTTTTTCCACTTCGATTGAGGTATTAATTTCAAAATACACGTTTCGAACGCATGAAGCGCTTCTTCAGATATCGAAAATAACCAATGTTGGTGGATTCTGAGTCAGGACTGTATTTTACCAATACATCTGGCTTTAGTGCCGGAGGAGATCTCATATGTTTTATCAAATTTCCTAACTACTAACGATTGCCAGAACACTAAGTAAGTAAACTACAGTGTATCCAAAGAAGTTTTGAGAATATATCATCTAAATTTGCAACATCAAAACTTCGCCTTGTTGCCATATCTGAGTTTTAGTTCAGTTTGGCTTTAACATACAACACAGTTACAATATAAATAAGATAATTTAACAAAAATATTGTTATGAAATATCATTTATTTTAACATTATAGTAAATGTTTATATTATCGAAATATTTAAAATTACAACTGAGTATAAGTTATAATAGTTTGTAAGTTAGGGTTGTGTTTGATTCTGTATTTACATTGAACTATTTTCCATACCACCTATGAGTAGAGCTCTGGGTGCGTTTTTAGTTACATCCCTTGGAGGCCTCATCTACCTAATTAATAATTGTGTATACAAGTAATATATTTTACTTTTCTTACATTTAATATTCACCTTTTACGCATAGTTCTTGTGTGCTTTAGTTTGTTTGTTAATACATGTAAACATCTTTCTTGATAAATCTAGATTTAATCACTGCATTCTCCTTAATACATTTGCCATATTTGCAAAAGAGTTACTATTATTTTTCTCCTGGCACATTTTAACCAAATGCTTATGTATATTCTAATCAATAACTCATATCTCTGCACATAAATCTCTTATTCTCTTTACTATATTTACTATATTTACTATAGCATTTCCTACAGTTATCATATATTAATTATATACTCAACTTGTTGGTGAGTAATATAATATGATATTATATAAATAATATGTTGGTAACTTTTGTTGGATAACAGTATTTATATTATCATCTTGTCGTGAGAGATCATTGAGTAAATTGGTCCAGTTCCGAAATATTCATGTCACATCTAAATACATAAATTGAAATAATAAGTTTAATTGTTAATATACTTTTCAGACTAACAGTTTCCTTGAAATAATTGGATCAAATTATGTTTGTATTTAAAAACTACTTACTTTTTTTATACAATTAAAATATTTATTCTCTGATAGAGATATTGTGTGACCGTATCCATGTTAATACGCAGTGCAGCTGCAACACGCGATAAAATAATTTCGCGGCAATAATAAAAATCGCAACAAATTAATATTTAACAGTTAAAAATGCTTACCTCTCTAACAAATTTTACTGACAAGAGGGACCTCCTTTATCTCTGTTCAAAGTAACTTATTAGAGAGGTAATCTGTTCTGTCTGGCTTCGGAATTTTCAATCAGAATAATAATAAGCAGCGATTTCAAATTTATCAAAACAAGCAAAGCATTAAAACATCGTTTTCTGGGTTATAATCACTTATTTGGAAATTTTACATACGTTTGACAACCGGACGACTTTAACAGACTAGTTCAGTTATACTTTTTATTCTCTTTTTAACTAGAATAAAATAAGAAGGAATATATTGTCTGTTTCTAAAACGAATTTACAAATTGCGACAGGCATAACATCTTGACGACATATGTACAAAACTTCTTTGGATATACTACAGTGTTAAATTGTATTGTTTGATATAAAATGTATATTAAAAAAACCTATTATTCGAAACATTCCTTTATTGAATGTTTTTCCTTACAATTGACAAACATCATTTTTTTCTCTTCTAAAATCTAAATCTAAATAGTTTTTATTTTGGTCCACAAGAAAGGACTAATATACTTCACCCGTTTCTTGCTGTTTTTAAATCAAACCAGAGCAATTGTTTTGGTACCTTTTTGAAATTTCAACATTAAATTTCCGAAAAAGGTTCAGAAAATATAATTCCGCTTTCAACGTGCTAAACATAATGAAATATATCTCAAAATACCCTATAGGCCTAATTAATTATCATTACTACCCTGGCTAGTAACAGCTTTATATATATAAAACAGTTTATCTTACCATATTTGTACAAAGCAACTGTACTGAAACTCGAAAATGTTGCACTAATATAAATTAGTTCATCTAAACTTTGTTTTATATCACAATTTTAAACGTAAATTAATTAAAAATATACCATATTTTTTATTAAATAAGTACAACGCTGATATTTAACAATAATGTTATAACATATAATTTTTTTTATATTATGGTATATAATTTTACATGTACATTAAAATTGCAAATAATGTTACTTCGTTTAAAAGCATTTTTATTTAATTAAAATAAACAGACAATTTAAAATAAACTTGATTATCTGTACAAAGCTGTTCAAGTATAAACAGAAATATACAGAATGGGATGATAAGTCTTACTTACAGTTCTGTCAAGAAAGTATCCTAAAAATAAAAAAATATGCCACTATTAATGTACCATTAGACTGGTTTTATAGACAATTCACATATTTGGTAGTTTTCTCTTTTAATAAATAGTTAAAATGATATTAGCAATATATCATTAATATAAATTGAAAGAATCTTCACATTTTGGGGAGTTAACAAATAAAATGTGTTTAATTTTTTCATTTGAAATTACATGCCCCTATGATAAAGCACTATTCTAACTTAAGACTAAAGCATATCAGGAACATAGACAACATAACAACAACAACAAACATTAAAGTAGTTCTGTTTATATTAGTTATTTCATCCAGCATTTCCTTTTTATATCACAATATTAGATACAGTTTATTTAATTTGAATTTCATAAAAGCAAAATAATTAATTTTTATTGTCAACTTAAGATTTTAAAAAATGCTTCTATAGCCTATCCAATAAAATAGCCAAAGTCATTAAAATTTATATTTATCCATTCAATTATTATTACTAGTATTTTAGGGAATTTTGGAACCTAATCCAATTTCATGGGCATGTCCCGACGCATCAGACGTCATTCTATATCTTTTTAGTTATGATAAAATAAGAAGGAAAAATGTTCTCATTGCCAAGACGTATGAATTTTTAGAAAATGTTCTGCAATATTTGGAACTATAACTGATTCTGAGTGTTATTAATTAAAATCAGTCTGGTTATTTTATTGGCTTAGCTCTGCTTCATAATATGGTATATATTTTAAAAGATATCTGATTTAAAATAACAGTTTATTCTCTCTTCTTTATAGATTAATTTATTTATCATTCTATGGACAATCTTAACATATACTCAGCTAAATATATTAAATATAATTTGTTAAAATCATCATTTAACATAATAATAAAATTACTCTCTGTACAAAGCTGTTGTTATCTTAACAGACATGTTAATTCGGATTCCATAGCGAATCTCACTCATTACAGCTCTATCAAGAAAATATCCTAAACATATTATAAGGGTAATGAATATAAAGATGTTCTCTAATGTGCAGAATTGTTATTGCCACTACTAAAATGACAGTCTTGATGGATATTACGAATAATTGAACAGTAAATTTGTTTTATCTAATGTTGATATTTTTAATTAAGTATTCCAATAAAAATAATGAGTTTAGCTAAGTACAAGGATCTCTGATCTGCTTTTTTCTGCTTCTATTATCTCTGTTATTTAGTTTTTATCATTTTAAGTAATTTCTATTTAGAATTGTTATTATTAACTAGTTGTATAACTTGAAGATTTCCTAATTCCTCGGGCAGAATTAGCGAAATATCACGTTATTTATCTCAATTGGGTAGAAAACTGATCACTGTTTAGCTGGTGTATACTCCCAAATTGGCCTTGAGATAAAAAATATTGATTTTTTAGTCAATAATCAAACCTCTTTGGACTTTGACGGGATTGTACTAAAACATAAAACTGAGTAGTAATCCCAAAAATGTCAAAGACAAAGTTCTTCGATAAATTACCAATGCATATACGAAATCAAATGGATCTATAAAGTTATCCAAGAATTCGCTGTAAAACATGAATGAAAGGCGCAAAATCACAGCAATGTGGAAGCAATACAGCTACTGGATAAGACGCAGTAAATCTGAAGATAGAGGCGAAACAAACAACATCAACTTGTTATTGTGTATAATTGTTACGTTTAACTTTAGCTTAAATAGTTTAATTTAATTTTACTTTGAGAAAGTTTGGGTCTTGCTTTTTTTGAGAATATTCAAATATTTCTATCACTGGGGATGCGCGCGCTAGTGCATTATAGTCAATCTACCGGACCACGATAATTTTTAATGTATCCTCACATAACCAAGACGGCGGGCAATCAAAATGGTAGCAGAACTTTTGCCGCACTTGTTCCTTGTATCAAGGCTGGAGATTTGTGGTCCGAGTATCTGGTAATAGCTGGCAGTAAAACACAATAGTCTAAAAACATATTTTAGAGAAGACAGCGGCTTGAGAAGATTGAGAGAAAATTTTCAAAAACAACTTAAAACAATAACAATAAATGAGTAAAATTATGAGAAAAACTAATGCAGAAAATATCATCACATAAATCTTTGGTCGATTTTTACTCAAATATTAATGACAAGAACATTAAACCTAAAGCAATTTGTAATTTCCATTCATAACAAGAAAGGCGTTATTAACATTGATAGAAATGGTGTTTTGAGAATCATAACAACTTTCTGCTCGGAAAACCATGATAAGGAAAATAGTTTGGCATACGAGCATGTTCTTTCGGGCGAGGCAGTAATAAAGTATCTCTCATACTAAAAAATCGATAGATAAGTTACGTTGTTTAAGGATTCTTGAAGTATAGAGAATTCATTGGATTAATTCATAAATATTTGGGCAATCCATCTGATGCTTTGTGTACTCAAGATGATACTCTCTCCTAAAATGCTCTGCTTATTGAATTATCTTCTTCATAACGAAAACGCTATTTCAATATGTCCAGGAAATCCAGAAAATTGGCACCAAAGGAAGTATTTCCTGCGAAATTCCATCTCTCTTTAAGTGATTTAAAGAGATTTGGTACAAGATCTTTGGAAGGAAACACTCAGTTTTGTCAAATATATATACTATATTGGGGTGTGCGTATTCATATCATTCATATTTATAGACTTCCTAATCATTCATTAATTATCTCAGCTGAAATATTTTTCATATATTGCTTGAGAATGTGCCTTGGTATTGGGTGGTAACTGATTTTGACTTCCATTCTGGCAATTGAGGATGCGTCGTCCAGGCATACTGTTATCGCTTCATTCATGGGCTTGCTAGGGAAAAAGAAAATAGTACCGTTGATCTGGATCTTTAGCTGTTTGGAGATAGAAGGAAACCAAATGACAGCCAGCAGCTTTGCAGCTAGAAAGGCAGTTTTGAGTGATAATGAATTTTTTTACCATCTGAATTACAAGATTTATCATATTTTATTAATAAGATTTTCTTAAAATGACCATATATCCAATAAAACAGATAACGGACGTTATCAAAATTTAGAACGTCTGCACGTCTCAATGTTGTCGCATTAAATTGAACTTTTGGTTTACAATGTTTGTGGGTTTATGACATCAAAACAATATCACTAACCTTTTGAAGAATTTTGTAGACCTCTAACAACAGGGTCGACCAATACAAAATGAATTTTATAGATTGTTTCGGTAACACGTTCCAACTCATTAGGCAGGATTTCGTCTCTTTTTAACTAGGGTAAATGAGAAGGAAAAATCCGCTTCGAGTTTAAAACGAAATTTACGATTTTACAAACTCTGCTTGACAGCATTTTCAACGTGATCTTTTAGTGGAACGACTGTAATAGTTATAATAGGCTTATGATTGGTTTTGGCCAGTTTATACATTCTTTTATAACAGATTCTTACGGACTAAACATATTCGAATGATAAATGATATATCTCACTTTCTTGAAGCTTTTATTACTCTTGATGAATTGAAGATGCTGTTTAGTTATCTCCAGGAGAAAAAAACATCATTTAATCCGTTTGCTATTAGAACTATCTTTTTTTTCTACTTTTTACATTTTATTTATAGCTGTGTATGTTTAACACCTTTAACTATATTCTTGTTTACGATCTTTTGTATAGTCTATTCAAAGTTTTTTTGTGTATACGTCATCAAAATGTTTAATGTATTGCCTGCCACAATTTGCAAATTATCGTTTTATTCTAGTTAAAAAGAGACACAATGCTGTCTGATTAGTTACAACACGTAAATGAATATGCCTTTGAAAGTTGCCCGGTTGTCAGACGTGTGCAAATTTCTTGAAAGCAATAGTGGTAAGAGATTATAACTCTAACCTATAAACTATTGTGACTGTATAATTAACTGTAGTTTTTAGATGTACTATAGTATTAAGATAAATTATATTTGATAACATTTTTGTTCAGTTAATTTATTTAGATTAGAATTTTGGTGAACGTCAAATCCAAACTGAATTAAAACTTAGAGTTGATCCGGCAACACACGTATGTACAAAAAAAACTTTAAACAGACTACATGTAACTGTTTAAGTAATTTTATTTATTCTCTACAAACATTTTGACAGATGTACAGACTATTCATTTAATAATATATTCATTAAAATATTGTATTATATAACTATATTATTTGTATGTTCATGAAAAAAATCTTGAATAAATATGATTGCACGACAGTTTTTAGATTACTTTTTTGTATTTTATATTGCATCGAATATTTTAATTGGATTTTGTTTGTTAAAACAGATATTGAAATGTAATTGAATTTAAGCTCCTCCGTAAAAATAGTTCATACATATATGAAATAAAATATTAATGATCAAAATGTAATGAGAAATACGTGCTGCATTTGCACATTTTCAGTTTTCGTATAAAAGATAAGATTGACTACTTTTTAACTCATTTAATGCAAGTAGTTCAACGATTTTACGTTTCCTAACACTGAACGAGCCCATTAAAATTGTTATTAAAGAAGCCATTCTTCCAGCGAATTAACGGTTATGGTCGTAAACTGTCGCATCATAACACCACTATCCGTAAGTTTTCATAATTTATTATGAAGTTTCATAACTCTCTCCCAAAGTAGTTTGGTTGATATAGTTTGGCCTTTAATACTTTATATTTTGGAAAGTAAAATGAATGAGAGACGAATAAGAACCTTTTATATATATTTTTTTTTTACATTAGATATATATTTCGGATATTATAGATATTATATTAGATTTTTTATATAGATTCATCAATACTCAAGCCTTCCTAGCTGCAAAGCTGCTGACTGTCATTTAGTTTTCTTCTATCTCCAAATAGCTAAGGATCCAGATCAATGGTACTATTTTCTTTTTCGCTAGAAAGCCCATGAATGAAATGATAATAGCATGTCTGGACGACATTTTCTCAATTGCCAGAATGGAGCTCAAAATCAGTTCATAACCACCCAATACTAGGGCATAATCTCAAGCAATATAAAAAAAATATTTATTTTTGAGATAATGATTAATGAATGGTGAGGAAGTCTATAAATATATATATATATATATATATATATATATATATATATATATATATATATATATATATATATATATATATATATATATATACATATATATATATATATATACATATATATATATATATACATATATATATATATATATATATATATATATATATATATATATATATATATATATATATATATATATATATATATATATTGATTAACAGAAATAAATGTTGAGATGACACAATGTGAGCTGTATGGATCCTCATTTTTGGGGTCTGTCAATTGACTAGCCTTATGCTACAGGCCAGTCAGTTTCAAATGTTCATTGTTCTTGCCTATGTCTTTAGATTTCATATCAACTTCGAAGTGAAATGTAAAACATATTATATATTCTAATAATATTAAAATATTATAATATTTAATGTAAAACATAAAAATATCCATTTATTTATTAGTGTATTGGGACTGGTATGATATTCTATGAGTTCTGCGTGGTCACATCTCTGGTTTTTGAGAAAATGTGAATTTCAAATACATTAGATCCTCTAGAACTACCACACTAAAGAACTTCTGTAAGCACCAAAAATAGTGAATATAATATTCACTACTTATTACTATTAATTCATTCAAATAGATTAAGTAATATTATATATCCTTAACGGGAGTATGTTTAATTATGCTCATACATAAAACAGAGTGAGCTTTTTCATTCCTTGTTGCACATGCATATTTTTAATTACAATTATAAATTTCAAAATTATATTTTTCAGAAATGTGATAATTACCATGCCTCATAGATTGACTATTTTATTTCTCATAGAGTTAGAGTTTCATCAAATAACAATAGAAGCTTAGTAAGAACAATTCTCTCATTACTTATCAGTCGACCCTCGTATAATAAATTTCACAATAATCAACGATATATGTTCTAATAAAGTAATAATTCATCACCATCACCAGCGACTAAGCTTCTTAAAATGTAATTAAGCTTCTTAACTATAATTAAAGTAAAATATAATTTTTAGTTAAATCGATATAATAAAGTCTAATATTATGTATATTTTAAAAACTAGAACGAAAATAGATACCTAAGTACAACTCAAGCCTATACTCAAGTTTAGAAACAAACTTTATTTGCCGATAAAATTATTAAAAATCAGCGAAAAATAAGTTTTAAAGAAAATGAACTTTGAAAATAAATTATAAACTTACGGATAATGTTGTTATGATGCGACCGTCTCAAGACATAACCGTTAACTCACCCTAAGAATGGGTTCTTTAATGGCCATTTTAATGGGCCCAACTGGATCTTATAAAGGTAATTGGAATGCAGAGAAGCGTACAAATGTTTAAGTATTTGGGTTAATTGATTTAAAAGTTATAACGTATGGTACATCCGGAATAATAGGGATTAAGAAGTTCAGGCGGCGTCAGCTCTACTTTACATTTATCGAGACTTTTCTTACATTGGTGGAAAAACAAAATATTTTCAATAAAACTATTAACCTTATATAACTTAAACTATAACTTCGTCTGAACAATACCTATTTAATGAGTAATGTAGTACTTCTTACTACTAAATGGCTAAAAAAGCAAGAAAATATTGAATCGAAATCTATAAGGTTCCATTAATTTGTTTACACTAATGTTAATGTATACAGTATTATTGTGTTCTAATTTAAACACCAATCTAGTCCATTTTGGCGCAGCTATTGATTTCCTTTCCCAAATATCTATGGAGATCATTATTTCTGAAGTATATTGGGACATTAACAGCACTCCACTAATTTTTTTTGAAATTGTTGAATTATGTCCAGGATGTTCTTCTTGGCACAAGCCCATATCTAGATCCTATATGTCCTTATGGGCCTACACATTTGGTTATATGGCATTACATTATTATAGAATTTTCTCTATTGGCTATTTCTTACAAATAGAAATTCTTTAAATTAAATTAAAATTTATTTTATTTAAAAATTATTTCTTCTTCTTTACAGAAACCTTCCAGCACAGCTTCGCCTCCAGTGCCATTTCTGAATATTTTGCTGCGTTAGCGTATGGAATCTTGGATTTTCTGATAGGGATGTGTCGATTTCTCTTATATGTAAAATTGGCGTGAACAGATTTAGTCTCATTCAAACCGATTCTTCATCGATTGGTTTAGTTACCGATTTAATTTACTGCCGTTTGCAATTTTATTGCCGTTTCCTCGAGGTTTTCACCTAAGGATCAGTCCCAATACTCTACTCTGCAGCACTCCCTCTTATTTTTTTTTCAATTCCGAATAGGCATCCTCATTCTTAATCCTGAAAGTCCTATCCAAAATATGAGATTTTAACAATTCTGTCAATTGTATGGATAACATTTTGCTTAATTTAAAATTAAAACACACTGGTCATAAAACTTTATGAAAATCTTGTGCCATATCTAGAAAAATGAAACAAAAATAACATTATGTGCAACAAGGAATGAAAAAGCTCACTCTGTTTTATGTATGAGCATAATTAAACATACTCCCGTTAAGGATATATAATATTACTTAATCTATTTGAATGAATTAATAGTAATAAGTAGTGAATATTATATTCACTATTTTTGGTGCTTACAGAAGTTCTTTAGTGTGGTAGTTCTAGAGGATCTAATGTATTTGAAATTCACATTTTCTCAAAAACCAGAGATGTGACCACGCAGAACTCATAGAATATCATACCAGTCCCAATACACTAATAAATAAATGGATATTTTTATGTTGGCACTGGAGGCGAAGCTGTGCTGGAAGGTTTCTGTAAAGAAGAAGAAATAAATTTTAAATAAAATAATTTTTAATTTAATTTAAAGAATTTCTATTTGTAAGAAATAGCCAATAGAGAAAATTCTATAATAATGTAATGCCATATAACCAAATGTGTAGGCCCATAAGGACATATAGGATCTAGATATGGGCTTGTGCCAAGAAGAACATCCTGGACATAATTCAACAATTTCAAAAAAAAATTAGTGGAGTGCTGTTAATGTCCCAATATACTTCAGAAATAATGATCTCCATAGATATTTGGGAAAGGAAATCAATAGCTGCGCCAAAATGGACTAGATTGGTGTTTAAATTAGAACACAATAATACTGTATACATTAACATTAGTGTAAACAAATTAATGGAACCTTATAGATTTCGATTCAATATTTTCTTGCTTTTTTAGCCATTTAGTAGTAAGAAGTACTACATTACTCATTAAATAGGTATTGTTCAGACGAAGTTATAGTTTAAGTTATATAAGGTTAATAGTTTTATTGAAAATATTTTGTTTTTCCACCAATGTAAGAAAAGTCTCGATAAATGTAAAGTAGAGCTGACGCCGCCTGAACTTCTTAATCCCTATTATTCCGGATGTACCATACGTTATAACTTTTAAATCAATTAACCCAAATACTTAAACATTTGTACGCTTCTCTGCATTCCAATTACCTTTATAAGATCCAGTTGGGCCCATTAAAATGGCCATTAAAGAACCCATTCTTAGGGTGAGTTAACGGTTATGTCTTGAGACGGTCGCATCATAACAACATTATCCGTAAGTTTATAATTTATTTTCAAAGTTCATTTTCTTTAAAACTTATTTTTCGCTGATTTTTAATAATTTTATCGGCAAATAAAGTTTGTTTCTAAACTTGAGTATAGGCTTGAGTTGTACTTAGGTATCTATTTTCGTTCTAGTTTTTAAAATATACATAATATTAGACTTTATTATATCGATTTAACTAAAAATTATATTTTACTTTAATTATAGTTAAGAAGCTTAATTACATTTTAAGAAGCTTAGTCGCTGGTGATGGTGATGAATTATTACTTTATTAGAACATATATCGTTGATTATTGTGAAATTTATTATACGAGGGTCGACTGATAAGTAATGAGAGAATTGTTCTTACTAAGCTTCTATTGTTATTTGATGAAACTCTAACTCTATGAGAAATAAAATAGTCAATCTATGAGGCATGGTAATTATCACATTTCTGAAAAATATAATTTTGAAATTTATAATTGTAATTAAAAATATTAGTTTGCTTTATTTTTCTAGTTAACATCATACATACAACTTGTAAATGTAAAACAATCTTAGAAAATGTATTAAATAAGATAATTGAGAGAAGCTGTTATTTGAAATATTGATAAAGTTTACGATAATTTGGAAATAAGTAAGAAATACATTTTCATGAAGGCCTGTATTAAAATTAGTTTGAGATGATGTTTCTTCTTAAAACCATCTTAAACTAAAATGTAGAAACCTTTTGTAATTGTTTTGTAAGTTCTGAAAATACCTCAGTGATAAGATATTAATGATTGAGATAATAAATGCAGAAATATCATAACATAGTTGCTCAATTTTCCATATTACCTATAACATTCGCTGATTTGTTTATTTAATAGTGGCAAATTGGTGAAGTTTAACTAGTGTTCATCTAATATTTGAATGAGAAATCACATTTAAAACTGATGACCTATCGAGAGCACCGGTATGAAAAAACAAACCCTACAACCCAAGTTAAGCGGAATACTGCTCATCCTCCACAGCGCAGAGATGGGGGTTGAGTTGTATTCACACCGGCACTACAGTTCATGCTGTAATATAGTATTCTCTCCGTTGGACGCACTTTTCCCTCATGATGTAGCAGAGCGCGACTGTTATCAATACAGCGATAGCTATACCCATTCCTATACTGACCCATATTATTTCTTCGTTGATGCCTTGATAGGATCGACCTAGAACAAATATCAATATTAATTTATCAAGTTTTACCTAGAGATACATTATTCATATTTTTTAAAATTGTTACTGTTAGTGGTTCAATAACCCGCCCAATGGACAATAAGCATTTCTTAATATTATATTAAGAGTATATATATAGAAAATCATATCATTAGATTATTTACTAAATTGTATATATGTCCCATGACCAGATCGGATAGTGTTAAACCTTCTAGCACTTTACTATTACGTCGCGCATTTATCTGATTAACGAAGACATTGGGATGCTCTAACACTCTATTAAAGTACTTATTATATAATGATATGTAAACTTGGATTTGCGTCCGATAAGTCAATATTTTTGATATAGTTGAAGTGCAAGTTGTTTTCGTCTAACAAGTATGTGCTTCTGCGCAGAGTGAATGTAACATGGGTAGATTTTGTTTCATTTACTTTAATAGTCTACGTTTTCACGGATTTGTGGTGAGGAAACGAAAATGTACGCCAACAAGGAACCAGCAGTTGGCAAAGTCCAAGAATTTTTAAAAAAAGACAAAACGATTACCTTTAACCTATTTTCCTGTTTGACCATGTGATAATGATCGTAAAATAAATAAGTAAAAATAAAAATTCAGTAATAAAATAATGAGCAAATAAAACCAGTTGTATCTGTTGATTCTATTTCAGGTATAAACAGAAATAAGGTTGTTAATCATACCAAAAGCATATTTTAATGTATTAGCAAATAAGCATATATTTCCATTCTTCTATAACATCAAAATTGCGTAACAATATAAGATATCATCACAGTTTTATTTTATGGGATTAATAGTGTTCAGTGTTCTCAGCAAACCATTGTTATTACAAAAATAATATAAAAAATTTGTTAAAATTAGGAAGGTTAGAAAAGGTAATTCAAAAATTAAATATATGTTATATTGTATTATATTATATTTAATACCATAAAAAGTTACTGCCTAGAATTTTTAGGTAATATTTTCATATGAAATGCTATTGTAGAAATTGAACATTTTTATTGGAGTTGAAATAAATAATTATTATTTATATAGTCTTATATTTATTGTCGTAAAAATTGAAAATTTTTTATATTCCCAATAAAAACTATTGACTGACAAGTGATCATCTTAGAGGTGAGCCCAGAAGATATCCGGTTTTACTTAACCTTTTATATAAATGACGGCCTCAACAAGATTCGAACCAACGATTATAGCAACAGTAGGAGGACTATCCTGTCGTCTTGACCACTGCACCAATCCACGAACATATACCAACAAAGCATATTAACATTAATTTTGGCCCTCTGGTATCAATACCGACATGGTATCAACAGCCAATGCATGTCATAGCCACATATATAATCATACCGGATCTAGCGTCAAATTCAGTTTGTTTTTCAGTTCATTTTAAATTTGGAGCTGTTTTTCCCTTCTAGTTGTAATTAAAAAGAGACGGAAGGCTGTCTGATGCATCGGTACTGGTCCATACTATTGTCAAATGTCTTCAAAACATTGGTGATAATAAGAGGTTACCCGTCAAACATTTTCAACCAAAAATCAGATTTGATCGTTCTTCTTCGAAATATTTTATTAAAGCCAATTTGTGACTCTGACTATCTATTATTTTCGGAATTTTCAAACGAAATGATATCATATGTTATAGAGCGATTTAAAATTTATCGAAATAATCAAAACGCTAAAATAACGTTTGTCGGTTTTTAATCTGCAGAAATAATAACTAATATTTTGAATAATTTTGTGTACGTCTGACAATCTGCCGCCATTCGTTTATCAGACGTATTCAAAATTCTTTAATGCAATAGTGTTAAGATGTTTTAACACTTACGTACAAATTATTGTGGCTATTTAATTAACTATAGTTTTCAGATATACCATAATTTTAAAATAAATTATATTTGATAACATTTTTGTTCAATTATTTTATTTAGATTAGAATTTTCATGTATGTCATGTTTCGGCGTCATAAATATCCATGAAGCATTACTAAAAAAAACTTTGAATAGACTATAGCTCCTCTAGCCAATGCTTCAGACAATTGGCAAGATGGTGCTCTAGTACCAATCCAAACTGAATTTTATTGCCTAATTCGGCTATATGTTCTGACGTATCAGACATTCTATTTAAGAATATAATTCTATTTGAAATTAATTTAATATTTTTGCAAACCGAAATTGGCAATATATTCGATGTTGTATATGACGTGCATTGGCTGTTTTATTGGACGGGTTACACATATTTTTTTTACTTCTATAGATAAAAAATCAGCTTCTCTAAAATGTTATGTTGAATGTTAGTATAAAATAAAGAGTAGGTAGAAGGGGTTGTCTTATTTATTAGTGCTATTTAGCGACTTACGATTACATAACGGTCTCTAATTACTGTCGTTGTATAATTAAACCCCTCAAAACTCATTGGATTATTGCATTACATTCTCGTCGGATTAAAAGAATAGTATATTAGAAGCTTACAAAAGGAAGTTAATTCAATGATTTCTAAACATCTTACTGATATTTAATTTTGGAAATACTTATTTTACAACTATTACTACTTGATTAAACCGAATAAACAGATTTATTTATTCTCTTGACCTATATATTGTTTCGTTATTGACTGTGTCAATAAGTCGGATGTGTACATCGTTGTTTGAGTTCTATTTGATTTGATGCTAAAGGTCCCCACGCCTTTGATGCGGACGACTCTTGGTTACTTTTAGGGCAACATCTTTTTTGTTAACGGTTCTCGTGGGGGAGATCTGAAAGCCAGATTGGACTATTATTTTGGGCAAACGTCGCTGCGCTATTTTCCTTTTGACCCGGAACGCCTCTTTCACAAATTGGAAGAATGAAAGTTGGGCATCGGCGAGAAAGACTCCAAACTACTAAATTATTCTATAAGATTAGGAGCTCGATATCAAGAAAGTTTTCAACGATGTTTTTTTTCTGTGGGTACAGTTTATTCCTTTGTTTTGTATGCGCACATGTTTATATATACCAGGATCGTTCAATAAGTAACAGGAGAAAAAGAAAAACAAAAAAACAAAATCTTTATAAAATGGGTAAAAGTTAAGATTCCGAAGTTCTTTGGGAAATTAAAAAATCATAGTACAACGTGGGATAAAAGTCTCGCTACCATTTTTTATACCTACTATTTTTGATTGCCTATAACTTTGCTCAAAGAAAAGATAAATGAGTTTGGTTTTCATAAAAAGTTTATTTGGACTGTATATTTTTTTCGTTTTGATTGAAAAATTATATCGGCTAAATGGTGACCGCGATTCGTTATGCAACTTTCGGCTCTTTTAACGCATTTTTCAAGATATGCTGCAATATCTGAGGCTGAATTTCTTCAATTTCGTGACGAATATTGTCTTTAAGACGTTGAATCGTTCGTGGTTTATTCGTATAAACTTTTGATTTTAAAAAGGCCTATAAGAAAAAGTCTCCTGCTGTTAAATCCGGCTGGTCATGCTAAATCGCCACTTTGCGAAATTAGTCTTCGTGGAAAAACGTTTTCCGCTGGCAGTAATGGAACGATTATTTTCAATAAATTTTGTCATTATTTCTGCCCGTTGTTGTGACATATATTTATCCATAATTAAATTTGGACCTCTACACAACACAATGGTTAAAACGGAACTAAAAGTCACATAACCAAGATAGCACGCACTCAAAATGGTAGCGGGACTTTTGCCCACCTGTTATTTATTCGAGCGATCATTTGACTTTTCCCTTCGTACTTCTTATGTTTAGGAATAAATATATTTCAGGTGCCTGTTGCAATAACTTAATCAAATAATAATTAAAATAAATTGCTTTCACGGTTAAATTCGATAGTTGTGACATTTATCTGTATAAAATAACAGTTTTGCATGTAGCAGTATAGTTATTGTTAGTATTATTGCATTATTCAAACGCAATGTGTGGAACTCTCAAAATTCGATTGTGATATTCATTAAAGCTTGTAGCCTATTCGACATATATAGATATTGTCACTCTGTTATATCGGCTTCTCATCAAATTAATTAAATGTGGCGATTTTTGTGAAGAACGGCCAATAATAAATTATAAACTTATCAGACGAAAAAAATTAATTTAAAAGAATTTAAATTGCTAAGCAATTGAAGGGTATACTATTTCCAGGCTTTTACATGTTATAAGGAATATCCAAAGCTCGGCTAGCTAGATTAATAGTTTCAACATTGCTTGCCAGAAGAATAAAGAGTTTTCTGAGGTATATTGCGAGTGGCTATGGAAAGCGGATCTGCTACGACAATTCCAAGAGCAAAATGTTATGGGTTAGTTCAGGAAAGTCATCCACCACAATGGAATACTCATGGCCATATAGTTTTACCGTGAATACAGTAGGATCGGTAAGGTGCAGTGTAGTGTGCTAGAACTGAATGAAACTGTTACTGCGGATGTTTACCGTCGACATTCGAATAAATTTAATGAACTGTTGTTGCAAAAAGGACCAGCAATGAAGAGAAATAGACGCAAAGCCATCTTCTTACTTGATAATGGTCGGCCACACCTAACAAAAATTGCAAAGTGTACAGTGTTGCATCTGCCACACGCAGTGTACTCACCAGACATAGCGCCATCTGATTATTACGAATTAAAATTGATGGATTACGGGTTGGCTCGTAAATGGTTTCGAAATACCAAATAAGTTTGAAAATAGATTGATGACTGGATCGCTGCCAAAGTGTTAAAAATATACTAACATTATGATTTGTAAGTAAATAACTATAAAAAAAGAAATAAAAATTATATAAAGTATATTCTTGGTACATTTTTTTTCTTACACATTTCCGTTCGAAGATATAAAATTACAACATATTTATTAACATAATTTCATAATATTACACACCAGATTTATTGTTATTGATGATTTGTTGTAGAATTTAGATGTATTATATTATAAGTGTAAGCAAACATATAATTATAGCCTTTGTGACTGCAAACATTATATACATTAAAAATATAGGAAATTAGGTATTAAACAAATCGTAAACCATGGACAAATCATCTCTGACAATGAAAATATATATACTTGTATATCGCATATATAGTATGATGGTCCTAAGTATTAGAAAATCCTGCGGTGAGTCCTAAGATGGCGGATGTTTACTATAAGCAATCCCGATTGTGACAATAAACATATGAGCATTGAGAAATTCCACAGGCTTTGAACACCTTCGTAATTCTGAATATTTGGGAATGTATAAACTTACTAAAATTAATAAAGAGGTATTTTCATACAATATTTTTATCCAACATTGAGCTAGATGAAAGATAAGCATTAGAGATAAACTTTGATATGATTCTCCAGTCGACACCGAGTCTTCATTTCATCAGACAGTCCTCGGTAAAATAAATAAACACAACGCATAATAAACAGCCCGAAATACAGCATTCGGTTATTGACAACTTTCTAAGGAATATAAATCCAAAAAACAAAAATTATTAATCAAAATAAGTGATGTTATTATGCAAGATTTATAGTTTAGGCAGTGTTATTTAAGATTTTATGTTACTTTCAGTTATTATTGATGAAATTATAAATGATTTATGGCAAGTTTCGATAAAAAGCGATTAAGAATAGTATAGGCACGTAAAAAAAATGTTTTACAGTTTTTGCAAAGAAAACAAACTAATGTGTACGCTTTTATGGAAGGTATGAAAATCCCGACAAATGTAAAAATTTCATCCCAACATAGATTAACAGAATTCGAGAATAATAAAAATCGTCTGTTTTCTGTGCTTGTAACATGCCAAATGTATAATTTCCGGCCTGACACATAGATGGCGCTACTAGAATTTACTCCATATGTTTTTTTAGTTAGCCCAAATCCTCAAAAGATGGGTGTATAAATTTGACAGCTGTCGTATTATATTTGTGAATTATAGCATTTTGAGTGAATCAACTTTTGTTATTTATAAAAAAATGGATAAAAAGGAATTTCGCGTGTTGTTAAAATATTACTTTTTGAAAGGAAAAAACATAGTTGAAGCAAAAACTTGGCTTGATGCCATTTGAACCATCAAGGATTTGTATGCTAAGTTTAGAAGACGTACTAGTACCGAAGACAGTGAACGCAGTGGACGCCCAAAAGAGGTTATTACTGACGAAAATATTTAAAAAATCCACAAAATGATTTTGAATGACCATAAATTGAAATTGAATGAAATTGCAGACACAGAAATAACAGATATCAACTGAACGTGTACATCATATCATTCACGAATATTTGGGTATGAGAAAGCTCTTTGCAAACTGAGGCCTATTTTGAAACAAAAGACAACTCGTACTACAAAAATGGTATCGAAAAGTGGAAGGGTGGCTATAATCAGTGTATCATCCTTGAAGTGAATTATGTTGAACAGAAAGAATTAATTTTGTCAAAAAATGTGTTGTACTATGGCAGGCCGCTGAAATTCCGCGGAATTTTAAATTGACCTGTTAAGTTATTTAGATTTTCTAAAACAGCTTTTGATCTAATTTGTTGAAGAAAAAGATAAAAAGAAAAAGTGGTCTTGCTTAAAGTCTGTTGTTATTATAAGTTGCTGTTATTAATTGAGATGGTTCTGGAGATATAGTATATCATTGTACTAATGCAAAATTAAGATTTTTCTGTAAAATTTAATGGTTGACGTATAATTAATTTCAGGTTTCACTAGTAAATGCTTTTATTAACAAGGCATTAACTGAATATTTCAGGTAATAAATTCGTATATTTGTGCATCAAGATTTAAAATTAATAAAAGATGAGTCAAGGGTGGGATCTAAGAGTGAAATAAATAAGCAAGGAACAATGCAATTTTATTTAAAAAGGTAAGTGGACAAATTATTAATTTAATTAACCTTTTGTATTTATTGCTTGTGGAGTATATATTTTTGGTGAAAAATAAGGATAAAAATAAGATAACATAATTTGCATGGGTGGAACATATAGGACAAATTGAAGAGATTATGTATTATTAACAGTAAAGTTGTAAGCATTTTAAAAGCATTGATAGATGTTAAGGTGCTTAATGATTAATGTAATAAGATATGTGACTCTATAACATTTTATTCTTTGAACCTTGTATCAATTATTTTAATTATTCACCTTAAAGGTCCTAAAGGTACCTAAAGTTTTGAAAAATCATTAGTTCATTCAAAGATTGTAAGTACATTCCTTTAATATACATTTCTAAATTGTAAAAAATAAATTACCTAATTGTGTTCGTTATTGTTTTAATAGACATGCTAAATATCAATTTCAAAACAGTTTTATTGATATATTAACTGTTTTAATAAACAAATATGTATTACTTTATTTATTGTTCTATAATTATATTTGTAACATAAAAGTAAAGAGAGATCCTCTATACTTAAATATGACGCTCTGATGTTGTTACAGTTCTGAAAATAATCTTACTTATGATACTTTGTTATAATGCTTAGTGACGTAATAATTTACAGTTACTAATACTTTGTTGATTATTGAAAGTGAGTGGAAAATAGATGTTATTAAATGCAATTTAAAAAGTGTTAGGGCATGTTAGTTCTTGAGATATTTTGCATATATTTTAATATGCTTAAACATATAGCCATTTTTTATTTCAATTAATGTTATGTATCAAATACATTTCTAATCTTATATTGAAAATACTGCGAAAACAAGTTTTAGTAATGTATAATTATTAAATTAGTTATTTTATTCTATTACGAAAGAAACATGATTAATTTAATACATTGTGGTCGGATTTTGAGTACAGGGCTATCGCTAGTACCCATAAATATAGAATATATTGGCGATTGATATTAATTTTAGAAGTCTTGTATTGACAATATAACCTTTTAAAATTAAGTTAGCCATACTATATATTCTATTTTACGCTCCACATGTGACATAACCTCCTATAATAAATTGGGAATAAATTATAATATATAAATATTAAAGTATATAATAGAACCCAAACGACGTATAGGAAACATAATAAATTATGTAGACCTCTGTATAAGGTTATCGCCCGAAACCTTTCAGAGAGAAAACGAGCATCGTCGCTCCGAAAATTCGGAAAAAAATCATTTGCCACTGCCCGCAGGCACTCGCAAATTGCATTACTTCAAGTCGATCACACCTTCAAACACACGAGGACCACCAACCGGGAAAACGCTATGCTCATCCTTTTTTATCTGCCATTGCCGGTGCTGCTAACGTCGTTTAATGTCTATTTCGCGTTGATTTGCTATCTATCAATTATTTGATAAACGAAATTTGTAATGTAAACGATAAAAAACTCATAATTATAATCAAATTATGATTATTTATTACGCTACGCTAATATTTTTTATCTGCCGTTGCGTCTAACACCGTTTTATATCTACTAGTGATCGCTCCGTGGTTAAAATTCAACCAAAATGTATTAAACTAATCACGTTTTTCTCTTAATAGAGTGAAAGGGTTAATTTAAAAATGACATGTTACTAAAACTTGTTATATATGTTATAAATGTCTATGTTATGTAAATGTTATGTATGATCTTTCTTTAGTTTTATATTATAAACATAAGTATGGAATAATAAAAGAAGTATAGATGTTTGTATATTAAAACAAAGAATATATAAATAAAACAATTTTGCAATTAATAAGATATATTCTAGATATAATAAGATAATATTCTTATTAATAAGAATAATTTCTTTATATATGTTTTAAATACATATTGTTTTGTTCTTAGCTTATTTATTTTCAAGCACTCTCTTCTAGATAGCTCACATTGTCTTCTATGACACTAATTTATCTATGTTATTCCCTTCTATTTCATGTTATGTCCCACGTGGAAATTAACAACTCAACAAATGAGGAATACTAGTTTTAAGAAACTATTTTATATATATTAATATTCTATGTAATATTTATTTATTTATTTATTTATTGTTTTAAAAACCCATCAGTCTCTTGGGCTAGTTAGGGTTAAGTTACAGTGTATTTTTAAATAAAGTATACAAAAATGATAATGACATTCGAAAATAATATACTATACGAATTACAATAGAGAAGAATTACAAAAGGTGTATCAATACAGCGGCCGTTAAAAAGTTGAAAAGCATAATATCCAAATGCTTGGGTTGGACCAGTTGTTTTAATGACCTTGGCATTCCTAGTTGCCGTCTCAGTACCTCAAACTTTTCACACTACAGAAGGATGTGCCTGACGCTCTGTTGTGTTTGGCATTCGTCACATTGTGAGGGGTCTCTTTCTTTTAACAGATGCTCATGCATTAGTCCGCTATGCCCTATTCGCAGCCGAATTCCACTGAATTGCACTTAATTTTGAGTGATCTTTTTTGCAGTAGGTGTTTTCCTTGCTTGCTGCCGGGGAGCCAGGCATGGGGTTCCGACTGTTTTAGAAAGCAGTCTGTGTTTCTTTACCCTTGTCTGGTTGCTTATGGACGTATTTGCAAATTTACAATTATCTGTATAACTTTTGTTTGATTTTCTGTACTGTTATTATTTATATTATCACATTTTGGCTTAGTATTTTTTATATCCAAAGAATATCGTCATTAGAATTGTTTATGTTATATTTACATATGCACCCTCAATAGGTACGTAGGGTAGGTAATTTTGGCAATACGTAAAGGCTACAGAGTGCCCAATTTCGTATGATTGACGTGATTATTCCGCATTAAAATTTTAGCTGTTAAATGCAAACATTCATATCCCAGCGAGATTCGAAATTCATGAGATTCTTGCCTACAGCAGAAATCAATAATTTCTGCTATTAAAATGATTCTATTTTCTTATTTCTTATGTAAAGTAGATTGTTTTATGAAATAAATTGTTCTATAAAAAATATCTTTCTAGAAATCGCGTTGTTCTTCAACATTTTGAGAGAGAAAATTACCACATTACTATGGGTATATTTCTAGTAAAGGATTACATTTTGTTTCGTGGGTTTATTACGTTTGGATGGTTTTCCTACAAACAATTTGAGACCCAAATATAATCCTGGGGGTAAAATATCGATCGGCAATTCGGTCCAGACGTGTTGGATTAAAATTCTGCTGCTGCATATTCCACATACTCATAAACAGAATAGAGATATCTTTATTACACTGATATCCACGACCGTTCATATATGTCTCCCAAAATATTTTATTACATGTGTACAATTCGTAACCATAAAAAGGCGCAAACAACTAACGACAATATATTTCGCCCATTTTACATTTTCTTATTGTGATATAAATATCTATTACTCTTAACTTGTTTAAATTATATGAATTAATGTGTAAATTTTATGAAATGAATGAAAACTAGTTATGAGTTATTTAAACCGTTTATTTTTAGAAATATTCAAAATAATCTCTCTTGGCGGCATTGCATTTATGCAAGTACTTTTCGATGTGAGTTGAAAATGACGTCCTTAAAGTAGTTTTTTTAATGTTTTGAAATAGGCAAGAGCCCAACAGAGTAAAATTAGGTAAATCGGGGCTGTTACGGAAAGATGAATTAAATGTTTGGTGGAAAAATCTTCTTCTGAACAATTATCTTGACAAAAGCTAAGAGTTATCGGTCATAATTTCGACTTATTGCGACTAATAGTTTCACGAAATGAATGACATTGGACGGCTAATGACTAGCCCACAATTCATAATGGCCGTGTGAGATACTCAAAAAGAAGTGTGAATTGCTTTTAAGAAATCTTACTTTAACTCATTTAAGAAAACTACTCTAAATAGACCATAAACAAATAGTGTTAGTTAAAAATAAAGCTAAAACCATTTTAAGCTTTAATAGAACAATTGAAAAGTCCCCGTCCTGACACATAGATGGCGCTATTAGAATTAAATCCATGTTTTTTAATTAGCCCTAACCCTCAAAAGATGCGTGTATAAATTTGGCAGCTGTCGGGTCATTAGTTTGTGAATTATAGCATCATGAGTGAAGCAACTTTTGTTATTGTGAAAAAAATTGATAAAATATTGCTTTTTGAAGGGAAAAAATACAGTTGAAGTAAAAACTTGGCTTGATGAGAGTTTGCAAACACTGCCCCAGATAAATCAACCATGAAGTATTGGTATGCTAAGTTTATACGTGGTGAAATAAGTATAGAAGACGGTGAACGAAGTGGACGCCCCAAAGAGGTTATTACTCACGAAAACATTTAAAAAATCCACAAAATGATTTTGAATGACCGTAAACTGAATGAAACAGCAGACACTCTCAAGATACTAACTGAACGTGTACATCATATCATTCACGAATATTTGGGTATGAGCAAGCTCTATGCCAAGTGGGTACCACGCGAGCTCACTTTTGACCAAAAACAAAGACAAATGGATGATTCGGAGCAGTGTTCGAAGATGAGCAAGTGTAGCGGAATAAACTCGAGTTTTTGTCTCGATATGTGACAATGGATGAAACATAGCTCCATCATTTCACTCTGAAGTCCAATCGACAGTCATCCGAGAGGACTGCATACAAAGCCGGCTGGCAAGGTTGTGGCGTCTGTATTTTGAGATGCGCATGGAATAATTTTCATTGACTACCTTGAAGAAGGAAAGACCATCAATAGTACTAGTAATGCAATAGTAATACGTCATTGGACCGTTTGAAGGGCGAAATCGCCGAAAACCGGCCGCATTTGAAGAAAAAGAATGTGCTGCTTCAGCAAGACACCGTGTCAAAAATCTATAAATTGGGCTTCGAATTGCTTCCTCATCCACCGTATTTTCCAGATCTGCCCCCCAGCGACTATTTCCTGTTCTCAGATATCAAAAGAATACTCGCTGGGAAGAAAGTTTCGTCGAATGAAGAAGTGATCGCTGAAACTGAGGCCTATTTTGAAGCAAAGGAAAATTCGTACTAGAAAAATGGTATCGAATAAAAAATTGTCAAAAAAATGTGTTTTACTATGGTAGGCCGGGTACTTTTCATTTGACCTGTTATATTTCTAGAAATCTTAATTAGCTTTATTTAAATTAGTATAAGTTTTATAATTTTTTATGATTCTAAATCATCGTCTTACGATATAACTCTTAATTTTTTATCCGCACGTTACAACTGCGCGTGTCAAACGAACACCGTGTCAAAAATCTATAAATTGGGCTTCGAATTGCTTCCTCATCCACCGTATTTTCCAGATCTGCCCCCCAGCGACTATTTCCTGTTCTCAGATATCAAAAGAATACTCGCTGGGAAGAAAGTTTCGTCGAATGAAGAAGTGATCGCCGAAACTGAGGCCTATTTTGAAGCAAAGGATAATTCGTACTAGAAAAATGGTATCGAATAAAAAAATTGTCAAAAAAATGTGTTTTACTATGGTAGGCCGGGGACTTTTCATTTGACCTGTTATATTTCTAGAAATCTTAATTAGCTTTATTTAAATTAGTATAAGTTTTATAATTTTTTATGATTCTAAATCATCGTCTTACGATATAACTCTTAATTTTTTATCCGCACGTTACAACTGCGCGTGTCAAACGAACACCGTGTCAAAAATCTATAAATTGGGCTTCGAATTGCTTCCTCATCCACCGTATTTTCCAGATCTGCCCCCCAGCGACTATTTCCCGTTCTCAGATATCAAAAAAATGCTCGCTGGGAAGAAAGTTTCGTCGAATGAAGAAGTGATCGCCGAAACTGAGGCCTATTTTGAAGCAAAGGAAAATTCGTACTAGAAAAATGGTATCGAATAAAAAATTGTCAAAAAAATGTGTTTTACTATGGTAGGCCGGGTACTTTTCATTTGACCTGTTATATTTCTAGAAATCTTAATTAGCTTTATTTAAATTAGTATAAGTTTTATAATTTTTTATGATTCTAAATCATCGTCTTACGATATAACTCTTAATTGTTTATCCGCACGTTACAACTGCGCGTTATTATTCATTAGGATCGCAATTTGAATAAGAAGTTCTCGTGTACTCAGTGTAACTATCAGATTTGATAACTTCTGATTACAACTTGTTAAGATTTATGTAGGCATAGATTCTTTCTTAGAATCTATGAATATATATATATATATATATATATATATATATATATATATATATATATATATATATATATATATATATATATATATACCATGTTATCAGAAAAATGGTGAAATTTTGATTGAATTAATTTGATACAGCTTTTCTAAAATTTATATAGTCTATCCAAAGTTTTTTGTATATACGTTTGATGTATAAGTATGTTTAATGTAATAATTAAATTAATAATTAAATAATAATCCAGTTAAAAACAGACGCAATGTTGTCCAATAAGTTCGAATGTGTAACCGAACTAGGCTGTCAACGTCGTCAGGTTGACAAACGTATGCAAAATTACTTAAAATAATTGTGATTAAAAGTTATAAACCGGCAAACCTTATTTTAATGCTTTGCTTGTTTTGATAAATCTCAAATCGCTGCTTGTTATTACTTTGATTGAAAATTCCGAAACCAGACAGACAGATTGCATCTCTAGTCAGTTACTTTGATTAGGAACGGGAGAGGGAAGGTCTCCTCTTGCCAGTAAAATTCGTTAGAGAGATAGAGATTTCTATTGCAAATGTATTTAGCGTGTTGCAGTTGTACTGAATATTAGTATATACACGGTCACTGAAATATCTCAGAAAATGAGAAATATCTTGAATTCGCCGAAAAAAAACCGTACTCATACGAAGCGGGTGACAAATCAAGATCAGCTTGATGTTAGGTCTATCAGAGATTAAATATACGACATGTATAAAAACAATGAGTAGTTTTTCAATACAAACAAAATTTAATACAATTATTTCAAAGAAAACTGTGATTCTAAAAAGTATCGATGAGGTCAAATAGAACTTCCGGATAATACTTTTAACAGATTACAATTTTAAAGAGCATATAATAAAATGAAGGAAGACTTAATATTTCAATTTATACATTAAATGAGTCATGGATATTATAGAACGGGCCCAATATACCTAAGGGTCATTCATGGCAAGATGATAATAAAGGTAGTGTTATGACAACAAAAGTTGATGGAAAAATGTAACTGTTGGACAATTACCAGTTGATTAGGTTTTATTAGTCATAACATTAATTAATAATTCATTGTAGATATATTGTATTCGTGCTAGAAATAAGAATGGTCAATAACATATTCGGTTTGGATAAACTCTATCAGACACAATGAAAAAGAAATTGACAAATGATGGAATTGTGAATAAATGTTAGCTATATTAAAAATTAATAATTCTGAATAGTATATGATTCAATGTTGCCAATTTCTCAGACAGGGTGATGAGAATGGAAACAAGTAAAGCTGAATAATATACGATAATTTATGTGCAAAGCTATTTTATATTATGAAAAGATAAACGTCATAATATTATTAATTAATAGTAGGGCAGCTTTAACAAATGAATTTTTTCTTTCATTCAGATCACAATTATCAAACAATCCATTTTCGGATCGACGAAAAGTTATTTGTCGTCCTCTACTGATTCTCTTTATTTCGTAACCAGCGTAAAAATCATAAATAAGATGGTTCCAGGTTTCCTGGCGCCGCCAGATTTTTGCAAATGTCAGTTTTATTCCATTATAATTGGCGCTTCTTTTCATATAAATTATACGAAATGACACAATTTCGAGTATATAATGTATTTCTACTAATGGTCTTTAGTAAGTGTTGAGTAACTGAGCTAATTTATTAGTCACTGAATACAATTAATAAGTATTTTTAACATGATATATTTTGAGTTCGGCATCGAAGACATTTCTTGTCAAATTTTATATTGTAGAAAACCAAAACTCTCATTTTTAGTGCATGGAAGTTCTATTTCACATTTACTTGATGACAATTTTAAAAGCCGTATCACTCAATCTTCTTAACCAAACTGATGTTCGCTGATTATAGAATTATATTCGCTGATACAGATGTTGAAGTTTCTAGAATTCTTCTTGATATAGTTCGAACATTAAGCAAGAAAATACCAAAATATTGACAAATGATGGATCACCTGCTATTATAAATCTCAACGGAATCCAGTTAGATTAGCGAAGGAGAAATTTAGTGATATCAGAATGATTTAACAAGAAGAAATAGCAATAAAGAAAACAAGAGCTAAACATAAAAAGGGAAATATGTTTTCTAATGAAAATAAAATTCATTACTTAGATATACAATTATTAATTAGGTGGACAAAGCCTCCAGAGTGTACCACAGGTGATTTAGGCAAGAATGCAATATAAATTAAATAATTAACTCCAATCTAGTAATTTTTGTGGCTATTTAACAGCAGTTTAAAAGCTTCTATAACATATGCAATAGATGTACTGTAATGTTAAAATAAATTGTAACTTATAACATTTCTGTTTTATTATTTTATTTATAACAGGTCAATTGAAGAGTCCTCGGCCTGACACATAGATAGCGCTACTAGAATTGAATTCATATGTTTTTTTAGTTAGTCCTAACTCTCAAAAGATGCGTGTATAAATTTGATAGCTGTCGGATCATTAGTTTCTGAATTATAGTTTATTGACTGAAACAACTTTTCTTATTGTGACAAAAATGGATAAAAAGGAATTTCGTCTGATGCCGAGTTTTCGGACACTGTACCAGGAAAATAAACCATCAAGGATTGGTATGCTAAATTTCGCCATGGTTAAATGAGCACCGAAGATGGTGAACGCGGTGGACGCCCAAAAAAGGTTGTTACCGACGAAAATATTTAAAAAATCGACAAAATGATTTTGAATGACCGTAAATTGAAGTTGAATGAAATAGCAGACACTCATATCCACTGAACGTGTACATCATATAATTCACGAAAATTTGGGTATGAGAAAGCTCTGTACAAAGTGGGTGCCGCGCGAGCTCATTTTTGATGATTCGGAGCAGTGTTTGAAGATGATCAAGCGTAATAAACCCGAGTTTTTGCGTCGGTATGTGACAATAGATGAAACATGGCTCTATCATTTCACCCCGAAGTCCAATCGACAGTCATTCAAGTGGACTGCATACGATGAACCCGCTCCAAAGCGTGGGAAAACGCAACAGTCGATTGGCAAGTTTATGACGTCTGCATTTTGGAATGCGCTTGGAATAATTTTCATTGAGTACCTTGAAAAAGGAAGAACCATCAACAGCGACTATTACATAGCGTTATTGGACCTTTTGAAGGACGAAATCGCCGAAAAACTCCCGCATTTGAAGAACAAGAAAGTGCTGCTTTACCAAGGCAATGCACCGTGTCACAAGTCAGTGAAAACGATGGCAAAAATCCATGAATTCGGCTTCGAACTGCTTCCTCATCCATCGTATTCTCCAGATCTGTCCCCCGTATAATGAAGAGGTGATCTGGTCGAAACTGAAGCCTATTTTGAAGCAAAGGACAAATCGTACTACAAAAATGGTATCGAAAAGTTGGAGGGTTGTTATAATCAGTGTATCACCGTGGAAAAGTTGGATAAAAAAATTGCCAAAATAATGTGTTTTACTATGGTAGGCCGGGGACTTTTCAATTGAACTCTAATTAGAAGGTTATTATATAACGACGATAAAATAAATTAAAATGCGAAAAATATCAATGTTAAATCTGTCAATTTTGCACCGTTTTGAGGTTATAAATTGAGATGACGTCAGTTCACTGCTACTTTGCATAGACTATAAGTATGTAACGTTTGGCGTCAGGTTTTATTTCAAAATTTATAACATTAAAACCTAAAATAGAATTTAAAAGAAGTATAAAAGGTATACAAGAAGTCTGAATATTAAAAATGTATATACATTTATTCTTACCGTTATAATTGTTTGAAACTATCCCACTGACTTTTCCGGCGACTCTACCACCAACTGGCATGATTGTTTTTTCTTTATTTTGCTGCCACGTATGTACACTTCAATCCATAAGCCTGAAAAAAGAAAACAGCGACAGATGAAATGAATGAGTCTATAGTAACGATTTCGATTCAATTCTATTATTAGCAGGAGAACCGTTTTGTCTTTTGGAACACGACGAGACAAACAATAGGGCATTGTTTTGGGTGGGACATAAAAGGATTAGAGGAACATAGTATGTGGATTTTCTCGTTATCTAGAGGCGAGCCGAATGGTTTCTATTCGGGATTGTGCGAAAACGCCGCTCGTTCTTTTAATTTTCGTCAGGGTTTTTTTTGGGTCGTCTTAAGGGTCCTGAATTACGGAGTGTCACTTAGTGACATTAATTTTCATTAACTTTTTAGTTAGGACTAGTGGAGTTGATGAAAACTTATGCTAGGATGGAAATAGAGAATTAACTTATACCATATTGTTTATGAAATCCGTGGACAAAGAACGAATATATCCGAAAGCGAAGATAGAAAAGTTTTTAGTTATTATAGCATAATTTTTTTAACATAATGTTCCTTAACATCAATACAATTAATTTGCCGGCTTGGTGATGCAGTGGTAAAGTTCATTGAACGGTCCTCCTATGTTCCGATAGCCGCGGGTTCGAATGCTGCTGGGGCATGGTCGTAAGTTCGTAGGCTTAATGCTGACGACCGTTGTTCGGAACCCAGGTTAAACTTTAGGTCCAGTCCAGATAAACCCATATTTGGTAAAAGGAGATTTTAAAATATATTTACAAAATACAATTAATTTAACTATTCTAAAACATATGCCAATCTCTATAACAGCTGCATTGGCTTGTAGAGTTATTATTATTTTTGTACGGTTATTTTAATATTTAGTATAATTGAATTAATTGTACATAATTGTTTATTATTTTTTAGTTAGTTTAGATATTTTAAATTATTTATTGTTGTGTTCTAATATTGTTATTGGTTCTTGTATTGTTCAGATTTTAGTATTAAATTGAAATTAAATAGATAATGAATATCATTTAATAGTAAATATTATAGAAGTACATAATCTAGCATGGCTCTTTGATAAAGTTTGGCACATGGCAACCCTGACGTCAAGTTTAATTAACCAATAAAATTTAAATAAAAAACAATTTAATTTCTGCAATAAATTTAATGAATAAAATTCAATAAATGAAATAAATATCTGTAAAAATCTATATTAAGAATAAAGTAAAAGTATAGTATAAAAATAAATATATTTATACAATATAAACATTAACATTAACCCAGAACTTTGGAAAAATCAAAATAATCAATTATCTGCTGTAGGTACAGTCGAGATAAACCCCTAGTTAGTAAAAGGAGACTTTAAAGTATATTTAAAAAAAGTTGTTAATGTATATTGAAACTTATTAAATCAATCGATAAATAAATAAAATCTGAATATTAATTTTTCACACTTTAAAGTTTGCATTTAAAAGTGTTTTATATTAGCATCTCATTATTCTACCAATCAGAAAACCTTATTTGCTTTACAATTGTATTTGAGAGGCATATTAGATTAAAATGTGATTGCAAGAAACACGTTGTATGTTTTATTCCATTCTTGAAGTATATGTTGAATTCACAAGAACTGGCAATGGAAACTTTTTAGTACGCCAAAATTCGCGGTTCCTGAACTCATGTACTCAGAAGTCTTGCAATTTAGGATCCCTTCGTTTGATAAAATATACTTTCCACATAAGAATATCGAGAAGTGTGAGACGAGCCCGCTATCAGTGATATAAGCCAAATCTGTTAAAACCATTAAATATTGAAGTAAATTGTACTTTAATTTACTAATTTTAACGATGTTTTTTAACATTCTCAGACGTGTTGCTTGTACGGGAGTTATTTTTCCTTTGAACTTTTGCATCCAATTGGATTGAAAAGTAACAATAATAATCTGATTATCTTATTTTCTTACAAGTTCGCATGTTTTGATTTAGCATCCTGAAAACTAATATAAGCCCAAAGTTTGGTCATGTTTTTATGAAGGGGTATTGGATTTTTCAGATAAAACAAAAAATAAAACAAACGAATATCGGAAAATGTATTTTAAGCACATTCTTAAAACTATTTCAAATGTTTTTCTTAATTTTCGAAGAATATTTATATTCGAATTCGAAAAAATTGCTTCTCTTATGAGGTTCAGTGTCCTTTTAGTTTATATTCCATCTTAACATGCAGAGATTTTCATAAAAGCACTAGTCTTGAATTCCATAAATATAAAGAGGATTTCGTCTAGTCCTGAAAATATTGTATCACTAAAGCTAGTTTTATTATTCATTTATCTTATGCTGGAGTTCATATATTATTTTATTTTCTTTACAAACTTAAGCAAATATTATGTGTATATATATATATATATATATATATATATATATATATATATATATATATATATATGTACATAATATTAGGTGCAATAGTGAGAGTAATTATATACAATATGATATTTCGGATATAAGTTTTTTTTATATATTTCTTATAGATTCTAAAATATGTAGACGTATTAAAGCTTTCACAAAATGATTTCTTTTCTTTCTGTCATTATAGATGATACGAAGATATTTTCTCTAGAAAGTAGCTGTCTTCTTTCATTACTATGAAACAATCCCGGAAATGTATTTGGCCGTTCCTGTTTTACGAGCGTAAAGAAATTTATGTGTGGTCTAGTTAAAGCTGTTCGTGTTCGTATTGCTTCCAAATGAAATGATGTTTTAGTGCATACAAAGCATTGCCCGTCTGAGCTTAGGTGTTGGCCTAGAAAAGTTTCATAGTAAATTAAACTATAATGGTGCAAGTACGATTTGCCAAAGTAGAGAATTTCCATTATATAAGCTTTTATTATGATTTAACGATTAAAACTAACTGGATTATACATGTCTAGTCAGCAAAATAGTTATTCCATTTCTGTTTGATTCATTTCCAAAATGTGTAAAGGTGTAAATAAAAGGCAAAGTAACTTTGTGTGAATAATTTTAAAAAATAAACAGATATTACGATAGTTGTCTTCGAATAAACGAGGAAAAATGCAGAACACTTATTTCTTATCTAGTATTTCTTATATTTCTTTCTTCGAGATTATCTTACTATCTCTAGAGAATACAATTTATTGGTCATCTAAAATAGTTTTGTTAATTTTTAAATATGTCTTATGGGGTTACATTTTAAATGAAGCACACATATATAATATCAGTCGCGCATTTTTATATTCTTGAAGCATATTAATATTTAATAATTTAATTTTATAATAATAATATGTTCGAAATTGGTGATTCTCCTTCAACAAATTTGTCCACGAAAAGTAAAAAAAAAATATAACGAATGTGGTGTTTTAATTGTGTATTAACATATTTTTATGAAATAAAACAATTTACTTTAAATCATGTAGCATCGATAGCATCGAAATAGTATTAGCAACTGAAATAGCGTTATTCCTAAAAAGCAACTTTTTTGGTTACAACAGGATGTGGCGTCCAATGGGTAGTTTTTTAACCACAAATAGTACAACGAGAAACCTAGACGCCCATATGGCACAGGGTAACACGCACGAGAAAGACTTGATGTACAAGTTTTGGGACTGGTCAGTATCTATGTGGAATTTTATGAATAAGGATTTTATGAAGTTTTCCAGTTTTCTGTTAATTTTGGATTCTGAACATTTTCCATTTAGCTGAGACTAATGCACCGATACTAGGTGTTTGGCACGTATTCCCATGTCTTAGTTATACAACAGCGTTACTGCTTATAATACTCACTTTGAAAGCAATAATTATTGTGAAATGCTGTCCTAAATTTGTATATAAAAATATATATTCCTCGGAACATTCTATAAGTTTATCTCGATTTATGATTATTATAGTAGTTTAAAACATCTATCTCGGATAAAAGCTGAAATTACTCGGGAATATTTGCGAATATCGCGACAGCCCCGAAAATATCACGTCAACGATCTTAAAACTCGCTGTTCCAGGGACATACAAGTGTTGCGTTGGCAATCTAACCAGCGCACAGGTGCAGACCATGAAACCATACTTAAAATATATTCCTCTATAACCTTTCCCAAGCTAGACTATGGCTCCCTCCTGTTCGCAACTGCTGCTTCAAGTTACCTCAAATTCCTTGATACTATTCAAAATACTGCACTCAGAATATCGCTGGATACCTTGCGATTTTCTCCTGCTTGTGCTGTCTGTATGTAAGAACCCATCTCTTTCTTATGACAGGGATTTCTTTCACTGAAGTTAGCTGTGAAATTGCTTGCCCTGCTGCCTTCCTTAAATGTTATCTACACCTCAAGTTGTCCATCTGTGCAATCTTACCCTTAACTACTCCACTTGTGCCTCTCATATAATTGCTGATCTACTTTCCAGAGCTGGAGTTGCCTTTTTGCATACCCTCCTTATCCACTATGCCTTCCAAATACACATCCTTATGTCAATTATATAAGAGAGAGCATTGCCTTTGCCTTATTCGGTCCAATTTCTGTGAACTTTTCCACTTTTATCCTGGTCGCAAGCAGATATATACCGATGGATTTAAATCTCGTATTGGGCTTAGCAGTGTTTTTGTGGTGGACAACCGGGTATTCCATTTCAAACTCCCTAAATAGGTTTCAATATTGACTGCTGAATTTTTTGCAATATTTAAAGCTTTACCTTACATTATAACGGAATCTTTCAAGGAATGCCTAATCCTTGCCGATTCCCGAAATACCCTTGAATGTTTCGTGGAACAGAAATTGAACCATCCCCTGGTCACCGACTCATTGTCAATCATCCGTATCCTCTATTTGAATCGCTATAGGACAAGTTAACTGTGGATCCCTCGTCACGTTGGTATAGTGGGAAACGAGCGCGCGGATAATGCAGCTAAATCGGCTCCTCTACCCTACTCCCCCTATTATTGACGCTCAAAAAGGCGCTTGATGAGTTCAAAATACAGTAGTATCACTTCAATCATAGTCATAGCCCAGTAAGCGCTGAAATAAAATTCTCATCTTTATGTCTTTTTCTTGATTGTTATCCAACTTTAATAAAGTAAGACAAGTGAAATTGTTATTATATAAGAGCCTATTGTTAATTTCAACACTAATTTTTATTTTATTAAAGTTCTCCTTTTTTAATTATTTACAAACTGTTAGTATACATAACACTGTTCATTTCTTCAAGACACAGATAAATGAATGCTAATGTTTTCGCGCTCATTTTTATTATTTCCTAAATACTTTTTACAAGAAAGGATTTCATTAAGATTTTTTTGTGCCAATTACTTACATTTTAATTACAAGACTTCATACAATGCAAAACAATTTTTATAGCCTGTTTTATTTACTTAATTGTTTACTTGTTATGATGAAATTAATATTTTCTTAACGATAAATAAAAAATAATTACGTTTTAGAGTTTTAATGTTTACATTTATAAAGCTACAACTCTAATGATAGACTAATTTGGTACGTTATGTTTTCAAATGTCTAGATCGTGTAATGTTTCATCAAACTTGTTCAGTATTTAACACCAAGTGATGACCAGAAAATCATTTGTTATTTCTAGGAAAATCCTACATTATATATTATCTAGATTTATGATTTATCATAGCCAGAATTTGAGATGTTCTGTATAAATCAGTGTCCTCCTAGCCCGAGTTAATGTATGTAAGTCAGAAAAATGCATAGAATATTAATAATATGCTAAGAAAATTTCCTTAAAGAAGATATACGCGATTAGTTAAGCTTTGAGAACATATATTAGTTATCATTAAAAAGTCTAAATATTTAATATTGAATGTTCGATTCGTTTTTTATGTTCACTATTATTATCCAACAGATTTCATTTGATTAAGTGAAATTAATTACTTAATTATATTAATATAATTTTTATTAAGTTAAAATTTCAGGGGTGAGTTATTTATTAGTTATTTAATCTTTATACTATTTTATACTACGTTGAAGATAAAGAGTTCTTGTGGACCTGTTATTGAATAAAGATTCCATTTAAGCAGGTAATAACAACATGCAGAAGCTAGGCTAAATCGCCAAAAAATAGGTGTATTTATAAATTTATGAGTGGCAAAAAGATATGGGTATCGCTACGATGAAGTAATTCTTAAAAAATACACAAATATAATAAATAATGGATTTAATGTTAAAACTATATAAAGGATATAGATAAACATTGAAATTTTTTTGAAATAACACATTTTATTTATAAAATTATTGAATAAAAGGAATAAAAATAATTTTTATATGCCTTTTTGTTTTTATAAAAACACCATATTTAGATAAATTTACATATTTTAACAATTAACAATAATTCCAAGACCCATATAAATAAACATTACCATAAAAAAGACCAAAATCGTTTAGATCAAACACAACCAATATAGTTAAAACCAAACGAAAAAGTCACCGGTATATATGAAAGCAGTAAAATTTTCCTAAAAATCTCCAAATATTATCTCTACCATTCTTGATTCACAAACCCCATTAAAAAATTGACTACCTCCAGCTTTCTATTATCTGGAAGTTTGTATTCGTTAATTTTTCTAAGAAGCTTGAAAATTCCATGTGTTAACAGATTTCAACTATGGTTTTTTTCAGTTGTGCAAGTTTGTTAATATTCTCATAAATTTACGAATTTAATGGTTGCTATTATTTAAACAAAAAGCGATAGTTCTAAGATCTAGACATAATCCTGTTTGTAGAAAAACTTCATAAAAACATCGTGATCGTTCCGGATATTTAACAATCTGGCGTGCAAGACAATTTGTGTACAAAGTATCTGTCGTCTCCATTTCTGTGGAACAATTCCGGAAGTATGTTTACTAGTTCCGAATTTCTTGGAAGCGTGGAAGTTTATGTGTGGCCTTGTTAAAGTTTGCAGTCAGTTTAGTTTGCTCCGTACTTAAACGGGATGATGTGTAAGCGCACATAAAGCAATGCCTCATTCGGCTTTGATGTGTTCTTAGGAAATATTCAATCTCAATCAGGATTAAATTGATGATAATGGAGTAGAATGTTAATTGATACGGAGAGATGAGCTGTGCTATATTAACATAAATTGTAGTTCAATAAATTTCCATCAAAGGAAACACGATATCTTAAGTTATCTGCTTTATTCCAGTTAAAGAATATATATATATACATATATATATATATATATATATATATATATATATATATATATATATATATATATACATATACATATACATATACATATACATATACATATACATATACGTATACATATACATATACATATATATATATACATATACATATACATATACATATACATATACATATACATATACATATACATATACATATACATATACATATACATATACATATACATATACATATACATATACATATACATATACATATACATATACATATACGTATACATTTATTGACTGCCGCAATTTCTAAATTCATTTTAGAATCGTACAATATTTTCCTTCTCGTTTTCCTTTAGTTACAAAGAGACGCAATGCCCTCTGATAAGTTCGAACGTGTAACTAAACTATCTTGTCAAAGTTTTCCGGTTGTTAAACGTACGCAAAATTCTTCAAAACAGTAGTGATAAAAGGTTATAAACCTGCAAACGTTATTTTAATGCATTTTTTAAAATAAATCGCTGCTTATTATTACAGAACAGATATATATATATATATATATATTTATATATATATATATTTATATATATATATATATATACATATACATATACATATACATATACATATACATATACATATACATATACATATACATATACATATACATATACATATATATATACATATACATATACATATACATATACATATACATATACATATACATATACATATACATATACATATACATATACATATACGTATACATTTATTGACTGCCGCAATTTCTAAATTCATTTTAGAATCGTACAATATTTTCCTTCTCGTTTTCCTTTAGTTACAAAGAGACGCAATGCCCTCTGATAAGTTCGAACGTGTAACTAAACTATCTTGTCAAAGTTTTCCGGTTGTTAAACGTACGCAAAATTCTTCAAAACAGTAGTGATAAAAGGTTATAAACCTGCAAACGTTATTTTAATGCATTTTTTAAAATAAATCGCTGCTTATTATTACAGAACAGATTGCATCTCTAATGAGTTATTTTGAACATGGACAATATAATGGAGGCCCCCTCTTGCCAGTAAAATACGTCAGAGAGGTAAGCATTTTTACTGTTAAATATTAATTTGATATGATTTTTATTGAAAATATTTTTGATCGTGTTGGAGCTGCACTGAATATTAGTATCGACATGGTCATTAAAATATCTCAAAAAATGATAAACATTCACCACTAAGAAACCGTTCTTATACGAATCAGATAACAGATCAAGATCTGCTTGATGTCAGTACTATCAAAGATTAAATATATGTAAATGTATTAAATAAAATGTAAGAAAATAGTGAGTAGCTTTACAATACAAATATAATTTAATACAGCCGTTTCAAAGGAATCTGAATAGAATTTTTAAAGCATATAATAAAATAAATAACACTTATTATTTCAATTTATGAATTTAGACGAGATATGGATGTTTCAAAATGGGACCATTATACCCAATGGCCACTGATGGCAAAACTATAATAAAAATAGTGTTATGACAACAAAAGTTGATGAAAAAAAGTAAATGTTGAAGTAACAATTGATTACGTTCTTTTAGTTATAACATTCATTAATAATTTATTGCAAATATGTTGTACTTCGTGCTGGACAGAGGAACCGTTAATAACGCCTTCGGATTGGATGACATCGATAAGACACCTTGAATAAGAAATTGACAAGTGATGGAATTGTGAACGGATGTTAGATATTTTGGAAATTAACAACTTACTTATTCCTTATTTACTTTAATAAAATTTTATGATTATGATATGATCCAATTCTTCCAATTTCTAACACAGGGTGATTAGAATGGAAACCAGTAAAGATGAGCGTAGAGTTAAGATATGTTAAATATAGGAAATATTATTGTATGTGCACATATTTGTGTGTAATTGTTTAGAATATACATGAGCATTTGGTTAAAATGTGCCAGAAGAGAAAGCATAGTAACTATTTTGCAGATATGATAAATGCATTAATGAGAAAGCAGTGATAAAATCTAGTTTTATCAAGAAAATTGTATGATATCAAAGTTTCTTTTGGCAAGGAATCACTGTAGCGAAAGACACAAGAACTAAGCTTAAAATGTAAATATGCTCTCTAATGAAAGTAAAGTATACATACAACACAAATAAAACTACAAATGCGTTTAGAACTCTAACTCATAGGTCATATGGAAAAGAGTTTAATGTAAGTATAACCAAACACAACCCTAACCTACAAACTATTATAACTGTGTACTTAATTGTAGTTAAAAGTCCTTTGATAATATATGCATTAGATTTATTCTAATCTTGAAATAAATTATATTTGATAACAGTATTTTTGTTTAGTTATCTTAATAATTTTGTTACACGTCATAGCCAAAATTAACTAAATTAATCAACTCATAGTTGATGCGGCAACATCGCCCCGTTTTAACGTCGTCAATTCAGATGACGTGAGTTCACTGCTGTTTTGAATAGACTGTAAATTTGTATATAAGTGGCAAATTGTTGAACGGCAAAGCAAAATCATACCGCCAGATTAATTTTATTCTAATATAAACGAAACATAGGAGTTCATGTTTCAACATGTTTTAGTTGTCTCATTCATCATATCAATGCAGGTAATAACTCTAAAGAGTACCCAATAATAGTACAATTGTCAGTTGGGAACTATGAGTATAGTATTATTGAAATCAATTGCCCCATATTTTCTAAAACAAAAATTGTGTCCTTAATTAATATATTATATATAATATAATACCTAAATAAATTTATGATCATAATATGAACATACAGATGCTAATATATTTGATGACGGATGTTTGATTTTCTTAAACTTTTAGCAACTCTATGGGAAAGAAAAAGCGTATCCAGTATTACATAAAATTAAGTTGCAATATTTCGGGAAATAAAATGCACAATTTCTAATTTTTAACTTTTGTTCTCTGCAAAGTAAATTTTTCAAAATTAGTTATCTAACCTATTCATATTCGCTCATTCTAATGCATAGAGTCATATCAGTCACGTAGTAACATATCTCCCTTAAAGAAACCACCGGATGTAGGGTTGTAGGTAGTAGTAGTTGTTTTGGTATTATGAAATTGCTATAGTTTATGGATGAGGACATGAACTACTGCAATTCGTTTTTGGTGTCCGTACAAGTTGAATTTCAAGCTTCTGTCCAAATTCGAGCAGACCTTGTTAGTTCACAGTTCACAGCAACATCAATCCGCCATTGATGGCTTTACACTCGGCATGGTTCTTTCCTTGCTTGATGTGGATAAGGATTATTTTTTAAGTTTTAAGTTCATCTGTGATAATATTTCTTGAATTCCGACAAAGTAATCCGAAGAATGCTTCGAGTAACTGCCCAACGATTGCTAATTCAACGTCAACCTGCTAGCAGTTACTCAAATCATTCCTTAGCATAGTTTGATGGAATTCTAGCAAAAATATTTCGATTCAAACTAAAACGAGAGACAAGCAATTTTAAAGGTTTCATTCATTTGATTTGATTCTTATCATTTGATTCTCTATTAACTTTTTGTCAGTAAATTTATGTTAATTAATATTACCTTTATTTAAAAATAACATGACTGTAATTTTATATTTTAAAATATACATTATCTTCAAGTTTATCTCTTTTTATATAATTCCGAAAAATTGGATGTTTTAAAAAACATTGTTTACTTCTATATATCGTAATATTTTATATATAAAGTAGCTAAATTATGTAAGTTATATTGTTGTTCTTAAAAACGTATTTATATTTTAAACGATTGATTTCCATTAACGAATAAAACATTCTTAAATACATAATAATATTGATCCTGATTACAAATACAGCTTTTCAATTTAAAATAAATTATTCATTCATTTTATTTTCTTATACTAGATATTGTATTTTAATGGTATTTATTTTCTCTGGACAACAAAATGATGGTATATTACATAATATTCGATGCTATATAGACAAAATGTGGAAAGTCAATACAGATTTATTGCCATCGTTATCGAAAGTATCGAGAAGAATGCCAAAATCGATATTGATAGATTGACAATGTCTAGAAAACCGATTTAACTTTGTCTTCCATTTCGCTTCTCTTATATTTTTCCGACAATAGGTTTTGGTATAAGAAATTAAAGAGGAATGAATATGCTGACGTAGCACCGATTCTATACCATTACAACAAAAACTTTGTAAACAACTTTTTCATTATTTTGACTGCACGGTTAGAATAGTCATGATGTTAACATTTCTAAATCGATCAATAAAGCTTAAATACGTTTTTATAGACCACTTCATACTGTTGTTATCAGCATGGAACTATTTCATGTTTTAATACAAATTCTATTAAAGGGATTACATCATCGAATAGGTTATTATTTAATACTAGCGACCCGCCCCGGCTTCGCACGGGTGCAATGCTGATACTAAATTAAATACACTACAGAAAAAATATGAACGTTGTATATAAAAACATAGCGGCCCGCTCCGACTTTGCACGGGCATAAAATATATATGCCTATGTCACTCAATGAAAACATGATTAAAATCGATCCAGTATTTTTGGTTCATTCATTACTGCCCTTGGCCTTCACGCATTAAATTTGGAGTAAAACAATTCCTCTTCCCCTATACTTACTATGAAGATTTCCTGCTATCTTTGGAATATCTAAATTCATACAATTTTTATTACATTACACGTTTTTAAACGCAAATTTTAAATTTGTAATATCTCCGAAAATATTTGTTTAATTTACATGCTGTAAGGAACCATATTGATCTATATTAATTGCACACTGTATTTAAGGTACTTAATTCGATAAGGATTAATGCCGTATTGCTTAAAATAGCTTCGTAAATAAGCCATTTTCTCACGTAAAAAGTAAACAATAAAAATGGTTAATGTGGGTTATCCCTAAAAGATAAACATATACCATCGCGGACTTTTTGATTCATTAATTTATTTACATTAGAATGTTGTTATATATCGATATTGTGATGTTTTGACGTCATAAATTTAGATGATTATACTAATTCCAGTTAATGAAAGTTTTACAGAAGGTGTTTACAGAGTAAAAAAATTATGTAAAAAATGAGACAAACTTTGCATTTTGGTGCCATGCAATATTATGTTATATGTTTTAAGAAATGGAAAATATAAATTATGTCTATGAGTCATTCTAGAATCTACGAAGTTAAGAGTTACGAAGTTACGATTTAATGATAACGGAATTCTTTAACACTTTTAAAATACCGCTGAACTCGACTAAGTTACGGTAGAAATGATCTGGTGGTGAGATGCTGTTTCAACGGTTTCACGTACTGCTCGTAAAGTACTGTCAGTATGGAAGAAGGTGATAATTATACATATCCTGAAAAAAGGCGACAGTAAATAACTATGCAAGAACTATTGAGATATTAAACTCTCCTATCGATCATTAGGAAGGTATTTATGAATATCATATGTTACAAATCATATTTCGAAGGACACGCGAGGAGGTAAGCCTGGAAGAACAGGCGGAGGAACATATTAGATGTGGAAAAAGTGCGATTATCAATTATTATTTGATTGACTGGCCCTCACTTTGGGCAGTTTTGGAAGCTGAATATATTCGCTAAAAGTTATTAAACTTCTTCAAGCGTTTCACGGTGGTTCCATTAAAAATGCGCCAGTGCGAAATGATTCTACAAATATATTTGAGGTTCTAGTCGGTGTTTGACAAGGAGATGTTATCCTTCCACTGCTTTTCAACATAGTGGTGAATGCAATTATGCGAAAAGTTTTTAAAAGCAGACATGACATTCGAATTAATGCTTCAAACTCTGATAAAACCGATCTGATGTTCGTTGATACGGATGTTGAGGCTTCTAGCATTCTTTGTGATGAAAAAAAGACAAAATTTTTTACAATTGACCGAGCGGCTGCTGTTGTAAGTTTCAATGGAACCTAGTTAGAGCTAGAGTTGAAGATAAACAAGCAACTCACTAAAAAGTAAAAAATAATCAAACTTTGAGTTTTAACCCAAAAAAATTAAAATATTATGCACATATAGTAATCTTTGTAATAACTATATAAAAATAAACAAAAACTTTATTTAATCTACCTATTACACTTTTTTTCTACTATATACACACAGTTTAGCTTAATACTTACCTAAAACTATTTATCTATTTGCAATATTATTTTAACTGCTATGAACTGATCAACTGATTAACTTGAAGTTGAACGAGCAACAAATTAGATTTGTTTTGTTCGTAATGTAATTTTGTGTACATGACACAAAATTATGTTTTTATATTTCAATTGTTTGGGCTCGGTACCGAGGTCCGCTCATTAGCCTAGGTGATTTGACAAATATTCTAACCAAACTAAAACAACAATAAAAAACACCGAGAATCGAACTCACGATCTCCGCGTGTGGGCTGAATGCTCCGACCACTACACCATAGGGGCAGTTGCCTACAATATTTTACGGCTTCGCATATGATATGGTTAGTACTTAAAAACCAAACTGAACGGATATAAACTGAACGACTTTGGTAAGCAAGCCTTTACTAAAAACTCCTTAAAATTCCCTTTAGGTTATAGCGGCTCGGTGTTTGCTTTCAGGATCAGCATACCTAAATAACCCCAAAGTATACAATTAGTTGTCTGTATGTCCTCATAATATTTAGAAAAAAGAAATATTCTCTAACTCATAACCTTTAAAGACACAACGTATTTCGCCATATCAGCTCAGTAATAACATTATATATAAATATCTGATTATTTTATATAAAAAATATGTGAAAACATTGTACGTGCCTTTGTAATTTGAGGGGTTTCCTCGATTTCCCTGGATTCATCAGATCCGAACTTAGTTCCAATCGAAAACCGTCTGAGGCCAAAACTGACGCGACCGACTGTGACAACAACAGTATTTTTGATCATAGAGTGATGATTGATGATGATGGTTTTAAAGACAAATCCTCCTAGTGGTTTATGCGGTTGTACAAAGTAAATTAATAACGAAGTGTTTCCATTTATTAGATCAATTAAATAACAATACATAAAGTCTATATAACGGTAGTCGTAACTTCTTGCTATAAACTCGGTTGTGTTTTCGGTAATTTCGGTTATCAGGTCTCGAGTCATGCCCAATCGATGCCGCAATATTTATATTTCCGCCGCCGGTAGCAACGTTTCGTCCAGACCGAACTCGTGTTTCGCAGAAGGGCGGAATCGTCCTATAATTAAATGCTCGGGTGGCGGCCGCGGGGGCCGGTGAGGGAGGTGGAAGTGGGACGATTCTCGATAGGGATAAAGGGCGCCGAATAGGAGGTCGCCAGATGAGTAACTGATATCGGGATAATAATTAATGAATTTGATTCTGTCGTTGATGGATGGTATATTGTTGGGTAGTCTATTATTATTGAGTATAAAGGGAAGAATTATATTGCTAAATGAGAACTTAACCGAAGGTAATAATAGGTAATTAAATGTATGTTTGTTAGCTGTATTGAACGAATAATAATTGCCGTCAACATGGTTAATCAAGTGAAATAATTAAATTAAATACTTATTATATCGGATATTTGAAGCTATCGTTTTATTATTTCAGGAAACAATGCTTATTATTGAGTTTTATTGAAGCATTAAGACAAAATATAGGAGAAAGCGTGAAATATAAAAGAAATAACGATAATTATCGCAATAATATAAGGAATTAAATACAAATGATTTTTTTGATTCTCTTTGTGTACTGGAACTAAATCCGCACTACCGAATCGTTGAAATAAATATTTAGGTTTCTATCTATAGAGCATATTTATCGTATATTTATAAATATTGTTGATAATTTTCAATGGCAATTTTCTCTGAATTATAAAAGGATTTCTAATATGAATAAATTCAAGTAAATTGAAGAAGAATAATTTGAACGTTGACACTTTGATATTAGAGAATTGACGTTGATTTAGCTAAACAAATATCCGTATATATCTGCAGAGAATAACAGATATTGGTCAGCAAAGCACAAAGTGTTTTACATACACAGATTCTTTTATATCTATTTGAATCTCATATCGCCTTCACAATAGTATTCTTCGGAAATAATACATCTGCCAACAAATAATTCAGTAGTCAAAACAGTGACATTGATCTCCACGAGTAATTTCTAATTTTTATTGAAAAGTGAGATCTTCGAAGTGTTGCTATAATATTTGGGATTAGAAAGAAATCGATGTATGACGAATTCGGTGATTTTTTGTTGATAGTTCAACTTTGTTCAGAATTTCGTTCATTCAATGATAATCTTCTGATATAGTGAACCATTGGCATGAAAATTTTAATAGTATTTTCTACAAATATGTTTCTTTAATGAATTAACTCTTTAATTACCTTTTCCATCACATTAAATTCCTTTGAAGACGTCAATGGTTAAAGAGGTACCCAGGATCAATCGCCTTCACTGATAAATCATAAATTTAAAAGGTTGTATCTAGAAAGACTTCAGAGATCAAGCTTCCTCAAAATCAAAATCCTACAGGGACAACTGAAATTCATGAAAATATCGCACCACTAAGTATTGCTTATAATTTAAAGTTTACAAGTCATGTGCATACTTTTTTTGGTAAAGTCGATTAAAATAAACTTTTTACATTATTCTCAGAGATGTGGTATACTTGCTCCATCAACAGTGTAAAGTTTAAGGTAATTTAAGGTATCGCGCTGTAATAGTAAACAAAAAAAAACATAAATGACAGATGGCCAGATAATAATGAGAGAGAGAATCGTATGAAGAATTCAAATCTGAAAAGATGAAGAAATAGTTTCGTAGTTAAATATCACATAGTTCATTTTTTTTGTAAATTGTTAGCTCTACGAAATATTTATTGAATAAATATATTAAATACTGCGAATGTTTGGTTGCATCGAAGTCTCACTGAAGTTTAATTGTGAATAACTAATCAGATTAGAAGAGAAAGATAGTGAACAAGTTCATATTAAATCATTGACGTCATCAAACAGAAAGAAAAGCGGCGGCATTTCAATTCATGAACGCCTTCCAATATAGATACGAGAAACAAATCATCTATTCACTATCTATTTGTTATTAAAAATCATATTTGGAAGTTTTGTATTAACAATTGTCCGCCCTGTGGATGAAATTCAACTACAATTTATTAAACTAATCATGTCTCTTCCATAATAAGGAAATGAAATAATTCAAAAATGATATGTTAATGTTACTAAAACTTGTTTTCAGAATATTTTCAATATATATATATATATATATATATATATATATATATATATATATATATATTTATATATATATTCTGAGGGCGCTAAATCAAGAGGATTGATTCCATAATAATTTTCTTCTTCAAACCAGATCTGTTCTCTTGAGTTTTGACATCCATTTGGTCGAAAAGGTTTAAATAGTTTAAAGATAACCCTCCGAGAGTTTTAAAGGAAGTCCCAGACATTGCCTTAAATAGAATTCACTTTTTAAACGCATAAAATAAGACCAAATAAGATAAACTATTTGACTTTGTGTATCTTGATGAAACTTGAATATTTCAAAATTGTTCATTGTGGCACTCTTGGCAAGACACTAACAAAAACTGTAAAGACAAGAAAAATTGATGGAAAAGGTAAAAGTTACAATAGCATTTGATTATGTTTTGTTGGTTATTATATCTATTAATAATTAATTGTAGATATATTGCTGGTTGAGGAGGATATTCCATCAAAAACTATGTGGATATGTGGAAAAATATCGGTATCGACGAACTCGAAGACATACAGATTAAGTAACTGATAAGTGGTGAACATGTTTGAAAGTGAGACAAAAAGTGAATGTGACTGAAGGAAACTTTCAGGATATGTGATAATGCTGTGCAATACTACAAATTCCTGAGAGATAGTGATGAGAGTGGAAACAACTAAAGGTATGTACATAATTAATTGAATATAACTGTAGAAAATGGTATTGTAGAGCGTGAAAGATTTGTGTGCACAGATATGATTGTAATTGTTCAAAATTAAGCATGAGCATTAGGTTACAACGTAAGCGGAGAGATTGAATACTGTTTTGTAGATATGGTAAATGCATTAGGCAGAATTCAGTGATTAATTTTATGAAGAATGTTGCACACAGGTAGTAGCAGAAGAAATACAATATACAGTGATACCAAGATGACTTGACAAGTAAACACACCATCGAAGGAAACAAGAACTAAACGTAGTTTAGTTAAATATGCTCTCTTATATTAAAAAGTTAAATATGCTTTCGAATGAAAGTAAAATACGTTCCTAGGGATTAGGCCTCCAGGGGATACCACTACATAAAAAGCGCGCCTAGAAACTCTACTTCATGGATGGTGTTGAAAAGAGTAAAATATAAACAAAACAAATCTAACTTACAAACTATTTTACCTGGATTTTTATTTGTAGTTTTAATTCCTTCTATAATATATGTATTAGATGTACTATAATGTTAAAATAAATTATATTTGATAACATTTTTGTTCAATTATTTTATTTAGATTAGAATTTTGTTGTACGTCAAAATCAAACTGAACTAAAACTCAGAATGGATGTGGCAATATTTCAATGTTTCGACGTCGCAAATATCCATGACGCATTACTAAAAAAACTTTGAATAGACTATAGATAGATTATGCATTATTTGTGAATATATTATACTACTTTTCAGAAATAATTTGACAAATTAGACTATAAAGAATTAAATAATGCACTGGATGCAAATTGGTGCTATTGTATAATAAAGGAAAATTTGTCTAGACCGAAGACAATAAATGTTAAATAAAACTAATTGAAAAGCATCGCAATAATCGAAAGTTGTATATTCAAAAGCGGCATTGTTTGACTAACAATTCTGTACAGAGAAAGATGTAAAATGATAACCGAGCAAACAAATTTCGCTGGAAGCCCACAGTAAACCACGGTCTATTTGTATTGGTTTTCGTCGTAGTCCGGGTTTCATAAATCGTATTTATTTCGGTCCCGATTTATTATCAACAAATATATACGGACTATATCAGTTTTATACTTTAATCTAACTGATATGAACAACTGAGTTTTCTGAGTAAAATTTAACAACTATTTTATGGAGCTATTATTTCTGGATATCGGAATTTATTTTATTTAGGTTTTGCTGTATTAGCTTTTACTGTTGTTGGGAAAAGAACATACAAGAATTATTTTATAGCTCATATTTCTTTATCCTAATTTGTTATTTTTGATCTTACTACTGTTATGATTTCAATATATTTTAATTATTTAACATTTAATCAATGAACTGTTTCTTTTTTCCACCAGTAGTGTCCTCCAGAAAGAATGTGAAGCACTTCAGAAATAAAGTTTTAGAATAGATGTAAAGTCTGAGAGATAGATGGCGAAGAAATATAGATATCGATCGAAAATATTTTATACTGATATACCGATATTTTTCACCAATATTTTTTTGGCCTGATATATCGATACTTTTGAAAAGAGTTTAAGTTTTAGAGTAAAATATCGATACTAAAAACCTAGGTTTTTTGAAGGAGTGTATCGAACTTTTGTTTTGATATTTCTTGTTCTTCGATAGTGTTAAAAAGAAGTATCGGTATTTTTTTTGTTCTTCGATATATTGATATTATTCTCCGCGACCGATATTCCTGGCCTGAGGGTTAAATCAAGAGGATGGATTCCATAATAATTTTCCTCTTCAAACCAGATCTCTTCTCTTGAGTTTTGACATCCATTTGGTCGAAAAGGTTGAAATAATATTCGCCTTTAATTGTTCTTCGCCTTTTTCAAGGTAATAATTTAATAGTACCCATCATACATCCCAAAATACGCTGTTCATCATGCTGCTGTTTCATTTTTGGCACGTAGGGGTGGACTCATACAAAATCGGTCAGATTCAAAAGGATTGCTACGAAGATCGTTTGCTTTTGATTGGCATTCCCAAAGACTTCAACCTTTTCACCATCTTTATTCGCCCTTAATTAAAGAGTTTAAATATCTGATAGAAATCAAGAAAATTGTACTTTAAAAACAGCGCAAAATAGGAAGCTTGAAAATAATAATATATCAATAACCCAAAGATTGAAAAGGGAAATACTAAAAATTAAAAACAAATTCCTAAATAAATATCTGAGTAATCAGAAAACACATGACAAACAGACTATTCCCTCTAAAAAGCCATCAAATATCTAAAACTACCATATCTACATAATCCATCTATAGGAGACCTAACATATATGTAAATTGGGCACGTAGCAATAAACAAAAAGTGAAAACATTTGCTGACCATCTAGAAAATACCTTCAAACTAAATGAAGCTGATACTGACTGTAATTTACCGGACAGAGAATATGAAAATTCGACGATTCAATTAGTTATTCCGAAAGTTATCAAAGTTGAGTTGAAAGGAAATCATCAGGCTATGATTACTAAGTCTACTACTGTTACTAAAGTAAGAAATTTACTGCAAAAACTACCAAGAAAGGGAATGATAAAATTCTTGAAAATTGTTCATTGGGGCACTCTTGGCAAAACAATAACAAAAAACTGTAAAGACAACAAAAATTGATGGAAAAAAGTAAAAGTTACAATAGCATTCGATTAGGTTCTGTTGGTCATTATATCTATTAATAATTAATTGCAGTTATATTGCTTGTCGAGAAGGATATTCCATCAAAAACTGTTTGGATATATGGAAGGATATCGATATGGATGAACTCGATAAGACATACAGAGGAAGTAATTGATAAATGGTGGAATCGTAAACATGTTTTAGACAGAGTAGAAATTAACAGTTTAGTGATTGAATTGGACAGTGAGTCAGAAAGTGAAAGTGACTGAAGGAAACGCTGGAAAGGCAATGCTGGAAATTCCTGAGACAGAGTGATGAGGGTGGAAGATTTAAACATCATAATCATGAAAATTCGACGATTCAATTAGTCATTCCGGAAGTTATCAAAGTTGAGTTGAAAAGAATTCATCAGGGTATGATTACTAAGTCTACTACTGTTACTAAGCAAGAAATTTGCTGCAAAACTACCAAGAAAGGGAATGATAAAACTCACTTACTTGATCAATGCAGCATTTCGACTAAAACCTGGAAAATCACCAAATGAAATAAACGCTTACAGACCTATCTTACTACTACCAGATATTTAAGGTATTTAAAAAAAATCTTATTGAAACGAATAGAACCGATTATAGCGGGGAGAAAACCTAACTAACTACACACCAGTTCGGGTTTTTCAACAAACATTCTACAATTAACCAGGTCTATAGAATAACAGATATAATTGAAAAAGACTATGAAGGTAAAGATGTATGTTCAACTATATTCTTAGATGTAGCACAAACCTTAGATAAGTTACGGCATGACCGCCTTGTCCATAAGCTACAGAAAATGTTACGAAACAACTCACCAAACTATTAAGATCTTATATAACAGTCAGAATTTTTAGAACAAAAGAAAAGTTGAAGAAGCCCACTTTACACTAAAATCTAAAGCAGCAAATACTCCGACTAAATTAGCGAAAGTAAATCTGTGCATATGCAGTTCACGTATAATGCATTGGTATATCTACATGTATATATATATATATATATATATATATATATATATATATATATATATATATATATATATATATATATGTCATGTCCTCAATGCTTATGACGGTTTAAACATGTCACTGAACACAGTACATATATTTAATAATCATTTTACAGACGTGATACTCGGTATGAAAGAAACTTATAACTCAATTGATCTCATATTCATTTATGGCTTTCTACATTGGCAGGTTCTGAGATTATAATATTCTCTACGACATATATTTTACGGATAAATGAAGAGGCAACCAGTATAACCAAGCAATCTTCAGAAGACAATAAATGGTTAATTTATATCTGATGATGGGACAAAGATATGTAACCCCCTTTTGTAATGAAAACACGTTGGAATGTATGAACACTATATATAAAACAAAAATGATGACGTAGCTTTTCTTTCATAAAGACATTTTCTAGCTTTATCTATAATAAGGCTTGGGAAATTGCTTTGGTGCGCCACAATAACATAGCAGTATCAGTAGGCTCTTTAATTTAATCTGTTCATGTTTTTTAAGCTGAGGAAAACTATTTTTAAATGGTTCATAGATAATTTGTTGTAATGCTAACTCATATTGGAACAGGACGTCCGATTATTACCGAGACTCCAGCTAACTTATTAGCTATTTTATAATCCGGAATACTGTTGTGGCTACGAAGTCAAAGGAACTTGACTTTACGATTGGCGAGTGGTTTTTTATATGTGTTATATAACACGATTACTACAACACTGGTTAATCTAACAAATCGGTCTGATCTCATATCAAAAGGGGATATTTGGTATTTGATATGGACTTAGATTGAGTACAGACAATTGGATTGGAAGGTAACGTAGTAACAATATTATAGTAACAAGATAACATAGTAAGAAGATAGTAACAAGATTTTTCAAATGTAAACCAGAATGCTTTTTTAAGGAGAAAAATAAAAAAGCCCAATGTATGGAGCAAGGAATCGCAAATTGAAAAAATTGTTGATATAAAGTACCATTGTAAGGCTTAGACTGGTTGTACTTTACTAAGAAACTTTGAAAAATCTACATGATAAACTAGTAAATATTCTGATGAAAAATATGTTTGGTTCTTTTTACTAAAATCACTGGGTTTTCGTTCGAAATTAGATTCGTTGAATTAGGCAAATAGTCTAGATTAACATATTTTTTTGTCAATATTCCCCGATTGAGCAAATTAAGTAAATTTTGCGGGAGCCTGAACAATCCCGGGCCCGGGTAATCGAATGAGAGACCGACTGGTCGCTAAATTGGAGCAAAATTCCGTTATGGCAAGGTTTTCACTCCGAATAATTTAATTTCCAGCTCGGACTATTTAAATATTGAATTAGTTTATCCGCAGAAATGGCATTGCCCATTGGGAGACACGTCGACCAATTAGTTTCCATGGAGGAATTAATGGAAATGGTTAAAATGTAAATGCTTTTCTTGACGTGGCGTTTGCGTTTTTATTCTCTAATTAAATCAAGTTTCAGATTTCTCAAAAAGCTTTTTTGGATTGAGAAAGGCTTTCGGTTGTCACTGTTTCTTCTTAATACAATTCTTTTTTCGAAGTCTGCTGTTTTTTGGACAAATTCTTTCATGACAATTTTTATTATATCAGCCTGTTTTTGCTTCTACTTTATATGGTTTCATTATATTAAAATAAGTCATGTTTCAATTGTTTATGATATAATAATAACTATTATATATATATATATATATATATATATATATATATATATATATATATATATATATATCATATGTCTCTTTAACGTCATTTCGCTACTATATAATATACTATATATATAATAGTACGGTGTTGATCTGAGGGGGACGGGGACCGACATAAAAAGTATAAATAAAATAATATATTAATAACACAAATAGGGGGGGTTAAAAGTATAAATACTGTATAAACAGTTTAAACATGAACACAAGTACAGGACTACGAACACAACCATAACGAAGTAGAGGTTCTATCCAGAGATCACTCCAGGAAGCTATCCAGGAAGCACCCACACCGAAGTAGTAATGGTTATTTCGTCAGTAACAATAAGCTTAGCATAGGCTAGGTCCTATGGAGAAAATCGATTTCTCGTAGAAATCCGAGGAGTCTGTCTTTATTTTATCTAGTTAAGGCATTTCTACAATTTTGCAGCCCATATTTAGTTCTAATCTGGGTGATCCGTGGACAGTCGTTCAATATGTGATAGACTGAAATAGGGACACAGTGACAAAACTGACAGTGAACAGGAGGGCTCGAAGTCATCAAGAGACCGTGCGAGAAACGACAGTGGCCCAATCTCAGTCGATTCAAAGCTAAGACATGGTGACGAAGGGAAGGAACGCGGAGAGAAGAGAAAAAATCGGCTTTAATCTCAAAGTGCCTGTTGTTGTTGGCCTCCTCGGCCCAACGACGTCGTACCTCGTTATTTGTGAAACAAGAAAAGAAATGGGATAAGGTCGGTATGGACACAAACATCCGTGAAGGGAAGGGGAGATGAGGCTGCTGATTAAGCCGCACTATCCGCGCGCTCATTTCCCAGTATATCAACGTGAGAAGAAATCCACAGTAAACTTGTCCTGATCCCATTCAGATAGAGGGCACGGATAATTTACAGTGAGTCGGTCACCAGGGGATCTTCTGTTACAAGAAACAATCGAGAGCATTTCGGGAGTCGGTTAGGATTAACCATTCTTTGAAGGATTGTGTCGTGATGTAGGATAAATCTTTGAATATCGTAAAGAGTTCAGCGGTCAATACTGAACCCTGCTCAGGGAGCTTGAAACAGAATGCCCGGTTGTCAGATTTGCGGAAGATGGTAGAGCAAGCGACCTCACCGCGAACTTCAGTGAAAGTAAATCTCTACGATAAGAAAGTGGTGGGGTGGATGTAAAACTGCACAAATTAATTGCAGCTGAGGATTAAAAGGTACCCAGCGACATACTGAGTCCAGTATTTTGAATGGCATCTAGGGATTTGAGGAAAGTTGGAGCATCAACGGCGAAGAGTAGGGTGCCATAGTCTAGCTTAGGAAGGAATGTGTTTTGAGTATGGTTTCCTGGTCTGCATCTGTGTACCGGTTAGATGCCAACACAGTATTAACTGGAACAATGAGTTTTAAGTTCATTGATGTCATGCTTCCAGAACAGAAGTGGATTACAGATAACTTTGAAGAAGTGATAAGGAATCCGGTGGAAGAGAACCAGGTAGAATGGCGGTTTAATTCTCCTTGAAGGCGCCTTTCTCCAAAGTTTGGAGACTTGACCGAGCAGTAAATAAGTATCGTGCAGTCGTCCGCAAAAAATCGATAGGTAAGTTTGAGTCGAGGAATTTAATTATTGAATCAAGGGCTATTACAAATAAAGTAGGACTTGGAACTGAGCCCTGAGGGACTCCAGTCGAAAGCGGGTAGGTGAAGGAGAGAAAACCTCCCGAACAGACTCGGAAAGATCGGTTGCTGAGAATTTTTTTTACAAAGTCCAAGATATTACCCATGAGTCCGGAGCAGTGTAGATTGTTGATTATCAAAGACCCATTGACTCTATTAAATGAATTTTGTAAATCCAGTGATCGTGTCGGGAGGTGTTTTATTTCGGAGCAAGCATACCTTATATCATTCTCTAAGCCCCCCAAATGATTTACTGTAGACCGACCAGAGTGAAACCTACACTGAAAATCAGATAGTAATGAATGCGTTTCCAGAAACCAAGATAGGCGGTTGAGTACCATACGCTCGAATACGTTACACAAATGGTCGGTTAGGAAAATGGGACGTTAGCTTGAGGGAGATGTCAGGGGTTTAAATTGGCGTCAAAACGCTCGTGGATATCATATGATGTATATGATATCATATGATCTAGTATACAGTTAGAAAATATCATCAAATAATTGTTGATAATATGCGTCAAAATAAGTTATTTTGCATGTTCATTGTTAATTCTTATACAGTTATCAAACATACCGGGCATTGTCCAAGTTCGCACGGAATAAAATGACTCTTGCATTCAGGGTCTGTTGAGAAAAATATCTAAAAACTTGAAATATTAAAAATTGAAAATGATATTTTTTCATCAAACTAATATATTTTCCAAACTAGGAATCATCTTTTTTTGGATCGTTTGGGTAGTATATTTATAACAAACGTCAGTTAATAGTAACGTAATTTCTTCTGATTTATAATTAACTAATCTAGTTATAGTTTATCAGAAAAATTATCAATCCCGACCTAAACATGAAAACAAATACATTTTTATATATCTACTAATCCTATATTATGAGATAAATACAATATATTTGCAATTGTTGTTATTCTCATCGCCCATATTAATCTAAACTTGGAGGGAGCCATTTCTCTATCAGGGATCGATCTATTGGGTTTATAGACAATATTGTATTGACAAAAAGTGACTGAAGATGATATATCACCTCATTTTAATGGAGTTGGTTGTGGCTCTGTTGTTTTTAGCAGCAATTATTAATCATAACTTAGCTTAGGTGCCTTACAGTCCAATTAATTTATATATTTTTAAGAAATTCATACATCTTGATAAACAAAGTTCTATTTAAAAAATATCAATATCTTAGAATGTATAATGTACAAAACAAATAAATGTGTATTCAATATATAACAGGAGATGGTGCTTTTTATTTACGTATCTGGATTTTTCAGGGAGCATTCAATAAAAACAAATATATTCTTCAACATTTTGAAATATAAAAGTACGTTTCTTTTTATTTGCTAAACATATTTGTTTTCAGAAATTTCTTTGTTTTTAATACCATACAGTTTTTATCAAATATTATTCATCCATTACTAGCTGATATCCGACCACATCGCTAAGCTAAAGATATAAAATATATTTGTCTGTACTGATTATATGAAATATAGCTAATGCCTGTTTCGTTTGGCTTAATATCAATAAGTTATTCCTCCTGGATTCGAAACTTGGAATATAAATAGTTACTTCTTTTGTCTTGACTGACTTATGAAAACTTTATATTTACGAATCGTACATAGAAAATATTCTGAGAGCAAATCCTGATGGATAAGATGATAAACACGTATGTTCTCTTTACTTGGTACTTTTTTTGGTTGTCTAATTTCGCCAGACCTTTCAATATAATGTGACGTTATGTTTTGTATCAGGCCATAATTCTATTCCCATATCATAAATATTAGGAACATTAATCTAGCCTAGTCTAGAACATCAGTATAGTTAAAAGGTCTAATAAATGAAACCCTTTAACTATACAATCGAAAAAAATCCAAAATTAACGTAACTTAAATTTTACATGACTGTCCCAACTATTAAAAGTGCATCAAAACACATACTGACAATAAGCAGTGTTAACACAAAAAAAGAATTGTTGAATTTGGTAGTTCCAACAATATGCGTTTCAGTGTTTCATTATTATTTACCCAGAATAAAGTGTTGCGAGTCATCGCCGATGCCCCGTATTACGTGTCCAACGAACTAATTCAGCGTGATATCCCCATAGAACCCATAACGAGTATCATTCGGAGTGTTAGTGCGAAGTAGTCTGAAAGACTATTATAGTGCATCCCAATGCACTGGCCAAACAGTTAAATGTGCGCGATGACACTGCGTAGGCTCATACGCAAACTGCCATACGAAGTGATTAATAGACACATAGAGTCAGATTTAATAATCTCTAGATCAAGCTAGAATAAGTTAAAATAGATTTTAAAATAATAAGTTAGAATAGTATAATCAGTCAGGATATTATATAACTGAAATCATATAATAATACTTATTGCCCGCGGGCTTGCACGTAAATATTTATTATCGATTTCATTTTACCTCCCTTTTTGAGGAAAATAGTATAATCAGGAGGGACAAATAAAGAAACCAAGAATAGCCATCAGATCGGTGACACATCGGCTCTGGCCGACACGGTGCCAGCTCCGACTCTTATATGGTAGATTATTTGTCGTTTCTATTCAAATACGAATGCGTCATTTTTAAAGTCAAAATTTGGCAACGTTGTACCGCAAAATGCTCGCGAATAATTTTGAATCGGAACTCTCTAAAAATCTCTAAATTTTACTTTTGAAATTATATTAAAACAGAAACTCAACGGAATTAAGATTTAGTGTTGTTTTCGGTTTGAAGGACGAAATTGCCGAAAAACGGCCGCATTTGAAGAAAAAGGAAGTACAGCTTCATCAAGACAATGCACCGTGTGACACGTCAATGAAAACGATGACAAAAATCCTTTATCTTTAACTGGGCTTCGAATTGTTTCCTCGTCCACCGTATTCTCCAGATCTGGCCCCCAGCGACTATTTCCTATTCTCAGATCTCAAAAGAATGCTCACTGGGAAGACATTTTCGTCGAATGAAGAGGTGATCTGATGTGAGGTATTCTGTTGTATGAAGCGTTGTTTCAGTTGTTATTGCTTGGGTATCTTTTTTTGTGCGTTAAATCGTTTCGTCGTATAAAATGTTTCTTTTAATACAGAAAGCTTGTAGCCGAGAAATTATTTGTTTAACATCCGCTGAAATATTTAATGTTGTTTAGAAATTTGCGACTATTGTAACTTTCTGATGACCTTCACGTGGCTTTGATTTACTCAAATATATAAGGATCCTAATAAAGAAAAATGAAGTTCGTCGCAAGGCAGAGTTTCTATTTCGCAAATTAAAATTAGGTTTATTAAATCAACAATATCCAGTATCGTTGAATGATATAAAGAAATCATAAAGGATGTCAGGAATATTTGGTATGCATATTATATCGAGTGACTGATACATCCATGGTTGCTGAAATGCTAGACTGAAATATGATATAATGAAGTTTTTATTGATTTCATTTCTATTTTATAACTTATATGCAAAATAAAACGTTTTACGCTATGATATATACTTATACCTAAATTTATAGCTGAATACATAATGTTATTTAAGGTTTATTTAACGCTGTGCGAATCTAGCTACACTGGTTAAATAAATTACAAATAATGACCTGCTGTATCCTATTTTATGTTTGTAATAACATCCCTTGGTAAAGCAAAATATTCTAGTTTGACTAAGATAAACACATCAGTTTTTTTATTATAGCGAGTTTTATTGTACCCATATGAATTCGTAGCTTTTCTTTGGCTAAATATAACATACGTATAATGTTCATTACTAGTTCTATTGTTAATTGTTAGTAGTTTCTACCTTTCGAGAAAAAGACGATTCCAACGCCTAAAGAGTTTTTTGTTTTATATTAAATAGATAATGAATCTACCTATTTTTACAAACTTCATAAGATTATTTAACAGATATTATTTAACTTTATAATTTATTTTTTGAGCAGATGTAATAGTAATCTTACCAAACACTGCTATTCTAGCAATTTAAGTATATATCTTTCAATAAAGTATAAAACCATGGAGGAATTTAAGCAAGATAGAGAGTATTGATCGACGATGCTTCTAGAATTTATTTTCTGCATATTTTGTGATTTAGTAGTTAGTCAGCCCTAAAGATTGTAATTAATATATTACGGGTTTGTAAGACATCAATTGAAAATTTTTGATAAATGTAATTTATCAAGTCCACACTATCGCACCGAGTGTATAATTTTTTAATTCGCAGCGCTGCCATACTTCCTTTACCTAACCTAATATTCTGTCCATTCTCTCGTCGACCACATGTATCAATTATAATCCAAATAAATAAGTATCTATTCAACCAGTGTTTTTAGTTCTCGTGCGAATTCTTTCCAAAAATAGTAGTGAGTGTTCGGACAAACAATTGCATCGACGGCCACACATTCACACCAGACCAGACGAATATTCCTACACATCTATATACTATACGTTCATGAGGTTTGGTCCGCTGTAGCCTTCTGATTTCCTGCGCATCATTCAATATCTTCTTATAGTTCAATATTTAACGCGAAATATTGGATAACTTCATAAATCCTTTTGATATCGAGGACATCGTGTATTTCTTCATTTGTTATGAAGCAATCAGCATTGAGAATTAATAGAAGAACTTTATTTTGGCCTAGTTGAATTACTAGTTACAAATAGGCTTTGTATTAATTAATTAAATATTAGAATTATAATAAGTTATCTCTTGTTTTAGGTGAAGTTGGGAGTATTTTCCTACTAACCAGTAAAGTTATTTGACTTTGAGGCTGAACTGCTTTGATGTTTGTCTAACGTGATGTTAAACGTATTTAATGTTGTTCAAAATAATAATAAAAAATGAAAACCATAATAACATTATCAATATTGCTTGTCGCGAGAAGTCGAATTTACCACCAGTCTAATCCTGTTTATATTTTCCATAAACTCCTTAAGCAATACAATAACCACAAAGAAATATCCTATGTACACTCCAATAAAGAAAGCTCTTTCATGTACACCGTATCCGTAGCAAAGTACGCAGTAAAAGAACTTTCTCTTTTAATCAATATTCAAGTTAAACATCGTTTCGAAAGAAAAGCTTTAGGTTCTTTTGTCGCGTGTTGCGAAACTTTTTTACGATAAACTCGACGATGAGATGTTTCGCGCCCTTTTGCCTGACTTATTCCCGAATACATAAACCTAAAATCGAACATAAAGATGTTTCGCGAGTGGCCGTTTTTACACATGAATAATTTTCCCGTCTGCTTATTTTTTGCGGTTTTTCCAACACGCGGAAAAAACAACTTGAAATTCTTTTGCGAAAATGTCGACGAGTCGAATTCCGTTCAGTCTCTGGATTTTCTGTAATGGAAATGTGGCTTATTTTTCATGATTTCGTTGAGTTTTTGAATATTGTAATTTAACCAATGAAAATGGGTGTAAAGACAAAAAAATATGTACAAATTTTTCGAGTTTCAGTCCAATGAATATTGGCATGATAATTATGATGATTTGAATTAATAGGAATATAACCATAAAAGGTTAGGAATTTCACAATTATAAAAAGGTTTATTTTAACATTTTTTTAAAGCTAAAATATTGATTAATTTCAGTTCAAATCAGTAAGTTCAGTTCAGTTCAGGAAGCATGTCTTGTGCGTTTGAATCACTAAAGGGCCTGAGGTAAAAAGATGACAGATTTCTTTTATTTCTTTCGAGTTGAAATTTTGTAAAACATCTTAGGTTATATTTTTTTGACATAATTTTAATGAAATTTGTTGTTATGACATCATTTTGATAGCACTTATTTGTTTAAATGCAAAATCATAATAAGAGTGTTGTTATTCAGGGTGTGTTTTAAACAAAATTAATTATTTTCTAGTATTTTCCGTTTTATAAAAGTAAACAATGGTAAACTCCCTAAAACCTCTTTTGCATTTCAGACCGACCAAATGATTATGGATCCATTTGTGTAATCATTGTTTAACAATGATACAACTAAACTGAGAGGTCTGAAAACTAAAAATTATAATACATGTTTCTCTGCGGATGCTGTTGAAACAGATGAATCTATGTCTTCAATCTCATGCTGAAAAGAGCCAGAAAATACATCATCAAAAAAACTAATATCTAAGTAAATATATTGTAAACATGATATATTGCAAACACGAATTTTTTAGCCGGCTTGGCTGGCGCAGTGGTAGGGGCGACAGGACGGGCCTCCTACTGTTGCGATAGTAGCGGGTTCGAATCCTGCTGGGGCATGGTCGTAAATTTATGTCTCCTCTATGATTAAAATATGGTGTAACTCATGATGGTAATTTTAGTTTTATGGTTTATATCGCCCTGGCACTGAAAGACTGTCTGTGTAAAATATTTTATTTTTCCATATCATATTCAATATATTTGGTCCAGCATTTCTCCAAAACCACTATTCCGTCTCGGCTTCCTCCCGACGTGCTTCCAAGAAACATTTTTTTTATGTTTGGGGACCGATGATAGTCAAGTCAGGAGAATAAGATGTTCGTTCAAATTATAATTAAAATGTAACCAAATCTCGCAGTTTTGTCATTTCCACGAAAAATTGTTTTCTTTTTCAACCTATGCTGTTGCTCGCGAATTTTGGTATTCAGTTCATTAAAAATATTGGAGTATTATCCGCTTGTAATTATTCAAATGCGATAGACTTGGTTTCTTTAGTTTTGCTTTTACTGCTCTTGTCTTTCTGCCATGGGATGATCAACCCATTGTTATGATCTATCGTGAGATATAGCCGCATGAAATATTTAGTTCTTTATGAATTAATCGAAATTTTATTGCGATAATCGTTTGCAATTTTAGCACTCATTACGCATCCCCATGAAATCGCTTCCGATATCCTCATAGATATTATACTAACGCTTAAAATGATATCATGCACTTTTTTAATGGTTTTCGGCCTGGTTAAGATTTTTAATCATCCTTTAAGTTAATCTGTATACTTTTGAATGGTTGACAAAGGAGGAGCACAGTCCCCATACATATGGGGTTAATTCTAAAGAATTTCTTTAGGATTTATTTGTTATTCCATCCAAAGCGAAACATTTCAGGACGAATTCTATATGAACTAATAACGAGTGCACTCAAATAGGACACGTATACTGTTTGTAGGAATGTTCGTTCACTGGCCGGAATGTATAGCTGTCGACTCGCTTTTTTGTCCTCTCGCCACTAATTTTGTAGAAGGAATTTGCACGGGAACAGAAAAACTGATTGCTTTGAATTCAAAAACCGTAATAAACATATTTGAATTTTGAATTCAAATATGTTATTGGAACGCCATCTCTCGGTTGATATTATTCATGCTGCGAATATATGATATCGTTTTACAAAAGCGTTTTTCTCTACGGTTCTTACTAAGTACATTAGTATAGTAGGAATATTGACTGCTATGAACAGTCGGTTATTATGGCTTTGACAGATAAACATTAATAAATATCAAAACCCTCTACAGTATCATCATCATTATTATTATTATTTATTTATTAACTTCATAAGATTATTTAACAGATATTATTTAACTTTATAATTTATTTTTTGAGCAGATGTAATAGTAATCTTACCAAACACTGCTATTCTAGCAATTTAAGTACATATCTTTCAATAAAGTATAAAACCATGGAGGAATTTAAGCAAGATAGAGAGTATTGATCGACGATGCTTCTAGAATTTATTTTCTGCATATTTTGTGATTTAGTAGTTAGTCAGCCCTAAAGATTGTAATTAATATATTACGGGTTTGTAAGACATCAATTGAAAATTTTTGATAAATGTAATTTATCAAGTCCACACTATCGCACCGAGTGTATAATTTTTTAATTCGCAGCGCTGCCATACTTCCTTTACCTAACCTAATATTCTGTCCATTCTCTCGTCGACCACATGTATCAATTATAATCGAAATAAATAAGTATCTATTCAACCAGTGTTTTTAGTTCTCGTGCGAATTCTTTCCAAAAATAGTAGTGAGTGTTCGGACAAACAATTGCATCGACGGCCACACATTCACACCAGACCAGACGAATATTCCTACACATCTATATACTATACGTTCATGAGGTTTGGTCCGCTGTAGCCTTCTGATTTCCTGCGCATCATTCAATATCTTCTTATAATTCACTTCGTAAATCTTTTTGATATCGAGGACATCGTGTATCGACATTATAATAATTTATCTCTTGTTTTAGGTGAAGTTGGGAGTATTTTCCTACCAACTAGTAAAGCTCTTTGACTTTGAGGCTGAACTGCTTTGATGTTTGTCTAACGTGATGTTAAACGTATTTAATGTTGTTCAAAATAATAATAAAAAATGGAAACCATAATAGTATTATCAATAGTGCTTGTCGCGAGAGGTCGAATTTACCACCAGCCTAATCCTGTTTATATTTTCCATAAACTCCTTAAGCAATACAATAACCACAAAGAAATATCCTGTATACACTCCAATAAAGAAAGCTCTTTCATGTACACCGTATCCGTAGCAAAGTACGCAGTAAAAGAACTTTCTCTTTTAATCAATATTCAAGTTAAACATCGTTTCGAAAGAAAAGCTTTAGGTTCTTTTGTCGCGTGTTGCGAAACTTTTTTACGATAAACTCGACGATGAGATGTTTCGCGCCCTTTTGCCTGACTTATTCTCGAATACATAAACCTAAAATCGAACATAAAGATGTTTCGCGAGAGGCCGTTTTTACACATGAATAATTTTCCCGTCTGCTTATTTTTTGCGGTTTTTCCAACACGCGGAAAAAAAAACTTGAAATTCTTTTGCAAAAATGTCGACGAGTCGAATTCCGTTCAGTCTCTGGATTTTCTGTAATGGAAATGTGGCTTATTTTTCATGATTTCGTTGAGTTTTTGAATATTGTAATTTAGCCAATGAAAATGGGTGTAAAGACAAAAAAATATGTACAAATTTTTCGAGTTTCAGTCCAATGAATATTGGCATGATAATTATGATGATTTGAATTAATAGGAATATAACCATAAAAGGTTAGGAATTTCACAATTATAAAAAGGTTTATTTTAACATTTTTTTAAAGCTAAAATATTGATTAATTTCAGTTCAAATCAGTAAGTTCAGTTCAGTTCAGGAAGCATGTCTTGTGCGTTTGAATCACTAAAGGGCCTGAGGTAAAAAGATGACAGATTTCTTTTATTTCTTTCGAGTTGAAATTTTGTAAAACATCTTAGGTTATATTTTTTTGACATAATTTTAATGAAATTTGTTGTTATGACATCATTTTGATAGCACTTATTTGTTTAAATGCAAAATCATAATAAGAGTGTTGTTATTCAGGGTGTGTTTTAAACAAAATTAATTATTTTCTAGTATTTTCCGTTTTATAAAAGTAAACAATGGTAAACTCCCTAAAACCTCTTTTGCATTTCAGACCGACCAAATGATTATGGATCCATTTGTGTAATCATTGTTTAACAATGATACAACTAAACTGAGAGGTCTGAAAACTAAAAATTATAATACATGTTTCTCTGCGGATGCTGTTGAAACAGATGAATCTATGTCTTCAATCTCATGCTGAAAAGAGCCAGAAAATACATCATCAAAAAAACTAATATCTAAGTAAATATATTGTAAACATGATATATTGCAAACACGAATTTTTTAGCCGGCTTGGCTGGCGCAGTGGTAGGGGCGACAGGACGGGCCTCCTACTGTTGCGATAGTAGCGGGTTCGAATCCTGCTGGGGCATGGTCGTAAATTTATGTCTCCTCTATGATTAAAATATGGTGTAACTCATGATGGTAATTTTAGTTTTATGGTTTATATCGCCCTGGCACTGAAAGACTGTCTGTGTAAAATATTTTATTTTTCCATATCATATTCAATATATTTGGTCCAGCATTTCTCCAAAACCACTATTCCGTCTCGGCTTCCTCCCGACGTGCTTCCAAGAAACATTTTTTTTATGTTTGGGGACCGATGATAGTCAAGTCAGGAGAATAAGATGTTCGTTCAAATTATAATTAAAATGTAACCAAATCTCGCAGTTTTGTCATTTCCACGAAAAATTGTTTTCTTTTTCAACCTATGCTGTTGCTCGCGAATTTTGGTATTCAGTTCATTAAAAATATTGGAGTATTATCCGCTTGTAATTATTCAAATGCGATAGACTTGGTTTCTTTAGTTTTGCTTTTACTGCTCTTGTCTTTCTGCCATGAGATGATCAACCCATTGTTATGATCTATCGTGAGATATAGCCGCATGAAATATTTAGTTCTTTATGAATTAATCGAAATTTTATTGCGATAATCGTTTGCAATTTTAGCACTCATTACGCATCCCCATGAAATCGCTTCCGATATCCTCATAGATATTATACTAACGCTTAAAATGATATCATGCACTTTTTTAATGGTTTTCGGCCTGGTTAAGATTTTTAATCATCCTTTAAGTTAATCTGTATACTTTTGAATGGTTGACAAAGGAGGAGCACAGTCCCCATACATATGGGGTTAATTCTAAAGAATTTCTTTAGGATTTATTTGTTATTCCATCCAAAGCGAAACATTTCAGGACGAATTCTATATGAACTAATAACGAGTGCACTCAAATAGGACACGTATACTGTTTGTAGGAATGTTCGTTCACTGGCCGGAATGTATAGCTGTCGACTCGCTTTTTTGTCCTCTCGCCACTAATTTTGTAGAAGGAATTTGCACGGGAACAGAAAAACTGATTGCTTTGAATTCAAAAACCGTAATAAACATATTTGAATTTTGAATTCAAATATGTTATTGGAACGCCATCTCTCGGTTGATATTATTCATGCTGCGAATATATGATATCGTTTTACAAAAGCGTTTTTCTCTACGGTTCTTACTAAGTACATTAGTATAGTAGGAATATTGACTGCTATGAACAGTCGGTTATTATGGCTTTGACAGATAAACATTAATAAATATCAAAACCCTCTACAGTATCATCATCATTATTATTATTATTTATTTATTAAATATTTTAAGGTATTAATGACCGACGATTTAGTACCATCACAAGGAATTAAGACTGGCGAATAAATAAGTTATTGAAATAATTGTTACTCTAATTAACTGACTTTAATGGTGATGATTTTAATAATTAATACTTATGTTTTCTTCAATTCTATTTCAAAATTCTATTGTATTTTCTTTGCTTAGTTAGCGATCTTTTTGTCTACCGATGTTAAATATAAAATAATGTTTTGATGTCCTGTAGTTTGCTGCTATTTTTGGTGTTTAAGATTTTTGACGTAATTCAGATGGGCCATCTTCAAAGCTTGTATGATCCCTCCTAAGCGAATCAGCCCACTTGAAGAACTAGAAATGTTCAGTCTGAATTTTATAATTATTAATCCTAATTACTAAAAGAATTTAATTACTCTAGGATATTCATTACGTCCTCAAGCAATTCGTATAAATGATTCAACAAACTAAATTCATCAAACATTGTGCTGATTTTCAAGCTATCACCCATCTTAACTTATTCAACGATTTAGTTATATTTAGTACGCTGGCTTTCACGTTTGAATGCCACCACTTTGATTGGAATAGTTTTGGGTAACCACCATCGTGTTTAGAAGACATTTTTAGTATCACACTCTCTAATATAGGTGTTAGTCTCAAATTATTTATACATCAAAAGTTTATTTCTTATTAACAGAAAAATATTTGTAAAAACATTATAAGTTGTTAATAATTAAAATATATTGTCTATCATTATTAAATTTTATTTATGTGGTGGTATCTTGGAAAGTGTCTTTTGAGCTTAAGATGGGTTTATGTCCAGCAATGGTTGCATTTTGTTGACACTTAGATCACCTTTCTAAATCATTAAAATGAAGTAACAACTGGTACATGATTATTTTGTATTTTATTTTTAATCTAAAAAAATCATAAAATAAAAATATTGAGATTCTTGAATATTAACTGAGGATAACTTTTATTAAACTATATACATTATATTAAACGTTACTATTTATTTGACAAAATGTTTCTTTTACTACTTTAAACAATTTACGTGCATTTACTATTGAATTAATTCGTAAACGGAAAATAGTAAATCAGGCGAATTTATTGCAGGCCATAAAGATAAAACTCTATTCCGGTCGTTCAATTCTTCTAACTCGCCCCAAATTTGATGTAGTAAATGATAGGCCATCAATCTTCTAATTTGTATTTTATCTTTCCAGCGAGTGCTTATCAGCTACTGATTGGAATACCGTATAAAATAAAATACTAAAATTAAATGAATTGATTGGTAGCAGTTACATGTATTGTAGTTATATATAGTTTTAGAAATAAATTTATTTAAATTTATACATTTATTGCTCATTAACCGACTTAGAAAGGGGAGGAGGTTCTATTTTCGGCTGTATATTTTTTTAAATGTAGGTTCGCCTATTTCTTCGTCGATTGTGGCCCGTTTTTCAAAATAATTTTTTAATTCGAAAGACTGCACTTCCAGGGTGGTCTCTTTGTAACCAAATCAGGATCTGTGGGGGAAGGGGGGAAAATCGAGGGATAAGCTCAACTTTCACAATCACGTACAAAGTTTTCACATATTATTTATCTGAAATAATCAGATATTTGGGTATAATGTTATTGCTGAGTTGATGTGACGAAAAATCGGAAGTCGTTCAATGTAAAAGCCATTCAGTTTGCTTTTTAAGCACTAACTATACGTATAAGACCTCGTAGAAACATTGAAGATAACTGTTTCTGTGGTGAAATGGTTTAAGCTTTTAGTTCCCAAAAGAGCGTTGCGGGTTCCATTCCCGGTGGGGACAATAATTTTTTGTTGTTTTTTAGTTAGAACATTTGTCAAATCACCTAGGCTAGTCAGCGGACCCCGGGGCCTGAAACGCTCTTTATTTTCAATCATTGTCTTTTATTCCTATTTCTTCCATACGCTCTACAACTTTACTTGGCCTACTCATTATAATATTAAATAAAATAACTGCGTATTTTATTGAGTAAAGATCTAAAACTAAAAAGAGAAAGTAAATAAGGAACTCACTAAAAATTAAAATATAATCAAATCAAAATCAAAAGATTTTTGTCACAAAAAAACATTTTAAAATAAAATGTGTACATAATAATCGCTGTAATAACTAAATAAATATAATTAAAAACCCTATTTAACTTATCTAGTAGACGTATTTTATATTCTACTATATTTATACATACAATTTATTACAATACTTAGCTAAACCTATCTATCTATTTATAATATTATTTTAACTACTACTAACTGATCAGTCAGTGAAAATTATTCCACGCACATCCCAAACTACAGACGCCATAAACTCGCCAGCCGACTGTTGCACTTTCCCACGCTTTGGAGCAGATTGATCGTGAGCAATCAACTCAGATGACTGTCGATTGGACTTCGGAGTGAAATGATAGAGCCATGTTTCATCCATTATCACATATCGACGCAAAAAGTCGGTTTTATTACGCTTGATCATCTTCAAATACTGCTCCGAATCAACTCGTCGTGTTTTTGGTCAAAAGTGAGCTCGCCTGGCACCCACTTTGCGCAGAGCTTTTTCGTACCCAAATATTCGTGAATGATATGATGTACACGTTCAGTTGATATCTTTAGAGTGTCTGATATTTCATTCAATTTCAATTTACGGTCATTCAAAATCATTTTATGAAATTTTTAAATGTTTTCGTCAGTAACAACCTATTTTGGGTGTCCACTGCGTTCACCGTCTTCGGTGCTCATTTCACCACATCTAAAATTAGTATACCAATCCTTGATGCTTGATTTTTCTGGAGCTGAGTCCGGAAACTCGGCATCAAGCCAAATTTTTGCTTCAACTGCATTTTTTCCCTTCAAAAAGCAATGCTTTATCAACACGTGAAATTCTTTTTTAATACATAAAAGGTCATGTAGAGATCATGTAGAGATAGTGTTATTTTAAACTCTATTTCGATATTTTTCTTGGAACTTTTAAATGCTTTAACAAATCCGGATAAATAAGCTGTATAAATTATTTGCCACGAAATTATTTCTTAATATTGTCCTAATAACCCTTGGATATAAATTATAAAACTGCTAAAATGTAATATTTCTTAGCCCAATTCGCTAATTTTTTTAATTCAATAAGATTAGCCATTCATCCCCCTCATTTTGTAAAACTAAACGGGTTAAATTACGTCTGAGTTGATTGATGTAAATTTAATGTCTTTTGAAGAAAATTCGCCACTTTAATGTTCCATGTTTTTATGTCTTTTAAAATTTATTGACCCATAAACGGCTTTATTTAGATTTTAGTCTGGTAGCACGTTTTCACTAAGAAATATATTTCAACTTATTAATAATATTATACCCAAATATTTGATTATTTTAGGTAAAAAATATGTGAAAATTTTGCACATGCCTCTGAAATTTAAACGTTTCACACAATAAAGAAAGAAAATTTAGAGTCTGAAAAGAGGGGGCATTCTCAACACTTAAACCTATTTCGTCTGCAGTTCCATAAGGTAGTGTCTTGGTACGTTCAGAATAACTGAACATTACTAAACGGAATATTTAATGGGAAATGTCCAAACCATCAAATTTAACAGTTTAAGTTAATATATTATAATGTAGTTTAAGAGTTATTTGTATTAACAAATCGTATTTTTTGTTTCTCATCAAGAGATCTCTTTGATCAAAATACATGCAAGTGCATTATTATAAGTTATGAACTGCGTATGATATGATATTTAATATGGCACTTCGGACGTTTTTATTAATTTTAATTCATAAAATTGTTCGGTAAATCGAAGGAAAAAAAATTACGTTACATTTTAAATACGTTAAAGACGAACGACACGTTCATACAATTTAAAGGACAAGAATGGGAAATGGTGGAAAGTGGTAAAGCGTACCCGGTAGGATGAATTCGCCGCAAAAATGCGACTTCGATTAAATTTTGAATAGGCAAAATTCCCGAGCCAAGGTGTCCTTGGGAAGTTGAATGCTAATGGTGAGATAATTTTTCGCTCGGAAGCGGGAGCTCGGTTTAAGGGGCGATTTTCAGATGCAACTTCGAGTTAGTGGCTTTGTGCTGTTCGCGACTAAAGCGCAAGTTCTTTTTCCTCTTGGCTGAACTGTGGATAATTTAGACAGGTTTTAATTAATCAAACTATTATTATCGCTGGCGTGCATACTCTTTTTGTTGTGATTGCGAATAATTTATCCTAATTTTATCGATAAATTACATTTAGTCTGTGTCTGTAGCTGACTGTGGCTGTGTCAAATTATTAATACACAACTTATATCCAGGGGATATATACAGTATACATTTCCACGCCTGGCATGCGCACTAAAATTCGATTTCGCTTTATATATATGTTATATAATTCGACCCTGACTCCGGCCTCTTGATTTTAAAACTACCTGAATAATGAACAAGTGAGACAGGTTGGCCTATTTTTAACTTTGGTGTCAATAATCCGCCTCTATATTCCATTAAGTAAAATAATGTTTTCAAATAAATTAATAGTTTTTGTTTTCTAAAACCTTTCACATATTATTACTGCTGCAATCGGCTGAAGTAGCTGTAGCTGTAAGGTCACAAAAGGCGAATTGACTGCCCCCAAAACTTTAAACTATTTCAACTATTTCCCGGCCTAGGTATCATAGTTCAAGATGTAAGGCCACCAAAGGCAGACTGAAGTTGCTGTGAATTTGCATTGTACGACGGTAGTTAAAATATTATCGAGACAAATACTCTGACACGTTTATTTGTTATTGAAAAATATACAAAAAATATACAGCTTTTCTAGGTATTTCTAGTACGTTGAGTTCATAGGAAATCGACGTATAGGACGCCCCGGTCCCAGAACACCGTACATAGAACCTTACCCGCGGACCTGGTTGTCTTCGCCTTGATTGGCACCCATTCCTCCTTTCTCCACCACTCTTTAGACAACATCATGACGACAAAAACCGACATCAAAAACCGCCCTCCTCCGCATCGTATCGCGTCAGCCAGCAGCAACAAACTTTAAACCGCGTAAATTTTTGCTCTAAGTTCAATAGTTTAGGAAGCCATCACGCCGTTATTTTACGAAACTGAAGGTATTCGTGGATAATTGACGGTTTCGCGGCCATCCTTGAATGCTTTAGACCATTTAAACACGGCAGCCGTAACCAGGCACTCACTATCGAACTGATTTCGCAAACGCCGAAAAATTTCCTTCTTTTTAACACCTTCCCACACTAAACAACGAATGACAATACGTTGCGCTACGGCGGTCGCCACTTGACGTTCACTCATGGTTGTAGCACGCGCGTGAAATAGGCGCTCCCCACGAAAACTATGCCACAGTATACGTAAGGGACCCAGCTATCACATACTCAAGCCACGACCTACACGATCTACAGCGTTGATCTCCATCATATTTGAACCACCCTTGTATATTGGAATTTGGACAAAAGCTTACAGTACGAATAATAGATAGACGCTATTTTATCTTTTATTGTCATAGCCGTGAATATTCAATTCGAACTGGAATAGATATTAAAAAAAATATATTTCAAAAATATAGTGTGTATATTAATATAATGCTTATGAAATATGAAGTGAAATTATTAAAATTTGTGTAAAATATATATTATGTAAAATATTACGAAATAAGTAAGGTTGTTTGCTTTGACGAAAAAACTCACAATGAAGAAGTCATTTCAATTGAGGGCCTATGCTTGGTTCTCACTAATAAAGGATTAATACAGGACTTACTTATCAGGACTTACAACGCCCGATGCAAAACGCATTTAATTAAGAGTTGAGACGTGAAACCCAACACAATTCATAGGGATTGAGAAAAACCAGTCAAAGAAATGTTGCTGTTTCAAATCAGGAACCAAAATAGGTCTACGATATGCTTATGAAGATAGTCAAACGATGGAATAGGTAGAAGTTTTATCTTAGGTGCTCCAGATTTTGATCAATAAATTGCACTTACACTTGCTTCATCAGGTATTGCAACAAAGGTTGCTGAAGAGTGGTCAAACAAGTCATTAATGGTTCAAGCTATTGTTGAACATTCAAGCTAATCAAATACCAACTTGCAACCTTTCTTTCAATATTATCTTTTCACAATTTCAAAAATTTTCATTCGAAGATTCAATGTGTCTTGTCCAATTTTATAAGTTACACAAAACTGGTCGTCAATTTTACAAATTATTTTATGAACAGAATTCGTTTTTTTTTAATCTTTACCGTTGTTTTGATATAACTTTCAACCAAGCGAGCACATTTTATAAGAGAGTGCAATATTCTTAAACACAGGAGAAAAGTTCTGGCTTATATAATAGAATATATTAATACGCATTTTTCTTCATTAAATCAAATTTGAAGGTTTCCGAAAACACACGTTCGCCTTCGTCTGAGTTCTCTACATCGTATTTTACATTTTCAGGTATCTTTTATGAGCAATTTTAGGCGTCTGGAAAACAAAGGTTCAGACATTTTCTGTTTAATATAGGTCACGGTAAAACATATGCTTCATAAAAGATACCATTACGTAAACATAATTTAAACGTAATGTATACAAAAATGAATTAACCAACATAACAACAACGTTTTTAAACAAGCAATATTTTCGAATATAAAGATTTATATAAGCTACATTATTCGATTGCATTCACCGGCGTATTCTTCGAACAGTTTTGGAAGCGGAACACGTTTTACCAAGAATTATTATACTGCTGCAAGTATCTTACGATGGTTTAGCCAGTTATAGATGGATTGGAAACGATGTGTCGAATTTATTTACGACTTATTGTGAAGGAGACGCTACTTTAATCTTACAGTAAATGCAATTAGCCTTTTATTTATCAATAAACATGATTACTTGCTTTTTTACATTTTAAAGTATCTTTTTATCACGAGAGTTTACCTGAAATGGATATAGCGCTTAACGTGGGTCCTGAATCACGGTCTTACGGTAAGGCTACTGACTGGCCAGTGATAACATTTTATATCATATTATAACAATTAATCTTACGCAATATGATTACTGGCGCTGGAATGACTTTTTTAGGATTCATGCCTTGTGGACTACTAGAGTTATAAGATATCACAAATATCAATTTAGGACCATGCACCAACAGGAAGCCGCGACTATCAGAACAGTAGGAGGACTGGTCTGTAGCCTTTACCACTACGCCAACCAAACTAGTATGAAATGTATAGATTTATTATCGAATACAAAATAGAAAAAGTGTTATTCACGGTTGAATCAACTCTACTCTGAATTGGATTGTGAAGATTTATGGACGGTTGCTCCGGTATTATGGTATCATATTAGTAGAAGAGAAATATTATTCTGAGAATAAAAGTAGGGAATTTAATATTTCTGATATATTTAATCAGTAGATCCACATATGGATTTCACATCATGGATTCATGGATAAGTATTTCACATAACAACTTTTTAAACTTGATAGAAATTCAAAGCTAACGAATTAGGTCAAAGAAGCAAATGATAATTATTTGTATATACTTTCAATGAGGAATTAATAGTTCGCTGATTTCTATAGTAAAACTTATTGTCAAGCAACTATTGTTCAACTAATTAATATATACGAGCTTTTCTTCCTCAAATCTTCTTCAGCTGCAAGCGCACAAAATTATAATACCAAGATTCAAGACATTGGATATTTCATGAATTAATCAGGTTTTATAAATTACTATTTACTTGTTTTTTCTACTCTTATAAAACATTTTTAAAACCTCATTTTTTTGCTATTTATTTTAAAGACTAAGTAGAAGATATGTCATTCTTTTAACAATTTGTATCTGCTTTTAAAATTGAGTTTATCAGTTTTGTGCGGCATAATTGTTATAATGTTTATTTTCCTTAAACAATTCGAATTCAAAATCTAGCTATGCTTTAAATTGCATTATTTACAATTCGTCATTCTGAAAGAATGGAATCTTATACCTTAAGAGATTTTGCGAAGAATAAATCGATACTCCATTCATTCCATCAATTAATATGTTTGAACGTTATGTAAGGGGAGTACATTATATTATTGTATGAATGTCATATTATTATATTTAGTAATCATACTGATAAAACTGCTAGAGGTACCTTTTGAACAAGCTTTTGAAAAAGTATATTTGATTGAAGTTGTTCACAATCTATTTGAAAGATGGAAACGTTATTGAACTCATGGCATAAATGTTTTTATGTTTCTAATTGTTTATAGTCTTTCCAATAAAATAGTCAATGCATTAATCAGTCAATTTTTTTAATGGTTTGAAATCTCCAATTATTATCACTAATATTTTGAAGAATTGTATGCACAATCGACAGCGGTGTCGACCAGTACCAACGAAATACCAATTTTAGAGACTGATTCAATTAGATGTTTTGACGTATTAGTCTCCTTTTTAACTAGGGTAAATGAGGCAATATATTTGAGGTCATCTACGACGTGCGTTGACAGATGTATTGGAACGACTATATGTAAAATAAGACACGAAAATGCATGACAGTTAGGTTTCCTGCGACAGTGTTTAAGTTTGCATTATTTTGGTATAACGGCCGAACCATTTTGTATCCTAACTAGCAAAAATGAAACTAAAATACAACAAAAGTTATCTTACAAAGTACTAGTAAGATAATTCTTTATAGTTTTTTAGAACTAAAACTGGTTATTGTTACTTTTAGGATTCTCATATTTCTGGGTAATTTAGCAATGCATAATGCCCATTAAATAAATTTATAACAGCTTTATGTAATGGAGGCAATTCTGCCGGTATAATAGAATAATTTGACTATAAATCTTACGAAAAGGATTTTTTAGCCATGTAAATGAGTATGGAGAACAAGCAGAATGGGAGCTCTTGCTAATACGAACACAAAAGGGCCATAAAAATAAACATTAATTAATAAAGTGGCTTTTGATCCGATTAATGTGAAGACTAATAGTAGAGCAGTAGTAATTATTGGTTTTGAGGACAGAAAATGAATAATTTTGTTTTTGCAATAACTTGAATATTACTAACCATAAAGAAATTTCATTTTGAATTAAATAACTGGCAGAAATATTTAATTAAAACCCTAAGTTACAATATATATAAAAAATTACATAGAATATATATGTGACAGAAAAAAGTCAGTATATAAAGTTGGCAAAAAGTAGCATCTGCTTTTTGCAGAGTTGTTTCATATCTCTAGTAATACTTATTCAATGATATCATAATGTTGCGCGTTTGAAAGGTTGCAGCTCATAAAATATTTTAGAAGTAAGGAAAACTATAGTATAATTATAAAGACATAGGAAGTTTCAGAAGCCAATATTTCTCATATTCTGGTTTCTTACCTCGGAAGGGGAAAAATGTAGTGTAAGCCTATGATGAACATGAATATTATGGTGAATCCTAGTATCTGCATGTGCGAATGCTCTGGTCAGCTACTTATTGAGTGAAAAAGTGTATGAAATTCTTAAATATATGGAGTTAGTCTGACATATTTTATCTCGGGGCATCGCTGTAGAATTAAAGATTGTGTTATAAAATAATTTTTGAGCATATTGTGAACATCAAACCGTGAGACTGCCAAACTATGCTACACCGATCTGAAATATGTGGTAATCTGAAGATGCTGTATCTGGTGCCAATGTCTCACTCGAACTTCCAACGCATTTCCTAATCTTGAGATGCAAAAGGATGACCTCAGCTCCATTGCTCAGTATTAATGGTCTTTAACAAGAATATTCTGTTCAATTTGTTCATATACTGTGTTGACATTTCTTCAATTTGAACAACGAAACTTAAAGAATTTCGAATATGCACATTTTAGCGTTAGATGTTAGCATCTGTATATATTGAACAAATTAATAATACATTTTTAATTATTTATTACACTGTTACTAGTTGTTACCAACTAATCTACAATTTATCTTTACTTTAACCTAAATCTAGGTATATATCAAGGAGGACGCCTCGGCCCTATCATAGTCTTTGATCCAATAATGTTTATGTATTAACACCGCTGTTTTTCTACACTATAAAAGGTAAAATGTTTTGATTCTTCTGAGTCAGTGTGCTGTTTTAATGTTATCCAAAAGTTATATTACTTCATTATTGATATGAGAATGCAGTCTGTCCTCATGTCTCCTCTTAATTCTCTTGATTTCTTGAGTAGCAGTCCTGATGATATCAGGGTAAATAATCAGTATTGTAGCATTTGGGTGCACCTAGGATACTTTTCCAGACTTTGTTCTAGAAAGCTCGTTTTTATATTACTTTTCGCAGAACATTACATAATTCAATTCCGCATGGTCATATCGGTTTCAACACTTGCTTGTATAATAGCAATTTATTTTGTACTGGTAATTGTGTTTATTTTTTCCAATTAGCTACTACATTGTTCTGTATAAGTAAAATTAATAATTATAAATGGAAATATATTATTATATTTATTGTTGTTTACAAGTAACAAATTGTTTATATTGGTACTTGTTATTGTCAACAATATACGTGTGAATAATATGATGATGTGAGCTGTTTGTTTCATAATGTGGCTTGACTATAATCATAACCCTGGGAGAATGTTAAACATCTACGAATCTTGCCCGTTAATGGATGTATCGAATGCTGTATCGTACAACTGATATGGCCCCGAATTTTCCAATATATTCATCTACTTTCATTCAATGTATACAGAGATTGAATAGACCCAAAACACACCTAATATATATTTTTATGAGAATTTTCTTCCAAGGGTCTTGATAAAATATTGGAAACATGATATGGTTTGGAAAAGAACATTATACAATAAATATAAAATTGAAGAACATGGTCAACAATAGCTGTTGATCCATCAAAAAGTCACAAACACATGGACAATATATGTTATATTACTCAGCTGTTAACGAGCTTCTCTAAGAAAGCTAGAATAAAGTATAATAAAGGTAATATTTAGCAATTCCTATACCCATTCTTTGAGTTGCAGATATTAAAAAATTCACTTATAAAACAGTGAGTTGGTAACGAAATGAACCGCAAGTAGTAAGTAGTTAAAAGAAACATCGAGTAAAAAGGAAACAAAAAAATTTAATAATATTAGTGGTTAACAGAATTATTTACATGATTTTAAAGTTTTTATTAAATATTTCATTTAGTTATTGCTTTGTGTTTTCAAAATATGCTTATTCAAGAGATATAAAAATACCAGTATGAATTTAATTTAAAACAAATATATGATTATCGTTAAATACAATACATATAAATAAATCTGTGTCGAATTTGAAAATAACACATTTTACTAATAGTAATAAAGCACATTTACTAGAAGAATACTTAGCTACTGCAAAATTATAGGCCACAATATGGTCATTTATATACCATATTGTAACGATAGAAACTTTTCAAAATATGTAGGTAGAACTGTAATACATATTATTGATGTTGAGTAGTACGCCAAGTTTCTGTAATTTGAGTTACTATGTAATTGGCTTGGGTTTTATCTGTCGTGTTATATCATCATAATAACCAAGCCTTAGTAATTGCTTGAATTGTGGCTTTCTACATTACATTTCATATTTCATATTCCATTATCCGCATGGCCTTCCAGCACATTCAATAACTTTCCCATTTCCCACTATTTTCGTATAATTTCTTTATAAGTGGATTGTGCACCTGCATCTTTGCGACAGCAGTGGGCCTACATTTTGATATGCTGTTCATCTTTTAAGTAGTACTAAAAACATACGTTATATACGTACTTCTTTAAGTAGTTTATTAAATCTGCTTCACTAAGCTTATTGAAGATTTATAATATATGAATTGACTAATTAGCCAAATTTCCCTATTTCAGTACCCACTATATATATATGGTCAAGTTCATACCAACGAGAATGTCACAAGGCCGAATTACGTATCGTCTTAAACTTAAATCCTCAATGACCTTTTATATTGCCGTTCAACAAGTCGCATCTTCAAAATAATATGTTTTGTGGTCGAAATCCTTTCCACTTTATAAGATATATTTACTGATATCTGCTAGAAAACATTTTCATTACCGGCAAAAGCGCAAGACGTGTTAAAGTTCAACGACAATTTTTTACGGTTTGGCGGACAACAAAGCGAGCTGAAAATGGAGGGAACGTCCCCTACCGAAACGAATGCGCCGCAAAAATGCGACCTCGATTAAATTCTGGACGGCCAGAATTGTCGGGCCAACGCGTCCCTGAGAAATTGAACGCTAATGGTCCGGTAATTTCGCCTCGAATGCGACAGCTTGGCTTGAGAGGTGCCCAATCTCCAGATGCAACCTGGTGTGAGCGGTTTTGTGCTATCCTCGACGAGAAAGCTTTTATTCCTTCGGAATGAATGATGGACAATCCAGACAAATTCTCATTAATCAAATCTACTACAATGGTGTAATAAAGTATCAAGCTCGGTATGTTCTGCGGACGTTTGTAATTTATTTGTTGTGGTAATTCAAAAAACTAAATTATCTAACTCGGGACTGTTTGCGTTAACTATAATATTTAGAACACATTTCAATCATTTCGAATGAATTCCAGGCTCTTGATTTTGTGAAATATTATGACGGTTTTTAAATATTTTATTTAAAATGATCTTAGGAAATTTTAATACGCCTATTCCAGTGATCACCCGATTTTTGAAAAACTAATTTATGACAATTCTACATTTTTACTTTACCCAGAAAAACGGTTATTTCTTCAAGAAAAGTGGGTTTGAGAGAAATATTGATGTTCAAAATTATATAATTTTAAACTGTGAGCTAAAACGCTCCAAATTTGCGTGTGTCGTAGTTGTTTTGGTCGCATAGGACAGAGTTTGTATGTGTACTATTCTTATGTATGTATTATTTTAGTAATGTTTTATCATAATTATATATTGTAATGTGTATCGATGATATTAAAGCCCTAAAGTAATTATTCACCAGTAAAAACTCCAAATAAGTTGTGTATTTTCATTTCAAGACAGAAACATTTTAGAGAAATGATTGTCATTAAATCTTGTTAGTCGCGAACCAGTTGCTATAATAAGAGCGTCGGTAATTTATTCATCACAATAACATTCTGCTAAAGTAAGTATTCACTCTTTTAAGTATCTTTAGTTATGCTTAAGTGTATTTAACTTTATGTCAAGGTAATTTGTTTACCAAATAAGATGAAAAATTATATTTAATACAATTCGATAAATTTAGTAATACAAGTGAGAATAAGTCAGTATATGTTTCTACAGTATCTGAATGCTAACCAGACGGTAAAAGACAAACCTTTTGTACAATACTTACCACCAGACGATATATGAACCCATATGTTGTTACTGAATTCAAGCAAAATAAGTTAAACTACTTAGTTCTTTAATCAAGTTTACGAATATATAGGGAATTTAATATGTTAAATAGCCTAAACACAGATTTTGTAAACTCTAGATGAAGTACCGCACTTTCATGCGCTTATAAATTTGTAAGGCTATTATTACAATAAACTTCAAAACCAAAATTGTTGCATTTTATTTACCCAAATATTACAAAATATTTTGATACAATATTAGATACACATTTAGGTCCCACGGAACAGTTAAAAATTAAACCAAATCAAATATCATCAAATGTATGTAATTTGAACGTTTGTTTTTGTGCTCTTTTTTGTAGTTACCATTAACCATATAAATAACTATAAATATAATATAATAAATATTAACTGTCAAAAAAAAGCCTTCAAAAACACGTTTTAACCTTGTACCTTATACCCTTAAAAATAAAAATGTATCTCAAATTATCACCACAGCATTTTTCAGTAGGTTTGTTATCGGTACAATTTTAATTTGTCTTAATTATACATTATTAAGTGTTTTTTTTATTTCTTGTTTTGTAAATACAGGGCACTTCAATTTCAATGACATTGTTTTCCGTATTAACAAGTGGCGATTGAAACTTTTCAGAATTTGAAATTACATATGTGATCTATAAAAGATTATATCGAAATACAGGAATATATATGTAAACATCCATCCTGTATCATAACAATTAACGATAACCATAAAAACGATAAATAAACCATAAATAATCCCGTTAGTTTCTCTCATTTTACCACGTATCCATCCTCAATTCTCACATATACATTCAAATTCACATTGGCCGGAACTAGACAGTACAACACCGAAAAGAGCAAGTAACTGTATGTTTTATAACTCCTATTTTATAGAATTTAGAGGTCGAATACTATGTTCAGTTAATGTTTATTACCAACTTATCTTAACGCCAAAAGCCTGACTTTTACACTAATCGGTACTTTCTGTTTCTAATGAAGTTAATAGAATAAATAGATAAAAAACAAAGTCAACGAAAAAGTTCAATTCTCTCGTAAAGATAATCAGCTGTAGGCGCAATTCTAACTAGAATTATGTATGTTTCTTTTATGTTTAAATTTAATATTCCTTTTTATATTCAAACTTGCAAAACTCAACATATTTAACACTTTAGAAATTTATTGTTTTTTTTTAGATAAAATCATTGAATTTGTGCCTTTATACGTATTTTCGTAGGATTTTCGAATAAAATTAACTAATAATGATAAAAAAATTCATATATGAATACTTTCCATATTTCAATAAATAAACAAAGACATCGTCGGCATTAAGCCTACTGACTGGCGACTGACCGGACTTTAGAAATCATCCCAGAAGACATCCGGTCTTACCCAGCCTGGTTACTGGCGTGACTGGGATCATTTACCTTGTCGGATTTTACGCTCTTGCCTAGGACAATCACAAATATTAAACAACACAAACATAAATTTACAACCATGCCTCAGCAGAATTCGAACCCGCGACTATCCCAACAGTAGGAGGACCATCCTGTCGCCTTTACCACTGCACGACTAAGCGAGCTAAACAAACAAATATATTTGCTGATATTTTATAGAGTCTAGTACATCAAAAGTATCAAAATGCTCTTTTATAAAAACCTACATCCAGTGTAATAAAAAAGCTTTATTAAACTTATAAATGATAATGAATATAAAAATAGTTGGAGTAGTATATTTTTAAGCTTAAGTCTAATATTAGCATATAAATATTATAATAACTTAATGCTAAGTTATTAATTTCGGCTACAATATTTATGTTCAATTTCTCGTAGGCGATTTGACTTTGTCTAACATAACCGAGGTCGCATTTTTGTGACGTTCTGGCTTCCCGTGGACGCTCTTTCATTTTTAACTCACTTTGTTGCCAGCTAAACCGCAAAAAACTGTCGACGGCCTTTGCCATGTTTTGCGTTTTTTTTTTGTGTGGGGCAAAAACGTTTCCTTAAATGGCCAGTGCTATATAGTCGGTCAAAAATTGGTCCACCTCAGCGGCCCAGCTCTAACCTACGTAGGATTTATTTATTTTTTTACGCCGAAAGGGTTTTACGCTTTTCATTCGGTTTACGTGTTCAAAGAACTTTATTAGTCTGGTGGAAAAGAAATTGAATTTTAAAAAAATATATGGAAATAAATCAAGAGATCAAAACTTATCATTACTGGTTTAAGAAATTTTCTTAAAAGTATTAAATTTAAAATGACTGTCATATTACTATCTACAGTCAATTCAAATAGCAGTGACATGGAAGACTTGTCAAAATTTTAATATAAATAAAATAATTGAACAAATATTCTATTAAATATAATTTATTTTAACATAACATCATTTTAGTATAACATACATCTAATACATATATATATATATATATATATATATATATATATATATATATATATATATATATATATATATATATATATATATATATATATATATATATATATATATATATATATATTGTCGAAGAACTTAAAACTACAATTAATTATACAACCACAATAATTTATAAGTTAGAGTTGTTTTATAATATATACATTAAATTTTTTCCACACTAGTATAGGTATATCAATTAATTAATTTTTTTAATGCAGTTTTTAATATATATATATATATATATATATATATATTAAAAACTAAAAATATATATATAAATATATATATATATATATATATATATATATATATATATATATATATATATATGGTAGATATGGTGCATTGAACATAACTATAATTGATGGTTAATATGGTAGTCACCCTTGGACTTAGAGAAACCATAAATAGAACCATTCCTATTTTCAGCATGAAGAACTTTATGTCTGCAATGAATAAATGTTATGACTAACAAAACCTAATCGATAGTTATTCAAAAGTTTACCTTTTTCAATCAACTTTTGTGGTCTTTACACTATATTTATTATCATCTTGCCATGAGCAACCCAATGTACAATTCTGAAATATTCATGTCTCATTTAAATATATAAATTGATATATTTTTTCTTTGATTTTGCTATATGTTTTTAAAAATTGTATTATTTTAAAAGCTGTCTCTGGAAGTTCCGTTAAACCCCTTCGTGGGTTATCTTTACACCACTTAAATCCTATATTAGCCAACAATGTATGAACAGATGTTCTACATCTCTCAAATAGCTGTACAAGTTTTGGATTTTTATGGACACTTTCCAGACTAACAATTTTCTCTGAAATAATTGTATAAAATTATGTTTCAAAATGTTTTAAAATTATATTAAAGCCCTAAAGTAATTATTCACCAGTAAAAACTCCAAATAAGTTGTGTATTTTCATTTCAAGACAGAAACATTTTAGAGAAATGATTGTCATTAAATCTTGTTAGTCGCGAACCAGTTGCTATAATAAGAGCGTCGGTAATTTATTCATCACAATAACATTCTGCTAAAGTAAGTATTCACTCTTTTAAGTATCTTTAGTTATGCTTAAGTGTATTTAACTTTATGTCAAGGTAATTTGTTTACCAAATAAGATGAAAAATTATATTTAATACAATTCGATAAATTTAGTAATACAAGTGAGAATAAGTCAGTATATGTTTCTACAGTATCTGAATGCTAACCAGACGGTAAAAGACAAACCTTTTGTACAATACTTACCACCAGACGATATATGAACCCATATGTTGTTACTGAATTCAAGCAAAATAAGTTAAACTACTTAGTTCTTTAATCAAGTTTACGAATATATAGGGAATTTAATATGTTAAATAGCCTAAACACAATTGAAAATGACTGTCATATTACTATCTACAGTCAATTCAAAATAGCAGTGACATGGGAGACTTGTCAAAATTTTAATATAAATAAAATAATTGAACAAATATTCTATTAAATATAATTTATTTTAACATAACAGCATGAAGAACTTTATGTCTGCAATGAATAAATGTTATGACTAACAAAACCTAATCGATAGTTATTCAAAAGTTTACCTTTTTCAATCAACTTTTGTGGTCTTTACACTATATTTATTATCATCTTGCCATGAGCAACCCAATGTACAATTCTGAAATATTCATATCTCATTTAAATATATAAATTGATATATTTTTTCCTTGATTTTGCTATATGTTTTTAAAAATTGTATTATTTTAAAAGCTGTCTCTGGAAGTTCCGTTAAACCCCTTCGTGGGTTATCTTTACACCACTTAAATCCTATATTAGCCAACAATGTATGAACAGATGTTCTACATCTCTCAAATAGCTCTACAAGTTTTGGATTTTTATGGACACTTTCCAGACTAACAATTTTCTCTGAAATAATTGTATAAAATTGAGTTTCGATTGAAAAAACTACTTACATTTCGTTTTATACATTTCGTATATTTGATCTCTGAAACACCAAGCTGATCTTGATTCGTTACCCGTTTCGCATAAAGACGATTCCTTTTTGGCGAATTTAAGGTTATATTGTTTTTTATTTTTTGAGATATTTTAGTGACCGTGTCCGTAGTATACACCGTACTATACAGTACAGCTGCAAGGCGCACAAAAAATATTTTCAATAAAAAATGTGGCGATTTCAAATGTATTAAAACAAAAGGTTAAAACAACGTTTGCCGGTTTATAACCCGTAATTATAATATTTTGGGGAATTTTCAGACGCTTAGCAAACGGACAACTTTTGCTGGCTCATTCCTTTACATGTTGGAACTTCTCTAACAGCATTCTATCTTTTTTTAAATAGAATAAAATGACAAGGATAATATTTTCTGACTGTAAAACGAATTTACAAATTTAGACAGTCACATATTTACACTCGAGTCACTGCTATTTTGAATTGACTGTAGTTATTATAAATTATAGGTTTGTTGGCACACGCTTGCAATCCGTAGAGTGTCAGTAACATCAAAAGAAATGAATGGAATCGACGAATGCGGTGTGGACGGTAGGTATATACACTTTGCTCTTAACAACAAATGCAATATGTACGTTTCATCGAAGGCCAACGAATGTTCGGTATCCAACGCCGAATCTTATTCATTGTCCTTCGTTGGCCCGGTCTGTACGTAACATAAGGCAATTCTGGTAAGCATTTTTTTCTTTAGTCCAGAATGAAATCTGCATTTCGAAAAATACGTCGAATTTCGAAAAAGTCGGATATGTGTCCAGCAAAATCAGATTAATTATACAGGCGTGCAATTTTTTTTTTTAAAGCTATGTACGTTTTGTGATGTTTTTAGGCATGCTGAATCTGAAAGTGGCTTCTTTTTAGTCATAGGACGTTTACTAGGACCCACTGAAACCTATTCTTTTTTCCAGTAAGATTTCTTTGAGAGTTTAGGTCGTGGGGAGAATCTATAAGGTCTTTCTGAAGCATGTGATATCAATGCTCCATTTTCCTTGGTATATTTTCTCCACCTCTTAATATCCTTATGAAATCGTTCTTATGAATCGTTCATCTTCACTCATATTTCCCAAATTTTCTGGAAAGTGATCAAGGTGGGATAAAGAAAATATAATTAGGCAACCTAAAACATGAAATGCGTTGAGGATTTTTTTGATGATTTGTTTATAGTTACGATCTTTATTATTGCCTATGATCTAAACTATAGAAATTATAAATCGACTACTTTTAGTGCTTTTATAAATTAATAAAAATGTCCTTTATAAGTCACGGTCCTTAATATAAATTAAGCAGACCGGCTGGCCAGTGACCAAGTCAAAGATCATCTCAAAAGACATCTTACCTGCCTGATTACAGGCGTGATTGGAATGGTTGTCCTTTTCGGATGTTACGTTGTTTTTTAAGGAGGATGACATTTACAACCATGCGCCTATTTTTATACATAATCTACCTGATTCAGTATTTCTCCCGGAGTCTGGAAGGTGGTGAAAGTTTTCACCTATGGCGCTCTCAATTCCTTCATTGGATTGCAAGCGCTTCACAGAAACTAGTGTTAGGTTGGATATTAACAGCTTAGTTATTGATTTAACTAACGGCTCAAGATGTGACAGTCAATAAATGGAACTTTCTGGGTCTGGCATTATGATTTAATGCTGTATTATCACGACAGGTTAGATAGTGGAAACAACCAAAGGTAACCATATAACTAATATAGGATAACTATAGAAAATTAAACAACACATGTAGTAACAGAAGAACCTAATGAGAAATGTAGTTCATATCAGAAAGCTATGACAAGAAAACACAGCAATGAAGAAAAGAGAAACTAAATATAAACAGGTAAATGTATTCTCTAATGAAAATAAAATATAATGCTTCGATGTAAGATTATTAATTAGGTAGATTAAGCTTCCAGAAGATACCATAGATAGTTTATATAAGAGTTCAATGTAAATGTAATAAAATAGCCAATCTAAAATCTAATGTGGCTGTTTTATTAATTGTAGTTTAAGCTCTCCGATAATATATGAATCCAACTCATATGTACTATAATGTTAAAATAACTTGTATTTGAAAACATTTTTGTTTCATTATATTATTCACATCAGAATGTTGCTATGTATTAAAGACAAAATTAATTAAAATGTGTATAATGTCAAGCTTAAATACGACAACATTGTTTGTCCATTGTGACGCCATAAATTGAGATGAAGCGAGTTCACTGCTACTTTGGATAGGTTATATGTCTGGGTATATCTTATAACATTTAACATATAATATATTTTAATCACAAAGTAATTTCTAAACCCGCTCCAAAATATTAGACTACCTATAAAAACATCGATCCCGTATCACAGTGAAATTATTGATAATAGTGATATTTAATATGGGGAAATAGAATTTTAGTTTTAGTATTTTCCATTTACTATATTTCCATAGCAATTATTCCATATTTTGTGGCCATTTTCTTTCGACAAACAAATATTGAAAAACAAAATTTTGCTTAAAATTTGCAAAAATTTGCTTAAATCTGCCCAAAATTTATCTTATTATTAGTTATTCATTTTTAGTTATATACAAGTTAATTTACTAAACTTTACAAAAAGGAACTATCCAATAAATTTAAATAAAATATACTCCATATTTAATAAAACAAACAATAATAACAAATTTTATAAATAAAAATCGCTATACCATACACCAAAATCGATATATAGGCTATTAAACAAAATATTAAATAGATACATAATTCTAGACGCGTTTTAAAAATAGCTCACGGGAACAATATCCAATCGATCTGTTGTATTTTTATTGCATTGCTGGAAATATTTATTCTCTTTAATTAAAAATAAATAACAAGGTAAAAATATCGAAATCTATGTCGAATGTATTATCTTGGGAAATGTATAAAAAAAGTCAAATATAAAATTCTATTCGGTGCGTATTTGAATTCCATCGAAAGCCGTTCGGGTTTTTTCTCCTTATTTATTTTATACTTTTTTACGAATATACGAATCGTGTTACATTTACATCGAGATCTAGATGGCTTAGAAGTTGATATGGTTTCAGTTGGCGTTGGGATTTTTATAATCATGTATCTAATATATAAAAATGAATGTTTGTTTGTCATCGTTACGTACCTAAACCGATGCCTTGATGCGATTGTAATAAAAAATCCGTATAAATGAAAATAGAATGGATTAAAACGTTTTTTAACGGAATGTCGTTTAATATAAAAAACCCATTGTTCTGTTTATTTATTCTCTCTTATTCTTAAACCGTTGATCCGTTTGTGACGAATTTTTGGTGGGTTGTTTTACAGACAATTGTTTTCTAACCTAAAAATATAAAAAATAAAAGTTTTTTATTTGAATTTTGACAATAAAAACAAAATAATGTCAGTCTCAAAAAAATCGATCCATATATTTTCCATACAGAAAATATAGATATAAAATTATAGGTGACCTTGTATAATTATTTCGCGACCTACTAACTAGATAACATCGCGGTTATGTTTTCGATCCATTTTATTGGTTTTCTTGAATTGGTACGCTAAAACCCCCGAAGCAATTTGATTGGTTCATTTGAATATCTGTCATTTAGTTACTTTCAATTTGATATCGCTTGTCTTTATTTTTGGATATTATTTTTATGCGTGAATTATTTAGACCAAAGCTACTTTTATGGTTATAATTACTCTATGTTTTACTTATACCGTAATATTACCTCTATTTGGTGAGACAAAATATAACATATGTATAGCGTAAACAAGAATTCATCTGTTAAGGATAGAGAGAAGAATTATATAGACATGTACAAATTTATATCTACTGTATAGTGCATGGTTATATTCTAGGGTTAAGTAGTAAGAAGAAAATATAAGTTTAAGATTATAAGATGATTTGAATGGAAGAGTCACAGTAATTATAAGAAGATATTGTGCTAGTATCTTTTGAAATAATAAGCTAAAAGATAAACTTGCTAAGAAGCACGTTAGGGCAATTGAAAAAATGAAGTACCATATTGAAACCGCAGCGATATGATGCTGTGTAACTGCTGTCTAAAGAATAATATGGGTTCTGCTCTTTATGTCAGTTCGACTCTTTTTTAAATTACTGTATTTAATAGGTTTAACTCTATGTTGTAGGCAGAAAATTTGGCAGCCCGAAAGATTTTTTCCTAAGTACCGTTGTAAGATGAGAAAGAAGCTAAAAAACCAATTATTGGGTATAGTAAGGTTTATGGGTGATTACTTTTATATGTTGATATATTTGATATATTTTAAAATGCTTGAACTCTTCTATGAAATAAATCAAATTAGTAGTAATATGACATTATCATATTGTTTCAACCTTTTTTCAATTGCTATTTATAATATTTACACAGTGTTATGTTTAAGTTAATAGTTATTTTATATAAGATAATTATTGAACATATTTTCCCTCACTAGCTGTGAAATTCTTCAATATTTTTTTAAATTTTAGTTATATTTTAGAGTTTCCCTTTTAAAAGCGAAGGTAATTTTTTCTGTTTTATCTGGACTGGACCTACTGTTTACCCTGGGTTCCTAATTACGGTCCTCGGCATTAAGCCTACCGACTGGCGAGTGACCAACTTGGAGATCATCCCAGAAGACGTCCGGTCTTACCCAGACTGGTTACTGGGGTGACTGGGATCATTTTCCATGTCGGATTTTACACCCTTTCCTAAGAACAATCACAAATATACATTTACGACCAGGCCCCAGCAGGATTCCAAACCAGTACCTGTATTTACCAGTACGTCAACCAAACCGGCTCCATGTTTTTTGACAAATTTTGTGCTGCGAAGAATATCAACACAAATCAATTATATTAAGGATATGAAATTATTTATTATAAATGTAATTCCTTTCACTCCAATGAAATATGAGGAAAGCAAAATTCATAGTTTTCAAGATATTATTCTATTTAGTTCGTTCAATTTTGCCCATAATTGCTATTTGTAAAATAGAATTCTACTAAATTAAATACTATTTTAGGTTTCATTTCACAAGATTTTTGAAAGGAAACATTCATACTTTAATTTTTCTTGTTTCTTATAACTTTTGTATATAATTATGTGTGCTATTATTAATTATTAATAAATATTAAATACATATTTATCAATCAAAAAATTCTCTGTGGTAATAATTAAATACAATGAAAACTAAGGTTATATTCTCGAAGACAAAACCTATGTCATTCATAATCCCATCAGTTTTTCCCAGTCTCGTTCAAATTTGTTAGCCCGATTCGCGACTCCTAGAATATTATTCCGTTCGTAGCTAAGCGCTGAAAGTTATAAGGCAAACAATGGAACTAAGCAAAGTGTATGCATAATACAACTTTTAACCGATTTGAAATCTGTTCGGCTAAAGCTGTTGACTGAATTCATTTCTGATCATGCGTATTTTGAATTTTCTGTGTAAAATCGCCCCGAATGCTCAGGTATGTAGCCACCATAAGAGGTGTCGTTACCCAGATGTTCACAAAACAAAGAACATTTTCTTAGAAATAATCGGGTAAAAATTGTAGAATAAACTTAATATTATTTTTCAAATACTTATTTTGTATTTTTATAATGTATAGAATATTTATATTTACATAACAGGTCAATTGAAAATCCCCGGCCTACTATAGTAAAACACATTTTTGACAATATTAGTATTTTGATTCAACATAATTTTCTTCAAGGCTGATACACTGATAACTTTTCGATGCCATTTTTATAGTACGATTTGTACTTTGCTTCAAAATAGATCTCAGTTTCGGCGATCACCTCTCCATTCGAAGAAAATTTCTTCCTAGCCAGCATTCTTTTGAGATCTAATAACAAATAATAGTCGCTGGGGGTCAGATCTGGAGAATACGGTGGATGAGGGGATAATTCGAAGCCCAATTCATTAATTTTTGACATGGTGCATTATCTTGATGAAGCGGCACTTTCTTTTTCTCCAAACGGTCCAGTAATGGTATATAATAGTCGCTATTGATGGTCCTTCTTTTTTCAAGGTAGTTAATGAAAATTATTCCATGCGTATCCCAAAATAGAGACGCCATAAATTTGCCAGCCGACTGTTGCATTTTCTCACACTTTGAAGCGGGTTCATCATGTGCAGTCCACTTGGATGACTGTCGATTGGACTTCGGAGTGAAATAATGGAGCCATATTTCATCCATTGTTTCATATCGATGCAAAATCTCGGGTTTATTACGCTTGATCATCTTCAAACACTGCGCCGAATCATCAACTCATCGTTGTTTTTGGTCAAAAAAGCTTACTTTTTTGTGTGAGCGCGGCACCCACTTTGCACAGAGCTTTCTCATACCCAAATATTCGTGAATTATATGATGTACACGTTCAGTTGATATCTTTAGAATGTCTGCCATTTCATTCAATTTCAATTTACGGTCATTCAAAATCATTTTGTGAATGTTTTAAATGTTTTCGTACGGAACAACCTTTTGGGCATCCACTGTGTTCATTTCACCATTTCTAAACTTAGCATACCAATCCTTGATGGTTGATTTTCCTGGGGCAGTGTCTGGAAACTCGACATCAAGCCAAGTTTTTGCTTCAACTTATTTTTTCCCTTCAAAAAGTAATATTTTATCAATATGCGAAATTCCTTTTTATCAATTGATTTTCACAATAACTAAAGTTGCTTCACTCAAAATGCTACAATTCACAAACTAATGATCCGACATCTGTCAAATTTATACACGCATCTTTTTAAGGTTAGGGCTAAGTAAAAAACATATGAATTTAACTCTAGTAGCGCTATCAATGTATCAGGCCGGGGACTTCAATTGACCTGTTACATATTTCTTTACCTGTGTTTATATATTTTTAAAAGTTCGTTTTATTGAAATATTGTTTAATGTTGTGTTATTTTTAAATTGTTTGGATGTTTTCTGACTTTCTCATGGAATTTAATATTAATAAAATTGTTTTAGAAATTATTTTTTTAATTTTAATTTTATTCATCAACAATATCTTACGTCAAGAGTTAGCTATATGTCGCGTCTGCGGGGTAGTTTATTTTTAAGAGCCAATTAAATGACGATCTAGATACCATCTAGTTTAAGGAAGCCAGAAGCTTTTCTTCAGTTCCCTTTATGATTTATTTTTATGTTAATTTTAATAAATCTGTTTGCTATATTTTTGATAAAACTTCTAATTAATAAATTCTTTTCGTTTATTTCTACAGGCACTATTTCTTTTACTGCCTGATGTAGAACTGGGGTTATGATTTTCGGTGCCCATGAGGACTTCTGTTTTGAAGGGTACGAGGACCTTAGGCAGCGAGCGAATTCCCCACTTTTAGAAATGTGCCGAAGGGTTATCTGCTGGGCAGGAACGGCTCTGACAAGGATTTGGTATAGCAATTATGGGATTATGAGATTGTGCTGCGCCTGTAATGAATATTTTGAAAAGGGAACTGATGTAATCCCGAAATGTTGATCCTAGTTTTTCGATATATTTCGGGTTTTCTATCAAATCACTGGGCATTCGAAGATTTCCTTAGAAATTAGTTTTGCGCTACTTGAAGTTTGTCAATCAATTTTAGGCTGATGTACCTGAAGCAGATGTTTAACCTAAGTATATAAATATACGGATCTGGAATGGCAGTGTCCGTCTAGATCGCACGAATCTACGGTCCAAATGGAGGCCAAGGATTGGAAATTTTTCACTCGCCACTAGTCAACGCGAATGTCTAGACGTACTGGTTGTTAATCTTGAGAATTGTAGGAATTTGACAGCGGCGTTAAATTGAATCGTTAATTTTCTTTGCGCTACATCTATGAAACGTGCACAGATGTAGAACAGCATATCGTTCGTGTATTATGCGGTTTCTGCGTCCGTTTTTATCGGAATTTTAACCCTGCATAAATTGCAAAGGGCTAAATCAACTGGGGAATTTCGGTAGCTCCTGCTTTGATTATTTTGTGACTGGACAGTATTTTCCCAACTTGAAACTGAAATAATCTGTCTTTTAAGAATGAAAAGGTCTTCGGATATAGTGACTTGTATCACCTTGTGTATAAGACTTTTCGGTCAGACTTTATCAAAACCTTTGATTACGTCTAAGAAGACCGCACAAAATTTGTAATTGTTAACCAAAAAACCAAATTGTCTGATGTACGTATGGCTGATTGACATGTAACCCGTATTATTCCCGTGGGAAAATTATTTTTTCCTCAGTAAACCTATTGAGCACAAAAAGAATCGCTTTTGCAGCAAACTTGGAGATTGTACTGAACAATCTTTTTTTAATTTATTTATGACATTGTTAATAGTCGTTGCCAACTAACCTACAATTTGTCTTAGGAAGACCCATCGGCCCTGTATTAGTCTCTGGTGTAATAATGTTTGTATATTAACACTACTGTTTTTCTATTAAATGTACCTTACCGCACTACTCTGGAAACCCAAGGTTAAATGGTATGATTCTTTTTTGGATCTGTGTCTTGTTCTGGTGTTATTCTACAGTTGTACTATTTCGATATTGGCATGTGAATGGTGTTTGCCCTAATGTCTTTTTGCAATCCTCTTAATTTCCTAGGTGGCAGTCGGTATCTGAAGGTCTTAATGTACGAATTCCGTCCTGTAGTATATCGGTGCACTTACAATACCCCTCAGGACTGTGTTCTGGGAAACTTGTATTGTATTTATATTAGTTTTGGCGAAACATCGCCATAATTGTATTTCGTATGTCCATATAGATTTCAATATCACTACATAGTATAAAACAAAGTCGCCTTTTCTGTCCCTATATCCCTATGTGCGCTTAAATCTTTAAAACTACGCAACGGATTTTGATGCGGTTTTTTTCAATAGATAGAGTGATTCAAGAGGAAGGTTTATATGTATAATACATGCATAATATACTAAGGCAACATTGCTAATTTTAGAGGTTTCTAACGTGATGTCGTAAATTAACCTATTTTTTTAGGCTTATTTAGCAATTAGCAGAAACGCTGCCTAACCCTACGAGTTAGATCAAATTAATGTACTACAGTATTGTACACCATAAAAAGGTCTACAAAAAAGTCCGCGATGGTATATGTTTATCTTTTAGGGATAACCCACATTAACCATTTTTATTGTTTACTTTTTACGTGAGAAAATGGCTTATTTACGAAGCTATTTTAAGCAATACGGCATTAATCCTTATCGAGTTAAGTACTTTAAATACAGTGTGCAATTAATATAGATCAATATGGTTCCTTACAGCATGTAAATTAAACAAATATTTTCGGAGATATTACAAATTTAAAATTTGCGTTTAAAAATGTGTAATGTAATAAAAATTGTATGAATTTAGATATTCCAAAGATAGCAGGAAATCTTCATAGTAAGTATAGGGGAAGAGGAATTGTTTTACTTCAAATTTAATGCGTGCAGGCCAAGGGCAGTAATGAATGAACCAAAAATACTGGATCGATTTTAATCATGTTTTCATTGAGTGACATAGGCATATATATTTTATGCCCGTGCAAAGTCGGAGCGGGCCGCTATGTTTTTATATACAACGTTCATATTTTTTCTGTAGTGTATTTAATTTAGTATCAGCATTGCACCCGTGCGAAGCCGGGGCGGGTCGCTAGTTTGCTTATATAATAACCATTTATTAGGTACTGATAATTATGATTTTCTTCTATTTAATCAATATATTATCCTATATTTTAACTGCAGTTCTTTCCTATTTCTTTTACATATTTCTTCCAGTGAAATTTTGTATCAAGGCTGTACTGAACACTCTGATGAGCCTGTAGTCTGAAGACGAAGAATTTTCTCCTTTTTTGGGAATCAGGACTACATAGGCGTATTTCTATATCTTTCGAAGGTTTGTATTCATTTAAATTAAAATTAAAAGAAATTCTATTCAGATTTTATATTTGAATTATCTCTGTTGAGTAGCTTCGAAGTTCAAGGCTGATATATTTTTTTCAATACCCTTGGAAATTAGTTCGATCTACGTCAAGAAACTTCCGGGACATTTCTTCACTGTAAATTCCATTTTAACATGTAATACATTATTAATTCCTCTTCGAGAGAGGGCGTGACGGGTCGTTTTTATACCGTCTTTGTGAAACTTTCGTCAGAGGCTTTTTTCTCGATAAATTTCCCGAATCGTAACCGTTTCTGATATCGATAGCACGCTTTCTGAATATGATCCCTCCTCGAGATGGATGGCTGTTTTTCTTTTTGCTTTATTTTAACTTCAAAGAGGTTTGAAAGTTGCTTTGATACACTAGAAAGTTCCTGTTTGTGTATTTATTATGATAAGAATACCTGAAATGCCTCGAAATGATACTACTATTTTTAGAGCTCATATTTTTTAAAATATTTTGTTGGGGTTTTGTACAAAAACATGTTTAAAAATTATACTAAAACATACAAATAATATATACAAACAAATAATGATCATTGTACAGATGAATCATATTTAAAACATTTAGTACCATATGTTAATATCATCTTTATATTTAATTATATATTTAATATATATATATATATATATATATATATATATATATATATATATATATATATATATATATATATATATATATATAAATTTAAAGAAACTACTGATGGTTAATTAATCTACTTGCTGGCTTGGTTGGCGCAGTGGTAAAGATGACAGGATGTTCCACCTACTTTTGCGATAGTCGCTGGTTCCAATCCTGCTAGGGCATGGTCGTATTGGGCATGATTGTCCTAGGCAAGACGGTAAAATCCGGTCACGCCAGTAACCAATCTGGGTAGGACCCGATGTCGTCTAGGATTATTTCTAAGCAAATCACTCGCCAGTCGTTAGGCTTAATGGCGAGGACCGTGGTTCGGAGCCCGCATTAAACTGTAGGTTCCATCCAGATAAAGCCTCGTTTGTTAAAAACAAACTATAAAATATTTAAAAAAGTAATAAAACTCTAATTCAAAAATGTTTCCCTTGTGGTGATATAGAATTTCAAATTGAGCTTTAAGAAAATTATTTCTTTTATTTTAAAAATATTATTAATTTTAAAAACATATGCTATTTATTTATTATGGTATTTATTTTTTCTTGTTTTCAATATTAAATGACTATAACAAGCGAACTCTTTGATGAATATTTAATGTAATTGCTAAAAATTATAATAATAAAAAATCATAATAAAAACTACTATAAAATTAGCTCTATTTGTTCGACTCGCTGAACACTGTACGGTCTTACTAAAATTAATTATCTCTGTTTGCTAGAACAGCGTAGATTGATAGCGGAGTGTATTAATAATAACGAAATTTCTTTTACTGGTGTAATGCCGTGTTTATGTACTGTTTCGGCTAACGAATCGAACGACAGCCCCCTATAACATGTATTATTTCACAACTTTGACATGGCAACCATATTTACATTGGTCACTGCAAACCAGATGATCTTTAATTATAAACTGCAAATAGCTTCTGATTGGTATGACTTAATTCTAGTGCAAAAACTTTTAGGTATGTCGAATTTTACATCTCACGATAACGACTTACACAATACTCAGAATTAGTATCCTAGACATTGCGGGATGCTAGCAACGCTAACAAAATTCAACGACCGAATGATAACGCAGATCTGACAACCCCGAAACGTTAATCTCTGGAATATATTGAAAGGTTTAGGTTATTCAGACACTGGCCATTGCTCAGTTCAGATGCGCCACCATCGACTGTCCAAGCCTCCCTAAAATAACTCTACTTTTATAATACTTTTTAAAATGACAATCAATATTGAACTCAGAACTTTCCTATAATTTTGGTTATAAATAACATTCTCAACACTCAGTAGGTCCTGGCACTCCATTGTATCTTTGATACATCCTTTCTGTTACATTTTGATGGTTTTATTCTCTCTGCAGTGTTTATATATCTACAAGCGTAGGTAGGCATATTATTGGTCGATAGTTTGAGGGATTCTGAGTATATTTTCCGCGTTTTTAGTTTAAGATATGTGAAGGCTTGCATGAGGAGTATGGGAGTTTATTCCGGATGGTCTACAAATTTATTAATAAATCTGTTAATTTCCCGTTTAAGCAGTAAAATTTTGTTTGGACATAATTTTTTACCCCATCTGGTCTGGAGAATTTCCATGATATGTTGTACGTCGTCAGTTATGATCGGTACTGCAGGCATTTCTTTGATAATCCTGGTATGCTCCTCGTTCTTCCTCCAACCTAATGGCATTAATATGCCAAGTGGCTGTTGCTATTAATTGAGCCCTCCAGAAGTTTTCAACATCTTTGTTCGGTATTGGATAATTAATTAATGTATGTCTCTTTGGCGTTTAAATATTATAAAAAAGCTTTTCCGTCTTTTGAAAGCTGGTGTTGTAACCTTTTTCTGTTGTTGGAAATGTTATATCTCCTCAGAGGTCTTGCATACAAAGACTGTGCCCCTAGGATTATTATAATATTTGTATTATTATTATTATATTATCATCATTATTATTATATTATCATTATTATTATTACATAACTTAGGAGACAATATGAAGAGAGTTATTACAGAGAAATTCTAGTGAATTCTCGCTGGCTAACAATCTGTTTGTTATTCAAACCTACGCTGAAATAATAAAAAGCTCGTATCTTTTGTCACAGCACGAACCTTTTGATTTATTACGGACACAGAACTGAAATTCCAACAACGCGAAATAATCAAATACGACAATTTCGTATATATCCCCGACAGAGTTTCATTACAGCCTTATGTACCTTCTCATTCGATCATTTGCATACACAATAAAATAACGTTGTGCAGGAACGTAACCAACTCAACGACCTTCGACGTGATCGAAATGCAAAACAATCCGAAGCAGTAGTCCAGGAAGAATCGATAGACCGCGGAGGGATTAAAGAAGTCTTCCCGTAAAAGATTTCCATCTTGCGCCGTCGTCGAATCCGGCCGATGAGACTTTTCGTTGAAACTTTTTAAATTAATCGCTTTCAGACGCATTAGAGTTTACGGTTTCAGCAATGCCCACTCAAGGGCATTGTTTAAAATGTCGAGCAAGTTGACGAGATCGGATTTAGTACTGATGGTTGGAACCGAAAATGAACAGTGACGCGCCGGTCGAGTTGATTGCACGGGAGAGGTGGCTAAGAGAAAAATGTCTTACAATAAACATTAGATTTAGAAACATTAGTAAACTCGCCCTCTTGAGTAAAACATTTTAAGTAATGTTTGTATCAAAATATTTTTTTTCGAACCAATTGCAAGAGGAGGTAGTTACTTTAAATGTTTTTTAATGTTCCGAAATAAAATAGAGATCTAATAGCTGCAATACGTAAACTTAGAGGAAGATGGCATGACCCTGCTTAACACTCCCACATAAAAATTAACAATGGAAATTAAGAAAATCAAACAAACATCAATCGCTGGTTTTCTTTCGAAACACTTGGTGAATAGCAACGCCAAGTATTCACTATGGAAAGTTACTAAACATCTTAAGCATCTCATAACTCAAGTGCTTCTACTAGCAGAAAGCCTGATGGGAGGTGGGCCGGAAATAATTCTGAAAAAGCAAAGATATGTGTAGAATATCTGAAAGGAATATCCATATCCATCCAAACCAAAATTTTAATGTTCTACCATGCCTCAATCCCAATAATTGTTATGAGCAGACAACAATAGTTAATCCTTCTTTTTTTTGAATTTGGAAAAAAATAAGCACCACTTTACTTTGAGAAAATTCCAGAGAAAACCTCTGGTTAATTTATCCAATCTATTTAATGCTCACATTCAGTTAAGCTATGTACCAGATACTGGAAAATATGCATGGAAATCTGCTGAAGCCATAATGATACCAAAACGTGGTAATAATATAAGTAAGTTTAAATAATACTGCCCTATTTATTGCCAGTTATGGCTAAATCCTTTGAGAAATTAATTGAGAAGAGCCTCGAACCTACTCTCGAGCAAAGAAACCTGATACCATCTCATCAGTATGGTTTCAGCAATACCCACTCAACAATTGACTAAGTACATCGAATTACAAATGTAATTGAAATATCTCTGAAACGTTGCACATACTTTTGTCAGAATATGGTATGAAGGCGTTCCATGTAAAATAAACTCACTTATCCTTAGTATCTCACCTGTTATTAAAATTCTATTTGATTAATTGATACTTCCGTGTTAAGGACTACACTCAGATCTCAAACCAATAAAGGGTATCGTAACTCAAAGGTGTGTTGGAGCTAGTGTTTTAACTCCTTTATATCATGGATCTCCCCACTACATTATATAGCACAACTACTACCTTATCTAATGACAATATTACCGTATAATAAGTATTACCACATTAGCAGTCACAGAGACTGTAGAGAGCTTAACCAAGAAGTTCCAACCTTTTCTTGATAAAGTGATGTTCCAGACTAAAAAAAATATATTTAACAGAAGAATTGAACCGACTTCAAAAAATAAATAAGGAACTCACCAAAAATTAAAATATAATCAAACTTGGGTTTTTAACACATTTAAAAAAAAATAAAATGTACATAATAATCGTTGTAATAACTAAATACAAATATTATTATTTTACTAAACACCTTATTTAACCTATCTACTACACGTAATTTATATTCTATTATAAACACACAATGTTGCCTATTACCTACCTAAACCTATTTATCTATTTACGATACTGTTTTAACTACTACACACTGATCACTTTGTAGACGGTGCCGAGTAAAAAATTAGATTTGTTTTGTTCTTAGTTTAAATTTAAGAACCCAACCGAATCCAAACAGTTACATTAATTTAGATTTGCTTTGTTGGAAATTAAATTTTTTGTATATGTCACAAAATTATACTATAATTTTTGTATTTTTTGAGTTCGGCCCCTAGTTCAAAGTTATCAGTTGGTAGTAGTTAAAATAGTATTGTAAATAGATAAATAGGTTTAGGTGGTATTAAGCTAAATTGTGTGTATATAGTAGAATATAAAATATGTGTAGTAGATAGGTTAAATAAGGTTCTTGTTTATTTTTATTTAGTCGTTACAGCGATTGTTATAAACATATTTTATTTTAAATTTTTTTTTGTATTGAAAATCTAACTTTGATTATATTTTAATATTTAGTTATTACCTTATTTATTTTTTGTTAAAAGTATTTTATATTTCTCTTTTTAGTGTTAGATACTTACTCAATAAATTACACATTATAATTACACATTAAGTAAAGGTGCAGCGCGTATGAGGAAAAATAGGCATAAAGAAACAATGATTGAAAATAAGGAGCACTTGAGGCCCCGGGGTCCACTACCTAGCCTAGGAGATTTGACTAATTTTTTAATTATAACAACAAAAAAATATTTTTCGGGCAGGGAAATGAAACCCGCGACCCCCGATTGGGAGTTAACCTTTGAACAATTACACTATAGAAGTAATTGTTTAGAATATGTCTAAGTGGTCTTATATGCTATAGTTAGAGCTTAAAAAACTGAATGGCTTTTGCACTGAAGGACTGCCGATTTTCCGTCACAACAGCTCAGTAATAACATTATGCACAAATATCTGATTTTTTTGGATAAAAAATATGTGAAAACGTTGTACTTTCCTTTAAAATTTGGAAGTCTCCCTCGATTCTCCTTCTTTCCCAATAGATCTTGAATTGGACCCAATGGGACCGCCTCGGAGGTGCACTCTTTCAAATAAAAAAATAATTTTAAAAACTGGTGCATAATTGATGGAGAATTGATCGGCCAACATACATTAAAAGAGATATATAAATCTGAACATAGAACTTCTTTCTTTTTCGTAAATGCAACTTGGTATGTACGCGTTTGTGATTTCCATCACGACCCAGACATTGTTACGAAGACTATCAGAAGATTATTTTTATATATATTATAAAGTCGCCTGTTATCAACTAGCGGTTTATCTGGCTGACGGGTGACCAACTTTAGAAATCATTCTAGATGACATCCGGTCTTACTCAGCCTTGTAACTGGCATGACTGGGATCATTTTCCTTGTCGGATTTTTCACTCTTGCCTAGAACAATCACAAATATGAAACAATCACCAACATAAATTTACGACCATTTCCCAGCAGGATTCGAATCCGTGTCTATCGCAACAGTCGGAGAACCGTCTTGTCGCCTTTACTACTGCGCCACCAAGCCGTCAATCAGAAGATTTGCTAATCCCTATCAAAGAAGATTCCAGAACCACGTCAACGCGGAAGCGTCCAGACTTTCTAAATGTGGATATGTCATTTGACGCCTGAAACGGAAAAAAAGCTTCTGATTTTGCAAAATGTTAGTTGTAGTTATTTACTGGTAGGTTAAGTCAGATTAATGTTAATTGTCAGCTGTATTAATAATTTTAATAGATAAATTGAAAAATAACAAAAATCACAAAGTTTAAATCCACCAAAATTTGTTTTAGAAAATTTTATTAAAAAAGAAGTAACTAAATACGAAATAATAATCTAAAAACCTAAACATTTAGCATCATCTCTTGAACGAGATATTTGCTCGTAGAGATTTTGCCGACTAACCAATGGCGTAGCACTATACAGACTCCAATAATCCGCTGTATTGTTTCCGGTGTTAAGGGGTAGCTCTGTCATTTCGAAATTTCTGAATTCCAATAATCCAGAGCATAGCTTTGATATCCCTAAATATGTATTCACATGTAATACATAAATCTATTTTTACAACTGGTATTAATTTACTTGTATATGGATTCTGGAAAATACCGCTGGCTTTGATCATTGAGTGGTACGTATAGTTGATTCTATTTTTGGTCTTCCTTAGATTATAAGTTTTGTTTTATCTTTTTTTCGATTAGTTTTGTTAGAACTGTCTAGTCTTCGACGCTATTGCTTAATATATATTTTATTTAACTGAGTAACATTATTTGAAAGAAAATCTTCTTAAATATAATTTTTAACCGTTTATTAAGATAACGAGACGGATAACTTATTGGAAGAATAATGTTATGGTCATATTATGTGTAAGTTAATTTCAAATATTCACAAAATTGGTATAATTGTTTTCCTTAATTCCTATCCCAATGTTTATATTTATCAGAGGTGCCACCTGGTATTAATGCACACTAATTCTATTTTTAAGTAATTTTCTTTTTTTTATTCGCAAAGAAAAATTGAATGTACAAGAAGTGTTAAAATTAATTCAATTAATTTTCTTCCTTATGATAACTTTGTTTATTATTTTACTGGTCATACTTACAATAAATTGATAACGCGCAGACGGCACATATTATTTTAGCAATAAACATTGCTTTTTAGGAAACGTACACGAAAACGTTATTGACAAGACATTTGATTTTGGCATGCCATTGTGAAAAGTATGGTTATAAACAAAATATTACGCTAAATAATAGGAGCCTCCGAACCAAACGATGAAAACCGTCAAATGATCTGGGAGACCGAAACTTTCCGAGAGTAACCGAACGCGCCACGACTTGATTTCGATCATCGCGAACAGAGAAATAGTCTCGCGCACACCCTGAACAGTTTACTTGGTTCACGTCTGTACCCACCATTACGATTGACCATCTTGGAACCTTTTTAGTCCTTTTCCATATGAGCCCAAAATCGTCACATTTAATTCGTTGAAACCAGAACCTAAAATTAGGATATGACGGAACAGCATCACGATAAGTTCCTAAAAGGGTTTAGTGTACTTCCGCAACAGATTTTCTAATGTGTCAAATGTACTTTTGAGCTATCCATGATTAGCGTCTGTATACACTTAATGATTCAGTAACACCAAATAGAAAAGTATTATTACATGTAGAGAAATGACAAAATCATCAAACTTAATATCTAAGTTAGGTTAATTAACACCTGTTTACATTTAAATTCGCATTTTCCCCAATAGAAATCGGTGATCAAAATACATGCAATCTTCTAATATCTTACTTTTGTTCATTGCAGCTTTATATTTAATTTTGTTACTCGTTTGTATCCATAATATATACATAACAATGCTTGTATTATACATTTTATATTAATTGTAGAGCAAGATTTATAATTAACTATACGGATATTATAGTTTCAACACAATGTAACATTACGATATAATAAAGCTGTAATAAATAATAACCTATTTATTAAAATAACTCATTAAAGACAGAACTTAATAACATAGTAAATAATTGCTTCATAATTAGAAATGTCAAGGAAACTACCCCAACAATATATATATAAATAAAAATGACACATTTAAATTGTACGACCAAAAGGAAAAAAATCTGTTCAGTGTATAAAACCTTCGAGCGTTTCGAGCGAGGCCAGAAACTCATTTTGTGGTTGATAAAATCCAGTATAAAATTCATGTCTCTAATTAATCCCCTAATCGCTGCTCGTAAATTTTTCCATTACTCCAAATCCGGAAAAGTTAATCTAAATGAAAACGTTAAAGAGAGTAAATCATTTTGTCTCCAAAAAACTATCTCGTATAAATACCTAACCTATTAAAATATAAGATCAAGCATGTGTTGGTTTATCAATGGCATACTATGTTATTGTTAAAACTCTGTTACTAGAAATAGCTAATCTATAAGTAGGGTCGAATAATAATTGAAATGAACTATTTCTAAATGGACTCAGCCGTCATTCGGTAAACTTTTCAAGACGACAGTTTTGAGACGTAGGATCTAACCGATTACGGCAACTATTTATGTTTTCTGAGTCTGGAACTGGTAAGAGTTCTAGTAGATCCAGATTCTTTGCACTTGTTTTTGTCTTTGTTTTTTTTTGTTACACATTCATACAGTGATTATAAATAGTAGGCGGTAATGGTTAAATCATTAATTTGTGAATATTGTCGAAAAATATTTACAGCAGTTCTAATGTTCTAATTCATTTGAGGAAATTCCATCTAGGTACGTATCTATTTAGTTTTAATTAATTTTGCATATTGGATTTAATTATATTCCAAATACATCATTTTTTGCAAAATTAAAAGTTGAACATTAAAATTATTAAAGATTTTAAGGTGCAGAAATATAATATTGAAAGAACAAATGAATTCTCTTTTATTGAGATTGCGGTTTTCAGTTATGATACAAATGATATCACTTCTAAATTCAAGCATAATATGGAATTAAGTTCATATATCATGGGGTGGGAGATATCTAAAACTTGAAGGAAGTATTAATGTAAAATTTCATTGTCCAGCTGTTATAAAACCAACACACAATAGAGGGCAATGTAAAATTCAATACATTAAAACACATATAGGGCATGAAAATTACTAGGGTAAGTAGTTTCTATTAATATCGGATAGATATGTGATTGAGGACTAACTTTAGCAGTTAAAATACCAACTAATGCTATATTATAATTTAGGCAGCGGCAATTTTGAAAGATTAGAATTACTAACTCGTAAAGATCTTCAGCAAGTAAATCGATTGAATTCCGCGAAGGTATAACGCATAAAAGTGATGTTACAAGTGTTAAAGCACAGGTAAATGAGGTCAAAAGAGAAATTAGGAATGACAATTTTGCTAGGGATAGTACAGACTTTGTTGAATAATGTAATCGAAGACGACGAAAGATCAGGCAGTACCTTCAATTAATATTTTAGGGTAAGTTATATGGCCCGGTGATTTTACCTCCAAAACGAAATAAAACAGTGGTGTTTACATTATGTGACCGTTATTTATTGAAGTAATATAAAAATGTAAAAATACAAATGAAAAAACGGATGGCAGCGGTGTTACCTGGAGACGAGGCTTGGGCAGTCGATGGTGGCACGTCTAAACCAAATGATGGTTGAGCACTGAATGAATCGCAATACCCTTCAATAACATCCCAGATAAACGTCTCGGGGTTACCGCCAGCTATTCGTTATCGGGTTCTAGTTGGCGCTGCTGGCACCCCGCCCGTGTTCAACATCTGAGATTATATTTCTGGGTATTTTGTAGACCGTTATTCCACGATGTAAAATTCAACATTCGAAAATGTTAGTGTACGTTTCAAGGGCCATTTATTCAAGATAATTTATTCTATATTCATTATAGTCTTCAAATATACGTATAAATTACAAGCGCTAGTACGTGGGGTTCCCAGTTGTTCAAGATCTAGACTCTTTTCTTATTATGAAATACCATGTATTCTTTTGGTCAAATATTTTGTAAAAATCTTGTTATTCGCAACTCACATTTAAATTATATATTTTTCTAAAAACTACACGTTCGAAAGCATATTACTACAGGTAAGAACAACTGTCGACATATTGGTGGCGATAAATTTGAGGGGTACTATTTAGTAAAATGTATAAAATTCCCCTTTCAAGTCATCAAATTCTATAACTTATTAGTTATTGTTTACGAGATACGATAATTAACGCTTTCATAGGTCAGTCTTTTGTATAGAAATGGATCTTTGCAGAGAAACACTTAACAAAACCTTCAGATCTTGACAAAATACATACTTTGCTTTAACTAGAACACAAATTACAAAATATAATCTCGCATGTATTTGAAATACGAAATGCATATTAATAAGTTGTCTATTTCAATAATGAAATACAAAATAGAATCAAGTGTTTGGGTATGTAAATAGAATAGAATTAGTATATTTAGAACATGAAGAATTTCGTTTCATGTACATTATAATTTTAAATATATAGCTTCTTGTTGGGTATTCAATAAATTCTGATAAAAAAATTTTCCCTGATGTGTTCCAAGGTCCTGAAGAACACAAACATGTATTATATTGTATATTGTATGGATATATTTTTATATTTAGATGGCGTTCAAGAATGGTAAAATATTGGTGATTGATCACTCTGCCTCTTCGCACAAATAATAAACTAATCATCTTCTTTACTTATCATCTTCTCTTTTATATGCCTTTAATGGTATGGTTAAGCATTTCTTGTAATGCTTTCTGACAACAAATTTGGTACCTAGGATGGCAGCATGATGCCAATGCACTTTTATTTCGGGTGATAGTTTACAAGACTTATCAAATATTCTTTCTAAGCTCTACTTATTTGTGACGTAATAGTAAAATTCTTCAAATTGCAATCCTGCAGCCAATCTAATCTGGTTTGTAGTAATGTCCAAGGTAAGCAGAAGTTTACCATAGTAGCAATTGTTGATCTGAATTCTTCCGAGTGTTCTACTTCTATGGCTGAGGAACTGTTAGTAATACCCTATCATCTATTACCCTCTTCAACCACTCTATTCGTTAGTATTTCTGCAGAGGGAAAGACACCAAAATTAGGCCTTCTATTTATGTCCCAACAAGAGGCTATTTGTCTGATAATACTCGTACATTTAAAAATCTAGTACTAAAGGAAGGAAACTGGATTAGTTAAATACTAATCTTTGTCATTTGCATTTTAATTAAAAAATAGCAAGCTATTTTGCCCAGTTGTGTTTAAACTACACACATTTTTTTATTGTTCTTTAGTTTTTACACAATCAGCTCACTGAACTACCCTGTAGAAAATAACATAGGAATGAAAGAATTGGCAATATTATGTTATATATTTATTTTCGAAATCCCTTTTGGACGCCGGGAAATTTCAAGAAAGGAAAAGGCCAAATAAAATTTTCCCCATTACTGTTCGAGAGATGGTGTTTCTTAATTTTGCGCTCCTGGAATGATTCCAACGATGCTCCATAAATCTTGGAAAATTTCGGTAATACCATTATAACGGCCATCGTACCAGATCCACTCAAATTTTATTTCGGCGTTCGTTTATTCGGTTCCAAATTTTTTATCCGCTTGTTTGGAACGGTTGGTTGGAAACACGAACTGATCAAGACAGGATATAAACTGGAATATATTCTGAAATCGATAATTAAGATGTCAGTTTCTAACGTCGCTTTTCAATAATGTTTCGGTTAAGTTGTTTGTAAGTTTTCAAAATGACGATAATATCAAGATAATAATACCTAATAGATTTACAGATAGCTATATTTTAATTTTAAATAAGCTTAAATCGTTTTGGGATGTCTAAACTAGGTTTATTTATTTAAATTGTAGGACTAAAACAGGCAGTTAATAATGTGTATTTAGATTTTTAAGATGGATGAAAATTATTAGCAGAAAAGTTACATTAAATTTGCTAAAAATTTATTATAAGCACACAGACTGTGGTGGACGATGCATATTATGATAACGTTTTAATGCTTATCGCGGATAGAAAATAACAAAGGCTTGGTAACATCCCCAACTTTATTATCTTTGAGAGTCGAAACACTAGCATTGTGACATGAGACCCAAGTAAAAACAAAAGAAATCAATCAAAAGTAAAAAAGTATTCATAATTAACATGATTTAATAATTTTGAGTTTTATTTAAGATTTATGTGAAACAATTCATCTCAGAAACAGAAGTTATGGGTTAATAATTTGGTTTATTTATTCATTGTCATCTCACAGAGTATTGTTTTCGTGTAGTTTATCGTAAATTTGCGCTCTATTTTTCAGACTTTATATTAAGTTTATCAGAGTTCTGGAAAGGATGTTATATATTCAAATATAATATTTTTATTGAAGTAGAATATTCTGATGCAAATTCATTCGACAAAGTGAGCTTATATTGACTGAAAGTAATAAAATGTATTTTATTACATTCCACATTATATATGCTTACTACAACCCTGATTTATATAACTCAATTATAATTATTGTTCTGTTGTACATTAATACAGAAGTCAAGCGTGTCCAGTAACTGTATTGCCTCTACCTTGTGATTTAGTAACATCATGATTAATTTCATGTTTTATGACAAAACATTGAACAAATTTGTAAATTCATTTAATTTTGAGGTCATCGTGCAGTTCGTGGTGGATTATATGTCGATAATCCAGATTAATTAATAGAACTTTGTTTTGGTAGCGATGGATTGTTTTGATGATTTAGTACAACATATATGTATTATATACTGATATCTATATATATATATATATATATATATATATATATATATATATATATATATATATATATATATATATATATATATATATATATATAATATCCATATCTGTATCCCATAAGACTAAATGGGATACAGATACAGACTTTATAATGGACCGCTAAAGTAATCTCTTTGATTTAGGTCAATTTGGAAATATCTTACGATTAACCAATATCGATAAATTTATTTTAGTCTGACCTACTTTGATCTTTTCTCTAACTTGATGTTCCCATTTTAATCTACCATCAAGATGGGTGCCAAGGTGTTTCGCTGATTCTACTTGAGGAATCGGACATCTGTCGTGTATTTTAAATAGGATTTTATCATTTCACCGCAAAATAAAATTGATACTGTAGGCGATAAATTGGGAAAGTACCAACCAACCAGTAACAATAACAACTGATAAATTCAGAAGTTTGTACCAAAACGTTATTTACAAATTCAAGCACTATAAACGACTGAAAAACTACCTGGAACAGACCAGAGCGACGTTATTCTTAACACGCTTAAAAGCCTCTCTTAGAATTTATAAACGAATCGGTATAAATCCGTATATTTAGAAATTACTGTGGCAGTATCTACTAAATAAACCACATGGCCCTCGCCAATCTTCCGAATTGCCTACATTATGAACAGATTTGGACTTATTAAGTAGCATTTTCCTATATTTTTAACTTTAATATGTGTTTTGCCATAATAACTATGTCATAGTCAAATGTTCCTAATACCGTTCCTTTTGTTATTAATATATCAATAGAGTGACGCATATATAGGCCCTAAGGAACTAAGTTTGAGAATACTTCATGAGAACCTTTTATTTAACGAAAATGCCAGTGACTGATTTCCAGGATAGTTCAGTATAGTAATAGAAACACGTATAATAAATATAGAATGTAGGAATGTTATTACAGTACATTATATAAAATATGCAATTAACATATTTAATTTATCTCATCCTGATAATGATTTAATCGCCTCTGGTTCGTCCTTCCTCAAAATATATATAATTTGAGGGCTATAAATAGAAAGGTTTTACAAATGAGCAATAAGCTCTAATGCTCGTCTATTAGAAAAGGAAAATAGAAGCAGATAAGACCGAAACAGTTTCCTTAACCCTAGTTTTCCTTAAGGTAAAGCAAACTGAAATTAAAAGGTATTAAAGAAACAAAATGTTAACTGTCTAACCCCAATGCAGTAAGTGGTCCCTATTAATTTTGGAAGTGTGTAAGGAAAAAACTAGGAGGATGATAATTACGCGGATAAAAGGACCTCAACGATATGTGAAATATGGATACACCCTCCCATCAGCTTCGGATCAACACTACATGGATACTGACTCAAACATTAATTTTTCATTTAATGTATTATAAAATTTTGACCACACCAGAAGGTTATTTTGAAAGAAATTGCCTAGAAGGCTGTTAAAAATATAGATAATTAACTAATCTCAACAAAAAGAGGAACTATCTGATTTTATTTGACATACCATCCTCCTGGTTATTTAATTCTTTAATTTTTCAACGGATAATGGAAAAAGTACGATCCTTATCAGTTAATTACTCAGCCGTGACAGGCACTGACATAAATAGGAAGAACTTATTAAGAGAGCTCCCGTAGTGAAGATGGAATCCTGTAATGATTGCAGAACGTCGGCTCTGTTTCAAGTTATTTGATATTTTGTAGCAGAAATGACATTAAATTTCTTTTGTTCAGAGGAAAAATATAAAACTGTTAGGATTTCAAAAAAAAATGTTTTTTTTATTACAAATATAATTAACTAGAATAACGAGTAATATTATATTAACATAAAATTGATAGTTAAAGGCCCTTAATTATAGTGGATGTACTACATCAGCAGTGCAATTTTGGGTTTTCATCTGCTATTTTAGCAGCGACACGATTGAAACAATATTGAACTGTTCAAATATTCAAATCCTTCAGGTAGTTTACCATAGACAACTTAATGTTATAATTCATACGGATAATTAATAAAAATACAGCAGATTCTTAATTTTTCATACAAGGAATTTAGTGCCTTAGGGTGTATTAAAAAGAAAAGAAACAAACTGAAATATTAATAACAAAAATATTTTGATTAATTGGAAGAAACTTAAAGTCACATAAAGAAAACATAAAATTTTCAGAAGAAAGACTTGACTATCCAAAGAAGTACTGTAGATGCATCCAGATATTACAGCAGAATGATTATCTATACCGAGACCTTCAGATAGTTCTTTTTACAAAGTAAACCAAGAGATCTAAAAAGAAAACGAGGAGATAATCCATTCCTATGCTAATACTAGTATAATATTAATATGAGAGTGTATTGCAACTCTTGGATATCTCTCGAGTAGAATATATACTTGAAAGGATCTGAAACATTTGGTCTGTAGTCTATTCAAAACTATAGTGACGAAAGTCATCAATATGTGCCTGTCGAAAGTTGTAAATTCGTTATACAGTTAGATAATATTATCCTTCTCATTTTATGCTACTTAAGAAGGGATATAAAGCTGTTTGAGAAGTTCAAACATGTATCCCATGGAGGCTGTAAAAGTTTTCCGTTTGTCAAACGCCTGAGAAATTCTTCAAAACATTATAATTAATGGTTATAAACCGACAAACGCTTTGTTTTTATAAATTTCAAATCGCGGTGGTTTTTATTTAAAATATTTTTTGCGCGTTGCAGATGCACTGAATACTAGTACGGACACGGTCGCTAAAATATCTCAAAAAAGTAAAAAACAATATAACCTTAAATTATAGCTGTATCAGAAATCAAATATACGAAATATACAAAAAGAGTAAGTAGTTTTTTCAATCGAAACATAATTTAATACAATTATTTCAGAGAAAATTGTTAGTTTGAAAAGTATCCATAAAAAACCAAAAGATATGCAGCTACTTGAGGGATGTGGAACATCCCTTCATACACTGTTGGGTAATATACGATTTAAGTGGTGTAAAGATAACCCATGAAGGGGTTTAATGGAACTTCTAGATATTGATTTTAAAAGAATACAATTTTTAAAAACATACAACAAAATCAAAGAAGGATTATTATACTAATTTGTATATTTAGATGAGACATGGATATTTCAGAATGGTACATGAATTCACATGGGACTCATGGCAGATGATAATATATATAGTGTAAAGGCAACAACTAAAGTTGATGGGAGAAGGTAAAAAATGGAATAACTATCAATTAGATTTTTAGTCATAACATTTAATAATAATTCATTGCAGACTAATCCAAGGATGACTACCTTCTCCGTGGTAACCATAATTTGCATTTGCAGTGGTTTGAAAATCAGCTTTTAAAGGACTTGGAGGAACCATCATTGTTATGGAAAATGCACGATATCATAGTACACTGGTGGAGAACATCCCAACAAGTGCAACAACAAAAGCTGCAACTAAGGAATGGCTTAAAGTAGATAAAATAAGATTTGAAGATATCATGTTAAAGAATGAAGTATTTTAAATTATTACTCGGTAAATATAAATGAAATATTTAATTGCATTTTATGTAATTTACTTTTTTAAACATAAACATGAGAAAAGATACATGCTAAATCAGTATCAGTAAATCCTCCCTGTCACTGCGTATTTAATCCAATTAAGTTAATATGGTGTATTGCAAAGAATTATTACAATAAAAAGTCTGGTCAAGGAGGATATTCAAGCCGGATCTGACTGTATTTATGGAAAGAAGCATCGTGGAAAATAATACCTTCGGTTTGGGTGAGCTCGATCAGACACATTGAAGAAGAAATTGACAAATGGTAGATGTTGGTTTATGATTCAATGCTAGCAAATACCAAGATAGGGCGATGAAAGAGGAAACAACTAAAGGTCAGAATATAATTAATATACTTTAGCTGTAGGTAATTGTATTATAGAGTGTGAAAGCTTTATGACAATGTGTGTTATTGTTCGGTATAAATGTTTGTTTAAAATGTATGAAAAGAGAAGTAATACTATTTTGCATATATGTTAAATTCATTAAGGATAAGGCAGTAATTAAAATGTAGTATTATCAAGAAAGATATATACAGGCAGTAACAGAATAACCTAATGAGAAATATAGTACTATCAAATAGACTTTACAAGGAAACATTGCATCCAAGGAAACAAGAATGGAGCGTAAACGGCAAATTTGCTCTCTAATGAAAGTAAAATACATTACTCAGATATACAATAGTTAATTAGGTGAATTAGGCCTTCGGGGGTACTACTACATAAAAAACGCGCCTAGAACTCTACCTATACTACTGTGAAGAAGAGTTTAATATAAATATAATAAAACAACTCTATATTTAACTCATAAATTATTATGGCTGTATAATTAATTGTAGTTTCACGTTCTTCCATAATACATTTGATGTACTATAGTGTTAAAATAAATTATAATATATAACATTTTTGTTTCATTATTCTATTTAGTTCAGAATGATTTTTTATGCCAAAGTCAAAATGTACCAAAAGTCAGAGTTAGTGCGGCAACATTGCGACGTTTTAACAGATCACGTGGGTTCACGGCTGTTTTGACTATATTAATTCATTGCATTAATATAGTCAAAACAGCAAATGCATTTAACAATAATAGAGCTGTGTTAATACATGAACATTATTATTATAGAGACTAAGTAAGAGTCCTCATCCTATATATGATTATAAAAAAATATAGACTAGACGATAATGTAGTAAAGTATTTATATAAAAATCATTAACCTAAAACATATAATGCATTTAGTTTTCGTTAAAAGATAAATTAAGAAAGAAAATTTCCAATTTACTAATGGTATGTTGAAAATATTTTTTACGAATCCCAAGATGGACGAACTTTTCAGTAAACTCTTAAATTTGCCGAAACAAATTTCTATTAAAAGGTCATGTGGCGTTCAGTTCGTTCGCTTCCGATTCTCTTGAGAATATGATCTGAGGAAGCTCTAAGTATATTTCCAAATGAAATTTTACCAAAAAAAAAACTTATTTCTAATATAGAGAAATATAAGCTCGCTATTTAGATAAAAGTTGGAAAAACAAATACGCTGTCTATAAAAAAAGTGTATATAGTCAATTTAATAAAACAGTAAACCACATTTCTCATATCAAAACGTTGCAATGTTGCCGAATCAACTTTGATTTTTAGTTCAATGTCAATTTCAACAAAACAATCAAAGCGCCAAAACAATGTTTGCCGGTTTCTAATTATGCTCACTAAGATTTCTTCAGTATCAGTTATCGACCGAGGGTTCGGTTGGCATTTCCAAATCCAGAAAGCAATCCAGAAAGGTTCGGGGATAGCAAGCCTGCTTTCTTCTCTGATCTGCCCTTCTAGTAGACTTCCCATTTATATCAAGTGCTTATTATAGAAGATGTTAATTCGGTCCGCACTCCTCTACGGCTCTAATGTCTACTTCAAGTTTGTTACATCCAACCAGGTGATACGGCTTCAAGTTTTCCAAAATAAGCTCCTCAGGAAAATCTCAAATGCTTCATGGTTTGTCAGAAATAATCAAATCCATAGTGAATTTAATACTCCAGAAACCAAGCACTTCATATCTCAGTCACTCCATAAACAACAATTCAGCTCAAGTTCTTCTGAAGATTCGCTTGTTCCCGAGCTGGTTCACATGCTTTGAGCTTAACACCGCGTCACCGCTAACCCCCCGTTTTCTAGGCTGAAACAACCTCATCCGTCGCTGCAGTCGTAATATTTGCCCCCCCAGTACGACAGTATCCAGTCGTGTGTTAACTCAAGTTTGCGAATCAATAGTTAGTTTCACTATCTGTCCGATTAGCGGGTGCCATATCCCAAAAATTTTATACAAGTAGCAGTAGCTATCCACAAGGGTCAACTGTGAGGCGGTTTCTGTTTAGTGTATTGGTAAGCCCAGGGGCAGTCCCTCATAACCCGCTCCAACTTGTGACTCCAGGGCAAGTCTTCGCGACCAGGTATGCGTCATGCATTCCACCGCCTGGTTCTAGGCCAGAACAAAACAAAAACCTATCAGATAGGTATATTTTTTAACTAGAATGAAATGAGGAAGAAAATATTGTCTGATTTTAAAACAATTTTACAATCTGGGATAGAAAATACAATCAATCACTGTTATTTTGAATAGACTATAAATATTAGAGACTATTGCGTTTTGACTGTAAGGTATTTGTTTTTCATTTGTTATAAAACTAAAACTGTTAACATTGTAATCTCTGATCAGGCACCTTTAATTCTATGTTACATTTTTTTTCGCCAAGACTTGTCCTGAAGTGACACTGTATTACACATTACACATCTATAAAATATTAATCACTGCGCAGATGTTGAAATTCCACCAAGATCCGAACACAATTGATTATATTGTTTATTCTGTAAAAGAGCAATGATTACCTTTGTTGCGAATAAAGTTATGCTGTATATATATATATATATATATATATATATATATATATATATATATATATATATATATATATACCGTCATCGGTTCCAGCATGTACCAACTTGTCATTAGCTTACATTTTTTGTCTTACTTATCTGTTAATATCCATCAAATCAAAAATTTAAGGAAACAATCATAAAACCACAATTAATAGCGCCTATTTGCATTTTTCGGCGTAATTCTTTGTCATATTTATATTTTTTAGCATCATCGTCGGAGAAAAATGTGTTGGATCTGTTCACTACCCACAATATTTGGTCGATAGTTTGCACATTTACTTACCAAAGCTGAGATAAATAAGACTGAAATTAATTCTAAAATTTAACTCTACTAATAGTAAAATTTCTACTCTATATCTGAAAAATATGCTTTCGGAAATCGAAATGACAGAAAATTATCCTCTTTTGGATCCAGAAGGCAGATAATTCTCCTTAATTTCGAATTTCGTTAGTTCTATCATGATATTTTGGCATATCTATGGGTAAATCAAACACTACTAAAATTATTTTTTATAATATTTTTTGGTTCGAACCTAACCTTGTTCTAATTTCAAAATTTTCTCACCCAGAGTAATTCTAATAATGAATCTACCGCATAAAACGTAGATCTGGCAACACCGTCTGGTTGTGCAAAAGTGTAAAATAAGCGCGGATTAGGAATCGAATTGAGTGATTTTAATTGATTTAATTTTATATATTTATAGTATATTTATAGTTATTATATATATATATATATATATATATATATATATATATATATATATATATATATATATATCAAGGCCAGTCGTTGGAAGTTTGCGGAATCAACATGGAGTTTCCCTGTCTCGCGCATGGACAATTATAGGTCGCGTGTTCGCGCGTCGGAAATTCCCCATCTTTGTTTATTTGCGCACCACAAAACAAAACAAAAAATATATTTTATCAGAAAGCTTTAAATTAATTAACAAACTGTATCATATTTGTGTGTCTGTAAATATCTAATTGAAACCTTATAAATTGCTAGTATTTCAGGAAAACTCTGTTTTTTTAAGTATGAAACATCATGTGTTATTAATCGAAAATAATAATAAAAATTCACTCAAACCGAACATTTTTTTATTAATTACGGATTATTAAGTCTTTTATTTATCGATTGAGGCAGTACGAGTGAGTCTGCCAGGTCAGCTAGTATTATATAAACATTTCAACCTTATGAACCCCTACTTCATACCAACTGTACATAGGCTTAGACGAAATATTCTTCAAAATAAGGACTTTTGATTTGATTAATATATAGGTTAAGGTTTTTTATGTAAAAGGAATAATCGAATTACTTTTTATCCGACCTAATACATAAAAATTAAGAACTTAATGATTTCTTAGTAATATCTGATAACAATTATTTATTTATTTCCTTTTTCCGAAAATAGCAATAAATATATAATATAAAAACGTATTGAAGTTCACTAAAGCGGACAAGTGTTGAGCCGATATATTTGGAAGAAAACAAAGGGCTGTGACCTATTTTTCGCTTGGGATCGGGCATAAACAACCCAGATGAGGGTCAGAGTTCAAAACGAAGCTTCTAGAGGAGCTGCTTTTCATTTTATATGAGATTACCCTAAAATTTTCTAAGCCGAATAAAAAAAATTCAAATCATTTCTGGTTATAAACATGATATAATTCACAATATCTGTCAGCTGTTTATTATATGTACCGGGAATAGACAAAATAATATGAACGCCCTGTAAGAGAGCACATCTTTTTATATGTTGACAACACTGCTTCCATGCAAATAATAAGATGTGTATATTATATAGTCAATTCACAATAACAGTGACGCAAGTGTCAATATGAATCTATCCAAAGTTTTAAATTAGTTTTAGTCAGATAATATTATGCTTGCCTTTTTATTCTTTTGAAAAGAGATAGAATGCTGTTAGAGAAGTTCGAACATGTAGCGCAATGAGCCCGCAAAACTTATACGTTCGCCAAACGTCTGAAAATTCTTCAAAATATAATAATTACTGGTTATACAACGGTAAACCTTGTTTTAACTCTTTGTTTTAATAAATTTGAAATCGCCGGGGTTTTTATTGAAAACATTTTTTTGCGCCTTGCAGCTGCACTGTATATTAGTACGGACAGTCACTAACATATCTCAAAAAATCAAAAACAATATAACCTTAAATTTGCCAAAAAGAAACCGTGTTTATGCCATAGGTTTATGCGAAACAGGTGACGAATGAAGATCAGCTTGGTCTTTCAGAGATCAAATATACGAAATGTATAAAACAGTAAGTAGTTTTTTTCAATCGAAACATAATTTAATACAATTATTTCAGCAGGTTTTTTCAGGAAAACCTTTAGTCTGGAAAGTATCCATAAATATCTAAAAGATATACAGCTATTTGAGAGATGTAGAACATCCGTTTATACATTGTTGGATAATATAGGATTTAAGTGGTGTAAAGATAATCCACGAAGGGGTTTTAATGGAACTTTCAGAGATTGATTTTAAAAAAATTCAATTTTTAAAAACAAGGAATATAACAAAATCAAGGAAGAAATATATTAATTTATATATTTAAATGAGATATGAATATTTCATAATGGTAAATTTGGTTGCTCATGGCAAGATGATAATAAATATTTTAAAGACAATGAAAGCTGATGGAAAAAGGTAAATGTCGGAATAACTATCGATTAGGTTTTGTTAGTCATAACATTTATTCATTGAAGACATATAGTTCTTCATGCTGTTACTTGGTAAATATAAATGAAATATTTAGTTGCATTTTATGTTATTGACTTTTTAGAAATAAGCCTGAGAAAAGATATATAGTAGATCAAATTACTGAATATTATGGCTACAGAGTATTCTGTCTTCCTCCCTATCACTGCATTTTTAATCCAATTGAGTTGATACGGGGTATTGCAAATAATTATTATAATAGATAGGTCGAGGATGATATTGAAACCAGAACCGAGAGCCATTGTTGAAAATAACATCTTCAGTTTGTGTGAGCTCTATTACACACATTGAAAAAGAAATTGACAAATGGTAGAATCTTGAGCAAGTTTTTGATAGATTGGAACTAAACAGCTTAGTTGTTCACTTGATTAGTGTTTCTGAAAGTGAGAGTGATTGAATAAAACCTTATGAATGTTGGGTTATGATTCAATGCTGACAATTAACAAGACAGGGTGATGAAAGAGGAGGTCAGTATACAATTTATATACTTTAGTTGTAGGGAATTGTATTATAGAGTGTGAAAGCTTTATGAGCATATATGTTGTTGTTCAGAATATACATGAATGTTTGGTTAACATGTATGAGGAGACAAATAACACTAACTGTTTTGCAGATATGGCAAATATATTAAGGAGAATGCAATGACTAAATGTAGTTTTATCAAGAAAGATGTATACGGACAAACAAATAAGTAATAGGACAAACTAAAAAAAATATAGTAATATCATCATGACTTTACAAGGATTCATTGCATCAAAAGAAACAAGAACTAAGCATAAAACATTAATATGCTCTCTAATGAAAGTAAAATATATTAATCAGCTATACAATTGTTAATTATGTGGATTAGGCCTTCGGGGGACACCACTACATACAAAAACACGTCTAGAACCCTACCGATGGTAGTGCGGAAAAAAGCTCTATGTATGTGTAATAAAACAACTCTAATCTATAAATTATTGCGGCTGTAAAATTAATTGTAGTTTTAAGTTCTTCCATAATAAATGCATTTGATGTACTATGATGTTAAAATAAAATATATGTAAAAAAATATTAGTTCAATTATTTTTTTTATATTAAAATGTTATTGTCAAAGCCAAAAAGGTACTAAAACTCAGAGTTGATGTCACGTTTCGCCAGTTCTCCCATGTTACTATATATACATATGTGTATATATATATATATATATATATACATATGGAATTCAAACAACTAAATATAAAAATGGCATATGTGCTGTTAAACCTTTCGGTAATGGGCGTGTCAATGTGTGCTAGTTTCGACGGGAGGAGAATAAACAACACAGTAAATCACGGGAAAAAGCGCCACTGTTTTAGGGCATTGATGGCCTTAATCTTGATTAAGGGATTGATTGCCTAAAATGTCAAGATCTGACGTTATATGCGTCAGCTTGTCTTGAGATGGGCCCTGATAGGATTTGGTCCTTGTGGCATAGATTTTTTATATGATTTTATTGGAACTCTAGAAGACTAGTTATATTGATGTTTTGGAAAGCAATGACACGTAGCTTACATATAAAATATATTATCATTGGTTATTCTTGTTGAAAAATAATTTAAATTTCACCAACTCTTTTGAATACTGATATTAAAACTGTTATATTGATACAACTAAATTATTTTGTACATTTAATATACTATATCTGTTTAACTAAATAAACTATTGCCTATATCCTACAGAGTAGATATATGTTAATTAATATTAATTATATAAAATAGAATTTTTTTAATATCATTATGTTCCTGTGTAGACATATATTTTCGTAAATTAGTGCTACATATTTGAGCTATAAGTTTTCATATTTAGTAATGCAGAAATGATAGTTTATGTTTAATATATTAATAGCACACAGTGGAACAAATAACATTTACAACCACTACATTTCCATAAATTAGATATGAAATAATTTTCAGACTGAATTATTCGAAAAATTTAACCCATATTTAGAATCTCAATTAAATTATTTAACCAATGAAGGGTTATAATTGTTAAAAGATTATTAATACATTTTGTAATAAACCATTTGATATATTCAGGTAATTGTTTTTCATGTTTCAAAATTAACTTTAACAAGGCCGATCAGGTTCAATTTTAATAGCTTCCACGTTGATATGACTAGTCTCTAAGCTCTTTTGCTCAATTCTTCGGTACCCTGTTTAAGAATATTGTTCCCAAGAAGGAGTGTGAGGTTTGGCATAGCTAAAGCTTATATGGAAAAGAAGTGCATGAAATTGAAACTTACATATAACATGTACTACAAATACAAAAACTTAAATATAATAAAAAGCAGAATTAGACAGACAAAAATTCACAACAGTTATATATTTTTTTCGTAAAACATCGATATATTTGGTCGATATTTACGCCAATAACCAGGCTAGACAAATGCCTAGACCAGTTAATTTTATATGTGCTTATATTTTCAAACGGTAATATCATAGAAAAAATATAATATAAGCAAGACGGAAATGTACACATTCCTTCACGTACTAACTTTAAGGAAAAAAATAATTACTATCAACATGCAATTAATAATTGCATTTTAAACGAAGTAAAATTACTTTTATATTTGAATGTTCTATGGATTTGTAAAAAGAAAAGAAATTTTTTTATGGAATGAAATAATACCCCAAAATGGTTTTACAATATTTTAGTATGTTAATTGCTATTTTTAAATAATATACTATAATAAATATAGACAATAAAATAGAACCAAAGCCTAATAGCTAAAAATGGAAAATAACCATAATATTAAATAATAAATAAAATATACCTCTAAAAAATCCTAAAAATCATAGAAAAAAAAACTAATTCATGACATAATTTAAAAAGATCGCACAATAACTACTAGAGCTTTATTAAATAAAGTAAATGCTTTATTTACTATTGATTGGAAACATTGTTTGAACCAAAAATAGAGAGTATCGTAGGATTACCTATTATTGCCATAAAAACAGTCAAAAGTATTTTACCATTTATCATTCACAATTTTAAACTTTTTATCCTATGACATTAACAATCTTGAAAAATATCGTTCCAAAATGCTGCTATATTAATGTACAATATATTATTATTTGCAAGCAAACTACCAAAAAAATATATATATATATATATATATATATATATATATATATATATATATATATATATATATATATATATATATATATATATATATCCAGAATTTGGGTATATTTTTGTCAAGGTCGCGGCTAGGACGACAGAGCGTTAAAAATCAGTCGATTGAAACTAGTAGTACCAAAAGTAGTAACTAAAAGTACACGATTGAAACAGTCAATAGTAATTTTTTTTATAACATCTTTATTACATATACTTAGTACAATCTTAATTTACAATTAATTTATTACTACTTTTCCTATGTACTTGGATTAATTAACAAGCAAGACGAGTGCGAGAAAATACATCAATATGTATTCTTCAATTATAAAATTATAATTATTTATTAATTATTAACTTATAGCTATAGTTTACACGATAGTAAATAGTAACAAAATCAGTCGGACCGAAAATAGAGACTCAAAACAGTCAGTAGTAAAAAGTAGTAAAATCCGTTGAACCAAAAAGTAGCGACTGAAACAGTAGATAGTAAAAAGTAGTCAATTACTAAACAGTCGATAGTCGATTTCAGTCGATAGTTCCCAACACTAGAATATCGATATTTTTCTCACTACACACACTACTGTACGGTATTCACTGATACTGTTGAACGCATATCAAGTATCATCGTGTAACTTTTTAAAATGGAGCTATTATTAAATTTAATTTGAATCAATACAGTTTACTCGTTTGTAATATCGTACCTATGATTTCTTTTTGAATTCATCATTACACTTTTACAAAACACGATCATTTGTACCAATAAATATGTACGTTATATCAATGGGCTTCAATAGAAGACCTGTAATGAAAATTAAGGCAATTATCCAGCGATGCTCCAACTAGGAGTGTTGGCCACCGAAAGAAATATCGATATTTCGATATGTTTTAAAAAATATCGATATATTGGAAAAAAATATCGATATATTTTTTGCAATAATTATAAAAAATTTCGATCTTTTTAAGAAAAAATAAAAATTTTCTAATATTAGCCAAAAATAAATATTTTTTCTAAATATTTTTAAAAGTAGTAACTGGATCACCAAACCTTTAAAATTAAGTATCAATTTTAAATCAATATCGAAAAATATCGGCTAAAAATATCGATATATCAATATATTGACCTAAAAAAAATATCGGCCAAAAATATCGATATATCGATATTTTTTCTGCATGCCTAGCTCCAACTCCTTTAACCCGTCTGAAAAATATGTTTTCTCCATATAATTTGGATGTTTAATTTAATTGAATAACTTTATCGAGAAACCACCTAAATCAAACTGTTTCCAGAGACGTTTATAAAATATTTATAAAATAATAAAACTTGTCATGTGTTGCCAGTTGCCGCTAACGACGAAGTTAAATTGAAAACTTCCCAAAACATTTTCCACGAAAAACTTTATATTAAAGTTCATATATTGCCGGAGCTGTTTTTTTCTCTTTGTTCTCGGCTCCAATTTTGCCAAAAGGTTTTTTTGTCCCTTAAGCTGACGTAAAATATTTAAGGGGAAATATTCGTGAGGTCTGTTTGGGATCTGGTTAATTTTGACGTCGAAAACAATTATTCTAACTGATCAGTGTAAATGTTTATTCAACAGGTAAAATTTTGTAAATATTTATGTAGTATTACAGTAAATATTTTTAATGTTTATTATTAAATATTGTTATAGCTGCGTGATACTATTAACATACGCTTATCGGAAGAAATATATATACAGCAAATGCTCGTTAATGAGTGCTCGAACAAATTCAATCCAGGTGTAGTTCACATTATCGAAATGTCCACATTAACGAACGTGATATAAGTGAATTAACTAAAAAACGTTTTATTCAAAATAACAATAAATTAAAACTAAAACGTCGCTATTCATATCTTCCTCAGTTTCTATATATTAACAGGCTTATCGAAACTTTTTATACCCTTTTTGAAGAAAACCGAGCCATCTAGAGGCGTGAAATTGGCACGGTTAAGTAAGACATGTTAGGCCCAATATTTTTGTATAATATACGCAACAAATAAATATATTCCAATAAAACGAAAATCAATGATCCTAAATTTCATTGGTTCATAACTAGATGTACCTTGAGCAACTTTTATTCCGCATTTACTGTTCTTACACCTTTATTGATTCTTTTGTTTGATTTTTGTACCTAATTGCAGTAGACTGAGATTATACTTATAACATAAAATTAAAGAAACTTTTATGTATACATAAGTATGGTGCTCCAAAGTTGTTATAGTTCAGAAAATAATTTCACTTATTATTCTTTACACGACATTGTGACGTTCATTCATGTGACATAGTAATTTATATTTATTAATATTTTGTTGATTATCTTCAAAACATTGACTTTTACTATTTACATTGACTTTACTTGTACTGCGAGTGAACCAATGGCCAATTCAACGTTAATCTATTATTGCCTTTATACGCTGTTTCTGGTTAATTCGCAGAATAACGTAGAGATGTTCTCATAATCCTACTGATTCCGCCAGTTATATTTTTTGTTTTCAAAATATTCTGAATTAAAAATGTTCTAATGTATATTTTATGCTAAACCTCCTATTTAAAAGAACCACCATCTTGTGCAACCCATAAGTTCAAACCTGATTAAACAACATATCAAATTAAAACAATTTATCCAAAATTTGTTAAATAATTTAAAGTCAAAATAAATTGTTAAATGATTAATTGCAAGTTTGGAAAAGATGCAGGCTTAGCTGCTATTATTTTAGAAGAAAATGCGTGAATAAATTCAAAGAGGATGATTGATTAGGCAGGAAACATCGCACAATAAAACGAAACAAATGAGATTTGTCAAAACCAGACAACATTAACAACCGATTTCACACACTCAGTTTTACTTGACGCGATTTTATAATAGATCGTACATTATGTTTTATGTGCTTTGTAATAATATGCGAATAATTTTGTCATGCTATTTTTTGACTGTACTATACTTATATAATTAATTTTTTTAACTATTATTTTTATGTTCTGTCTGATGCATATTGACCTGCTGGAAAAGCACAACAAGCTTTTGCGCATAAAACAAACTTTTATCCTCTTTTATCTCTAAAAATGGCATACAATCCAAGCTTACTATAAAAGATTTGCAGCGACCTTTTAAAAGACCTTTCCATCTATGCCTATACATATACTATGTGACATGCTACATATGTGATTTTCTATATGCCTATATATATATATATATATATATATATATATATATATATATATATATATATATATATATATATATATATATATATATATATGCTACTAGGACTGCACATGCGCACTTGTTCTAATCTAGCTTGACACTTTTCACAACTCGCGTCCTTTTCTACCACGTCCTTCGTACCACAGTCTTAGATGTCATTTTTGGGTTAATTCTTTATTTACATTTTTTTGAGGTAATATAATTATTTCATAGGCAAAATTAGCGGAAGATATTGCGAAAATAAGTGTATAAGGTATTCAGTGTATAAGTATTAATAAAATATTATCATTTAATAACACTGATTTTTTGGATTGTTATGGAACAAAGGATATATTTTTATGATATATTTTTATGTTAGATAATATGAAAACAGAACTTATTTGAAGATTATAATAAAGGTAAGAATGAAATATGGTCATGTCTGTATACGTTTTCTGTCTCTTTGTTATTATACTTATATCTTTCTGATTTTACAGATATTTCAAAAGAAGAAAAAAGCTATAACGAAGCTAAAAGCTAACGAAGTATTATGAATTTTCAGCATAGTGTAAAGATAAGGTGTACTTAATAGAAAAAGGTTGGAATAAATTGATAACATAGTATTTGAAGCTTTGTGATTTATTATTTCTTCCAGTTTATATAACTCCTCGGAGCAGATAAATAATGACGAAATATTACAAAAGGAAGAATATATATTAAAGGAACCATAACAAAAAATACAGCAGGTTATTCCTTTGTGTTCTTCTTTATTATATTTAGAATAAACACTTCTCCGCACTACCTATGAAATAGAGTTGGAATAAGAAAATGAACCTTTTTTTCTAACAACCATCCTTGAAGACTTGACCTGACTGCAATATCTGTGAAATCCTTTTTTCCATGAATCCGACCACATTTAAAAACACTAGAGTCAACACAAATACTGTGGCAATAGTCTGAACAATCTTTTGAAAACAAATACACTAAAGAGGAATGTTTAGATAAACGTTGAAAAACATTCGTTAGATGAAGTAAGGAATGTATGCAGAAGAATTTTGAATATTGAAAGACCAAATGCTAGTAACTATTAAGATAGAATAATTATTAGAATCCATAATAGAGCATATCTTATAAAAGATGAGTAGAAAACACATAGTTCTACAACATATTGTTGTAGATTATGTAGCTAGTGCTCAAGATTGCAAGACAAGAAAACACGTAGTGAGAAGCATAAGAAGCAAATAAGGAAAATGGCATCAATAACAGAATAGACAATATATTTACTAATAGACAGATTCCAAATCAGTCAATCAAGAATCTCAAATTCAAATTGTTAATAACATAGAGGTGGTACTTAGAGCGATTTTAACAAAAAAGTAGTTCGAAGGGAAAATGTATGATAAGTTATTTTGATTCATATCTTTGTTTTAATATTTTATTTATATGGTTTGTGTGTATTTATTAAAATTATTAAAATATATAAGTATAATAACAAATAGACAGGAAACCTATACAGACATGACCAAATTTCATTCTTACCTTTAAAATAATCTTCAAATAAGTTCTGTTTCCATATTATCTAACATAAAAATATATCCTTTGTTCCATAACAATCTACAAAATTATAGTGTTATAAAATGATAAAATTTTGCTAATAATTTATACCTTATGCACTTATTTTCGCATTGTCTGCTGCTAATTTTGCTTATGAAATAATTATATTACCTCAATAAAATGTAAATACAAAATTAACCTAAAAATAACATCTAACCACAACTAAAACAGTGGTATGAGAGTATTTTTTCTATGTATGAGAGGCGTGGTAGAAATGCGCATGTACAGCCCTAGCCAATAGAAACTTGTATAGCCATTGATGGAGAGGTTTTTTTTTGTCGTTCTACAAAATACCCAGAAATATAATCCCAGATGTTGAACATGGGCGGGGTGCCAGCAGCGCATTCTAGTACACGATAAAGAATATCTAGCGACACCGAGACATTTATCTGGGTGATTATTGAAGGGTACTCTCGATCATTCAGTCACTGACAATCGTTCAGTGCACACGTGCCACCACTGCCCAAGTCTCATCATAACGTAAACAGCGCCGCTTCCTTCTATCTATTTGTATTTTCCACATTTTATATTTCGTCAACAAATAAGGGTCACATCATGTAAACCATAACTATTTCCTTTCGTCTTATCTCATTCAGCCGAACCATATAATTTACCCTAAATATTGCTGAAAGGACGCTAACCATTTACACATTCATTTCCCATGTATTGAATAGAGAGGCCTCTATGTCCCCATCAAAACGGTTCTGTGTCCGCGACTCAATTTTTAAATAAATGCAGCAACTTGTTGACAATTATGATATTATCATTGATTATGATATTATCTTGTCATCATTGGAAAGTGTGTTGTTACACAAAATGTTTACATTATTCGATTTCATTAAAAAAATTTGTAGTAACTACAATAAGATGATCCTGGATACTATTCGGTTAACTCCGGTAATTTTCAAATATGTTGCCCTTTAGCAAGCGATAGTTTCAATTTCGGTTTTATGTTGTTATTCTGTGTTTTATACTTTAGTTGTGTATTATATTACACTGCAATGAAATCCTCCTTCAAGAAACTCTGCCATAAATATGAGGATTTTAATACTCTGAATCAATTCCCGTTGGCCGATTTTTTCCATTACGACTATATTTTAGGATATGATTTTTTTTAATTTAAAAAATCTAGGTTTTTCAATTTTTTTATACTTCAACATCATAAACAGAGTATATACATAGAAAATAGGTTTTGGGGAGTTGTATGAGAAAGTGTTAGAGTGTCGAATGTGATTTTAATGGTAGTACATACGCGCATGCGCATTATTCGCTGTAACTTTACAACAGTTATTTGAAAACAAGTCTTTTAATTGTTTAAGTTTTGCTAAATTTTGTACTCTCTATTTTTTTTTGAAATAATTTATATGTAGTTTATGTATTTTTTTTCATAAACAGAGCCTATAAATAAATATATAGTAGAAATTTGAAAATTGTTTTAAAATAAATTTTATTTAATTTTAGGTTATGAAATGCCGCCACGAACTTGCAAGAATCCTACAGACAGTTTTTGTTATATTTGTGGTGAGTTAACTCTAAAAATACAGCGAAATGCGATAACAGATCTTGTTAAAAGAGCTTATCAGCTGCAGTTGGCTGGCAAAAATATATTGCAATAGTTGCTCAACAACATTGAGAGGCTGGCTTGAGGGAAGTCAAAAATCCATGCCGTTTTCAATGCCAATAATTTGGAGTACACCACATAATCATGAAAATCATTGTAATTTTTGTATGACATGAACACAAGGATTTAAAAAAAAATAAAAATAAGATCGTATACCCGAATATCGCATCTGCTAAGAGACCGATTCCTCGTGGTGATGACACTTTACCTCCAGTTCCACCACACAATAGCGAAAAATTAGAAAATAAAAATATCTCTGGTCTACAGCCTTAATAAAGTTTTCTTTCTACTAGTACATTTTCATCTTTATACACTTTATCTGGATGTTCAGGCCCGTCAAACGAACCTTATGTACTTAAACAAGGTGACTTAAATGATCTTGTTAGAGACCTGGGCTGTCAAAATCTAAAGCACAATTACTCACATCAAGATTAAAACAGTGGAATTTGTTGGATACAAGCACAAGGGTCTCATATTTTCGCACAAGACAATAATATTTTACAAGTTTTTTTTCTAAAGAAGATGATTTGCAGGGCTTCTTCAAGAACTGAGTTTTTCAGAAAATTCCAGTGACCGGAGACTTTTTATTGACGTCTCAAAAATAAGTTTGAAAGCCTTTTTGCTCCATAATGGCAATAAATACCCTTCTGTACCTGTTACACCTACAACAAATGTGAAGGAAAATTATGGAAACCTGGTGGTATTACTCCAAAAAATTAAATATTATCAATACTTACTGAATATTTGTGATGATTTAAAAGTCGTTGCTATACTTACTGGGTAACAAGGAGAATACAGGAACTTTTGCTGTTTTTTCTGTGAGTGGGACAGTCACACAAGACAATTCTTTTAGGTCGACAGATGCGGGAGCTTATGACAGGCGAAGCTTTTGAATCAAAGTTGATTAAAGCAGAAAAGAGAGCTTGGGTGGCTTTTATGAAAATGTGTCATAATTTTCTTGGGACTACGAAATCTGACAACTACCAACAAATCATTAAAGAGCTTCTTCCTGCTTACAAAGTGTTAGGATGCAACATCTCACTCAAAATTCAGTTATTGGAGAATCTTGGAGGCGTCTCATATGAGCATGGTGAAAGATTTAATCAAGATATTATGCAAATTGAAAGATGCTACAGTGGAAAATCGTCAGCAGCTTCAATGCTTGCTGATTTCTGTTGGTCGATTCGCCAAGAAATTCCAATGGAAACCATGAAAAGAAAAAAAACTACAAAATAACTTGACTTTTATCACTTACTTGTCACTATATAATGAGATGATTTAATCATATAGGTGTAACTTGTGATTGTAAAAAACATTTTTTACTGTAAAGCGTAGACCGTAATATTTTTTCTCTTTTTTATAATAAATGTTATTTTAATAATATTATTTTCTAACTAAATGAACACTAATTAAGAAATCTATCTGCTGTACTTATTTGTATGTTATTTTTCGTGTTTAGAGCGAGAAATGTGGTGAATTCACGCATGAAAACAAAAAGGAGAAAAAAAAATTGCAGACCAGTGTTATTTGCTAATTTTACTAACAAATTAATTTAAACAAAATAATTTTATTTTAGATAAAATTGAGTCTGTGAAAGTAAGACATTTATATAAACATATCTCATCAACGTCTGAGTTGATAACCATTATATAGTCCTACTATAGTACTATAATTGAAAATGACACATTGAAACTTGTCTGAATCTCCAACATCCTTAAATGTAGCAATAATATTGAAAGAACAACAAAAACGTCATTTGGCAAGATTAAGGGTGCCAATTTTGGCAAGAATTTTAGAAAGTTTACGTTTAATTGGGTTAGTTACTTATAATAGGCATAATATGTTATAGGCAGTGGCAATTTCGTAATATTAGATTTATTCTCTCGTGAATATTTATAGTTGTACTACATCAAGTTGTAAATAACTTTTGTTTGTTATAGAATTTATAATATTAATTTCCTTTTCATTTAAAAATATTTTAATGTTAAATAATCTTCTTAGGTTTTGAACAAAGAAATTGTTAACATTAATTTAAAATAATCGACATAATCATTAAATAACTTAAATCACTAATTTGTGAATGCAATAATTTTAATGTGGTTGATTACATTCTAGAAATATACAGACGATTTAAAGGAACTGACAGTGTGGCAAAATAATGTCTGGTTGATGTCGACGGGTATACCATCGTAAAGAAATCGGACTTTATTTTAAAATTTAATATTATCTTGTATATAGCTTTATTTTATATGAGCTTTTAGCTCCACACAATTTTGTTTAATTTTTATAAATTTATTTATTTATTATTTTATTATTTTTAAACAAAGTTTGAGCTTTTACTCTTTATACCATACATTTTAACACATTGTTGATGTCTTATTAGTTTCTTTTTATATTTCTTAGTTTTTCCATTCTCAAGAATTCATGGTTTACGGATATGTATTTTACATAAAAACTAAGATGATACTAATAAAATCTTATGGATAAATTTAATAATAATTTGCAATGAAATTATAATTTCGTAAATTCTTATTTTGAATATTTTAGGCGTATTTCAAATAATACCCAAGATTCAATTTACGTCATGACCAATATTATAATTACTAAATATTTGAAATCGTTCTAACGTAACCGCAGCGAAATTACAGTTATGTATATTCGAGATCCTCTCGTAAATAGTATATTGTTATATAAGAGACGTTGTCGACTGCGAAGTAGCCGAACTAGAACAGAGAAAACAAACGAGGATGCTTCAAGAAGGATCCTCAATTTTGGGCCGAGTTTACATTACTAAATGCGAATTTTAATGGATTATATTCGCCCGTAATGGGGTCTAAGAGTGTTATTTGAGTCAAGCTGGTGAGAAAATGATAAAGACAGATGTTCTGTAATAACTTCAACTCCATACAAGTTTAGACAACTAGAAAAAAATAGATGAAAAGTAATGTTTATGGAAAAATAATTTAGATAAGACAAGTCTAAAGAAGAAGTCTAAGAACTGTTTTGGTTTTGTGACGTCATCTTTTGGTTTCTAATTCCGAAAATGACTTCCTTTTTATTATAGGACGATGCGTTTGGTAGCAATTTTACTAATACTTTAAAATAAAGAGAACATACTTAGATTATTACCGTACTTACAAACCATTAATCGGCAAGCATCGCTGGCGCAGTGGTCAAGGCAACTGGACAGACCTACTCTTGCGATAGTCATCGGTTCGAATCCTGCCGAATCATGGATGTACTTCATGTTTGTGATTGTAATTGTAAATGTATTTATAGGCAACAGTGGAAAATCCAACAAGGAATTACCATCCCGAACACGCCAGAAACTAGGCTGGGTAAGACCGGATGTCTTCTGGGATGGTCTCTAAGTCGGTCACTGGTTAGTCGGTAGGTTTAATGCCGAGGACTGTAATTCGGAGCCCACGTTAAGCTGAATGCCCAGTCCATATAAAACCTAGCTGATAAAAAGGAGACTTTAAAATATTTAAATAAAAACCATTAACGATACATATTTTTTATCTAATATACGTTCACTAGAACACACTAAGACCTGTTTTCTCACTGACGCTCCCATTTATACATTTTTGCTTTGATCTGAAAGGTCTATTGAAGCGTCCAATAGCAGTTTAATGTTATTGAGACTCTCCATTAGCCGTATCTCCTTTAATGCCCTTCTTCATTCGACTTGCTTTTCACTTACAGCTCCTAATTTTTCGGGAACTTTATATGGAGGTACAAATGATTCTTGGAGCACATTCTTTTCCTGACGTCCTCGAGTTTTTTCTATATTGTTTTCTTTTTAAGCATACTAAACTACATCGAAATCAGTTGCAAATAGTCACAAACAACCGCTTTTATGCTGCAGACCTGTTTAATTTAATGTCATTTTAAAGTCACAACTTACAATAAGCAATTAAAATGTCTGTAGAGTATCTGTGAGGTGGAAAGTTACTCAGACAATTCAAAGGTTTGACACAGAATTACATACTGCTTCTATTTTAGGTTTAACCTAAAATGTATTTCCAAATTATGTGGATATTATATTTGTTTTGAGGACATAAAAGTACAATAATCACAAGTTAAAATATTATATAGATAATTATTATGCCTGTTAAAAATTAAATATTCAAGATCTAAAAAATTCCGAGAGTGTATTTTTTTAAAATGTTTTAGCGCTTAGTTTTTGCTAATGATATAATAAGTTTTTTCAAGAATTATATTGTGTTTATTTAACACGGATAGCTAGGGCAATTTTCAGAAATTAATTGAGAATTTGATTTATTCAAAATATATTATTAAAAACACTTTTACTTCAATACTAGTGCATAGTCATGATAAAAAAGCCTAAGTTTTTTTCTAAAAGGCCTAACAAATGATCTTGTAGTTAGCTCCTGTAACAGAAATCCCTTTGCGGAAGCCAATTACGAATTAATTCGTACGCAGACATGCACACACACGTCGTTTTTCTAAACTTGAATCACAGATACGCGTCCATATTCGTCAGTTGTATTAAAGAAATTGTCGAATGCATCACATTTACGTCTTTAATGGCTGTTTTGCTTTATAATTATTGTTATAATTAAATTATCAAGAACCCAATATGGATAAGAAAAGACCACTGACTGAAAATGAAACTTAGTATTACGCAAATCAAAGTGATATAATACCGAGCCATATAACAACCCTAAAGTAGTAACCCCGACGTGATCTTTAACAAAATTGGGTTTGGACTCGTGAATGGAGAGCACGTACCACATGGTGTCTGCCTTTGGTGTGGTGTGATGTGTTTTATCCGTATTTCCATAATTTTTTACAAATTTTATTTCAATATTTACAATTCTACCTGATGTAGTTCCTCATTAAATTTAGTTTTAGTGCTGCAACTTATAAACTCAATAAGTGAACTCATAAATTTCATTTCACTTTCTTTTTTCTTTTCAATTTATTTTTCAAAATTTTATTTTTTCGACAATCCTTTGAAATCTTAGAGCTTTTAACATCACTATTTCACATTATTTTCATTTTATAATATTCAATATTTTGACTAGACATTTCTTCCGGCGCTATGTTTAAATCATAATGTCTTCCTTCGCTCGTAGTCTCAGTTATATTGACAGAAATTTTAATTTGAAAGGCTTTGGGTAGATTCGGTCGGATACTGTCGTTGTTTGTTTTTCCTTAAATACCGTAATATATGCGGCTACAGATTAGTCACAGAGCAGTCGCAAAGCTAGGTACCGATTGCATTCACCGTAGACTCGTCATGTCTTCGCCGCTGTACCAGAATTACCAACGTCTCGTCGTCGAGGAAAATAAGCTACCACGTCATCGAAACACCCACAGCGTCGATTACGGGAGTCCTGTTCTAAAATTAGTTTGTTTTCAACGTCGTCCATAGACCACATTCTGGTGCCAAAACAACTATGAAGCAACGGTATCTGTAGAACCGAGAGATATCGACAGCTGTACCAACGTTCCAAATGTTCACACGTCAGTACATTCCGTTGGTTCAACTTTATAAATCAATTTTGTGTTATCATATCCAAATGTTTCAAACATCTTTGTATACAGCATACTTTTATTTATATATCTGTATTTTGTATTTAATTTTTTATACCATTTTTGTATTTTTTTTTGTTTATAATTGTATGTAAAATTATTGTAACGACCTTGAGGCATGTCAAATTTTACATCATGGCGGTCTTCAAAATAACGAGAAATATAATCCCATATGTTGAACACGGGCGGGGTGCCAGTACTACATGATAAAATAAGATTTTATATAACTTCCAATAAATATCGGCCACACCACGTAAACAACCACTGTTTTATTTCATTTCCAACCATTTAATAATTGTAACCAACCATGAAACTATCTGTTGACATTTTAGACACTGATAGATTGCGAATTTAATCGTAGCTGCACAAATATGGCAAGTAAATACAGGACGAGATAACTATTGGTAATTGCTGTCCTACAAAAGAACGCAATCTTCGAATGATCTTGCAGTTGGCAATGCGTTTTAGCTTATCTTCATTGGAGGGTATTGTTACGTACATATCTAAGAACTCTATTAACTCAGTAATTCATAAGAGTGACTAAATTCTAATTATACAACATCCATTCAGAATAACAACAAATTCGACTTGAATCTAGTATAATTGTCATAAAGCATAAAGACTTGTTAATCTGATAATGAAGAACTTTTACTGATATATTTTCCGTCTAATTGCTTTAATTATTTTAAAAATATCTTTAATTAAATACTTCAATTAAATAGAGATAATTTGTTGTATTAATATTCATCAACCTAGTAACAATATTACCTGTATGCTAACAGGATAAATACATAAAAGGAAAGAAACTGTGAAAAAAAAACATTTACATTCATTCTTGTTATTTTCCCTGTATCCTGTTTATACATTTATACAAGCTTTTCGTGTCTTATATGGGGGTTTACAGTGGATCGAATGCGTTTATCATCAGTCCCTTTCTCAGTGCGTCTCATTTCGTGTATACTCTCTGGTCTTACCCCAAGTCACGCTCTTTTCCCTTTTTTTGTGTTCTCTTCTTCATGCTGTCGGGAGATTTTGTATCGATTGCACAGCAAGAGTCCAATTTTTACTTTCAGCGGTTATTGCCTTCTAGTGTTCTGTCTCCAGACACAGTGGGATATTGCTTCCAAAATTGATGTTAAGACTATTAATTTTATATTCTTGAGTGCCATTACTTTTCATTGACATAGATTGAGTAAAGTACTTGTGTGGATCTATTTTTTCAATTTATCATTTTTAATTGTTTTTAAAACCATTTTTGTGCTATTGTGGTTTTAATACAAAATAACTTGAGTTAGGAACTGTTGTAAAACTCTTTTAAAAGTTTAGTATTTAAAATTTTTAAACACATTTTAGAAATTACTAAAATATTCTTTAATTGCCAGTTGTGTGTTTTGCACTTAATTTTGTGAAAGTTCTTTGAGTATTTTTGATGTGATGCTTGTGACACTTAACAATATTAGCACAGAATAATTTTATTACATTATTATTAATTGCAACAATTTTAATAATAATACATTTCTGTAAATATTAAAATAACAACAAATACAATTAGATTTATTTTCTGCAATTTAGAAATGTATATTAAAGGAATTTATTTACAATCATTAAAGGCTTATTCATATTTCAAAAGATAGCAGACATACTCTATAAAGCAAATAATAAAAATAATTGATAGAAGTTTCAAAGAATTAAATGTCATATAGTCTAATAATCTAATAGCGTTAGTACTTATTCCATATATTAATGTATTAAAACTTTCTTATTTATTAATGCTTTAAAATATTTATAAATTTACAGTTAATAATTAATAGTTTATTCTATTTGCACAGGCGTGTTATCTATGAAAATTATATATTTAATTTCATTTTAACTGCTTAATTGTTTTTAATTACTTAATTTACGTATTCATATGTTCTTTACCTTTTAACCATACTGCTCATATACATTGCAAAAATAGTAAATATATTAGGCTAGTAAAATTAATAATTTCTCTAATTTAACTTTTAAATAAAACTACTTTGTTCTTTGGTTATTTAATAAACTTCTTTCGTTTATATACTGCTTTGTATATTTGCTTACGTCCAACGTGAGAACTAAAAACTCATCAATAAATGAGGAACTAAAATTCTATGAAACTATTTTATGAAAACCTATTACCTATTAACACTATTAACCTGGAAAAAACAAAACCTGAAACAAATAATAAGTTAATGCCACTCAAATTTATAAAAAAATCCCCTGAGAAACTTTGGAATTACCTCTAGTACAATGTTACACCATGTCTCCACAACCATTTCAATTACTAGCAGCCCGTAACAAAACCAGTATGCCTAAGCATATTATTTATATATATATATATATATATATATATATATATATATATATATATATATATATAAATAATAAACGACGAATCATCTACCGTATAAGAGTTGAAATCTGCCAGGGCCAATAATATCTGTGTTTTCCATTTTCCTTAAATAAGAAGATAATGATACTTATTTACAGTTGATACATCGAAACCTCTCCAAACGGTTAATCCTAACTTGGTTCGTTTTATTAATTTCTTCCGATATGGACAAAACAATAATTAATTACACGATAAGTCTCGGCTCTGACGAATGTATAGCATACCACTATTGAAGGGCTTAAATTAGTTAGAAGAACTATCAATCATAAGTAATTTTAATCGGAGTTTACACATTATAAAATAAATCTTGTTATCGGAAAAATGAATTAAAAAAATTCAAGTGTTGAATAATACTTTTATGGTTAAGCTAATTAGTTGATGTTGTATCTTAGAAAACGTGAATATTTAGGTCCAGAAATCAAACTTTTGACTGCTATAAGTTCGCTTGCAGACATAGCAATGTTGTTGCACGATGCTGGCCCAGCAAAAGAGGCAGTTTTTAAAAGGTCCAAAAAATCGTATAGTAAGATATTCTAAAAATGCAATAAAATGAAGAGAGAAATAGAATGAGAAAATATTGTGATTTTTACATGTATTATGTTGATTTCTAAATGACTAGTTTGTTCTTATCGAACCAAAAACACTAATGTTTCGGCCACTTGGGATTTATTTGAAAAGAGTCAAGCGAAATAAAAAGGTTTCTTCCATTGATTTGTTACAATAAATGAAACATGAATCCGCCACCATACACTCGAATAAAAATATCTTTAGATGATAAAAAACGACCAAACAGCCAAAAGCCAATCTAGAAAAATTACATTAAAAAGTTAGAATAGTATTGGAATACATTTCTCATTACTTAAGATGAGTAGGTAGTCCAATATAAAAAAAAACATTTTTTTTATTGGGTGATCGTATGATAATATTAGAATCTAATGGTTATTAGTTTTGCTAATTAATATAATAATTAAATAATTATTTTTTATAGTTATTTTATTATACATAATAATCCTGCTCGTAATGATTTTAAAATAAATTACAGTTGAATTAAGCTTAGGAAACAAAAAACATTCAGGAAGTAATCTTACTTAAAATAGCAATCGATAACTTGGATAAAAATTGTTTTGGACTTTGCACAAACACTCCAACCATGATTTATGAACCCTCTTGCTTAAGTCTTTAACATCTTTGTATACGTAGCTCAATTTTCTTTGTCTGTTTTTTTTCGAAGAAACGCAAACAACATAAAAGAACGAGATTTATATATTAGAAAATTGTGTAAAAATCGGGCGTCGGTTTTACAAACTTCCCTGTAAATAATCTCGAATAAAAGGTCCTTTAAATTAGGAAACCTCTACGAAACGAACGAATTTTAACTGAACATACATTTCTAACAATGAACCTTTGTTGAATTCGAACTCTGTGGTACAATGGTTGATTAGTTGGCCGACATGAAATGCTAAAATGCTAGAGGAAAAACAAATTGATTTTATAACAAAAGGGACGACTCGAAATACTCGATGTTATTATTAAGCTCTACAATAGCTCCAATAAGCTCTACTACAGTTAATTTAATCCTAAATTATTAGCGGACTGTTTATTTAATTAAAAAAATTAGAAGAAAAGAAAGAAACAAGAAAAAAAAATGTACAAAATTTACGAAATTTAAGGTTTTTTGAAATAAATAAATAGTAATTTTCCAGAAGAAAATACTAATAGAATATTTAATAATTTTTCATTTGTTAAAAATTATTTTTCACGAAATCATTTTTTGATGTCTAAAAATATCTCAAAAAAGGTCAAAGGTAGTTAAATCTTGCGAATAAGATTTTAGAACCTATTCTACATAAATTAGCGTATTTAAAGGTTTTTCTCAAATGAAGGTTTTTCTTTGAGCCTTTTTTTCACGTCACGAACTTCTGAACTATCTCGATCGAATGATTACTCGCTCAAACAATATTAATTTAATGTTTTACGAATTTATCGATGTTATATGAATATAATTCCTTTTACGTCGGAGATAAAATATCGCTAATTTTCATAAGCGATTTCAGAACACAAACTGTCTTTTGATTGCCTATTTCGATAAAGAGTCATGGTAAAAGTATTAACCATATTGATAAAACGATTCATAACCACTTTTTAAACTGGTACTCAAAGATTTTTTGTTCTATTCACTAACAATACGCCACCTACTGTACAGACAATTTGTTGTAACTAAAATTAGCCATGAAATTTTCATCATGTTTTTATGCAATATGATAATGTTGAAATTCTTCCACTGATTAATTGATAATACACGAACTTATTGAATACTATTATATGCACTTAGAATCACACAAACCTATTGGTAATAAAATTGTATAGTAATATCTTAATAAAATAAAACGTTCGAAAGATATTAATAAAAAATGATTATATAACATCTTGGAGTCCTTATGAGAAGACCAGTTTTGTGTTGGTCATTATATCATTACAAAATTATAAACCTATATACTGTAAATTAAAATTTTTAATTCAAAAATAGTTAATGGATTTTTTTTGTAAACCCAGTATTTACGCAATATTAAAACATTTTACCAGTAATATAAAATAATCCAGAAAATCGGGCCAAATATTTTGTGGAATAAATGTCTAAATATGGCCAAATATCATATTAACAGTAAATTAAAATTGTTGTAAATATTGATTTTATTCTCTCTCCGTCCGTGGTGAATTCAAGTACTTTTCGTATAACTAAATATATAAATGTTATATAGCGCAATTAATACAGTACTGTATAACTGTATTTTTTGCCCATTTTTTGGAACACGTTAGTCTAATTAGTAATCGCGTTATGTTCAAATTTTAATTTATTAAGTTAATCATTTTTCTCTCATACAGAGTAAAGGGAATAATTTAAAAATGATATGTTAATACATTTTTTTAGAGTATTATTAATATAAGAATTTTTTTAAAAGCATTTAATTAAATCTAATTTCAATTAACTTAAATAATCAACAATGTATTTATAAGTTTCAATGGCTAGATTACTGAACATTATAACAAAGTATCATAAGTAACATTCTTTTCAGAACTGCAACAATTTCAGAGCATCAATTATAAGTATAGATGATCTTTCTTTACTTTTATGTTATAAACATAAACATGGAATAATAACTGAAGTAATACATGTTTGTATATTGAAAAAGACTTTATGCTAATATTAAAACAATAACAAACACAATTAGGTAATTTATTTTTTGCAATATACAAATATATATTAACAGAATGGATTTATAATCATTACATTAACTATTGATATTTCAAAACTCAACTATATATAGTGAGTAATCAAAATAATTGATACAGATCAAACAATAAAATATCATATAATCATATATCTTATAAAATCATTAAAAACGTTAATATTTTATCAATGCTTTAAAATTATAACAAATTTACTGTTAAAAAGTGATATTATATTATATTTGTTACATGTGTTCTATTTATACAAATTATGCAGTTAATTTAATTTTAACTGGTTTATATTTTCATTACTACCTTTATTTAATGAAAGAAAATCATAATCATAATCAGTACATGTGCAGTTCACCTATAAACAGACCGTACAAGCACCAATAACATTAAATAACACTAGCATTCCATATAGCAACAACGCTAAATATCTCGGAATGAATCTCGATGCAAAACTTCGCTGGAAAAAACATATAAAGAAGAAAAGAAAAGAACTGGAATTATAATATAGGAAAATGTACTGGCTAATTGGAAGAAAATCACAATTTTCAGTACATAATAAATTGCTATTATATAAGCAAATATTGAAACATTAATAAATTACAAATTTTTCAGAACAAAGTCCTGAGAGATATTGTGGGTGCACCCAAATACTATAGGACTGATTACCTACATCGAGACCTTCAGATACCCAGAGTTAGTCAAGAAATCAAGAGAATTGCAAGGGGGCATGAGGAAAGACTCCATTCTCATACTAATATTGAAATATTGCAACTTTTGGATACCACGAGAACAGGACACAGACTCAAAAGAACCAAACCATCTGATCTTGTGTAGTGTTGTGTAGTGAGGTGCATATATTAAAAAATTCAGCAGTGACGTGTATAAACATTATGTCACCAGAGACTGAGTTAGAGCCGATGATTCCTCCTGGTTATATATCTAGATTTATAACGTAGAAGTTAGCATAAAGACAAATTGTAGGTTAGACGGAAACGATTAGTAACAATATATTAATTAAATAACAAAAAAAAACTACCTTTATGCATTCATATAGTCTTTATATTTCAGCTTAATATTCTTCAAAACCTTCAATTTAGCTCTTGATGTTCTATTATCCACATTATTCGGTTAGCGCTCTATTAAGAAATTAATTTACTAAAGACATCTGAACTAAAGAAAACACTAAAACTTACAAAAAAATTTTAAAAACCTTAAGAATTACCTCTAGTGTAATTAGATACTTTGTCTCTAGAATCATATCAATTAATATCTAAGTTCTAAGCATGAACAATTTTATTAGAAAAGACATTAAAAAATAATATATCTATGTCTATACAAGTTTCGATTGGATAGAAATGCACATGCGCACTTGTTCTAATCTACCCAGATATTTTTGACAACTACGCGTTCTTTTCTATATACGCCTTGTTGTTTAACAAAGCTGTGGTTAGAAGGCACTTTTAGGTTATTTTGTATTCACTTTTTGTTACGGTAATATAATGATTTCATAGACAAAATTGGTGGCAGATAATGCAGAAATAAGTGTATAAGGTATAAATTATTAGTAAAATATTATCATTTTATAACACTAATTTTGTAGATTGTTATGGAACAAAGGATATATTTTTAGGATAAATAATATGGACACAGAACTTATTCGAAGATTCTAGTAAAGGTAATAATGAAATATGGTCATGTTTGTCTACTTTTTCTATCTATTTGTTATTGTACTTATATCTTTCTGATTTTACAGATATATTAAAAGATATTTCCAATTAATACAAATATGGCAATAGAATCTTAGAACAATGTATTAGAGACAAATACAGTAAGAAGGAATGTTCAGTAATAAAAATCATACAGTTCAGTAAAATTCAGGCAATTTTGAAGTCAAATATTATAAAAAAATATACAATGTACAAAATATCAATCAAATCTGCGAGAAGAGTTGTAAAACTCTGTATAGTAGAGTGTGTACAGGAATGTCTGTAGCTGCCCAGTGTATGATAAACGATAAGGATAAAGAATACTCGGTGTATGCATGTGCATTTGATATATACGTATGGGAAGAAAATGGGCACTAATTATTTTGCAAGTAATGTAGCCAATGCTCGGGAAGAGAAGACGCTGATTAAATTACAAGACAAGAAATTAGAAAAATCATGCCAAAAAAAACAGACAGTGAGAAGCAGGAGGAGCAAATAAGGAATATGGCATCGATAACAGAATAGATAACGTATCTACAGATTCGAAGTCAGTGAATCAAGAATCTCAAATTGAAATTGTTAATAACATAGAGGTAGTGCTTATAAATAATACAATTATTATAATATAGTGTTTATTATTTATACGGTTTGTGTGTATGTTTCAAAATGTGTATTGCTTAGATTATATTTTATTTGTTTATTTTATTTCATTTATTGCAATAAAATTTGTTAAATGATGTAATATTTTGACATTATTTATCTGCTCTGAGGAGTTATATAAACCGAAATAAATAATAAATCACAAAGCTTCATATCCTAACTTATCAATTTATTCCAAGCACTTCCTATTACGGTACAAGGTACAAGTTATATTTACACAATGCTGAAAATTCATGACACTTCGTTTAATCATTTAGATTTTTTCTTCTTTTGAAATATCTGTAAAATCAGAAGGGGTAAAAAAAACAAAAACTATAAATAATCTACGGTACAAGAGTTGGAGGAAGCAGTGCTTCAGTGAGAGCTTAAAATATTTCTTTATAACATATTTTGTGTCATCGATATGACGGTTGTTTCTGGTTACTTGAATTTGGCATATTACATTTTAATGAATTTGATTTGTTTGTAGGAAATATTACACAAAAATAAGAATAAAAATTCTTCCTTGATATAAACTTGAAACTTTGCAAAATGTCACGCCTCCAGGTGCCCCGGTTTTGTGCCCCCGAGAGGGGGGTAAAATTTTCACCAAGCTGTATAAAATATAGATAAATATGTATTTTGTAATAATGGATTACTCATTAAAAATTATTTGAAAATGAGAATGAGAATGAAAACTGAGAAATGAGAGGTTATAAATATTGCCACAAGTAGTTTCCAAGGTTTAAGCATAGCAGATTTACATATAATATCTCTATTAAGTGTAGTACGTTTGAAAGAAGTGTTGGAGCTAAGAATAGAAAAAATAGGCATTCGATCTGAAAACATGATCAGATTATTTTGCAACAAGACAACCGCTTATCATATTGTAGCGATGGCTTCGACCCTTTAGGCTACCACGCATTCACCTACAGCAAGTTCAAAGGTTGGCAACGTTGGTGGATTGGTACCATGCGGTTCCCAGCTATAAAAAACGGTGGTCTTTTATAGACGACGACGTATCGCTCTCTTTTCTTTTCTTTACCCCCTTGTAACAGTACCACTTCCTTAGTGCTACCACCACTTCAATAATGCTACCGTACTTCCTCTACCTAACCTAATATCCTGTCAATTCTACCGTCCACCACATGTATGACTCATTGTCGAAATAAACAATTTTTTATTTAACCAGTGTTTTCAGTTCATAAATGAATTCCTTCCACAATATAGTAGTGAGTGTTTGGACATGCGAGACTAGCCTGATTGGCGAAAACCACAGAAGCCCATCATGCATAACATCAACACATGAACACTCTTGCATCACGAAATGGGACACGTAAGGCACCACACTTATAAGTACCTTCAAACAAATCGGAACACCACAAGACGAACGACGTCGTGCTACAACTTCGATACCCGTAAATCTCCTCGCTCAGGTTGGGATCCCCATATTATAAGCAGTCCCTAAGCGATTCATTGCGTAATTGCGGGTGCACTCTGGAACCTGCACCACATATAGGTACGTTCCACGGCAGCTCTACTAGGAAGGGAGTGATGTAACGACCGCTACGAACCTTATAGTCCACTCGACAGGTGCTCGACACGTGCATGGAAGGATAGCACGAGGAATTGAACCCATTAATATCACATGGTCGACGTTATCCCATGAGACTAGCCTGATTGACGAAAACCAAAGAATCCCATCATAATATCTTTCAAAACTCAGTGATCACTAATAGGGTCTGCCCCATCGCTAATTGATCACAAGCGTAATATGAGACTACCCGCCTTACGCGACCTATTCGCCAAACATTGCACCCCCTCCCCTGTTTTATTATGTTTTTACTACAACGTTTCTATTATCTGCCAAAGTAATGTATTATACCATATAAAGATACCAAAATATGGATCGATTCGTTTATAGTCTGGAAAAAATATTGCAATCTTCTGCCATAGTATAATTATAGTATTAAAGAAGCGTATAATATAGTGTAACTAGACCCTATATTATTCGCTTTTATAATACAATAATTTTACTTGACAATATTTTGAGTAAAACTTAACTTGTTTTGCAATAAATATCTGATTATTATACCTAATAATAATGGCGAAGACTTATCTTTACTCCCAATATATTAAGACAATAAATAAAAATCAAGTCCAAAACTTCTTCATTTCAGAAAATTAAAATATAAAGTTCATCGAAAGATTCTGTAAAAAATCTTAATATTTTTTTTTCTAATTAAGCTTTTGACTTGTTTATAACTTCACTTTTAACGTAACGAAAATCTAATTAAGTGGCAGGATATTTTAAGATGTTTTTAAATTTTAGGAATGTTCCATCTTCTCTGCTTACAGCGCGTTCTCTCTAAAATATTACATTTTCAGATTACACTTATTTTACACGAAAAGTTTTGAACCGTATATTCTGCATATTGTCTCGATAAAAAGACCGTCCGTGGAAGTAATGAAAAACTCAACTAAAGGAAATGCATTTTCACAGTGAAATCATTTCTTCGTGTTCATCGTATATTCAGTGATTTTAACAAAAAACTTTTTTAACTTTTTTTCTTTTCGATTCTCCCTAAAGACTTTTTCCAACTGTCGTTTCCGGCTGAAAATAGACTGACTAAGTTAAGAGAATTTACATGTTTTCGTTGTTCTTTTCTTTTCGAATGTGTCACATCCAGTTATGCTGGAACATCCCAATTTCGGAAGCCCAAGCTCATTTCCAAATATAAATTTTACCTTAGAATCGAAAAGTAATAAATAAGTTTGAAGTTAAATTTTTATTTGAAACTCAATAATATGACATTTTTGTGTTATTAACAATTTTCCCCATATCACTAACCCTATTTTTGAGTAAAGGCAAATCTCTATACGGTATCTACTAATTAATTTTGGTTTTAGATTATTATTATAGAGAGATAGTACCTACACACCAGTTTGGGTTCATGACAAATATTCAGCAATTGACCAGGTGCATAGAATATCACATGTAAATGAACAAATCTATTAAATTAAAAGGGTATGTTCCTGTTATAATCTTAGGCGTAGCACAAGACTTCGTAAGGCACTGCAAGATCTTGTTCAGAAGCTACAGAAAATGTTACCGAAACTACACACTTAACTATTGACTTCTTACATTACAGCCATAATGTTTGGGTCAAACAAGAGGAAACATTCTCTACTCTATCCTCAATTACTTACTTACTCTACACATGTGATATACCATAAACAGGCAAGTGACATTATAAATAATTGGACCCATTACTGGGATATAAAAATTAATGAAAGTAAATCTGTACATGTGCAGTTAATATAATTAGACCGCACAAGTAGCAATAATAAAAAATTATATTATCATTCCATATAGCAACAACGCTGATCTCGGAATGCATCTCGATGCAAAAACTTCGCTGGAACGAACATGTCCAAAAAGAAAACGAATGAAATGGAATTAAAATATAGGAAAATGTATTGGTTAATTGTAAGAACATCACAATTATCAGAACATAATAAATTGCTCTTAGGAAGTAGTATTGAAATCTATATAAACATATGGAACTCACTTATGGGGATGTTCCTCCAAAAATAATAGAAATAATAGAAATTCTATAGGAATTTTATAGAATAAAGTCCTGAGCAGTATTTACGTTCATCTAGATACTACAGGACTGATTACTTACACTGAAACCTTCAGACAACGAGTGTCACTCAGGAAATTAAGATAATTGCAAGGAGACATGTGAGAAGACTCCATTTTCATGTCAATATTGATCTTTTACAGCTCTTGGATAACACCAAAACAGGACACAGACTCAAGCCATTTGATCTTGTGTAGTGTAGTATAGTGAAGTGCATTTAGTAAAAAAAAAACAGCAGTGTTAATACATAAAAATTACACCAGAGACTAAGACAGGGTTAATGGGTCTTCCTGGATACATACCTAGATTTAAGTTACCGTAGAGACAAATTGTAGGTTAGTCGGTCACAATTTGTAATAATTCAATAAATTTTTTAAAAAAGTTTCTTACTAGGTGCTTGCATGTATTTTGATCAGCCTGTTACTGATATCTAATGGTGAGAATGCGTAGTGTCAATGTAAACAACTGCTATACAATCCAAATTAACTGATTAATTTGATGGTTTTGATATTTCCTTATATAAAGTTAGAGTTATTTATTTAGTATTAGCGAGTTAGTCACTGTATCCAGACGTTAATCAACAAATGTTTAAAATTATTGTGATTTCAACATTCATTATTTGACTGTCTTTTGAGATATGTATGAAGTCCTGAAGTTAGCCAATAATCAGCTAGCCAGCTTAATCTGAGCCTCCGTATATTGTATTATTGTCTTGCTTTGTATTATTGTTTAGCTTATTTTATGATATATGGTAATCGAACCAGAAATTTGTATTTCAATGAACTCCTCAGGCATTTCAGCAAAAATTCAAATTACAATACAAAATAATTGATTGCTTATTAGGAAGAATATCTAAATTATCCCCATAAAATAAGTTACTGCTGATCAAGCAAATACAAAAACCCATGGAACTCAATTAATGGAAATTAACATATTCTGAAAAGTGGAACCAATTTTTATTTTAGAGAATAAATAAAGTCCAATGGGTCTTCCTGGATAAGTACCTAGTTTTAAGTTATTGTAGAGACAAATTGCAAGTTAGTTTGCAATGACTATTAATTACATTAATAAATTCAAAAACGCTACTTTTAATTGCTGACTTTTCATCTAAACTTACTTTTGCAGAATTCTAAAACTCAATTCCTTTAAATACAATTTTGGGAATTTATTGATATAAAAAATATTACTTGATACATTCATTTTAATTTATAGATTCAGATAGAAAAAATTAATAATAGAAATGTACTTATCATTAATAATTTTTTATTAATTCACTTATAATGTCTGATCTCCATATTTATCAAAAGCCTGATTCCTCAAGCAAAATTAGCTAAATACCTCGGAATCTATCTTGACGGTAGATTAAATTGGAAACATCATATTCGACAAAAAGCAAAACACATTAGAACCAAAATAATACAACTATACTGGTTAGTCAGTAGATACTCTCAACTTGATCTAAAACCAAAGAGGTTGATTTATAAGAGAATTATAAAGCCAATTTGGGCCTATAGGGTGCAAATATGGGGTTGCACTAAATATTACTATCAACTAGTCACCCAACGCTGTCAGAACAAGGTTCTTCGATTGATTACCAATGCTTATCGCTACGCAACCAACGAAGACCTGCACGATGACCTGGACGCGCAGGATGTCAGGAGATTGACGCAAACCAAACCATACGAACTTATATAAAGTATAGTTTACACTAAACTATAGCTATAAGTTATTGTAATTTTATACTTGAGGAATACATATTGATGTATTTTTTCGCACGTGTCTTGCTTGTGAATTAATCCAAGTATAAATGAAATGTAGTTAAATTAATTTATAATTAAGATTGTACTAAGCGTATCTAATAAAGATGTTATAAAAAAATTATCAAATAGAATTAATCAATATTATCAGGCATCAGATATGTTTTTCTCTTTGATGTCTTTTGAGTAAACCTAGACAAATATTTCACGCAAGACACGATCTCAATACCAATCGATATATAGTTTTTACGAGAATACTGAATTTAAAGGTTGCAGATATTTTATTCGCATTGGCCACAAGAGCGGTTAGCTATAGCGTCATCTGATATTTATAGATGTAAAGACGGTGTTTCAAGTATTGTACAAAAAAAATACATACAAAAAAGTACGCTATAAATTTTAATAATGTACAGAAACTTTATTTTATTCCTTTATTAGTGTAACAAAATTACTGATTCAGTAATTGTAATAAATACAATTCAGTAATATTGCACTGCTTTTCTCCAAGGGATTCTGTTTACAAAATATCTGAATATATCGCACAAATGTTGGATATACTCGTAAGGTCAGTCGGTCATGTGGTAAAACAATATGGTAACAGGAAACTACGAACGGAAACCTGAACAAGGTTGTTAACACCGTCCGGTACAAAAGAATTATCGCTATTTACAACTTCGAGTATTACAAAATTGTACATATCCAATATATTGTTGCTGGAAAAATGTTCAGTGGCCCAGAAAAAGTTATTTTGAAACGAAAAAAGGTGCTATTATATTTATTTGCTTGTACTTTAATTACCATTTAAATGATAATATGCCGCCTGGGATAGTAATGGTTTCTCAAGATTATTTGAGTTTACATTAATATTAGAACTGGCGAAATTACATGTCTAAGTGTTCCTTTATAAAAAGTTCTCACATCCCCAGCAAATTATCTAAATAAAGTTCTTTTTTTCATCAAAATTATACATTATTAGTATTTATTAACACTGAATTTCTACAAGGTATTTGATTGTAACTTGTGCTCTGTAGTTATCGATCATCTTAGTTAGCTCAGTTTCGCTTTAACCATTGTGTTATGTACACGTCCAAATGTTATTATGGATAAATATACGCCACAAGAACGGGCAGAAATACTGACCATATTTATTGAAAATCGTATGTATCGAAATCGTTCCATTATTGCCACTTAGTAGAAATTGCGTAAAAAATATCCTAATCGTCCAGTCCATCCATGCGAATTTTCGACAGTACGGTGCGAGAGCAGACACTTTGCACAGAGCTTTCTCATACGCAGATATTCGTGAATGATACGAAGTACACGTTCAGTTGATATATGTAGAGTGCCTCTTACTTCATTCAATCTCAATTCACGGTTATTTAAAATCATTTTGTGGATTTTTTTATTGTTCTCGTTGGTTACAACCTCTTTTGGGAATCCACTGCGTTCACCGTCTTCAGTGCTAATTTCACCACGTCTAAACTTAGAAAATCAACCGTCAAGGATTCATATCCTTGACGGTTGATTTTCCTGGGGCAGTATCCGGAAAGTCGGTTTCAAGCCAAATTTTTACTTCAATTTTAATTTTTTTCTTTCAAAAAATATTTTATCAAAACGCGCAATTACTTTTATCATTTTTTTACAATAACAAAAGTTTCTTCACTCAAAATGCTATAATTCACAAACTACTGCTCCGGAAGCTGTCAAATTTATACATGCATCTTTTGAGGCTTAGAGCTAACTAAAGAACATATGAATTTAATTCTAGTAGCGCCATCTATGTTCCAGGGCGGGGACTTTTCAATTGACCTGTTATGTATTTGGAATATGTTGAAATGCAATAAAATTAGTTAGATAACGAATTTTTTGATATTGATTATCAATAAATTAGTAGATTAAAACTCAAAATAATGGAACTTTTCTTGCTATAAATCTCTTTTCAGAAAACATATTATTATCATATTACATATTTCCAACACTGCTTGAAATATTTCGACAAAAGTGAACTTTTTCTTACTAGTTCTGTTTGTTATTATATCCCACGTATTCTTAACCGTGTACGTATTTTACATATACTGTCTAGACGGTTTTTTACATACCATTTATTGTATTACTATTTAATAGTGGGAAAATAATTAAGAATTAATGTTACAAAGTCCAATTGTATATGTAAGCATCTTTCATCATTTTTTTTTTGGTTAGAATCAAACATGTTTTAGCTGAAACATTCTTTACGAACAAATGCGGCGGTATTAGTGCTATAATATATCAATACAGTATTGCAATTTAGAATTTAAAGTTTAATTTAACCTCATTAGAATGAAATTAAATTTCAATAAATTTGCCAATGCAGGTAGTATTAAATGCAACTGTATTTAGTTCTAAATAATGAATTGATTGAATTAATTCAGCGATTATAACGTATGAAGGTTAAATTTTAATTATTACGATTAAGATTTTTAGCTTAACCTAAAATCAAACAGGTTGGTCTACTAGAAAATTATAAGGCCTGTTTGAATTTGTATGGGGCCAAAATGTCAAATCAACTTAAATTTGATCTTAAACTGAACTTAAAATTGATTGAAGAAAAAAAGTACCTATATTTATGACCAACTATACGATGATCTCCAAATCAAATGGATTGAAAAAGTTATCCAATATTTCGAACAGAAGCAATACAGCTACTGGACAATACGTTGGATATCGGAAGACTGAAGCGAACGAATGCTTATTAACTTAAGACTGTACTAAACGTATCTAATGTAAGATGTAAATTAATAAAATGTATTGAAACTTAATTTATATCTAATATTTTATTGTAAATTTTAATAACAATTTTTCTAAGAACTCGAAATATTTCTTGTTCTAATTTTTTTGTTATATTTTAAGTCTCTTTTTTTTAATCAGAGTTATCTGTTTTAATCAGTTCTTGTTATTTATACCACTTCTTACGTATTCTGTCTAATTTATTTTTTTATGTATTTTGCTATATTACAATTGCCATTTAATTTTAGACAAATAATTAAGAATAACGCCAGCACAATGTTATTAATATCTTGTAATCTAAGAAATAGAATCGAAATCAATACTTTATTTGTATCAGCATTGCCTGTAGTTTTTTTGTTAGCCTTGTTGGATATTTATTTGAAAAGGCCCTCGCAAAATAACAATCGTTTTTTCGAAGCTGGTATCGCAATCGCTTTCAAATTTGCCTGTCCTTGCACCAATTAAAAAGTAAATTTTCAATCAGATTAAGAGGACGGACAGGATTTAATTCGTTAATTTGAATACAAGCTTTTACCGTGAAGCCAATTTAATTTTATTGCCATTGTACGTTATGAAATTCCCCTAGCATTAATCTTTTAATATCTTTATCTAGTTTTATATTGCAATTTTGTAGTGTGTTATCAATTACCTCGTGATTTTAGGTTGCCGTAATTGCATTAATTATTCAGGGATGATTGAAACAAGTCACTCAGGTACATCAAAAGTGAGGATATTATTGATTTATTTCTATGATACAAATTCGAATTAGACAGTAGATATTATATGGTTAACAAATCATAATTGGATCACTGTCATATAGGCGAGGAGTCATAATCTTTCTATCGCTAAATCAAACTACAAAAGGCATTCACAGAGAGCTTTTCATAATTGGACGAATTTTTCTAGGCACTAAGCATGCACATTTCGCGCAAATTTGACTTATTCATTAAACTTTAGATGAAGATATATAGTAAACTTTGCTCTACATCATTCATTCGCTAAAAGCAACGATAGTTTAATATAAGTGACAATAAAAAAGGATCTACTATTAGATGGAATCAAAATGCAACTTGCGATTGCAGTTTCTAAAGTCGCCGAAGACAACAAAGATCACAAAAGTTAGATTAAAGATTGAGCACTAATCATAGCTGCTCTATGAAAATAGACCCCTATTCCATGGAATCCCGATACAAGGTACGATATACGAACTAAAATTGCTGTGATCTAACAGAGTCTACTGGAATTTGAATAGAAGCTTACAGTTTAGGGTGAACTGCCAGAAAAGGCGGTTTGTGAATAGCTCAGTTTCTCAGTCGTAGATTATTGAAATCTGGAGTCAATAAAACTTGGAAAACAATACCATATAGGCTATATAATAGAAATTTGGGTAAAATAATGATATTGAGAAGATCAACTAAAGCAAACTGGTTGACCAAGATACAGATGATACTCACAAATAATTTTACAACTATAAGCTGTCCAATAGGGACAACTACCACATAAATACCTTTAGTTGTTTCTGTAGGAGGGAGGTGCTAATCAAGTGATCAAAAAATGTGAGTGTATTTGAAGACATAGGCATTTTGGGTCATGTTCGAATATATTTAAATCCTTAAAGCTTCCTTATATAACTGTTCATCAAATAACCACTTTTTTTGTAAAATAAAATAGATTTTTAAGTAAAACAATAGTTTTTGTATTTTAAAGCCCTTTCATATTTCATAACTTAAATACAAATAAAGCTGACATTCAAGTGGGATCAGACATATACTGGTTTAATTATACTAATGACATAAGACATATGTATGAAGATTGAACCTTAAAGATATGGGGGATAATGCTAATCTACCTACTTAATCTATTATTTTTTCAACTTCCGTCCCTCTGTATATATAATTGTAGTCCACATTTTAAAATGCTTAAATATATACAATCTTTAGGATAGATAAAATGTCTCATTAAGAAGATAAATAGTAATATTACGGTAATAAACACACAAAATGCACACTGTGTGTGTTATATTTCACATCTTCATTTAATAATAATATTTCTTTTTTTTAATTCTTAACTATTTAATCTATATTTTTATCAAGTATTTTTTAAATATGATATATATATATATATATATATATATATATATATATATATATATATATAAATAATGTACACATAACTATTAAAACAAAATTTAATTCTATTTTTATACTTGAAAATAGACTCTTAAAAACGTTTACCTACCCTAACTGAAGATTAATAGGATGTTTTAAGAAAAGATTTACAACAGCAAAATATATGGCTGTTTTAGCCGTCTTTCTCGCTGCTTCTCGTTTCACCAGTATTTCTTATATCCTTTATATAAAGAGATGAAATATTGCATTATATCAAAACTATTGTATGAAATAAAAAATGAGATACAATTAAATTCAATGTTGCATTATATAATGTATATTTTCGGTTGCATTAGGAAGCTTGCATATAATTAAATTTAATATTAAAATATTATAAACATAACAAGCTGTATTGACAATGGATGCTGCATTGGCTAACAATGAAATAAGACACATTGAAGTGTATTTTTAAAATTAGTATAAAACGTTAATATTAAGAGCATTATCAAATTGTCTCAAAATTCATCTTATTCGCCAGATTTTCGTGACTTCTGACTCTATTTACACCTTAAAAATTGTTTCTTTGAAAACAGTTTTCATGAAACAAAGAGATAATAGCTGATAATATTTGGAGACCTTCTAGAAAACTACTACATTGTTGCAATCCCTATATTGGAGGAACGTTGGAATAAATGTATAAGAGTTTTTTCAAATATTCAAAGGTTTAATTATTACTTCATAGAGCTGTTTTTGCTGGATTATTAAATATGCCGATCATTAGTATGTGTTGTAATAGTATTTCCAATAACTGTAATCTAAATAATTTATTTTCCTCTTTTAAATTATTGATACAAAATAAGTTTTGAATAAAATAATAGTTTTGAATAAAATGAAATTGAAATAAATAAGAAATGGTATTTGTTATTAAATAACAAATACCATTTCTATTAATCAAAATGATTGTTCGTAACTAATTTTTATATTCTTAGCATCTTAATGTGTGAAATTTTCACCAAATAACAAAACTATAAAGGCTAAGAGAAATGTGCTTTAAATATAATGATAATTAAATTATTAACACGGATATTCCCAAATATGAAAACTACACAAAACAAATTATAAAAATAGAATGGAATAATTATATGTGTACTTGAATAAAATTAGTATAAATTCACAAATGAAATAGAAATATAAATATTAAAACACATGCTAACTTAAAAATCAAATAAACGTTTTATCAACAATAATGATAAAAAACTGCATAATACAATTTCAACTAATGATGATTTTAAACTTTTTTTATAACGTAAATTAACTATATTTTTGGAGTGATACATTCTAGTAATATCGTTGACATTGTGTGAAATATTTTACTTGCTATTAAGCTTACCACTATATTCTTGTTAGTTGTAATGAAGATTATTTTTACCTGTAATAAAAAAACGGTTATTATTAATGTTTAATATAAAGAGGAATAATTATAAAACATTTCACAAAACAGGTATCAACTTATAAAAATATAATTAAGATCAAAGCTTCTCTACAGATTAATATATACGTACCCAGTAGCTTATCAACAAAAGCCTCTGATATCTCTCTTCTACAAGATTATATTTACTTATTTTTTCGGTTGACATTGCTCTCCAACCTTTTATTTACTCTCTTTACTATTTCAACTTCAGCCTAATTGTAAAGCATACATCCAAAATCGTGTCAAGTCATATGGTATTGCATTAGGTAGCACCCTACTCACGCAGGCTTAAATTATTATTATCCAATTCATGAATTTAGTTTATTAACCATTTGGTTTATAAGTTCATATCACTGCAACGTCTGACCTCACTCACTCATTCACTCCACACATTCTTTTCATGTGATACAAAACATCGCTGGGAGGAAATGTTAAAAAAGAAATGGAGTAAAAATGTAAAGAGATACATTGATTAATTGAAACTAAATTACAATTATCAGTATACAAGCAAATGTTGAAGCATATATGCACATATAGAATTCAATTAAGCGGAAGTTCCGCGATAACTTGATAAAAAACAATACAAGGTTTCCAGAATAACACCCCGAGAGTTATTGTAGGTGCATCCAGATACTACAGAGCTGATTACTTATATCGAGACCATCAGATAACTACTATTATATTTATCTATTTACAATATTATATGAATGACTACCAACTGATCATATCGAAGTCAGCGCCGAGCAACAAATTAGATTTGCTTTGTTCGTAATTTAACTTTGTGTATATGTCACAATATTTTATTACTATTTTTGTATTGTTTAGGCTCCATACCGACTTCAAATTGATCAGTAGTGTAGTAGATAGGTTAGATAAGTTTTTCGTTTATTTTTATTTACTGTTACAACGATTATTATGTACACATTTTGTTTTTAAACCTTTTTTGATGTTAAAATTCTGTTTGGTTTGGTTATTGTTTATTTTTAGTGAATTCCTTATTTATTTTCTGAAGTCGCTTCAATTTTTTTGTTAAAAATATTTTATTTTTCTCATTTTAGTGTTAGATATTTACTCAATAAATTGAGCAGTAACTTTTTTAAATATTATAATGATTAGCCCAAGTAAAAGTACAGTAAATGTGATGAAAAATAGAAATAAAGAATCAACGATTGAAAATAAGGAACGCTTGAGGCCCTGGAGTCCGCTACCTAGCCTAGATGATTTAAAAAATGTTCCAATCAAACTAGAACAGAAAGGTTTGCTGCCCTGTTGGGAATCGAATCCGCGACTTTCACGTGTGAGCTCAAGGTTCTAACAATTACACCATAGAAACAGTTGAGTACGATATTTCTATGACGTCTCATATAATATAGTTAGTGCTTAAAAATCAATCTGTGTGACTTTTACACTGAATTATTTCCTATCTTTCGTCACTTCAGTTCAGCAATAACATTATACACCTATATCTGATTATTTTAGATAAAATTGTACATGCCTTAGAAATTTGAGGTTTTGCGTGACTAATTTTGATTTCTAAAATTCTTAGGTCAATTACATATATTTTCTGCTCCTAATCAAGCTACAATCCACGAAGTAATTTCGCTGAGAAGCACGAATGAGCCATGAAGGACAGAACAACACGGTGGAAATGATTAGTGTAGCCAAACTATAAGAATTTGTATAGAATATATTCCTGTATCTATTAAATTTTTGTGAAATATATACCGATAAATTTACATTGTATAAACCAAATACAAGTGAAAAGTAGTTATAAATAAAGTTAATGGGATTGTACTAACCGTATCTAATAAAAGTTATAAACAAGTTAAATTCATAGCATATATCTATACAATCTAATCATAATATTGCCTCAGTTGAATTATTGACGAAATTATATATTTTCCTTAAAATAAATTGCGTCCCCATAGGACATTAGAAAACAGCTTCGTTACATTCGTTGTTGTAAATGAAAATGTCTTTCATCTAGGCTTTTGCCATGTTTCAGCCTCGTTTTAGCGAGGCTTTGGATTTGCCAAAAATAATAATTCGAGCCTGTTTCTCGTTACCATTTGGATTATAGAGATAATAGCTGATAATATTTGGAGACCTTCTAGAAAACTACTACATTGTTGCAATCCCTATATTGGAGGAACGTTGGAATAAATGTATAAGAGTTTTTTCAAATATTCAAAGGTTTAATTATTACTTCATAGAGCTGTTTTTGCTGGATTATTAAATATGCCGATCATTAGTATGTGTTGTAATAGTATTTCCAATAACTGTAATCTAAATAATTTATTTTCCTCTTTTAAATTATTGATACAAAATAAGTTTTGAATAAAATAATAGTTTTGAATAAAATGAAATTGAAATAAATAAGAAATGGTATTTGTTATTAAATAACAAATACCATTTCTATTAATCAAAATGATTGTTCGTAACTAATTTTTATATTCTTAGCATCTTAATGTGTGAAATTTTCACCAAATAACAAAACTATAAAGGCTAAGAGAAATGTGCTTTAAATATAATGATAATTAAATTATTAACACGGATATTCCCAAATATGAAAACTACACAAAACAAATTATAAAAATAGAATGGAATAATTATATGTGTACTTGAATAAAATTAGTATAAATTCACAAATGAAATAGAAATATAAATATTAAAACACATGCTAACTTAAAAATCAAATAAACGTTTTATCAACAATAATGATAAAAAACTTCATAATACAATTTCAACTAATGATGATTTTAAACTTTTTTTATAACGTAAATTAACTATATTTTTGGAGTGATACATTCTAGTAATATCGTTGACATTGTGTGAAATATTTTACTTGCTATTAAGCTTACCACTATATTCTTGTTAGTTGTAATGAAGATTATTTTTACCTGTAATAAAAAAACGGTTATTATTAATGTTTAATATAAAGAGGAATAATTATAAAACATTTCACAAAACAGGTATCAACTTATAAAAATATAATTAAGATCAAAGCTTCTCTACAGATTAATATATACGTACCCAGTAGCTTATCAACAAAAGCCTCTGATATCTCTCTTCTACAAGATTATATTTACTTATTTTTTCGGTTGACATTGCTCTCCAACCTTTTATTTACTCTCTTTACTATTTCAACTTCAGCCTAATTGTAAAGCATACATCCAAAATCGTGTCAAGTCATATGGTATTGCATTAGGTAGCACCCTACTCACGCAGGCTTAAATTATTATTATCCAATTCATGAATTTAGTTTATTAACCATTTGGTTTATAAGTTCATATCACTGCAACGTCTGACCTCACTCACTCATTCACTCCACACATTCTTTTCATGTGATACAAAACATCGCTGGGAGGAAATGTTAAAAAAGAAATGGAGTAAAAATGTAAAGAGATACATTGATTAATTGAAACTAAATTACAATTATCAGTATACAAGCAAATGTTGAAGCATATATGCACATATAGAATTCAATTAAGCGGAAGTTCCGCGATAACTTGATAAAAAACAATACAAGGTTTCCAGAATAACACCCCGAGAGTTATTGTAGGTGCATCCAGATACTACAGAGCTGATTACTTATATCGAGACCATCAGATAACTACTATTATATTTATCTATTTACAATATTATATGAATGACTACCAACTGATCATATCGAAGTCAGCGCCGAGCAACAAATTAGATTTGCTTTGTTCGTAATTTAACTTTGTGTATATGTCACAATATTTTATTACTATTTTTGTATTGTTTAGGCTCCATACCGACTTCAAATTGATCAGTAGTGTAGTAGATAGGTTAGATAAGTTTTTCGTTTATTTTTATTTACTGTTACAACGATTATTATGTACACATTTTGTTTTTAAACCTTTTTTGATGTTAAAATTCTGTTTGGTTTGGTTATTGTTTATTTTTAGTGAATTCCTTATTTATTTTCTGAAGTCGCTTCAATTTTTTTGTTAAAAATATTTTATTTTTCTCATTTTAGTGTTAGATATTTACTCAATAAATTGAGCAGTAACTTTTTTAAATATTATAATGATTAGCCCAAGTAAAAGTACAGTAAATGTGATGAAAAATAGAAATAAAGAATCAACGATTGAAAATAAGGAACGCTTGAGGCCCTGGAGTCCGCTACCTAGCCTAGATGATTTAAAAAATGTTCCAATCAAACTAGAACAGAAAGGTTTGCTGCCCTGTTGGGAATCGAATCCGCGACTTTCACGTGTGAGCTCAAGGTTCTAACAATTACACCATAGAAACAGTTGAGTACGATATTTCTATGACGTCTCATATAATATAATTGGTGCTTAAAAATCAAACTGTGTGACTTTTACACTGAATTATTTCCTATATTTCGTCACATCAGTTCAGCAATAACATTATATACCAATATCTGATTATTTTAGATAAAATTGTACATGCCTTAGAAATTTGAGGTTTTGCGTGACTAATTTTGATTTCTAAAATTCTTAGGTCAATTACATATATTTTCTGCTCCTAATCAAGCTACAATCCACGAAGTAATTTCGCTGAGAAGCACGAATGAGCCATGAAGGACAGAACAACACGGTGGAAATGATTAGTGTAGCCAAACTATAAGAATTTGTATAGAATATATTCCTGTATCTATTAAATTTTTGTGAAATATATACCGATAAATTTACATTGTATAAACCAAATACAAGTGAAAAGTAGTTATAAATAAAGTTAATGGGATTGTACTAACCGTATCTAATAAAAGTTATAAACAAGTTAAATTCATAGCATATATCTATACAATCTAATCATAATATTGCCTCAGTTGAATTATTGACGAAATTATATATTTTCCTTAAAATAAATTGCGTCCCCATAGGACATTAGAAAACAGCTTCGTTACATTCGTTGTTGTAAATGAAAATGTCTTTCATCTAGGCTTTTGCCATGTTTCAGCCTCGTTTTAGCGAGGCTTTGGATTTGCCAAAAATAATAATTCGAGCCTGTTTCTCGTTACCATTTGGATTATACTGTGCAAAGTTTAGTCGTAAATTATACTAAACCAAAGCGTTGATGCACGACCGGTTTTGTCGAAAATTAATTTAGAATGGCGACATACAACACACCGGGTCAAGTTATATCGATTGTTGGCTTTATGTTTATCAATGTCTGCAGTGAAAATTTGCAAAAATGCAGCTAGGTTTATTTTAAAAATAATTACGGTATTTCTTTTGATGTTTTAAAGGTGTCTTTATACTAATTAAGTTGTATCCGAACTAAACTTACTGCTTAAGTTTAGAGACCTTTTCTTCGATCTTAAACTCTTGCCTTATGGAAATCATAATTATAAACAATCACAAGCGTAAATTTACAACCATGCCTCAATAGGATTCAAATCCGTCCGTAGGAAGACGTTCCGTTCTATTAGTTATAAACTTATGTCATAATGTCATATTCCTATCGTTCTAGTGCTTATGAATTGTTTAGTTTTATTAATGATCTTGTAAGATTGTATATAAAATATCTTAAGAATCACTGAACTTGAATACTATTTGATGGGCGCTAAATAATTAATTTAGAGTGCTGCATGTAGACCATTCTATGTTACATTAAATACTCACTAATAAATATCTAATTCTAAATACATAATAACTAACTAAATAATCAATGAAACTATCCTTAATTTATAGCCAGTAGCTCCGCGGTGAAAACGCTAGTCAGTGATGGAAGCCAAAAGTGTCTCTCAAGTAGATTAGACGTATAAGCGGCACCCACGAAGTTCTCTCGTTTTGAACCATCTGTGTAGATGATAAGATGATTCCGATAGCTCTCTGCAATTATCTGTCTAAAAAAACTTTTTATTGTAGAAGGACTATTTGTTTCCTTGTGCAGAGCCTTCATAGAGAAGTCTGTGTGTATTCTTGAGAACTGCCATGGTGGTATAGTAGTGATTCTACTATTCGCATCTGGGATCACAATCATTAGTCGTTTGCATATCCTCTGGAAGACTAATGAAGGGCTTAATTGCCACTTCCTTATGTTGGTCCAATCTATCTTCGGTGGGAAAAAGGTAGTGAACTGGTCCAATTCTGGGCGGAATTTGAGGGAACTCGCACAGTTTAGTAGCAGGAGCTCTTGCCGTGACTCGAGTGATGAAATCTCTGCTTCACATTGTAGGCTTTCGACTGGACTAGTGCGGAATGCTCTCAGTATGATTATCATAGCGGTGTTTTGGGTGGGATCCAGTTTCTTCACGTATGAAGGGGGTGCGGTAATATAGCACTGGCTTCCCTACTCTAATTTGCTTCTTATCAGCGCCTGATATATACTGCTCAACGATGTTCTAAGTGCTCCTCAATTAATGTTGTCTTGCCAACATGCCAAACATGTATCCTTGATATAATTTATGAGTGTGAGCCAGTTGAGTCTGTGATCAAACAGCAAACCAAGGAATGTGTGTTCTTGTTTATTTATCAGGTTTTTACTCTCCATCATTAAGAGGCAATTCTGTAATAGTGATATACTTATAGTTTGTATGTTTGTGGTAAATAACCACGTCATCCGCATAAGTTCGGGCCTTGATATAAGTGGGAATGATTTCGTTAATGGAGTTCATGGCAATTATGAACAGGAATGGGCTAATACATGAGCCCTGAGGTACACCGTTGGTTTGATGATATGTTGTTGATATTACTCCATTAACACTGACCCGAAAGCTTCTGTTAGTCAAGAAGTATATATGAACATTACATTGATATATTGAATTGTTCCAGGCTGATTGGGTATTTACGAAATCAATACAAGGCTCTACTATAGCATTTTTTGCATTTATGCTACATTTAATACTTCTTGATGAATAATTCCAACACTGTTACTACCTTATTACACATTATTTCTCCTTGATATTTTTTGTATGTTTTTATAACACCTTATTAGAGGCAGCTGATATGGTATTTTTTATATATTTTTGCAGAAAACTTATTAGCAGACAATAATTTCATTAAAAAATTTCTTCAAATATTCTTCCAGTTTTGTCTCATTTTATATTTTCTGACAATACTACTTACTCACTGTATCATTATGACATAGATGTTGATTAATAATTAATCAATTATACTTAATTGTCGACACATTATTATCTATTATTAATAAACGCATCTCGTTAAGATTTCAAGTTAACAAAATTAATAATAGATGTTAAACATTTTGTTTGAAACTCAAATTGGGAATATAAAAGCTATCGAGGTTTCAGAAATGATGATTTCAATATAGTTCATAAAGACTAACCTAGCCAATTAGAGAATTGATAAAAATATATGTATTGGAGCTGACTTCACGCCTAGTTAACGTAAACTTAACAATATGGTGTCCTCGAGTGTTATTCCAATTCAGATAAAAAATCTACTAGAAATATCATAAAAGAATTGGCTATAAATGAAGTAAAGAATGACAGTAAAATAGAAAAATATTCAAATCAAACATATCAATCAAAAATAGAAATAATAATTAATATTAATATAACAAATGACTATTGACTGAATTCGTTGCATAATGGTTAAGGCAACGGAACATGGTTATTTTAACTGATATATGTACTCGTCGATAAGAATTTAAAATTAGATGATTGGCAATGAATATTTTCGTTTAGAGTAAATATGAGAATTGTGTTGTTAACAATTTAACATTCAACAATAATTAATGGGTAAAGGTGAAACTTAATTGATTATATAAATAAATAGATAAATGGCTGTTAGAGAGGGTTTGTTTAAAAGAAAATGACGCTGAAACTATTCTTAACTCCACACAAATGAAAGAAAAATACAATATATTTCTTTATATTGAAGTAAACTCCCATTTCTTATTTCCTAATAAATTTTATATAAGGGTAAAATTAGTACAAAAAATAACACTAAATTTATTTTACGACCATCATAAGAACTTTTTATATACACCGTTAACCAAGAAAGAAACTTAAAAGTAAACAAAAAACAAAAATAGTTATTGTGTTATATATATATTCGTTTCGTGGAAATCTAGTGGGCTTTGTTAAGTTTCATAAAACACATTTAGGCCATATTTATAGCCTAGCTTTTAATTCCTTGAAATCTCTACCAGAGACCCTAGGAAGCCATCATAAACAAAGGTTTTGGACCAAAGTTTATTTTAATACTAAATTAATTTCAGTAATAATTATATAACTTTTCATCTCGATATTACTTCTTAAATTATTCTTGTCAAAACTCTGTCATTAGATATTAGTTTTTATGTTACCTCAATGGGCCTAGAATAACAAGTCAATAAATCACTATATATGAAGATAGATTGTTTTTATCCAACTTTTGCAGTATAGTCTGGACGAACAAGAATTTCTGGCATATGAACAAACAAATGGATTAATAAAGAATGTATGAAATATATGAAGAAATATATACGACCATATGTTAAAATATGTACTAGTTTTATAATCCATAGCATGAGGCAGCAGAAAATTATTTATTAAACCAGGTGGATTAAACTTTAGCTTTATAAAATGTTGCTAAATTAAAATGTTAATTTCAGTGTATGCTATTACATACCATGCATAATTTTAGTTTTGTTTGAACTAGTACAAAAAATGGTTATTAAAATTTAACTGCTGGCAGTTTTGTTTTTAAGGGCGTTTTGTAAAATTGCCTTATAAAATATGAATTACAGAAAGTTAGTGAAAACAAAATTGTCGTGTTATTTTAACTACAATAAATTATTTCATTTCTTCAAAAAGTTACCATGTTATAGAATTAAAGGATTAAGTTTATTGTAGTAGAGCGTTGGAGACAATGTTGAAATCCAGTGTCTATCATATATCTCAAATACGAATATATTTTTTGCAACTAAAAAGGATTTATATAGAGACATTTACTTTAATTTTCTAAAAAAGCAGTTCTGATAAGTTATTGTTGAGATATATTTCTAGAATATGGTATAAACATTCTTTCACTTTTCAAAACCATTCATATTTAGCATTGGAGTAAAGCGAAAACGCTCAGTTAGGACCATATTAATGGTGTTTATTATGACAGCCCAAAATTTTATAAACCTATACGAGAATAAATAAACACAAGTAAAGCATTGTATAATGTATGTCTTCCGTCACATCAGCTCAGTAATAACATCATACACATACATCTTATTATTTTAGATAAAAAAAATATGTAAAAATATTGTACGAGTCTTTGAAATTTTGGGGGCTTCCCTCGATTTCCTTGGATTCCGCTATCAGATCCTGACCAGGTTCCAATGGGACTACCTCGGAAATTCACTGTCTTGAATGAGAAAATAATTTGTAAAATCGTCTCAAAACAGATGGAGAAATCGGTAAAAGTACATTTAAAAATATACAGACGGAGGGCTGTCCCGTCGTCCGGCTACTGCGTTACAAAGTCGGCTCTTTTACCTCATAGTGAAAAAAATAACAGTATACAATAATTATAAGATAAAACACAAGTATCTCACCGGAAATTATAATTTCAAATTTAATATTAAAGTCGTTATGGAATATTACTATTTTAAAGAAGATACATTTTCTTTAGATCTATTTATGTTAGTGTTTAGACTACTTTCTGGTTTTTAATTACACAAGATAGACTACGGCACATTTATAAACTACCATTTAATTTCTTAAATCACCCACTAAGAGCGGTTGGAAGTTGCCAAATAAAGCAGTTGGATTAAAGTTTCCTGTCGGAGTCGTATATTTTGAGTAGGGCGTATCCTGCAATTAGTTTTCGCGGTTGAATGTTCCCAAGGTTCAGTTTTTACGGTTAATGAGGACTAATTTATAATTTCCAGGACATGGATTTTATATATAAGAACTGTGAATTAATTTATAGTATTTTGGCTGTACAAATTAGTTCGATGGATTTTTTAATCAATATATTGTTTTCTGAAAAACCAAACCTTATTCAAAATATTAATCACTAGCTATTACTGTATTTTTGTTAGTTAATTATTTCAATTTCTCTACCAGCATATAACATCGTAGGAGGTGACACTTTATGCTAAGTAACTACTTTCTCCAAATAAATTTTCATATATTGTATAATATATTATTAAATGTTTCGATATCATTTTACCGTCTTTGCTCTAAAAATAAATGTGTTTTCGCTGTACAATGGCTTTAGTATGGAAATTTTTAAAATTTCAAATGCATTCGTAATAACTTTTTTCGCTTAAATCAGAGTTAATATATATTTTTGCTCATCAAATATAGGCTTAGAGAGCATGTAATACTACAAAGTACGACAATATAACAGTAAACTCTTAAGAAGAATTTTACACCACCTTTCATATTTGAAGATATTTCGAGTTGAATTTCAACTATCACCTTCATATGTCTCGTGAAATCTTAACCCCATGTTAGATCTAGGAATTCAAGAAAATACATAAAGCCCTTCATTTGATGACTTAAAATGTATACTTACCAGGAATTATATCAGAAATTAGAGTGATTGAGACTTGAATAGGAATCGCAATAGTAGTATTAATAAATAATCAATTTAATCAAAAATGTTAATAGATTAAAAATAGAAACAGAAGAAGTGGAAGAACACGAATAGGTGTATATGAAACATACATTTAAATTACAACTTGTGAAACCTGTAAGGTTTAAAACAATAATTGTTGTTTTACTTGAAATTTTATTTACTGACTCTACAATACTATAGACCTTTACTGCTGAACCATTCCCATTTAAGTTAAAAGGTAGCTTAAGAGGTAAAGCAAGTTTATCACACCGATTAGCCGATTTCTTAAAACATCTATAATAACAATCTTCACCTTCACACCTTCGGTTTGGATGAACTTCATCAGACATACAGAAGATAACGGCTTAGCTGTTAACTTGAACAGCAACTAAAAAATGACAGTGACTGAAGCAAACATTCGAGATATGGGATTATGACCCAACACTGACAATTACTAAGACATGGAAATGAAAGTGTAAACAACTAAAGGTGTGTATATATATAATTAATAGAGGATAACAGTAGTAAATCGTGTTGAAGAGTGTGAAAGATTTGGGTGCATAAATATGCGTGTAGAATTATTCATGAACATTAGGTTAGAATGTATGAAGAGACGATATATACTAACTATTTTGCAGATACGGAAAATATATTAGGAATAATGCGGTGGTTAAATCTAATTTCACCAATAAAAATATATACAGATATTAACAGAGGAAACCAAGGAGAAATATAGTGATATTAAAATGACTTAACAAAGAAACACAGCATCGAAGGAAACTAAACCTAAACGTAAAAAGGTTAATAACTTTAAACGCTAATTGAATATATATCTGTTAATTAGGTAGATTAGGCCTCCAGGGGATGCCACTGCATAAAAAACGCGGCTAAAACTAAACCTCATAGGTAGTATAGAAAAGAATTCAATATAAATGGATTAGAACAACTGTAACCTACAAACTCTAGTGGCCGTATAATTAACTGTAGTTTAAGTCTTCTGGTAAATATTCGTTAGATGCACTATAATGCTAAAATAAATTATATTTGAAAAATATATATCATTATTTCTCTTTCATTGTTTTTGTTTCAGATAACGACACTATTTTACGAGGTACACTAGGTGACACTGCAATCAAGTTCTGAAAATTCCGTTGGTGAGGCCATCACCATCAACGATGGCTTAGTTACGATAGAAAAATAATTTATTTTAAGCTGCATTGACAAATATGGACTCGCTCCATTATTTGTAATTTTTGCCATATAGTGCCGTCTCTTAAGTAAGGTCTTTTATAAATTACAACAAAACAGTTACTAAACAAAATCTTTGCATCAGCGATAAGAAAATATTTACGCCTGCTTATTAAATATCTCAATATGTTTCCCTTTGAATAAGGCAACTGTAAATCCACTCCGTTAATTCGTCCGCTTTTTAGGGGGAACAAAGCCCTCTTTAGCAGTTAGAAACGTTTCTTCCATAATTTCCCTTTTGCAAATTAATATGCCTTTTAGCAACGGAAAATTATGTTTAAACAAGGCTTTGAGTATACCAAAAATAATTCCGCACAACTTTTCTCGTTACTATTTAGATTATACCGCACAAAGTTTCGTCGTAAATTATCTCAAACTAGAACGGATTTGCACCACCGGATTTTGCATCCTCCATATGGAGTCTTCTCAGCTTCATGTAAATTCCGGTTTATATTGTGTCTGTGTAAATTATTATGTTATAATTATCTAGGAAGCTGCTAATTTGGAAAGCGTATGCTCAGAGACAGTAAATAAGTTGAATTATAATAAAAGTGTTAGTGTCATTAATTTGGGACCTTTCTTTGTGCAAACGAAAAATCCTTACGCCCAAGAATAGGTATTTTAAATAATAATAAATATAAACTAAATTTTAAACTTTTCTTAAACTTTCTTTTAATTTGAAGCTTTATTGTCAAGATTTAATTGTACAATGCATTTTATTCAAAGTATTGTTCATTGATAGCTACTAGATAGCTTTTATCTTTCAGGCAATTTACGGATTAGATCTCGAAAAAATGATGTTTCTTTTTTGCTATCCACGGATCAACCTATTTTTTGGTATATTCATAAGAAATGAAGCGGTGCTTAGACCGATCATGACGCAAATGTCGGTCAAGTAGTAACGAGAAAGAGCAAGCTCTGGATAATGCGGCGGTTGGGGTTATATTTCCAATTTTAATGTTTCTAAATATGTTTTAACCAGTTTTACAACATCTGGTCGAGGGTTATTTTGCTGAAGATTAAATTTTGTGTCTTTGCTCGTATTTCGTCCATCTTTCGAGCATTTCTCGGCTCAACTGTAGTCGATAGCGATCCTCATTAATTGTTTCATTAGGTTTTAATAGCTCATAGTATACTATAGCAAGCTAATCACCAAATACAGTATATTAGCTTAGAGCCATAGATATTCAGTTTTGCCGTTGATGTATGACCAGGATCCACTCTCCATTGTCAGTATGAACACGATACAAAATACTTTTACGATTTTGCCATTGAATTAAATTTATAAGGCACAAAATAGAATAGTATCTTTTGGATCATTCTAATGTCCTTCTATAGTCTCTTCGGTATCTTGTATTACTCCTAACACTTCTGCATATCTTTTTGACGCTTTACAGGAATCATCATCGAATAATGCCTTCAAATCCTCGTCTTCAATTTTTTTTTGGCTGTTCAGAAAGTCGATGTCAAAATAACCAGTTTTGGTTAAACCAGTATTCACATGTTAAAATCGATGGAGCATAGCTTTCATAAGTAAAACTTCACGCTAATGTGATTTAATCTGTACTAATTTAGACATATTTAACACAACGAAAAAGTAATAGTAAAAAAGTAAAGTAAAGTAATAAAAAGTTCCACTTTGATAAAATGATGCATACTGAAAAGTGAAGCTTGTCATTGAGTAATATAATTTGAACGGTTACATTATAGTATAAGACAAAAAAATGAATGAATTTTTAACTACAAGATAAATAGTGCCCTCGTAAGACGAAAATGTTTGAATATGCGAAACTGTAGGAGTTATTGTATGAAGATGCAACACAATCTCCAAAACAATTGACAGGAATGTTCAATGTGAGCAGAGTCATAGTTTGTGCAAGCAAAACAATTTTTGTGTATTGTTGCTAAATATTACAATCGATGAGAAGATATAAAATATGGGAAGGTTTGTGCCAATTTAATAACAGGCAATTATGAAATCAAAAAATGATCAAAGAATTGCTATTTGAAAGATATAAAAGGAAGTTATTCCAACTTGAATGGCAAGTTTTCTCTCGCCCATCATACTTTACAGACTTGGCATGCTTTAAAGAAGTTAAAAATAGCTTGGGGAATTGTTATAGCGCAAAGGAGAAACTGTTCTTTTTGAACGCCATTCATAACATTACTGAAAGATAGGCAAAATGTATAGAATGAAATGCCTTGAGCAATATTTTGAATAGATACAATTTATTTATCCATTGTAGATATCGCATTTAGTTTAGTGAAAATGAAATACCGACATATCGAAATGGAATGGAACAAATGTGTGAACTGACACTGAAATTTTTTTCATTTAAAATTAATATTTTTACCATTATCCGCGGAATATAACATTGTTCAAATATCCACCGTAGCTTCACTGAAATGATCTGAATGGTACTGCGCATAGACAGGTTTGAATTTATTTTTCAACAAACATACAAACCGTTTATGTAGAATGCAGCCGACTCAAAATCTACATCGAGCAACACTTTTGTAGATAAACAATACATCCTACCATAGCATAAAAATAATTTTTGCACCAAAACTAACCTAACGAATACTCGTATTGAGATAATAAGTTACATGATGATTTGTCACTGATGACAAACCATTGTTACCTTATTTCTTTTACATTCAATTAATTAATTCTTTTATTAAAAACTCAAATTTTTAATAAGGGCACTACAAAGTTGACGAAATTTACTCGTTAACGGCTATTCGTTCAGTATATTTGTGGAGTACCAACTCGTCAATTATAAAATTAAAAACTATCTCCATATTAATATTATAATATATTTGAATGAACATTTTATTACTAATGCAAGTTAATATAAAAGAGTTGTTTTCATAATGAATTCACTACCAACTCTTCTCTAGTAACGGAACATAATCATATATGGTACCTTCAATCTGCCAAAACATTAGATTTAGTTGTTGTTGTGGCCTATTGGGCCAATTGGATATAAAAATTCGTGACAAATATTCTGTTTTTAAAAGAAGAAAAGTTTATTATCTAAATAATGCAATTTTTTCACTCCAAAAAGTATCTGTGAATTACTGTACACTTGTAACTTCCCTCTGGTCCTTCTTTCTCTTATCGCTATTCAGAAAAATTAATCCATAGCTATCTTAGAGGTTTATTTTGTAGGCACCGAAAAAAATTATACCAAAACTGCAAGTAATGTTTACAACAAAAACTTCGTTTTCTCATGTTTGTTTTATTTCCGTAAATTAATCAAATGAACTAATTAAAAGTACTTTAGTAAGTTATAATAAACATATCGGAAGCTTTCTTAAACCGAAATTAAATGCAGGAGATAGAATAAGGGCAATAAACACGAGTTATCTCATTTATGTTATACCCCTCTGGAAGCGGAAGTGGATTGGACAAAAGCGGAGTTGGAATCCTTAGACCACAAAACGCGTAAATTAATGAATATTAATTAGGACCCGAGAATTATTACAAATAATACAAACTATAAATAATGTAAATAAAAATAAACTTCCTTAAGTATATTAATAAAACAATATTGCGGCATTTATAAGTCATATTAAAGCGCAAAACTTTATTAAAATGGTATAATTGAGATAATTATCATATAATTATTATTAATTCATTAAAGTTAATTATGTTTCCGTTGTAAAACTCTCTTATAAGTATGCATTTTATATTTGACCACGTGGCATAAATATATGTCCAAAGGAATATGTCTCATATAAAAATGCTGATTAAAAGATTAACAAAGATGAAAACAATCCAAAAAAATTAAATAATATTTTATGGATTATTGTCAAAGCATTTTAAAAATATTACTAGGAATATGTGATGTTTATATTTTGTTCTACCAATGTAACTTCTGCAACTATTATCGTCAAACTTTGATGGCGCATTCATGAAGAAATGTTATATATATATATATATATATATATATATATATATATATATATATATATATATATATATATATATGTATATATATATATATATATATATATATATATATGTATATATATATATATATATATATATATATATATATATATGTATATATATATATATATATATATATATATATATATATATCCACATTAATATAAAAGTAAAAAATGAATTCAGAATCGGCTGATTGAAAAGCACTAAAGTATTTGCTAAATATTACAATTAAATATACAACCATATATGAATGGTAAAATAAGCAATGAAAATAGTTCAAAATTTGATAAGAAATTACAAAAATAATTTCAACATATCGTTAAGAAAACAAATTGATGTTTTCACTAATATTTACACTGCAATATTCTCGTTAAATAATTAACTCCAAGCTTGGTGGCGCAGTTGTTAAGGCGACAGGTCCTCCTACTGTTGCGATAGTCGCGGTTTCGAATCCTGCTGAGGCATGGATGTAATTATATTTTTTTTATGTTTGTGATTGTAAATATCTTTATAGGTAATAGTGAAAAATCTGACAAGGACTGGAATGGTTACAGTCACGCCTGTAATCAGGCTGGGTAAGACCGCGATTCCTCCTTTAATTTCCTCGTTTAAAATAGATATAAAAAATTGACTACTGAAGATTTTCTAAAATTGGAAATAAATGGCGAATTACAAGGTTGATATACCGAACAGTATCGAAATATATTTGTTAAACAAATACATTATTTAAGTTTATAAATAATTAAAACTTCAGAAAAGTGCATTAAAAACGTAAAGTGTTGTTTGGAATTTCTTAAACTCCTTCATAGGGTACAATTTGACATTCATCATCAACAACATATTTACCTGATACCATAGTTTTGCTTGTGTGTTTAGATTTACAGAAGTTTCATATACTCCACTATTCTGCTTTATTTTATTTAGGACTATTCTACACAGCTAATAATTGCTAATTATTTAATTATTGATTGTAATATGTATAGTGAGAGTGAAGTGTGTACACTAAAACATCTAAAACCATTCAATTGGACATATATGGAATATAAAATAAGACTAATTTTTAAAACAGTATTTTATAGTGTATGTCACATAATGAAGTGATTTTCTACTTGCCATATACATATAATATAAATATAACAAATACTTACTGCCCTCTGGATAGATTGTGGAACTACTAAATCCATCTCTGATAAATAACATAGGTAAATCCTAGAGAACTAAATATTGTGAATAAAATAAGTTGTTTATTCAAGCTGTCCAAGTAATCTATTTAAAAAAATACAAATGGAATTTCTCTTAAATACATTTCTATATAAATCTTTAATTCTAAGTTTTGAGAAAACTATGAAAGAGTATGTGTGTAAACATCGTATTATTGTGAAACTACTATCTCATACTTCTGCTTGTATAAATATCGTTTCTTGGGTATCACCTTCAGTTTGAACTTCCAATTCTCCACCCTTTTTTCAACTTTTTTCAGTTTTCCGTGTTTTTATTAATATATTAAGTTCGATGTAACTTTTACATAGCTTTCAATCACTTTCACTAATTTTGTTCGAGTTTAACAATAAAGGTAAGGCTAATTGGTATTTTTTTGAATTATAATTCAACATATACAGAGAAAAATAAAAAATGTTTTTACACTTAATAAAAGAAATGATAAACTAGAAATTTACGGTATTATTTGTGAAATGTTATTTGAATTGTAATTTTAAACTAACACCGATTTCCTTTATATGGAGAATATAATACGAAAATCATCTTTTTATCCTTGCTGGCTTTTCTGTTCTGGTTTTGTTTTTCTATAGCATACTATATATTATAATTTTACACGAGGGTCATGTCAAGAGAGAACAAAATAGGTCCTTAAGACACGCATTGCCTCTTCTCTGCGTTTACGCTTTCCAAATAAGTTCTTTTTTTTATCTCATTTAAGACATTCGTCATTTCGTTCCCTTTTGTTCAAAATATAATATATTTCGTGAAAACAGACATTTATACACTTCCCTTATATACCCATGTAATATTTTAACCAAATGTAAAATTATAAAGGATATAGGTATACCATATATTTATATTTTTCTTTTTGTGCAATCTTTTCGGTTTATTTATTTTTGCGTCTTTTAAAGTCCTTTCAATATTATTTATTTTAATTTTTTAATATTTATTTATTCATTAATATTTTATGTATTTATTTATTTATTAATATGTTTATCATTTATTGTAATTTATTTAATTTTCTTTTTCTTTGTAATTTATAGACCGACTAGTTTGCTGTATTGCCTGTGTTTTTTTTTAAATTTATTTACGACTCCTTTTTTAAAATCAAATATAAAAATATATAATATCAACATTTAAATTCGTAATATTTGTATGACTCACTAATTTGGCATCTTTTTATTGTGATGATCTCATAGTGTTTGTTTTTTTAGATACAAATTATGAACAGGACCAAATTATGAATTGGCTTATAAATTAAGTTTAAAGTATTTACAACAGATGGTTTTACTGTTCTAAATCGCATCGGGTACATTTATAACCAACTTCATTTTGAAGCCAGGCTTAACTTAGCTTTTTTTCAGTGCATTGCATTCGTACCGATTAAATCGAATTTCCAAAAAATTTATTAAGAAAAAGGCTGCTGGAAGTTATGTATATTCTAAATTGTTCACAAATCATATTGAATCTAAATATTATCATTTAATTGAATTTACATACAGCCTTGTTTGATCTATTTCACTCGAATGAATATGGAAATACTTATGATTTTAGTAATCATTCATTCTAAATTTTTGTCATTTTTTAATATTGTAATAGTCAGCACAGAAATATATGAAGAATAGTTATCAGAAATGTTGCTGGATAGATGAGACAATTTTATTGAAAATTATGTAAAATATTTTTATTAATTTATACTGTTTCTTACCGGTTTTTTTTTTCGCTAACGTCACACGTCCTAATATTTCTTAGCTAACTTCAATACTTAGACCTTCCAGATGCAGAGCATTGTCATGCAACCAAAGCGATTTAGCCTTACAGTCAATGGATCGGCTTCGCCAGATGATAGCCATGATTTTTTCGCTTGTGATTTTCGAAATAAATCCATTTTCATCACCCGTTACTGTTCGATACAGTTCATCTTTCACTCTCTCAATTTTCTAACCCGTCATTCTGTTCGTATGGCATCCATATTCAAATCTTTTGGACCTTTCTCATCGATTGTAATCGTTTACAAATTGTTACTCAGCTCACATTCAATTCAATTCAGTCTCTGGTAAAATACTTTTTATACATGTCACTGCTGTATTTTTATTAACTGCACCTCACTACACAACACTACACAAGATCAGATGATTTGAGTCTGTGACCTGCTCTAGTGGTATCTAAAAGTTGCAATGTACTTGAAAAAGTTTCAACACATTGAAAAATATTTTGTTGACACAAAATGAAGTCTGTTAGTGGAGCTTCACTATGAACTTGAACCCAATGTAATTAATACGCACTAACACTATCTTATCCTTTAATATCTATATAATAATAATAATATTAATATTTACTTAAAATAAGTAAATCCTACAAAATGCTATGTTCTACTACAAAATATCAAAGTTCTTTATTTGCATAAAATAAATTATATAAGACCAAAGCTGCTTTCTTCATGGCATAATCCTCCAAATTATTATCATACTCATCCCAAACTTTGTAATTAATTGACTTGTCCTAATATATCTTGTTGTTTAAGTTGTTGCCAACTGAATGAACTAATTCTTTCGCACGAGTTATCCCCAGCAGGAATGTGCGACTGTACAGCTTGTCGACTTTAATTTGAACCGCTTTATTGAGAAACTTTCGACATCGCCGGATAGGGCGTGAAACTGAACTGTATTAGTCCGGCTCTAATAAAAGGTTAGCTTTGTTTTTGTTTCTCTTGCTACGTGTCATTGACATTTTAAAACTAATAGCATTTAGTTCGCCGATTTTAACCGAGCGACTGAGACAAGCAAATTTTACCGCCATCTTGCCTTTGTGTACGCTTTCTTTTAAATGAATTAAATAACTTTTGTAAAAATTCTTGTAACTGTCTGAGAGGCTTATTGTTTTAACATGGATTGTATGGCAGTTTTTATTTAAATAGGAATGTTGAAATAATTTTACTTAAATTGAATATTTAATTACGCAATTAACATATTAATCCCTTCCGATGTTAATAAATAATATCCTTCTATTTACTACAGTGAAATCCTTTTTTAATATTTCAAAGCTTCCTTTTATCTACGAGGATTTATCTGCACCGCACCACATTTTAACGTGGGCTCCAAACCACGGTTCTCGGCATTAAGCCGACTAAGTGGCCAGTCACCCATTTAGAGACACCATCCCAAAAGACATCTGGTCTTACCCAGCCTGGTAATTGGCGTGACTGGCATGGTTATTCCTTGTCGGATTTTCCACTGTTGCATATAAAGACATTTATAATTAAAATTGCAACCATGAAGTACATCCATACCCCAGCAGGATTCGAACCCGCGACAGTAGGTGGACCTTCCTGCCGCCTTTACCACTACGTCAAGCAAGGTTATAGCGAAGTTCTGTTCAACTAGTGTTAAATATATTTATTACAAATATATACAATCTGAAACCTAACCAAACCATGGTGTTGTTTACATTTTGGTGGCCATGTTAAATTTTAAATCTGTATCTGCAAAGCATCTGTATCTTAAAATTGCCATGACAAAATGTTTCAGTAACTTTGATATTGATGCAGTTTTGTTTTATCTTCGATATGAATATAGGATACTTGATTTCAATAATACTATTTTCATAGTTCCCAACCGGCGATTTTGCTTTTATTGGATACTATTTAGAATTATTATTTGCCTATTTCATGACTAGTGTATCTGGAATATTCACTGATTTCAATTATATAAAATTTATAATATTGTTGTTATTGTTGTTATATTATATACTTGTTAATGTTGGATTCTTTATAAAATTATCATTTCAGTTGCAGTGACACAACAGAATCGTCATCAACGAATCGATTCTGGTCAAGTTTTGGTTACTTGATTTGATAAATCTCAATTCAGTTTTTTCGTGTATATTTTCTTGCCTTTAGTAGCTTTAGCTGTTTTAGAATTAGATGATAAATAATAAAATAAATTCGAAGGGCGAGGAGTTCAAATGTTGATATTCGGAAATGATGATTAGGAAACGTTTAGTGACATTAATGTTTCGTAACGGTTTTGATTGGTGCTTGGTTTATTATGGCAAAATTTTTAATTTTATGCTCTTATTTCTATTAAAAACTTATTAATCACTCTTGCAATTTAAAAATACATGTTTTTTTTTAAATATTCCTATCAATTATTGTTGTTATTATAAATCAATATATTTTATCATTCTTTATTACAATCCTTATGCGTATTACACAAATATACCTAGGAGCAATGTCTTATAAACACATTTAATGACGTAAGGACTCCCACTTAAGTATTTCTATATAAATTTTGTCGAATTTTGACAAATGTCATTACCTGACTGTGATTATGATTATGATTTACATAACTTTTCAAGAATATTTCTATAATTTCGACCTTCCATGGTTGAAAATCATTCATCGGAAAGCGGAATCTTGGGAATGAGACCATAAGGATGAAGTCTACCACCGAAAAGCTCGAAATTCTATTTGAACTCCTTTGATATCAATTGATATTGTGAAGGATAACAGGTCAGTTGAAAAGTCCCCAACCTGACACATAGATGGCGCTACTAGAACCAAATCTGTGGGTTTTATGCGATGCAACCCACACAATAACTTAGTAAAAAACAAGGACCATGTGGAATTATTTATTTACAAAAACTGATCGGTCACGACACAAGGAGTACTTCTTCTAACAGCGGGAAAATGAGAAAGAGGGTTTCCGAAGGTTGTTATTTGAATTCATACCTGGCCGAATGCGATGGTGCCAATTACATCAGTTGACAATCGGCCAGTGTAAGGTATAAGAAGAGGAAATACCCTTCGGTGTTGTCGGTTTTGTTTTTGGGCTTTGCGCGTTGTACAGTATGGCTGGTTGTCTAAACTGCCATAAATTTATATGTTTTTAGTTAGCCCTAACCCTCAAAAGATGCTTGTATACATTTGACAGCTGTCGGATCATTAGTTTGTGAATTATAGCATATTGAGTGAAGTGACTTTTATTATTGTGAAAAGAATGGATAAAAAGGAATTTTGAGTATTGATAAAATATTGCTTTTTGAAGGAAAAAATACAGTTGATGCAAAAACTTGGCTTGATGCTGAGATTCCGGACACTACCCCAGGAAAATCAACTATCAAGGATTGATATGCTAAGTTTAGACGTGGTGAAATGAGCATCGAATATGGTGAACGCACTAGACGCCCAAAAGAGGTTGTTATCGACGAAAACATTTAAAAAAACCCGCAATATAATTTTGAATGGCCGTAAATTGAATGAAATAGCAGACACTCTAAAGATATCAACTGAACGTGTACATCATATCATTCACGAATATTTGGGTATCAGATAGCTCTGTAAAAAGTGGGTGCCGCGCGAGCTCACTTTTGACCAAAAATCGACCAAAATCAACGACGAGTTGTTGATTCGGAGCAGTGTTTGAAGATGATTAATCGTAATAAACCCGAGTTTTCGCGTCAGTATATGACAATGGATGAAACATGGCTCTTCACTCTGAAGTCCAATCGGCAGTCATCCATGTGGATTGCACACGATAAACCCGCTCCAAAGCGTGGGAAAACCCAACAGTCGGCTGGCAAGGTTATGGCGTCTGTATTTTCGAATGCGCATGGAATAATTTTCATTGACTACCTTGGAAAAGAAAGGACCACCAACAGCGACTATTACATAATGCTATTGCACCGTATGAAGGACGAAATCGCCGAAGAACGACCGCATTTGAAGAAATAGAAAGTGCTGCTTCACCAAGACAATGCAGCATGTCACAAGTCAGTGAAAGCTATGACAAAAATCCATGAATTGGGCTTCGAATTGCTTCCTCATCCACCGTATTCTCCAGATCTGGGCCCCAGCGACTATTTCCTGTTCTCAGATCTCAAAGGAATGCGCGCTGTAAAAAAAATTTAGTCGAATGAAGAGGTGATCGCCGAATCTGAGGCATATTTTGAAGCAAAGGACAAATCGTACTACAAAAATGGTATCGAAAAGTTGGAGGGTCGCTATAATCAGTATATCACCCTTAAAGGGAATTATGTTGAATAAAAAAATAATTTTGCCAGAAAAAATGTGTTTTACTATGGTAGGCTGGGGACTGTTCAATTGTCCTGTCACAATATTGCAGCTTGCAATATCAGCGCCATAGAAAGTTCTGTCAGAATAATTATCAGTCCCAGCACCTTCTGGTTACAGCTTATTCAGATCGATTCAGTCTTCGAAACCAACATCATTTTGGGACGGTATTTCCATGTTGCCAGAAATATAAGAACATGATAAATATGTATTGCACGATATGTATGAATCTATGCATTTAATAATCTGGTTACATGGCAAAACCCTTATATGTGGTTTAAGAGGTTATAATGTGTGTTTCTTTGGCACACTACTGAATTAGCTCCAGGAAATATTTTGAGCTCAAAAGAACTAAAGGCGTATTAATTTGTTTGGTAAATTACGTACTATTGTAAGTATTCGATGTTCCATTGCATCTTTTATACGGCAAGATAACGAAGAATATTCTCATTTCTAACTTTTATTTAATAATTACCTAAGTTTAAATCAAGAATATAAATAGTCTATTATTACGTATAAACCGCTTTCGACAACTCCGAATACAGTTTTACTGACGGAGTCTTTCAGGGTTTCGAAACACAGCTAAAAAATTAGCTGCTGAAACTTTTAAAGCGGAACAATAATTTTCCATTTTCCGCTCTGTTTGCAGTACAAAATACCTATTTCGAAGTAGGATATTTAAAGTCGCTGTTGATTATATCCAAATTAGTAAACCATTGAATAAATTAACAGGCATAATGAAAGTATTACAAGGATTGTTATATATATTTAAGTTACCTCGGGACTAATATTCTTATTAAAATAATAAATGAACACAGAATTAGACACATTCATTCTGTAATATTAAGGGTATAAATAAAACCCATTTACTCAGAAATTAATATAATTCTTACGCTAAGTAACAAGAATATATAATTGAAAATCATAGACAATTATATATTAAGGCGTATTTAATTATTTTTTAAATTACGTACTATTTTAAGCTGTAGATGTTGCACTACATCTTTTATACGACAAGATAATATAACGAAGAAAATTCTCATTTCTAACTTTTATTTAATAATTACCTAAGTTTAAATCAAGAATATAAATAGTCTATTATTACGTATAAACCACTTTCGACAACTCCGAATACAATTTTACTAACGGAGCCTTTCAGGGTTTCGAAACACAACTAAGAATTTAGCTGCTGAAACGTTTAAAGCAGAACAATAATTTTCCATTTTCCGCTCTGTTTGCAGTACAATATACTTATTTCGGAATAGGATATTTAAAGTTGCTGTTGATAAAATTTAAATTAGTAAACCATGTAATAAATTAACAGGCATAATGAAAGTATTATACGGATTGTTATATATATTTAAGTTACCTCGGGACTAGTATTCTTATTAATATAATAAATGAACGCAGAATTAGACACATTCATTCTGTAATATTAAGGGTATAAATAAAACTCATTTACTTAGTAATTAATATAATTATTGCGCTAAGTAACAAGAATATATAATTAAAGATTACATAAAATTATATTTATGCTGTTCATTGTAAAATTCGCAGGCTTTTACTCAATAGCAATTTTTATGAAAAGGCAATGCTGAAAACATCTAAGATTTTAAAATATATTTAGATGTAATAAATACATGTAATAAATGTCTCTTTACACCTTTGTTTTTGAGTCATTATCATTATATCTCAAAATTTATTATATTTACTATAGTCCATACACAGTATCAACATCTGGACATGCTTTTATTAATAAAATAAAATGTGATGTATGTTATATATTGAGAAATAAATATGAATTTTACAAAATAATTATTTTATAATTAAAGAACATACTGTTACTTGTAATATGAGTTATTTTTGTTTTAGTAAAATGAATATTATTTAGTTAGAAAATAAGTAAGAATAATCGTTACAAAGGTCTTATATATTGGTTATTTGAAAAATTGATATTACTGTTAAGAAACCATTGGCCAAAAAAACGTCAAACGTAAAACTCATTTACTTAGAAATTAATATAATTCTTACGCTAAGTAACAAGAATATATAATTGAAAATCAGAGACAATTATATTTTTGATGTTCATGTTGAAATCCGAAGGCTTTACTCAATAGAAATTTTTATGAAAAGGCAGAACTGAGAACATCTACAGCTTTTGAAATATATTTAGGTGTAATAACTTTGGATGTCTTTTAACAACTTTATTTTTCAGTAATGATTTTTATATCTCAAAATTTATTATATTTACTATAGTTCATACACAGTAAGGTTATCCGGACATGATTTTATTTATAAAATAAAATGTGATGTGTGTTATATATTGAGATACAGATATGAATTGTACACAATAAATATGTTTATAATTAAAGAACAGATGCTACTTCTAATACAAGTTATTTTTGTTTTAGAAAAATAAATGTTATTTAGTTAGAAAATAAGTAAGAATAATCATTACAAAGGGCTAATATATAAGACCAATAGTTAATATATATATAATCAATAGTTATTTGAAAAATAGATATTCCTGTTAAAAGAACATCAGTCAGAAAACGTAAAAAGTAAAACTCATTTACTTAGCAATTAATATAATTCTTACGCTCAGTAACAAGAATATTGTAAAGTTGGCGTATCAACTCCGAGTTGTTCAACTAAATAAAACTAAATAAAATAATTGAACAAAAATGTTATCAAATATAATTTGTTTTATCATTATAGTATATTTATAAACTACAGTTAATTGTACAGCCACAATAATTTATAGGTAAGAGTTAAAACCTTTAAAAACAATTGCATTAAAGAATTGCAATGTTTTGACCTAACAAATATCCATGACGCATTACTAAAAAACTTTGAATAGACTTCTAGAAAATCATATTCAATTATATTTTTGATGTTCGTTGTAAAATTCGAAAGCTTTTTCTCAGGAGAAATTTTTATGAAAAGGTACCGCTGAGAACATCTACAGCTTTTGAAATATTTTTAGGTATAATAAATTCGGACGTCTTTTGACAATTTTGTTTTTCAGTTACGGTTTTTATATTCTATCTAGAAATTTATTAAATTTATTATGGTATATTTACAGTATCGACATCTGGACATGTTTTTATTAATAAAATAAAATATGATGTATATTATATATGAGGAAAAAGACATGAATTTCGTATTGAATGTGTTTATGATTCAAGACCATATGCTACTTGTAATACAGAGTGATATTTATTTCAGTAAAAGAGTAAAATAAATATTATTTGGTTAGAAAATTAATATATATATATATATATATATATATATATATATATATATATATATATATATATATATATAGTTAGAAAATTAGAATATTTATTTGCAAAGGTCATATATCTTGGGAATCTGAAATATTGATATTCGTGTTTATTAAGGATTTGCTAGCTTCATCATTGACTCACTTTAAAAAGGAATCTATCGAGAAAAATTGATGCAATATGCATTAATTAAAATATTTTCCATCATTTTCTAAAACCTTTTTCCATAATTCTGGTAACATAGTGATACCATATCGAATGAAGTGGGGATAGACTTTAAAATTAGTAAGAATACTATCTAGAATAAGATTTAGATTATAAGTTGTACAGTAGATCACTTGCTGAAGTGATCTTCTACATGTCAGGATGGTTATATTATATAACTGAAATCATATAATAATACTTATTGCCCGAGGGGAGATTGTTGACGCTCTAAGAGATTCATAAATAAAAAATATCGAATGAAGGATGCTGGTTTGGCAGCGATAACATAATCACATTTCGATCTATTTTTCAAAATTGTCTAAACCGTAAGCCAGTCAAGCCAAGCTGAACAAGTAGTTATCAGAAAGCGCTATATCTGAATAGTACACTGGGTGCAGCAGAATTCTCCATTCGAGCTGAAACATTCTACCATAGGTCTGACAGCGAGTATATATATATATATATATGCCAAAAGTTGTTCACGTCGAACGACATCTGCTGTAAGATTTGTATTCAAGTTTAGCAACTCACAATTTACTACACTACATACGAGAATTTATGGCCATGGAAATGCGCTTGGGTGTCCATATGGATAGCTCTCTTTAACAAACCTATTACCTTTGGCTTGGCTTTACTGGTGCTAGCTAGAACACGACATTCTATTCTGAAGAAAACTTGTCTTTTTAGCCTGGAAAGCAATGTCGTATCGCATATAATATGTTTTAATATAGCTGATTTGTCAAGTGATAAGATGACTGAATTGTCTACAAGCTTTTCAGTATTCCTCGCTGTTCTTTGTCGTCTTTATATACTAAGGAATTCAATATTTCTAAATGGAGAACTGTTAATATTAGTGGGTAGGTAGATAAATATTAAAACCATCGAATTTAGCAATTAAGTTAGGTTGTTTGACAGTTATTTATATTAATATCTCGCATTTTTATATTTTTATATTTTTACTGTCTCTAATCAAATAATTAATTGAATTTAAATTTTACAGGTATTTGTGCTTAAAAAAAGGATTTTTTATGCAAAAATGAAGATATCTACAGTCGTTGGTTAATACTAAGAAAAAACACATTGAAAATTCTTAGTGCATTTTTTCTATGTTTGTACAGGATCTACCATATCCCTTAGGCCACTAAATATTTGTAGAGGGAGAGAGAGAAAGAGAGAGAGAGAGAGAGAGAGATCGAGGGAGAGAGAGATGTCTTTGAATGCAAAACATTGGAAAACATCTCCTAAATAGTATTGTTGAAGGGCGTATGCTTATATACCTATTGCTAATATTTAAATATTGTAAGTGTGACAAGAACACAAATCGAAAGCCTACTTTGACCATTTGCTTTTATATGTTATATAGTATTTCCTTTCTTTTCCATTTTCTATCCTTTTTTTGTGTGTGAGCCCTGGTGCTCTTTTGTATATGTGCATATTTAATTGTTCCTTTTTATTTTTACTTCTAATTGTCATGCCTATCTATATTATTTATTTGAGTAACTAAACGAATATTTACTTGACAGTTTTGTATATTTGTTTAACGCTAACTAAGGTCAAAAGAAGATAAATATTTTATTTTAGGCCAGTTTAACTGTCAGTTTTAAAACTGTTAGGTGAACTGTTGTATTTTTCTTATTTTTTGGTTATTTATCTGCCGCTGCCTTGATTAGTCACTCAGTAACAAGACAATTTTCATTTCCTGATTCTCAAGTTACTTACTTACCAGGTTGTAGATTTAACGCAAAAGGACCGTCTAGTAGCACAAAAGTTGAACTAGTTCAAATTAACCGTAGTTGAAATGTGAATACTTTAACATTTTTAAGATTTAATCATAAAATAAAATACTTTCATCTGTAATGTGTGAGAGACACTTATTATTTTACATTATCTTTTACTGATATGTTAATATTTAGATAAATGTTATAATGTGTATAAAATGATATTAGTAGTTATTTGTCAGTAAAATTTATGAAACCGCATGACGTCATATTGCCAAGGGCTGTAGCATATAACATATAGTCGAGAGTTTTATGATATATTAGTGTTCCGTGATTTATTGACTATATGTCTCCGGCATTAAATACCTATTCAAGAGATAAAATATAATACGACCAAACTGTAACAACTCTCAGAGTTTTTTTTTGGGAGAATTAGCAGAATATTTGATTACTAATAATTCATTTTATTTTATATTATAGTTTTCACCAAAATAATATTCTTTAAAAAAATTTATTTTTGTTCCTCACAAACTTAATATTTCGTATCTGGTAAACTGTAAGCTCTACCAGCTTAATTTAATTTAATATGAATATGGCCGGCTTGGAGGCACAGTGGTAAAGGCGATAGGACAGTCCTCCTACTGTTGCGATAGCCGCGGGTTCGAATCCTGCTGGGGCATGGTCGTAAATTTATGTTTGTGATTGTTTAAATTTTGTGATTGTCCTAGGCAAGAGTGTAAAATCCGACAAGGAAAATGATCCCATTCACGCCAGTAACCAGGCTGGGTAAGACTAGTCAGTAAGCTTAATGCTTAGGACCGTGGTTCGGAGCCCACGTTAAACTGTAGTAAACTGTAATAGTACAGTGAACGCCTAGTTCAATTCGAATGAGCATATTAAGAAAAATCGAGCAGAACTTTGTGTGAGGCTCAAAAAATTTAGTGGTTGCTTGGACGACAATAAGAATCAACTCTCCACAATAAACTGCTATTATAAAAGCAAATGTTGATGCCACTGTAGATGCACAGCGTGGTATTAGGGAGTTGCACAAATTTGCCAATGTTCTTCGTCCCATGGTATATTAGAAATGAAGATATCTACAAAGATCTAAGAGTACCAACGGTTAGTGAAGAAATTAAACGGTTTGCAAAAAAACATCAAGAGAGATTGCGTGGACACGAAAACCGATGTACGACAACTGCTTGATAACAACAGACTTACCCAGAGGTATTAGAGGCAAAATGTCTGAGAAGTAATATTTGTTAGGCAGCATAGATTAAATCACATTTTGATTTAATAGTCTATGTATAATAGTGTGAATAATTTTTAATAAACTTGATTAAATGACATCAAAGATTGTAACACAATCGAAAGTAAAATATTTGGTACGTTTTGCATTTTTAGGCTTTTGCTTGATGATTTTGTAATAATTAGTAGGAAACACCGGAAGGGTATTTCAACAAATATTTAGATATTAGTTTAAGTAAACGACAAATCCCTAAAAATGGTATTTCTAGACTATTTCAATGCAATACAATCTCACCCTTCCGGACCTTCAATTTCAATGTTTCCAAAACCTTTCTATTCCCATTCAGTTAGATTTATTGACCAATTTTCTGGAATGCCACGCATGTCATTTGTTATGCACTCATGGAACGAAAAAAACAAATAAGAATTCCAATGCGAATAATATTCCACAAAGAAAGAATTTATATATTCTCTTTTTTATAGATGCTCCTGGACCAATCTCTTCTGTCGATATATTCAATTCAAAATGAGTTATACAATTTATACAGCTGCACATATCCGAAAATTATGTTCCTCGTATAAAACTGTACAAAACGAAATTCAATAAAAAAGTACGGACTTGCAAAGTCTAAAAAACATAATGGTGAAAGCGAATTTTTCAGTTGTTTTATAGGTTTTTTCACGTTTAGGGCGAATGTCTTTAAAAATAGTTTTGTTTTTTGATACTTCTTGTTACTATTTTATTTTACTAGTAAATTCTTATAAACAATATATTTTGCACTATAAAGGTAAATTATGTAAACCCAAAAGTTTTCCTTAGTAAACTTCAGCAGACAAAAAATGGCGAAAGCGAATTTGTGAACATTTTAACTGTCATATAAATTGTTTCGGCTTTTTTTTGTTTTCTATTCAAGTATACGTATAGCAAAATAATCTATAAAATGACTCCTATACAATGAATACTTACTATATTATACAACAGTATTGCATCATTAATTTTTCGCACTAAATATCTTTATGATTAAAGAACAGATTAACAGAAAAAAGCTTTGAATAGTCTATATATCTTGGGTATCTGAAATATCGATATTCGTTTTTATTATTGGTTTGCTAGCTTGATCATTGATTGCCTTTAAAAAGGAATCGGTAAAAATTGGTGCAATATGGCATTGCAAATATTAGAAAATATCTTTAAAATAGTATTGTTGAAGAGCATAATCTTATTGCTTATATTTAAATATTTTAGGTGTATACAAGAATGCATAAAACCAAAGCCCCTTTAGACAGACCATTTACTTTTTTATGTTATATAGTATTTATTCCATCTATTTTTGTATGTGAGCCCTTGTGCTCTTTTGTATATATACAAATTTAATTTTTCATTTTTATTTTTACATGTAATTGTCATTCCTATCTATAATATTTATTTAAGTAACTAAGCGATTATTTACTTAACAGTTTTTATATTTATTTAGCTCTAACAAAAACCAAGAGAAGATAAATGTATTATTTTAGGCCAGTTTAACGGCTAGTTTAGTTTTTTTACAATTAACATTTCCTGATTATTTCTAAGTTGCTTACTTACCAGGCTGTAGATTTAGAGCAAATTGCTTATAGCATCATCTTAACGCATAACCAGTACTACTAAATTTTCTTCATTCTTTCAATATGTTCCTCAATCTTTCAGTTTACTCTGCTAGCGTTCCATTCTATTGTACAAGATTAATTAATTAGTAATTTTGTTAAATATATTGACGTAAATATTGACTCTCGAAGAGCCCTTTAATGGTAAATAAACTTTTCATGATTTCATCCTAAGTATCTATCTAAGTATCATCTTAGGTATTTTAGGTGCTTGTATGTATTTTGATCAACGATATCTACAGGTGAAAATGTGAGGTATTAATGGAAATAACTATTGAACATCCTAACCTGCGGTGTATATAGACTCTAATCGTGGAACACACAATATCAAATTTGCTGACATGAACAACATACATTATTTTTGTTGTTTTATTTGAACGAAATTGCTGCGGGAGCCCATCAAACACGTTTAGGAACCTCTAGTGGTGTTTCTTCATCATATTCTAATGCTGATTTTAATATCAATGACCAAGGACGGCCTAAAGGGCCAAACAAGTTCGAAAACAATTAATTGTTATACTATTAGAGTAAAACCTAATTGAAGTTCTTAAATAAATTTTAAATATTTTCGCAATTGATGAAATAACTATTTTCAGGTGCTTATACGCGAATTAGACCACACAAATTGATTGAAAATACTATTTCGAGCAGTATTACTATTGCGCTTTATATGTTGTATGTTAACTGGTCATGTAAAACAGATCTGCTACGACAGTCTCAAAAGCCAAAATAGATTTATAGGTCCAGGTGAGTCATCCATGTCGACATTTAAGTTGCATATCATGGCCTCACCAGATTTTGCTGTGCATATAGTGGCATCAACTAGACCTCAAATCTATTACATTGGTTTATCAGTCAATCATAAAGCCAATTTGGGCCTATGGGGTGTAAATTTGGGGTTTCGCTTGAACATTAAAATAACTAGTAATTCAACGAACCTAAAACAAAGTTCTAGGATTAATTACCAATGCTTATCGCTACGTAACAAACGAAGAGCTGCACGATGACATCGGAATCAAATAGATACACGAAGTAATCTAAAATGTGGAAGCAATACTGCTACTGGACAATACACAGGAAATCAGAGGATTGAAGCGTACCAAACCACATGAACTTGTTTAGTGTATAAGTAGTGTATATATATATGTATATATATATATATATATATATATATATATATATATATATATATATAGTTTTATTTTAATTTGAGAAATGCATATTGATGTATTAATCCCGTACTCGTCTTGCTTGTGTATTAATGCAAGTACAACACAACAGTAGTAATATATTAATTTATAAATTAAGATTGTACTAAATATATTTAATGTAAGGTAATGTAAGGTACGTAATTAATAAAAAAATATATTGTGGGATGATAAAATCAAGTGAAACTGTTGCTGCAGAAATCGGACGACTTGATTAAATTTAAGGATGTAATATTGCAAAAATGCTACCAATACCGATTAAATATGCACTGTCATCCTCTTGTACACGTTATGAAGAATACACCATTGTTGCTGAAATGGGATGATCAGCATGGCCTGCCTGACTCTTCACAAATGCTCAAGGATTGCTTGACTGGATCAGCTATTGGATAACAAAACCGGAATCATCACAAAGATATCGGATAAAGTTTAATTAATAAATATTGTAATTAAATTGTATATTAAAGTTTCCTATTCCTTTCCTAACGTGAAAAAATGAAAGCACCTAATATGCGATAATCACAAAAATATGTCCAACAAAGTTGAGAGCAAGAAAATAAAGTCGTTTGAAACCTTTATCGGGACTGTATTGTGAAAAATGTCTAAAACGTAAGACAGATTTAGTATTACAAAGCCGAGGGTTTCTTCTGAAAAAAGTTTTTTATTATATTCTCAGCTTTTATCGTAGCAAATACAATGAGTAAACTATGGAGCCGATAAGCGATGCAAAAATGGTGAATGGGATATTCCAAACGATTTACCTTATCTGTAGGCTCTCTTCTTCCTTCGATTGGCTCAACTAAAACAAAAATGGCTATATTAAAATTATTTTAGTAAGATTATTTGTTTAAGATATAGTTGTTGATACAAATGACAAAACAACCATACTAAAATATTTAAACCGTAATTTATTAGGTTTAAAAAAAGAATCATAAAATGGATAATGTTCCGTAATATTTATTAAAAAAAGTTTTGATTTTGACTGAAAACTCATCTTAGCATCATTATATCTTTTGACTTAAATATATTCTTTGTTTTATCGAAATAAAAGGGCCACTAAAAGTCATATTTTGCTAGTAGAGACTTAAACTGAACATCCTCCAAGCATAGAAACAAATGAAACGTGGTATTAACAATTCAGATGTGGTGACTCCAACGTTCAGAGCAACGAACGTCCTAGTCGGGCAAACATATTTAAATATATGGTATTACAGGAGTTATTGATCAAACGATGGGAAGATGGGTTCTACATCAATTGAATAACGGGAAATCAGAATCATCGATCAGAAAAATGAGAGGAAGACATTTCTGGATCCAATCTTATGTGTGATAAAAATTGATTTATTTCGAAAATGCTACGCGAAATCCTGGGGAAGCTTTCTTATCGACTGCAAGGATAAACTGTTTCAGTCTCAAGCCGTATTTGGTGAATCATTAAAACCGAAAGAAACAGTTAATACTGATCGCTACGGATAACAAACGAACTATTTGAACTATGCTTTAATCGAAAAACCTCCACAATAAGCTCAAAAAGATGATAAGATCATTTTATAGTATAACAAAGCGTCTCATCCAGAAAAACCAATCAAATAATATTTATTTAATAATTATTTAAATCATTTGAATGGGAAGCTTTATTGCTCTCGCTGTAGTCTTCAGCCATCGATAGGCATCGCAAAAGAAGACTCAATAAATGGTTTGGTTAATAATATAAACAATAAATTGTTTCATAATTACCATAAATTACTTCAGAACAAAATGTAGAAAATCAAACATCCAATATATTGAATAAATAAATTTAAACCATTTATCGTAAAAGGGGTTTTATTTAAGGAAAATAAACCGGAAAGAAACTACCAACATGAAAGAATACACTAAAAGTTAAAAAATAATCAAACACAAATTTTTAACACCAAAAAAAAAAACGTTTTAAAATAAAATATGTACATAATAATCGTTGTAATAACTAAATAAAAAGCAGTTTGAAGTCGGTGCCGTGCCTAAACGCTCCTAAAAGTTATGTTATATATTAATAGTTCCATACCCTTTTCCGATAGTTCTAAAATTTTACCAGTCATAACCAGTAGCTTTTTTAATATTAATTTCTCTCATTATTGTTTGTTTAACTTTTTTGACCGTTAATTTCTCGTGCGTTAAGTCCATTTGAAATGGCGAATCCAGAAAGCTAGTAATTTATTTTCTTCATCTTTATGTAGCTGAGACCGGAAAGGTTGAAAAACATTTTTTAAGCGTTTTAAGAAAATGTCGGCCTTCTCTTTATTGTTTCTAGCCCAATTATTTTCGCTTGTTTTAATAAGTGGTTTATGCTGCTAGGGTCTCTTAAGCTTTCTTCTTGGTGTTAAATTCTCTAGGTATTCTTGAATGCCTTGGTTTTGTTCATTTTGAATCTTTTATTGCCCTATTAAATTTTTTTATTCTCTTCAGTCCTTTGCTGTTGCCTATTCCGTCCTAACTTTCTTTTTTCTGCTACCTTTTTCTGTATTGTACATGATATATGTGTATATTTTCTTGGAAATTTTCATTGTTAGGAATCGCGGAATATACTGTCTCCTGTATATTTTTTCTAATGTTTATTACTGCTATTTCTATGTCAATTTCAGTTTTTAACGGTAAGTTTAGAGAGATTTTTCGGTCTATAATTCTATATTCCCTAAGTTTTCTTTAAATGAGGACCAGTTAGTTCTATTATTGCAGAGAGAAGGGGGTTTATCTTTGATGGTAATTTTTGAAAAAAGTGTTACTATTATTGGTGAATGATCAGAAGACAGGTCAAAACATGATACTGCATGACACATTTTTGTATCAATATTTTTTGTAATACAGAAATCTATAGTATCTGGTTTTTTATTTCTGTCTGAAGGCCAATATGTTGATTCACAATATATGTAAATTATCTGTCTTTATTGCTTTTAGCAATTCTATACCTTTTGAGTTTATTATTCTTGAACCCCACATTAAATGTTTTGCATTGTAATCTCCTCCGGCTATTACCTAGCGTACTGAAGAATTCTTGAAAGTGTTCTGTCTTGATGTTATGTTTGGGTGAGCAATAAATCGCAGATATTGTTAATGGTCTATGGTCTTCCTCTATGGTTATACTGGTTGCTTGCAGGTAGTCTTTGCGGAATTTTTCTTTTTCGAAATGCTTTATATCATCTCGAATGATTATGGCTGTACCTCCATGTGCTTTATCATCAGGATGATTTGTATGAAAGTTTATATTTGGGAATTTTCAAATAATGTTTGTCCGTAAAATGTGTTTCGGAAACCTTCATAACATCAATATTTTGGCATTTGGCATTCCAGACTATGATTTTGTAACTAATAGTTTCAGGCATTAGGCAAGATTTCTGACGACGGTTATGAGTAGACCAAGCATCGTACTCATTTGATCCATTAGTTTGGCCATCATATTTTCTAATCTTGAAATGTTGCTGCTAGTTTCAGTAGGTTGTGATGTGGTTTCTTGATTTTGTGCTGAAGCATTTTCAACCATTTGGGCATAAGTTATGTCTGGTTGACTTGGTCTGGTGGGTAGACTGATAGGTGTGGATTGTTTTTGTTGCGGTTGATGTCCATTTTCTCCTAAGGCGGGATATAGTTTCTATTGTAATTGTTTGTGAACTGCGCAGCCCTTGTAGTTCGCTGGATGATTTCCATTACAGTTAGCACATTTCACTTTCTCATCGCGAACTTTACGAGTATAATCTCCTGTTTTGTGTTCTCCTGTACATTTTACGCATCTAAATGATTTGCGACAGGAAGTTTTTGTGTGCCCATGCGCTTGACACCTCGTGCATTGTGTTATAATTCTTTTTATATGTGGTGGTTCGCATTTAATAATGTTTAATTTTTTTTTTTAGTTATTTATTTATATAATAGTTTCTGTAACCAATAATCACTGATCCTTGTTTGTTTTCTCTCAATTTCTTCTTCTGGGCTTCTCAATCGCTTTTTGTTAATGACTGTAGTCCATTCTGATGGTGGAGTTTTAAAAATATTACGTATTTCGTAAAATATTAAGTTAAAACAAGAATAGAAGTGCTTTATTACTCTGTGTAAACCATTTTCGACAACTTTAAACGTATTTCTAAAACGCGGCCTTTGCAATTATAGTACAGCCAGGAGCTTTACCCGCGAAAACTTTTAAAAAGCAACAATGATCCCTCTTTTCTGTTTGTGTTTGTAGAGCCAAATGTTATGTATTCAGTAACGTTGAAGTTTATAAAAGGTAAGTTGGTAAACCGTGATATTTACATGGCAAAATAGAGGGATTTACATTTAAAATTAGAGAATTAGGTCTGTTTCCTTAATAAAATATGTATAAAGCAATATAATAAGTTATTCTTTGTTAAAAAATTAATGCACGTATAGTTATAGGAAAAAAATAAATGAGGACCTAAAGTCAAACATCAAAATTAATTTCCACTGTTCTTAACAGATGGTTTTAAAGTAGCTTGTCACTAGTAACACTAATTAATGCACTAATATTACTTCATTGAAGCCATACTATATATTTATAAAATAGTGTATATTTGTAAAGACGATGTCATTCGTTTACTTAGTCATACATTTATGTGAAAATGGAGATTTCAAAAAGTAGTTTTCTCCATATTCGCTTTTTGTGGCTTCAAAAAAGTGAAAATAGGCTGATCCAAAGTTGTGTAGTGCTTGTGAAGATAAATGTTTATGTGAATGCAAGTCTCCAACGATTTTACATTTACAGATTTTAAAAAAGTGGTTGTAAAATCTGGGCCTTCTCCCCTCCAACTACCACTTGCTTCAGTGTCTGCAAATAAAATTATATAAAGCTGACTTTAAAGAGTCCTAATAATATCATTTGATTTAGTTTTTCTCTCAGAAATATCGGAAGTTGGACCATGACGGAAAATAGCTTTCGACCAGTAAACAAAACATTTATTATTGATCAGTATTTGAAATATATGTGAATAAACTAGAGTTGAAAATTAAAAAAATCGCTACTCTATTTTCTATAATGCGTTATTTTAGTTTACGTTCCACGAATACTGTTTTACAATAATACCCACAGATGTTATTTGTTAATATTTTATCTCTTTCTGTATACTGCAACGATTACAAAATATCTAATATAATACAATTTCGATAAAACTCAACTTATTCCAATACAAGTGTAATGTAATATAATTTATATTCAATTGTACATGTAATTTTTAAACCAATAACAAATCAAGAACATTTCATTTATACCAGTCTTACTTGAATAATAATTCTTCAAAACCAGTTAAACAGTCACAATAACGAAATAATTCCAAAACGTGTTAGGAAAGCACATTTCTTTTGAACATATTCACAAAAGGGAATATAGACAGATTATAATTAAAAGTGTTAAATATTTTTTATTTATTCATGAAGAATATAGTATAAGGTAATATATCGAATAAATGGGCACCCTGGGTTTCCTTTTATGTAACATACTTTTTTTTAAATATTCCAAGGGAGATTTCCATAAATGTGGCTAAATTTGGTTGATATATTACTTAATTTCCTCCGTCAATATACGGGTGATCGCATATTACTTAGCTTATTAGCATAAATATGGGACTTGCAAAAAATGTAATATAAAAAACCAATGATATAATGTATACTGAAATCTAATTCAGTATTTTATAACCTGGAAGAAAAATTTTATTATTAAAACCTTAAACTATAGGACCGAATATTTACTCCTGCAGTAGTTGAACCAGTTCTTCTACTATAATGGAATCAGATAGTTCATATTTCATTCAATGATGAGTTTTGGTTTAGGGTTGCCGAAAAAATATCGATATTTTTCCCGGCTATTTCAAATAAAAATATCGATACATTTAAAAAGAAGTATCGGTATTTTTTATTATCCAATATATCGATATTTTCTCGGCAGTTTTTCAACCCTTTTCAGCTTTTCAATATACGGGGCTTTATAAAAATAAAAGTGTTCTGAATTGATCTTTACGCACTTTCATTTACTGAAATAAAATGACAACATTTTTTCATAATATTTTACCAATCGGTACATCGATATCTTTACTCATATATTACGGAAATGCGTAAATTAATGACGACAATATATAAAACATTAGATTAGAATTAAAAGCATATTAAGGCACGTTCTTAATACAGCAGTAAAAACAAATATAAACCACATAAGACATGTAATAAAGCTATTAGACTTGTAGGAGTGTATGAATATATTGCAGTCGTCAATATTGTTTTCATGAATGTTTAACAATATGTCTAGGGTTAAGAGTTACATGGACACTTTGCCAATAATAAAAAGCAGTCAGCGAACTTATTATGAACACTATTCACTGATGCTGAACATAATGTTAATCTGATGTATACATTTGCTGAATACCAATAGCAATATTTTAAAATTGTACAAAAGGACGTTGCATTTATATGACTGTGAAATTCTATGAGTCAAGTTTATAACTAAATATTTAACCAAATTGTCACTTACTTGTGTTAAAATATAAAACTAAAATATAAATAATATTAATAATTAAAATTAAAAATTAAAATATAAAAATATATAAACTTAACATTAAAATAAAATAACTTAAAATGAAATAAAATAAAATGAGATGAGATGAGCCATGTACAACTGACCCTGACACAAACATGAAGTTTCTAAATTGAGACCACAAACTGTCAAGGATTGGCCTTGTGATTTGATAATCGTCATAGCGATCATAGGAATCAGGAACTGAATTCGCTTAAACTTAAAGAGTTTATCCGTTGGGATTATCGAAATCCTCAGAATGAGAACTCACTCATCTTTAAATTTTCCTTTGGGTATCGCCACGAGAATAACGTTACTCATCTGATTTTTTATCACCAGTTGAATAAATAGTGACTTCGTCTCCATTTGTTGCACAGTCAATAGATTTGAATGAATGCAGAGAACCAACTATTATTATTCTGAATTATAATAAGTCATCCACATCTTTACTTTTAGCAGCCAAAATTGCTCACTCACTTAACCATTTGTTGCTTGCGTGGTTAGGATGGTGTTCGGAAATACTGTGCTAATGACCTGTTCTTTCATTGAGATGAAACTGTAAAAATTCTGAGGAAATAAGATGAGATGTTAATAATAATAAATAAAATTAAATAAAATGAAGTAAAATTAAATAAAATTAAATAAAATTAAATAAAATTAAATAAAATTAAATAAAATTAAATAAAATTAAATAAAATTAAATAAAATTAAATAAAATTAAATAAAATTAAATAAAATTAAATAAAATTAAATAAAATTAAATAAAATTAAATAAAATTAAATAAAATTAAATAAAATTAAATAAAATTAAATAAAATTAAATAAAATTAAATAAAATTAAATAAAATTAAATAAAATTAAATAAAATTAAATAGATTAAATAAAATTAAATAAAATTAAATAAAATTAAATAAAATTAAATAAAATTAAATAAAATTAAATAGATTAAATAAAATAAAATAAAATAAAATAAACCAACATAAAATAAAATAATATAAAATAAAAAAATCCAATAAATAAACCGGAATTGACTTTATATGAGCTTAATTATCTTATTATCTTTACCAAGGAAAGAAGAAAGGTTGGAGTTCGATTAAAAATAGTTTCTGCGCTTATTTGAAGGAAAGCAATTATAATGAAAGTATACACAAATACTCTGAAAACTTGGTAATAAATAAAACGAAATATTCGGCCAGAAATAAAATTTATTTCAAAAAGGGAAAAGCTTTATAAAAATTCGATTTTTCCATTCTATTTTATTTAAATAGTGTCCTATTTTAAACAATTAAACGCCTTTAACTCTAATACCATATTTTAACTATCAAAAATTAAATTCTCTGTTTCGTACCCTTTACGTTATTAACGTATTATTTTACGTATTATTTTTAATAATTTATCGAATGCGTTTTTAATAAAATTTGTAAAAGAATTCGAGAAAATGCAGTTTATCTCAGTATTTCCATTGTAATGAAAAATCTGTTAGATGTTTGAAAATCAGATGTACAACTGCTGTTACATCTAATATATAAAAATAAAAGTCTACAAAAAATATAGTAAATACTGCCGATCTAAATTAAACACAAAATCTCAGATAGCAATTTGTCTATGTGCCAATAAAAAAAGTTCTCGTTGGAAGTGATAAAGCCGCATTCTTTAGTTGCGAGCGCACGCTCGAATAATATTTGTTTTGGAACGTTCCAATAGGAAACTCTTGCAAATTACACTGCTACAGGATAAACAAAAGGCTGCTTGACAGTGAAAAATTATTCGTGTTACGGTTTTCCTCGAGAATGGCACGTAAATTACTAGTGCAGTTTATTTATCGACGCGATCGAACAACAGAAAAATGGATTGATTGGTACTTGAACTACCAATTATTGAACTATTTAAGTACTAAATAAGTTAGTCGTTTCATTTTTCTGATAATGACACTCCATTTTTAGAAACAAATTTTATACAACATAACAAGTCAATTGAAAAGTACCCGGTCCACCATAGTATTTCGCCTATCAACACATTTTTTGGCAAAGTTAGTTAGTTTTTATTCAACATAATTCTCTTCAAGAGCGACACACCAATTATAGCGACTCTCAAACTTTTCGATGCCATTTTTGTAGTACGATTTGTCCCATGCTTCAAAATAGGCCTTAGTTTCGTCGATCACCTCTTCATTCGAAGAAAAATTTCTTCCCAACGAGTATTATTTTGAAATATATTGGAGAATACGGTGAAGGAAGAAGCAATTCGAAGCCCAATTCATGGATTTTTGCCTTCGATTTCACTGATTTGTGACGCGGTGCATTGTTTTGGTGAAGCATCACTTTCTTTTTCTTCAAATGCGGCCATTTTTCGGCGATTTCGTTCATAAAATGGTCCAATAACGCTATATAATAGTCGCTATTGATGGTCCTTCCTTTTTCAAGGTAGTCAATAAAAATTGTTCCATGAGAATCCCAAAATACAGACGCCATAACCTTGCCAGGCTACTGTTGTGTTTTCTACGCTTTGGAGCGGGTTCATTGAGGGCAGTCCACTCGGAGGACTGTCGATTGGACTTCGGAGTGAAATGATGGAGCCATGTTTCATCCACTGTCACATATCTACTCAAAAACTCGGGATTATTACGCTTGATCATCTTCAAACCATGCTCGGAATCATCAACTCGTCGTTGTTCTTGGTTAAAACTGAGCTCGCGCGGCTCCCACTTTGCACAGAGCTTTCTCATACCCAAATATTCGTTAATGATATGATCTACACGTTCATTTGATATCACTAGAGTGTCTGCTATTTCATTCAATTTCAATATACGGTCATTCAAAATCATTTTGTAGATTTTTAAATGTTTTCGTCGGTAACAATCTCTTTTGGGCGTCCACTGCATTCAACGACTTCGGTGCTCATTTTACCACGTCTAATCTTAGCATACCAATTCCTGATAGTTGATTTTCCTGGAGCACTATCCGGAAAGTCGTCATCAAGCCAAGTTTTTGCTTAAACTATATTTTTCCCTTCAAGAAGCAATACTTTATCAACACATGAAATTCCTTTTTATCTATTTTTTTCACAATAGCAAAAGTTGTTTCACTCAAAAGGCTATAATTCACAAACTAATTATCCGACAGCTGTAAAATTTATGCACGCATCTTTTCAGAGTTAAGGCTAAAAAAAATGTATGGATTTAATTTTAGTAGTGCCATCTATGTGTCAATCCGGGGAAATTTCAATTGCCCTGTAATATATGTTATGAACATGGTGCTTATTACTTATTAATTTTAATACTTATCAACTGAACTAAATTTATAATTTTATAATACTAATACAATGAATATAACATAAATATTGTAGGAATGTTCGTCTAGTCGGTCGGTCGGTCGGAATGTGTGGTTGTCGATGAGATTGTTTGTCCGAACACTCACTACTATTTTGTGGAAGGAATTCGCACGAGAACTGAAAACACCGGTCGAATAAAACTTGTTTATTGCGATATAAATTACGATACATGCGGTCGACGGGAGAATGGACAGAATATTAGGTTAAGGTAAAGGAAGTACGGCAGCGCTGTGGAAGTGGTACTGTTACAAGGGGATAGAGAAAGGAAAAGAGAGCGACACGTCGTCGTGGTAGTCTTTTATAGCGGGAACTGCATGGTACCAATCCACCGGCGTTGCCAACCTTTTAACTTCCTGTAGGTGAATGCGTGGTGGCCTAAAGGGCCGTAGCGGTCGCTACATCACTTGTGGTGCAGGTTCCGAAGCGCACCCGCAATTACGCAATGAATCGCCTAGTGACTGATTATTAGATGGGGAACCCAACATAAGCGAAAAGTTTTACGGGATCAGCTGCCATCGAAGTTGTAGCAGGACGTCGTTCGTCTTGGGGCGTTCCGACTTATTTGAGGGTACCTATAAGTGTGGTGCTTTACGTATCCCCTTTCGTGACGTAAGGGTGTTCATATGTTAATGTTGTTCATGATGGGCTTCTGTGGTTTTCGTCCATCGCGTTAGTCTCGTGGGATAACTTCGACCATGTGATGTTGATGGATTCCATTCTTCGTGATATCCTTCCATGCTCGTATCAAGCACCTGTCGAGGGATTTATGTCGAGCTGGTTTACCTGTTAAATAATACATGTGGTCGACGGGAAAATGGAGAGGATATTAGGTTAAGGTAAAGGAAGTACGGTAGCGCTGTGGAAGTGGTACTGTTACAGGGGAATAGAGAAAAGAAAAGAGAGCGAGACGTCGTCGTGGTGGTCTTTTATGACCGAGAACCGCATGGTACTAATCCACCAGCATTGTCAACCTTTGAACTTGCTGTAGGTGAATGCGCGGTGGCCTAAAGAGTCGTAGCCGTCGCTACAATATAAAGTACAGCACTTTATTAAGATAATAGCACAAAAAATATAAAAATATAAAAATAAACTATATCTATCGGTTTAATTCTTTTTATCGAAGCACCTTCTGATATGCGACATTTTTTGTTTTTTTATCAGGCGCTAGCACAAATAGAGCGGATGGTTTGCCGACATGTGAACATGATACGTACAACCGATCATGAGAGAAACATGAACTTTCTAAGTTGAGACCAAATACAGTCAAGGATTCGCGTTGTGATTTTTTAATCGTCATAGCGAAAGCAAGAGGAATCGTGAACTGAATTCATTTAAACTCAAAGGGTTTATCTATTGTGATCATCGGAATCCTCGGAATGAGAAGTCATCTCTAAATTTTCCTTTGAGTATCGTCACGTGAATTACCAACCTCATCAGTTTTCTTGTCAAGCACTTTCCATTATATAGTTTTGGTTGGTTTAGAAGTTCGAAGCATGATGTCTACCGAGTTTCAAAGTTGCAAAGGTTTTATTCTGAATCACAAAGTTTAAGTCATTTACATATTTATTTTTAGCCGCCAAAATTGCTCGCTCACTTAACCATTGGTTTTCGTGTCGTTGGCAATGATGTTCGGAAATAATTTCTTTCGTCGACAGACACGACTATTACCGATAGTCAGCAATTGTTGGATAAATCTTCAACATACAGCCGTCATTTAATAATGCAACCCTTATGTTTATTGTCACAGATTTGATGATTTGAGGCAAGCGTTTATATCATCGGCAGTAGTCGATCTTGGAGTGACTGGCAGTGTTTGGCGGAAATCGCCGGATAGTAAAATCATTGCGCCACCAAAAATACTCGAGTCATTGCTCAGATCTTTTAAGGTTAAGTCAAGAGCTTCTAATGGACATTTGTACGCTATTGTGAATTCGTCCAAGATGATGATTTTTGAGCCTAATAGCATGTTTGCCATTGTAGAATACTTTGCAAAGTTTCATGTCGGTTTTTCAGTAGTTTGAAGTTTTAATGACAATTTTAACGCTGAATAATTAAACTAGATCTTCTTGGTCGCGGCATCATTAACAGGTCAATTGAGAAGGCCCCGGCCTGATACATAGATGCGCTACTTAAATTAAATCCATGTGTTTTTTAGTTAGCCTTAACCCTCAAAAGATGCGTTTATAAATTTAACAGCTGTCGGATCATTAGTTTGTGAATTATAACATTTTGAGTGATGCAACTTTTGGTATCGTACAAAAATGGATAAAAAGAAATTTCGCGTGTTGATAATATATTGCTTTTTGAAGCGAAAGAACAAAATTGCAAAAACATGGCTTGATGCCGAGTTTCCGGACACTGCAACAAGAAAATCAACCATCAAGGATTGGCATGCTAAGTTTAGACGTGGTGAAATGAGCACCGAAGACGGTTAACGCTGTGGACGCCCAAAAGAGGTTGTTACCGACGAAAATATTTAAAAAATACAAAAAATTAATTTGAATGACCGTAAATTGAAATTAAATGAAATAGCAGACACAATGACGAATTGATGATTCGGAGCAGTGTTTGAAGATGATAAGCGTAATAAACCCGAATTTTTACGTCGATATGTGACAATGGATGAAACATGGCTACATTATTTCACTCCGAAGTTCAACCGACAGTCATCTGAGTGCACCGCACACGATAAACCGGGGTCCACTACCTAACCTAGGACATCTGACAAAAGTTCTAACTACACTAGAACAACAACAAAAATTCGTTGCCACCGTTGTTGGGAATGGAACCCACGACCTACGCGTGTAAGCTGAACACTCAACTACTAAAAATCAAACTGAACTACTTTTACACTGAATGACTTCCGATCTCCCGGTACATCAGTTCAGCAATAATATTATACGTAAATACCTGATTATTTTAGATAAATATATGTGAAAACATTGTACGTGCTTCTAAAATTTTAAGTTTTTCCTCGATTTCCCCTTCCCCTATCTGATCTTACATTGGTTCCAATGGGACTACCTCGGAAGTGCACTCTTTCGAATAAAAAAAAAGAGTTTTGGAAATTGGTCCATAATTCACGGAGAAATCGACAAAAATACATTAAAAATATATACACCCGAACATGGAACCTCCTCCTTTATTGAAGTCTGTTAAAAATAATGTTTCCCCACTGGCTTTAATCATCTCTGCTGTCAGCTTATCTTCTCTAACCATACTTTTAAATTACATTTTACAAAATGTTTAAGCATCAATAAGTTGTTGCAACTTTGATATCTTGATACAATCAGAACTACTTCAATCCACAGTCTGGATTTACTGAATGAATACCACGCAAATAATATTTTTAGTAATGTATTGTAATTTTAATCTTTCGAAAACTTCGTGGCAGCTTATATAGTTTGTTAAAACACTAAAGAGTTTACCAGGGGAGAATTTTACATAGTGATTATTTTGTCACAATCGTAGATCATAAGGAAGGAAAGGAACAATTTAAATATTTATTGCTTTTTAAAATTTAACGTTCTACCAAAATATTAAACAAATCGGTAAAATATATTCAAAGTTATAATGTTAACATATAAACCATATTAGATTAACAATTTTAGAGTTATGAATAAGTGGAAAAATAAAAGGACAGAAAAGCATAATAATAAGCCCTTTACGCATAAATATAACTGAAGCTGAAGAAGTTGGTGGCAACATAAAATGAGAAAATACATAAGGCCAATCTCATTTTCTTCATCTGGTGAACGATTGTTCTAGGGGAGAACAAACAAAAAAATGTGTCGCTTTGGCGGAGGCATTGCGTTGGACTCGTTCCTAATTTCTGGTATACATTTGCGAGCCGTTTTCCAGTGCGGCGGGGTCCCGCCCGAAAGTGATTTATTTAAAAAAGATCGGTTGAAGAGAAGCGTTCGCCGGTTGCCAAGGTTACCGCAAGGGTCGAAATCTTATGCCGGACAGATGTTTCGGTTTCCATGTTAATTAGTTTTTTTTGTTCCCTATTATCCGAGTGTTAGCAGGACATCTTAAGAACAACAGCTGCGAATTTTTGCAATCAGATTTCCTATATCTTTACTTTAATTTTGTATTTGTCTGTTTTAAACATTTTTGTTTTGCTCAGAGGTATTTTAAACTCGATTCATTATTAACCTTAGTTCATTTAATGAAAATCTGCATAGTCCATCCAAAACTAACAATGGACGTCATAGATTTTTTTATTATTATTTAATTATTACATTGTTGCTAGCCGTTTCCAACTAACCTACAATTTGTCTCTATGATAACTTAAATCTAGGTATATAACTAGGAGGACCCATCGGCTCTATCTCAGTCTCTGGTGAAGTAATGTTTATACATGTCACTGCTGTATTTTTATTATATGCACCTCATTACACAACACTACACAAGATCCGATGGTTTGATTCTTTTGAGTCTGTGTCCTGTTCTGGTGGTATCCAAAAGCTGCAATACTTCAATATTCTCACGCCCCCTTGAAATTATCTTGATTTCTTAACTGACTGTGGATATCTGAAGGTTTGGATGTAGGTAATCAGTCCTATAGTATTTGGGTGCGCCCACAATACCTCTCAGGGCTTTGTTCTGAAAAATTTGTATTTTCTTTATGTTACTCTTTGCAGAATATTCCCATAATTGAACTCCGTATGTTCATATAGGTTTCAGTATTTGCATATATAATAGCAATTTAATATGTACTGATAATTATGATTTTCTTCCAATTAGCCAGTACATTTTCCTATATCTCAATTCCAGTTCGTTTCTTTTCTTCTTTATATGTTCCTTCCAGCAAAGTTTTACATCCAAATTCATTCCAAGATATGTAGCATTGTTGCTATATGGAATGATGTAGTTTATGACGTCATAGATAACATCGAATTTAGAGTCAAATTCAATGTGCAGTAACAGTATATTCGTTTTAAACTGGGCGCAAAAGTCAGCATTACTCTAGTTAAAAAAAGAGAGAATGTCCTCTGATACTTACGAAAATTTAACCGAATCGGTCTATAAAACTTGATTTGTTCTAGTACATTTCTGGTCGAGACTGTCGTTATATGTCTGCAGAATTATTCAAAACATTAATTAGATGACATCGACCATCAAACGTTGTTCTGTAACTTGTTTTATCTCATATCTAACAGCTGTTTAATATTTGTGATTACTCTAATGAAAAATGACAAACCCATTAAATAGTCAGCATTAGGAGCTGATTGTGTCTCTAATAAATTGCTTCGGGCAGAAACGAGATAATGGGGCCATTCTTGTCAGTAAAATGCGTTAGAGAGGTAAATATCGATGCTATTAAATGTTAGGTTGTTGCAACTATACTTAGTATTAATTTAAAAATTGAGGCTAATATTTCTGAAAAAATAAAAAACTATATAAAGAACTAACTATATAACGAACTAACATTTGTTTAGATTTTTTTGGCCATAATCTTTTTTTAGCAGTTCATTAAATTATACATTGCAATACACATGCAGGTGAGAGTAATATATAAGCGCAAGAACTCTCTGATGTTTGGAAAAAAGCATTGTCTACAATTACACATTCGATTTGGATGAACTCCATCGGACACACTGAATAAGAAATTGGCAAGTCAAGTGTTAGATAGATTGGAAATTAACAGCTTAGTTATTCGCTTCAATAGCAATTCCGAAAGTGACAGTGATTGACAGTGACTTTCAGGATGTGGAATTATGATTCAATGCTGACAAAGGTGATGAGAGTGGAAACAACTAATGATGAGTGTATCATCAATATCCGATAATTGTAGAAAATCATATTGTAGTGTGTGAAAGATTTATGTGCACAGATATGTACTTGTTTAGAATATACCTGTGCATTTAGTTAGAATGAGGAGAGAATAAATACTAACTGTTTTGCAGATATGTTAAATGTATTAAGGATAATGTACTAATTAAATCTGATTTCAGCAAGAAATATGTAAATAGGTAGTACCAAAATAAATTAAGCAGAGATACAGTAATATCAAGATGACAAAGGCACACTGCGATAAAGGAAACAACAAATTCTATAATGCAAGTAAAATATATATTTGTATACAAAAATACAGAACACGTACGAAAAGAGGTCAATGTAAATATAATATAACAACTCTAATCTACAAACCACCGTATCTATATTGATTAACTGTAGTTTAAATCCATCAATAATATAGTCTGTCCAAAATTTTTTGTACATAACATAAGACATTAATATTTTTGTTCCATTTTCTGCCGCAATAAGCAAATCCATTTTAGAATTTCACAATATTTTCCTTATCATTTTATTCTAGTTAAAAAGAGATACAATGATGTCTGATAAGTTCGAACGTGTAACCGAACTAGCCTGTTAAAGTAGTCCGGCTATCAAAAGTATGCAAAATTCTTCAAAAAAATTAGTGATAAACTTTTTAAAAAGTTTATTATTACTTTGATAGAAAATTCCGAAACCACATAGAACAAATTGCATCTCTGATCATTTACTTTGAACAAGAACGAGATATTGAGGCCCCCTTTTGTTAGTAAAATTCGTTAGAAGTAAGCATTTTTACTGTTAAATATTAATTTAATGAGATTTTTATTAAACAGATTTTTAGTGTTGCGGCTTCACTCAATGTTATTATGGATATAGTCTCGAAACGAAATATCTCAAAAACTGAAAAATATGAAAACTATCGAAGAGTTCAAATGGAACTTCTATAAGAACAAAAATTTTTATAAGCTTATAATAAAATGAAGGAAGACTTTATTTCAACTCATATATTTAGATGAGACATTGATATTTCAGGTCACTCGGTCACTCGTGAGAAGATGACAATAAAAATAGAGTTATGACAACATTAGTTGTTAAACAAGGTAAATTTTGGAATAACAAATGATTAGGTTTTATTAGTCATAACATTTATTAATAATTCATTGTAGATATATTGTACTTCATGCTGGAAAGAGGAATGGTTAATAACACCTTCGGTTTGAACGTAATCCATAAGACACGTTGAAGAAGAAATTGACAAATCATGGAATTGTGAACAATTGTTAAATAGATTGGAAATCAAAGATAACTGTAGGAAATCTTTTTGTAGAGTATAAAAGATTTATGTGCACAGATGTAATGATGTGTGTAATTTTTGAGAATATACATATGGTTTTTTTTGTTTAATTAACTAATTTTGGTTAATAATATTTACTTAAAATTAAAATGTGTCAAGAGAGAAAGAACAGTAACTGTTTTACAGATATGACAAAGCTATCATTAAGGTAAGTGCAGTGACTAAATCTAGTTTTATCAAGAAATATATATACAGGTATTAACAGAAGAAACGAAGGAGAAATACAGTGATATCAAAATATCTTTGCAAGTTAACACTGTACCGAAGGACACAAGAACTAAGCATAAAAAGTAAATATGCTGTCTAAGAAAAGTAAAATATATTACTTAGATATACAATTATTGATAAAGTGTATTTGGCCTCTGGGAGTACAACTACAAGCGCACCTAGAATTCTAATTCATAGATGATATGAGAAATAGTTCAATGTTCAAACGCAACTCTGACCTATAAAATATTATATATAACTGTGTACTTAATTGTAGTTTTAATTCCTTTAAAAATATATGCATTATATTTATTATAATGTTAAAATAAATTATATTTGATAACAGTATTTTTGTTTACATATATTATTTAGATTAGAATTTTGTTGTTTGTCTAAGCCAAACTGAACTAAAATAGTCACTGTCACAAATTTAGATGACGTATGTACACAATAACCTTGGATAGACTATATATTACTATATATATTAGATGTATTATAATGTTAAATTAAATAGTCTTTTAAAATATTATATTGATATCATTATATTATTTACATTAGAATTTTTTTATATCAGAGTCAAATTAATCCAAATATCAAATTTGATGCGACTACATTGCAATTTTGTTTATATTACTGTACTGAGTACAAGTCAACAATTGCATATCATAGACGATATTAGATTTAGTCTGACTCTGACTCTGCATTTTGTTATAAAAATTCAATATTAAGTCATAATAAATTTATTTTATATTTTACTAACTTAACGCAACTGGATATAGAACTAAATGATTTACTGTGTCATATTTAAATGTAATGTTATTCTGTTAATGTATATAACCGAAGATCATAAAATTAATTTAAAATAGTCAATATTAGACGAAATGCTAACAGTGATTCTGTTTTCTATTATATTAATGCACATGTGCCTTATTTCGCCGCTATAAACAAACTTGTACGTTGTTATGCGTATAATTCAAGTGGCTTTACCCTCTTTAGTAATTTAGTCTAGATCTACGTCCTCCAGAATGTCGATAGCCTTAACGTTGACGTATCTCGACATTCGCAGTGTTTTTCATCATGTTGGAATTATTTAAAGGATTATCTTCTGTTATTTATTTGTTATTTTACAGGGAGTAGTGAATAAAATATTCAACTGTGTTCAAATAGTTTAATTCAATCTATTTAATTTAGTTTCGCCGATTTAACTTCTTGTCAATTTGGTTATGTTGCAAAATACATACAAAAATACACTGTTGTAACTCTCGAAGAGGAAATCCTAGCATCCACAGCATATTGATTCAACCCTATAGCATTACTGAACTAACACATGGTTTCGAAATGCTATCGTCGAAATCCACGTCCTTTTGTTAATACGGGTTAACTCGTAAGGTATTTTTATATCAATTTAATCTTAATTTGGTGTGTTTTTCAAATTAGTCATATATAATATTTTCACGAATGTCAATTTCCATCAGTTTCAATGAAAAATTTATATTTAAAACTTTTTTAACCCATTTGCTTATAATTTTAATACTGAATATCATTAATACGCTGCTAGCTATAAGGGAATATTATGTTTTTACTTAGGATAAGAAATTTTAAGACGTTCGCATATAAGAAGAAAAACAACCTCCATGCTTTTTACATAATCGACAGATAATAGAGTGACTAATATCTTAAGTCCTGGCTTTCATCGGATTTGTTTGCAGTGTCTGATCTTGGGCGGCGTATACGAAACCTTCCATTTCTTTTCGGATATAACCCTTGTTCTAGTAGATTGAACTTAATTCTGACTTATTGGCTTTCAACATTTTAAAGATAAGGCAGTATATTCCTAAAATGTTGTATATTAATGTTGATATTTCTTATTTTGTGAAGAATAAATAAATATAATGAATTTTTTATCAAATATGTTGGATTATATACCAAATTTCGTTGTGTTACTGGAAATAATCAAATTATAGTACAAGTCTTGATCCATCTATATATAGAAAATATTCATATAAATTCATATAAAAAAGATGAACTTGAACAAATGAAAATGTCATGTCTGGAAAACCATTTTAAAATTTTGAAATTACTTAAACGTCCCATACGAGTCCCATTTGACACATGGTATTCTACAGATATTATTCCACTAGTAACAGCTCAATTGAAAAGTCCCCGGCCTACCATATTAAAACAATTTTTTTGGCAAAATTATTTTTTTATTCAATATAATTCCCTGCAAGGATGATACACTGATTATAGCGACCCTCCAACTTTTCGGTACCACTTTTGTAGTACGATTTGTCTTTTGCTTCAAAATAGGCCTCAGTTTCGTCGATCACCTCTTGATTCGACGAAAATTTCTTCTCAGCAAGCATTCTTTTGAGATCTGAGAACAGGACGTAGTCGCTGGGGGCCGGATATGGAGAATGCGGTCGATGAGGAAGCAATTCGAAGCCCAATTCATGGATTTTTGCCATCGTTTTCACTGACTTGTGACAGGGTGCATTGTCTTGGTGAAGAAAGTGCTTCTTTTTCTTCAAATGCAGCCGTTTTTCGGCGATTTCGTCCTTCAAACGGTAACGATTTCTAATAGTCGCTGTTGATGGTCATTCATTTTTCAAGGTAGTCAATGAAAATTATTCCATGCGCATCCCAAAATACAGACGTCATTAGCTTGCCAGCCGACTGTTGCATTTTCGCACGTTTTGGCGCGGGTTCATCGTGTGCAGTCCACTTTTGATGACTTCAGATTGGACTTCGGAGTGAGTTGTTATCTTTAGAGAGTCTCGTGATTGCGAATTTTTTAAATGTTTTCGTCGGTAACAACTTCTTTCGGGCGTCCACCGTCCTCGGTGTTCATTTCACCACGAATAAACTTAGCATACCAATCCTTGACGGTTGATTTTATTGTGGCAGTGTCCGGAAACTCGGCATCAAGCCAAGTTTTTGCTTCAACTGTATTTTTCCCGTCAAAAAGCAATATTTTATCAACACTCAAAATTCCTTTTTATCCAGTTTTTTCACAATAACAACGGTTGCTTCACTCAAAATACTATAATTCACAAACTAATGATCCGACAGCTATCAAATTTATACACGAATCTTTTGATGGTTAGGGTTAACCAAAAAACAAATGGATTTAATTCTAGTAGCGCTATATATGTGTCAGGCCGAGAATATTTCAATTGACTTGTTATAATAGTCTAGTCTAGTTCCCTTTATAACCTTCAAATGCATATGACCTTTTGGAGCAGTACTTCTTATGGTTATGGTGATTACATAAAATGGTTATAATCAAAGTAACAAGCAAAAGTGCTGACTTTTGAGTAAAATAACATTTTACTTTGAGTAAAATAACATTCCTCTAATCCCAAGCATTGCGCTAAAACATTATGATTTATGTTATGGCATTATTAGTTTTCTTTATTACTGAATCCAGCTGAATCTGACTTCTTGATTATAGTCGTTGGAAAAATATTTTAAAATTTTCACACGCACACATGGCCACAGTATAAAATTTCGTGTAGTTTTATTCTCTTTAACATTGTGAGATTCTGCACGAAGTCCTGTATTGCTCTATGTGATTTAGTTTTTCTTTGGTTATGTAGCCATAAAAATTGGCAAGTAATCTATAAACTTATTTTATTCATCTGGATGTAAGGGCAATTCAGTTAATATAACGTCCTTGAGTCATGTTAGAAGCATTATCGGTCGAACCAGTACAGTTGTTTCATTTTGAGTCTAACCTGCTCAGCTTCTTGTCTAAGGAATTTCACTCATACTACTACAAACCAATAATGATAGGGAGAGTTCTAGCTGTTAAAATGTACAGTCTATCCAAAGAAGTTTTGTGCATACGTCATCTAAATTTGTGAATGAATGTGTTGGTATTTCCAGGAGTTGTTTAAGAGCAATAAATAAGTGTAGCATATTATATTAAATTAATATAATTATATTACCTCTGTACTATACGAGGGACCCAAATATGTATCAACAACATCTTTAATACACAATTAAATTTCAACAATTAATATTGCATATATTGTAAAATCAACATAATAGAGAAAATAGTCGAATATTGTAACCGAGTAAGCTTTTTTAGGCCAAATTATAACCATCCACTATACTAGCTAGATTAGTCTGTCAACGATAATTAGTTCTTCATAAATTTAAAAAATAACTAAAAAACAATAACCATAACGAGCCTAGGCAATCATTTTGCGAAAATAAGTACATACGAACGATAGTAACGAAATATTGTCCTGATTGCATTTTTTTGAGATAATTATGACTGCTCCATGGGTAAATTATATATATATATATATATATATATATATATATATATATATATATATATATATATATATACACACTTTGTAAATAATATTAATTTTTATAATTAACTAATATATATATTCAGTACTTTTTACAAAGTAATATTATCAAATTCGATAGAATTATTTTTTTTAACTTTTATCAAACATATCACAGTTTTACAGTTAAGTTCATCACTAGGTTTTATTTATCCATCGTTGTTCATTATCATTTATAAACTATTAGTTTTTAGTTCAACAAATTTGACTTAAATGAAAAATGCACGTGATAGATACACACCTATTTTGCAAACAAAGGTACATCGGCTTGTAAACAGGGCCTAGAAACAATTGATATGTGTTGAAACTATTATATAATACGTTTCTAACGATAATTACAATTGATCAACTAATTTATTTTTTAAATATTATTTTCTAATTATTTAAGTCAATATAATAATTTAAGAATATGTATGTAATTAGTTCATTAATCATTAATAACACCTAATAAATACACATAATCATTTACTAAAGATTAGATTTTCAAAATTTAATGTTATTCTTATTTAAAATGACAAAGGAAAAAGTTCAAAAAACTCAAAATCAGTTATTATACAATTCTTATATGATTAGGATTGTTTAATTACTATTATTTTTCCAATCACTAATTGTTAATAATTTAATATTATTTTTATTTAAAATTTCAAATCAAAAAGTAAAGAAAAACAATATCAATTGCTTGTAAATATATACTAGACTATATTCACAACAAAAACACACTTACTCTAAGCTTAACAGTGTTATAAATCACCAACGAAACAATTCACCATCAAGAAGGTACGCCGAGAAATAAAATCACGACCGATTGACGATTCCCGAGTTCGTTAAACCCGAGCGAATTAGCTGGCTTCCCGATCCGCAACGATCCGACAGGCTCGACCAGCGGGGATGCACTGAGAGGGATGCTGGAGCTCTGGATTCGGTGCGTCCTCAATCAGCTGCCGAAACCCGCGCCAGAGATGTCAGGTGAAATAAGCTCTTGGCCCATGCTGCTGCTGCTGCTGCTGCCGCTACTGATGTCGCGGCCTCCTGGGGGGCGGCGGGAGCAGCTAACGGTTCAATTTAAATGAAAATTAACACCATGGGGAAACGGTTACTGTACGGAATGGTATTTTTTGGAATTTTGAGATATTTAAATGCCTCAGGGAGAGAATAAGTTAATTGATTGCGAACTGATGAGTAATTTTATTTACATTTAAAATTGCTTTAATATGTATATGTTAAGCCGATTTTTTTATACTTCCTTTTTACCAACAAGGATTTATCTGGACTAGACCTACAGTTTAACGCGGTCCTAGGTTCTCAGCATTAATCCTAGTGACTGATGACGATTAAAAAAAAGTTAAATCGATAATCGAAAGTTAGAAATCATCCTAAAAATCATGCGGTATTACCTAGCCTGATTGCTAACGTGACTGGGATCATTTTGGTTGTCCGATTTTGTAATCTTGCCGAAGGATAATCACAAATGTTAAACTATAAGCAACATAAATTCACGACCATGTCCCAGCGGCAACTATCGCAACAGTGGGAGGATCGTCCTGTCGCCTTTACCACTGCGTCAACCGGGCCAGCCGGCTGAAAGAAAATGTTTGTGATTGTTTATAATAATTTTTGATCGCATGAGTCAGGTAGTCCATAAAATCTCGAAATCTCTCCATATCAATTTTGAATTGCGACAAAAAAGCAGAAACCTAATTATATGTGTTAAAGATGTCGGAAACATATATTAGTAAAATTGTTAATTATTGTTGTAAAATTCTAATAGTAATTTCCCAAATACCGCTTTTATAATATATGCATATTGTCGGTCATTATAATGGACCTTTGACTAGAAGAGAAGGTGATTGGCAAATGGATTCTTTCGGAGTTTTCGTGACATACATGGCATCTCAGATAGGTCGAACCGAGGTGTTCTAATATTCTTTCACTTTTTCTCTTAAATTTGTTAAATTCACTATAAATTCGCGATAATTCGTGAGGCTAGTATCGAGAAGTCTAGATAGAAAGGCCTATATTAAAGATCACCTTGATTCACCTAAATTGTAATTAGTGTAAAGTAAAGTTTTTCATTAATTCCCAAGAAAGTCTATTTGAAATCTTCATCTGTGAGCAACCAGGACGCAGAGGGAATTATCAACAATAAATAAATAAAAACGCTCCAATAAAAGTAGCAGACTAAGAGAAATCTACTACAGTTGGTTAGTCTAGCTAGTTTTTTATTGGCATTATTTATTAACAGATAACCGTCGAATAGAAATAACTCGTCACCCATATTCATGGTTAACTTAATGCGGAAATATCACATTAAACAAGAAACTGAACAGATCAAACTCATAATAAGACACTTGTACTGCTTGGTTGAAATATACTCCCAAATTGCTCTCGAATTAAGGAGATTAATTCATCAGTCTATAATAAAGCCTTTTCGGCCTTCAACTAAGGCATAAATTCGACTCAAAATCTAAGGCTTTCAGAACAAATTTCCTTAATTAATTATCAATATTTATCGCTACTCTTGGAAATAATACAACCACACCATGCACAGAAAATCAGAATATTGAAGCAAATACAAAGTGTTACTACAACTATAACCTAAGTTAGACTACTTTTGTTTCGGAATACTGGCATATTTTTACGCACTATTCTTGCTTGGGTTGATCCAAGTATCGAAAATATAGTAATAAATTAATATAAATTTAATATTGTATTAAATATATCTAGTAAACGATATTGTTATATGTTAATATCCATTGTTCAAAGGAATAAATTCGTGGTTAGAAGCCGGAATGAAGATGTACGAGTATGTTTGAATTACTGGCCTCTAAAACGATGTTTATTTTGGTAGCTGGTCAATCGGCGGAGTTCTTGAATTACCAAGGAATTCTGAAGTGTTAATCATAGATAATTGGTGACGAAGGACCTCAATTTGAACCTCATATGAACTAGTCTACTGTGAATATAGAGTTACAAAAAATTCAAGGGAATAGATGTTGTTAACCTTTGATGTTTCTCCTTTGGGTTAGTAAGAACTAGAAATGCAGAAAAAATATCGATATATCGATATTTTTTTATATCGATATTTTTGGCCGATATATCGATACACTGCCGATATAATAATCTAATAAAAAATAATCATTAAATATTACGTTTTTTAATCTAAAAATAAATAAATTTTAAATATATCTCCACCACTTCGTCTTTTATGCTGCGATGTGATCTAGATTTAATATGAAATTTCCAATGGACATCTCATAATAACTAATTGCTCAAGAGAAATGTAGGCAATCGAACAGCATTTTGATAATATTTATAAAAATTGTGAACGATGAACTAGATACTTTGCTTGCCCCCCAAGGAATTTGATTGGTTACTTTAATTTTCTTCTATAAGTACCTTGTTTTTAAACAGTCTCTGATATCACTTTTTATTTACCCCAAAAATTTAAATAAAAACTATCTGGAATTTATCAAATTAATTTATTAAAATAAAATTTCAGATAATAAGTTAAATAATATCAAAATAATTCAAAAATAACATGATAAAATAAATATAAATAAAATCCTGAATAAGTGGATTTTATCAAAATATTCTTATCTTGCTATAACTATATATCCTATTAAAATATATAATTACGGTAATTTTTAAGAGAATATAAAACCATCAACTCGAATATAGTCACCGTAACACTTTTTATATACAGACAATATCAGATCCCCAACTTGTGAGTAATAAATTATGTGCGGTATAACAGTATCAACAAAATCATTAATAAATAAATAAATATGTAAAAATATCTTTTTTTTTCAGTTAATTAAAATATGCCATATACACATTTCATTTTATGCATCATTATAGTTTCTGATAATATATATTAGGACTTTTTTGCTGTGCAAGCAATATTCCTTGACATAACGCTAGCCTTCGACAAATTGTACCATGAAAGCTTTATATATAGACTCGACAAAATACTTCCAAAGTAATATTTAGCAATATTAACACCCTATATCTACAATAGACTCTTTAAAATGAAAATAAAGGATGAATACTCTGAATTAAAGGTATATACATTCAAGAATGACCCAGGTTAACGTTCGGATTACTATAGCTACATTCGAATAACACACATGTGTTGTACATGTAGAACCAAATATAATTTATGAAGAACATTCAAGAAACTAGCTATAAAATAACTAGCTAATAAATAAAGCTAAATGAGCTGAAATATGTTCTTATCAACTTTACTGACAAATGAATGAACAACTCACCTGTATTGAACCATAACATTTAACACTACTGTACCAAATAAATGTACCAAATGAGCAATATTTAGAAATTGTATTGGAGTCCCCCTTTTACCAGCAAAGATTTATAGACCTAGATGTCTTTATTTACAAGAGTAAACTTGGAGAGTATTGTGACGACCTATCTTACCAAACAATTACTGACATGACTAAGATTGTTGTTGTTTGACAGATTTTATACTGTTGCCTATTTCGACTACAAAACACAAATTTTAATATTACTTTTTCCAAGATTCAAACTCAAACCTGCCACAGTAACAGGACTTTGACATCTACCATAACTAGTGAAATATTTACAATGTATAGTGACTTATGCTTTATAAAATGAAAATATTCTGTAATTATATTTTTACGTACCTTACTTTTAATTACGTATGTTTCAGATCAATTGTACAGGTCTTAGCAATTTTGTTGAAGCTATTATTATAAACGATTAATTAACCAACAAAATAGCTGCAAAGTTTCGAGTGATATATATAATTTGCAGTGAATATAACGCGAAAGTGTTATAGATATAGTGTTATAGGTATTTGAGAGTATAATAGATATATTTTGAGTTAGATAGTTTTTGAAATTATGGTTTCGACATAATTGAAAACTAATGCTTAGGGGCTAGTTCGAGATGAGAAATTGGAATAAAATTATGGCTGAATTGTTAATGATTTATATACTCATTATGTATGATTTAAAAAAACTGCAGGTATCGATTGGGGTAGGTAACTTGCAGTGACTGTACATAAAATACGAAGGTAATAATAGTATAAAAGATATTTCTTCAATTTTATAGTTTTTGAAATTATATTTTCGATATAACTCATAAAAACTACCTAGTTCAAGATGAAGAATTGGAATCTCGAATTAAGCCAAGCCATCATGGAAAAAGGAGTATTATATAAGAATTCTCAACATTTTATATAACGACAAAAAATTTAACATTTTGATACGACATAAATAAGAAATTAGTGGGTAACGATGATCAATACCTTAAAAAATAATTTTAGGCAATACAAAATAACACTACAATACTTATTAATATAAAATAATTACGTAATTTTAATACGCAATATCATCAATACCGTGAATATACGAAAAAAAATCTCAAAGCTAAAACCCAGTCGTTAAATTTTATACTAATATGAAAATATCAGTATATTATAACAAAATCTTCCAAAGCTAACATTATGAATTTATCACTAGGTTAAAATCCATTATTAATGACTGAAATACAGTACATTTCGCGAGACTAAATCCCAATCGAACAATGCCGTAACATGGGCCTAGTTGTTTAGTAACGAGCGGTAATTTCAAATTATTATTTACGTTTGTTCAACAATGCTGCTACTTCGAAAATCAACAGGATGGCGACCGGGAGTATAAATATTTTATTAGCATTAAAACGTCCGCCATAATCTGATGAACGAGGAGGTTAAAATGTTTCCTTTCTTTTGGCGAATTGCTTTTTTTAAGTTATCTCTAATTACCATTTTGTTTCGGTAATTTTAAATTTATTTGATCGATTATATATTGCTAAGATAAATATTGATAAATGTTAAGTTAATGGAATAAATTTCTGTCTCTTGAAAAGCATCGTTCATGTTGAACTATTGATTGAGGTACTATTTTTTGAACACCGTAGCGATTTGTGTAGTAGCGAAGTGCGAAGAAGCGTATTCGATTTTTTGATGTCTTGAAACGCTACTTTTAGACCTCATAAGTTATTAAACAATCCCGTTTGTGAAATCTATACAGTATACAGATCTTAGTGTTAGTTCGTTTCTGTTTTTGATATTTTATTTCCTTTTTACCAACTGGAGTTTATATGGATAGGGCTTTCTGCTTTAGGTGGCATCCAAATCAAGATTCTTGGCATTAAACCGACCGACTGGCGAATTAACAACTTACAGATTATCCAAGAAGACATCCGGTCTTACACAGTCCGGGTACTGGCCTCACTGTGATAATTTTTCTTATTGAATTTTGAGCTATTGGCTTTTGGTCAATCACAAACATACAATTACAACCCAATTCACCAGTAAAATTCGGCGTTACCATTTCTTGGAGACCATCTATGTAAAACCCAAAATTGGAAATAAAGATTAAAAATGAAATTTCATTAAAATAATCAGTACAACACTAACATATGAAAACGTATGGTGTAAGTGATTAAAAGCAACGACAAAACTAACATAATAAAGAGTAAAACAATAAATAAACAAACGAACCGATAAATAAGTAAATAAAATGGTCTACAGATATTTTCTAAAATAAAATAAAGCTATAGGAGACACATTTAAATTTTAAAATAGAAGTCGACTTGGAAGTTATAAAATTTTATTTATATATAATATATTTGTAATATTGTATATTCAAATATGTGGTAATTTAGTAATTAGTCTATGGCATAGCTAAGGATCATTGTTTTGTATCCTTTAATTTATAGTTTAAAATTAATATTAAATTTTAAGATATATAAATGGATATAACATAAAATTTAGTGTTATGCTGTATTTTTCTTTTTACATCCTCTAAAACGTTTCATAGATTAATGTCATATTCTTACTGTTTTTTAAGTCATTTTTACTATATATACGTATGTATGGTATATATAGCTTAATATAAAACTTATGAACATTACCCTTTATTTTAATAACTAATGCATAGTATATTTTACGCCTAAAAGACTAACACTATGCCGATATCAGAAGTTTGGTTATAGATAAGGCACAGCCCTACTCATGACGTCCCAAGCAATACTGAGAATATTCAAATATTTCTAACACTGTATAGTCAGTCTACCCGACCATGATGATTTTAATGTATCCTGGCAAACGTTGTTTTGACTTTGTTTGTTTTCATAAATTTCAAATCACTGCTTAATATTTGTGATTATTCTGAATGAAAACGCCAACACCAATAAATTATCAGCTATAAACTATTGGCATCTTTAATAAGTTAATTCAAGAAATAACGAGATAATGGTCAAAGTTGATGTGACAACATTGCGAAGTTTTGACGTCATAAATTTTAATGGCGTGAGTTCACTGTTATTTTCAACAAACTAGCTTTGTTTCTGTGTATCTAGAGAGATAGTAGAGAAATGAAGTTCTTCTTGATACCCCAAAGTTTATCATCTTCCTCTAGTAGAGCTTATTCAAGCTCCACTAGACTGTCAATATATAAATATAATCTATAATAGAAAATAATTACATATTCTATAAATAATGTTTATACTATAATATATTTGTAATTAGTTGATCATTCGTAATAGCATATTTGGAAATGCAAAACAGCTAATTCATTTTTTGGTATGACCTTATGGTTGGGATTCCAGAGAATAGGCAACCAAGCTATACCAATCAAGAACTTAATGCATTATAAATGGTTCATAAAATCAACGTTGCCAACTTATGTGGAGTTTTTTATTAAGGATTTATGACGGATTGGCATTATGCAGCGAAAATGCAGGGATTTTAACATCCCATCGTAAATATAATATCAATAACCAATACACAGTAATATATTTAGAAATCATATCTTATCTACTTTCATTGCTAATGATTTTCAATACTTTGTTCTAATCAGAAATATTTCATTATAAATTGAAACCAGTGGTAGAAAATCTATTGATAATGCTGTCTATTAATTTAATGAAAATTGATTGCGTTAAGTCCTTTGGTAATATTTTAAACGCTGGCTTCTAAAATTCAGCACATGTTATAGGTTTAAATGAGATTAAATGATTAAAATAAAAGTTGCAGAAAAAATGAACAAATTGAAAAAAAATGAAAATGTACCTCATGAAAAGACGATTAAACGATGTAGACCAAATGTAAGAAATACTTTTATTTCTTTGCAAATAAAACACAAATATTCAACAAACAATATAGTGGTCACTATCTTGATAATATACATGGTGTTACAACGGTGATTACAATAACATTCGGCTATAAAATACGTCAACAACATACTCTTCGAGAAACCCTTAGAAACTATAACCAAAATATTGAGAATTTAGAAGGGTATCTTAAATGGGCGCATGCGATACAGTGTTTTAGTTTCTTAATTTGCCGCTAGGTGGCTCGAGGTACAAATTTAGTAGCAAAACTGAAATTTCACACTTTCTGCTTTCAGAAGGCTATTCTAAAAAAGAAGAAGGCGTAGTATACGTATGTTTATATTTGGAGAAAATAATCTGTTAGTGACCGGATATTTTGGACTTTTTTGGTAATTCTATGCTTCCTATAGAAACAAATTGATTTATATACAAAGAATGTCGGTGTAATCTTTTTCGACAAAGCTTTTGTTGAAAGCGTGTCTCTCTAATTGGAGAATTTTTCAACATGGCTGACAAAGCAAACTTATAAACTTACATGTTAAATGTTCTTATTTAGTTAACGGTGCTTTTATGGTTGTTTTTTTAGTTAAAATGATTTGTTTAAATCTTAACGACATCTCAGGTGTTATGTTCCTGGATGTAGTAGCATTTCAAATAGAATACCCAGTTTTCCAAGTGACCCTGCTCTATCAGAAATGGCTTAAATAGCCATAATAGGGGGCATCCATGGGAATCTCTTGTGAGGTCTTAAATTAGAACAAAAAGGTTTGTAATCTACATTTTACACAGGTTGTTGATACGGGTTTCAGTTGTCATTTAAAGTGTAAGTCTTTTATAATGTTAATTATATGTAACTGATATGTAAAATATAACAAGACTCCATTTTAGCTGTGGCATAGAAAAAGGAAAACATTGATTAAAATATGTTAGGAAATGTGAGTTGAACAGTGAATCTATTAAAGCCCGGTAGTATGATATAATTTGACAAAGCCAGAGACTTTTTTAATTTTGTCGGTAAATGATATCTTAACTATTCTATTTAATTTCCAGATTATGCACAAAACTTAACAAGCAGTCTGTCCAATATCTTTAATCACCAAATGCCTGTATTTTTCAAAATGATCAACTGTTTTCAGCATTCTGAATGAGACATAATTAGAAAGGTAGCAGTTAGATGTTGTTTGTTTCGGTGGATTAACAGAATGAAAAAGTGAATAGAATAGCAAAAGGCAAAAATGAAACATTTTTTATTTTAATATCTAAATATTAATATCTAATTTAATAATTAATATCTAAATTTAATATCTACAGCTTATATGGATGATGTACAATTATGTACAACAATAAATATTTGGCAAAGAAAATATTTAAAAAACAAATTCCAAAATCAATAGTCCTCAACATATATATTATACTGTACTCAATATTTAGTAGAGTTATATTTAAGATAATATAAAATGTTCCATATTCTATAGTTTATTAAATTTTGTATATTTGAAAGTATAAGTTTTGTGTTAAATCTGTTATATTACGTTTTAATGTATTGTTAATACAATATATTGTCATTAAGCATGGAAAATTCTATATATGAAACATAATTGTAATGTAAGTTTTACATGTATTTAAATAAAATATATTTTTAAGCTTTTATTGCATTTTTATTTATAAAATATTTTAAATTTCCCGCTACTCATATTGTCAAACGCACCCCCTGGTGGCAAATGAACGCTAAACTTGTTCACAGGTCTATGAGGTCTAGTCAAAGCGCCGGCCTTTATATAGACTCCAAGTACAATTGAACCAAGCAATAGCGTAGTACAAATTCTGACGGCTTCAGATTAACCCGAGCAAAACTCAGGATATTCTGTTCCACCGCAAGAAGGAGTTTCGCGCCTATCGCCTCTAAATCGATAAAGCTCCTATCCCTTGGCTCCAGACAGTCTCATACCTCGGTCTCCAGTTCGACCGCAAATGTCAATGGTCTGCCCAAATCCAGCACGCCATTTGCAAAGGAAATGGCATGTACAGCCTTTTATTTCCTCTACTCTATAGAAAAAGCAAACTCCCAATCCCACAGAAAGCGACTCTGTATAAAATGCTAGTCCATCCAATCTGCTTAAATGAAGCACAGGTGTGGTACAGGTATGTCTTCCGAGAGAAAACTTAAACTACTCCAAGTGTTCCAATCCAAAAATGTCCATGCGTTTCTCAAAGTTCCATGGTTTATGAGGAACGTCAACACACACCTCGAATCAGGCATCCAGTTTGTGAACTTTCATAAACATGCTCAGTGTGAGGTTCTCCATAGAAACCTTAGCATACGATAATACCTTAATAAAATCCCTACCCGTCCACAAACCCCGGTAGTAAACAAGCTACGGCAGTCCCAGTCGTAACCCAGGGCCTCTACAAATGATTTAATTTTAAGCTTGTATTTATATATCTTCTGTAAATCCATCGAAGCCCAATAGCTACAAATTAAATCAATGGTAGCAGTACTGAAGGGATTTTCACTGCTTCTTATATTTGTTACAGAAAAAAAATTAGATAACGAATAGCGAGCTCATACTATGCTATATTTTGCTCAACGTGGACATAGAAAGAGCTTACTTTGTAACCTACAATAAATAGCGAAACAAGACATTTTATTGTCTTATAGTAGACAGACAGCTTCCATGATATTATGTCACTTAACAATATATATTTCAAGTCGCAGGATTTAAATTATACTTGACAATCCAATATTAGACATCTTCTCAATCTTCATTTCCTACTATTTTCTTAACTCTAACAACATTAATAGCATAATAGCTGAACCTAGTATAATGAATTGCCTTTTTGCATCTTTTAACGGGACGTTCCGTTCCTACTGCCCGACCATCATTAAATTACGCTCTTAACTTAACAAAGTTGCTATTGTCGCTTGAGATGGCAATTAAGCGAACATAACATAATTAGGAAACAGACGAGGAAAGAAAAAACAGGGAGACATGTCCTAAAATAGCAACGACGTCTATCTCTCCGGCCGACGTCGAGTAAGATTGGCCCGTTTTGCGACTAACGCTTGAATAATGCAATTAGAGCTCGCCAGGATTTCGGTCGAAATGTGACGTCAACTGTTCGCTATGTAGGTTATGTCGATATATTATATATCAGGAAAAATCGAAGCTATCTTATATTTTAAAGAACATTCCGCAGGAAATCTGATTCACGATCAAACATAACAGCTTGGAGATCGTATATTTTGTTACCGAATAGCTGACGATATCATTCGTAAAATTATTATTTCTTCTAGAAATCTTTAAAATATATAAACAATTAAATATTTCACACTTTATTATTTGCTTAGAAAAAACAATTGTTATTATATGTGCTTAATTAAAATTAGAAAAAAAAATAAAATTAATTTCCAAATACTCTAAAAAACCTTATAATTACATTCTGGATTAATCCAGAATTTCCATGAGGTTCCGCACGTTAAAAATAACAAGCAGCTGACAGTATACGGTATACAGAGGTCGTCATAACGACATAGAGTGGCATGAAAGTAAAACCAACGTGTTAAAGCAGAAACACGCTACTAATGTGTATAGGTTTATATAGACGATGTTTTAAGCTGGTAAAATCTCAAGGATGCCTTATAAAGCACTAAAAATAAAATATAATATTTCATTTCCAAAAAAAAATGGTCGCCTGTTGGATCGACGAAGGCAAAGATAGTATTTCGATTGGTTGGAATATTAATCTAAAAACAGTTTGTAATAAAAACACTGATAACTATTATTATTGGCAGGATTTGTTTATAAATAAGTTTGTTGACTTCATGTAAAAAACTAGATAAACTATTCTGAATGAAAAAAAATATTAAAAATATTTCAATAATTGTGTTTTCTACTTTTCTACCTGCTTTTATGAAAAAAAATTGTATATGAGCCAGTAACGAAAAAGTATGCCATACATTAACACCTTTATTAAAACCAAATATCCGTAGCTACTATATATTATATCTAGATATAAATTAAAATGTATTTAACAAGTATCCTTCTTCACACAATATTATAGTTTTTTATTATTTTTTATGTTCTAATATTTCCACCGAAGTCAGCCACTCAATTATTGGTCAAACTCAAGGAATTACAAACATAATTGTTTATGAGAAGACAAGAGTCGGTTATTATTAACGAGTTTTGTTATTTTTCTTGATGTGCCGTAGGCTATTGCTAAGATGTGACATAATGATAGGGACTTAATTATAAATTGAACAAGATGTCCAAACAGTTTTCAGAATTATTAAAGCTTTCAAGGTTCAACATAAAGATTCATACTCGGAAATGAACTCGAAATGAAAAACAACAAGACTAGGGCGATGTTTATGAGTTACTAGTGACAATACTGCCTTAATAACTGTAGCAAAGGATTAATTAATAATGTTTTTAATGCTTCGTTAGCAGTAACAAATTTGCAAACATTCATAAGTGTTGAATTATATTCAATGAGAATAAATTTATCAAAATCAGTTTATAACAACGCTCCTAAAATATATATTATATTAGCACTATATTCTAATTTAGTAAAATATTGCGAAATTACATTGGACACAAAGCTACAGTGGAAAGCACATATGAAGCACAAAAGTCTTGCTAGAACTAAACTGTCACTAGATACATTTAGAAAAATTATAGTACCTTTGAAAGAAACTCTTCTCTGTCAATGTACAAATACTTAAAATCGTAGACACATAGAATACGCTAAATTGCAGAGTTTATGGAGCGAAAACAAATAACCTAGAATATTTAGATTTTTTTAAAAATTATTAATTTACAATTTTGTGATGCATTAACAAATTTATAACAATAATAATTAAATTAAATTATTGTTACATACATTGGATTTAAAATATTGAAGAGCAAAGGTAAGTACGGAATGTAAGGTTAAGTTTTCTAATCAAATACCCAAACGTCATCACTTTTGTGTGAATATTAAGTCCCAAACATTTAACAAAATATTTTGGATATCAAATAGAAGTGCACATGCCAACATTTCATCCCGATATAGCTGCAGATTACAAAACGATAACAAGAAGCAAAAGAAGACCATTATTATTTTTGTTCAAATAAAAGAAGGTACGCAAAGGGCATGAGGGAAATAATATAAGATTGTCCTAGAAGTAATATTAAAGGTAATTATAACTTTTATACAAATGTATTGTAATTAACCATCTATTCGTTTTAGGTCAGCAAAATGTGCAATACCTCAATTAAAAGATAATTAGTACAGTAGTCGATTCATTACTGAGGTTTTTCCATCAAAAATAGTAGCAAAATTACGGTAACTGATAAAAATGTCTATACTTCGTATGTGAAGTTGCTAGTAGTTGTCGAGGCGAAGCTCATAAAAGTTAAATTAGAAAAATAGAAAAGATTAGATAGGATTTTGCAGGAGGCGAGAGTACTGGAGAACCATACTTTAAAAACATCAAAATTACCAGTTGGAGTTGACCTGAATCGAATTAACACAACATATAACATTAATCATCAATGACACCCTAACGATCTAATGACTACTACTTTTAAGGTGGAGGAACGAAATAAACAAGAAAAAATATATATTTTTATAAAACAGCATAGGTAAATAAATTATTGTTTTGTAAATATAATGATGTATTGACTGGTGCCTTCTTTCAGTTGAAAAGTACGATGATGTGACCAAGATGAAGATTTTCCTTTGAGATAGATGAATTACATATACAAATATGGTTTCTGAACCTTTTGTAAATAATATTAGGTTAATAATATTAAATAATATTAGGTTAATAATATTAAATAATATTAGATTAATAATATTAAATAATGTCAGTTAATATAAACTCTTTTTCAATATGATGTCTTTATGTAAATGTGGTACATGGACTGGATATAAACATATCAACCATATATATATATACTCTCATATCTATATAAATATGGTGTTTTTAACTCCATTTTTTAAATAATTCTAATAAAATTTTCTAATAGAACATGAGTTTTGATTTTCAAATATTTCCCAATTTTTATCTACTGGGTAAACAAAATTACAACACACTATTATTAAAATGCGCATTTTTATTAGCAGTTAATTAAAAATATTTGATAAAAATCAATGATAATTTTCATATTACTATAATTACTAGACTTTCAAAGGATTCCCAGCACTTGCTTTACTATTGTAATACGTTTGATTATTGCTTTTGAGTTTCATAGGGCTAAATATCTTCAACGCGGAACGATATACAAAGAAAAATATATTAGAGTAAAATTTTAAACACCACTTGATAAAAATCAATGATAATTTTCATATTATTATATTTACTAGATTTTAAAAGGATTCCCAGCACTTCCTTTACTATTGTAACACATTTGATTATTGCTTTTGAGTTTCATAGGGATAAATATCTTCAACGCGGAACGATATACAAAAAAAATATATTAGAGTAAAATTTTAAACACCAGTTACAAAACAAGGTATATGCGCTAACGAGAGCGCCTCTTCACTAAAAATATTAATTCAAATATATTCATTCACAATTCGTTCAAAAAATAAAGATGCGCATGTGCTAAACTAAAATTACCTTCAGTTTCTAGCATCGCCTCATCTAGATATGGGAAAGAGCAAACTGTTGAAGAATACTATTGACTCTCCGCGGTACTAGAAATAATTATCTCTTATTATCTATAAAATGCATTATTGGAAATAGACACAATTAACCAGACAATTCCAAAATGTGTCAAGTCGTAAACAAAACAATAAACAAAAAGTGTGAAAATCTTTAGCTTTTTGTAGTAACATAATTTTGCATAAAATTTCACATTTATCTCGTAATATTATAAGTTTGGTCACTGGGATGCCATTTAATTTTAAAAAATGTCTTCTTATAAATTATGATAACTTTACCAAATATTTTGTATTATGTAAGAGGAGTTCAGTCTCTGACAAATTTTAACTTATTAACTAAACGATTACCCAATTAATATAATATTCTTTTACTCCATTAATATGGTGTCCAAAGTGTCTTTGAATCATTCATTTATTTTATAACAATCGCAAGTTTCACTGCCGCAAAAAAGCAAAGAATTAACCTACCACTCACACCTTTAAAATGTTAAAAACTACCGCTACTATTACTTTAATAAAGTAGAATTTATGTTTATTTTATATTAAATTAACATCATTTTTAACGCCAAAACCGTTATTCTTCCTAAATGACTTCCAAAATCGCAAAACAGAAAAAATCATCAAAAAGTTAGCACATAGGATCACTTTAAAAAAATGCCAATCAATATCAACAATTCAATAAACGAGAGGCTCGAAGATGAAGAATTTTACAGAAAAATGTACTCACTTTTATAACTATAAAATCATTTAATCATCTAAGTCTACTAACATTTTCTAATTTGTCGAAAAACTAAATTAAAGCCATGATGTCATAACATAAAACTCCCCGGTATATTTTAATTTACCATTTTGAACTATCAGACTCAATATTATCTGAAATTGTGCTTCCGCCTATTTACAAATATTTTATAACGAGGAACATTTCTCGACAGATGACTGATTTTAATATAACGCTCCGAGATTATTTGTCGTATTCTCGACATTTCTGTTCAATAACAACCTCACTTGTAATTCCGGAAAGCCTCTGCCGTCATAAATCGACTATAGACAGCTATATTAATCCAAATATTTTAGTAATGGTTTGGCCATTTCATTCGCCCAATTCATTTTGATTAATCTAATGAACATCATTTCCAGTCTGGTTATACTAGTGTAATTAAAAATAATAAATAGGACGTAACAAAGATGCGTGTATACATTTGACAGCTGTCGGATCATTAGTTAATTAATTAAAGTTTTCTAATCAAATACCCAAAGGGCATCAATTTTGTGTGAATATTAAGTACCAAAATGGTTATATAAATTAATTAAAACATTTTTAGTGAAGCAAATTTTGTTATTGTGAAAGAAATAGATAAAAATTGCTTTTTGAAGAGAAAAAATACAGTTGAAGCAAAAACTTGGCTTGAGGCCGAGTTTCCGGACACTGCACCAGGAAAATCAACCATCAAGGATTGGTATGCTAAGTTTAGACGTGGTGAAATGAGCACCGAAGGCGGTGAATGCAGTGGACACCCAAAAGAGGTTGTTACCGGCGAAAACATTTAAAAAATCCACAAAATGATTTTGAATTACCGTAAATTGAAATTGAATGAAATAGCAGACACTCTAAAGATATCAACTGAACGTGTACATCATATCATTCACCAATATTTGGGTATGAAAAAGCTCAGTGCAAAGAGGGTGCCGTACGAGCTCACTTTTGACCAAAAACAACGACAACGAGTTGATGATTCGGAGTAGTGTCTCAAGATGATAGAGCGTAATAAACCCAAATTTTTGCATCGATATGTGACAATGGATTAAACGTGGCTTCATCATTTCACTCCGAAGTCCAATCGACAGTCATCCGAGTAGACTGCACACTATTAACCTGCTCCAAAGCGTGGGAGAACGCTCGGCTGGCAAGGTTATGGAATATATATTTTGGGATGGCATGGAATAACTTCCATTGACTACCTTGAAAAAGGAAGTACCATCACAGCGACTATTATATATCGATATTGGACCGTCTGAAGGAGGAAATCATCGAGAAACGGCCGCATTTGAAGAAAAAGAAAGTGCTGCTTCACCAAGACAATGCACCGTATCCAAGTCAGTGAAAACGATGGCAAAAATCCATGAATTGGGCTTCGAATTGTTTCCTCATCCACTGTATTCTCTAGATCTGGTCCCTAACGACTATTTTCGGTTCTCAGATCTCAACGTAATGCTCGCTCAAACTGAGGCCTATTTTGAAGCAAAAGACAAATCGTACTACAAAAATGATATCGAGAAGGCTCGCTAAAATCAGTGCATCACCTTTGAAGGGAATTATTTTTGATAAAAAAACTAATTTTGCCAAAAAAATGTGTTTTACTATGGTAGGACGGGGACTTTTCAATTGATCTTTTATACATATATATTAGCCTTAGGAACTATCGACTGAAATACTAGAAACACTTGAACTAGTCGATAGTAAAAAAGCTAGCGACTAGAAACAGTAATTACTATTTCAAACAAATGTATACTTCTACACATATTCTATTCAGCTATAACAGACTGAGATGTACAAATTCGTTCCCGGACTATTTATGAGAGATGAAAGGATGGAAATAATTGTTTGATTTCCTGTGCTGTACAGATCAGTTCATTTTAAATTGGCAAGTGACAGTGTGATAAAAGGAATAGAATTATGATCCAGAATATAATATCTAACCGTATTTTAATATTCGCAAAGTAACAAAGACATAATATAATAAAAGTAATTAATTTATTTCTATTTTATTCCAACATGTGCATGATGTGTTTTCGTAATGATGAATGATATCCTCTACATCCTTAAAATTAATTTATAATTTCAATGCTTACTAACTAATAGGTTATCCGAAATAACATGATTTTAATTCAACAATTTACAACTAAAATAGGCAATTTATTATTGAACAATATTTACATTTTTATATTAATATTTACTTCACACTATTTATAACATATTGATACTCTCCAAATCGTTTAATATAACTATATGGGGCAAGCTTTTGGCTTAACTTAGTGCCATAAATTTTGCAATAAACTCAAAATCCTCCCGTATAATCTACTGATTGTATTTTATGCCAGACGTGGGAGCATAGGTCATCTCGTGCCTTTTTTCTTGTTCCTTTTGCCAACACGCTAAAATCTCCGCGTTCCATATTTCTTTGGCGCCCCTATTTCCAACATTATTTGCTCTTGATTTTAAAGTTTTATTATTACGGAAAAACTTTACTGGTCATAAAACAGGCCTCGCGTAGAGATAGCTTAGGTTGTTTTGTTTACAACTATTGCTCATAAAATATTATCAATTCTATAAAAGTTTTTTTATTCTGATTTCGGTTATTTACGAGTTCAGATTATCCTGACGGAATTCGATGGCCCATAAAAATCGGATATCGACACACAATGTGGTTTGATATATCCGAACAATGCTTAAAATTTTAAATTAGGTTATACTTTTGTAAATGGAAATTTAATAACAAAATTCGAATAACTTTTACCTCCTGGCTGATCAGAATTTACTCCGAATTTTTAAATTTTATAAAAATATTATGCAGATTACTTATATTATTATATCATAAATATAATTATTATTATAATATTATAAGTTTTTAAGAAATCTCGATAGATTTTTGTGAATTGATATAATTGCCGGCATTATTTCTCTACTTTGATTAACTTGCATAGATATAAATAATATATTTTAGTTTGGATAAAAAGTTTCTTAGTTTAGTATACAGTTATTTTGAACGCTTTAGTTTTATAAATTTGTTATTATTTGTCAAAATGTGTGTAGATGTTGCAAATTGATATTTAAAAAGCCATAAGATTCATAATAATACTGATAACTAAGATGCAATATGCACCAAATATAAACGAAATCTACTCTAACTTTGTAATTGTTTTTAGAAAAAAACTGACTGATTGTTAATATCAGACAAAAACTTACAAAATGCTGAATAAGTATGGAAATATATAAATTAATGGAGAGCTGATGTCTCTTCAAAGAGTTTCAAAGGAATTTTTGAGAACCACTACTAATATTGTTAAAAACTCACTATCTGAAAAGCATCTGGACCGAGCTAAGAAACGTCACAAACTTCATTTTGAGGTCACAAAAACTTACTTATATATAGAATGAATCGACAAGGAAAAAAAAGGAAAAAATCGACTCATTCCTACTACAATCCAATAAACTTGAAATAATTGAAAGTATAATTTTTATCAAATTCCTTTAGCAGTTTCCTTCTCTCATCCCCAAATCGAAAATATTCATATTTGGTAAACATTGGTAAAATTTAGTGATTCATTTTCGACTAGTAGATTCCAACAGTTTGGGAATTTACATGGTTTCCCACCTGCTCGATACGATTCAATATCAACGTCGCTGCTTCTTCTCTTCTCTCTCGCAAATCCCAGAAGATGCTAAATATAACAGTGAAATGGGTCAAGTTTTGGAAGCTGAAAATATAATGGACAAACAATTAATCTAATCACTTATTAAGGCCAATTTACAGATGCAATTTATCAAGCCACTGCCAAGGCAAATTATGGCAAATACCAAGCAAGTTGCCACTCAATTAAACTCGTTATATATTAGAAATACTGTTTTCGGTTTTTTATATGGTTCGCAGGTATGGTTTCTTTTTGTCAAACAATTTAAGATAAAAGATGTAACCCTCCCAAAATAGGGTTCTCAAGATGATGGGGTTCTAAATGCCCCAGAATATATCAAATCAAACAAAATTCAAGGAAAAGGGATATCATTGGTCTCACAGTTCACGAACTCATTCACCAAAAAGTTAGTAAAAATCTTCCGATATCTATAATTGTTTAATTAGATATACTCCCTCTCTGCTATCTTGACACCTACTTTAATATTGTACAGCTGGCCTCCATTATTATTATAATCATTACTATAATATTATGAAATACAAATAAATAATAGATGAGAGGAAGCGGCGCTGGTTTTACCCGGTGACGAGGCTTGGGCAGTTAATAAAGACATGTCTGAACTGAACAATGGTCAGGGATTGCATGATTCAAAGTACCCTTTAATAATATCTGAAATAAGCGACTCGGGGTTGCCAGATCTTCGTAATCGTTTACTAGTAGGCGCTATTGGCGCTGCACATGTTCAACATCTATGATAATATTTTCTGGGTATTTTTTAGCCTGCTACTCTATGATATAAAATTCGACATGTTTCAAGGTCGCTACGTTATTAATAAATATTATACTAAACATCATCTCTTAAGAAAATTTGAGAGTTGTTAGATAGATAATCTGATATAATGGACTAAACAGGTATTATAACAAGATTATTTAGTAAAAGAAACAATGCAACAAATATGAAGAAGTATAACAATTTTTCAGTTATATTATAATAAACTTATATCTATCGAAATTAAAAGTCCCATATTTGTTATTGTAATTAAAATGATTTTAATCAATAATAGCTAAGTGTGTAGGTTTATGCAGGCAATGCAGTAATAAACTCAACGATCCCAATTATAAATCTATGAATAAATAAAATCCTTAAAATAATTAACAATGTATTTTATACTTTTCCATTGACATCCGCACACTTGTGGGAGTTAAAACTGGAATTTTTGTCCTTGCGAAGAGAGAGAAATATGTTAAAACAAAAAGCAACTTCCCTAAAAGCACGGAGCGTCATTAATCATTCTATTATGACACGTTTATCGTTGTACGACTCTATTTTGCGTAATGGTATGCGAATCACATTTCCTTTTTTTAGGCAGCACAACATTTAAATATTTAGCAGGAATATGTGAGAAAAAATGATAAAGGCCGCATATGACCAGAATAAAAAGTTGGATGTCTAATATGATATAATAAAATACCGATGACATTAAGAATGACAGTCCAGAGGAGCGATAATCAAATTTAAATTGGATTTATTTATAACATAAGGAATCTACTTAAAGTATACAGAAAATCATTTCATAAAATTATATGATAGCTCAAATAATTGATTAATAAATATTAATGTTAATACATTATGGGTTTCAGCTTAATACAAAATCCCTTACCAGCGCCAGAAACTTGACCAAACTACTAAAACATTCCAAAAAACATTCAATTACAATGCTAAATACCATTTTATATAATCCAGATATTTTTATCCCTAATTATTATCAAAATAATAATTATTATTCCGCCTTTGCATTGTGTTTGCATTTTGATCTGACAAAATCTGCTATCCAAGTCATTTTATTTTATTTTTAATTAATTTTATATAACATTTTAGAAATGTATGGTGACCGTATCCTGTTATATCCGTTTAGCGGCTTTAGCTATAAAAAATTATAATATTGATATCAATGATAAAGAACAGACTATAGAGACAATTAAATATTTTTAACAAAAAAATTGAACCGATTTCAAAAAATAAATAAGTAACTATCTAAAAGTATTTTATAACTATAAACTAAAAATAATATTGTAAATAGATAAATAGGTTTAGGTAGATATCACGTTAAATTGTGTGTATATAGTAGATTATAAAATACGTGTAGTAGATAGGTTAAATATGGTTTTTGTTTATTTTTATTTAGTTATTACAACGATTATTATGTACATATTTAATTTTAAAACATTTCTTTTGTGTTAATAATCTAAGTTTGATTATTTTTTAAATTTTAGTGAGTTACTTTTTATTTTTTGAAGTCGGATCAGTTTTTTCGCTAAAAATATTTTATTTTTCTCTTTTTAGGCTTAGTTATTTACTCAATAAATTACGCAGTTATTTTATTAAATATTACAATGGTTAGGCCAAGTAAAGATGCAGTCCGTACGAAGAAAAATAGGAATAAAAGACTATAATTAAAAATAGAGATCGCTTCATGCCTGGGGAGGAGATCGCTTCATCCGCTACGTAGCCTAAGAGATTTGAGAAATTTTCTGACCAAACTAGAACAATTACAAAAGTTGTTGTCTCCGCCGGTTTTCGAACCTTCGACCTCCGCGTGTTTGCTGAACGCTTTAACCGTTACACCGTAGAAGTAGTTGCATAACAATGGATTTTGCACTGAACGACTTCTGATTTTCCATCACATAAGCTCAACAATAACATTATACGCCATATATGATTGTTTTAGATTATAAATATTTGAAAAATTTATACGTGTCTTTGAAATTTGAGCATTTACTCGTTTACCTCGACACACGAAAATTATAACAGGCACTTGACAATATAAATAATTTAAAAAAAAAATTGGAAAATAAAAATTAACGAAAGTAAAACTATATATGTTCAGTTTACCTACAATCAGACCGTACAATCACCAATAATATTAAATAATACCATCATTTCATTTGGCAACAACGCTATAATTATCTCGGAATGAATATTGATGCAAAACTTCGCTGGAAGGAACATATAAAGAAGAAAAGAAAAGAACTGGAATTAAAATA